>NC_091760.1:69950349-71271777 GCF_029378745.1 Bos indicus
TGTAGGGCAAACAAGGAGAATGAGTGGCTCATGCTCAAAAAAACCCAAACTACCCAAAGCATTTTTAATGACATCAGAAAACGGTTGCTATGTCACTTTATAGGCTTCCCTGGTGGCTCAGATGGTGAAGAATCTGCCTACAATGCAGGAGACCTGGGTTCAGTCCCAGGGTTGGGAAGATCCCCTGGAGAAGGGAATGGCTACCCACTCCATTATTCTTTCCTGGAGAATCCCATGGACAGAGGAGCCTGGCGGGCTACAATCCATGGGGTCACAAAGAGTCAGACACTACTGAGCAACTAACACTGATGTCACTTTATAGTATTAAGCAAAAACAAATCTCAACAAAAAATTTAAAAGCACAAAAGATACAAAATTGATTTTAAACAGTAGTCAAAAAACCTAGAAGGATGTATGCCAAAATGTTGGTTGTTTCAGGGTGGTGGGTTTTATGGGTGATTTTTTTATTCTGCTCCCTTACACATGTTCTATTTTCTTCAGTGAATCATGTGTAGCTCATAGAATCAGAAGAAAGTTCTGATGATAAAAGGTCAATGGTATTAGAGAGGTCTCGCCTTATTTTCCTTCTGTTGCCTGGGAAAGGCTGAATGTGTTTGGAAACCAGAGTGTAGTGCTGACGGCGCTGTGACCCAAGAAAGGGACACTTTGTCCCATACCTCATTGAGACGATGAGTGCAATCACCATGCCAAGAATGACGATGCCAGCAATGGTGCCCACGATCGTGAGGATCAGCTGAAATGCTGAAAGGGAAAAGAGAAGAGTAGGAACAGCTTCCCCCAAGCAGACGCCCCTGTCTACTGCACAGGTACCAGTATTCCCAGTGGTTTCTGGCCAAGAACACAATGGGGCTGTGGTCTGTGACCCCCCTTCCAGGGCCAGGATGAGTGGGGGCTCACTTCCTTTAACCCTGTGTCCACCGTCACCCCCAACTGTGTCTTCAGAACTCAGTCAGAAGAGACAAACTTGCCAGAAGAAAGAAGGCCATAAACCCAAAGGAGGCCATGGTGGCAGGCCTTCCTGGGCTTGTAGGGAGTGGGATCTCACCTGAGGTCCACTCTACCTCCTTACCTCTGCTGCCTTTGCCTGCCGCCATAACTGATTTTGCTGATAAACTTAGGGGAACTAGGTTGGAGTTAAATTCGTCCCTAATAGAGGAGCCAGGTAAAGACTGGATGGGATTGGTGAGGGAAGAGTCTGGAGGTTCATTCCCACTCAGTCTCCTCTAGATCTGGTCTGTTTAGTGTTCCTGAGCACTTAAAATGTCGTCCTGATGTGGCATGTCAGTGTAACGTACACAGTGGATTTCAAACACATGGTATGAAGAAAAATGTAAAATATCTCTAATAATTCTTATATTGATTGCCTGCTAGAATGATACTATTTTCCATATAGTAAGTGAAATAAAATTTCATTAAAAATCACTTATTTCTCTTTACTTTTAAAATTTTACGTAGAATTTTTAAAATCTGAAATTAAGTTTGAAGTTCATGTTGTATTTTTATTGGTCAGTGCTGCTCTAGATCCCTTTGATTCTTCCTGCTCCATGACTCCCCTTTATGCCACCTCTAACTAACCAGGATGCATGGGGCCATTGATCATTAAGTCTGGAAAAAAGCCTCAAAGGTCATCTGAGCCAAACTTCTCATGTTATAGGTAGAGACACTGAAAGCCCAGAAGGAAGAAATGACTTATCAAACCCAGGTTCACAACAAAATACAGTAGAAAAGAAGAGCATTTCTAATCACTAACTTTGTGGCTGGCTGGGAAACTAACAGAAATATTTCCTTCACCTTGGGTCATTGATCTTTAGTTCATTATATAAAATTTTAAATATAATACAGCTAGTATTGTCCCAGTCTGGTGAGGGTAGGGCATGGGAGGGAACAAAGCAACTGAATTTACAACAACATATCCCAAACTTGGAAAAAGGGAAAAAATTGTTAAAAAACACTAGTAGAACAAAAAGATGATTTGAGTACTTAAATGTCTGGTTTCCAGTTTTGCTCCACTATGAATGTAAACATTTTTGGAATATACTGGTCTTTATCCTTTCTAGTAGCAGACAATGAATATTTAATCTAATGCAGGAAATGAATACAATGTTGGGACAACCTTCTTTGGCCTGGGACAAGTCCAGGGGTTCCAGCCCATCTCTTGGGCTGAGTTCTATTGTTTCCCATAGCTGAGAGGCTCTACCTATGACCTAAGGGTGGGCATGGACTGGCCTGACCCAGAAGACAAACTCCAGGCAGATTTTCTTTCTCTTCATGTCAGAGACTTTGGGGGACTGGACAGAATTTTGAGTGTGGTCAATGTCTGTTTCTCAGAAGCTTAATAACAAAGGAAGACTTTTCTACTCACAGTCTTCACAGTTGATTCCACTGTAGCCAAATGGACACCTAAAATACAAGAAGGAAAAGGAAACTGTGGTAAAGAACCTTATGAAAGCAGGTCAGAGTTCCTACCCAACCTCCATGTCTTCTGTGCATCCTTCTTTCATTGTCTTCTCCCCGTTCTGTCTCCTCTTTCTCTTTTCTTCCTTATGCACCCCGATCTTCCAGGTAAGTACCTTTCATGGCTCTCGGGAAGATTGAGGGGGCATACAATGCTGTGTGGTTCCATTGGCTACCAGCTGAATGCTCCATCTTCAGAGCACTGGGAGGATTCATTGGTTTGGGTGAAGATGAGTCCCAGAGGCCTAGCACTTAGTGGGACCCCTCAAGCTGGGAGACCACATGGCTCACTCTATTACTTATTTGCTGCCCTGTGAGCAGGGACTTGCCATTTATATTCTCTGAGCTTTAGTTTTGTCACTTGAAAATGGGGGAATGAATACATTCCTGAAGTTGTTATTTGAGAAGCGTTACCTACTGTAGTTCCCAGCACACAGATAAACGTTCAAAAATTGGTGGTGGTGGTGCTGCTGCTCTGAACCTTCTGCCAGTGAACCAACTTCCCAAACCTAAACTCATATGTACATTACAAGCTCTGTCCTTTTCACCTAGCCTTAGCTATGAAAAGACGAAAAGGGGGTGATTTCTCTTACTCTTGACAAATCCCTTGCTTATCTTCCTTGTAGCCTGGCAGGCATATGCAGTCAGCTTTCACGCTGCTCCTCACTAGGCATTGCCTCTTGCTCTGTGCATTGCAGGTATCGGAACACGTTGCACCCAAAGCTTCAAAAGAGAGTGATTTCTGGGTAATTTTCAGAAACAGCCTCTTCAACCCCAAAGTGACACATCATAGAATACAATTTTTCACATTGCTTTTTCTGGGTGAAACTAGGCGCTCAGTGGCTGTGAAGTGGTACGTGGACCTCTTCACCAGCTCTTACTCAAGGCCCCCTCCAGGCCCGTAGGATGAAAGCCAAAATTCACATCCCTCAGACTGAAATGCACATGGAGGCTTGAGCAGGAAAGTGTGTACTTCGTGAGAATGCAGAAGGAAAGGGGAAAGAGGTGAACCATTTGAAGCAGATGGAACACTTACCAACACACATAGGCATCTGTGGTTTTGGTCTCACCAGCCCGTCTTTGCACTCACATAGTAAGCCATTGTCACAATAATTTTGGTCATTCGGTTTTTTACAACCATAGTAATCACACTGATCTTGCTCTGAGAGGCACAAATAATTCAAAGACATACTTAGCAAGACAATATGGATAAGCTAACTTGTGAAAACACCCCATTCCATTGTGGTCATCACTGCCTTTTAACACATTTTGGGATTCAACCAATGAAAATCCAAGATTCTGAAATTCAGCTCCCCAGTGGGTCTCTTCTGTAAATATTTCCTTATATAATTCAATTAAAATTAATTCAATCCCATGCAATAGAATTCTGTTCAAATTCTCTTTTGTACCTAGCTCTTTGCTGGGTTCCACGAAGGACACAGTAGCTGCATAAGTTTTGGACCCCATCTTCGGAAAGTTACATGTTTATACCCTTAGGAAGTTGCGACCAGCAACTTGTAACACGGATTTTAAGTACAGTGGGAATTCAGGGGCTCAGATAGCTAAAGATAACATGGAGAAGGTGGAAATTGGGCTAAGTCTTGAAAGAGAGGAAAGATTTTAATAGTCCGAGGCAAAGTCTAAGTGCAGTAAACAAGGGATGGAAAGAAGGAAAGGATTGTTGTCTGGGAGTGATGGGACTGTACTTGGGCAGGGGAGAGGCAGGGAGGTGAGGTGGAAGAAAGTAGAATTCTTGGCTCTGCAGTTGATTGTCTGGAGGCTTTTTGTTCAATCATTTGAGTTTTGGTGGGTTCAAGGTGTCTTCCACCTGTGAAATGGGGCTAATGCAAGTGTCTACTATAGGAGACTCAACAAATAATCGTCCCGTGGTTCATTCATTGGTATAGCAGGGTTAGAAGGCTAGGTTAAGGCCACTGACTTTTATCCTACAAGTCTGAGAATCCATTGTAGATTCTAAGCAGAAGCATGGCCATGAGAAAACCACCTTTTAAGAATGTTAGTCTAGAAAAAGACTGGAAGGCATTAAGGACAAAAAGATGAATCTGAAATAGATTAGGGGGAGAGAATAGGAGCAGGTAGAAGAGATGTGGTTACTCTCTTCCAAACATCCCAAGCCTGTAACTAACCTTCCTTTACCACCTGCTGTTTGAAAATGCCTCTAAATAAAAACTCAGAGAAAGAGATTTTACAACTGTTGACATAGAAGACAGACCCTGTCTTTGCAGCTGAAATGAGAGAGCAACAACTTTTCTCTAAAAGTTTTGAGCTCTCCCTTCCACATGCTGGGCAGTTCGTGCTCCTGTGGCCATCTCCAGCTGGGATCATTTGAGACTCTGTTAATGTATCTGAGAGCACATGCCTGGTCTCAGAGTGGAGAGATGCTGAGAGGAGTTGTCAAAAAGAGCAGTTCTTAGAGCTGAGGCCAAATGGTTTCAAGTTGGCCAGGCTCAGAGCTAAGGCAGTTCAAGTACAGCCAAATGGGAGAACTGCAAAGGGAACCCTAACTTTATCTTGAAGAATGCACTGGATATATTCATTTGATGACCATTATGAGTGGTCCATCCCCAAGCTGATCGGGACTCTCAACTTCCTCACACTTGCTAGAAATCTCATCTAGCCAAAAGCAGGGTGTATAGTAAGGTTTTGTCTTGCCCTGCTGACAATTTCATCTTCCAGGCGGGTATAGCTATTCTGACTACATGAATTGCTACTCTGGACCAAATTCTGACCCCCAAGGAGAAGTTTATTGGCAGGTAGAAGTGACTGGCTCCTTGGAAGACAAGGACCAAGTGATAGCCAGAAACAGGAGTATGACTTTGAGAGAGTAAATGTTGTAATGTTCAGAAACGCTAAGGTGTAGTTCCATGGTATGAGACTCTGGAAGATGAAAACAGTTCAGGAAAGTAAGAAGCTTTGAAAATGTAATCCTAACTGTGTAGCTGTAAATGACCCTCAATGAGCTATTAAAAAAAAAAAAAAAGTGGGAGAAGGCCAGGTAATTTAAAGAAACTGGCATGGTTTGCACAGGAAGTTCTCAGAGGAGAGATATAAACAAAATATAAAAAGAAAGTCCTGAAACCAAAGGTGGAAAATTAGAAGTATGACAGTCCAGAGTCCCAAATGAGCTCAGGCTTGTTACAAGCAAAACCCCAAACAACGACAACAAAAATCCAATTACAAAGAGCAAAGGGTTAAAAATAAAAAATGAGCAAATAAAGAGTGTGTGTGTTTTCCATGTCACAGGGGCTCATGGAAAAGGCCAGCCCTGGTTGGTGTGTTTATAAAACAGCAAAAGTGAACTGTTACAGCTCTCCTGCGGGCATGTGCATCTGCCTAAAGGGGAAACCGTGGAAGTAAAATTTTCTTTAAGCATTTGGAAAGCTGTAACTTGGTACAGAGCACTCCTGTTTCCACCTTTCTTCATCTTTCCCAGTCCAGAGGCTATTTATCCAAGGCTACCTTCGAAGAAGAGGAAGAAACTAGTCAGTTTGATGACTTAGGGGATGGTTATAAATGAGCAGAAGTCAAGTGACTGGGGAAAGGGAGGGAGGAAGAAAGGATGGTTCAAAGAAAACTCAGAGATGTCTGTGGATTCAATTATCCAGTTCTTCTGGCCCCCTTCACAAGGAAAGTAAAAAATTTACTTCTATTTATTTATAATAGAAAATGTAGATAGGTCTTCAGGTAAATGTTGAATAAAATTATTTAATACTTACGGTCATATCCTGAAAAGTTACTTGAGGGTGCATTAATCGCCTTTATAATGGCATTTGATATGGTTGTCTCATTTTCCTTTGTACTTTCTGTAAAAATGTTTACTACTGCTACGTCAACACCCTGGTTACCAGCACGCATTTCAGATCTTGCTGAAGTGGATGCGCTAAAAATGAAATGAATCCATCACTTGATGAATTGAACTAAAGCATCACCAAATTGGTCTTCAGACCTCCCAGACTCTCAAATCTCTCAGAGTTAGTCCCAACCCATTTTTTTATATCCACAGTTGAGGCTCAAAGAGGGAGGCCTGGGGTTGCTATAAGATGGCCATTTATAGACTTAGAGATCTCTACTCAATATGCATTCAGAGGAAATCTAGGACTATAGTAAGGTCCTAGTGGAAGGCACTTAGAAAAATTGTGGACAATCATTACTAAGTGCCTGGATTGAACCAGAAGTAGAATCAGTGACATGTGAAACAGTAAGCTGCCATTTTCTTTAGAAAATCAAGAGTAGATCTCCCGATGAGCTGCAAAATCTCAGATTTCTGCCTTGAGAGAGACAAAGGGATATGTATTCTTTTCTGCACACAGAGAGAGCAGTAATCAACCATATTGAGTCTGGATCATGCCCAGAAAGGGCCCAGAAAGCCAGCAGGCAGCTTCAAAGTGTGTGTGTGTGACTAGGCCTGGGCACACCTGACCCAGAGGAGAACTGATCTCAAGAAAGGAGGGGCCGTGGGAAGCATCAGACATGCACGCGTGCTAAGTTGCTTCAGTTGTGTCCAACTCTTTGTGATCCTGTGTACCGTAGCCCACCAGGCTCCTCTGTCCATGGGATTCTCCAGGCAAGAATTTGGAGTGGGTTGCCATTCCCTTCTCCAGGGGAACCTTTCCAACCCAGGGATGGAAACAGCATCTCTTTAGGTCTCCTGCATTGGCCAGGTGGGTTCTTTACCACTAGCACCACTTGGGAAGCCCAGAAAGCATCAGAATGTAATACCAAATCACATCACCTTGCTGCAAGCCATCCTAAGGGTCTTTCCCTCTCTCTAACTAACACTACAGTTGGGGTCCTGAGATCGGCTGTGCCAAGTTCTAATTCTTTCATTTATCCAAAAAAAATCAAGTGATAAAACCACTGAGAGAGAAAAAAGAAGACTTTAAAAAACTTCTTCCCTCTCTGATTTGTGTCCATGTGTTTTTAAGACTCAGGATATATTTTTGCAGTCCTATTGTTTTTCTATACTCCATTCTGACTTTTGAATAAATACAGAAGTTGGAAAACACAGCCAACCCTACTTAGATAATGTTTGCTGCTATATGGGTTCTGTGGAACAATTCAGAAAATCCAAAACATGAACCAAATTCTGTTTTTAGGAATGATCACCTCAAAAAAAGGAGTCCAAAAAGCAAAGTGGGCTTTAGAATCTTAAAGTTTCATGATTTGTTCATGGTAGAACTCAGAGGTAACAAAGGGAGGTACCAGGCAGTGAGAAAGGGGTACCTGGTACAAACTCGTCTTTATCAGTTGAAAGATGACCAGAGATCTATGGTATAATTTTGCAGTGGGGCTAGGAAAGAAATGCCATCCATAATTCATTCATCATCTGAAGAACCTACTAGCATACAGCTCAGGAGGCAAGACATTACTCATGGACGAGTTCAAGGAAAGGATGGAGTGGCCATGCACTCAAGTGACAAAAGGTTGTCGTATACAGAACCAGGGGAGAAGGCAACGGCACCCCACTCCGGTACTCTTGCCTTGAAACTCCCATGGACAGAGGAGCCTGGTGGGCTGCAGTCCATGGGGTCACTAAGAGTCAGATACGACTGAGTGACTTCACTTTCACTTTTCACTTTCATGCATTGGGGAAGGAAATGGCAACCCACTCCAGTGTTCTTGCCTGGAGAATCCCAGGGATGGCGGGGCCTGGTGGGCTGCCGTCTATGGGGTCGCACAGAGTCGGACATGACAGAAGCGACTTAGCAGCAGCAGCATACAGAACCAGGGCGCTAGCTTCCAAGTTAAGAACCCAGAGATCTAGACCCAGGGGAGCCACCATCTTCTGTGGCCCAAGACCAGTCCTAACTTCCCTCAGCCTGAGTGTCCTCCTCTGTCCAAAGAGAGATTGGAGTGTAGGAGGAATTCTGGGGATCCTTCCAATTCCAACATTCGGGCAGTAAATAAAGAGCTTGGGGATTACGAGGAGAGAGCACTGGTCTGGAGCCTAAGAAATGCCCTCTGAAGTGAGACTGAGGTCCATCTGCCCGCCACTGCCCCCAAGCTGGGGGAGTTGCTCCTCTCAGGACACTGAGTTCACAGGTAAGGTGTTGTCACCAAACACCCCTGGCTCCCTTTCAGTAACTTCCTAAAAATGGAAGGAGTGCCACAGTTTCAGGGAACCACTCCCCACCAAATGACTCCGTGGGACCAGCTCTCCATCACACTTGCAGGGTCCCCTATTCTGGAAGGCAAACAGATGGGAACCAATACATGTTGAAACTGACTACATGCCAGGTACTTTGCACAGGGAAGCTTTCCAACAGTATCTCATTTGCTCCCCACAGGGTTCTGGGAAAGTTGATCAGAGTAAACCAGATATACAGATTAGGTAACAAAATTCAGAGAGGTTAAAACACCCACCCAGTCACACAGAAATAAGGTGCCAAGACTGGGATTCAAGAAGAGGTTTGCCTACTACCTACTACTGTCATACCTCACTGTTCCTGCTTTTATCCAGTCATCCTGATGCATGAACTCCCTGTTGTCCCCTAAAGCAAGCCTAACACCCTTCAATGATGTATAGCCTTCAGTATTGTCTGCTGTGTCTCCAGCTTCCAGCCACTGTGTTGGGGCCCAGCCTCTCTGCCTGCTGCCTGTACCGTGCCTCCCGTTAGACTGCCTCCTGGCTACCAGTCACACGTGCCCCTTGCTCATCGCCAAGATCACAACTCACGACTTTTAGGGGATCTTCTCTTAATTCATCTTTTTCCACAAAGGATTTGACAATGTTTATGAAGATAGATGTGATAACAAAACCACAGAAATATAAATACATTAGAGCTGCTTGTTCTGCACGATTCTGTTTACCTTAGAGAGTTCTTTCCTCAGCCTGTAGCACTTGTGTATCGATATGCTTCAGAGAAGGCCAAGATGGAATCACTAATTTCTTGAGAATCCTCTACCTCTTTGGGTTTCCAAATAGCACACAGCCCTGGTCACCACATGCTGATACGCTCATTGCATGCCTGTTCTTACTGTAGAAAGAGCTCACGACAGGCCCTTCAGTGACCAGTCGTGTGACTGGGGACTTCCTGTCTGCCTCATTTCCCCCTTTGAAGGAAGAGATGGCCATGAACCATTCATTCTCCTCCAGGCCCCCTGGGATGCACATTCCAGGGAATGGCCAGGTGTGGTTTGTAGCCAAGGGATCAAACAGAACAAACAGATTCAGGTGATGTCCTGGACCATGTGAGCAAGTTGCTAAGTAGCCAATCACAGGGAACATCTTGCTATCCCCAGGCTACACTCTGCCCACCCAGGCCAGGGTCAATATGCATCTGAGTCAGGGCCCTTTGTGGTACTCAGACTGACCACCTCTTCTTGACTTGTGACTGGTCACCCTAGGACTTCAGTGCCATATGGGGAATGCAAGAGGAGACTAAAAGTTAGGGAACACAGCCTGCTTCCAAAGTACTCTGTCCACAGCAAACTTACCTTACTTTAACAATTACAGTCTGTCCGTATTCAGAATTGTTAAATGTATCTTTAAACTGTGGAGAAGAAGAACAGATTTAATAACAACTACAGCAAGGGGGAAAAGTAATAGTATATCTAGATTTTTAATATAAACCCATTTCTAAACTCATTTATGTAACACAGCAAATTTATTCTTTACATGTGCTCTAACACCTTTCAGTAATTTCTGCTTTAAAATAGGGTGATTCTGCTATAAGTCAGAGCTACCCAGGAAAAAGATGGAAACCTGAAGTGCTCAGTCAAATCAATACTCTTAAATATAGCGTGACTGACTTGTTTTCTCTTTTTGAAGTCATGTGAAGTTTTGCATCTTTGTTAGACTTTTCTATATGCATACTTCATACACTCATCAATTTACCCAAGGAAGACTTAAATGCTTACCTTCCCAAGGCATTATGCCAGAGACATAGATTACCAAGATGGGCAGACCCAGCCTATGATCAAGTTACACCATGTAACCTCAGATTATACCATGAAGCTGACAGAGGTTAAGTGCCAGAGATAATACAATCTTCCATGGAAGTTCAAAGAAACGCTCTTCCAGTCTCAGAGCGCAAGACAGGGCTTCATAAAGGAAACGGGCCATAAAGCATTTCAGTAGGTGGCACGGGTCCAGGAAGTAGACAGAGGAAGGAATAGCTCACACCAATGCTTGGGAGCAGTGTGGCTCAGAAGACAGCTGAAGGGTCAAGTTTCTCCATTTGTCAGCATTTGCAAATTTTAACTTCTTTGAACCTCACTTTCTCACTGGGAAATTTGAGACAGCAGTAATTCCCACCGAATAGGGCTCTAATGTGTAGAAAATGAGATGGAATACATGATACATAGCTTTGTGAGCTGGAAGGGCTCCAGCACTGGTAGATCTTATTAGGCCTGAGTTGTGTTCTAAGAGCAGACAACTTTAGATACTTGTAAAAGAAACTGGGACCTCTGGCAGGGGTGAGGTGGAGGTAGGCTGGAGGTCCCAGCTAGAAGGTAAGTTATTTGATGCCAAGAATGGGTTCATTTCCTCTTATGATACCACCGATACCTGCCCATCCCCAACTTCCATCCCATAGCACTCAGCATAGGGCCATCTCCAGGAAACACTCAACAAACACAAGCTGACTGATGATTGAAGAAATTAAATGTGAAATCATAACCTTGGACATGTCTTCCTCTCTTTGGACCCCAGTCTTGATATTTATTACATGAATGTTGAACTGGGTTGGTGCAACTTTTTATAATTCAAGAATTTTATTATTTTCCCCCACACTTTAAAAGATCATGGCACCGGTGTAATTTTAAGAGATATTAAAACATTTCTCTTATTCTAGTCAAATTCAAATAAATTTGATACTCTAGTTAAGGCTGAGCAGCCTTGTATCCAGAATATGTCTCTATTCCTTTTAATTCTTTTAAATATCAGAAAGAGCTAGTATTTCTGTAAACCATCAGAGCACTGCGAGTCTACGTAGGATCAAGTTCATTGGATGACCTCCAAGGTTCTATCCAGCTCCACTGTTGACCATTGGCCATTTACATTTCTTAAATCTCAAAAAAAAAAAAAAGATTGCAAAATTAGCATCTGGCATAGGAAAAAGGCTTTCCTTTTCTTTTTTCCTTCTTCCAGGTCATCCTTCGAGGATTTGAGGATATACACTTATTGATCTGAAGGGCCAAAAGGCTGGGCATGGTGGCAGGAATTATGCAAACAGGCCTGCCAGGCCCCCACTGCACAACAGAGCCAGCAGGGGAGAAGCAGCAGCCCTGAGGGTCAGGCAGGACTGGGTTCAAATTCCTCGTCCTCACTCATCAGCTGGGTGACCTTCGGTCAGTTTATTTAGCCTTCCTGATCCTTGACTACCTACCTCATCTGCTAAACAGTATCATAGTACCATCTTCCCCATGTGGCTACTTTGCGAATTAGAAATATACATAAAATGCCAGGTACAGCATAACAGGGAAACTTCAAATCCCTATGCAGCCTGTCCACTTGGATCTAGCTGGGGACAAAATAGACCCTGAGAGGCTTCTCAGGGCCTGAGCTGGCACTGCCCCGGCTACATGGTCTGCTAAGAGGACATTAAAGAAAGTAAACTGTCTTTCTTATCCTATCTCCAGGAGTTGCAAAGGAGTTCTGGTGTATCCCTTTAAGATTAAAAGTTTCTTGGATATTATAAAGTGCTCTATCCCCTCCCTGGCACCTCTGGGACCATCAAGATCTGACTGCACAAGTCACTAAACTAGTCTCTGAAGACCAGGGGCCTAGATCTGTAGCAGGAAAGGCTTCTGGACACTCATATACCCAAATCATGTTGGGAAATGCAGTGGCCACAGTGGCCAGTGCTCAGTAAAGCCACATGAGACAGCTGAAGGATTTCCTAGAAATGGAAACACTGGTGTTGCTTATCCTCAATGTGCCAAATATCATCTGAACAGGAAATTGGACTATAGATCCAGGGTAAGAAGCTAAGTCACAGCCAGCAGGCCACTCATGCACAAGAGGTAAGGCAAAGGGGCTCAGGCAAGCCTGGGATACAGCAGACACAGCTTTTATCACAGCAGTGCCAGCCACCGGCTGTTTGGTCATGAGCACGTGCTCTCCCTGGACTATCTGTAAGATCATTTGGATAATATTTTTTCATGTTTTAACTTCTAATAACAAAACTCTTTTATAATTACGTAATTTCAAATGTAAACACACTGTCATAGAGTAAAACGTTAATTTTTTTTCAAATTTGTATAAAATGCTTTATTGGTTTCTTTAAAAACACAAAAACCATAAAGCGCGGTAGCTTCTACTGTAGAGCCTCTAATCTAATCAAATTTCATTTGAAAACTGAGAAGACAAGATTAAGAGTTAAAGCATCATGCCAAAAGCACACACTACTAATAAAACACACAACTCTGACAAACCTCACATTCATCCTCATGCCGTACTCCAAGGATCTTTGACATCTTTTGATTTTTGACTTAAAAGAGGTGTGTTTATCTTCTTTACATAATTTTTAATCTGTCGCTAGATGCTGTTATTCTGTACTTTGTGGTCCATTTTCATGCCACCATGCTTCGTGGGCCCCCATTAAGACATTCGTTTTTTAAAGTCTTTCTCCACCTAGAGTTCTGAGATATATTCCCAACCTAATATTTTTCCTTTCAAAACTAAATTTTGAGAAACACTGGCTGGACACCCTCTCTGAGACCTTCCAGACCTTCCTGACATATGTGGTTCCAGAATAGAGATCTCCATCTCCTCCATGTCTACACACTCACTCACAGTAATCAACATGAAATGAAATTGTTGTTCACTTTGACCTTTTTGACAACGGGATAAAGAAGTAATGTTTATTAATTCAGATGGAGTTTCTCCTCCAGACATTAAAGAAGCCAGACTATGTATGCCAAAGGAAAAAATACAATTTTTCAATTTTTTTCTCTTCAATTCTATGGAAATAATTTATTTTAAAAGAGCATTACATTTATCTGCCCATTTAATCAGCCTCTGTAAGAAAGAGTATGGCATGGCTAGAAGTGGCTTTGAAGGCCCTTGGCCGTGCCTCGTATTACCTCTGGTTGCGGGATCACAGGGAGGCCCCCAGGTCCTAGAGGAAGAGCCCAGGCACCAAGGAAGCAGTGACACTGGGAATTTGGAACAGCTACTGTTTACAGACCAATAAGGGTACATTTCACTGTTTGAAACACTGGGATAGCTGTACCAGCCTGTACCACCCAAACGCCAGTCTATACAAGTCAGTGTTAGAATAAAGAATATTTATAGAGGAAGGATGTTTGGAAAATACTTACAAATGTAGTAACTTGAATGTATAAATTCTGATATGCCTCAGAAGCTTTATTTTCAAGTTCAGATGTGTATGATATTTTGACCTTAATTGTACCAGGGAATATCTTTCCTGAAATTTAAGCAGAATCCTTCTGTGATATTCAATGCAAATAAGGTCCATTTTGCTTAAAGCATAGATTGTTTTTAAATTCTAAACATTTTGATGCTACAGTAATTCTGGAAATATGAAAAACATTACCCCAAACCCAACCTAACCTATCACAATTATTCTCATTTTGGTATATTTCTCCCAGCTCTTTTGTGTGTGTGTAGGTGTCTAGTTTGTATCATTATAATTGCAAGTTTATATCATGAGTCTTCTTTACTGACTCTTAATAGTAAACATTTTTCCAAATCATTACTAAGTCTTCATAATTATCCTCTTAAATGCTATATAATATTCTATGAAACACATCTTTCCTTCATTGATGGAGTCACTCTTTGTTTTCAATGCTTTTAATTATTCAAAAGGAAACAAAGTTTGCACAAACATCTCAATGCACAAAACTTTTCTATTTTTGGGGTCATTCACTTACAGTGGATCCCCAAAATGAGATTACTCATGCTAACAACAGGAACAGCCATTTGGCCTTGGGGATATCTCTAATCCCTGTGCCAACACAATACATTCATTTCCAGTCCAGTTGGCAAGAAGGGATATTTCTTTTTCATGAAACAGACAAAAACATATAGCTCAGGAAACAGCCTTGGACTTTTATAGCACCCAGCTGATCTAACCAAAAAAGTGTAGTGTCAATTTGCTCTTAAAGTCCATTTCCAGAGCTGAGAAGTTCTTAAGTCTCCAAAACTAAGATTTGGTGTTATGGTACAAGCAAATCCTATGACAAAAAAAAAAAAAAAAAACGAATCCAAAATCAGAGACCAGGTTCCTGGCTTGTCTGACTCTGTAGCTTTAGGAAACCACCTCGTCTTGCATCAGTGTCCCCATGTAACAGCACTGCTTTGTATTCCTGCAGTCTTTGTGGTTTTACACACCCACATCTCTCATTTTACACACGTACCTTTCTACACCTATCATTTTCATTTTGACCCCATGGCACTGATCCTTCAACCAGATAAAGTGAAGGGACCCATTCCCTGCCATACTTCTAGAACTAGTTCACATATCTGAATTGGTCCATCTCCTCTCCCACTAGGTTCCACTGAGATAAAGGCAAACTTTTTTTCTGCTTGGCTGGCCTTTGTTGCCTGCACATTTTCTTCTCCTTTTAATATTCCAGAAGCTCTTTTCATCATTATTTTAAGTTTTCTATTCCCTTTAGGCCTGAGATGCACATTCCCATTGTTCAGCCTTTGTAACTCACCTTTATTGCATGTGGAAGACTTATAGTAATATCCTTCTGAACACAGGCAAAAATAATCACTGAGCAGATTAACACACAAAGAACCATCCTTACATGAATCCTCTTTGCAAGGTGTGCTGGGACCTGAGATACAGTAGAAAGAGATTAAAAATCTACGAGTGACAACAAATAACACCTGGAAATATACTTTTAAATCTTCACGTCTCCCTCCTGGGCACTTTCTATTACTTGGCTGTTACGCCATGGTATACCCTTAGAACAGCTAGAAACAAACACATATTTTCTTATGTCTCTAGGAAGATTGTTGCTAAAATTCTAGAGCCAAGCACTTGTCAATAGTAAAGGTCAGAGGTTGGTGAGTAACAGTCTGCTCAGAAAGAGATCCCAGTGTTCTAATTCCAAGGAGTAAGGAAATACTTTGGATTTCACAGATCCTCCAGAACTTTGATGTCCGCTCCTCTAATACTAGGTGGGGTGCTCCAAAATCATTTTAGAGAAAGCACCATATTTTTTTCGGAAGATATGAATGACTGACTTACAGGGAGGACCAGGCAAAAAACTACCTGCCACCCAAAACTAGATATTATACTCTGGTTAACATACATGGTATAGGAAGGGGAAGGGAACAACGTGGATTAACTCAGTAAAAATTCTAAGAGGAAGTGATGAAGGGCCACTCTACTTTCTGGCTTTCCGAGTGGATGACTGAATAAATGGTGAGAAGAATATTACCATGGTTTCTACACCACTGCTGAGGATTCCTAGATCAGACAGCGTGCAGCATCTTTTCTATCTTTGGAAAACTGACGGGATCCGAGAAGAGAAATCACCAGTTAGCCAAATGGCGATCTTGGCTAGCCATTTCCCTCTGTCAAATGAAATGATTCTGAGCTTTGATTTCAGAATAGGTTGAATGACTGACAAACTTCAGAGCTGTCTTAAAATTCTTATGGTTCCATAGGTGGAAATCGTTGCTTAAAAAAAAAACTACATATAAGGTACAATGTATATAACATGGTCTCTTTTTTATTGAAGTATAGTTGATCTACAATGTTCGTTTCAAGTGTACAGTATAGTGATTCAGTATTTTTGCAGATTATACTACATTAGAAGTTATTACAAAATAATGGCTATAATTCCCTGTACTATATAATATATCCTTGTTGCTTATCTCTTTTATACATAGTAGTTTGAATCTGTTAATCCCATATTCCTAATTTGTCCCCCTCCCCTTTGGTGGTTTGGAGAAGGCGATGGCACCCCACTCCAGTACTCTTGCCTGGAAACTCCCATGGACGGAGGAGCCTGGTGGGCTGCAGTCCATGGGGTCGCTAAGAGTCAGACATGACTGAGCGACTTCACTTTCACTTTTCACTTTCATGCATTGGAGAAGGAAATGGCAACCCACTCCAGTGTTCTTGCCTGGAGAATCCCAGGGACCGGGGAGCCTGGTGGGCTGCCGTCTATGGGGTCACACAGAGTTGGACACGACTGAAGTGACTTAGCAGCAGCAGCAGCAGCATAAACTTTAACCCCATTTAAGCTATTTTTTCTATAACTATGGGCCTAATTCACTTTTACTAAAAAATAAAATAGTGCTAGTGAGGAATGCTCATACTGGTGGGAATATAAATATAAAGCATAGCCATTTCAGAAGACAGGTTGGCAGTTTCTTACAAAACTAAATATATGACCCAGCAAGTGCAAGCTTTAGTATTTACCCAATATAAATGCTAAACATTCACTTAGTATTTACCAACCTTTTTCCACTCAAAACCCTGCAAATGAATACTTAGAGCAGTTTTATTCATAATTGCCAAAACTTGGAGGCAATCAAGATGTCCTTCAGTAGGTAAGTGAATAAACAAACTTGTACAGCCAGACAATGGAATATTATTCATGTTCAAGCCTTGACAATTAACATGGCGGAATCTTAAATGCATATTACTAAATGAAAGCAGCCTATCTGAAAAGGCTACATACTGTGTGATTCCAACAACATGACATTCTGAAAAAGGCAAAACTCTGGCAACAAAAGATCAGCAGTTGCCAAGGGTTAGCAGGGAAAGAGGGGTGAATAGGCAGAGCGCAGCAGATTGTTAGGAAGGTGAAAATGGTCTTTATGATGGATACATATCATTCCACATTTGTCCAAACCTATAGAATATACAACACCAAGAGTAAACCCTCAGTAAACTGGACTGTGACGTGTCAGTGTAGATTCATCAGCTGTCACAAATGTACCCTCTGATGAGGAATGTTGATAATAAGGGAGGCCGTGCAGGTATGGGGGCAGGGAAATATGGAAATCTCTCTACATTTCTCTCAATTTTGCTGTGACTCTAAAACGTCTCTAAAAAATAAATTCTATCTAAAAAGAATATTTTTAAGAGTAAAAGAAAAAAACAAAACAGGCTACCTGGACGTAGGAGGCATAATGCATGCAGTGTCTCACAAACAATAAGGGCCAGCCCTCTAACAGGGTGTTAACCAATATTCTAAGTAAAGTAAATGGCTTTTTAAGAAAGCCTAACCACATTGCAAGGATGATTTGGAAAAGCCTAGGGAAGAAGTCGAGTGCAGCACCATTTTGGATATACTGGTCAGATGACTCCCAGTGTGGCTTTCTCCTTGGCAATAAAGGACAGACTCGGTAGCATTTCTGTGTGCCAGGAATAAAGTCACAGGATGTTACAGTGGGAAAAGGATTTTGTGGCTATTTAGTTCAATCATCTCTTTTTACAGGTGAGTATGTTGAAGCCAAAAGAGAATTGGTTTGGCCCATGCCTCACAGTTAGTATAGGGCCAGAACACAAGAAGGCTTTCTTACTCTGACAGAGGGTCTAGGGAAGCAGAAATGGCATGGAAAAGCTCCCTTTCCTGACTACAGGAGAACTGATTGTATAGCTGTTCCAAACATGAAAGAAGATTGGGAGTGCACCCTCTGGCTCCATTTCGTTAATCAGTTATTTCTTAGATCTACCAAAGATTACTGAGGAAGCCAAAAGAAGAATGTATAGGAAGACATCAACTTGCTCTTTGACCCTGGGCAAGTGGCTGCCCTCACTGAGCCTCAGTCTCCCTAACTGAGAATAACAGGGTTTATCTAGATCCTTTAAACATAGGTTTGAGAACTCTTTTAGACCAGGGGTTGGAAAACTATGTCATAAGCCAATTCTTGCCAGTCCTCCTCTGTTTTTGTAAACTAAGTTTTATCAGTACACAATCAGCACATTCATGTGTATATTGTCCATGGCTACTTTGATGTTAATATGACTGAGTGGGGTAGTTGTTTAACAGATCTTACTATGGCCCACAAAACCTAAAATATTTATTAGTTTGCCTTCACTGGTAAAGTTTACTGACCTCCGCTGCTAAGTCGCTTCAGTCATGTCTGACTCTGTGCGACCCCAGAGACGGCAGCCCACCAGGCTCCCCCGTCCCTGGGATTCTCCAGGCAAGAACACTGGAGTGGGTTGCCATTTCCTTCTCCATTACTGACCTCTATTCTATACCAAACTTTGGGAAAAGAAGCAAGTGTTTCCTGTCTCAATAACTTAGGCCGGAGGTCAATCTTCATCTCTTAGACAGTATCCCTAAACATCTGTCCTTTGGATCATGACTCTGGTAATGTCACATGTTTTCAATAACATTTGATGAAGAATCAGGGTAGAACTGGCTCCTTTCTTCAGTAGACCGAGGATCTAGTAGTGGGGATCTCATCAGTGCTTATTAGCACCTGACCTCAGAGAAAAGAGACTATTTCTAAAAATCTCCTAGGGAGAGGGAAGCTGCAAAAGTAGCTTTCACAAAGTCCAAGTTTAAAAAATTTTCCACATCTGGCAAGTAGCTTGAGGAAAGAATAGAATGGAACTGCAGGTAATCTTTTAGCATCTCTGCCATCACTATTAGCCTGTGTGACCCAGACTTTTTAATTCCAGGGTTTTATATCCAAGGACACCTTGGGTTTCTTTACACACACTTCCCTTCTCTGGCAGAACGCACATACTTACCATCCTTCACAATACTGTGACTCCTTAGTGAGGAGATTTGAGGAACTTGCTCTTACCTGGAGTATGTATGGTAGAAGTAGACGTATTCGAGGAGGGAGTAGGAACTATACCACCTGCGGGAGTAGGTGTACTCGTAGCAGTGTTAGGAGTTGTACTCTCTGTGGTAGCAGATGTGTTTGTGGCAGTAGAGGCTGTACTCTCTGTGGTAGCAGGTGTGTTTGTGGCAGTAGAGGCTGTACTCTCTGTGGTAGCAGGTGTGTTTGTGGCAGTAGAGGCTGTACTCTCTGTGGTAGCAGGTGTGTTTGTGGCAGTAGAGGCTGTAGTATCTGTGGTAGCAGGTGTGTTTGTGGCAGTAGAGGCTGTAGTATCTGTGGTAGCAGGTGTGTTTGTGGCAGTAGAGGCTGTAGTATCTGTGGTAGCAGGTGTGTTTGTGGCAGTAGAGGCTGTACTCTCTGTGGTAGCAGGTGTGTTTGTGGCAGTAGAGGCTGTAGTATCTGTGGTAGCAGGTGTGTTTGTGGCAGTAGAGGCTGTACTCTCTGTGGTAGCAGGTGTGTTTGTGGCAGTAGAGGCTGTAGTATCTGTGGTAGCAGGTGTGTTTGTGGCAGTAGAGGCTGTACTCTCTGTGGTAGCAGGTGTGTTTGTGGCAGTAGAGGCTGTAGTATCTGTGGTAGCAGGTGTGTTTGTGGCAGTAGAGGCTGTACTCTCTGTGGTAGCAGGTGTGTTTGTGGCAGTAGAGGCTGTAGTATCTGTGGTAGCAGGTGTGTTTGTGGCAGTAGAGGCTGTACTCTCTGTGGTAGCAGGTGTGTTTGTGGCAGTAGAGGCTGTAGTATCTGTGGTAGCAGGTGTGTTTGTGGCAGTAGAGGCTGTAGTATCTGTGGTAGCAGGTGTGTTTGTGGCAGTAGAGGCTGTAGTATCTGTGGTAGCAGGTGTGTTTGTGGCAGTAGAGGCGGTAGTATCTGTGGTAGTTGGACTTGTGATGGTAGTAGTTGCAGTATTTGTGGTTGAAGGGGTATCTGAGGTATCGTTTTGGTTCGTGGCTGGAAGAATAAAGATATCAAGTTTCAGAAAACAAAACACTGAACATATAATGGCAGTTGCTATTATTTAATACTAATTAGTACCTAATCCATTTTTTCCTGAAAAATAAATGCAGTGGACTATATTAAAAATAAAAATACATGACTACTTCTAAAAAAACCTGACATAAATGAAATTAAATATTGAACAGACAAAACTGGAAAAATGTTACTGGGGAGTTCTCTGGTGGGTGGCCTAGTGGTTAGGATTCCGGGCTTTCACTGCCGTGGCCTGGGTTCCATTCCTTATCATGGAACTGAGATCCTACAAGCTGTGCATCATGGCAAAAAAAAAAAAAAAAGTTACTGAAAAGTACGATGACGGCAGTTGGCCTGTTAGCTCAGCTGGTTAGAAAAATATGAAGTTAATATCATTTATTAATTGCTATTAATTATAATTTATTACTACAATTTGAAATATAATTATACATTAATATCAACATATATTATTATGAGATGTAATAGCATTTATGTCTGTAGTTGCAAAACTATCAATCTGAGTTTAATATTCCTCAGAGTAGTTCTCAGTGAGGACAATTGAAAATGCCACCAGGGGACACTGTTTACCACCTGTAAGTGGCTTCCTTTTTGTCCTTACAGTTCATGGCAATTACCCTAATTTTCCATTACAGGACATACTAGTTGAGGGATGGTAGAGAAGGGGGTATGTTTAAACAATGATAAAAAATATCCCCATTAAGGTATTTAATGTATCAAACTTCTTTCAAGATGTTTTCTAGTGATGTGTACCCAATTCTTAATTCTAAACACAGGAACTTTTTAAAGAGTAAGATGAACAGAGATGATCTTTGCCCTAAAGGCTATGGTAATCATCAAAGTCATCTTTTTTCCACTCTTAGGAACCCCTGGACACATGAAGTAGTAAACTCTTAGTAATCCCATAATCACTTTTCTAGAACACTTAATTGTCTCCAAGAGCTCTGAGAATGATGGTCAGTTTAAAAGAAATAATTAAAAGAAAAGTTTTAGTGAGGAAGCTATTCCTAAACCTTTGGATATAGAAAACTGCTGAAGATGCTACCAGATTTCCCCTTGGGTCTTGGACACCCCTGGATGGTAGAATCTGGCTCTTCACCTTGAACAAGGCCTGGTTTAACCAGTCAGTCATAGGCAAGTGTCCTTCCAGGAACAAGAGAACAGTTGACCAGCTCTGGCCATTTTGACTGCTGCTACCCTGCTCCTGCTGCTACCCTCACTTATCAAGGGCTTACCTGTGCCCAACTGTGTCTGTGGAACAGATATGAGCATCAACATTTGACAGAAGTGCCACCAATACTCAGAGGATTAAGGGATTTGCCTAGAGATAAACGCTAATTCCCAAGTATAAGGGGCAGAAAACTCTTGATGCCACATTCAGGGATTAAACCAGGTCCATGCTCTGCATTAGGACCCAAATGACATTTGGGCATTAAACAGAAGGAGATTCTAGGACACTGAGCTCTTGGAACTACTTGGCCTCAGGACTTTCAAGGGCAAATCTCAGGCTCTCTGAACCCCAAATCCTAGTCCAGAAATTTCTTTTCACTACTGTTCTATCTGCCTTCGTCACAGACTGAAATGCCTTGTGTCTTTGAGCCCCTAGGAAACTTCATCCACAACACAGTCCACCTAATGGGGCGGTGGGAATTAGTAGCTTAAACCTGCTGATTCTATCTCAGAGACAACAAACATGATTAAAGGAATGAAAAAATTTTAAGGGTTCCTTACCTAAGGCTGGAAAAAGGAGGACAAGAACAGCGAGGTGAGCGAAGGCTTTCATTTTGGATGTTCTCGCTAGGTAATCCAGGAAGGAAATGATTTGCCTCCAGCTACCTTTCTTTTAAACTCTGTCTCGGGTTCAAAGTCCAGTCATCAACTGACGTCAAACCCAACAGAGGCAATTACTAGTTAGGGTTTGGTCGTATAACATAGGTCTCTCTCGAGGTTTTGAGATCAAAGAGGTGAACCAGACCTTACGGATTATTTTTTCTGTCTCATAGTCCAAAACAACTCAGGACAGTCCATCCAAACGTCCTTGGGAGATTATGGAGTGGAGGGGGGAATGTTAATGTCTTTATATCCCAAACATCCCCAAGTTATCACATTTTAGGAGGTCACATTTCTCTAAACACCCAGTAATAGAGTCTGGGCCCCTCGTGCTGCGATGGAGTGCAGGAAATCCAGTTTCCTCCAACTGTAGTTCTGAGAATCCCTGAGGTGTCCTCATGTGTTTCCCCAGACTGTTTGTTGCTGAGCTTTTATCACCTTTTGCTGTGGATCACTACTGTGGGTCTCTTTGATGACCACTTCCAACAACTGTGTATTCATGTCTCCAAGTTTCCCTGGCTCCCCACATATCACTGTAACTGGACATGGCCCCCCCTAATGTTCTCAAAAGCAGTTAATATAATGTTGTAGTATTTAACTTTACTGAGAGCTTGTGGATAACAGGTCAAGGAGGGAAAGAAAGAGAACAACTCAAAAAAGGTTACTTGATATCGTGACTCCTGCTTGTTCACAAGCCATGTCCCGCCTCGAAGGTTCCCTGCTCACCTCTTGTTCCTTAGCCCCTGACCTCTCACGTTTCAGGAACCAGTTTATCTCTCGGATGAGAGTCTTTTTTTTTTTTTTTTAACTTTGCTAACTCTTAAAAAAAAAAAAATATATATATATATATATATATTTGGCTGTGCCAGGTCTTAGTTGTGACACTTGGGATGTGGCATGTGGGATCTTTAGTTGTGGGTTTCAAACTCAGTTGTGGCATGTGGGATCTAGTTCCCTGACCAGGGATCGAACCTGCGCCCCCTGCATTGGAAGCACAGAGTCTTAGCCACTGGACCACCAGGGAAGTCCTGGATGAGGGTCTTTTTAATCCAATCTTCCCTCTTTAGAAGTCCAGGACCCCAACTCCCTTTGCAATTTGGCCCCAGGCAGAGGAATGAAGCCAGTAACACCTCGTGAATATTAGCCAGAATGTTAACTCTAACCTTAGTGAAAGCAAAAATTTTTATGTTATTACACAGCAGGTGAGTTCCCTGTTGTCCCTAAAGTCTTCATTCAGGAATAGGATTTGGGATTAACTCTTACATAGCAGAGAGGCCCGTTTAAGTATTTTTCCCAAGCAAAGATACCTCTCAGGCCCTTATGTTTTGTGTTATTCTCAGCTTGAATGATTCCTGGAAGCGAGAGTTAAACAAAGGCATTTTAAAATTCTTTTTAAACTCACTTTATTGAGGTAGATATAATTTACTCCAATACATGAATCCATTTAAAGTATAAAACTCAATGAGCTTTGATAGATGTATATTCATGTGCAACCAATACAATCAAGATACGGAACCTTCCTATCACATCCAAAAGTTCCCTCTTGCCCTTTTGCAGTCCATTCTTTCCTCCACCCTCTAACCCAGGCAAGTACAGACCTGCTTTCTGTCACTGGAGATTAGTTTGGTTTTTCTGGAATTGTATATAAATGGAGTCATACGACATGTGCTATTTTAGTGTCTGGCTTCTCACCCTCAGCACACTGTGAAATTCTTCCTTATTACTGTGTATCAGTTCTTCTTCCTTCCCTACTTCTTTTGCTTTCTTTTACAATTTTATTGAGGTATACTTTATGTAAATGGAACATGTTTAAAGCTTAGACATGTGTGCGTGTATATGCTAACTTGTTTCGGTCGTGTCCAACTCTTAGCGACACTGTGGACTGTAGCCCGCCAGGCTCCTGTATTCATGGGCTTCTCCAGGCAAGAACACTGGAGTGGGTTGCCATGACCTCCTCCAGGGGCTCTTTCCGACCCAGGGACTAAACTCATGTCTCTTACATATCCTGCACTGGCAGCCAGGTTCTTTACCACTAGAGCCACCTGGGAAGCCTTTTGACATGTATACACACCCATGAAACCATCAGCACAATCAAGATATCAAACATTCTTATAATTCCCAAAAGTTTTCTTGTGTTCAACCTTTCCCATACCTGCAGTCTAACGTAACCACTGATCTGCTTTCTGTCACTACAGATTAATTTGTATTTTCTAGAATTTTATACAAATGGAGTCATACAGATGTACTGGGTTTGTTGCTGTTGTTCAGCCGCCAAGTTGTGTCCAGCTCTTTGTGACCCCCTGGACTGCAGCACGCACCAGGCTCCCCTGTCCTTCACTATCTCCTGGAGTTTGTTCAAATTCATGTCCATTGAGTCACTGACGCTATCTAACCATCTCATCCTCTGTTGCCCCCTTCTCCTTTTGCCATCAATCCCTCCCAGCATCAGGGTCTTTTCCAATGAGTCAGCTCTTTGCACCAGGTGGCCAAAATATTGGAGCCAAAGTACTGGGTTTGGAAGGGTTTATTTTTTGATCTGGCTTCTTTGACTTGGCATGATTATTTTGAGATTCATCCATATGATTGTATATATTTCATAGTTTGGTTTTTTTTCTACTTCTGAATAATATTCCATTGTGTAGATATGCTGGACATACCATGGTTTATCTATTCACCTGTTGATGGACATTTATGTTGTTTCCAGTTTTTGACTATTACAAATAAAGATGTTATGAGTATTTATACACAAGTTTCTGTGTGGTCATATGCTTTCATTTCTCTTGGGTAAATACTTAGGTGTGGAAAGGCCACATCATATGATAGGTATGTGTTTAACTTTTAATAAATATCAAATTGTTTTCCAGACTTGTTCCATTTTACATTCCCATCAGTAACATAGAAGTTCCAGTTGCTTCCAGCCTTGCCAACACTTGGTTATTACCAGTTTTTATAATATTAGCCATTCTAAAGGGTATGTAGTGGTATCTCACTTCGGTTTTAATTTGCATTTCCTGATGACAAATGATATGGAGCCTTTTATCATGTGCTTATTAGCTACTCATGTCTCTTAAAAATACTTGCTTCAAATCAATCATTTGTCCATTTTTAGTGGACCAGTTTGTCTCCTTATTTTTGAGTTGTCAGTGTTCTTTATATACATCTCACAAATATGTTCTCCCTTTCCACCATTTTTACATGGCATTTCTACATAATACATCCACTTTACAAAAGGCTAACCAGGATTTTAAGAAAATTAAGAAAGTAGCCTGAGGTCACATAATTAGCTGCTGCGTCTCAAATCCTGTTTCGTAAACAGGAAGAGCCCACTGCTCTACCTTTTCCTGGGTTCAAGACATCAAGATTGTACTGTACACAGAGTCCTACTGCCAATGTCTGCTAATGAAACTCTACTACAACAGTGTCAGTATCTGCCGTGGCTTTCTACTCCAATTCCCTACTGAGGACACAAGAAAGTGTGACCAGGAAAAGATGCAGATCTGCTAGGCATCTGCCTTCCTGACTCTTCCGTGGCAAAACATGAGCAACAAGAAGGTCAGGCAGTCCTGAAAGCATGAATCCACAGTCATCCTTTCTTAGGCCTTTTTGAACCCAGGCCACACCAGCTGGCAACACTCTAGGACTACAGAGACAAATCCATAGACCTTCTCAGGAGGGGAAATGCTTCTTGCTCATTGCTGATATTTCCTTCCATGTGGAGCAGCTCAATAAGTGCCATGCTCCTGGCCTCTCAGAGCCCTTATTCACTCTGTCCCAAGTGAGGTGTACTGACTTATCTCAGAAGAATAAACCAGGAATACTAACCTCTGATCCTGCCTTTCCCTTTTGGGAGAGCACCTGGACTCTCCCAGAGTCCCACTTAGGACAGTTGTAACAGGGAGGGTCAGGATTCAGTATTAGCCCTAAATCAGGGACTTATCTGGTGGTCCAGTGGTTAAGAATCTGCCTTGTAATGCAGGGGACAGAGTTTGATCTCTGATCAGGGAACAGAGATCCCACATGCTATGGAGTAACTAAGCCCATGGGCCAGAACTACTGAGTTCACATGCCTCAACTAGAGAGCCCACGTGCTGCAAACTACAGAGTTCATGTGCCCTGGAGCCTGCAGGCCACAACTAGAGAGAAGCCCAAGCACTGCAATGAAGAGGCCACCTGATGCAACCAAGACTCAACACGGTCATAAATAAAAAAATATTTTAAATAAGGAGGCCCCCAAATCAAAATCTCCAAAATAAGCTCCTATTGCAAGTGATATTTGTCTCCATTTGCCATATTCTGTCTCATTTCTCACATGTTTCCTGGGCAAGGAAAAGGGGTGATATTAGCACCACACCAGCTATATTTTTTGTATTTACCTATAAGTAAAAAACACAGATTCCACTTTCCCATAAAAACAATGTGATACGTAGGTGATGTCACAGAATCAGCTAAAAAGAGTTAAGTTTACCTGTATTTACTTGGTTACCACAGAACTATACTTCAGCAGAGGCCTTATCAATGATCTATTGTCTATAGAGATGGACAGGACGTGTTCATTAATTTAAAATTATATCTGAATATTCAGACATAGGGCAAACAGAAGAGTGCTGAGTCAAAGACATTTAGGATTTGAATCTGATTCGTCAAGAGCCCCTCTTCAGCTACTTTGATTCCACAGCATCAATACTCCAAGGCTTTGGGGAATCATTAGAAACCAAAAATCTCTATCAGGATTAAATAACTGGCCCACTGAATTTTTTGCCTACAGGATCAAATGTTGCAAGAAATTTTAACTGCCCTTAACTACTGCTCACTAATTCTAGTCCCTTGATATATAGTCTTCTCAGATTCACTAATACTATTAATATCCTATTTGGATAATAAAGTTATCAGTTATTTTCCTATTTTAGTAAACCATCCCCAGAGAAATGCCTTGTGGAAAAGCAATATTCCCAACTCAAGTGTTTAACTGCTGACGTTTTGAAAAAAACCATTGCCAATCTTGGCATTCTTATCTACTGAAATTAACTTTTCACCTAATGGATACTTTACAGGAATAAAGTCAGGTGATTGATATCAGATGTCTGGGGCAGTTCTGTGTATCTATCAGACACATCACTGAAGCAGTGGACAAGATGGCAATGGTTCCTACATGCCTGGAGTTTATAGAGGCAAAGGGCTGGGCAGCAAACAATTAATTTCAGAGAGAGATAAATGCTATGAAGAAAATAAAACACAAGAGGATAGTGACTGGTGGGTTAGAAGGTACTTCTTTATATAGGACAGTAAGCAGAATCTTCTCATGGGAGTTGATATCTGAACTCAGACTCGATATTAAGAAAGAGCTTGCCATTCAAACATAGGAGAAGAACTTTGAAGCCAGAAGGAGCAATGAGAACAAGTCTGGTGTTTGAGGAGCACTGTCATTTAGGAGGAGATTGGAAGGAGGTGATGTCAGAGAGGCAGACTGGGGCCTGATTCTGCAGGAGTGCAGATCTTATTCTAAGTGCAAAACAGGAAGCCGTAGAGATGGCTTTTTTTTTTTTTTTTAACAGGTGAATGACAGGGGGCTTCTCTGTGGTCTCCTCTGAGAGAGCCACCTAACTATCCATCTGCAGTTCATTTCCTCCATGTCCTCACCATGTATGAAATGACTTTGTCTCTGTTGGTTTGAGTGTTAGTTGTCCACAAGAGCTTCCCTGCCTTGTTCACTCCTCCATCTCCAGCAGCCAGAACACTGGCATACAGCCAGTGCTCAGCAAATATTTATGGATTAAAGGAAAGAATGGACAAATGTCATCCAGTTTGTTGAAGGTTCAGGGAGCACAGAAAGCAAGTAAATAAGATACTGTTCTGGGTCTTCAGACTCACCATAATTTATTTTCCAAAAGTTGGCTGACATAATCAAATTATTCAGAAAGGGAAAATAAAATTAGTTAAGAAATGTGGGAAAAGTACTCAACTTTACACTCATTTTAAAGACATGCTGCTAACCAGAACAGAAATGAAATGACATGCGTCTGTTTAAAATATTCACATTGATAATAGTCATTTCTGGTGAGGGTATACATAATTTAACATGCTGGTCAGTTCTACATCCCCCCTCCCCCGAAGGCAATTCAGCAGCCAATATTCAGTTCAGTTCAGTCACTCAGTCGTGTCCAACTCTTTGCGACCCCATGGACTGCAGCACGCCAGGCTTCCCTGTCCATCACCAACTCCCAGAGTTTACTCAAACTCATGTCCATCGAGTCAGTAATGCCATTCAACCATCTCATCCTCTGCTGTCCCCTTCTCTTCCCACCTTCAATCTTTCCCAGCATCAGGGTATTTTTCAGTGAGTCAGTTCTTCGCATCAGGTGGCCAAAGTATTGGAGTTTCAGCTTCAGTATCAGTCCTTCCAATGAATATTCACGACTGATCTCCTTTAGGATGGACTGGTTGGATCTCCTTGCAGTCCAAGAGACTCTCAAGAGCCTTCTCCAGCACCACAGTTCAAAACCATCAATTCTTCAGCACTCAGCTTTCTTTATGGTCCAACTCTCGCATCCACACATGACTACTGGAAAAACCATAGCTTTGACTGGACAGACCTTTGTTGGCAAAGTGATGTCTCTGCTTTTTAATATGCTGTCTAATATGGTTTGTCATAGCTTTTCTTCCAAGGAGCAAGTGTCTTTTAATTTCATGGCTGCAGTCACTATCTGCAGTGATTTTGGAGCCCAAGAAAATAAAGTCTGTCACTGTTTCCACTGTTTCTCCATCTATTTCCCATGAAGTGATGGGACTGGATGGCATGATCTTAGTTTTCTGAATGTTGAGTTTTAAGCCAACTGTTTCACTTTCATCACGAGGCTCTTTAGTTCTTCTTCGATTTCTGCTGTAAGGGTGGTGTCATCTGCATATCTAAGGTTATTGATATTTCTCCCGGCAATCTTGATTCCAGCCTGTGCTTCATCCAGCCTGGCATTTCTCATGATGTACTCTGCATAGAAGTTAAATAAGCAGGGTGACAATATACAGCCTTGATGTACTCCTTTTCCTATTTGGAACCAGTCTGTTGTTCCATACCCAATTCTAACTGTTGCTTCCTGACCTGCATACAGATTTCTCAAAAGGCAGGTAAGGTCATCTGGTATTCCTATCTCTTTAAGAATTTTCCAAAGTTTGTTGTGATCCACACAGTCAAAAGTTTTGGCATAGTCAATAAACCAGAAGTAGATATTTTTCTGGAAATCTCTTGCTTTTCTGATGATCCAAGAGATGTTGGCAATTTGATCTCTGGTTCCTCTGCCTTTTCTAAATCCAGCTTGAACATCTGGAAGTTCACAGTTCATATACTGTTGAAGCCTGGCTTGGAGAATTCTGAGCATTACTTTACTAACATGTGAGATGAGTGCAATAATTTGAGGATTCTTTGGCATTGCTTTTCTTTGGGATTGGAATGAAAACTGACCTTTTCCAGTCCTGTGGCCACTGCTGAGTTTTCCAAATTTGTTGGCATATTGAGTGTAGCACTTTCACAGCATCATCTTTCAGGATTTGAAATAGGTCAACTGGAGTTCCATCACCTCCACTAGCTTTGTTCATAGTGATGCTTCCTAAGGCCTACTTGACTTCACATTCCAGGAATGGCTCTAGGTGAGTAATCATATCATCATGATTATCTGGGTTGTGAAGATCTTTTTTGTATAGTTCTTCTGTGTAATCTTGCCACCTCTTCTTCATATCTTCTGTTAGGTCCATACCCAAAAGCAATTTAGCAGCAAATATTAAGAGCCCTCAAAATATCCTTAGCTTTTGACTGAGAAATCCACTTCTAGGCATGTATCCTAAGGAAATATTTTCAACTGAAGGGAAAATTATATGTGCAAATACATTTGTTGCACTACTATGTTTATTATAAAAAATTAAAAGGAACATTTTATAGTCAAGACCAGAGGAATACGGACTTTCCCAGTGGTCCAATGGTTAAGAATCTGCTTTGCAATGCAGGGATGCCGGTTCAATCCCTGGTCAGGGAATCCCATACGTCTTGGAGCAACTAAAGCCCACACCCCACAACTACTGAGTTTGCCTGCTCCAGAGTCTGTGAGCTGTAACTAGACAGGCCATGTGCCCCCAATGAAAGATCCCACAGGATGCAACAAAGATCCTGAGTGCTGCAACTAAGACCCATTCCAGTCAAATAAATCAAAGAACAGAGCAATAACTGTGGTGACTATCCTTGATGAAGCGAATGATACATGGCATGAGAGAAGCCTAGATATAGCAGTAAAGGAGAGCATTTCTTCTACTGTGACAGTGTGTGAAAAAAAGCAGGGTTCTCCTTCCTACACTGTTGGTGGGAATATAAATTGGTCAAGCCATTATGGAGAGTATGGAGGTTCCTTAGAAAACAGAAATAGAATTTCCATATGACCCAACTAATCCCACTCGTGGGCATATGTCTGGAGAAAACACTGATTCCAAAAGATTCATGCACCTCCAAAGTTCATTAGCAGCACTATTTATAATAATTAAGACATGGAAGCAGCCTAGATGTCCATCAACAGATGAATGGATAAAGAAGATGTGGTATACATAGACAATGGAATATTACTCAGCCATAAAGTCAAATAATGTAACTTGCAGCGACATGGATGAACCTAGATATTATTGTACTAAGTGAAATAAGTCAGACAGAGAAAGACTAATATGATATCACATACATGTGGAATCTAAAATGAGACACAAATGAACTTATTTACAAAATAGAAACAGACTCACAGACATAGAGAACAAACTTATGGTTACCAAAGGAGAAAGGGGTGGAAAGGGATATAGTAGAAGTTTGGGATTAATAAACTACTGTATATAAATTAGATAAACAACAAGGTTTTGCTGTAGAGCACAGGGAAATATATTCAATATCCTATAATAAACCGTAATAGAAAAGAATATGGAAAATATATAAATACACATAAAACTGAATAACTTTGTGATACACCAGAAATTAACACAACATTGTAAATTAACTATGCTTCATGTACTTCAATAAACTTTTTTAAATGGTCCCCTCTAGAGCCAACCCTGGAGAAGGCAATGGCAACCAACTCCAGTGTTCTTGCCTGGAGAATCGCAGGGATGAGGGAGCCTGGTGGGCTGCTGTCTATGGGGTCGCACAGAGTTGGACACGACTGAAGCGACTTAGCAGCAGCAGCAGCAGCAGGGCCAACCCTAGAGGGAAACATGGACCAATTAATGTGCTTTGAATTGTTGGGAGGCAGTATTATGGTTGAGCTCTCTCGAGATTTTCTATTCTCACACACAGTTGATGTCAAGGGCTCAGAGGAAGGTTCCAATGCTGACACATGGGCATTCTATCACTGGAGCTAAGTTTCAAACACCTTGGCCTTCAAAAGAGGGAGGCATTAACTTTAGAAGGTTGGCTTGTAAAATTCCACAATCACTTACCTACTCATCTCACTGAGTTTAGTCAGTTCTCAAAAAAAATTTTTTTTGCATCATGGAGAGTCAAATTTTGTGAACTCCTTAATTCCATTTGATTATCAGTCTTCAGGAAATTCAGCTCTGGGAGAAGTCATAGAGAGGGGCTTTCCCAAGGAAGGCTTCTCACCTACTTCCTCCTCTGCTCCTTGATTGTGGGGAGGTTTTATGAAGGCCATAAATCTCTCTTCTGGTCACACATTGTAATTCAGTTTTCCTTCTAGAGGAAGTGAGTGGTTCTAGAGAGACGATAGCACTGCTCTCTGGATGCTATAGCTGGACCTGGGCTTGTTGTACTTTAAGAGGAAAATAGTCACAATGAATGGAGTAGGCTTGCACCTGCTGGCCTTCTCCAGCCAGTTTTTCCTAAAGTGAGAGGTGATGCAGTGAGGCCTGTGCTTCTTGGAGTCTGTGATCTGGACCTGAAGCACCAGCATGGCTTGGACCTTTTTAAAAATGCACATTTCAAGTGCTAGCCCAGACTTAATGAATCAGTGGTCTGTGTTTTAACAAGACTCCAGGAAACGCTGATGCATGCTCGGGTGTGACAGCCACTGTGCCCATGGTAAACAGATGATTTTAAGTCATCTGTGGACACAGTACTGGAGAACATTGGTTTACTTAGAGGGGAGAGGTAACTGCATTCTCAAATTTATTTCAGTCATTCTGATTGTGAAATCTCATCCATTGCTAGCATATCTCTTTCTTGCATTGTTTCCCATTACAAGGAAGAGAATTGCTCAAAGAGCCTTTGACAATCATAGATACCCACCCAGAATCCAATCACACTTTATTTTAATTGTATTTATTTTATGGGGACTTTCTATTCATGGAAAACGAAACTAGTTTTTTTTATTTCAGGTGATGTAAAGTTTATTTTAGAACTAAATTTATTTAGGTCTTGAAAAAAATAAGTCAGTTTCAAGAAGACAGATTACGGAAGACAAAAGTAGAGATGATATATGGTTTGTCAAGAACCCACACAACTCTAGGACACATCACTGCATGCATGTTGAGGAAAATGGTTTTTAAAAGTAGGGTAGTGGGGGAAGCAAACAGGTAAATGAACTGAAAAAGAAATATCAAATATCAATAACATGACAAATGTCACATGAAAGTAGTAAAAGAGAAGACTGCACCAAGCCTGCATTGGAGCTGAACTCTGAGTTACTTTCTGATAACTGAGTTATTTTCAGATAAGCACCTGTTCCAGGGAAGTTGCCCCCCAGCTGACTGTCAGTCTAGGGAGAATGTAATGACATTTAACCTGACATTCAAGGCTCGAACTCGACCTTCAACTTTCCCGGTGATCTTTCACCGGACATTCATTTTGGTTGCTGTTTTTCTTCGTCACCTATAAAATGTCTCTTTTAAGAAGGAATCTTTGATCTGGTTTTCTTGGGAACAGTTTTCTTTACGACAAATTTTAAATAAAACTTGGGAAGGCATTCATAAGCAATCTCCTGAGAGGCTGCATAGCTTCAGGAATCAATGAGATACTCTGTGGGCCTAGTTCACTGAAAAGATGAAGAGAATGACGGCGCTTGCCAAGGACAATGTGTGTGAGAAATAGGTTTCACACACAGTCTTTGGGGGAAGGGAAACTTGGCAATATGCATTGCAGACTTTAACAACAGACCTATCGTTCCACCCAGCAATGTTCCATTCCATTCTAAGAATTTATCCTAAGAAACAGTGAGATTTGTGCTCAAAAATAATAGTGGGACTTCCCTGGTTAAGGATCCACCTTCCAATGAGGGAGACATGGGTTCAATCCTTGGTACAGGAAGATTCCATGTGCCGAAGAGCAACCAATCCCACAGACCACAACTACTGAAGCCTGAATGTTCTAGACCCCACAAGTAGCAACTACCGAGCCCATGTGCTGCAACTACCGCAGCCTGCTCACCTACAGCCTATGCTTACAAATTTTCAACTATGTAAATGTCCAAAACCTAGAGCCTGCTCAAGACAAATTTGGGGAGTTTGTGAGAAGAATACTACATAGTCGCTAGGACAAAGGAAATTTTCAACAATACTATATTTCAGATCAGATCAGATCAGTCGCTCAGTCGTGTCCGACTCTTTTCGATCCCATGAATCACAGCACGCCAGGCCTCCCTGTCCATCACCAACTCCCAGAGTTCACTGAGACTCATGTCCATCGAGTCAGTGATGCCATCCAGCCATCTCATCCTCTGTCGTCCCCTTCTCCTCTTGCCCCCAATCCCTCCCAGCATCAGAGTCTTTTCCAATGAGTCAAGTCTTCGCATGAGGTGGCCAAAGTATTGGAGTTTCAGCTTTAGCATCATTCCTTCCAAAGAAATCCCAGGGCTGATCTCCTTCAGAATGGACTGGTTGGATCTCCTTGCAGTCCAAGGGACTCTCAAGAGTCTTCTCCAACACCACAGTTCAAAAGCATCAATTCTTTGGCGCTCAGCCTTCTTCACAGTCCAACTCTCACATCCATACATGACCACAGGGAAAACCATAGCCTTGACTAGACGAACCTTTGTTGGCAAAGTAATGTCTCTGCTTTCGAATATGCTATCTAGGTTGGTCATAACTTTCCTTCCAAGGAGTAAGCGTCTTTTAATTTCATGGCTGCAGTCACCATCTGCAGTGATTTTGGAGCCGAGAAAAATAAAGTCTGACACTGTTTCCACTGTTTCCCCATCTATTTCCCATGAAGTGGTGGGACCAGATGCCATGTTCTTTGTTTTCTGAATGTTGAGCTTTAAGCCAACTTTTTCACTCTCCTCTTTCACTTTCATCAAGAGGCTTTTGAGTTCCTCTTCACTTTTTGCCATAAGGGTGGTATCTTCTGCATATCTGAGGTTATTGATATTTCTCCTGGCAATCTTGATTCCAGTTTGTGTTTCTTCCAGTCCAGCGTTTCTCATGATTACTAGGCATAAATAAACTACAAAACAATATATACAGTGAGGTACTATGCTTGGGTTCAAGGAGCCAGTGTCGACTTCAGTTTTTATCCTCATTCAGCAAATACTTTAGAGAATCTGCAAATGTCAGGTGTTATTTCCGACCCTAGAGAACAGAGCAATGTACTGAAATTTACATTTCTGCGGTAACTGTGAAAGTGCTACACAGGACACACTTGGGGGGTGGCAGGAGCACGTAAAGAGGAAACCTTACCCTGAAACACTTTCTGCAAAGTGCACCCAGTAAGCACAACACCCAGCAGAGGCCAGTGCATGCAGGCGTGCAGTAAACAGCCACCAATCGGCAGACTTCCTCTGGGGGCAAATCTCTCCACCCTGGGCAGCAGTTGCCATACAGGGCAGGACCAGAAACCACCCTCCCCTCTTGCTGGGAGCCACCACAGGAGATTCCACCCATGACAAAGGTCATGTGGAAGAGACCTGACAGGCAAAGGTGGATCAGGCCTCAAGGGACCCCCTGAATCTGCTCAAGCATCCACCCCAAAACCAAAATCTGTCTGTCTTACTATTTTGTGCCTTTCACCAACTCTTCTGACATTAACAGGGGGCTATCCCTGACCACCTTTCTCTGGAAAAAATCAACTTAGGGCTTTCGTTAATGGGCATGATAGGAGTGTTTCAATTCAAACCCCTCTGTTGGCATTCTAGCTTGCCTGACATGTTTATCCATACTCTTGCAATTAACACACATGATTGTTCACAACTCCCCAACCTTGAAAGGCACGGGAAGCCAAAACATTCTAAAAGTCCTAATGAGCATAGAGTCCTTTAAGGGATGAAAAATTATTAGAATAGATAGTACTGGTAAAGGGCTTCATTATTGGGCCAATGCTTGCTGCCAAGTGCCCATATCCCTTATCCATTGGGCACCTGGGAGTGCATTGGTTAACATAGCTGGAATGTAAGAAAAACAAGTAGCAGCCTTGGAATTAGCCACATCAGACCTTTGAGCTAATTGGTTCTTTCTTTGTTGTAACTCACTGCACCTTTGCTCCGTGAGAATGTAACTCTGTTTAGTACTTTCTGAGGCTGGGAGAAATAAAGAAGAAACACTTTAAGGGAAAACAAGTTTTCTGGTTGAGCAGCCTTTATCAAAAAAGGGTCATAAAATGTCCACAGGCCTCCAAGGCCAGAAGATATTGTACACAACATTGTTTATGGGAAAGGTGTGCAGAAAAAATCCTGGTTTTGATAAAGACAAAACAGATGTAATGTTTGGGCTGACTCTGTATTACTTTGCATCTTTCATTTCCCTCTATGTACAAGTCAAAGTATAAAAGTTCCTTTTGAAAATAAAGTTATGGGCCTCGCTCAGTGAAGCTTGGTCTCCCCGTGTCATTCGTTTTTCCTTTTCGCTCCTTTCCTCTCTCTGTTCTTCTTTCAGGATGACTCCTTGGAACACAGGAGCTTTATTGGCTTTCTGTGTTAATCAAGGAAGATCAAGCCTCTCTCTCTGCTTTGCAATCCTTTCGCCTAGGCCGTCATCCTGAGGGTACCCCTGGATCCTGCTGGGGCTGGACCCCGGCACCCTCTGATGTCCTGCTGTGGTGCAGGGTCTGCCTCTTCAGGGAGACTCCACTTTCCTTTATGGTAACTATCTCCCAGTAGCCCTGATCCTTCTCCCCAGAAGGCTCCTTGGTGTCTCTGGAAATTGCAGAGATGGGGAGCAGATGGTAGGAGGTGGGGCTGGGCAGCAATGTCCATAGAACTTCTCTCTGGAAGCGAGCTTGTTCTGGCTTCTGCTGAGTCAAGATGCTTTGTGATCATCTGCCCTGTAACTTGGGCTTCTCAGGTGGCACTAGTGGTAAAGAACCTGCCTGCCAGTGTAGGAGACATAAGAGACTTGGGTTCGATCCCTGGGTCAGGAAGATCCCCTGGAGGAGGAGGGCATGGCAACCACTCCAGTATTCTCACCTGGAGAATCCCATGGACAGAGGAGCCTGGCGGGCTACAGTCCATAGGGTCACAAAGAGTTGGACATGACTGAAGTGACTGAGCATACATGCCCTGTAACTCTTTTGCCATACCTTGAAAAATATTTCCTCATTTTTCAATAATGCCCCCTCTGAGGGCAGTATGAATGTGTGAGTCTGTGAATTGGAAACTAATTACCAGTTGAGCACAATCTCTGGGAATCTTTTCTCCTCTGAGAAAAACTTAAGTTTTAGTGGAAATATCCTGATGCTCTTGCAGGGCTGGGCCCTCAGGGTGTTGTCCCCTCATGAACCCAGCGTGGAGTGGTGAGAAGAGTAGTTTTCCCCAATACATCATCCCAGAGAATTAAAAGTGAGCCAGATATCACTTTATCATCACTAAAATGGTTATAATAAAGAAGACAGGTAATTTCAAGTGTTGGTGAGGATATGGGGGAACTGGAATCTTCATATACTGCTGGCAGGGATGTAAAATGGTATAGCCACTTTGGACAAAAGTATGGTCCCGTTTCATGCAAAGTTCCCATTTCATGCAGCAATTTTACTTCTAGATACATTCCTAGGAGAAGTGAAAAAAATGTCCACATAAAAATTTGTACATGACAGTTCATTCATTATTCACAATAGCCAAAAGATAGAAACAACCTAACTCCATCATCTGATGAATGGTTTAACAGAATGTGGTATATTCATAAATGGAACATTATTCCTCCATAAAAAGGAATAAAGTACAATATGTTTAAAACTTGAAAATAATATGCTAAACGAAACAAACCAGTCACAAAAGACCTCATCTCATATGAAAGCGAAAGTGTTATCATTCAGTCATGTCTGACTCTTTGCAAGCCCGTGGACTGTTGCCTGCCAAACTGTTCTGTCCATGGGATTTTCCAGGCAAGAATACTGGAGTGGGTAGCCATTCCTTTCTCCAGGGAATCTTTCCAACCCTGAGATCGAACCCAGGTCTCCTGGATTGCAGGCAGATTCTTTACCATCTGAGCCACCAGAGAAGCCCAGTATAATTCCATTTATATTAAATGTCCAAAATAGGCAAATAGGATTAGGGAATGATGGTTAAGAAGTATGGATTTCTTTCTGGGATGATGTAAATGTTCTAAAATTGGTTGTGATGATGCATTGAATTTAAATCAGTGAATTATCTGGTATGTGAATTATATCTCAATAAAGCTGCTACCAAAACATAAAAAAGCAAGGGATGGACAAGGTAGAAATTCCTCCAGTAATTTTAAAGAGGACTGTCTTTTAAAGGAAATTTCTATTCACCAAAGACCTACCTCTGCCTACAGATAATCTTTTATAATGACCACAACTCTGTATAGTTCAGAAGAGCTATAGAAATATAGTTATTAACAACAACTTAAACTGTAAAAGCACTTACCATGTGTCACTATTCTACACAATTTACTTCACACTAATTTACTCAAAATCATGAAGAAGATTTACCATTATAATACATATATTATAGCTAGGACTCTGAAGCACAGTTAGGACTGTGACTTGGATCTGGGTCAGCAAAGTTTTTCAGTAATGGGCCAGATAGGAAGGTCTTGCTTCTCATTTTAAATTTTGGCTACATGGGTCATATAGAAACTAGTTTGACAACACTTGTAAATTATACAACACTATTAAATTGCTGTTAAGATGACTTAACCGTAGTATAAAATTTGCTGTTTTACCTTGTTATTGTTAAGTTGAATTCATTAAGAAGCATTACCAAGTCTTTGAGTGATGTTGAGCATTTGTCTGTTAACCATCTGTATGTCTTCTTTGAAGAAATGTCTGTTTAGTTCTTTGGCTGATTTTTTGATTGGGTCATTTATTTTTCTGGAATTGAGCTGCAGGAGCTGCTTGTATAATTTTGAGATTAATTTTTTGTCAGTTGCTTCATTTGCTATTATTTTCTCCCATTCTGAAGGCTGTCTTTTCACCTTATAGCTTATAGCTTCCTTTGTTGTGCAAAAGCTTTTAAGTTTAATTAGGTCCCATTTGTTTATTTCTGCTTTTATTTCCATTACTCTAGAAGGTGGGTCATAGAGGATCCTTCTGTGATTTATGTCAGAGAGTGTTTTGCCTATGTTTTCCTCTAGGAATTTTATAGTTTCTGGTCTTACATTTAGATCTTTAATCTATTTTGAGTTTATTTTTGTGTATGGTGTTAGAAAGTGTTCTAGTTTCATTCTTTTACAAGTGGTTGACCACTACTACTCAACTTAGTACTTGAATTTGGAAGTTTTAGCCACAGCAATCAGAGAAGAAAAAGAAATAAAAGGAATCCAGATTGGAAAAGAAGAAGTAAAACTCTCACTGTTTGCAGATGACTTGATCCTCTACATAGAAAACCCTAAAGATTCCACCAGAAAATTACTAGAGCTAATCAATGAATATAGTAAAGTTGCAGGATACAAAGTTATCACACAGAAATCCCTTGCATTCCTATACACTAACAATGAGAAAACAGAAAGAGAAATTAAGGAAACAATTCCATTCATCATTGCAACAAAAATAATAAGATACTTAGGAATAAATCAACCTAAAGAAACAAAAGACCTATATATAGAAAACTATAAAACGCTGATGAAAGAAATCAAAGATGACACAAATAGATGGAGAAATATACCATGTTCCTGGATTGGAAGAATCAATATAGTGAAAATGAGTATACTACCCAAAGCAATCTATAAATTCAATGCAGTACCTATCAAGCAAATAATTTCACAATTTGTATGGAAATACAAAAAACCTCGAATAGCCAAAGTAAACTTAAGAAAGAAGAATGGTACTGGAGGAATCAACCTGCCTGACTTCAGACTATACTACAAAGCTATAGTCATCAAGACAGTATGGTACTGGCACAAAGACAGAAATATAGATCAATGGAACAAAATAGAAAGCCCAGAGATAAATCCACGCACCTATGGACACCTTATCTTTGACATAGGCTTTAAATGTGCAACATTTTCATAAGCTTTGCAAATTAATCCAACTATAGCTTTTTCTGCTCCACACATATTTCTACCACCTTCGTTTATAACATACCTGTTCAGTTCGGTTCAGTTCAGTCATTCAGTTGTGTTTGACTCTTCGCAACCCCATGGACTGCAGCACACCAGGCTTCCCTGTCACCAACTCCTGGAGATTACTCAAACTCGCATCCATCAAGTCAGTGATGCTATTCAACCATCTCATCCTCTGTCATCCCCTTCTCCTCCTGCCTTCAATCTTTCCCAGCATCAGGGTCTTTTCCAATGAGTCAGTTCTTTGGATCAGGTGGCCAAAGTATTGGAGCTTCAGCTTCAGCATCAGTCCTTCCAATGAATATTCAAGACTGATTTCCTTTAGGATGGACTGGTTGGATCTCCTTGGAGTCCAAGGGACTCTCAAGAGTCTTCTCCAGCACCACAGTTCAAAAGCATCAATTCTTTGGCACTCAGCTTTCTTCACAGTCCAACTCTCACACCCATAAATGACTACTGGAAAAACCATAGCTTTGACTAGATGGACCTTTGTTGGTAAAGTGATGCCTCTGCTTTTTAATATGCTGTCTAGGTTGGTCATAACATTTCTTCCAAGGAGCAAGCGTCTTTTAATTTCATGGCTGCAGTCAACATCCGCAGTGATTTTGGAGCCCAAGAAAATAAAGTCTGTCTCTGTTTCCACTGTTTCCCCACCTATTTGCCATGAAGTGATGGGACCAGATGCCATGATCTTAGTTTTCTGAATGTTGAGTAAGCCAACTGTTTCACTCTCCTCTTCCACTTTCATCACGAGGCTCTTTAGTTCTTCTTCGATCTCTGCCGTAAGGGTGGTGTCATCTGCATATCTGAGGTTATTGATATTTCTCCTGGCAATCTTGATTCCAGCCTGTGCTTCATCCAGCCTGGCATTTCTCATGATGTACTTTGCACAGAAGTTAAATAAGCAGGGTGACAATATACAGCCTTGATGTACTCCTTTTCCTATTTGGAACCAGTCTGTTGTTCCATACCCAATTCTAACTGTTGCTTCCTGACCTGCATACAGATTTCTCAAAAGGCAGGTAAAGTCATCTGGTATTCCTATCTCTTTAAGAATTTTCCAAAGTTTGTTGTGATCCACACAGTCAAAAGTTTTGGCATAGTCAATAAACACTAGAAGTAGATATTTTTCTGGAAATCTCTTGCTTTTCTGATGATCCAAGAGATGTTGGCAATTTGATCTCTGGTTCCTCTGCCTTTTCTAAATCCAGCTTGAACATCTGGAAGTTCACAGTTCATGTACTGTTGAAGCCTTGAAGTATTTTGAGCATTACTTTACTAACATGTGAGATGAGTGCAATTGTGCGGGAGTTTGAGGATTCTTTGGCATTGCTTTTCTTTGGGATTGGGATGAAAACTGACCTTTTCCAGTCCTGTGGCCACTGCTGAGTTTTCCAAATTTATTGGCATATTGAGTGCAGCACTTTCACAGCATCATCTTTTAGGATTTGAAATAGCTCAACTGGAGTTCCATCACCTCCACTAGCTTTGTTCATAGTGATGCTTCCTAAGGCCTATTTGACTTCACATTCCAGGATGTCTAGCCCTAGGTGAGTGATTATATCATCATGATTATCTGGGTTGTGAAGATCTTTTTTGTATAGTTCTTCTGTGTATTCTTGCCACCTCTTCTTAATATCTTCTGCTTCTGTTAGATCCATACAATTTCTGTCCTTTATTGTGCCCATCTTTGCATGAAATGTTCCCTTGGTGTCTCTAATTTTCTTGAAGAGATCTCTAGTTTTTCCCATTCTATTGTTTTCCTCTATTTCTTTGCACTGAACACTGAGGAAGGCTTTCTTATCTCTCCTGGCTATTTTTTGGAACTCTGCATTCAACTGAGTATACCCTTCCTTTTCTCCTTTGCTTTTTGCTTCTCTTATTTTCACAGCTATTTGTAAGGCCTCCTCAGACAACCATTTTGCCTTTTTGTATTTCTTCTTCTTGGGGATGGTCTTGATCCCTGTCTCCTGTACAATGTCACGAACCTCCATTCATAGTTCATCAGGTACTCTGTCTATCATATCTAGTCCCTTAAATCTATTTCTCACTTTCACTGTATAATCATAAGGGATTTGATTTAGGTCATACCTGAATGGTCTAGTGGTTTTCCCTACTTTCTTCAATTTAAGTCTGAATTTGGCAATAAGGAGTTCATGATCTGAGCCACAGTCAGCTTCTGGTCTTGTTTTTGCTCACTATATAGAGCTTCTCCATCTTTGGCTGCAAAGAATATAATCAATCTGATTTCGGTGTTGACCATCTGGTGATGTCCATGTGTAGAGTCTTCTCTTGTGTTGTTGGAAGATGGTGTTTGCTATGACCAGTGCATTCTCTTGGCAAAACTCTATTAGCCTTTGCCCTGCTTCATTCTGTACTCCAAGGCCAAATTTGTCTCTTACTCCAGGTGTTTCTTGACTTCCTACTTTTGCATTCCAGTCCCCTATAATGAAAAGGACATCTTTTTTGGGTGTTAGTTCTAGAAGGTCTTGTAGGTCTTCATAGAACTGTTCAGCTTCTTCAGCATTAGTAGTTGGGGCATAGACTTGGATTAATTTGATATTAAATGGTTTGCCTTGGAAATGAACAGAGATGATTCTGTCGTTTTTGAGATCACATCCAAGTACTGCACTTCAGACTCTTTTGTTGACTATGATGGCTACTCCATTGCTTCTAAGGGATTCTTGCCCACAGTCATAGAAGTAATGGTCATCTGAGTTAAATTCACCCATTCCAGTCCATTTTAGTTTGCTGATTCCTAGAATGTCATTGTTCACTCTTGCCATCTCCTGTCTGACCATTTCCAATTTGCCTTGATTCATGGACCTAACATTCCAGGTTCCTATACAATATTGCTCTTTACAGCATCCATTATTGCTCCACCCATCAACATAAAATTGGTTTAAAGATTCACTGAGCATGGCCCTGCCCATCAGAACAAGACCCTGTTTCCCCCTCAGTCAGTCTCTCCCATCAGGAAGTTTCCATAAGCCTCTTATCCTTCTCCATCAGAGGGCAGATAAAATGAAAACCACAATCACAGAAAACTAACCAATCTGATAACATGGACCACAGCCTTGTCTAACTCAATGAAACTATGAGCCATACTGTGTAGGGCCACCCAAGATGGATGGGTCATGGTGGAGAGTTTTGACAAAACATGGTCCACTGGAGAAGGGAATGGCAAACCACTTCAGTATTCTTGTCTTGAGAACCCCATGAACAGTATGAAAAGGCAAAAAGATAGGACACTGAAAGATGAACTCCCCAGGTCGGTAAGTGCCCAATATGCTACTAGAGATCAGTGGAGAAATAACTCCAGAAAGACTGAAGAGACAGAGCCAAAGTAAAACACCACCCAGTTGTGGATGTGACTGGTGATGGAAGTAAAGTCCAATGCTGTAAAGAGCAATAACATACCCGAGGAGATCCTTATTCTGTTCATACTGTTTTTCACAATTACCTTGAAAATTTTTTTATGAAATAGCTTTATTGAGATTCAACTCATCTATTATATAATTCACCCATTTGAAGTGTATAATTTCATTTTGAAAATATTATTTCTTACAGGTTTTGCCATAGAAGCTACTCAGAGAGGCTAATTATTCAGTCATTTCCATCTTGTAACTGACTCCTTGAATAAACCACAACTGAGCAGTATTGATAACATCCATCAACTAACTCATCAAGATTCAAGAGAAAACACTCAAAATTATTTGCCTTGCTTATTAATTGACTATGACACTGTTCCCAATGTTCTCAACTCTCTGAACAACTGTTCGGCTAAAACAGTCTTAAATAAGCTTATTTCATCTGAGCACATTTCTCTGGCTGCTACAATCAAACACAACTTAATTAACTCATCCCTAAATGGTTTTCCTTGCCTGGCTAACACATGAGCCACTTGAAAACTTGCTTTGATTGCAGACTCATTTTCATTATTTAATTTCATGAAGAAATTTTTCCATAATGAGATAATTCATTTAAAATTTTCTATTTTTCCTGATGGTTGCTTTCCTGTGAGTTGGGAATACTAGGATACATCCTTAGTCTGTTAATTTAAACAATCTGTTAATTAAAACAATCTGTTATTTTAGCCCACCAATAGTGTCACTGTATAATAAGAAATGCCTTGTCATTGAATTTGATAACAAAATAATCCATAGTCCATACTCCAAAATAATCCATACTGGGATTTTAAAGTATGGCATTTGAAGTCAACTTTTCTCCCCCCCCCTTTTTTTTTGACATGATGAATATGCTTTGGTGATTTTAAAATGAAAATGTTGAAGCATTGGCATGTCCTTAGGGACCAGAGGGGACACAGAACTCATTTCCCATTGCTAATACAAAGTCTGCTATTAGGTGAAGCCAACAGCGGGGAGTAGGAAAAGCCTGACCTCATTTCCTCCCATGGACACATCAAAATTACTATTTGCAAAGCAACTATTTGATTAGAATAACTTGAAAACCAGCAGAAATGATTTTCTATAATTAAAGATATAAAGAAGAAACCAAAATGAGATAGGTAGGAGGGGCAGGGATGCAGTATACTCAAGATTCACTCACCTGGAGAGACAACCCACAAACAGGAGGATAAACACAATCTTCAAGATTCTTCCCAAGGAGCAAGGAGTCTAAGCCCTGCACTGGGTTCCCCAGCCTAGGGGTCTGGCACTGGGAAGATGAATTTCCAGAATGTCTGGCTTTGAAGACCAGCAGAGCTTATGTTTAGGAGAGCTGGAGGGCTCAAAGAAACAGAAATTCCACTTTTAAAGGTCTCACACAAAATCTCACATGCTCCAAGTCCCAGTACAGAGGCAATACATTGAAAGGGACCTGGGTCAGACACACTTGTTGATCTTACAGTACCTCCCAGAGAGGCAGAAAGCAAAGGGGAAATGCTCTGGGGACACAGATGCTGGCAGAAGCCATTTGGGGGAACTCCTTCTACCAGGAGGACACTGGTGCTGGTGAGTGCCATATTGGTGTCCTTTCTCTAGCTTATTAGCATCACAGCTTTACCTGCCTACCAGTGGACAGACACAGCCCCAAGACCGAGCCCTGCCCAACAGCTGGCCAGAACCACCCTTGGAACTCCTTGGACCCTGTAGTCAGCAGCCCGAGGAATCAGTCTCACTCACCAATGGGCCAGCAGCCTCTGCATGAGGCAAGGCCTGGCAGCCAACCAGGCTAAGGGCCAGGCTTGCCTACCATGTGCCCATAGCAGTTGGCCTCTCTACAACAGAAGAGCCCACATATAAGGCACCCCTAGCGTATAGAACTCTAATGATCAGAGGGAAATGTCTTGCTGGGCCCCAAAGGATGTCTCCTACATAAGGTCACTTCTCCAAGACTGAGGAGTGACCAGTCTAATACACACAAATAAACAGAGAATTAGGCAAAATGAGGAGACAGAGGAATATGTTGCAAATGAGAAAAAAAAAAAAAAAAAAAACAAGACAAAACCTCGGTAAAAGAACTAAGAGGAGATATGCAATCTACCTGATAAAGAATTCAATCTAATGATCATAAAGATGTTCAGTGAACTCAGGAGAATAATGGATGAACACAGTGAGATTTCAACAGTTAGAAGATACAAAGTAGAAACAAACAGAGCTGAAGAATACAATAACCAAAATAAAAAACATACTAGAAGGAATCAACAGTAGATTAGATGCTACAGAGGAACAGATCAGTGGAAGACAGTAGTGGAAATCAAAAAAGAATTCTTAAAAAATGAGGAGTGTGGACTTCTCTGGTGGCTCTGTGGTAAAGAATCTGCCTGTCAAAGCAGGAAACATAGGTTTGACCTCTGATCTGGGAAGATCCCACATACCAAGGGGCAACTAAGCCCAAGTGCCACAACTACTGAACTGACCCTCCAGAGCCCAGGAGCCTGAACTACTGAAAGGCCCTAGAGCCTGTGCTCTGCAACGAGAGAAGCCACATCAATGAGAAGCTTGTGCACCGCAACTAGAGAGCAGCCCCCACTTGCTGCAACTAGAGGAAAGCCCATGCATAGCACAGCCAAAAAGAAAAACAAACATTTTTTAAAAATGAGGGATGTTTAAGAAATCTCTGGGACAACATAAAGCATACTAAAATTTGTATTGTAGATGTCCCAGAAGGAGAAAAGAGACAGAAGGGGACAGAGAACTTATCTGAAGAAATAATAACTGAAAACTTCCCTAACCTGGGAAAGGAAAAAGATAATTCAGATCTAACAAGCACAGAGAGTCCTCAACAAGATGAATCCAAACTGGTCTACAGAAACACATACTATAATTAAAATGGCAAAAATTAAAGATGTAGATAGAATATCAAAAGCAGCAAAAGGAAAGCAACTACTTATGCATAAGGGAACTCTCCTACGACAATAAGCTTGACTTTTCAGCAGAAACTTTGCAGGCCAGAAGGAAGTGGCACAGTATATTTAAAGTGATGAAAGGAAAACACCTATAACCAAGAATATTCTAGCTGGCAGGGTTATTATTCAAATTTGAAGGATAGACAAAGAGTTTTACAGATAAGCAAAACCTACAAGAGTTCATTGCCATTAAGCTGGCTTTGCAGGAAAAGTTAAAGGGACTTCTCTAAGTAGAAAAGACCACAACCAGAAATTTGAAAAGTACAAAGGGAAAAAATCTCATTGGTAAAGACAAACATAGAGTAAAGGTAGTAGACCAACCACTCATAAAGCTAGTAGGAAGATTAAAAGACAAAAGTAGTAAGATCATTTATATACCAATACATAGTAAAGGGATGTACAAAATAAAAAAATGTTAAATATGACACCAAACTGTTCAATGTTGTGGGGAAGGAGTGAAAATGCAGGGTTGTTAGAATGTATTTGAACCTAAGAGATCATCAACTTAAAAAAATATGTTGTTATATATAACCTTATGGCAACTGCTAATCAAAAATATATAATAGATACACATGCACACAAGAGAAAGGAATCCAAACATAACACTAAAGATAGTCATCAAGTCACAAGGGAAAAGAGCAAAAGAAGAAAGGAACAAAAAACTACAAAAATAAAAAAAAACAAATGAACAAAACGGTAAAAAGTACATACCCATCAATGATTACTTTAAATGTAAATAGACTAAATGCACCAAACAACATAGAGTAGTTGAAAGGATGGGAAAGAAGAACCATTTATTTGTTGTCTGCAAGAGATTTACTTCGATCTAAATATACCTGTGATGGATTCATTTTGATATTTGGCAAAACTAATACAATTATGTAAAGTTTAAAAATAAAATTAAAAAAAAAATAAAGAGACGCAAACAAAAAAAAAGACAAACAGAGTGAGGGGACAGAAAAGGTATTCTATGCAAATGGAAACTAAAATAAAGCTGGTAGCTATATTTATGTCAGTCAAAATAGGCTTTTAAACAAAGACTGTAACACGTGACAAAGGACAATACATAAGACAAAGGGACCGATCCAATAAGAAGGTATAATAATTATAAATATATATGACCCAACAAAAGAGCACCTAAAATATATCCAACAAATATTAGCAAACCCAAAGGGAAAAACTGGCAGTAGCACAGTAATAATAGTGAACTTTTAACATCCCACTTACATCAACGGGCAGATCATCCAGACAGAAAATCATTAAGGAAACTGGCCTTAAATGGCACATTAGACCAGATGGATTTTATATATTGTTGTTGTTTAGTTACTTCCATCCAAAAGAAACAGAATAGGAAAAGAGTTGAGGGGGGCTGGATCAAGATGGTGGAATAGAAAGATTTGGAGCTCACCTCCTCCCACAAATACATCAAAAATACATCTGCATGTGGGAACAATTCTCACAGAATAACTGCTGAATGCTGGCAGAAGATCTCATGAAACCAAAATCACAAGAAAGATCACCATGTAACCAAGAAGGATGAAATAAAGGAAAAAAAAAAAAAAAGGGATGAGACCAGCAACCCTGGGAGGGAGCTGTGAAAGAGGAAAGGTTCCTTCATCCTGGAAACCTCCTTCAACTGGGAGATCAGCTGGGACAGAAATGGAACTTCAGAGGCTCAGAGAAGAGCACAGCAGTCAGCTTATGGTAGGCGAACAGGGACCAGTATAGGGGATCCTGGTCACCTCCCTGCACCCCCCAGTCCAAAAAATAAATCTGCTACTGTGTGTAGGGGCTGGGTGCTAAAACTTGGGTTTCAAAGGACAGACCTGGGAAGAGCACTGGGGTTGGCTATACAGAGATAGCCTGAAAAGGCTGGAATGTGGTCCAAGCAGCAACTGGGGATGTACACTGGAAGGAGCTTGTGTCTGCCATTGAAGCCCCATTGTTAATGTGCGTACTTGAAGGGAGAGGCAGGGCCCATCATAGCAGCCTCATTCTTATGGTGGGTACAGCTCCACCTTTACAAGCTCTGAGAGCATGCAAGCATTGGCAGGTTGTCCACACATGTAGCCGGGGCTAAAATCCAAGCTGATCCTCAAGGGCCACGTGACTTCAAAAGCAGGGCTAAAATCTGAGCTGTGTCCCAGCAGCTGTGTGATCTGCAGATTTATGTGCCACTGGCAGCTTTGTAAACTTGGTGCCTGGGGGATATCCAATCAGATTACTGGAGCTCCGGTGGGTAGGTTGGGTCCAGCAATAGCGGCTGAAGGCTCTGTGGGAACATGTAGAGGTAGGGCTGAGGTCTGGGCTAACTCAATAGCTCCCGTGGTGAGTCCAGATGTATGACTACAGCAATTCTGGTGCCTGACCTCAGCGGTTCTGAACCAGTGGGTCCGCGCTAATGGCTTTGTGAGCTCAGTGCCTAAGGGACACCCAGGCCAACCGCCTGAATTTCCATGGTTGAAGTGGGGCTGAGGGCAGTGCCCCAAACTGTATTTTGTGAGCCTGCACAATGGGTGACAGGCGACACCATGGAGAGCACTTCCCAGAATGTAGTTTCTACAGAGGAATCCACAGTGGCTCATCTCTCAGTGGGAGTGCTCCAGTCCTGCCTACTGCACACTGCAGTTCAGAAATAGATCTGGGGGATGTCTACTCCAACATCTGGGGAGCAGATCCCACCCCTAATAGGGCTGTGACAACCACAGAGGAGGTCCCATTCAACATTCAGTGCAGGTTCTGGTCACCACAACAGCAATCACAATCTCCTGTCAGGGGGATAATGGCCAACATACACTGAGGAAAGATGTGGCAGGCATCCATACTAAAAATAGCCCTCACACAAAAAACATGAGACTCATGGACGCCACACAGGAACATTCCCACATTAAAAAACCCTTCAGGACCACAGTAGATAACTGTTTCTCCAAAACTCATAAAGCCAGAGAAGTATAAGTAAAATGAAGAAGCAGAGGAACCACTCCCAATTAAAAGATCAGGAGAACTTCCCTGAAAGAACAATGAAACAGAACTCTCCAGTGTACTATCAGTTCAGTCCAGCCACTCAGTCGTGTCCTACTCTTTGCGACCCCATGAATTGCAGCACGCCAGGCCTCCCTGTTCATCACCAACTCCCGGAGTTTACCCAAACTCATGTCCTTCGAGTCAGTGATGCCATCCAGCCATCTCATCCTCTGTTGTCCCCTTCTCCTCCTGCCCCCAATTCCTCCCAGTATCCGAGTCTTTTCCAATGAGTCAACTCTTCGCGTGAGGTGGCCAAAGTACTGGAGTTTCAGCTTCAGCATCAGTCCTTCCAATGAACACCCAGGACTGATCTCCTTTAGGATGGACTGGTTGGATCTCCTTGCAGTTCCAGGGACTCTCAAGAGTCTTCTCCAGGACCACAGTTCAAAAGCATCAATTCTTTGGTGCTCAGCTTTCTTCACAGTCCAACTCTCACATCCATACATGACCACTGGAAAAACCATAGCCTTGACTAGACGGACCTTTGTTGGCAAAGTAATGTTTCTGTTTTTGAATATGCTATTTAGGTAGGTCATAACTTTTCTTCCAAGGAGTAAGTGTCTTTTAATTTCATGGCTGAAGTCACCATCTGCAGTGATTTTGGAGCCACCAAAAATAAAGGCTGACACTGTTTTCACTGTTTCCCCATCTATCTGCCATGAAGTGATGGGACCAGATGCCATGATCTTAGTTTTCTGAATGTTGAGCTTTAAGTCAACTTCTTCACTCTCCTCTTTCACTTTCATCAAGAGGCTTTTGAGTTCCTCTTCACTTTCTGCCATAAGGGTGGTGTCATCTGCATATCTGAGATTATTGATATTTCTCCCGGCAATCTTGATTCCAGCTTGTGCTTCTTCCAGTCCAGCATTTCTCATGATGTACTCTGCAAATAAATTAAATAAGCAGGGTGACAATATACAGCCTTGATGTACTCCTTTTTATATTTGGAACCAGTCTGTTGTTCCATGTCCAGTTCTAACTGTTGCTTCCTGACCTGCATACAGGTTTCTCAAGAGGCAGGTCAGGTGGTCAGGTATTCCCATCTCTTTCAGAATTTTCTACAGTTTGTAGTGATCCACACAGTCAAAGGCTTTGGCATAGTCAATAAAGTAGAAATAGATGTTTTTCTCAAACTCTCTTGCTTTTTTGATGATCCAGCGGATGTTGGCAATTTGATCTCTGGTTCCTCTGCCTTTTCTAAAACCAGCTTGAACATCTGGAAGTTTACGGTTCATGTATTGCTGAAGCCTGGCTTGGAGAATTTTGAGCATTACTTTACTAGTGTGTGAGATGAGTGCAATTGTGTGGGAGTTTGAGCATTCTTTGCATTGCCCCTCTTTGGGATTGGAATGAAAACTGACCTTTTCCAGTCCTGTGGCCACTGCTGAGTTTTCCAAATTTGCCAGCATATTGAGTGCAGCACTTTCACAGCATCATCTTTCAGGATTTGAAATAGCTCAACTGGAATTCCATCACCTCCACTAGCTTTGTTCGTAGTGGTGTTTTCTAAGGCCCACTTGACTTCACATTCCAGGATGTCTGGCTATAGGTGAGTGATCACACCATTGTGATTATCTGGGTTGTGAAGATCTTTTTTGTACAGTTCTTCTATGTATTCTTGCCACCTCTTCTTATATATCTTCTGCTTCTGTTAGGTCCATACCATTTCAGTCCTTTATCAAGCCCATCTTTGCATAAAATGTTCCCTTGGTATCTCTAATTTTCTTGAAGAGATCTCTAGTCTTTCCCATTCTGTTGTTTTCCTCTATTTCTTTGCATTGATCGCTGAGGAAGGCTTTCTTATCTCTTCTTGCTATTCTTTGGAATTCTGCATTCAGATGTTTATATCTTTCCTTTTCTCCTTTGCTTTTCACTTCTCTTCTCTTCACAGCTATTTGTAAGGCCTCCCCAGACAGCCATTTTGCTTTTTTGCATTTCTTTTCCATGGGGATGGTCTTGATCCCTGTCTCCTGTACAATGTCACGAACCTCATTCCATAGTTCATCAGGCACTCTATCAGATCTAGGCCCTTAAATCTATTTCTCACTTCCACTGTATAATCATAAGGGATTTGATTTAGATCATACCTGAATGGTCTAGTGGTTTTCCCTACTTTCTTCAATTTAAGTCTGAATTTGGCAATAAGGAGTTCATGGTCTGAGCCATAGTCAGCTCCTGGTCTTGTTTTTGCTGACTGTATAGAGCTTCTCCATCTTTGGCTGCAAAGAATATAATCAATCTGATTTCGGTGTTGACCATCTGGTGATGTCCATGTATAGAGTCTTCTCTTGTGTTGTTGGAAGAGGGTGTTTGTTATGACCAATGCATTTTCTTGGCAAAACTCTATTAGTCTTTGCCCTGCTTCATTCCGTGTTCCAAGGCTAAATTTGCCTGTTACTCCAGGTGTTTCTTGACTTCCTGCTTTTGCATTCCAGTCCTCTATAATGAAAAGGACATCTTTTTTGGGTGTTAGTTCTAAAAGGTCTTGTAGGTCTTCATAGAACCATTCAACTTCAGCTTCTTTAGCATTACTGGTTGGGGCATAGACTTGGATTACTGTGATATTGAATGGTTTGCCTTGGAAATGAACAGAGATCATTCTCTCATTTTTGAGATTGCATCCAAGTACTGCATTTCGGACTCTTGTTGACCATGATGGCTACTCCATTTCTTCGGAGGGATTCCTGCCTGCAGTAGTAGATATAATGGTCATCTGAGTTAAATTCACCCATTCCAGTCCATTTCAGTTCTCTGATTCCTAGAATGTCGACATTCACTCTAGCCATCTCTTGTTTGACCACTTTCAATTTGCCTTGATTCATGGACCTGACATTCCAGGTTCCTATGCAATATTGCTCTTTACAGCATTGGACCTTGCTTCTATCACCAGTCACATCCACAGCTGGGTATTCTTTTTGCTTTGGTTCCATCCCTTCATTATAAAGAGGACACAATTCAGTTCACTTTAGTCGCTCACTCTGTCTTGTTCGACTCATTGTGACCCCGTGGACTGCAGCATGCCAGCCTTACCTGCCCATCACCAATCCCCAGATCTTGCTCAAACTCATGTCCATTAAGTCAGTAATGCCATCCAACCATCTCACCCTCTGTCATCTCCTTCTCCTCCTGTCTTCAATCTTTCCCAGTATCATGGTCTTTTCCAATGAGTCAGTTCTTCACATCAGGTGGCCAAAGTATTGGAGTTCCAGCTTCAGCATCAGTCCTTCCAATGAATATTCATGACTGATTTCTTTAGGACTGACTGGTTGGATCTCCTTGAGGTCCAAGGGACTCTCAAGAGTCTTCTCCAACACCATGGTTCAAAAACATCAATTCGATGCACGATACTGGACGCTTGGGGCTAGTGCACTGGGACGACCCAGAGGGATGGTATGGGGAGGGAGGAGGGTGGAGGGTTCAGGATGGGGAACACATGTATACCTGTGGCGGATTCATTTTGATATTTGGCAAAACTAATACAATTTTGTAAAGTTTAAAAATAAAATTAAAAAAAAAACAAAAACAAAAACCAAAAACATCAATTCTTCGGCGCTCAGCTTTCATTATGGTCCAACTCTCACATCCATACATGACTACTGGAAAAACCATAGCTTTGACTAGATGGACTTTTGTTGGCAAAGTAATGTCTCTGCTTTTTAATATGCTGTCCAGGTTGGTCATAGCTTTTCTTCCAAGGATCAGGCGTCTTTTAATTTCATGGCTGCAGTCACCATCTGCAGTGATTTTGGAGCCCAAGAAAATAAAGTCCATCACTGTTTCCATTGTTTCCCCATCTATTTGCCATGAAGTGATGGAACCAGATGCCATGATCTTAGTTTTCTGAATGTTGAGCTTTAAGCCAACTTTTTCACTCTCCTCTTTCACTTTAATCAAGAGGCTCTTTAGTTCTTCCTCACTTTCTGCCATAAGGGTGGTGTCATCTGCATATCTGAAGTTATTGATATTTCTCCTGGCAATCTTGATTCCAACTTGTGCTTCATCCAGCCCAGCATTTCCAATGATGTACTCTGCATAAAAGTTAAATAAGCATGGTGACAATATATAGCCTTGACATACTCCTTTCCCAATTTGGAATCGGTCTGTTGTTCCATGTCCAGTTCTACCTGTTGCTTCCTGACATGCATACAGATTTCTCAGGAGGCAGGTAAGGTGGTTTGGTATTCCCATCTCTTGAAGAATTTTCCACAGTTTGTGGTGATCCACACAGTCAAATGTTTTAGCATAGTCAATAAAGCAGAAGTAGAACTCTCTTGCTTTTTTGATGATACAGTGGATGTTGACAATTTGATCTTTGGTTCCTCTGCCTTTTCTAAATTCAGCTTGAACATCTGGAAGTTCTCGGTTCATGTAATGTTCTCATACTCAGCGGAAAAATCACCCACTGAGACAAATGCTGAGCTAAAGGCAGTAAATAGCAAACTGGTAATGCAGAATAGTGAATAAGTGAGCTGGAAGGTAGAATAATGGAAATCACTCTATCAAAAGAGCGGACAAAGACACACACACAAAATGAAACCAATATATGAGACCTATGGGAATATAAAGCATCCCAATCTATGAACAATAGGGATCCCAAAAGGAGAAGAAAGAGAAAAGGGGGTCAAAAATGTATTTTTAAAAATTATGGCTGAAAATTTCCCAAACTTAAAGAAGAAAACCGATAACCAGGTATAGGAGGAACAGAGGGTCCCCAACAAGGTGAACCCAAGAAGATCTATACCAAGACATATAATAACTAAAATGGCAAAAGTTAAGGATGAAGAGAGGATTCTAAAGGCAACAAGAGAAAAACAAAGTTAATTACAAGGAAATCTCCATAAGTTGATTACTCTCTAAAAACCTTGCAAGCCAGAAGGGAGTAACAAGATATATTTGAAGTCCTGAAATGGAAAAGCTTGCAACTTAATCTACCCAGCAAGATTATCATTTAAAAAAGAAGTAGTGATAAAGAATTTCTCAGATAACCAAAATCTAAAGAATACAGGAAGACTAAACCTTTTAGTTTATTCTTTTAAAATAAAAGAAATATTGAAAGTTCTTTTCTAAACAGAGAAGCAAGAATCTATAGGAAAGAGAATATCATAATTGGAAAGTAGATAATTTAGCCAGTACACAAATTTTTAAAAAACTTGTAAAAGCAATGATAATTACAATGAACAGCAAAAGGATAAACATGAAGATGTAAAAGAAGACATAAAAATCATAAAATGTTGTGGGGAAAGTAAGAAAATATAGATTTTTAAAAAAGAATGTGTTTGAGCCTATATGATTACCAGTCTAAAGCAAATAGATATGGCGATGCCTTAACATACTTGAAAAACAGGGTAACAAACAATAAAAAACACACAGTTCAGTTCAGTCACTCAGTCGTGTCCAACTCTTTGTGACCTCATAGACAGGAAGCACACCAGGATTCCTGTTTGAGCTTACTCAAACTCATGTCCATCAGGTTGATGATGCCATCCAACCATCTCATCCTCTGTCATCCCCTTCTCCTCCTGCCTTCAATCTTTCCCAGCACTAAGGTCTTTTTGAATGAGTCAGTTCTTTGCATCAGGTGGCCAACAGATTCGCAAAACCAAAAAAGAGAGACCATAGCATAATAGAAAAACCTCAAACTACAAAAGGAAAAACAAAAAAGAAAAAGGAAAGTACAAAGAAGAAATATAAAAGCAACTGGAAAACAAGGTTTAAAGTGGCAATAAATACATATCTATCAATATCTATCAGTTACCTTAAACGTCAACGAACTAAATGCTCCAATCAAAAAAAATAGAGTGGCAGATTAAATATTTTAAGAAGAGCCTACAATAAGCTGCCTACAAGAAACCCACTTTAGGGCAAAAGATACACATAGATTGAAAGTGAAGGGATGGAAAAAGATATTTCGTGCAAATGGAAATGACAAGAAATAATTAGTAATACTCATGTTAGATAAAACAGACTTTAAAAGAAAAGCTATAAATAAAGGTAAAGAAGGACATTATATAATGATAAGAGGATCAACACAAGAAGAGGATATTAAACTCATTGACATATATGCACCCAATATAGGAGTACCTAAATACACAAAAAAATACTAACAAACATAAAGGGAGAAATTGATGAGAATGCAATAATAGTAAGAGACTATAACAGCCCACTCACATCAATAGACAGATCTTTCAGAGGGAAAATCAATCAGGCAACAGAGATCCTAATAATACAACACAACAGTTAGACTTGATATTTTCAGTGTATTACATCCAAAAAACCCGGAATGCACATTCTTTGCAAGTGCACATAGAACATTTTCTAGGATTGACTACATACCAGGACAAAAAACAAGCATCAACACATTTAAGAGGATAGAAATTCAAGCATCTTTCCTGATGGCATGAAACTATAAATCAGTCACAGAAAAAGAAAAGATTATTACATAGAAACTAAACAACATGGTATTACAAAGCTAATGGATCAATAATAAAATCAAAAAGGAAATAAAAATACCTTGAGACAAATGACCAAACAAAATTTATAGGATGCAGCAAAACCAATTTTTAGAGGTAAGTTCATAGCAATGCAGGCTTTCCTCAAAAAACAAGAAAAAATCTCAAATAAACAACGTAACCTACTGCTAAAAAGAATTAGAAAGAAAAGAACAGGCCTAAAGTCAGCAGAGGGAAGGAAATAATAAAGATCAGAAAGGAAATAAAATAGAGATTTTAAAAATAGAAAAAAATTCAATAAAATGAAGAGCTGTTTCTTTGAAAGGGTAAACAAAATTGACAAAATTCTGGCCAGGCTCACTAAGAAAATAATAAGGCTTATAGGCACATGAAAAGATGTTCAACATTGCTAATTATTAGAGAAATGCAAATGAGAACTACAATAAGGTACCACTTCACATCAGTCAAACTGGTCATCATTAAAAAATCTACAAATAACAAATGTTGCTACACTGTTGATGAGAATATAAATTTGTGCAGCCACTATGGAAAACAGTATGGAGGGTCCTCAAAAAACTAAAAAGAGAGTTTCATATGATCCAGGAATCCCATTCCTGGGCATATATATGGATAAAACCCCAATTTGAAAAGATATGTGCACCCCAATGTTTATAGCAGCACTATTTACAATTGCCAAGACATGGATGCAACTTAACTGTCCGTCAACAGATGAATGGAAAAAGATGTGGTATATGTACACAATGGAATAGTATTCAGTCATAAAAAAGAATGAAATAATGACATTTGCAACAACATAAATGGATCTAGAATTATCACATTACATGAACTAAGTCAGAAAGAGAAAGACAAATATCATATGATATCACTTATATGTGAAATATAAAAGATAATACAAAATAACTTACTTATGAAATAGAGATAGACCCACAGACATAGAAAACAAAGTTATAGTTACCAAAGGGGAAAGGAGTGGGGGAGTTTGGGATTAGCATATGCAAACTACTATATATAAAATAGATAAACAACAAGTATAACATACTGTATAACACAAGGAACTATACTCAATATCCTGTAATAAACCATAAGGGAAAAGTCTATGAATCAGAATATATATATATATAGTAGACACAGAAAAAAAATATGTAACTGAATCACTTTGCTGTACAACAGAAACTAGCTCAATATTGTAAATCAACTATACTTCAACAAAAACAAAAATGAAAGGAACAGAATAACACATTTTTCCCAAGTGCATATAGAATATTCTCTAGGATAGGTTATTTGCTAGGCTCAAAACAAGTGCTGATAAATTTAAGAAGACTGAAATCATAAGAAACATCTTTTCCAACCACAACAGTATGAGATTAGAAATCAACTACAGGGAAAAACTCCAAAAGAACATAAACACACGGTGCTTAAACAAGATGCTATTAAACAATGACTGGGTCACTGAAGAAATGAGGAAATCAATAAAAATCTGGAGACAAATTAAAATGAAACACAATGATCCAAAAGTTGTGGAATGCAGAGAAACCAGTTCTAAGGGGGAAGTTAATAGTGATACAAACCTACCTCAAGAAACAAGCAAAAATCTCAAGCAACCTAACCTTACATCTAAAGTAACTAGAAAAAGAAGAAACAAAACTCAAGTTTTATAGAAACAAAGGAACAATAAATATCAAACAGAAATAAATAAAATAGATACTAAAGAGACAATAGAAAAGGTCATTGAAATGAAGAGCTGGTTCTTTGAAAATATAAACAAAAATTGATAAACATTTAGACAGACTCATGAGGCAAAAAAAGGCCCATTTCAATAAAATTTGATATGAAAAAGAAGTTACAACTGACACTGCAGAGATTATGCACACTCTATGACAATAAAGTCACAACCTAGAAGAAATGGAGAAATTCCTGGAAATGTACACTCTCACAGGAAGAAATAGAAAATATGAACCGATCAATTACCAGTCATAAAACAGAATCAGTAATTTTTTTTAAAAAGCCCAACAAACAAATGTCTGATATCAGGTGACTTCACAGGTAAATTCTATGAAATATTTAGAGAAGAATTGACACCCATCCCTCTCAAACTATTCTAAAAGTTTTGAAATGGAAGGAATGCTTCCAAACATTCTACAAGGCTAGCATTGCCTTGATAATAAAATCAGACAAAGGTACCACACAAAAAAAGAAAATTGCAGGCAAATATCACTGATGAACATCAATGCAAAAGTCTTCAATGGAATATTAGCAAAAACAATTCAATAATACATTAAAAGAATCATATACCATGATTAAGTGGGATTTTCCCAGGGAGGCAAGGATGGTTTAATATCTTTAAATCAATCAATGTGATATACTATATTAACAAACTGAAGAATAATATATGATCATCTCAATAGATACAGAAAAACTTTTTGACAAAATTCAACATCCTTTTATGATAAAAATTCTCAATCAAGTGGGTATAGAGGGAACATACCTCAATATAATAAATCCTGTATATGATACCCTAGAGCCAGCATCATACTCAGTGGTGAAAAGCTGAAAGCCTTTCCACTAAATCAGAAACAATACAAAGATACTCACTTTTGTCATCTTTATTCAACATAATAGTGAAAATTCTAGCCACACAATCAGACAAGAAAAATAAGAGGAATTCAATTTGGAAGGGAGAAGTAAAACTGTCATTGTTTGCAGATGACATTATAATACATAGAAAATCTTAAAGATGTTATCAAAAAACTATTAGAACTAAAAAATTCACCAAGTTTCAGGATATAGAATTAATACACAGATATCTATTATCTTTCTTCCTTTTATTTGTTGAGTGATATTTCACTTTATAGTTGTTCCATAATTCATCAGGTGAAGGGCTTTCTAGAATATCTTTCAATTTTGGGGGTCCACAAATGCCTGCTTGAGCCTTGTTTGCTACCAGAGATCTTTGCTGAGTTCCTGTTCAGTTACATGTCATAGCTATATATTTTTCTATCATCAGCCAGTCATCAGCCTGCTGCTACCAGAGAGGGTAGGTCTCCAGGAATTTAACTTCCATATACTTCTTCCACTGGATGATTCATCCATCCACTTACCAATTCTTTGTTTAGTGAATGCCTACTAGGTGCCAGGCACTAATTCATACCTTACAGAGCTTACACTGTTTAGCCAATTAACCCCTCTATGATAGGGGGAGCAGGTGGGAGAAGGAGTGAAGGAGAAATGACAGCAATGCTCTGATGGCAAGTCCAAGTTACTAGTGAGTCAGCTTTGAAGTGATACATTAATCCTGTAATTGCTTGTCTTTCTTCTGGTGACAGGATGGCCCTACTGAAGAGAACCTGTGTTATGTTTCTTTGTAGTTTACAGAGTGTTTTCATATGAATTTACCCTTTTCATCCTCACAACTCTGGGAGGCAACACAAGTGGGGATTATTATCCCCACTTCCCTGATCACGTCAGGACACTGAGGCTCTGGGAGATGAGCAGACTCTTAGGCCTGACATCACAACCTGGGAAAAACAGCCAGGAAACCATGAGGGAGTGTCTCGTACCAGCTGGTTAGAGCCTAAGCCTTCTGATAATGCTGTAAGTTTTTATGAGGTCAATAAATATCCACCTGCATTTCTTTCTCTTGGTATCTCTCTCTTGTAGCTTTCTGATCTAAAGTTCATATGTGCTGCATCAGGCGACTTCGTGTCATTCGATTTTGAGGGTTTAAAACTGTCCTGACTGAGCAGTAGCCAAGACAGGAGGACTCTGGCTAATGTAATCTCTATCTTGTGCCCCTTATCTTTCATTACTTCTCAAACAATTGGAAAATGAGCATGTCTTGTTGGAGTTCTTTAAGTCTAAAGATCTAAAATTATTTTTTTAGATTTTTACTAATGGCAAATCAAGTTCTGATATGGAGGTTCAAGATTCTCGGAATGACCAATCTTGCATTGGTTGTTGCAATGACCAACATTCAGGTAGGACAAGCCCTCAGGCCAGCTTGTAGGTGGACAGCAGAAAGTCCTACCACTTTTAGTCCTAAACAGTGCCCAGGGGTGAGTGGGTATGGAAATGCTATGCTGTTTGCAGCATTATTTACAATAGAGAAAATATGGAAGCACCTTAAATGTCCAATTTATATATGAATAGATAAAGAAGATGTGGTGTACATATACAGTGTATTATTATTCAGCCATAAAAAAAGAAATGTTGACATTTGTGACAACATGGATGGATCTTAGCAATTATGCTAAGTGAAATAAGCAATACAAAGACAAATATCACATCATCTCACTTATATATGGAATGAAAAAAGCAATCACACAAATAAAACAAAATGAGAAGAGACTCATAGACACAGAGCCTGAATAGGTGGTTGACAGAAAGGAATAGGGTGGAAGATGAAGGATACAAGTAAAAGGGATTAAGAGTTGCAAAACTCCAATCACATAAGTAACAAAATAAGTAAGTCACAAGGATATAACATACAGCATAAGGAATATGGTTAATAACATTGTATTAATAACTTTGTATGAGGACAAATGATTGCTAGACTTATGGTTATCATTTTACCATGACTTAGCTAAATCATTGGAGAAGGCAATGGCACCCCACTCCAGTACTCTTGCCTGGAAAATCCCATGGACAGAGGAGCCTGGTAGGCTGTAGTCCATGGGGTCACTAAGAGTCGGACATGACTAAGCGACTTCACTTTGACTTTTCACTTTCATGCATTGGAGGAGGAAATGGCAACCCACTTCAGTGTTCTTGCCTGGAGAACCCCAGGGACGGGGGGGCCTGGTGGGCTGCTGTCTATGGGGTTGCACAGAGTCGGACACGATCGAAGCGACTTAGCAACAACAGCAGCTAAGTCATTTCAGCTGTGTCTGACTGGTTGCAACCCCATGAACTGTAGCTTGCCAGGTTCCTCTGTCCATGGGATTCTCCCGGCAAGAATATTGAAGTGGGTTGCCATGCCGTCCTCCAGGGGATCTTTCCAACCCAGGGATCAAACCCACATTGTCTGTGACTCCTGCATTGCAGGCAGATTCTTTACTGCAGAGCCACTGGGGAATGCAAATGTCAAATCATTATGAGGTACACCTGAAACTAACATAAGATTGTACATCAATTACGTTTCACAAAATGCCATAGTATTACTACATATGGCATCTGAAACACTACTGGGTTATACCTGTATCACTACGGTGTTTAGTGTGCTGAGTAGCAGTGTGAAGCGATCAGAGTGTCGTCATGTCACCATAACCTCTTATGAGTAAATGACCCTGCAACTATAGCATGTAAGCAGCTATAGACAACATACAAACAGATGAAGGTGGCTCTGTTCCAATAAGACCCTGTGACACTGAAATTTGGATTCCACATAATCTTTACATTTCACAAAATACGATTCTTCTTTTAATTTTTTCCAGTTTAAAAAAAAAATGTAAAAATCCCTCTTAGCTTGTGGGTCCTACAAAACAGGCAGCTGACTGACTTCAGCCTAGGGCTGTAGTTGGCCAACCCATGCTCATGAGTGCAGTCAGCCCACTGGGAACAGGTCCTCCCTCACAAGGTAGGAGCATGACATATCCAAAAGCATTCTGAAGATGGACAGAGGGACGAGAGCTCACTTTCCACCTCCTGGAAGGACCATGAGACTTGACCTCGATGAGGAGGGCACCAACCATCATCTTCCGGAGCTCTTTCCTGGTGCTGAGCTGAAATTACCTCCACTGGCTCTCTTAATTTAATTCTGTGAAGTCAAGTCTGTGGGTAAGTTTCTACAGACCAAACACTTGGATCTTAGAGAGGTTACATAACAAAGGGATATTTGGCAGTCCAGAGATTGAATTCCAAGTTCTAAAGGTCATGCTCAACTCACCTTACCACACTGTTTTTATTTCATCCAGGTATTTGTCCAGGCCTTCCCCCCTCACCCACCCATGCTGCCATCTAGGCCATCTCACAGAATCCCTGCTGACTCTGCCACCACTGTGGAGCTCTGCCTTGTCAGTCACCATGGCTGGGCTCACTGTCCTCCCTGTCCCCCATACACTTCTGCAGTTCACATGCTCTGCTGACACATACTTTTGAAGACAACAAGTGCCCTGGAAATCTTAATGAGCTGGCTGCCTAGACCTTGGACCCTTATCCCAAGAACTGGCTGTTCCACTTTGGGAAAATTTTCTCTCTCTGGTCTTGTTTCCTTATACGTAAAATCAGAGTGGAGCATGAATGATACAACCATTTCCTGAGCTCCTTTCTAGTTTTAACTTTCTATGAGTCAACTGGCTTTCCATCATGTTTTATTACCCACATACTACCACATCCCTCTGTTAGTAATAGTTACGGAAAGCAATTACTGTTGATAGGCCCAGAGAGGCATGGACTCTGAACCTTGCTTTAAGGTACATGACACGAGAGTCCTCTAATAAACATAGCACTCCTGAAATTCAGACTGCTTGGCACATACACAAGGATATCTATGTATAAATCAACTGAACAGAGACACCAACTTCGGCCAAACGCACAGACTGAAGAGGGTAGAGAATGGGGCATTATGGAGTGGGAAGCGGCTGAAATGACAGCCAATTTTATAAATATCTATGAGGCGTCTACTGTGTGAGTGTTCGCCATACGGAATAGAGGAGGATGTAGAACAGAGATAAGTAAAGCTGAAGTTCCTGCCCTTGAGGAGTTCACAGTCCAGCAGGTGATAATCGAAGTGCTAAATAATAGAAACTTAGGCTAATAGAAATGTAGAAATCGATGGCAATGAAGTCAGGAGGACTTTGATCCGCCTGCCTCTGTAGAGAAGTGAGCTGAGAAAACTTCCTTTATTGTGATACCTATTAATCAAAGGACAGAGAGCTTCAGGGGACAGGACTTTAATGGCCTCAAACTTCCACTTTTCCTGAAGGTTAACTAGCTTAGTTCTTTGGATATAAGAACTAACGTGTGACAAGGGAGCAAGAAGGATGTGCCTTTCTCCTGTTTTGTCTTTGTATTGTATTGTTTTCTTGGTATAAATTACAAGGAATAAAATTACTAATTTAAGAGTAAAAATGTTAAGGCTTCTTGAAATCATTGGCCAAATTATGTTCTTAAAGATTCATATTCATTTACTGTCCAGTAGTTTTCTTTTCACCCAAGAGCACAAGTATTTTCACTAGTAAAAAGTAGGCTTTAGTCCTACCATGGTAGGTGAGAAATGCTATCTTAGTATTTAAATTCTCATTTCTTTGACCACTAATGACATTGAACATCCTCCATATGTTTGTTAGGTTATGTGTAGTTCCTGTCTATAATTTTTGTCTGTTGTTTCAGGGGGAGGGTTATTCATAATGTTCTAATGAAAATGTATGAGTTTTTTACATATTTTTGTGGATTAAAGATATAAACTGTTATCAGCCCTTCATTTTCACCCAGTCCTTCCTTCTTCTAAGTCCAGACCCACAGGCATCATTTGCGGTAAAGTCCTCCAGCCGATATTCTCTCATCTGGTGCCACCCGCCCAAACCTCAATTCTGGGTCCACTCGTTGGCCCCTTCTCTGCTCTAATACCTGAGTTCTGCTAGAGAAAAAGTATTGTAAGGGTTGCTACTACCACAAGCTTATTGTTCTGCCTCTCTGTTACCCCATGTCCTGAATCACCTTCCTATCATTTCCCAAACAGCGACTTCAGATGGTTTTTCAATTCCCGTCACACACTTTCGTTCTCTTTCAGGAGAAGACCTGGTTTTCTTTCCAACCAAGATATAATTGACAAATAACACTGTATTTGTTTTAGGTACAATATAATGATTTGACATACATTTAGACTGTGAAATGACTGCTACGATAAATTTAGTTAACATCCATCATCACACATAATTACAAAATAATTATTTTTCTTGCAGTGAGAACTTGAACTTACTCTCTTAGCAACTTTTATTAGAATACCTCTCTCATTATAATGTGATTCTCAACTAGTTTCACTGTTTAGGAGGTTTTCAGGAGTATAGTAATAAAAAAGTGACCTGGCAGTGTATGAAATCAGCTATATACATCATGAAATCCAAGTCATAGTTCCATAAATTTGTTCTCCAGTTTGAACTCTGAAATGTATTATGTTTAACAAACATATAAGACTTACTACACATAAAATACTGGTGTAAATGTTTTATAGATAATGACCTATTTCATCCTTAAGACAACTCTAAGGGGTAGATTCCATTATGACTTTACCTGAGAAGCTAAGGCACAGAATGATTAAAAATAACTTGCCCAGGACCCTAACACATTGTAAATCAATTATCCTTCAGTTAAAAAATAATAAGAACATAAATTGCAGCAAGGTGATTTTCCCAATCACCTCCTAGAGTAATGAAAATACAAAAATAAATAAATGGGACTTAATTTAAAGCTTTTCATAGCAAAGGAAACCATAAACAAAATGATGACAATCTCAGGGAGGGTTGTCTGGGAGAAAATATTTGCAAACAAAGCAACTGACAAGCAATTACTCTCCAAAACATACAAATAACTCATGTAACTCAATGTAAAAAACAAAACAAAACAACCCAATCAAAAAATGAGTGAAAGATCAAAATAGACGTTTCTCCAAAGAAGACATATGGGTGGCCAAAAAGCATATGAAAAGATGCTCAACATCACTCATTATTCAGTTCAGTCGCTCAGTCATGTCCGACTCTTTGCAACCCCATGAATTGCAGCATGCCAGGCCTCCCTGTCCATCACCAACTCCCAGAGTTTACTCAAACTCATGTCCATTGAGTCAGTAATGCCATCCAGCCATTTCATCCTCTGTCGTCCCTTTCTCCTCCCGCCCCCAATCCCTCCCAGCATCAGGATCTTTTCCAATGAGTCAACTCTTCGCATGAGGTGGCTAAAGTATTGGAGTTTCAGCTTCAGCATCAGTCCTTCCAATGAATACCCAGGACTGATCTCCTTTAGGATGGACTGGTTGGATCTCCTTGCAGTCCAAGGGACTCTCAAGAGTCTTCTCCAACACCACAGTTCAAAAGCATCAATTCTTTGGTGCTCAGCCATTATTAGATTATTAATAATAATCACTCATTATTAGAGAAATGCAAATCAAAACTACAATGAAATTACTACAGGTCAGAATGACCATCATCAAAAAAATCTACAAACAATAGATGCTGGAGAGGGTGTAGAGAAAAGGGAATCCTCCTACACCGTTGGTGGGAATGTAAATTAATACAACTACTATGGAGAATAGTATGGAAGTTCCTTAAAAAACTAAAAATAGAACTACCATATGATCCAGCAATCCTACTCTTGGGCATATATCCAGAGAAAGCCATAATTTGAAAAGATACAGGCACCCCAATGTTCATTGCATCACTGTTTATAATAGCCAGGACATGGAAGCAACTTAAATGTCCATCAACAGATGACTGGATAAAGAAGATATGGTACATATATACATGGGATATTTCTCAATTAGAAAAAAGAATGAAATAATGCCATTTGCAGTAACATGAGCTTAGAGATTGTCATAGTGACTGAAGTAAGTCAGATGAAGATGAATATCATATATTGCTTGCATGTGGAATTTAAAAAAATGGTACAAATGAACTTATCTACAAAATAGAAATGGAGTTACAGATGTAGAAAATAAACTTATGGTTACCAAGGGGAAAGAGAGCGAGGGGTAAATTGGAAAATTGGGATTGACATAAACACACTACTATAGTATATAAAATAGACAACTAATAAAGACCTATTAAACAGCACAGGAAACTCTACTCAATACTCCGTAATGGTCTATATGGGAAAAGATTCTAAAAAAAATACGGATATATGTATAACAGATTCACTTTGCTATATAATTGAAACTAACATCGTAAATCAACTATACTCCAAAAAAAATTAAAAAAATAACAATAATATGTCCAGGGTCATAGAGCAAGAAAGTGAGGGTGTGACCCCAGGAAGTCTGCATGAGTGGCCAGGGTCATCTCCCCTGTCTTACCATCTTGTCAACCTTTTCCATCCCCCTCCACATCTGCAAGGATGGCTGGAGAAAAATTTGCAGAGACGAGCAAGAACCTCTTTCTCCTCACATTTTCCCCAGGAACTCCTGGGAGGTTGGTTGTGTCTCACCCAGAGCAGAGGACCCTGTGTCCCCAGTCACTGGTGTCTCTCTGTACCTGAAGTCCACCCTGCCTTCATGCAGACCCTCCTCCTTAGCCTCAACCCCTCATCTCTCCTGCTTAGCTCTGCTCAAATCTATCCCTATACAGCCCTAACCTAAATCCAGTTTCTCCACCCTCCAAATTCCTTGCCACTCCCAAAATGATTCTTATCCAAGAAGAATGAAATAACTGGGTTGAAAATAAGGAGGAACTTTCTAGCAACTGGAATTATTGAGGTATGCAGGGGGCTTCCTCCAAGCAAATGAGCTCCCTGTTTCTGGGACATCTACTCAGATGAGTAGGACTTCCCTGGTGGCTCAGATGGTAAAGTGCCTGCCTACAATGCGGGAGACCTTGGTTCAATCCCTGGGTTGGGAAGATCTCCTGGAGAAGGAACTGGCAACCCACTCCAGTATTCTTGTCTGGAAAATCCCATGGATGGAGGAACCTGGTAGGCTACAGTCCATGGGGTGACAAAGAGTCGGACATGACTGAGCAATTTCACTTCACTCAGATGAGATGAACTGAAGTTTTGTTATTTTTTTTTAAGAGTAGTTGTAATAAACAATGGCTAAAAATCATTTCCAAATCTGAGGTTCTGGGTTTCTATATTTTATGTTTTCTAGCGCTGTTTTAATTTGTCTTTAATATTTACTAAAGCAAAGGGTCTCCACTCTGACGTCCTGAACCATCTCTCTTCTCCAACTTTACTAGTTCTACCTTGCCTTCAATCTTACCCAGCATCAGGGTCTTTTCCAATGAGTCAGTTCTTGCATCAGGTTGGCAAAGCATTGGAGCTTCAACTTCAGCATCAGTCCTTCCAATGAATATTCAGGACTGATTTCCTTTAGGATTGACTGATCTGATCTCCTTGTTGTCCAAGGGACTCTCAAGAGTCTTCTCCTGCACCACAGTTCAAAAGCATCCCAAAGATACATCCACTTCACTTGGAGAGGTGTCTCTATATCTACCTTCTCCCATAACCACCCTCTTCAAAAACCCTGAACCCAATTCCTCTAAGGTTAAGGCTCATTTTGGACATATTTTTCTTATTATGTCCAGGTTAATACCAACTGTTGATAGCTCTGCCTCAGACACTGAATGCCACTGATTTCTAAGAAGCTGAATTCACAGATCTTTGTCATTCAAGGTCTTCCTTTAGGTCCAGGGCTTCAATTGACATAGGTCCTGAGGGCAGATTGAAGGCACACAAAGGCAGGAATCACACAGGTAAAGGCTTAATTTTCAGTTCAGTCGCTCAGTCATGTCTGACTCTTTGCGACCCCGTGGACTGCAGCACGCCAGGCTTCCCTGTCCATCACCAACTCCCAGAGCTTACTCAAACTCATGTCCATCAAGCTGGTGATGCCATCCAACCATCTCATCCTCTGTCGTCCCCTTCTCCTCCTGCCATCAATCTTTGGCAGGGTCTTTTCCAATAAGTCTTCTCCAACACCACAGTTCAAAAGCATCAATTCTTCGGCACTCAGCTTTCTTCACAGTCCAACTCTCACATCCATACATGACCACAGGAAAAACCATAGCCATGACTAGATGGACCTTTGTTGGCAAAGTAATGTCTCTGCTTTTGAATATGCTATCTACGTTGGACAAAACTTTCCTTCCAAGGAGTAAGCGTCTTTGAATTTCATGGCTGCAGTCACTATCTGCAGTGATTTTGGAGCCCCCCAAAATTAAGTCTGACATTGTTTCCACTGTTTCCCCATCTATTTCCCATGAAGTGATGGGACCGGATGCCATGATCTTCGTTTTCTGAATGTTGAGCTTTAAGCCAACTTTTTCACTCTTCTCTTTCACCTTCATCAAGAGGCTTTTTAGTTCCTCTTCACTTTCTGCCATAAGGGTGGTGTCATCTGCATATCTGAGGTTATTGATATTTCTCCTGGCAATCTTGATTCCAGCTTGTGCTTCCTCCAGCCCAGCGTTTCTCATGATGTACTCTGCATAGAAGTTAAATAAGCAGATAACAATATACAGCCTTGACGTATTCCTTTTCCTATTTGGAACCAGTCTGTTGTTCCATGTCCAGTTCTAACTGTTGCTTCCTGACCTGCATACAGGTTTCTCAAGAGGCAGATCAGGTGGTCTGGTATTTCCATCTCTTTCAGAATTTTCCACAGTTTGTTGTGATCCACAGAGCCAAAGGCTTTGGCATAGTCAATAAAGTAGAAATAGATGTTTTTCTGGAACTCTCTTGCTTTTTCCATGATCCAGCAGATGTTGGCAATTTGGTCTCTGGTTCCTCTGTCTTTTCTAAAACCAGCTTGAATATCTGGAAGTTCACGGTTCACATATTGCTGAAGCCTGGCTTGGAGACTTCTGAGCATTACTTTACTAGCGTGTGAGATGAGTGCAATTGTGCGGTAGTTTGAGCATCTTTGCATTGCCTTTCTTTGGGATTGGAATGAAAACTGACCTTTTCCAGTCCTGTGGCCACTGCTGAGTTCTCCAAATTTGCTGGCATATTGAGTGCAGCATTTTCACAGCATCATCTTTCAGGATTTGAAATAGCTCAACTGGAATTCCATCACCTCCACTAGCTTTGTTCGTAGTGATGTTTCTAAGGCCCACTTGACCTGCATTCCAGGATGTCTAGCTCCAGGTGAGTGATCACACCATTGTGATTATCTGGGTTGTGAAGATCTTTTTTGTACAGTTCTTCTATGTATTCTTGCCACCTCTTCTTATATATCTTCTGCTTCTGTTAGGTCCATCCATTTCTGTCCTTTATCAAGCCCATCTTTGCAAAAAATGTTCCCTTGGTATCTCTAATTTTCTTGAAGAGATCTCTAGTCTTTCCCATTCTGTTGTTTTCCTCTATATCTTTGCATTGATCACTGAGGAAGGCTTTCTTATCTCTCCTAGCTATTCTTTGGAACTCTGCATTCAGATGCTTATATCTTTCCTTTTCTCTTTTGCTTTTTGCTTCTCTTCTTTTCACAGCTATTTGTAAGCCCTCCCCAGACAGCCATTTTGCTTTTTTGCATTTCTTTCCCATGGGGATGGTCTTGATCCCTGTCTCCTGTACAATGTCACGAACCTCATTCCATAGTTCATCAGGCACTCTATCTATCAGATCTAGGCCCTTAAATCTATTTCTCACTTCCACTGTATAATCATAAGGGATTTGATTTAGGTCATACCTGAATGGTCTAGTGGTTTTCCCTATTTTCTTCAATTTAAGTCTGAATTTGGTAATAAGGAGTTCATGATCTGAGCCACAGTCAGCTTCTGGTCTTGTTTTTGTGGACTGTATAGAGCTTCTCCATCTTTGGCTGCAAAGAATATAATCAGGCTGATTTCGGTGTTGACCAGCTGGTGACGTCCATGTATAGAGTCTTCTCTTGTGTTGTTGGAAGAGGGTGTTTGTTATGAACAGTGCATTTTCTTGGCAAAACTCTATTAGTCTTTGCCCTGCTTCATTCCATATTGCAAGGCCAAATTTTCCTGTTACTCCAGGTGTTTCTTGACTTCCTAGTTTTGCATTCCAGTCCCCTATAATGAAAAGGACATCTTTTTTGGGTGTTAGTTCTAAAAGGTCTTGTAGGTCTTCATAGAACTGTTCAACTTCAGCTTCTTTAGCATTACTGGTTGGGGCACAGACTTGGATTAATGTGATATTGAATGGTTTGCCTTGGAAACGAACAGAGATCATTCTGTCGTTTTTGAGATTGCATCCAAGTACTGCATTTCAGACTCTTTTGTTGACCATGATGGCCACTCCATTTCTTCTGAGGGATTCCTCCCGCAGTAGTAGGTATAATGGTCATCTGAGTTAAATTCACTCATTCCAGTCCATTTTAGTTCACTGATTCCTAGAATGTTGACATTCACTCTTGCCATCTCTTGTTTGACCACTTCCAATTTGCCTTGATTCATGGACCTGACATTCCAGGTTCCTATGCAATATTGCTCTTTACAGCATCAGATCTTGCTTCTATCACTAGTCACATCCACAGCTGGGTATTGTTTTTGCTTTGGTTCCATCCCTTCATTCTTTCTGGAGTTATTTCTCCACTGATCTCCAGTAGCATATTGGGCACCTACTGACCTGGGGAGTTCCTCTTTCAGTATCCTATCATTTTGCCTTTTCATACTGTTCATGGGGTTTTCAAGGCAAGAATACTGAAGTGGTTTGCCATTCCCTTCTCCAGTGGACCACATTCTGTCAGATCTCTCCACCATGACCCCCCTGTCTTGGGTTGCCCCACAGGCATGGCTTAGTTTCACTGAGTTAGACAAGGCTGTGGTCCTAGTGTGATTAGATTGACTAGTTTTCTGTGAGTATGGTTTCAGTGTGTCTGCCCTCTGATGCCCTCTTGCAACACCTACCGTCTTACTTGGGTTTCTCTTACCTTGGGCGTGGGTTATCTCTTCATGGCTGCTCCAGCAAAGCGCAGCCATTGCTCCTTACCTTGGACGAGGGGTATCTCCTCACCGCCACCCTCCCTGACCTTCAATGTGGGATAGCTCCTCTAGGCCCTCCTGTGCCCGCGCAGCCACCACTCCTTGGATGTGGGGTTGGTCCTCCCAGTTGCCGCCCCTGGTCTTGGGCATGGGGTTGCTCCTCCTCTCTCTGAAGGAGATCAGCCCTGGGATTTCTTTGGAAGGAATGATGCTAAAGCTGAAACTCCAGTACTTTGGCCACCTCACGCGAAGAGTTGACTCACTGGAAAAGACTCTGATGCTGGGAGGGATTGGGGGCAGGAGGAGAAGGGGACGACAGAGAATGAGATGGCTGGATGGCATCACAGACTCGATGGACGTGAGTCTGAGTGAACTCTGGGAGTTGGTGATGGACAGGGAGGCTTGGCATGCTGCGATTCATGGGGTCACAAAGAGTCGGACATGACTGAGTGACTGAACTGAACTGAACTGATGGTTAACTTGTGATTACATTGTAACTCATGCTACATTCCTCAGTTTACTACTTATCTTCCTAAATCCTGTTTGCCCCTAACGTCCTGAGCTCACTATCTCTTAAAAAGGCTTCTAGCTAAAGTCTCTCTAAAAATTCCAAACTTCTATAAGCTATAGTAAAATATGCTAACTTTACAACATTCCTTAAATCTTTAACTTCTAACTGTTTAAATTATTTCTAAGCTGTAAATTTGGTAAACTCCTTTGCCATAAACATTCTCCTCACAAATAGGCTTCAGATAGCAATCCCTCCCATGGCCTCAAGCTATGGCCTATGTGCTCATCCTGGAACACTCTTTTGTAAAAGTCCTTGAACTAATGTCAATGATTAACTTTATGAATTATTTTCTGAGCACAGCTGCAGAAGGTTTTGTGCCTTCTCATGCTCCTCTCAAGAACAATAAGCACCTTAATATTCCTTTTCAGTCAACTCAGCCGAGCAGAGGAAAAGACAAGTCAGAATTACAAGGCCTAACTCCTTCATCACGGGGCCAATGCCTACAGAATGAGGAGAGGGGTCTGGGGCCATGCCTCCATTTTGTCAGTAATGCCTAACGTGGCTGTTGACATAAAACGAATCCAGATCAGAAGAGAAGTAAAGCTCTCACTGTTTCCAGATGACATGATACTGTACTTAGAAAACCCTAAAGATGCTATCAGAAAATTACTAGAGCTAATCAGTGAATTTATCAAAGTTTTAAGATACAAAATCAATACACAGAAATCACTTGCATTTCTATATACTAACAATGAAAAATCAGAAAGAGAAATTAAGGAATCAATCCCATTCACCATTGTAACAAAAATAATTAAATATCTAGGAATAACCTTACCTAAGAAGACAAAAGAACTGTATACAGAAAATTATAAGACACTTATTAGACTGCAAGGAGTTCCAACCAGTCCATTCTAAAGGAGATCAGCCCTGGGATTTCTTTGGAAGGAATGCTGCTAAAGCTGAAACTCCAGTACTTTGGCCACCTCATGCGAAGAGTTGACTCATTGGAAAAGACTCTGATGCTGGGAGGGATTGGGGGCAGGAGGAGAAGGGGACAACAGAGGATGAGATGGCTGGATGGCATCACAGACTCGATGGACTTTAAGTCTGAGTGAACTCCGGGAGTTGGTGATGGACAGGGAGGCCTGGCGTGCTGCGATTCATGGGGTCACAAAGAGTCGGACATGACTGAGGGACTGAACTGAACTGAATATTTTATTAAGTGGAAAGTAAACATGTTTCAATTTATTTAAACAATTCTGGACATTTAGGTTGCTTTGAATTGTTAACTCTTACAGATCCACAATGAACATCCTTTTGCCCATAACTCTTTCCACATACTAAATTATTTCCTAAGAAAACATTCCCTCAAAGTAGAATGGCTGGGTCAATGGAAATCAACATTTTTATGGCTCTTAGTAAGTCTTGATAAATTTCAAAAGGTGTTTTAAATTTGCTCAGTTCAGTTCAGTTGCTCAGTCGTGTCCGACTTTTTGTGACCCCATGAATTGCAGCACGACAGGCCTCCCTGCCCATCACCAACTCCCGGAGTTCACTCAGACTCACGTCCATCGAGTCAGTGATGCCATCCAGCCATCTCATTCTCTGCCGTCCCCTTCTCCTCCTGCCCCCAATCCCTCCCAGCATCAGAGTCTTTTCCAATGAGTCAACTCTTCGCATGAGGTGGCCAAAGTACTGGAGTTTCAGCTTTAGCATCATTCCTTCCAAAGAAATTCCAGGGCTGATCTCCTTCAGAATGGACTGGTTGGATCTCCTTGCAGTCCAAGGGACTCTCAAGAGTCTTCTCCAACACCACAGTTCAAAAGCATCAATTCTTTGGCACTCAGCCTTCTTCACAGTCCAACTCTTACATCCATACATGACCACAGGAAAAACCATAGCCTTGACTAGACGGACCTTTGTTGGCAAAGTAATGTCTCTGCTTTTGAATATGCTATTTAGGTTGGTCATAACTTTCCTTCCAAGGAGTAAGCGTCTTTTAATTTCATGGCTGCAGTCACCATCTGCAGTGATTTTGGAGCCCCCAAAAATTAAGTCTGACATTGTTTCCACTGTTTCCCCATCTATTTCCCAAGAAGTGATGGGACCAGATGCCATGATCTTTGTTTTCTCAATGTTCAGTTTTAAGCCAACTTTTTCACTCTTCTCTTTCACCTTCGTCAAGAGGCTTTTTAGTTCCTCTTCATTTTCTGCCATAAGGGTGGTGTCATCTGCATATCTGAGGTTATTGATATTTCTCCTGGCAATCTTGATTCCAGCTTGTGCTTCCTCCAGCCCAGCGTTTCTCATGATGTACTCTGCATAGAAGTTAAATAAGCAGTGTAACAATATACAGCCTTGACGTATTCCTTTTCCTATTTGGAACCGGGTGTTGCGTCCTGACCTGCATACAGGTTTCTCAAGAGGCAGATCAGGTGGTCTGGTATTCCCATCTCTTTCAGAATTTTCCACAGTTTATTGTGATCCATACAGTCAAAGGCTTTGGCATAGTCAATAAAGCAGAAATAGATGTTTTTCTGGAACTCTCTTGCTTTTTCCATGATCCAGCAGATGTTGGCAATTTGGTCTCTGGTTCCACTGCCTTTTGTAAAACCAGCTTGAACAACTGGAAGTTCATGGTTCACGTATTGCTGCAGCCTGGCTTGGAGAATTTTGAGCATTACTTTACTAGCGTGTGAGATGAGTGCAATTGTGCGGTAGTTTGAGCATTCTTTAGCATTGCCTTCCTTTGGGATTGGAATAAAAACTGACCTTTTCCAGCCCCATAATCTTTTATGAGAAGGACTCTCATCATAGGGCTTCCCAGGTGGCACTTCCCAATGCAGGGGGCATAAGAGATGTGGGTTCAGTCCCTGGGTCGGGAAGATCCCCTGGAGTAGGAAATGGCAACCCACTCCAGTGTTCTTGCCTGGAGAATCCTATGGACAGAAGAGCCTGGCAGACTAGAGTCTATGGATTCATCAAAGAGTTGGACACAGCTTAGCAACCAAGCTACTTTCATTACTCTCATCAACATTGGGTTTTGATAATTTAATAGTTGAAAAGAGTTTCTCAGATTCATAACAGTCACTAAAGAGGCAGCTTGGTTAGTGGAAAGACCCTGGTCTTTAGAGCCTGACAGTCGTCACAGGGTCAGTATCAGCTTAGCCAGTTGATATTGGTCAACAAGCTACCCAACCCTTCTGAACCTCAAGTTTCTTCATTAATAAAAAGGGAATTATAGCATCTAACATGACCATGATTGTGAGGATGAAATAAAAATGCTAGCTAAACGCTTGGTGCCTAGGCAGGAGTAGTTTCCCTTCCTCTCCTGTTACAAGTGAGTGCTAATATTTTTCATAGCATGTGTCTTGTACTTTCTCTTTTGTCAATCATCTGTGCATGTCCTTGCCCATGTATCTCTTGGGTTCTTAGTGGTCTCTTTTTTAAATTCATTTGTATGAGTGCTGGAATATCAAGATGTATTAACCCCTTCTGTTAGATGTGCTGTAAATCATATTTGGCTTTTAATATTTTTCATTATATGCAGTTTGTATATTTTAAATTAATTAATTTTTTTTTTTCAAAATTCAGTATATTTTATAGAGAGGGTAGATAGCTAGTATAGGTGAATTCAAGTTAATTTAAGGGCAAATACAAATTGAAAATAAGAGGCTTAATTATCCATCCCTTCCTTTTCCTTTTTCTTTTTCAAAAATTTTTTCTCTGTCCTTTTCAAAGGTATGTAAATTTTCTTAATGGCTAAAAACACCCTTTGGCTAGCCTCCTATCTCAAGAATGTTTCCTCAAGGACCTTAGAGTCCTCTTTTTGAAATGTAATCAACCAGGGAAAGTGCTCTGTTTCCCAGTTTTCTGACTCCAGATTGCAAAGCCTACTAATGTAATGGATGTACCCTCTTACCTATGTAACAGGTTTTTTTTTCCCCTCTTTTGAAATCTCTTTAATAAAACATTGCCTGTGTTGAGCACAATGCTTTAAATAAACATGAAGCTTAGTCTATAATAAATTTTCTCTTCTTTTGTTTTAAATTATATTTTCCCAACATTAGTTAACTGGAATATATTTTACAAACCCTTCTCTACTTTAAAAAAATCAGTAAAATTCCCACCAACTACTAGCCTCTCTCCCTATCTGATTTCATGAGTTTTTGCATAACAGCTAGTGATTGTAAGACTAGTAATGAATGTATATGTGAAAAGTTTGTCAGATTCTTTATAATTTCTGAAATTGAGGGACAAAGGTTTATTATTCTATAAAGATACAATGTATTATAAAAATACAATGTATTATAAAAATAAAAATACAAAATATAAGTGGAAAGTTCCACTTATATCTCCCTCTCCACACTAAGCATTGTATTTTTCTTCCTATTGTATTTTCTTCCTATTGTATAGTATTTTATACAATACTATGTTTAAAAAATACATAGTAACTGACTTAATAGGTCAAGATAAACTTTAGTTTAAATCAAGTATTTTCTTTATATCTTTATGTTCTTTCACAGTTGAAGTGTAGCTGAACATGCCATCCCAAACTATGCCACCCCTCTTGTCATAAGGATTATTTTGAACTAATTATTTTTGAGAAATAGCATAGACAGGAGAATTTCTGAAAACAAAAATTATACTTTTGTAAGAGACACTTATAGAGGAAAGCTCCGCTTATATCTCCCTCTCCACACTAAGCAGAGAAGGATGATTCTAAATTGTAAAAAAAAAAAAAAAAAAAGGATTCTGGGACAAAGCACCCACTTTAATCTGCATTGTGTTCAGTGGCTTCAGTCATGCCTGACTCTTTGCGACCCCATGGACTGTAGCCCACCAGCCTCGGTCCATGAGAGTTTCCCTGCAAGAATACTGGAGTGGGTTGCTATGCCCTTCTCCAGGGGATCCTCCAGACCCAGGTATCAAACCTGCATCTCCTGCATTGCAGGTGGATTCTTTACCTGTGAGCCACTGGGGAGGTCCCTTACCTTTGTTTACGATGCATTTTTTGGGAAAACTTCTAACGGCAACCGTGCCCCAAACCCCTACCCTCATACAACTTTGTTTTGTCTTTCATTTCAGTCCCCAAAGGTGTTCAATCTACAGTACAATTGAGCTTATTTCATGTTAGCAAGGTTATGCTCAAAATCCTTCAAGCTAGGCTTCAACGGTACATGAACCAAGAACTTCCATATGTACACACTGGGTTTCAAAGAGGCAGAGAAACCAGAAATCAAATTGCAAACATTCGTTGGATCATGGATAAAGCAAGAGAGTTCCAGAAAAACATCTACTTTTGTTTCATTGACTATACTAAAGCCTTTGACTGTGTGGATCACAACAAACTATGGAGAATTCTTCAGGAGAGGGGAAAACAAGACCACCTTAGCTGTCTCTGAGAAACCTGTATGCAAATCAAGAAGCAACAGTTAGAACTGAACACAGAACAACGGACTGGTTCAAAACTGGGAAAGAAATATGACAAGGCTGTATACTGCTTATTTAACTTCTATGCAGAGTACATCATGTGAAATGCCAGGCTGGATAAATCGCAAGCTGGAATCAAGATTGCCAGGAGAAATATCAACAACCTCAGATATGAAGATTATACCACTCTAACAGAAAGTGAAGAACTAAAGAACCTCCTGAAGAGGGTGAAAGAGTATAGTGAAAAAGATGGCTTAAAACTCAACATTCAAAAAACTAAGATCATGGCATCTGGTACCATCACTGACAGATTTTATTTTTTGGGGCTCCAAAATCACTGAGGATGGTGACTGGAGCCATGAAATTAAAAGACATTTACTCCTTGGAAAAAAAGCTATGACAAACCTAGACAGAATATTAAAAAGCAGAGACACCACTTTGCCAACAAAAGACTGCATAGTCAAGCTATGGTTTTTCCAGTAGTCATGTAGGTATGTGAAAGTTGGACCATAAAGAACGCTGAGCACCAAAGAATTGATGCTTTTAAAACTGTTGTCCTGGAGAGCCTTGAGAATCCCTTGGACTGCAAGGAGATCAAATCAGTCAATCCTAAAGGAAATCAACCCTGAATATTCATTGGAAGGCTGATGCTGAAGCTCCAATACTTTGGCCACCTGATGTGAAGAGCTGACTCACTGGAAAAAATCCTGATGCTGGGAAAGACTGAAGGCAAAAGGAGAAGGAGGAGACCAAGGATGAGATGGTTAGACAGTATCAATGGATATGAATTTGAGAAAACTGAAGGAGATAGCAGAGGTCAGAGGAGCCTGGTGTGCTATAGTCCATTGGGTGGCAAAGATTTAGATTTGACTTAGCAGTTGAACAACAACAAAGACCATATGTAAGGTGGTGGCTTGGGTCGTCTTGAGGAGCTTACTCATTTTTCCTAAGTGTCTCTCATATACACATGAGGTATACATGTTAATAAAAATTTGGTGATTTTGAACTTGTCTTATAGGAGGTCTCAGCCAAGAATTCAAAGGGAAAAATATTTTCTCCCCTCTCCTACACAGTATGAATCAAATCCAGCAACAAACTATTGGTCACACTTATGAAATATATCTATACCAAACCATCATCTATTGCCCCCAGTTTAGGCCAAACCGTCATTATCTCTCAAAAAGACCATTGCAATAGCTTCCTAATTTATATCATTACTTCTAAACTTTGTATTCACCATATAATTGCCTTAGTGAGCTTTCAAAGAAATATAAATTAGGTTATGCCATTCCTTCATTCAAAACCCTTAGAATGATTTATAAAAACATAACATAGCATATAAAACCTACATGATCATAAAGCCCTACATGATCTGATCTCTTCCTGTCTCTGTGAACTCCCTTTCTACCCTTGTTTTCTCTGCTCTTTATCTTCCTTAAATATTCTTGATCTTAAACTTGATCTTTATCTTCTTATCTCAAAATGAATAGATGCCCAAACTGTCTGTATACTTACAAACATAAGAAAAAAATGTTTAACTACATTATTAACCCAGAAATTTGGATTTGAAATGAAAAAAAAAAAAAAAAAACACACACACACACAAAACTTAAAAGTTATTGCAATGGTGGAGGTCCCCATGGACTGTGGTCTGCCAGGCTCCTCTTCAGGGTATTTCCCAGGCAAGCATACTGGAGTGGGTTGACATTTCCTTCTTCAGGGGATCCTTGGCCTTGTGGTGGCTCTCGGTCTTCTTGGGCAGCAGCACCGCCTGGATGTTGGGCAGGACGCCGCCCTGAGCGATGGTGACTTTGCCCAGCAGCTTGTTGAGCTCCTCGTCGTTGCGGATGGCCAGCTGCAGGTGACGCGGGATAATACGGGTCTTCTTGTTGTCCCGGGCCGCGTTGCCCGCCAGCTCCAGGATCTCGGCCGTCAGATACTCCAGCACCGCCGCCAGGTACACTGGCGCGCCGGCCCCGACCCGCTCGGCGTAGTTACCCTTGCGGAGCAGCCGGTGAACACGGCCCACAGGGAACTGGAGCCCAGCTCGCGAGGAGCGTGTCTTGGCTTTGGCACGAGCCTTGCCGCCTTGTTTACCTCGCCCAGACATTATAAGCTTAACTTCACCCCAAACGGCTACCGAAATAGTCTAATTAATTTATTTTTGACTGTATTGGGTCTTTGCTAGGACTTCTCTAGTAGTGGTGAGTGGGGGCTCTTCTCTAGTTGTGGTGCCTGGGCTTTTCACTGTAATGGCTTCTCTTGTTGCAGAGCTCAGGCTCTAGGTAAGTGGGCTTCAGGAGTTGTGGCACTCGGGCTTAGCTTCTTTGCAGCATGTGGGATATTCACATACTAGGGATCAAACCTGTGTCTCCTGCACTAGCAGGCAGATTCTTTACCACTGAACCACCAGGAAAGCCCCCTGCCAGGTGGATTCTGAATCACTGGACCACTAGGGAAGTCCGACAGTTTATATTTTTTATAAAAAGTCTGCCTGTGCTCTGCAACAAGAGAAGCCACTGCAATGAGAAGTCTGTACACTGCAATGAAGACCCAAAACAAGCCTTCAGTTCAGTTCAGTCGCTCAGTCGTGTCTGACTCTTGGCAACCCCGTGAACCGCAGCACACCAGGCCTCCCTGTCCATCACCAACTCTCGGAGTTTACCCAAACTCATGTCCATCGAGTCAGTGATGCCATCCAGCCATCTCATCCTCTGTCTTCCCCTTTTCCTCCCGCCCCCAATCCCTCCCAGCCTCAGGGTCTTTTCCAATGAGTCAACTCTTCGCATGAGGTGGCCAAAGTATTGGAGTTTCAGCTTCAACATCAGTCCTTCCAATGAACACCCAGGACTGATTTTCTTTAGGATGGACTGGTTGGATGTCCTTGCAGTCCAAGGGACTCTGAAGAGTCTTCTCCAATACCACATTTCAAAAGCATCAATTCTTCAGCGCTCAGCTTTCCTCACAGTCCAACTCTCACATCCATACATGACCACTGGAAAAAATATAGCCTCGACTAGACGGACCTTTGTTGGCAAAGTAATGTCTCTGCTTTTGAATATGCTGTCCAGGTTGGTCATAACTTTCCTTCCAAGGAGTAAGCGTCTTTTAATTTCATGGCTGCAGTCACCATCTGCAGTGATTTTGGAGCCCAGAAAAATAAAGTCTGACACTGTTTCCACTGTTTCCTATGAAGTGATGGGACCAGATGCCATGATCTTAGTGTTCTGAATGTTGAGCTTTAAGCCAACTTTTTCACTCTCCTCTTTCACTTTCATCAAGAGGCTTTTGAGTTCCTCTTCACTTTCTGCCATAAGGGTGATGTCATCTGCATATCTGAGGTTATTGATATTTCTCCCAGCAATTTTGATTCCAGCTTGTGCTTCTTCCAGCCCAGCATTTCTCATGATGTACTCTGCAAATGTTAAATAAGCAGGGTGACAATATACAGCCTTGATGTACTCCTTTTCCTATTTGGAACCAGTCTGTTGTTCCATGTCCAGTTCTAACTGTTGCGTCCTGACCTGCATACAGGTTTCTCAAGAGGCAGGTCAGGTGGTCTGGTATTCCCATCTCTTTCAGAATTTTCCACAGTGTATTGTGATCCACACAGTCAAAGGCTTTAGCATAGTCAATAAAGCAGAAATAGATGTTTTTCTATTAAGAAGAGGTGGCAAGAATATACAGAAGAACTGTACAAAAAAAATCTTCACAACCCAGATAATCACAATGGTGTGATCACTTACCTAGAGCCAGACATCCTGGAATGTGAAGTCAAGTGGGCCTTAGAAAGCATCACTATGAACAAAGCTAGTGGAGGTGATGGAATTCCAGTTGAGCTATTTCAAATCCTGAAAGCTGATGCTGTGAACGTGCTGCACTCAATATGCCAGCAAATTTGGAAAACTCAGCAGTGGCCACAGGACTGGAAAAGGGCAGTTTTCATTCCAATCCCAAAGAAAGGCAATGCAAATAATGCTCAAACTACCACACAATTGCATTCATCTCACATGCTAGTAAAGTAATGCCCAAAATTCTCTAAGCCAGGCTTCAGCAATACGTGAACCATGAACTTCCGGATGTTCAAGCTGGTTTTAGAAAAGGCAGAGGAACCAGAGATCAAATTGCCAACATCCACTGGATCATCAAAAAAGCAAGAGAGTTCCAGAAAGCAACCCTTGCCCCCCCCACAAAAAAGAAAAAACTCTATTCCTTTTTCAGCTAAGAACCGAGAGGTCTCTGATAACACTGTTTACATTGGATAAGGGGAGCCTTCTCTGAGGTTTTAGAATTTTATAGTGGTCTCCTGGTATCTGTAGGGGATTGTTTTAAAGACCCTACCCCCTACAGATACCAAAATCTGAGAATGCTCAAGTTTCTTATATAACAGATTTTTCATGTAACCTATAAGCACTCTCCCATATACTTAAATTTTTTTTTTCTTTTGGCTGCACTGCATGGCTTGTGAGATCTTAATTCTCCAACCAGGGAATGAACCAAGGTCCCTAACAGTAAATGCACCAAGTCCAAATCTCTGGACAGTCAGTGAACTTCCCCCTCTCATATACTTCAAATCATGTCTAGATTACTTATAATACCTAATACAATGTAAATGCTATGAAAATAGCTGTGAATAGCATACTCCTTCATGCATACACACATACACACATTTGTCAGTGAACAGCAAATTCAAGTTTTGCTCTTTGGAACTTTCTGGAAATAAAAAATAAAATTTCAGTCCATGGTTGGTTTAATTTCTGGATATGAAACCCGTGGATATGGAGGAGCTACTGTACATAAATATATTTTAGTAAATTAGCAGAACCTTTGAACAAGTAGGGAATATACAATAATTTTCAAGTGCTCTTGGAATCCTTTTAGTCTTTGGCTCACCAAGCTTCATAAGGGGTACTTGGGAGGTATGGTTGATAGAATTTACTCTATCTGAGGCTGCTCAGCATCTTTGATCCCCACTGCCTGTATTTGCAGATCTCCTCTATCAAGTCTTGCTGCTCCAAGATAGACGCCAAGATCTCACTTTCATAGCCTTTCTTGTCTTTGGGGTGCAAGCCTACGACTTAGCACCATAAATCAGGGCTTCCTCACATGACATATATTTAGAAGAGGAAATAAAAGGTACCAGCACCAGATGGAGGCAGAAACCTGAGGCACCAGCACTGTGCCAGGGGGCGGTGGTGTAAGCTGTGGCTCTGGATGGAGCAGTGGCGGCAGGGGGTTGTCTCTGCTGGAGTTCTCACTCCTGCAGCATGATCTGCTATTGTTCTTCCAAGGCCCTCCTGGAGATTCTGAGAGACACCTAAAGTTCTTTAATAAACCAAACGGAGTGAATGCTCATCTCTGCAACCAAGAACCCCAACTAACACTGAAAATTACTACAGTCAGGATTTAAGGTTTTTCTCTTCCCAAGAAAACAATAATAATAGTACCTGGCACCTACTGAGTGCCTACAATATGCCAGGAACTGTTAGGATAGCTATATTTAGATCCATACATATACATACACACATATACATTCTTTTGATAGTTCTAAAAGTTACATATTCTTGTCTCATTTTCCTTTTATAATAATTTGATTTATTTTTGGCTGTGCTGGGCCTTTCTTGCTGCATGGGCTTTTCCCTAGATGCGGTGAGCAAGTGCCACTCTCTAGCTGCAGTGCGCTGGCTTCTCACTGCTGTGGCTATGATGCACAAGCTCCCACAGTAGAGGCTCTGGGCTCTAGAGCACAGGCTCAATCGTTGTGGTGCAAGGCTTAGTTGTTCCATGGCACGTGGGATCTTCCCAGATTAGGAATCGAATCTGTGTCTCCTGTGTTGGTAGGTGGATTCTTTACCACTGAGTTCCCAGGAAAGCCCCTCATTTTCCTTTTTAAATGAATAATTTTATTGTTCTTATTAAAATGACTCATGTTAAGATAAATTCAAGCAACATGGAAAAGTACAAAGAAGAAAGGAAAGGTACCCATGATCCATAACCAGCATTAATATTTAGAAGACAACATGTGAGACACCTCTCTCTGTGCAGGGAGACTGATAGTGGGGGAGAGAGAATAGCTGGAGATAGATAGTTGAGTAGGTATAATTTTATAAGCACGACGTTATAACATAGAAACTCTTTTTTCAATTGGAACAAGACATTTAGTTTTTCATTTGAATTAACAGAAGAACCAGATGATGTGAAAATGAAATAATTATTCAACTTAGAAAAAAACGTGTCTTTACCATAAGCAATATTAGTTCCAAGGATACTCCTCCAAAATTAAGAAAAAAATCATGAAAACTCATAGATATGCTATTTTATAAACTTAGTTAACTTTAAATAGTATTTTTTGATCTATCTGCTATGAAAAATAAGGAAAAGAGTATCTTATTCTCCTATACCTCCTGTTTTTGTTACTTCCATTATTTTTACTTTCTGTAACCTTTATGCTGCTACTGCTAAGTCACTTCAATCGTGTCTGACTCTGTGCGACCCCATAGACAGCAGCCTACCAGGCTCCCCTGTCCCTGGGATTCTCCAGGCAAGAACACTGGAGTGGGTTGCCATTTCCTTCTCCAATGCGTGAAAGTGAAGAGTGAAAGGGAAGTCGCTCAGTCGTGTCCGACTCTCAGCAACCCCATGGACTGCAGCCTCCCAGGCTCCTCCGCCCATTCTTTCATTTTCTTAATCCCATGTCTTTATTCTCTAACCAGATCCAGTATGTATCCCTCATAGTTGATCCATTTCCAAATTCAGTGTTTCGGTTTCTCACTTGGTTAGCAGCACTTCACTATGGAGTGCTTTTTCTTGGGCGCTGGGTTCCCTGAAATCTTTTCTTTTGGATGATCTCTGTTGCTTTCATTATTAAGAGGATAAACTTGTAGATACTGCTTCATGCCTTCAAGTTTTGTGTTACTGTGAAGAAGTGTGGAACCAGTCAGATTCAACCCTTTTGAAGAAGACTTCCTTTACATACCAAACATTAATCTGGTCTTAAAAATGGAAAAAAAAAAAAAAAAAACCACCATCCCTCCATGAACAGGATTTGTAAACCATTGCCAAGATGAACTCACTAACAAGTGTCCCAGGCCTCACAGTCTATGATACTATGTATGTGCACTCAGCTGCTTGGTTGTCTCAATCTTTGCAACCCATGGACTGCAGCCCGCTGGGCTCCTCTGTCCATGGAATTTTCCAGGTAAGAATACTGGAGTGGGTTGCCATTTCCTCCTCCAAACTTGTGTCTCCTGCATTGGCAGGTGGATTCTTTACCACTTGAGTCACCTGGGAAGCCCCTATGATACTAGGAGAACCAGTGAAACCTCTCCTTATTTCCCCAGGTAGGACGACTATATCCCAGTTCCTTGGTCTTTAGAAAGGAATCAACCTCATTGTGAAATGGGGACAATTGATGAGGAAGTGAGAGACAAGATCGTCCACGGTGAGGGTGACGGGTGTTGGAGAGTCAGGAAAGCTGAACCTTGTTCCTCAGTTAATCTAGTTATCACTGAGCTAAATATAGATCAGGTTCTATGCAGATTATAAAATTATAGCGCATTTCCCCAAACAAGTTTTGTCTTCTTGATGGTACTAGTATCACTATGATAATGACTTACAATAAAATTTAACAACTACTGTGAAGTAAGCAGGAGGAAAGGGCGGAGGAATAAATATTCTAGCTCCATGTGAACCATAGGGTTTCCCAGGTGGCACTAGTGGTAAAGAACCGGCCTGCCAATGCAGGAAACAGAACCTTGGGTTCGATCCCTGGGTGGGGAAAATTTCCTGGAGAAGGGAATGGCAATCCACTCCAGTACTCTTGCCTGGAGAATCCCATGTCCAGAGGAACCTGGCGGGCTACAGCCCATAGTGTCGCAAAGAGTTGAACACGACTGAAGTGCCTTAGCACAGCACAGCACATCTGAACAAGACACCTGCTTCAAGCATGCCCATCACAGACTCATGCTTCAAGCATGCCCATCATGCCCATAACACACACACATCAATGCCTGCTTCATCCCACGGTCATAGCTAAATGATATATCCCATCACGGAGATACACTTTAGAGATATCCTACCATTTAATCTCTCAACACACCTCTGAATTAGGAATGATCTCTATTGCTATTTATAGAGGAGTAAACTCAGGATCAGACTAGTTAGGAAACCCATCAAGGGCACACAGCTAATAAGCAGTAGTGATGAGTTTCAAATCTAGGTTATTCTGGTTCAAAATCTCACTCATATCACAAAGTCTCAATTGACGGACTTGGAAAATATGAGCCACTCACTAAGTGTTTCTGATTTGAATTTTTATAAAACAAACCTGAAACAACTTAGTTGAAGAACTGTAGTGATATAAATGTTCCGTGGCATTGAACAAAGAATCAAGGAATTCACACGAAGGGTAGTAACTAGTGTTCCTTTCATCCTCATTAATGTCCAAGCCCAGTAAGCAAGAGGCTATGTTCCTCTTAGTCACTCAGGGTCCCAGGCCAATAGTATTTCAACACATATTTCCACAACTGCTGAGGCTACAGAAATGAACACCACACCAGCTCTTAAAGTGTTTTCCCAGAAGTGACACATCTCACTTCCCTTCACATTTCTTTGGCCAAAACCAGTCACACAGCCGTATTTCAAAGCGGGTGGTAAAGCACAGCTACCACATGCCTGGAAGGAAGAAAGGGGAAGTATCTGGCGAACAGCGGAAAGCCCCTTCTGACCTCTAGGGAACCACTCACCTGTGTTCAGTCCCTTTGATCTTGTCTTTTTTCCCGAATGGAACATAAAGGGAAGCATACAGTGGGTAGCCATTTACAGCTGGCTCTTTTCGCGCAGCAGGATATTTGTGAGACCCATCCGCGGTGCTGCCTGTTGAGGTAGTTTGTTCCTTTTATTTGGCGAGTGACATTTCATTGTCCAGTTGTTCCATAATTCATCAGGTGAAGGGCTTTCTAGCGGATCTTTAGTGTTTAGTCCACAAATGCCTGCCTGGGCCTTGTTTGCTACCAGAGATTTTTGTTAAGAGTTCCTGTTCAGTTACATGTAATGGCTGCATATTTACCTAACATCAGCTGGTCATCAGCCTGCAGCTACTAGAGGGGGTAGGTCTCCAGGAACTTTAACTTCCATATACGTCTTCTATTGGATGATTCATCCACCCACTCACCTGTTCTTTGTTTTACTGAATATCTGCTAGGTGCCAGGCATTGAGCATATCACGTGGAAAGGTCAGTCTGGGTTCCTACTTGTATAGAACTTATACTTTTTAGCCCATTAATCCCTTCATGATGGGTGAAGCAGGCTGGAGGAGGGAAGGGGAAATGACAAGAACTCTTTGATGGCAAGACCAAGGTCTTTGGGTCTAGTTACTAGTCAGTTTGAAATGACACATTAATCTTGTAATTGTCTTTCTTTTGGTGACAAGATGGCCCTACTGAAGAGAACCCATCTGTGTATGTTTCTTTGTAGTTTACAGTGTTTTCATATGAATTCTCCCTTTTCATCCTCACAACAACTCTGGGAGAGGCAATACTTATTATCCCCACTTCCTTGATCAGGTCAGGTAATTGAGGCTCAGAGAAATGAGCAGACTCTTAGGCCTGACATCACGATCTGGAAAAAAACATCCAGGACACTATTAGGGAGTGTCTCATACCAGCTTGTTAGAGCCTGGGCCTTCTGGTGATGCTGTAAGTTTTTATGAGGTCTATAAATATCTACCTGCATTTCTTTTTCCTGGCATCTCTCTCGTATCTAACCTGAAGTTCATGTTTGTTTTGTCAGGTGGCTTCAGGTCAACACCATTTAGTTATGAGGGTTTAAAAGTTGTCCTGGCTGATATCAAGACAGGAGGACTCTGGCCTATATAATCTCTATATCATGCCCCTTACCTTTCATTACTTCCCAAACAATTGGAAAATGAGTGTGCCCTGCTGGAGTCATTTAAGTCCAAAGGTCTAAAAATAGTTTCTAGATTGTTACTTACTGGCAAATCAGTCCTGAGGTGAAGGCTCAACATGGCCAGGTCAGAGGTATAGGCAGGACAAGCACTCAGGCTAGCGTGTGGGTGGACAGCACCTAAACAGCTCCCGGGGGAGAGTGGGTGTGGACATGCTGTGATGTTTACAGTCTGGCTGAGCTGATTCGGAATGTGAACAGGGTCAGAGTCAGCAGATTCTGCCAAGGTCTCATGGGGGATTAAATGATGGGACAGAAAGCAGTGTGCTGCTCATTTCCATTCAGAGATGTTTGGTGGGCTGCAACCCTGATCTAAGCTGCCAAAAGGTCACCTTCATGTCCCAAGCTGCTATTACTGGCGTCTCCTAATGCCAAGGTTACTGTCACAAAGCATCTGAAAGGCTCATCCATCCCTGTCATGAAAGGCCCTCAGTAAGTAATTAATGAACAATCAGCCAAGCTGCCACACTCATTGGCCATGTAAATATGAGGCCCACAGCTCATCATCTTCAAGCTCCAACATCTCTCGACCACAGGTCACAGATATGCTTACTTTACCTTCTCCTCTGAAACCTGAAGAGTGGGCACCCGGTGGTGGGAGGCATTCAGGAGGAAATTTTCTGTGTCCGAAGATTGGTTACCGGCTCTCTCCAACACACAGAAAGAACAGCAAACAAAGCAGGTGTTATCCTGAAGTAGGCTTTTCATCATTTAGGTCAATCCATCTGCCCATCCATCCATCATCAAGAGCATATTTCCTCACCCATAGCACTGAGCATACGAAATGGCTCAACCCCTGCTCTGCCATTAGAGTTCATGGTGTAGCTCCAGCGTTTAAATGATGCCCTCATGAAAACAAACCTGTTGTACTCTGAGGTGGTGTGTTTGTTATCACCAGAAAAACACAGTGAAAATGATATTGATTTTATTGCATTATTTTACTGACTAGAACGCCAGACTTAATAGTGGGTATAAGTATAAAAATAATCGAATTCTTACAAATAATATTTTGCTGCTACAGTACTGAATAATTAGTGAAGGTTGCAATTATAATACAACTTTAAATAACATTCTTATAATGGATTTAACACAATCAACCAGGGGCTAAGGTTTAAAGGTCTGCAAAGAGAAATTTGGGACAATGTGAAAACTCAAGAAGTTAATTTTCCAGCTACAGGTTTCATTTAACCAAAAATCCAACAACACAAACATTAACAAAACTCACAGCAACCCCTGATGAGAGGTCTTTTAAGAAACAGGCAAAATAATACAGAAACCTGGGTTAGTTTCCCAGGTAGACTGGTTCCATCCCATCCCTGTCTCGTCCCATCCTTCCTCCCCAAAAACTCTGCACCCGAAGTGCACTATTATGTATCCAAGAGAGAAAAAAAAAAAAAAAAGGTAAAGCCAGAATCTAACATACAATTTCTTTTAAATGTGCTCTTTACAATGCCTAGAAGACAGAGCCAGTATAAGATACGTCTCTTTTTAGACCTCAATTGTCCCCTTAAGTTGCACAGGGTTTTCTGTGAGCACTTTAAATCAAATAGGATGGATTATAACACACTTGAAAAGATACTTTAGCACAACAAATTAACTGACATTTAATACCTTAATCTTTCTGGGGATTCAAGAAAAGAAAAAGAATACATACTCAACAGCCAACTCTACAAAACTGTATCTGTTTCCAAGAATGCACAGGAGAACCTCTGAATGACGCTTTGTCAAGAAGGAAGGAATGGAATGTCCCTTCTAATCCCCACAGTTTCACACAGAAAAGAATCTCTCTGATATTAAGGGTGGTGTTCAATAAGATACAAAATACTGAGATACTGAACTTTGCATTCTTCCTCTCTCTGAAGAAGTGCTCTAGTTTTGAAATCAGTGTATCTTAGAACCATGGGTCAAAACCCTAATTTGGGGTGTATTTCACTTCACTTTTTTTCCTTCAACTAAACTAAGCCAGGAACAGTTGGCCTGGACACCACTCTAGCTTCTGCCAGTAGCACTCACAGTTACAGCAACAGGATGCCCCGACAGTGGGCAAGATGGCTTAATGGGGGCTCCAAAAAGTCACATGTGAGGACTGACCCTGATGTGTCTACTCTGGGAACTTTTATATCTGAATGAACATCATCCTTCAAAGACATTTTCGTGGGCAGCCATCCCGTCTTATCTTTGCAAAGACGTTGCCCTCTCATTTGGGCCAACATTAAGAACGACCTCTTCAAGAACTTAAGTTACATCTTAGTTCTTGACCTCAAATGCTGATAACTCAGCTTGATTACATTCTCCACTCAGCAATTTTGGCTCTAAATGACTTAGCTGCTTCTGAAAACAAACTTTTGTCAAAGGAGGAAGATTTGTCAGCATCTAAGACATTCAACTGAATAGGTTCCAGACTCTGATAATATTCACAAAAACATGCTTCCAATATGTGGGAAACACAGCCTCACCACAGGAACAGGGCAAGGCAGCACTCAGAAGGATGACTAAGTCTGGCCACGTCTGTCAAAAACCCAGGTCATCACCATACACTTCCTTCATCCAAAGCCACGTACCAATATGCTCCTTGCTAATAAGCATGAGCCAGCCACTATTAACAATGACCACAAGCATCCAAGCAATACATGTAAGGACCTGAAAGGACTTTTCAACATTTTGTTTTTGCACTTTATGGCATTAGTTTAGCTACTGCTTACCAATATTAAACACAACTTTTAAGCCCACTCTCTCAAGCTCTCTTTGATACTGGATGGTGAGGCATCTGCCAGGGAGGTGAGGCAAGAGGTACAGTGGGAAGAGGGAGCCAGGCAGAGGGTATGGGTCCTGGCTCTCTAAGCCAAGGTATTGATCCCCTCTGAAGGTTCCCATGTCCGAGAAATGGGCCCTCTCATGCCCACCTCACAAGGGTGGGGTGAGACCAAGTACTCTGCACAGAGCCTGGCTCTGCTGGGAACACATGAGATGCTCACTGGGACTATTTAGGCTTTCTAAAATGTCTTTAGCAAGGCTGGGTCATGGGGCAAAAAATAAAAGACACCAGATTTCAGACCCTCTGGAGCTTCAGCAGACTCCACAGATGATGGTAGGCCCCAGTGAGCACTGCCCTGCTCTGAGAGTCACCACGCTCTGGCATGCTGCATGACACGGTGGTTCCATGCAGCCCCACACTTTCCTACTGAGGTCTGAGCGTCTTATGGGCAGCTTCCTCAAGTGGGGCCCCACACAGGACCATGGCATTTCTGTGAGCAGGAATCACTCCAGGTGCGTGGACTAACCTGAACCTGTGCCTGGGCTTCTGGTCACCAGGGGAGCATCCAGCCTGTCCCCTCAGTCCCGGGGCTGTTGCCCCACCAGCTGTTTCCCAGCTCAGGGAGGACCTTTCTGAAAGTATTTTAACCCCAAGCAGGAATGAAGCCGGCCTCTCCCTTCCTCACCCAGGTGGGCAGCCAGCACTGGCACCCTAAGCCCCCACCCCTGCAAGCCGCCTAGCAACTGCATATGTGATGTGACCTCAGCCTTGCAGGGTGCCTCCGTTTTTCACAGTCCAAGAAAAAACAACTCTCTCAATCCACTTCACATGCATAAAACCACTCCCAGGAAAGCCTCTTTGAAACTCACAGCACACTCTGTTCTGGACGTTGGGATTCTGCTCCACAACACTCTGGGGACAGAACGCTTCATTCGGTGAAGAGTATAGCTTCTGGCCCCGGGCACAGGAGATGACCTGCCAGCTGTGATGTCAGCTGCAGGTGGTGGGCTTGTATGCCTGGGGACGGCCCCCACTGCGGCCCCGGGTCCCGGGGGCCAGCAAGGCTCTGCAGCAGGAGCCCAGAAGCAGCAGCTCCTCGCGGCCCGGCTTGCTGGCTCAGGTGAGCTGAGGCTAGGAGCTCGAGCTCTCCAGTTAGATGAGAGCCCACGAGGCACAGAAAGGCATGTCTGGTTGCACGGAGAGAGGCAAGACCCAAGATCTCTAACAGGTGATGCTATGTTAAGTTCGCACCCACTGACAAAAAGCAGGGTTCTTTCCATGTGTCTCATGAGATGAATGCAATTTAAGCACTAAGTGATCACACCTGAAGAGTAACCTGGCCGCGGTGGGGCGACGGTGACTTGTGCAGACCTCGGGACTCAGGAATTTGCACTCAAAACCATTAGGACGGGGATTACACTAGGATTAGATTCATTCTGAAGAGATTAGAGAACCCTGAAGGAACAACCATGCCTGGGCTAGAACGGTCTCCAAAGGCTGCACCATTTCCAGAAGTGTGGGTGTCACTGCACTCCAAGCTTTAGGATGAGAACAGTTATTTTACTTCTGTGTTCACTTCATCCCGAACCAGGATGTTCAAAAGCAGATGACAAAGATCATGGGTCCACAGCAGCAGGTAAAGGCACAGCATTGGCTATGCCCTCCTGGCAGGACCCACGCCACAGCCTCATACAAATGTGTGGAGCCGCCTCCCCGCAGGCAGATGCTCCATTCCCTAAACAGCCAGCAATCTTTAGTTCTCAGATGCTAACTTGAATTACACCCCTGTTTCAGGAGGGAACTCCATAGTAGTAGAGAGAGTTACAAATTACTGTTTGAGAGAAAATAAGTTATTTCTTCAATGAATAAATAGCTTTGAGTGGTTGGCTGAACCAACCAACCAACTCTGAGTTTGTGGACGAGATCAGGGCTCCTAGCAAAGATGCGCACTGGTGGGTAAGCAGACATGCGTGTAGTTCCAGCCCAGCTCCCCGTTCTTCCTTGGGAACCGCATACCTGGCTTCCCAAAGCACTGGCGTCTCAGAAAATGGACACACCTGTTCAGCCCATTTCCTGAAGCACATTCAGCTGCTTTTCCATTAGTGGTGAAGTACCTACCAGCTTGGACCCAACCTGCATTCAGACTTCTCCACACACAGGAGCCTTGGCCTCGAGGGTGGAGGTCTGAGCCCACACCCCGTGCAGTGCCCTCAGGGCCAGCACCTTCCCCCAGGGTCCTTGCCCAGTGCCCATAGGGCTCACCATGGGGCGGCTAGATGCCTCAAACTAGAATCAAATGAAACTTGTTTTGCTCTGATCCAGATATGAATGGTAACATGAGAAGTAACCGCAAAGGAATAATCCTAGATAAATGTGTCCCTTTGAATGAAGAAAACAAACTGGAGCTGTGTGCTTTGCCTCACAAGTTTCAGTTCCTCCCTTTGGGGTTGTTTGGAGAACGTTGCACAAGAAGACTTGGGAGCGTGTGAAAATGCTGCATGCATGTTAACCTGCAGCAATTCCAAACACTAGTGGCATGTCCTTCAGCATCTACTGTTCAGCATGTAGCTACTGGGCAGGAAGACAACGAAAGAGCATTTCACTGTAAATGAATCACTGAATAGAGTCCTATGGAAGTGTCTGAGGAGAAGAGGCCTTCTTTCTAGAGCAGTCTTGGAAAGAATCCGAAAGGAGGCCTCCCTCCCTCCTTCTGCATTTACTAAAGTGCAAACTGAGGAAAACCTGGGTTCCTGCACAGATGCCTAGTGATCAGCCCTAACAGCCCTAACAGCCACTCCAGAGCTGTGGCCATGCTGTGGTCACGCGGGGACTTGAATGGATTGGCCCGTGTTCACATTCACAGTAGCAATGAAGGTGCCGGGTGAGCAGCCTGCAGTTCCACATCCAGGGGCTCCAGCTGTCCCCTCCACTGTGGTCACGTCCCCCCGTGCCCATCCCCTTTCTGCTGCCTGCTCAGGGATGGCTCCACTAGTCCTGGGAGCGGCCCCAGGGTGGTGCTCCCCTGGTGCAGTCAGAGCAATGGGCCCCTCTCTCTTCTGCATTTAGAAGTAGTCTCTTCTCCTGCTCTCATCACTGATGAAAGATGGGTTATACTGTCCGGGGAAAATGCAAGAGTGCCGTGATCCTGGCAATCCAGTGTAGGCCGGGTAGAGTCCATTTCGTTCAAGTTCAGGATTCCTTACACTTGAGGGCTGGTGGCCAAAGAGAAAAGAAGAAAAATCAATTTAATCTTAGGTTTAAATCTAATAGATAACAAAAAAAGAAACAACGAATGCTACATTTTGATGAATTTAAAATGGAGGCAGCTATACTTAGTATGAGAAACGCTGGGCTGGAAGAAGCACAAGCTGGAATCAAGATTGCCAGGAGAAATATCAATAACCTCAGATATACAGATGACACCACCCTTATGGCAGAAAGTGAAGAGGAACTAAAAAGCCTCTTGATGAAAGTGAAAGAGGAGAGTGAAAAAGTTGGCTTAAAACTGAATATTGAGAACACTAAGATCATGGCATCTGGTCCCATCACTTCATGGCAAATAGATGGGGAAACCGTGGAAACAGTGTCAGCCTTTGTTTTTTTGGGCTCCAAAATCACTGCAGATGGTGACTGCAGCCATGAAATTAAAAGACACTTACTCCTTGGAAGGAAAGTTATGACCAACCTAGATAGCATATTCAAAGGCAGGGACATTACTTTGCCAACAAAGGTCCGTCTAGTCAAGGCTATGGTTTTTCCTGTGGTCATGTATGGATGTGAGAGTTGGACTGTGAAGAAGGCTGAGCGCCAAAGAATTGATGCTTTTGAAGTGTGGTGTTGGAGAAGACTCTTGAGAGTCCCTTGGACTGCAAGGACATCCAACCAGTCCATCCTAAAGGAGATCAGTCCTGGGTGTTCTTTGGAAGGACTGATGCTGAAGCTGAAACTCCAATACCAAAGCCACCTCATGCGAAGAGTTGACTCATTGGAAAAGACCCTGATCCTGGGGCAGGAGGAGAAGGGGACGACAGAGGATGAGATGGCTGGATGGCATCACTGACTCGAAGGACATGAGTTTGGGTGAACTCCGGGAGTTGGTGATGGACAGGGAGGCCTGGTGTGCTGCAATTCATGGGGTCACAAAGAGTCGGACACGACTGAGCAACTGGACTGAACTGAACTGAACTGATACTTTGCAGAGCAAGGTCTCACCTACAAGTCAGGACCTCCCAGATTGTCTCTTTATGGAACCTGGGACCCTTTGCCCATATTTTAAGGGCAGAGTTTTAGAAACATTATATAATCAAGAGCAGCCCAGTGACCCAGACCTGGGTTAATTATTCCCTTGATTATTATCAAAAGTAATGATTATCTGATTACTATTTTGACTTTCAAAAGGCGTTTCTCTCTGGAGCTCAAAGGCTTTACTTTTTTAAAGTAATTTTATTTATTTATTTATGGCTGTACTGAGGTCTTCATTGCTGTGCAGGCTTCTTATTACCGTAGCTTATCTTATTTAAGAGCACAGGCTCTGGGGCACTTGGGCTTCAGGAGTTGCAACTCCCAGGCTCTAGAGCACAACAGGCTGAACAGTTGCGGCCTGCAGGCTTAGCTGTTTCTCAGCTTGTGGGATGTTCCCTGGTCAGGCAGGGATTGAACCCAAGTCTCCTGCATTGGCAGGTGGATTCTTTACCACTGAGCCACCAGGGAAGCCCCAACACAATGGCTTTAGATCCTCTATGGCATTTAGTGGTACATTACCATCCCAGCTGAGACAGGGGCCTGGCCTTTGCAAGGTTGTCTGGCCACCCATCAGAGGGAGTTAGGACCCCAAAGAAGGAGGCGAGCTGATTCTTAGGGGTCTCTCTGATCAAATCCCAGCTTAATGGGTCATGACTACCTACCTAACGCAAAAGGAGCCCCTAAACTTAGACTCTGCCTCTACAGACTGCTCAGCCTACTGTCTGAAATGAAGACGGGGCTCATTTAAGTTCATGACTGCATCTCTGTAAGACAACTCTTCAGCTATTGGCCTGGGAACATGCAGCAAAAGTGGGTCTTGTGACGCTGCAGGCCTGTCAGCTGCTCTGTCCTGGCGCTGCTCTGAAGAGCCTCTAGAGGAGGGTGTGAGGGTGCGGGTAACCCAGGAGCGATACAGGCTTAGTTTCAGCTGCAGTTACCAGAGGAAAAGAACTTGCCTGACAAGCCAAAGGGAAAGCAAAGCCCTTATGTAGAAATAGGGCTTCCCTGGTAGCTCAGATGGTAAAGAATTTGTCCACAATGCAGGAGACCCAGGGTTCAATCCCTGGGTCTGGAAGATCCCCTAGAGAAGGGAAATGGCGACCTACTCCGATATTCTTGCCTGGAGAATTCCACAGACAGAGGAGCCTGCCGGGACACAGTCCATGGGGTCGCAAAGAGTCGGACACAGCTGAGCAACTAACACTACGGGGAGATACCAACAGGAACATTTGAACCAGATCGATCTTCGTAACTACGGTTATCTTTCCCCTTGTTTCTTTTTGTTTTTCTTCTACGCCAGGTTCAAAATTTTCACAATCTGTTGAAACTATAGCTTCCTTAGCATGAATCGCCTCTCCCATCCAAAGTCTAAACCCACAGGTTAATCTCTATAGCAACCAGAGGGGCTGTGCTTTTAACAGGATTGCCTGAAGTGATTAAGTCCTCACAGGCAAGGTTTCATTGCTGTACCTCTAACGGCTTTGCGTCACCTGATGACTGTTTATTTTCCAGCTCAGGTATCCCTGCCTGTGTCTGCTTTACGGCTGATGCAGTGTAACACAAAAGAACTGAGCAGGCATGGGAATATGACATGGGTTATTCAATGTGGGACAAAAGAAGCAAGGGTTCAAGGTGGTCTCCCATCTTTCCAAATGACCCAGTCCAGGGCCAGACATAGCAAATTATTAAAAACCTATTGAATCTTCTAAACCTTTTGACAAGTGCTGGTTGAGGATGACATTGAATTATTCTCTTTACACTTTTTCCCAGTCCCTCAGTTTCAACTACCAAACCACATGACATAAAGCATGGCAGACAAGAGACAGAAATGAAAGGGTCAAAGACCAAATACCATTAAATTCTTTCTCTATCTTTTAACTTCCAGTTCTATAACTTAAAAGCAAGTTCAGTGACAAGACGTTTATTGCTAGAACCTCATAAAGTACATACTGTGCTCTTTAGAAGTACTCGTCATATCTCAATGTTGAAACTAATAAATACTATGCAAAGAGATAGTAAGTAAATTGAATATTAAATTGTATGAGACAAAGGTATAGGCCACCATTCTCTTTTACCCTTAAAAAGCTGGAGTGTTTTTACTACAACAAAACAGAATCCCTTGCAAGTTCCCTGGTAGCCTGCTGGTTAGGACTCAGCGCTTTCACTACCAAGGCTCACATTTAATCCCTGGTCAGGAAACTAAGATTCTGGAGGTTGGAAACTAAGATCCTGCAAGTTGTGCGCAGTGACCAAAAAACCAAACCAAAACAAACAGAAAAATCCCAAAACAAAAAAACAGAATCCCTTTAATTCTCCAAGGAAGTTGGAGCTAGGAGGTCACTTGGGCATGGGAATACACACCGAGTAATACACGTCTGTCATCTGGAGGAGGTTTTTGGTACTTCCATTCTCATGCATTTCAATAGCTTCTCGGCCCCATTCTTGTGAGCGAGGGTTCTTGGGGTACTCAGCATATGGGGACATCTGGAAATCCCCACTTTTGAAGATAAGTTTGCTTATGTCATTTTTATTCTTTCTGCATGGTAAAAAAAAAGAATTGAAAGTTCTGTGAGGAAATGATATTTGTGAAAATACCATCTAGCTTTTCAACAAGGAAAAACAAACCTAAAGATACCACTGTATTTTTTTTGTAATTGCCCACTGAGAAATGTTGTTATTGTTCTTATTTTTAGTATTTACCTATAAAAATGCAACTAGATGTAAATATATTATATGCAAAAAGCTTCCAACCAAAATGGTCAGGTTACTGGGGGAAGAGAGGACAAAGACAGCTGCAGTGGAGCAGATTTAGACTCTACTGGGGGACAGAGATCACTGTACTGTGGGGGCGGGCAGGGAAACAAGAGTCATAAATTCACAAGGTGCTGGAGCTAGAAGGGCTTGATGGTTCTTTAGTCCAGGGGTTCCCAACCTGCTCCAGGAGCTCTGGGGATGGGGCTTTGTGAAGGATATGACTTCTCTTGGGGTAACAGTTTGCCTCTAGCAAAGCTGGGACTAGAATTCAGGCCTCCCAACTCCTTGGCCAGTGATCTTCCACTTCATGAAGCTGTTAGGGGGGACCATGACAGAAACCGCCACCTGGCCAGGCAAAATAGTAGCCATTTGCGTGAGCTACCTTACAACAGGAGGTCCTGGTAAGGAACTCAGAACTAATGAGCTACCCAACCGGAAGAACTTGGGAAAGGTCAAAAGGAGAGAGGAGACCCCAGTCCATATGTCCTACCGACCTCCCAGAATCCTCCTTGCTGGAGTCCATCTTGGTTGAGTAATGCGTGCACCACCAGGAAGGACTCTAAGTCAGAATGACTGGCCAGAGACAGCCCGGAAACTAACCCATCACCATGAAATCGGAGACTGCGAGCCACGTGGCAGGGCAGTTCTCCTGGGTTCCCTTACCCTGCCCTTCTCTGCCCGGACACCCCTTCCCAAATAAGTCTCTTGCTTTATCAGCATGTGTGTCTCCTCAGACAGTTCATTTCTACATGTTAGCAAGAGCCCACTCTCAAGCCCTGGAAGGGGTCTCCCTTCCTACAATAGAGCTACTTCACAAACCATGAAAATAGTATGTTTTGTTGGCAGAAATGCCCACCTATATATATACCCATATAAATCCTCATGTCAGCAGGGCAGGGAAACCCTAGCACAAGTTCCTTACCATTGAGAGTCCTCTGACTGCAAACTGTTGGAGAATATATTATTCACCTTCTGTAACAGGCCTCAGATCAGACAGTAAGATAACCTGGAGTTTTCCCTCCACCTCACTTTGCTGTAAATGAACTTTCTAGGGAAGACACCACATCATTCAGAATCTTAAAATGTCCAGCCATGGGCCTTAGGTCCTGTCTCTCTTTACAAGCTGAGAACAGATGTGCCTTTGTGCTGCTCCCTGAGGGGTGGAGCATCCGGTCTCAAACAATGCCTCAATGATTCACAACGACCTTCTCCCAGGGACCAACAGTCACAAACTTTCCCCAGATGGCTGTATTACCTGACAGGGTGCTTAGTAGACAGGTGGCTTCTGTGCCCTGCAGAACTCAAGGTCTGTCTCTCTAGCTCCTAGTCTCACACCCAGAACTTTATTTCTACTCGTGCGGTTTCTCTTGGATGCTTTGATGGCAACTTTGTAAACGACAGGTCAAGACTGAACCCTGAAGCCTGCGTCCCTGGGTGGGAGCAGCTGGCCCTCTGCAGCCTTCCTGGAGATAGAGATTATTTTAAAATGCCCTTTGGGTCAATGGTCAAAAAGATAATTTGCTACTTTTGTAGGCACCCTCCATCAGACATGTCAGGGTAATTCCTGCCATTTATTACCATCTAAACCAAAGATCTGAGTTTTCCTTTAAATGAATAACCACAGAGAAGGGAACTGACCCCTTTTTCTTCCTTTTCCATTCAAAACCCAGTCCTATTGCTATCCAGGAAGCCTAGAGCCAAGCTTACTACTGTCTGCTTATCTACATGCCTGCCACTTCTCCATTGCTAAATATTCAGGCAACCCCTTTCATCTTTGTTCGCTTCTTAATTTTCCCATTTAAAGTGTAAAAGTCAATGGCTGTTGGTATCCTCAGGGTTACGCAGCCATCGGTCGTGCAATTTTAGAACAATTTCATCACCCCAGAAATATACCCCACACTCTTAAGCCATTCTTCCCCAATTCTTCCCCTGTCCATCCAGCCCTAGGCAACTGCCAGTCTACTTTGCCTCTCTTGGATTTGCCTATTCTGGACATTCAAATAAATGGAATCATACAGGTATGGTCTTTTGTGACTGGCTTAATTCACACAGCACACTATTCTCAAGGTTTATCCATGTTATAGTGTGATTCAGTATCTCATTCCTTTTTATGGCAAACAACACTCCAACGTATGGATATATCACGTTTTGTTTATCTATCCATCAGCTGATAGATACTGGGTTACTTTCACCTTTTGGCTATCATGAACAACTCCGCTATGAAAACTTATGCACGCGTTTCTGTGTGAATACCTGTTTTTATTTCTTTTGATACACGAGTGGACATGCTGGGTGGAACGACAACTTTGCTTGACGTTCTGCGACTTTTTCAAAGTGGCTACACCACTGTACATTTTCACCAGCAGTGTATGAGTGTTCTACTTTCCCCACGTTCTCACCAACACTTGTTATTTTCTAGTTTCTGTTTGTTTTAGTAACCATCTTAGTGTTTGTGAAGTGGTATCTGATGCTGTCGGTTTTGACTGCATTTCCCTGCTAAAGACATTGAGCATGCTTCCGTAGGTTTATTGGGTATTTGCATATCTTCTTTACAGAAATGACAATTCAAGTTCTCTGCCCATTTTTAACTTGGTTGCCTTTGATAGGGACAGAGTAAAGGAACAAAATAGGTGATTAAACAGTTAATCCCACTAAGGGATCATGAGTAAAGAAAAAAGTATGGGAGACCCTCTATAAGTTAATGATCACTCCAGAAAGCAGGTTTGCTTAACCACAAACCCAAGCTGCCTTGCTTTGAAACAAAACCATGCCACACAAGCACAAGGCATGCCCCAAACAATAAAACAATGGTAAAACAAGACCCACATCCTGCCCAGTAAGGTCAGTAAGTTAATGATTCCCAAGACGTGTTCCCCTGTGCACACTAAAAACAAAAATACAGGGAAAAGAAAACATTATGCTCAAACCTGAGATGGTTTACTATTTTTAACAGAGGTTACCACCCTTCTGCTAACTTAAACAGTGCCATGATAGTCCTGGCTTGATCAAGCAGGAATAAGAAAACTCCCCGTGTGACACGGAGAAGGAGCCGATGACGGAAGCTTGACATCTGCTCAACAATGGCCATCTCCCCTGCCCCATTCTTCTTTTGGTTATAAAACTATGGCCCACTAAGTTCTTAGTGCAGCACCCTCCTGCCCACCTGCTTGTAAACCTCAAAAGCATCCTGTTCTCATAAATCACTTTTCATCCATCACTTTGCTGAATTTTTTCTGCACCAAGACAGAAGAACCTACACTCTACTAAGTCCCAAAACGTGTTCTGTGGTTTCACCTTTTTATTACCGTTGTAAGGATTCCTTATTTTTCTAGATACAAGTCTTTTATTAGGCATATGATTTGCAAATACTTTCTCCTCTTCTGTATGTTGTCTTTTTTCACTTTCTTAATAGTGTTCTTTGAAGTGAAGAAGTTTTAATTTTGATGAAGTCCAATCCCTTTTCTTCTGTTGCTTGTGCTTTTGAATATTCTTTTTTTTTTTTTTTAAGTGAAAATCCCATTTGCTGTCCTTTTCTTTCCCCAGTGGCACTATCTATCATGAGTTTCCCTTTTTTTAACGGTTCAGTCACACAATAGGATTTAATACTATAAACCACCCCACACATTCTTTTAAAAGGGTAAAAAATTGACCCTGGCTTAGCACAGGCAAAGAGGATTAGACTGTGGACTCTTGGCACTCACCTGCAACAGGTAACAATCAGTGCGATGCCCAGGATGAGTAGAAGCCCACCTCCTGCAGCCGCGATCACCACAGTGATAAGCTGATAGGCTAAACAGGTTTAAAAAGGAGAAAAGTGGATTGGGAGCAGACAAAGAATGAACAAAGGAATGCCCCCAAATGGTCCAGTTCCCCACCCCACGGCTACCCCATGCCTCAGCTGGTGACCACTTTTCATTTTCTGGGCCCCCAGCAAAAGCTACTTGGGCCAGTTCTGCAATTTCTCCATCGAAGAGGGAGCAGAATGAGCCAACCCAAAATATGTCTCTTTGGTATATTTGTTATTTTGAGCTGATATTTTTGAGAAACTGCAGCACCAGAGAAGGTCTAAAACTGAGTATTATTAATAGTTACCCTTTTGTAAGGGAAATGTACATTAGAAAGAGACTTGTACCAGGAAGAAAGCTAGTATCAGAGAGAACTTTTTCACCTGAGAGACTTATCTGCTTGACAACCTTTGTTTCCCAAACATTTCCTCTTCTTACTTTCCTATAAACTGCACTTTCCCCTTTGAAACCCTAGACACCTGGCCTTTTTTTCAGCTCAGGAGGGTATGTGAGCCTCAATCATCTGACTGCCTTTTGAGTTTCACATCTTTGTGGGATCCCCATGTGTATTCACAGAATTAAAATAGTTTTTTCTCCTGTTACTCTGGCTTTTAATGGGGGTAGGGATGTCTCAGCCAAGAATCTGGAAGGGTAGAGGGAAAATGACTTTTCCTCCCCTAAACTATTTTGAGACGAGTTCCCCATTCTTAGCCCCTCCTAGAACAGGGGCTCCCAGATTCTACCTGCAGACCAGCCTGATGACATTATTACCAATCCACAATCAGATGAGAAAAATTAGAGATGCATGCATGTATTTTTCAAAACCTAAACTTGTTTGGGTTTTTTTCTTAGTTTTAATACTTCCTAAAGTTTGGTCCTTCTTACTTTTTTCCCTCACTTAATTTAGATGCATTTTTTAATGTGTAAATTATGCCTCCAGTAAAGCTGGTTTCTAAAAAGTAATTGGGGGAAAAAGATAATATTTCCTTGGTTACTTCCCATTCTTTGGAGTTTTCTGAAGTTTTTAAATTGATGGTGATATAAAAAATTTTAAATACGGTTTTAGGTTCTTACTTGGTAAAATAAAAAGAAGACAACCACAATTTTTGATTCCACAATTTTATAAGCATCACTGCATAACCCTGGATAGGAACTAAATAGTCTCAACATATACATATGCATACACACACACACTGAATTTAATTATCAGAAATTAGCAGTCACATAAACAAGCACTTATCATGTATAATAAACAATATAAATTTTAATTAATTGATTTCATACCTGTGTATTTATGTGAAAATAATATTTTCAATATAATCTATTAAATATTCAGGTTGTTTTTTGCTGTGGAAATATGATTATAATTGTGCTTTCAGGCTGTAAGGTCCAGTATGAAAAAAAAAGAGCCAATAATCAGATTTTCTATAGTAAATTAGGATGGAACCATGCTCTTAGGTATTTAGGTAATACCTAAAGTCAAAGGATAATGCATAGAGGTGACAATGGGCAGATTGTGAGAGAGGAGCAAATACAAGAGCAACACAAATACCCCAACCACTCACCTGTCTTTTCCTGAAATAACGAGCACAGAAACCTGATTACTATGAAAAATCATCAGTATTAAGATACCCATGAAACAAAGTCAAACTAAGAAATGAGTTATTTCTCTCCCTCACCTCCTGACACATGTAGTCAAGCTTCATTTTTTAAAAGTGAGGACAAAAGACAAACCTCACGCATGTGTCGATTTCTCTTTATCTCCACCAACACAACCCTAGGCCCCCACTGACCCTTGACCAGACAAAGGTAAACACCTCCCAACTCATGTTTCTGTGCCCAGTGTTGCCCACTCAATTAAAAAACCAAACCTAACCACGGCATTTCCCTGCTTCAAAACACCTAGAGTGGCGCCCTTTGTTCCCAAGCAGAGACCCAAGGCTAGTTCCTGCTCTGCTTATCCCTCCACACCAAGTTCATGTTTTCTCACTTCCGGCAAAACAAGCATGCATTTGTCTTGGAAGTGACCCTTGCAGGTGGCTGCGATTGTGGCAGGTTCCCCTCTGAAACAAGCACCCTAAAAGCCCCCTTTGTGTCTGAAAAGAGACAAAGACAGTGGAGACCAGTGCTTCCCAAACCATCCATGGTCAAGGGCCAGTTTTTTTGGCTCATGCTTTTGGATATTATTTTTAAATAGAGTCTCATTTGTTCCTTTGTCTTTTCCCCTGGGCACCGGCTATCATGAATTTCTTTCTCTCCTTTTTTTTTTTTTTTAAAGAGTCTGCTGCTGCTGCTGCTGCTGCTAAGTCGCTTCAGTCGTGTCCGACTCTGTGCGACCCCATAGACGGCAGCCCATCAGGCTCCCCCATCCCTGGGATTCTCCAGGCAAGAACACTGGAGTGGGTTGCCATTTCCTCCTCCAATGCATGAAAGTGAAAAGTGAAAGTGAAGTCGCTCAGTCCTGTCTGACTCTTGGCGACCCCATGGACTGCAGCCTACCAGGCTCCTCCATCCATGGGATTTTCCAGGCAAGAGTACTGGAGTGGGGTGCCATTGCCTTCTCCTGCAGACCAACACTAAAACACAACGAGGCTCTTCACTTTACAAAGGATCCCATGCTTGGGTGTCACAGCCGCGCTCATGTAAAGGATTCTAAGTGCTTACTTTCTGTTTCTGTACCATCTTGTTACCGTTCACAGCCCCCCACACTTTGAGGGGCGCTGTGTTATGAGGTGGTTTTATATGACTTCAGGTCCCCTTGATTGTGACAAAAATGAAGTTGCTTTTAAGAACGAAGCTATTGGGGAGCTCCCTGGAGGTCCAGTGGTTAGCACTCTGTGCTCTGACTGCCAGGGCCCAAGTTCAATCTCTGGTTGGGGAACTAAGACCCTGCAAGGCATGCGGCATGCCAAAACAAAACAACAAAAGAATGAAGTTACTGTTTTGCTATAAAAGTGAGAACATGCTTCAGGATGTCATCACCCACATCTATGGCTGCCCACAGCACTTAATGGCACAGCTGGGAGCTTATCAATAGGAACCTATGAAGGAGCACCACGAGTGGGGGAACATAGATTCTACACACTCAAGAGTTTGTGAGGACTCTCTAAGAGCATCCAGTCTGGAGGAGGCTATCCTTTGCTGATCTAAACAGCTTTCTGAAGACCCTGGGACACCAGTTCCTCCCACCTCCCAAGGTAAAGGAGACTCTTCTACCAGCAATGCTGGAAGTCGTGCAGCAGTTTAGTCCCATGAAGATCATCTTGCTTGTCAACACAAGTGTCTTGGTTCCCTAGAAATCTGCTCTGGAAACAAGAACTCTGGCTTTTGTGCTGACAACTGGAGATAGCTGAACCGTCTCTCCTGAGAACCAACTTGTTGAAAGGAAACCACAGTTAAGTTTAGACTTTATTCCTTTCATCTCCCCTTTCCTGGAACAACAGTGTAATTAATAAATATGTCATTAGTTTGGACTGTTATTTCCTTATTGACTAAGAAACATTATCCTGTATGCTATAGGCCAGTGCATCTCAAACCCTTCCTGTCCATCTGAATCACCCAGAGGATATGTTAAATCTCAGATGCCTGGTCCCCACCCCAAGAGATTGGATTCAGCAGGTCTGGGCAAGGTCCAAGAAGTTGTATCTCTGGTAAGCTTCTTGGGGATGGAGATGCCATCAACCTGCAGGCCAGACCTTGGGTGGCACTGGCTTAAATTATGCAGGAGAGGAAAGAACACAGGACTGAAAGCCAGAAGACCTCTGTGCGTGTGAGCTCAGGGAAAGCATCTGGGAGGGAACTCACAAAAATGTTCAGACATCAGTGCCACCTCGAGTACTGATGGACTGGTACTTTCTTCATGTTTTTCTGCTTCCCAAACTTTCTTCATGTCTTTATATATAGACACACACAACCTTCTCTAAATCTAGAAATTGTATGTGTATATGTGTACATATATAATATACTTTATACACATACATTTTTTAAGAAGTCATTTGATGGTCTCTGGCAGCTATTTCACTGGAAGCTTGTAACAAGCTTGTAGACAATGTAGTCACAGATCTTTTTTCTCACGTTGCTGTTGTTCGGTCGCTAAGCGACGTCCAATTCTTTGTGACCCCATGGACTGCAGCACGCCAGGCTTCCCTGTCCTCCATCCACTATCTCCCGGAGCTTACTCAAACTCATGTCTATTGAGTTGGTGATGCTATCTAGCCATCTCATCCTTTGCTGCCCTCTTCTCTTTTTGCCTTCAATTCTTCCCAGCATCAGGGTCTTTTCTAATGAGTTGGCTCTTCACATCAGGTGGCCAAAGTATTGGAGCTTCAGCATCAGTCCTTCCAATTAATATTTAGGGTTGGTTTCCTTTAGGGTTGACTAGTTTGATCTCCTTGCTGTCCAAGGAACTCTCAAGAATCTTCTCTAGTACTTTTTTCTCATACCTGCAGTCAAGTCAGCTCATGAACTACAACTGATCTTTCACATTTAAGGACTGATTTAGATTCACGATGAGGTCACACAACGATTACAGTGCCTGGGATTTATACCAACGCCTACTATAATGTTCACTAGTCCTGTAGGTTCCCTGAATGTTCAGGTGAGAGTGAAGGTCATGGGTATTGTCTTAGGGTGGTCTGTTCTATCCTTCCTCCTTTGAAGAGATCCTGCAGAATGATGATCCTGGAATTCTTTGTTTTCCTTTGTCTTCCACATTCCTTGACATTTCTTTATTCTTCTTATGGTTTGATCATAGGTTGCTGTTTTTGTCATTGCTGTTGCCATTTTTCATTAAACCAACTCACTCTGGGCCTTAGTCTTTCCTATAAGCCATATTTGTCCTTGCTTATATGGTTATTTGGAATCTATAGGACTGCCTGCTTAGCCAACCCCCTACTGGGAACTATCTACTCCCTTCCACATGCAGGGTTCAGTGGGGCGGTCATGCTTGTACTTTAACACCATCCCAAGCCACAAAAGTTTCGTCTGGGAGTAAACGCAAGATCCCAACTGGATCAATTAGTTCCTCCCAGGAATCTCATTTTGGAAGACAGAACCTTTTATTTAAAAATGACCAAGGTACTGACACACACTTGAAGCTGTCTGCTGAGCCTGTTTTCCATTGTGAGGCAGCAAGTTTGTGCACAGACCCACAGTAAGAGCCAAGACAGAGATGAAGATGGCTCCATGTTAACATGTGCTCTGAAAAGAAGGTGCCAACCTCCTCTGCTGAGACTCCCCACAACTCCCTGATTCTTGCCACTCCTGAAGTTGGAATTTCATGATTTCCAATAATCCGTCTTCATTGTTCAAGCTAGCTACATTTATTTACCCCAGAAGAATCTTAGTCAATTATGATACTAATTTATAAGAAATAATTTTTATCTGTTCCCCATCCTTGTCCCAGGCATAGCTCCTAAAACTCTAGGAATTTCCTAAGCTTGCAGAGCAATGGTGTCTTTTCTTACATTAGTGACATCTGGATAGCCCTTAGGTAACTCTTGGATGGATGTTTGCTGCCAGGGAAACCAATTTGTGATTAGCCCATTAGAACTTTCGATCCTACCCCCAACCTCCTGGGAAGGAAGAGGGGCTAGAGACTGAATTCAGTCACTAATGGCCAGTGATTTAATCAACTGTGCCTGTGTAATGAAGCCTCCCATAAAACCCCAAAAGGACAGGATTCAGAGAACTCCAGGTTGGTGAAGGTTGGGAAATGAGGGGAGGATGGGAGGGCCAGGAGACGGCATGACATTCCCGGCCCTTCCCCTAACTTGGCCCTGTGCATCTCTTCCATCCAGCTGTTCAGGAATTCTCTCCTTTTATAATAAGCTGAAAAGAAAAGTGAAAGTCGCTCAGTCACGTCTGACTCTTTGCGACCCCATGGACTGTCCATGGAATTCTCCAGTATTTGCCAGAATACTGGAGTGGGTAGCCTTTCCTTTTTCCAGGGGAATCTTTCCAACCCAGGGATCGAACCCAGGTCTCCTACATTGCAGGCAGATTTTTTTTTACCAGCTGAGCCACAAGGGAAGCCCAAGAATACTCGAGTGGGGAGCCTATCGCTTCTCCAGCAGATCTTCCCAACCCAGGAATCGAACCGGGGTCTCCTGCATTGCAGGTGGCTTCTGTACCAACTGAGCTGTCAGGGAAGCCAACAGCTCAGAACTCAAACCAGTGGAAATGCTACGTGTGGCAGGAGTCACTCGTAACACACTGCTCAGGAGGAGGAAGAGATCATTAGTTATCCAGCAGTAAGCTTGAAGTCTCGTGCGTCTCTTCATAAGCTGGCATCTAGTAAAATGTTTCCTGAGTTCTGTGAGCCAGTACAGCAAATCAACGGGCCCTAGGGAGGAGGTCACTGGGACCTCTGATCTACAGTCAGTTGGTCAGAAGCACAGGTGATAACCTGGATGAGGGACTGGGGTCTGCTGGGGAGGGGCGTGGAGTGGGAAAGTCGGCAGGCCCAGCCCTTAAGCTGCGGGATGTACCTGGAGACAGCGTCAGAACTGAGATAACTGGCTTAGTGACATGGAAAAAAATACATCTGAATTGAGGTCAGAACCGTACCAACCTATATGCCTTCCTTTAAAATTAGGCTTCATTACAGACCTTTCTAGGCGGCCACATTCGTTTCACCTTAAAATTCATTTAGGTCTCCCACTTGCCCTCCCACTGTGTTCATTAGTGAAGTGTGATTAGAGTTCTGCCATTTAAATCTTTCCACTCCTCTTACACCATCTCTCCTTTAGAACTCTGTTCACAACGTTCTTTTTTTTTCCTTTTGAAATTTCCCTTTCTCGCATCTGCAGACTGTAAGTGTGGCCGTAGCACACAAGAGTCGGGAGAGTTGCAATCCCCTCTTCCAGGGCTGCTTCCTTTCAGTTCTGACACCAAGTGAGAGGTTTGCTGTTAACTGCATGAGACTTCCAGCTGCCTGATGGATAACTAATGAGCTCTTCCTCCTTCTGAGCAGTGTGTTACAAGTGACTCCTGCTGACACGTAGTGTTTCCACTGGTTTGAGTTCTGAGCCTAATGTAACTACAAGGTGAAGACTTCATACACCTGCTGCCAGACTGTAGGTTGAGAAGACAAGGCAGAAAGATCTTTAAGCTGAATGTTTGGTTTCAGTGGAAGAGGAAGAAGATGCCAAGACATGTGGGAGACAGACTCCACATCCTCCTGACTGCTCAGGGAGCCTGGCAGGGAAGGAGTCTCCACTGGAGAGACGTGGGGCATTGGAACGGAAAGGGTGCCTTACGAAAGGATGTGTCGCAGATAAGGAGGAGGGATGGATTAAAATGTCTGCAGCCAGAAAAAGGTAATCTAGGAAAATTATCTGATGATGTTCTATCCTCACCAAGTGACAGTGACCACAAACAGAAGAATGGCAATACAGAGGAAAAAAAAAAGATTTTAAATTGATAATAAAAGGGGATGGTTAAGTAAATTATGATATATACAGAGTAGAATTTAACAGAACTATCTAAAGTCACCTTATAATTTATGCCAATGAAAACACTGCACAGTTTACTAAGTTCAAAGGCAGGTTACAAAACAGTATCTTCTGTGAGATCCAATTGCTGTTAAAAAGACACACATACAAACTTCTGGTATACTGCTTCTTAAACTGTGAGATGTATGCAAATCTGCCTATTCACTGAATCCAGGAGTCTGGTTAAAATTCTAATTCAGTAGGTCCAAAGTGAAGAGGTTTGAAATCCTGCATTTCTGACAAGGTCCTGGTTGCTGTTGGTGGTCCTATCCACCGCATGTCATACCAGGGATATACAGCAGGGTATTAGCAGTGAGGTTTAATGGGGATGAGACTTTAGTTTTCTTCTTCCCTTGTATCTGTCTGCTAATTAATTTGGATTACAGAAGGAAAATTAATGTACAAGTATTTTTTTATGTTATGAAAAGAAAAAATTCACCTACTTTAAAAAGAGAAAAACAGGTGAAGCAAACTATGTGGTCATGAGAGATATAATAAAATTGCGAGAAGGAGCCTCTATAAAATTCATGCAAAGAAGGAAATGTGCGTGCCTCAGAAAGGCTGGGATGGGGACAAGGGGAAGTGAGGACACTCTGACAACAGCTCTGTAAGAATTCTAGAGCCACAGGACAGCGGTACGAGAAAACAGAGTTGCTGGGATCTGTGGTAGAAACACATACTTTACACAGAAAGGAAATTAAAAGGGGAGGCCTTGCCGCGCCGGGCAGGTGCACACGGACTAAGGGATGTGAGAGCAGAGCTTGTTCTGCCCTCTCCAGTCTGAAGGACATTCTCTATGAGGAGCGACAAGTGAAATCTGTACGCAACTAGAAAGCTAATAGGCTGCAGAAAGGCAGGTCAGAGGCTATGCCTAAAGCCAGAATACAGTAGAGCTGGCTGATTTCCAGGAACGCCACATGCGTGGTTGGACAGAGCAGGGTGCCCTAACTCACAGGGCTTGGGTACCAGAGCACGTGTCCCCAGAAGGCTGCAGAGAGCAGCGTTTCTTTTCTACAAAAGGTCCAGCCTGAGTCAGACCCCCAAGAAGGCATTTAAACTGTCTTTCGTGGTGACAGCAGAAGTGACAGGGGTGGGTGGTTATCTCTGTTATTTGGCACAAAACACCAGGTGACAAGTCACAGACCTCACAAGGCATATCCTCACCTAGCTATCAGCATAGGTGGGGATGAAATTCAGGTGCTCTGATTCCTTAACCCACACCAGGGTTGATCAGAGATGGCATGTGCCATTTATTATCAGTGACTATTAATTGCTTTGTGACACTGACATGCAAATAGATGTCAAAGTCATAAAGTGGTATTCACGCCATCAGAGTTAACCAGAGTCCCCAACAAAACATGGCAGAGAGCTAGCCATCCAGGCCAGAGTCTGCCCTCTGCTGGAAATGACTGTGATGACTCGGATAAAAGGGAGGAAAAGGAAATCTCAGGAACAGAGAGAGATCCTGCTACTCCCAAGACCCCACCCACATCATGCGGAGACATAGGAACTCACAGAACGGTCAGTGGATGTAGCGTACATCATCTCTACATACGTGGTGTTTAATGAGCTCTGAAAAGCAAATCACTAACTGCCACCAAGAGCAACGCGCTACTCCCTTCTTTCAACCCTTTCGAGGGTTTTTCACTGATCCATTTTTGCTCTTCCATTCACAGAGAAATAGGAAGCATTTTCTAGTGAAACCTAGTCAGGGAGCTGTTTGACCACAAGCAAGTGAGAAGTACTGGCTCATCCTACGAGGGGCCGAGGAGCCCCAGGAGGACAGGCAGCGGGGTCCTGCTCCCGGCTCAGCCCCAGCCGGCTACATCTCTCCACACATTGTCGGGTCTCACTCACACTCTTATTAAACCGAGTACAACTGTGATATTGTGCTATAAGAAAGAGCTGCCTAGTCTTCACCCTCCTCCCGTTTCTTGCATGAGAGCTTTAAAAACATTTGGAATTTATGACTGATGGGGTAAAGGTAGCATCTCTTATTAAATAAAGTCATGTCCACTTGTGGGAGAGTAAACTTAAGACTATGGACTGCTGGAAGATTCTACAGAATGAGCGACAAAGCTATTCTAAAGTGCTGACTGTTACCATTCCTTTTTCATCCTATATCCTAGAATTTCTTTCAATAGTTTTGAGGGTCACTTTAACTTCTTAGGTCTCAGGATAAGAAAATGTCAGTGAAAGTGATCTGAAATGAATCCCAACTGCTCTTCTCAGAGAAGTAAATTGAGTGTGAAACATGCCACATGCATGGTCAGTGCCCCTCGACCATTGTACTCCAGGGGCACAGACGTCAGCTAAGATCAGGGGCCTCCCTAGTCTGCATCCAGCCATGACCCCCGCCCTGACGACACTGGTCTAAATGGCCCCACGCTCTCTGTCCTTCTCACTGCCTCCTGACTTGATTTTCTTGATCAAAAATGCCTTCCTGCTCTAAGACTTGCTAGTTCTACAGAGGCTACTGACTAGAGTCTAAATTCTCAGGCTCTATCAAAAACCCCAAGAATCTGATCCTCACATACTCTGCCAACCTAATCCTTCACTCTCTACCTTCCTCTGTCCCAGCCACACCTACTTACACACTGCCCTCCAGAATCACAGGCCCAGACTGGCCCGAGACCTTTGTTCAGGTTGTCCCCTCTGCCTGGATTCCTTCTCCCTCCATACCAGTCACTGCCGGTCTTCTTCCAGTTCCAGCCCCTCTAAGAAGTACCCAGGAGGTTCTTCTATTCTCCTGGGGGTGGTCCCTCCCTCCCAGCCACATTTATTGACTGATACTCCTCTGTCCGGCTATCTAGAAAACTTATCTAGGTAAATAAATAAATGTTGACCTCCCCTACAAACCTCCAGCCCTGGTGAGCACTCTGCTCTCCAGGGTGAGGGCAGGGAATAGACATATGTCACCAGCCCTGCCCACATGGAGCTCGGGACGCCCGCATACTTACGGTTTCCACAGTTGAGACCACCAAGGCCGAATGGGCAACTGCGAGTTGACAGGAAAAAAAAGAACAAGAATTAGTTTCAAATATCAGAAGAAATTACTGAGGCAACTTACCTACATAACTTCTAAATAAGGTTTGGAACAAATTCGTCAGAATAAATGAACATGCTGCCTACCTCATACAGGTTTCGTTTTCAAGCCTATATCCATCTTCACAGGCTGAAAGAGAAAATGAAAATCCATGATCGTGTCTATTAACTTATCTTGGCCCAACTGATGGTTAATAAAACTGGCCACCCTAAAATTCACAAGAATGTTCTAGAACCAAAAGGCTACAAAATAGCTTTGTTGTAGGTTATTTAGTTGCTGAGTCATGTCTGACCCCAACCCTATAGACTGTATGCCAGGCTCCTCTGTCCATGAGATTTTCCAGGCAATAATACTGGAGTGGGTTGCCATTTCCTTATCCAGAGGATCTTCCTGACCCAGGGATTGAACCTGTGTCTCTTGCATTGGCAGGTGGATTCTTCACCACACAGCCACCCGGGAAGCCCACAAATAACTTTAGAATTATCTAAAACCTGGCCTAAATACTGCTGCCAGCTCAATCTTTAATTTTATCAAAAAGACCCCAAAACTTAACCTCTTAGTGATTCTAGCTTCTCAGCTATAAAAAAAAGGATAATAATAATTTTTTTTTATAGTTTCTTGGAGGGGATTAAGGAAAATAAGGCATGCAAATGACTTACCACAGGACCTAGCATGCAGTAACCACTAACTGTAATTGTAACTATTATCTAACATTTGCAATTATTTTTGGAAGTTCTCTGTGGTCCCTGAGTAACTTCCTTCCATAAACAAAAGATAAATGCCTCACCGTCTTTAAGTCAAACCTTCTTTAACCTGCCGTTGGCTCTGTTAGCGCCCTTCCATCAGGAAGTGAGAAAGCCATGGTCCATGGTCAGTTTCCATAAGAGAATGCTCACCCTGTGGTCTGTGTAGTGGATTCTGGACATACCTAGCTGAGCCCTAATCAGCACATCACACAAGACTATAGCTTTGAACCCTCTGGCACTGCGGCTTATAGACCACTGCTTCACTGAAGGCTGTGGGCCAGTCATTCCCCTGCATCAGCAGTTCCTGCACTGCTCTGATTACGGAACATTTTCAGCACTACAATAAGCTGATAGAACATCACGAGCCCTAACATGTGCTTGGATGAAAGTAGATAATAAAAAATAGCCTCTCAGATAAATTCAGTGCTGCAAGGAATGACAGAAATTTGACTCATTGTTAATGTATGATATACGCTGCACACAAGAATCACAGTTAAGTAAAGGAACATAGCACAGAGCAGTAATCTCTAGACAGACAGCGCACACACTGATGGCAACGTTTGAGTGCCAGCAGCACGTGGCTCAAAGGCTGCAGGCCCCACAGATTGAGAGATCGCTCACAGACTTCCCTTCAAGAATCGGTGCGTCCTAACATTTAACTACGTGGGCTTCCCAGGCAGTGATAGTGGTAAGGAACCTGCCTGCCAATGCAGGAGACATAAGAGACTAGGGTTCCACTCCTGGATCGGGAAGATCCCCTGGAGAAGCGCAAGGCAACCCACTCCAGTATTCTTGCCTGGAAAATCCCATGGAAAGAGGAGCCTAGTGGGGCTACAGTCCACAGGGTCCCAAAGAGTCGGACATGACTGAAGCGACTTGGCACGCACACACGTAGACGTGCTTGATGTTGTTCTATTTTTCACTGTTAGACACTAAATGATTCTAGCATCTATTTTATTGTCATAGACTATTGACATATCACTAGAGTCTTACAGAATGGTGTGGGAAATACTGTTCTAAATAACCTAAATTCTCTCACAGCAGATCATGAGAGCTGTGAGCCTGCACTGCACTGTTTCAGCTCCCCTGGATTCACTTCTCCTGAGCTACACTTGCTTTATTAAAGGCAATCTTTTAGTAGCAGCAGCCCCAGGCATAGCCTAGGGTATTTATCACAGGCTATCATGGATCACATTGTGGACTTTCCAGAGAAACTTCTCTTGGGTCCCAGGATCTAGAAAAATGGGGATGGTCCTAAAGAACTATTTATTTTATGGTTACTATTTTTTTCCCCCAAATCACGTTTCTCTCTTTGCCTTAGCGTCCCAGATGTTCAGAACTCGAGTGAGTGCCTATCTTTACCAAACAAGTGAGAACTTAGGGTATATCTTTTTGTATGTTCATGTTCCTTCTAGCCTCAACAAAGTAGTCATTGTATTTCTCCTTCAACCTTATTTACCTTTTAAATTAAATCTCATTTTGTTACAGTGAATTTTCATTAGGTGCTTCAAATCATTTTTGCAATAAGTTTGAGTATGATCATCGGAGAAGGCAATGGCACCCCACTCCAGTACTCTTGCCTGGAAAATCCCATGGATGGAGGAGCCTGGTGGGCTGCAGTCCATAGGGTCGCTGAGGGTCGGACACAACTGAATGACTTCACTTTCACACATTGGAGAAGGCAATGGCAACCCACTCCAGTGTTCTTGCCTGGAGGTCCCAGGGATGGGGGAGCCTGGTGGGCTGCCATCTGTGGGGTCGCACAGAGTTAGACACGACTGAAGTGACTTAGCAGCAGCAGCAGCAGAGTATGATCATACCCATTTCAGGAAGGAGGAACCAGGCCCCGCGCCCAAATCTTTGATGACTTTGAGTAGGCCTCACGTAGGGGTGGGTGGGTGTGGGTGTGGGTGCCTTGCTGAGTTGTGTCTGACTCTTTGCAACCCCATAGACTACAGCCCACAGGCTCCTCAGTCCAAGGAATTCTTCAGGCAGGAATACTGGAGTGGGCAGCCATTCTCTTTTCTAGAGCATCTTCCCCACCCAGGGATCAAACCTGAGGTCTCTTATGTCTTCTGCATTTCAGGCAGATTCTTTACCATCTGAGCCACCAGGGAAGCCCTTACTCAGGTGGACCTTCTCTAAGGAACAAGCAGAGCACTCCTGTCTCCCTGGAGTGGAAGTGCCATGCCTGGCAGTCCCCACACTACAGCTGGGTCATGGGAGCAGGGAAAGCTGCCCTTGGGTGACCCTTGGCTCTGACTGCAGGGCAGCCACACAGGGACTGGAGATGCCCATGACTCATCCCCACCCATCTCAGCCCCAAGGCAGGTTGATGTCACACTAGTCTGTTCTGTTCTGAACATTTCTTCCTGGAAAAGTTTTTACATCAGCTCTACTGACCCAACCCTCATTTGCTAGGTAGGAGCTTTCCACACCATGGCTGTCATCCACCCAGATGTAAGGTCCTTGTGTTGTCCTGTCTGTGAGCTGATGGGCTGGGCTGTTTTCACGTAGCTTCAGAAGTGGCCTGGCTTCCTGGTATAATGATATTTCCTTAGTTCAGATGGGCCCATTCAGTCATTCATCAAAGACCGACTGCTACCATGGGCCTGGTACCATGGGCTACCATGGGCTGCTCTCAGGCTCTGGGAGGGAAGCCTTGTCACAGGGCACTCCAGTGGGCCTGAGGACCCAGCTCCTCGTCTCCACACCCTAGAGTGACCCTGACCCACACAGCACTGAAGATGAAATCAATGTGGCAGTATTCATATATGCCCGAAGTGGGCTCCCCCTATTGATATGAACATAAGCACATTCAGGCCTTCTGGCCTTTTAACATAAAATCAGTACATGGTAGAGTCTTTAGGCTTTTTTGCTCCCTTGCAGGAAACCAAATCAAGACCTGCCAACCTTGTCCTATCATATTTGCTGCCTATCGTCCATTTGTTTCTTCAACAGACGTTTGTGGAACCCCACAATGTACAAACATATTCTACAGACAGCCACCCACTTCCCTGGTGGCTCAGACAGGAATGAATCTGTCTGCAATGCAAGAGATCTGGGTTCGATCCCTGGGTTGGGAAGATCCCCTGGAGAAGGGAAAGGCTGCTCACTCCAGTATTTTTGCCTGGAGAATCCCATGGAGGCGTGCTGAGCAGCGCTGTGAACTTCACACATCAGCCTAGACCTCACTGCGAAGTATCAGTCACTTAGCAGTGTTCAACTCTTTGGGACCCCATGGACTGTAGCCTGCAAGGCTCCTCTGTCCAAGTATCTGCAGTCTAGTCAGAGGAAGAGACTTGCTAATGGGTGGTTGGGATCCATCAGGATGTCTGCATGATGGAAGGAAGCTACAAGACATCTATCGGAAGGACACCTACTTTAATTTTACATGAGGCTTTGAAAGTCTGGTAAAGACATTTTATGTGAGATAGTAGGAAGTATGTGTGTGTGTGTACAACAAAAAACAATATGCAGTTGCTAATATGCAACTGTTAATTGTAGAGATTTAGAAAACACACACCCACATGCCTTTATCCTCAGTTTACACCAGGGATTTTACCCACATTTGAGGTGTCCTAAAGAGAACTCCTTTTAACCATCCCTGTGCTCCAGCACCAATGGCCAGAAGATGTCACTGTAACCCCTCAGAACCCAGCCACAGGTCTGTGGCCCAAGGAGCTCCAGGATCCATTCATGGAGCCCTGATTGTCACGGATGAAAATCTAACCAACAGGATGCCGCAGAAACCAGGCTAAGTAGGGCCTTGGCCGTAAGCCCAAAAGCTAACCACAGCTTCCTTATTCCGATTCTTGGGTCACTACTTAACACACATAATGTTGCTGGTGCCTGTGTCCCTGCAAATGGTAAATCTTCGGCAGCTCTGCTATTGCTAACGCTAGTCTGTAAGCGACACAATTAGGAAATTGTGGACTTGCCCAGAGAGGTAAATGACTTAGGCCAGTCAGAAGCAGAGGTGGCAGGGCTACTCTTGAGACCACCTGAAACTGCACAGGCCCTGTGCACAGAAGCCACCACTCCTTGGCCCCAGCACACGTGGATGTCAGCAGATGTCCCCTGCCCGCCCGAAGTGGGCTCAGTGCCCCAGTTAAGACAGGCCAGGAGCACTCTGCATGAAACCAGGTAAGAAGGAACTAGGAAGCAGCATCTCCACATCAGAGTGGTAGACTGGCGGGGTGCTGAGCAGTGCCCTGAGTGTCAGCATCAGGCCCGCTGCCCCAGCGTAGGCCCCTTCTCCAAACCCTGCTCAGGGCTGCATGCAGAGCCGAGAAGCTGCACTTTTAAAGTACCTAAGTCAGAGGGTCCGAAGCTCAGGATACAGCACTGCCCTGAGATGCATTTTTATCCTCTCCTCTAACAGGAGGCCTTGACGGAAATAAGTGGCATGTCACCTTCCCTAGGACACCGTTTTCACTCAGATTCCAGTACATCTGTCACTGGCAGGTGTTGACTGAGCAGGAAAACTGGGCCACACACGTTCTCATGTGATGCGAGGCCTAAGGCTACATGACACCTTTATGTTGCCAGTTTTCCTGTGACTGTGAATTGCAGCAGGCTTTCATAAGTCAGGGTATCCAGTGCTCTGGATTTTAATACATTTTATTTTAAAGCAGTATTCGTGCACTGTATTCACTGAACAGCCCATGTATGAAACTGGATGAATTTAATCCTCACCCAAAGGTTAGCAGAATCAGGTTTCTGACATAAAATCTTTTAAACCAGAACCCACTGGTTCAATAATAACCTGGGTAAAACACAAGAGCAAATGCTGATGGCTTACAAAGTACCTCCATAACCACTGCCTCTTTAATTCCTAGAATATCTGATGAAGCCTCACTGCACCCACTGCACAGAAGAGGGAACTCGGGCTCAGCGAAGCAAAGTGACTTGCCCGAGAGAGGACGGGCAGGCAGAAGAGGGTTCTGACTCAGGTCTCCCAAGCTGCCAGCTACTGCTAAAGGGTACACCCCTGCCTTCATGCTGGTATTTCCATTTTAAAAGATTAGCAGACAATAGAATAAAGCTTTAGGAATTAAAACAGTAATTTTTCTAACTTCCTTTAAGTAGGAAAAAAAAGAAAAGGCCTGGCCACCCCAGGCATTCCATTCTTTTTTCTTTTCCTTTGAATCTGATTGGCCAGACTAGTGCGCACCAGTCAGAGATAATGCTATTATTCCAAGGAGATAACAAATTCAACCCTGCTGGGAGCCAAACAACCAGGACCAGTTACCCCCAGATTAGAACAGTCACCCCCAGAGCAGACAGAGGCCCCTCCCCACCATCCCTCGGGCCCCAGGGCCCCAGACCTGCTGCTACCTCGACAGGAGTGGTCCATCTTGTTGAACTGGAAGTAACCAGACTTGCACTGGCACAGCGCGACCCCGTCCAAATCGGTGCAGATGGAGGTCTCCTTGTCACATTCTGGAGTCTTCCGCTTGCACAAGCTGCCCGCTGAAATGGAAAAACAAGACACTGAAACAAAACAAAACCTCCTCCATGTCAAACACTTAGATGCATGAACTTTCTATTTCAAGAGGCTCAGAGAACAGTTTCCAAAAGAGCCTGCATGAAGTGCACTCCTCTCAGGGGGCCCTTCTGCACTGCCTTCTTCCACTCCTTCCCCGGGGCTGGCCCAGCCTGTTACTAAAAGTTTACACAGCGTGCCACAGGGAGAAAGCAAACCCAGAAGAAATGGGGTGGCATCCCCAACTCCAGCATCCCCTGCAAATACAGCACCCAATAGGTGGGGTCCTCTGCACCTTCTCACTCAAGGGCTGCAGTGGAGAACCAGCCCAAACCCAGAAAGCATGCCCCTGCCCTCTCAGGGAAGAAGACCTGTCTCAGCCCACTGCTGCCGAGTAGACTTGAGAAGAGGAGTGGAATGTAATCTGGGTATCTGTGCTCCGTCACTGTCCGCCTCCCCTGCGCCTGGGGCTGGCTCGGCTCTGGGTGGCCAGGACCTGGTGGGACTGGTCACACACTCAGGCTTGACACACACATGCTGAAGGTGGCACTCGACAACCGGTTACCGGGCCGAGAGGGCGCTCACCCTTCCCTGCTCTGCCTCCCTCACTTTAGCCTCAGTTCTTCTATGTGTGCATATCCACCTGGCTTTGTCCAGCCCTGGGCATGTGGGCCATGCTCATTTCAAGGACAACAAAGAACTCTTTCATGATCATCAAAGAGCATTCACTGAGGCGCGTGTGGCCCTCTGAGGTTGCACACAGTGAATCCTCGCTTGGGCTGTATGTGGCAGGCCCTCTGTGAGGCTGTAAACAGCAAGCCCTCTGTGAGGCTGTAAACAGCAGGCCCTCTCAGAGGCTGTATACAGCACGCCCTCTGTGAGGCTGTAAACAGCAGGCCCTCTGTGAGGCTGTATACAGCAGGCCCTCTCAGAGGTTGTAAACAACAGGCCCTCTCAGAGGTATAAACAGCAGGCCCTCTCAGAGGCTGTATACAGCACGCCCTCTGTGAGGCTGTAAACAGCAGGCCCTCTGTGAGGCTGTATACAGCAGGCCCTCTCAGAGGTTGTAAACAACAGGCCCTCTCAGAGGTATAAACAGCAGGCCCTCTCAGAGGCTGTATACAGCAAGCCCTCTGTGAGGCTGTAAACAGCAGGCCCTCTCAGAGGCTGTATACAGCACGCCCTCTGTGAGGCTGTAAACAGCAGGCCCTCTGTGAGGCTGTATACAGCAGGCCCTCTCAGAGGTTGTAAACAACAGGCCCTCTCAGAGGTATAAACAGCAGGCCCTCTCAGAGGCTGTATACAGCAGGCCCTCTCAGAGGCTGTAAACAGCAGGCCCTCTCAGAGGCTGTAAACAGCAAGCCCTCTGTGAGGCTGTAAACAGCAGGCCCTCTGTGAGGCTGTAACAGCAGGCCCTCTCAGAGGCTGTATACAGCACGCCCTCTGTGAGGCTGTAAATAGCAGGCCCTCTGTGAGGCTGTAAACAGCAGGCCCTCTGTGAGGCTGTATACAGCAGGCCCTCTCAGAGGTTGTAAACAGCAGGCCCTCTCAGAGGCTGTAAACAGCACGCCCTCTGTGAGGCTGTAAACAGCAGGCCCTCTCAGAGGCTGTATACAGCAGGCCCTCTCAGGGGTGTAAACAGCAGGCCCTCTGTGAGGCTGTAAACAGCAGGCCCTCTCAGAGGCTGTACACAGCAGGCCCTCTCAGAGGCTGTATACAGCAGGCCCTCTGAGAGGCTGTACACAGCAGGCCCTCTCAGAGGTGTAAACAGCAGGCCCTCTCAGAGGCTGTACACAGCAGGCCCTCTGTGAGGCTGTGCACAGTGAACCCTCTCTCGGGTTGAATGGGTTGTATACAGCAGGCCCTCACGAGGCACTAACCAGCAGGCCCCTTCTGAGGTTGTACACAGCGGACACAGTGAGGGTGCTTTTACCATCTAAGATAGGTCTGGACAAAAAGCACACGTAATTGGGATTTACAGACAACAGAACAGAAACATAAATCAAGGGATAGTGGAGAGTATCTTATTTACACCATTTACAGACTGACGTACACCGCTGGTTTTGGTGGGTGTGAACAAGTTCAGCGTGGGGACAGAGCTGAGCAAGGGCCACGGGTGCACACCGGGCAGCGAGGTTTGGGCTCCCTTCTCCCACCTGAAGGCCACCACCACCTGATGCAAAACCCAAACCAGGTGCCTGCTCTTCACGCGGCAAAACTGCGCCCCTCCCAAGCTCAGGCAGGCTCGTGTGACCCCGGACCCCTCCAGGGACCCCGGCATCTGCCCCCTTGTCTGAGTCCTGAGAGCTGGGGGCCTATGGGTGGCTTGCTCACAGGGAGGTTAGCTTAGGACACAGCTTCAGCTCTCGGTGCTGAATTTCCTGTCTTTATCAGTGGAAGCTGGCGTGCTAAATCAGAACCCTATTTGTGTGTGTGATAGAATTTCCTTTGTTTATTGTAAAAGGTTTGCATTTAAGGGAGAAAAATGAAAAATGGAAAATCTCACCAAGCAAACTGTGAAGCTGGCACAGAGGGCGTACGAAAAGGCCACAATCTCTCATCTAAACGTTTTGAAGTCTTAACATAAAGAAATACCTCCAGCACAAAAGGCAATTCCAGGCCGGTACTAGTTTGTGCAGCAGCCAGTCTGAGCTGCCTGGGCTGATTAGATATTTTCTGGAAGCCAATGTCATGTTTTCCCTCTGCCCTGCCCGCAAAGCCCGCCTGCAGGCAAATACCACTTGCCTTGCTGAAGCGACTCTGCCCTCAATTGAAGCAGATTCCCTCGAAGGCAGGCGAAGCTGGCCCTGGCTTTGTGACGGAGGGGTTGCTGTCCTACAGATTTTTAATATTTTGTCATCAATCCGTCAAATAGAACCACATATAATGCAGTTTTCATTTTAAGCCTGGCGATGTGATTTTTCTGCATCCACAATTCCCATGGTCCTTCCTGGGCATAACATCCGCCAAACAGACAATGAGAACTGATGTAAATCTAAGGCTGGGGCACTCCTCTGGGGGGTTTCCAAGGACTCGAAACCTCTGGAGAGATGAGAGCTACAGTTCTTTGAAAGGCGAGGAAGTAGATGTTTTGTGAATTGAAAGGGAAAATCCCGCCCATCCAATGGCAGCATCCAGGGTAGCCCACGGCCTCTCATATGCTGGGAACAACCAGATGACAAAACCTGACCGCTTCTGCTCATCCAGCCCGACTCTCGAGCACTCAGAGAGGTGAGTGAGACACCAAACACAGGCTGGCAAAACCTGGAGAAGCCCTGGGAGGGCAAACAGAGAAGGGAGGCCGGGTTCAGCCAGGAGGCTCGGCTGTCTTTGATCTCAGGGGCTCGGAAAGCAGAGTCAAAGAACAGGCACCAGCCCCTGTGTGGGCAGAAATATATGGGAAATCTCTATATCTTCCTCTCAATTTTTCTATGAAACTAACACTGCTCTAAATATTTTTTTTTAAGTCTTTAAAAAATAAAAAGCATGGGACTTTGGCAAGGAAGCAAGGGAAGACAGGAGATTTCCCATAAGCAGCTGGAAGAAGGAGGGCCACAGCATGAGCAGGGCAGCCACCGGTAGGGCCTTACAAACCCATATATCTGGCCACTTGATTGGCAAGACATGAAATGTGTTCACTGAGGACAAAGTAACCTGATACAATGTTGACCATGCAGAACACACAGCATACGTGTTTTATGAACTGAAAGGTGCCCTTTCCCCTTTCTGGGAAGGAAAAAGCAGGACCTTTGCATCACTGGCAAGAAAAAGAAAGCCCAATCAAAGAGTTCCTGCCTCAAAAGGTAGAGCACAGTATGAGAGGGCAGGAACTTTTTAGCTAATTCCCCAATGAAGCTGAATGATAGCAACTTCAACTCCAGAATGTTGGGCTCTTTCCTTTTTCCTTCAAGTGAATAACTAGCCCTGAAATGGGCCAAAGCTCTAGCATTTATCCCAGAACAAAAGGTGAGCTCCCAGCTCTACAGAGCACAGTCCACAAGGAGGGCTTTTAGGACCAGCTCTTACAAAGCTCTGGCCCACCGGGAAGGTCCAGGATCTGCTCGCAGACAGAGCGCCAAACCTGCTACCTACAGTTGAGCATCTGGGCACCAGATGGGGAGGCTGACTCTGACTCTGCGTCCCTCACCAGTCCTGTGTGTAGTAAAATGAGCCAACCAGAGCCAGCTCAGACCACTTATGAGACGCAGCGGGGGCAGGCCCCCCTGCATGAGGAAGCACTTTTGATGCCAGCAGAATTTTCCCATCCCAGAGGCGAAAGCTCCCTTCCAAGACCCAAATTTGCCTTCCAAACTTGTTCCTAATCCCTTTATTCATCTGTTTCACACCAGATGCTCTGTAGAAGCTAACAGATAAAGAACAAGAAAAGAGAAATCACGGACGGCACCATGAGCTGTCTGGCCTCTAATCTTCATCTATGTGTCTGTGCATTTAGAATCTGCAAACAAATACACAGGAGGATGGGAGACACTGCGCGTGCTGTATTTACCTAACGGCATGTCATGATGACGGTTTCGGGCAATTGACAAGTGTTGTACATTCTGTGTGTGAATTCTACCTCCCCAGAGGGAGGGAGCCTTTCAAGGGAAAGAAGAGTGATTTCTGCTTCATTACATCTGCTCCTATATCCCTTCCAATACCAACGCTGTAGAGGAGAAACAGAAACAGCATGCCAAGGACTGGGAGACTTCAAGGCTGTGTGTACAGGATTGTGTGTGTGTGGGGCGGGGGGCACATGTACACAAAGATATACACACACAAAGCCCTTGTACTTAATGCCCATTTCAAAGACAGGCCAGCTCTATGACAAGTTTCTTGGACCTGCACCCAGAAGGCCTTACACTTCTACCCTAGGTCTGTGCCTAACTGGATGGGGGGGCCCTCCCAGAGGGCCCCTCTCTTACCTCTAAAGATCCGCCTCTGAGACCCCAAAAGTTGGCAGACCTCCGCAGAGGCCCAGCAGGAGTTGACGCATTTCTGCATCCTGTCGGCCAGGTCGAACAGCGTCACGTTGGAGGCCAGGGAAAAGGTGGCTTGCAGTGACATCACCACAACACTGGACTCCCTACAGGCAAAGTATGCATGTTTTAATCATCCTAACCTGATATGTGGGTCCCAGGATTTTTGGAAAATGAGTGTCCTCCCCATTCTCCAGTGAGGGCCTGGGAGAGCATGAAGGTTCTGTGACCTTGGCCTGGGATCACCCCTCGTAGCCTACAATGAACTGACCTAACTCACAGATAGGTCCTCTTCCAAAAGGTTCTCCATGAGAAATTACATTACAGTCAAAATAGGGGCCAGTTTTGTTGCCATCACACTTGTTAGAATATCCTCCCCTTTCTATAGGACTGGTCCACAAACAAGTACATATAATCCTGCTACTTACCTAGAAACATGAGCTGTGGATCGGGTATAACCAGGTAATGTTGAGAAACACACATTTAACTGAAAGGAAGAAGTTTATCATTAACTGTAAGTCAGACAAAAAAAGCCTTGAACCTAGAACCAATTTCCTATTTTCAAGATCAAACAGGCATTCTCCAGTCATGGAGTTACCAGCAGGCAGCCTCACACAGGAGTGGTGCCCTTCTTTTGTTCCTTTCTTAAATGCCTTTCTGCTCTCACTCTGTTGTTCCATGAGCACAAAGGGAGAGAGGCAGATAGTAAATCAGTGAGGGGAAACCTTGGCAGGAAATGATGTTCAGAATAGCGCCCTTGGATGCAAAACATCTTCAAAGGAGCAGATCTCATCTAAGACCCAGGGTTTCAAAAAACCTCAGAGGCAACTGTTTATTTGGACTTTGCACAGTGAACAAGACTTCCTGAGAAGGCTGGGTTCCTTTCAGCTCCCTCAGGTCTGGCAGGCCTTACACAGACCCTTCGTAATCTACAATGAGTTGACCTAACTCACAGATAGATCCTCTTCAAAAAGGCTCTCCGTGAGAAATTACATTACATGGGTCAAGAGCCCTTTTGTTGAGAGCAAATTAAGAGTGACTCCCTGTGTTTGCCTTGTGCCCTTGGAAAGAGCAGAAAACCCCTGTGGGGCATGATGTACCATGCCTGCCTCCCCACTCCGCCCATAGCATGAACTGGGGCTTGGGGCTTCCTTCCATGCAGCTGAGGGTCTCAATACCTTGACCAATGCAGTCTACCTGTCTTCAAAGCGTGTGTCAGACATATCTCATCCTTCACAAGATGGATTCAGACACAGGATGCTATCAAACCCTTTTTGTCTTTGTATTAACATTGCTTTATATTCATAAGGCAATGATGTATTATTATTAAATTTTCTTTTTCCCCAGGAAAAAACAGAAATAGCATATTTCAGAACAGAGCAGCATCTTGGGAAAGGCCATTTGAGTCACAGCCTAAATCCTCTCTAGTCATTCCCTAAATCTTTGCTATTTCTTGGGGGTAGGGATGTCACATCACTAATAAATTATATGTTGATACTGGGTGTGTGTGAGTGTGTTGCTTCAGTCATGTCCCACTCTTTGTGACCCTATGGACTGCATGCAGCCCATCAGGTTCCTCTGTCCGTGGGATTTTCCAGGCAAGAATACTGGAGTGGGTTGCCGTGCCTGGGTTGCCCAGGAATCAAATCTGTGTCTCCTGCATTTCCTGCATTGACAGGCGGATTCTTCACCACTGAGCCACCAGGGAAGCCGGTTGATATTGGGTAAAACTGAGCAAAGCAGATGGGTCATTGAGGACTGTGTAATGGGAAGGACTATATCTCTGCAGGAGGTTCTCAGCCCCTATACTATCTTAGAAGGAAATACTGACCTACAGCCCAGCAAAGAGGCAGCTGCAGTAGGGTGCCAAGAACACTCACTATAGGGTTAGTAGACATAAAACCCTGCCATTTAGTAAAGAATTTGACCTTAACCAAAGAGAGGTCCAGCCCTTGACTCCTAGAAGGTAATCTCTAATCCTTTGGAATGTCCTGCCTTTGTAGATCTGGAAGCCCTGGCCACTCCAGATAGTCTAATAGTATGATTTATGCTGGGGGTTTTGAGTTACAAGGTACCAGCTGGACCTCCAGAGGGGCTAGAGACTCAGGTCAGGATTACAGACAACTATCTGTGTTTTGGCTTCAGACACCAAGGCTCGGTGAGTCTGCCTGGTTGGCGATGCTCCATGAATACTGTATACATCATTGCCGAGAGGAGTTAACCCTGTCTATGACCTCACAGAGAGAGGATGACTGGAATGAATTTGAAACCCTTCTGGACTTTGTCCCATGCATCTCTTCCCTTGGCTGTTACCTGGCTCTTTCCACTGTAATAAACCCTAATGTTGAATTTAACAACTTTCAGTGAGATTTCTGAGTACTTCTAGTGCATTATCAAAACTGTCTCTTGGAGATTCCTGAACTCACAATTGGTATCAGAAGTGACAGTGGTCTAGCGGATTGTTTCCTAACTTTGCACCTGCTCTGTGTAATCTCAGGCAATGTCATTAACTTCCAGAGCCCTCCAGTTTTCATCTGTAAAGGTGTTGGCAATACCTCCTACAGGAGGCAAAGTGCCTGCTACAGAGTAGATGCTCATACAGAAAGGGAACTGGAATCTAATTTTTACACAAATCAAACCCATGGTCTTCTAAAATCTTATAGGTTTTGGCTAATATACTCTTACCCATAAAGAACAAGTAAAATTAAAATCAGAAATCAATCTCTAAAACTTATTTTAATGGCAAATTTCAAGTTTCTGAGCATTAACTCAGACTCTGGTAGCAGCTGAGAAGCAAAATACTGTCTGAGCTTCATTTCTGACTCTTCTTCCTTCCTCTCCATTTTTACTTTTTTCCTGACAAAAAGGAGGAGAGGAGGGAAAGAAGAAGAATCAAAGGCCCCCAGATAATCCATTCAGTGAATTCTCAACCCTGGATAATGGGATTAACCTCCACCTTTGTCATTCCCTTGAGAAAAAGCATCATTCTCCCCAAGTTCTGCTGCTGCTGCTAAGTCGCTTCAGCTGTGTCCGACTCTGTGCAACCCCATAGATGGCAGCCCACCAGGCTCCCGTCCCTGGGATTCTCCAGGCAAGAACACTGGAGTGGGTTGCCATTTCCTTCTCCAATGCATGAAAGTGAAAAGTGAAAGTGAAGTCGCTTGGTCGTGTTCAACCCTTGGCGACCCCATGGACTGCAGCCTACCAGGCTCCTCCATCCATGGGATTTTCCAGGCAAGAGTACTGGAGTGGGGTGCCATTGCCTTCTCCGCCCCAAGTTCTGAGACACACACAAAAAAGTCACATAGCAGGTTAACAGCAGATGGGATGGCAGGATTCTCTAGGTCTTTCCTCTTTACCAACAGCTCTTACTAGTGCATGTCATCTAAGTGTGTGACATGGAAAAGAAATAAATGCCAAGGCATTGATAAAAGCAGTTCAGGAAGACACATTAGAAGAAATGCTTCTACCAACATCACTAGTTCTCAACACCTCCCTACTATTTCTGAGAGGCCTTTAATTTTACCCTGACATTCGCCTTTCAAGTATGATAGAAATGAAGATACAGGTGATCCTCAGGAAGTTTCCACTCTGAATAAAATCTGTTCTAGAAAACAAAGGAGTAGCAGGGAGATGCCTCTTGGGAAACTTACCATTTTGGTGATCTCATTTTCAACTTCACGGAGGTCTGAATGTTTTTCCACAGTGGTATTAAGAAATGTTTTCTTTAGTTTAAACTCTGTCACGAAGGTTCTAACTGAAAATGAAAACATAACCTGTTAGACCTCACAAGGTCAACCTGCACAAGTGTGAGCATCTATAAATCTCAGGGCACCCAGCTTTCCTCCACCTCCCAGGATGCTCTCTAAACATTTCTTTCTCCTGGAGGGTGGAGACCACCTCTCCCTCCTCAGGGCTCCTCTAGCAACATGAGCACCTACTCAGTTGAGCTGAAGGCTGAGACTGAGCAGACCTCTGGGTGAGAGGCTCCAAGGAGCCTTTAGCCTACATGAGCACAAGCCTTCCTCACCTCTCCAGTGGGCTCTCACACCTTGGATGCTCAGTGAAGCTGTGGCAGAGAAGAGAGGTGAGCTAAGGACACAGTTCAAGGAGGAGGGGAGGGAGACCTGGGGCTGGAAAGACTTGTCAACCCCTATAAAGCTTTGGATGAAGCAAAGTTCTTGCCTTCTAGGTCTTTTATCAAGTTAGTAAGCAAGCCCTAACTTCAAGGGTGTGCTCTGATTTCCTCTTCTCATTAGTCACCTCTATCCAATCCCTATTCCTCTTGCTCAGAGGAAATGTCTGTTCTATCACTGATAAAAGAGGCTTCCAGAAGCTGGGTTACTTCCCAGGATCACCCAGCTCCCAAGGGCCAAAATTAACATTTAACATCACGTGCGTCCATGTTCCAAGGTGTTCTACCCCCTAAACCCACAGACCCCTGAGGAATCCAACAGTCTAAGGGCAACTAAGTGGCTGCAGAGAAAGGTGTCAAACATCTGCAGCAGGACCCCACCCCAGGGAGCTGTCAGACTCCATGATGATAAGCTGTATATGAAAACAACCCATATTCAAGATACCATTGGGTTCAGACACAAAAGCATGTAGCCCCATTTTCCAAGGTCCATTTCACTCCTAAAATAAAATTCCAGTTAACATCAATTTGTGCTGATTGGGCCTGAGGGGAATGGAACTTACAAATGGGTAGGCAATCAAAAATTAGGGTAGCCTGCCTTATATCTGGTTCTTATCTTCCTTTAGATTAAATTCTTATCTCTCCCTCTGGACAAGAAAAAAAAAAATCTCAACACAGAAACCCATGAAGCTGCTCTTTCACAGAAAGCTTGCCTGCTGAATTAAGAAAAAGGCCCACAAATGAGCCAGGGAAAACATTTAACATCGTATACTTACTGTCTAAAGCCCTTAATCCTTATTTAACATCTTTTTGCTTGTTCTACAGTTCAGTGAAGCCAGCTGCTTAGGACTCTTTCTGAGCAGCAGGGAGCTCTTTGAAAACATTCTTGGCCAAATGAAAGCGTTTCAGCACACTCTAATTTGCATGTTCCTCTGATGTTTATGAACAATGAAGCTAAATGACTTGAAAAGGGAAAGATGATTGTTAACACAGTAAGCGGCTCTCCTCCTGATCCACGGTGCCTGTGGGACACTCCACACACAGGCTTCCAGAACAGTCCCCCCACTCCATCCTCAGGTCTAGGTCTGCACCCAGACTCTCTGTGCAGAAACACACATATGGTAACCGGCAAGTACAGATCTCTTCTCAATCAGCGCAGTAAACATGGCCTCTGCATCCGTGTGAACGTGAATAAGGCTCCACAGTGTCCCCCAGGCATAGTCACATCTTCACACTGCAGTTACATCATCTGGCTCTAGGGCAATTTTTTCACTGGTGATTTACTCTTAAAAGACCCATAATTATTGCTCTGTATTCAGAGTAGTTTATCACTTTCATTGCTTTCAGTTCTGGTCCAAGAGATTAGAAACCTAATGTCAAAGGACACCTCCCATCTGAAGAATCCTACCACTTCCCAAGCTTGCTCAAATACATTATTTTATTTGCTCTTCATAATATCCTTGAGTGGGAAGCAGAGCAGGTGGTAATCTGATTTTACAGATGAGGAAATTGAGGCTCAGGGAGTCATTGTGCTGTACATGCTGACCCTGGAACTGGAAACCTGGCATTTGAGTCTCTGGGCAAGTATACTTTTCCATACTGTTTCAAAATAAAATCATTTCCGTCTCCATTCTTAAACAGAAAACTCCTTGCTTATTTCCTACAGGGTGCAGCTAGGAATAGGTTACGAGCATGTCTTGACTTTGACTGATGTCTATATTCTCAGATTTTTCTACCTTAAAAAATAACACTTTGACTTGATCCCTGTATTTTAAACAATTTTCAAATTCGACCCTTATTTTAGTAGGGTACAAGTTGCTGAAATACATTTCTAGCCCCAAGATGCAGCTACACCTGCCTGGGGTGCCACATCAGCAAGTCCAACTTTCAAGTTCCTAAAATGCTCCCCTTGATTAGTAATGCAGCGCATCAGTCAGCCCATCCTCAATACTGAAGCCAACTCTGGGCTCTAAACTTTTTTCTACATAAGGTCAGATATGCAACCCTAGACAATCATGCCCTGTTTCCCCATTGCTGCTTCTATGTTCTATAAAACTCAGTTCAGTTCAGTTGCTCAGTCATGTCCAACTCTTTGCAACCCCATGGACTGCAGCATCCCAGGCTTCCCTGTCCATCACCAACTCCCGGAGCTTGCTCAAACTCATGTCCATTGAGTAGGTAATGCCATCCAGCCATCTCATCCTTTGTCGTCGTCTTCTCCTCCTGCCTTCAATCTTTCTCAGCATCAGGGTCTTTTTAAATGAGTCAGCTCTTCACATCAGGCGGCCAAAGTACTGGAGCTTCAGCTTCAGCATCAGTCCTTCCAATGAATATTCATGACTGATTTCTTTAGGATTGACTGGTTGGATCTCCTTGCAGTCCAAGGGACTCTCAAGAGTCTTCTCCAACAGCACAGTTCAAAAGCATCAATTCTTCAGCACTCAGCTTTCTTTTGGTCCAACTGTCACATCCATGCATGACTACTGGAAAAACCATAGCTTTGACTAGATGGACCTTGGTTAGCAAAGTAATGTCTCTGCTTTTTAATATGCTATCTAGGTTAGTCATGACTTTCCTTCCAAGAAGCAAGCCATCTTTTAATTTCATGGCTGCAATCACCATCTACAGTGATTTTGGAGCCCAGAAAAATAAAGTCTGTCACTGTTTCCATTTTTTCCCCATCTACTTATGCCATGAAGTGATGGGACCAGATGCCATGATCTTAGTTTTCTTAATGTTGAGTTTTAAGCCAACTTTTTCACTTTCATCAAGAGGCTCTGTAGTTCCTTTTTGCTTTCTGCCATAAGGGTGGTGCCATCTGCATATGTGAGGTTATTGATATTTCTCCCAGCAATCTTGATTCCAGCTTGTGCTTCATCCAGCCCAGCATTTCCCATGATGTACTCTGCATATAAGTTAAAAAAGCAGAGTGACAATATACAGCCTTGATGTACTCTTTTCCCGATTTGAAACAAGTCTGTTGTTCCATGTCCAGTTCTAACTGTTACTTCTTGACCTGCATACAGATTTCTCAGGAGGCAGATAAGGTGGTCTGGTATTTCTATCTCTTTCAGAATTTTTCACAGTTTGTTGTGATCCACACAGTCAAAGGCTTTGGCATAGTCAATAAAGCAGAAGATGTTTTTCTGGAATTCTCTTCCTTTTTCAATGATCCAACGGATGTTGGCAATTTGATCTCTGGTTCCTCTGCCTTTTCTAAATCCAGCTTGAACATCTGGAAGCTCATGGTTCATGTACTGTTGAAGCCTGGCTGGGAGAATTTTGAGCATTACTTTACTAGCGTGTGAGATGAGTGCAATTGTGCAGTAGTTTGAGCATTCTTTGGCATTGCCTTTCTTTGGGACTGGAATGAAAACTGACCTTTTCCAGTCCTGTGGCCACTGCTGAGTTTTCCAAATTTGCTGGCATATTGAGTGCAGCACTTTAACACTCAGTAAAACTCACTCTTGCCCAAAGTAGCTCCAAAAGAGTGTTCCTCACATGGTTTGTGAGGCCCTGTACTTCCCCAGTCCATGAATTACTTTCCCTTTAATAAAGGACATCAAATTCGTTACCAAATTGTTTTAGTTTTGTCATTTGACACCACCTTCTTAAAAAGTCTTGATGATCCTCCTCAGCTCATGGGCAGTAGAAATCACACAAATAACAATTTCAAAGGATACAGACATTTGTTCTCTCAAAAAAGCATTTACTAAGAACTTTTTCTGTGTTAAATACAACAGTAAGAGATTTAAGATGATTCCAAGTTGTGTCACTGTACCTGACAGTTCCCTTATCCATCTTCGATAACCCCATTCCTCATTTCTAATTTCTTCTAGTTCTTCACTGAACTTGGCATTCTAACGCAGGTTACACACCCTGGGTGCAAGAAAGTTCTTAGGACAAACACAGCCTTGTGTGACGGAAGAACTGTGGGCTGCAAACCTGGCCTCTCACAAAGCAGTTACAGAAGCTGGGCCACTGGTTACTTTGCAGGGCCTTAGTTTTCACTTGGGTTGTTTGCTTTTTAACCTGTAAAATGGAGATTATATCTAAAACCAACCAGCTTCCTGGACTCTATTAAATTCAAGGTCAAAATGTGACAAATTGTATGATACAATTTTGGCAGTAGCTTTGTAAAAATGTTATCTACCTGTGGACAAGAACATGAAGATAGTTTTTAAAAATGAAAAGTATGTGCGAATATGGTAGGACAATCAGGGTTTTATTCTCTTTTTTCCTCTCCCTAATTTTTTTCTTTTTTTTTTTTTTTTTTTTACTCTTTGGTTGAACTATCCTTTTGATCTTTTTTCCCCCCTAACCGTAGGGTAAGAACATTAAGCAAATAGTGTTTGCATAAATGATGGCATATTTATGCAGTCACTACAAAGTCTGTATAATATTTTTAATAACATGAAAAATGTTTAAGACATAAAGTTTGTACAAATACCATATGACTTCCAACTGTATAAAAATATAATGTACACTAAAAAAAGACTGCAAATAGAGTGCTACATCTCTGAGTGGTGGAATAATAGTATCTTCTACTCCTATATTCCTTCAGTTTATACCTCGGGCAAATATTGATTTTGATTAGGGAGAAAAACAGTAAATGTTATTTTGCAAAATACATTGTAGTGCAGAGAAAATTCCAAGATAGACGAGCTCTCTCACCCAAATTGCATATCCCTTTTTCCAGCTGGTACCCCACTGGGCATCTGCAGGTGAAGGATCCCTGAGTATTGTTGCACGTGGCTAGGGGTGGGCAGGGGTTCGAGAGGCATTCGTTCACATCTGTGAAGGAGGGAACACAGGACCACAGTGAGTCTGCAGCAGGCAGCACACTCATAATCTGGTATAAGGAGCACTTCCAAGGGCCAGATGGCACTGGATGTGGAGAAAACCAGAAACGAGTGGACGCCGCACTTGTTCTCAAGGGGCCACCAGTCTACTGAGGGTGGGGGCAGCCAGGGGTACAAATAAATATAAATATAAGGCAGGATTTGAAAGTACAGAGAAAGTAAAGGAGGTAAGTATTTTGATGGGAGAGAGAATTAAGGACTGTTTCAAATAACATCTGGACAAAGACTGGAAGGACTTTAATAAGCAGATGTGGGTAGGGGGATTCTAGGCCAAAGCACCAACACAACGAAGGTCAGAGCAGTAAATTGTGGGAGTTTTCAGGGAGCCGTGGGTGGTCCAGGAATGCAGAGTCCACAGAAGGCAGCCTGTCAATGTCACTGTCTGACATTACTCTGCAGACAATGCATAAGCATTCCAAACTTCAAGTAAGCAGGGTATGAATTTAAAAATCTTACTGCCCTATGTTTTGGAGGAAAAGGAGCCTATTGCCTGCCTCAGTGTGGCACTACATTATAGACCATCGCAGATGACTTTTCTTCTTACCCACACTGCAGTTGTCCCCTTGCCAGGCAGGTGAGCACACACATCGGTACCCAGGATGTGTGGTGAGATCCACAACGCACTTCCCATCATGAAGACAAGGGTGAGTGGTGCAGCTGTTAACTGAAAACACATTTCCAGAATAGAGCGGTTAATCACACAGCAAAGGTAAAAAGGCAGCTCTAGGTAAATATTTAACTCTCTCAGCTAATATTTGATTCTTGCTTATTTCTGTGTACTTGCCCTGAAAAGGCCGTACTACGAAATAGAATGGGTTCCCGGAGGTGCAGAAGAGAAGTGTGGGGACTGGATGCCAGCACTGGCTGTGTACACACAGGCATATTAAACAGCTGGATCCCTGAATACAGGCGCTGGTTCAAATCTGAATGCTGCTTACAGATTCCTGAGCCTGGAAATGATGACATTGCCTTGGGATACTTAACAAATTTTACTTGAAACAATGCCTATTTAAAACACACGTTAAGGGGGACATGACACCTGATCAACTATCCTCCCTGCTCCAAGTTTTCTCTTTTCCAAAGATCTCACACTATAAACGGGTCTCCAAATAACTATGCAGTTGTTCAGAAAAAAGCCTGCAAATGAGCACTCTCTTCACACGGTGTGACCATGAGCCCATCTGACTCCGCCAGGCCCTTTCGAGGCCCAGGCCCCACTGTCCTCCTGGACTGCCGGCTCCTGGGGCAGTGACCACACTCTCTGCTTTGGTCTCTATAACTGGCCTTGTCACACTTGTTATACCGTAAGTGCCTAATAAAGGTTTCCGACACACACTGAGAAAAATCCAAACTCATAACAGAAGGAGAAAAGTGATCTCCAAGGAGAAAAGTCAGTGGTAGAGTGAGAAAAAGAAGACAAAAATCAAGAGTTCTAGCTCCAGAATTTCCCTGAAGACAAATAGGCCAAACCTGAAGATGGTGTCCTTGCTCCTCATGGCTACTTCAGATATACCTAAACGTGTGCACAGCACCTCTATATCCAAATGCTGCACCCACGGGCTCTGTCACAAAAGACATAGCAACAGCCAGTATCAATCCTCCTCCTACTGGTCTACAGTTACCACTGCAGGGGCTGTAATCGGCTTTAAGGGACACCTGTGAATTATGTTCTATCTAATATTGGAATATACTTGGCATCTGGAAATGAAGCCTGTGAGTCCTGAAGCAGGACTGCAAACTCGCCAGAAGCAGCAGCCTGCTTCATCTCCTAGTGGCACTCAGACCACCGGCACGAAGCGGGCACTGATGCATCAGGGCTCTCGGGGCTGCGTGGGCTCTATGGCTGGACCACAAGCTGGATGATGGCTGCCTAGTTGGACCTGCCTCCAATGCCCTCCCCTTCTTCCCTCTTTCCTTCAGTCTCCATTTCACATTTTTATCAATAGAGTTTTCCTTGCCTGAGTCTAGACAAACTAAATATCCAGCAAATTTTGACCTTGATATCAAAGGAGGTACCATCCTACTCCCTATTCCCTGTCCTTAAGTGACAAAGAATCAGGTGGATGGTTTTATTTCTCTTGTCCCAGCAACTTTTACATGGATAGAGATACATAACCTCAAGCGCAATGTCACACAGTCACTATGGGAAAGGTCAGTTCATCGTCTTCTCATTGAACATGTCCCTTCACCCGCATTTATCAGCCAGCGCCATAGTCTTAGGGAAATCTCAGGGGATCAAGAGACGCTTCCCTAGTGACTGGGGCACCAGCTGACTAACCCAGAAGCTTGGGATTCTGATCTGGAAGCAGGCACTTGCTCGCTCTGTGTCTCAGACAAGTCATGTAAAGCTTCTTGACTCCAGTTTCCCACCCTTCAATCTCACTTCACTAGCCCACTCTGGCCTTGTTAAAGGCATGCTTGAAAAGGTCACGCAATTACGGGGCATTACAAGCTACTCACTACTAGTGTCAACACAGCCAACGGCATCTTCTCCTGTCTGCCCTCTGTAACTCAGGGGTGAGAAAAGGGTGAGAAAATGGTCACTGGGGCATTCTTTCCTGCTTTAAGTGATTCAACAGAGAGCACTGAGATCACACCAGAGCCCCGCGCAATCCTCGGCGTGTCCACAGCCACGCCCTACCTGCAGCGGGAGACGACGGTGCTGTGGGTGACCGGGTGCTGCTCCGCACAGTGGAGGTGGTCGATGGAGGAGTTAACACCTTAGCTGTAGAGACAGGCGTGGTTCTGGGGGAAGGAGATGTTTTGAGGAAAGGTGAAGCCAGGCTGTTGTCTTCTATAGGGCCAGGCCCTGTTGTTGATTCTTTGGTCAGGGGGAACAATCTGGTGGCAGCATCTCTATCCACTGGGCTCTCTTCTGTGGTGACAGCACCTTCTGTTGTGCCTTGGACCACGAGAATTTCAGGACTGGTTGGCGAGAGCTGAACCACTGTCTGTTCTGTTTCTCTGGCCACTGTCTGTCCTGTGGTGGGGCCACCCGTCAGAGCTGCTGTGCTTGACTGGAGGCTAGGGCTGGCCACAGGAGAATGAGAGGTCTCGGGAGTGGTGGCTGCCAAAGCTGGAGATGTGTGGGCTAAGTCGGTGCTCGTGGCTGGAAGGGTTTGCTCAGTGTCTGTAGAAGTGGAGTAGTCTGTGAAAGGCCGGGGTGAAGGGATCCCCAGAGTAGACATCACTGTTACAGCTTTCGTGGCCTCCGCAGGCAGAGTCTGCAGGCTTGGTGGCTTTGATTCTGTAACGGTGTTCTTGAGGTATGGGCTACTCTGGTTCTTAGGAGGATCTGCCGTTTGACTGCTAGGAATAGACGATGCGACTGCTGACATCCGAACTGAAGTCACAGGAGCATCCCTTGTCCTGGGCAGGACGGGGGTAAAAGGTGCATGTGGGAGGGCTGTCTGTGAGTCAGACAGCGAGGCCAGGGCAGACGCCGTCAGGGACACTGACGAGGGTGGAGGCGAGGAGGACAAAGGAGTGGGCGCATCAGGGCTGGACTGCAGGCGGTGAGTGGAGGCCCCAGCAGATGGCAAGGTTGATGAGAACTGGTAGGACTGCGACACTGAGGGCAGGGGCAAGGGTGGCTCCGAGGAAGAAGATGATAATGCACCACCAACAGATTTAGCATCGGTGTCCCGAGGAACCAGAGTGGTCAGCGTATTAAGGGTGGGTGTGTGAGACGGAGAGCTGGCCGTGGACAGAACCAGCGCCCCAGTGGAAGGCTGAGCATGTTCTCCTTGGTGGGATGAGACGTTACTCCTCTCGGTCTGAGCCTGAGAAGAGGGAGAAGAGTCTGAACTCAAAGAGCTTGAGATCTTAACGGAAGAGGTGGAAGTCTCCCTTCCATCCCAGGATGAACTGTTGTCTGTAATGGACAGTAGTGTCCGTTCCCCTTTGGTGAAAGGAGATGAAGCACAGGTATAGTTCGTGTGTTCACTGGAGGTCCTGCAATCAGGATCTGTGCTGCTCGCTCCATCGTAGCTAATCCCAGTCACTGCCAAGGGAAAAAAAACTGCAGTTAGGCCAATCAGACAGGCATCTGTGAACCTGCACTCTGAGACAGACTTTCAGTGTCCGGCCCGTGAACCGCCCCCCCGGGGAAGAGACACTTTCTCTGGAGAGACTGTACAGGGAGGCAGCCAGGGTCTGAATGGACCTGCCCTCCTGTGAAGAGCATAGTGGCAGCATTGGAAACGGTAATAAAAGAGAAGTGGGGCCCCAAATAATAGGGAACAGGTCCAAATTCCTTCCACAGACCTTTTTTGTTTTGATAAAAGCAAATTAGTATCTGAAAAGCTCTTAAGACCCCAAATAGAACAATTGTTGTGCCTAAATGGAAAAAGGAAAACCCTCCCAACTTTCCATTCTGTATAATGAGATATTTCTTTCCCAGGAGATTGGCCTCAGCCACAACCCGGCCGGGCTCCTTGATTGCAAGCATCCTGGCGGACAAGCAGCACCAATGTCTCGGGTAAGCGTGGGGGAGGAGAGGGGTAGGGAGGTGGGAAAACCCAGACAGTGCTCTTCACAGGGAGCTGCTAAGACACTTTCCGGGTTGACAGCAAACTCATTCTAGAAAGTGAAGGTGAAAATGTCATGTCAGACAAGTCACTCAGTCATGTCTGACACTTTGTCACTCCATGAACTATAGCCCACTGGGCTCCTCTGTCCGTGGGATTCTCCAGGCAAGAATACTGGAGTGGGTTGCCATTTCCTTCTCCCAGGGATCTTCCCAACCCAGGGATGGAACCCAGGCCTCCTGCATTGCAGGCAGATTCTTTACCATCTGAGCCACCAGGGAAGCCAAAATCATCCTAGCACCACAAGCAAACTGACAGATATGCCGAGGTAACATGCAAAGAGATCCTGCCCATCACCTCCATGCCCTCCGAAGGTCCTTGTGGCCGCCAGTGACCCCGAGACCGGGCGGGCGTCCCCAGTCACCGTCATGTTTCCCTGCTGTGTGGCACTCTCCATTTCTCCAGTTGTTGCCATCGATCGCTCCACATCCCCGGAAGTCGTGCTACGGTTGGTGAGAGATCGCAGTGTGCGTTCCCCAACTCCAGCGAACGTAGCCAAAGTGTGCGGGCTGTGGGTGCGGACTCCAGGCACTCCCCAGGAAGCCCCCTCCTCAGCTTTGGTACCAGTACCCAGCTCAGGACTGTCTTCGGTGGCTACAAGAGGACAGGAAAGAGGAGGGCTGGTCAGTGTGGTGTACAGCGGGGCTGTGTGAGCCACAACGCGGTCCTCCGCCTTCCCAGGGTCTTTGTTTGAAACTGACGAGGTGAAAACCCAACCTGTGTGTTTTTCCTGCTAACATAGCAGTGACTGAAACCTCCGGAGGCAGTGCGGGATCAGCGCTGCTGTTCACGGGACTTAGATTTACGATAAGTTTCATTACTCCAGTGAACAGGGTCGATACAATATTTCTTCTTGGTGATACATAATAAACAGTGTTTATGTCAGGGAAATTGGTGGCAGTGGTGGGGGGAAGTGAAAGTGAAAGTCGCTCAGCCATGTCCGACCCTTTGCGACCCCATGGACGACGCAGTCCACCAAATACTGGAGCGGGTAGCCTTTCCCTTCTCCAGGGGATCTTCCCAACCCAGGGATAGAACCCAAGTCTCCCATATTGCAGGCAGATTCTTTACCAGCTGAGCCACCAGTGAAGACCTAAGTGGGCAAAAAACTAACCCTGCTGAAGCTTCCCACCTGACAAGATCGGGGAGGGAGGCTGGTACTACCCTCAAGGCTTCTACCTCCCGGTGATAGCTGATGGACGCAGGGCCTGCCATGCTATAGTGCTGTTAGTCTACAGGGCAGCTCCTCACCCTAGCACCTAGTGAGAAACGGCATTATGGTTAGAGGTTACGGGTGGGCTTGGTTTTTTTTTTTTTTTTTTCTTGGTGGGACTGAATAGGAATAGGTGACACATGAATAAATATCCTTTTCCTTTTTTCTTGGGTATATATTTTATGCTATAAACTTAAAGAATCTTAGAGTATTATCAAATAAATCCTTCTTTTCAGAAATGAGGGAAATGAGGACCAATTCTTCTTGGCCTAACTGCTTCATAATCTGGATCTAATGAGAAAAATGGCACTTTTCTGATTCTTATTCCAATTCTTAAGTCAGTCTAGTCCTTGAGAGACCTACCTTGGTGGAAAATGGATGTAAAGCTGAGTATAAGGTCAGTTCACTTCATGATGCTTAGTGTTAAGTGGCTTTGGTCGTATCCAACTCTTTGCAACCCCATGGACTGTGGCCCCCCAGGCTCCTCTGTCCATGGGATTCTCTAGCCAAGAATACTGGAGTGGGTTGCAGTGCCCTCCTCCAGGGGCTCTTTCCAACCCAGAGATTGAATCCACATCTCTTACACCTCCTGCAAAGGTAGGTGGGTTCTTTACCACTAGTGCCACCCAGGAAGCCCTCACTTCATGACAGGTTTGTGTGAACTGATCGGCAGGGATGAACACGGGCACAGGCACACACAGGGAGCTGGGGCAGCACCAGGAAAGCCAGGACCTGGTTGCAGATGTGATCTGACCCTCACGGGGGGACTTAAAAGAGACCCACGCAAAGTCCACCAGGAGAAGCTGGAGAGCTGAGCGTACCTGACCACAATTTCCCTGACAAGGAGGACAGCCCTGCAATGATGTTACACAAAATGTAGGCCAACCACCCCTCTCAGGCTGACAGACTTAACACAGGGGGAAGTCATGCCCTGAAACAGAGGGGCTGCACCTGAACTCAGAGGAAGGGAGGAAGAAATCTGAAAGCTGTACGGCAGAAGCTGTGAGCTGTGGGTGCTTCCAAGGAGAAAAGAGAAAGCGTTAATGTTAACCCAGAGCAGGTGGTTTCAGGATCATGGCTCTTCCTTATCTGGTGCCTCAGAACCCCACGTGCCACTCACACTGAGGTCACATTGTCCACACACCAGTTGCACCCTGACTGCAGAGTGTAGGGTACTGAAGAGATGGAAGAGGGAAATTCTGTGGGATGTAAACTCCAGGCCTGCGAAGGCGAAACCTCTGAGACCACCGGGCAGGGCAGAAAAGGATACCTTGTGTTTAAGTGACAGAAAGAGTGTGTTTTCCATGCCTGGACATAGAACAGCACAAACAGTCTCCACCCACAAGTGGTATTCTTTACAACAAAGCATATGCTTTTCCATATCACATCAGTAGTAAATAATAATTTTCCTCATTAATTACAGAACTCAATAGCAGGGAAAAGAGCTTCCACTGTTAGTGGTAGAGAGGTAAGAATTCAAACCTATTATCAGCTTAAATGATAAGTTACTGCGTTTTTGGTTTATCAACATACAATTTACATTGATAAGGCTGATGAGAATTGTTTTCAAAATATTTTCCAAAACATGCTTAAAAAGGAACATCAAAGGAAAAGTTTTCTCAAAGCAACAGACTAGAATTCATCAAAATTAAAAAATTCGTGCTGTTCATGGGATAACAGCAAGAAAGTTCAAAGACAACCCATAGAATACGAGAAAATGACTGCAAATCATCTTTCTGATGAAGGACAAGTATCCAGAATATATAAAGAACTCTCACAACTCAACTAAAGAAAGATAAACCACCCGATTTAAAAAGGGTCAAAAGATCTAAGCAGAAGTTTCCGAAGAATATATACAAATGGTGAATGAGCACATGAAAAGATGCTCACCATCACTAGTTAGCTGCGAAAACTGCAATCCAATACCACTTAAGACGCCACCTAACCTCCACTAGGATTGCTGTTACTGTTGCTCAACTGCTAAGTCATGTTCAACTCCACGAACTGCAGCATACCAGGAGCCCTTGTGCTTCACTATCTCCTGGAGTTTCCTCAAATTCACACCCATCGAGTCGGTGATGTTATCTAACCACCTCATCGTCTGCTGCCCCCTTCTTCTTCTGCCCTCAATCTTTCCCAGCATCAGGGTCTTTTCCAATGAGTCAGCTCACTAGAATCAAAAGAGCTCGACAACAACAAATGGTGTTAAAGGTGCTAAGAAACTAAAACCCTCCTACTTTGCTGGTGGGAATACAAAATGGTGCAGCCACTCTGGAAAAGTTTGGTAGTCCCTCAAAGGTCAGAAACGGAGCTACCATCTAACCTGGCTATTCCAAGAAAACATCTGTGCACACAAAAACATGTACTTGAATGTTCACAAGAGTACTATTCATAATAACCAAAAGGTGGGAACAACCCTGATATAGGTATAACTGATAAAGGTATACATTACAATGTGGCACATTCATACAGTGGGACAGTATTTGGCAGTACCAAGGGATGAAGCACGGACACACGCCACAGCATGGATGAGCCTTGAAAACCTGATGCTAAGTGAAAAACACAAAGACCACACGTTTTATGGTTCCATTTATAAGCAACATCTCGAGTAGGCAAGTCTATAGAGGCAGAAAGTAAATTCATGGCTGTCAGAGGCCCAGAAGAGCAGAGAATGGGGAAGAGACCACAATGAGCACAGTTTCTTTTTGGGATGATGGAAACGTTCTGGAATCAGATGGTAGTGATGGTGGCCCAACTCTGTGGCTATACCAAAACCCACGGAATTGTACATTTAAATGGGCGAACTGTACAGAATGTGAAATATAGTACAATAAGGCTGTTTAAAAGGGGGAAAGGAGAATGTCTCTTGATGAAAGCCCAGACCTGGCGTGAACAACCACTCACGAGGAGGTGATACTCTCACCTTCCAGAAGCTGTGTGATGGCGGCAGCATGGGGGTGTGGGGTGAGCTCTAAGGGCTGGAAGGACACTGCAGAGAAGTCCCCGAGCCGTGTGTGGCAAGTGATAACAGCAGCATCTTGGAGACATTACAGAAAAATTGGGGAATATACAGGTATATGGGTATCAACCAGCTAGAAGGATGGCCTGGAGATATTGAGAGGCCTGCAGAACTATTTCATTATCACTGAAGATCAAGCTCAGGCAGCCCCCCACCCTCCTCGGGGTGCGGTTCCGTGGATGGAGACTCACTCGAGCGCTCCCCGCGAGGTGCCGAGAAGCCCAGACTTTCTGAGGAGGATGAAGACAAGGCCTCGGTGGCCAGCTCAGAGTAGCTCATTTCATACAGCGCTGGGTCACTTCCTTGAGACTGTGGGGCAGAGGCTGAGAAGCGGGTCAGAACCGAAGCATTCACAACCTCAGGATGGGAAGTGGAGCTTCCTGCTGCACCTGCAAAGGGCTCGCTGCCGGTGGAAAACCAGAGAGCGGTGCTCTCTTCACCTCTGACTGGTGGGATGGACCGAGAGGAGGTTTCTGTCTGAGACACAGGGCTGCCATTCCCTGCGCCAGAGCCACTGGCCAGCTGGGGTCCTCCGGAGGCTGAAAGGTGTCAGACATAAAAGGCCATTAAGTGGATGTAAGAGAGATCCCTCCACAACTAAGACATGAGCTCCCCAAGAGAAGGTGCCCTCTGCAAGGACCTTGTACAGTGTTTACTATATGTGTGACGTGACGTACACTTCCATGTTCTAAACAATTATTTCAAAACTATTCAGTGTCAATAAGACAGCAATACCAAAAACTGGTGAAGAGTGGAGCTTTTAAACAGCATGTGCAAAGTCTCAGAGTAACTTACAGGCTTGAGTGTTTTATTCTTTCCCCTAAAACATGGGGTAGTACGAGCCAGTGAGTATGCTGCTACGTCCATCAAACACAATGTGCCCAAATATTATGCTTAGTCAGTATTTTCCTAAGGCAGTTCTATTATAAATAAAGGTTATTCTAATTCTGAAATACCACAAAAAAAGAAAAAAAAAATCAACCATGGGGGCTCACTAAAACCATGAACTTGAGGAGTATATTTACATACTCTGCAGATTTATTTGTGAAGATGATCTGTACATAAGATAACTGAAGCTGGCTTTAAAGAGCGGCCAGCTCTCAGTCTGCAGTTGAAGCTGCAGAGCCACAAGATGCATCAGCACCGGGAGCTCGGAGGTGGGAGTCTCAGCTCTGCGGTGAGTGAGATAAAGATCACGCACTCACTCCTTAAACCAGCTGAGCCTCAGTTTCCTCACCTACAAGAAAGCAGGAGGAATGATGCCTGTTTCACTAATTTCACAACATTGTCATGGGGCTGAAAATCAAAATGTGATAATGTGGTCTACCAGATAAAGGAGATAGTGTTATCCAAGAAAACAGCTGTTTTCTTTTTTTTTTTTTTAAGATTACAAATGGTCTTGAAGTGACCCCTTGAAAAAATTCAACAATTTTTAAATGTCCATAATAGATCAAATAGAGATTGAAGACTTACTTGGAGAATCATTTTGCCAAAATTCCCTTGAGATGTTGGAAGATGTAGGACCAAATGCAATTTCTGTGGACAGCTCTGTGAATGCCCCATTCCCTGGGCTCCCGAATACTCCACTGCTTCTTCTCAACTCTGCCTCCGACGGGGAAGAATGGACTGATGATGAAGTTATGGCAATTTCAGAGTCCTCGGGGAAATGTTCTGTCTCATTCAGAGGTCGCAGACTGGTGGCTGAAGACTGGGGCGTCCTTTGGACACTGTTGGGGAACGTGGTGGCAACATGGACACTCTCTGTCCCACTCACCGAGGAGCTGTGGACAGCAGTAGAGTTGTTTAAATCCTCTGTACTTCCAGAAGCTAGAACGGAAGAAAATATGCTTTAAGACTAGCCAGGGTATATCTGGATACAAATGATGGTAATTACATTTTGGTAGGTGAATATATGTAATATGGATCTAATAGATAAACACACCTAACTCATTCTCCCTCTTTTCACAGAGCTAAGTGAAGAAGCATGAGATCCTTCACTGAGCACAGAGAAAGCTTCAGATCAAGCTAAGAGGAAGACAGCAGAAAGCCTCTAGACCCGATTTGCGTCAGTCTATATAGAAGAAGCTAAAAACTTCTGTTCTTGAGTCCACCTTATAACCTATATAGGACAGACCACTGTGACACAGTCTGTGTTTTGTTTTGTTTTAGCCACGTAAGCCTTTTGTTCAAATGCTATTATAGATTAAAGCCTATACCTAAAACTGCATAAAAGTGGGTGCATTACAGGGGACCGTGTCCCCAGCGAGGAGGCCTTGGGCTCTGCATCCACAGTCGGGACAATGGTGGCCTAGAACAGTCATTCCCAGCCTTGCCGCCAGCGACAGTTCTTTATTACTTGCCACCTCAGGGCCATTGTAAAACTGACATTTCAAAAGACTATTAACCAAGCTGCATTTATTAAGTAGCAGAGCTTCTAATCAGCAGGAGATACTCATCATTACCCCACTGATTTGATTTAATTCCACCCAAAAGCAACAGGCTCCATCCCTGGAGTTAACCTCATGAAGCTTTGGAGACTGGCTCACACAGTACTCCAGCGGGTCCCAAGGACTCCAGGTTGGGAACAGCATTTCTGATGAAATGGATGGCAGACACTGGAACAGTTGTCAAGAGCCTCAAGAGCTGAGTAACACACCATTGGTCAAAGTGGACAGTCTGCTCTACAGAAGTACAGTGGCTTGCTGGTGGTTCCCTTCCACAAAGAACTTTCCAAAGGACACCCTGAGAAATGACCTCCAGAAGGGTGCACTGAAAGCCTCATGCCAAACAGGAATAAACTGCAGGGAAGCCTGGTGAGTGGGCAAGAAGACCCAGAGGCAAGAAGGAAGAGCGCTTTTTTTCTCTTTTTAAGCCAAATTTTTTAAAAAGTACTGTCTATACCTATAAAATGAAAAGCTTCAAACTGTTAATTATGACCCAGGAAAGGAAAAAAAATAAAGTCCTCATTATAAACGTTTCTTTGAAGACCAGTCCAACATGCAGTCCTAACAAAAGCACAGATAAAAGTTAAACATACACATAGAGGGCGAGCACAGGAAACAAAAAGGCTCCTTCTACTTTCGTACCAAACCACAGAACCAGGTATACCTAGAACACAGGCTGTGGCTCTGGCTGCTGGACCTTGAGGGAGACAAGGAAGACGCAGGCAATCCATAAAACCAGTAACTAAATCAAAGGAAGAGAGAGACCTGGAAACAAAAACAGTTGCCGCCTATAGCCATCCCTACTTAAGACCAAAAACAAATGGACCTGGGGTTTTTGAGCACAAGCCATCCATTCTCCTTGCTTAACCCTGAAATAAGCCTTTCTCTGCTACAAACTAACAAAAAAGGTTCAGTATTTAAAAAAAAAAAAAAAACAAAAACAAAGCACAACACAGACATGTCCCAAATCCTCACTCACCTACTTCGCTTCTTGGGCCTAACTTCGTTAGAGTCACCATCTATATCCACCAATTACAGCCCCATCGGACTGCTGAGTGCTCCTTCAAAACACTTCTATTCCCAGTAAATTGCATTATTTCATCGACTCAGTGCACAGTGACGGTTTTATTGGACTCAGCCTGAATACCTGTCCAGCAAAGCAAATGGCCTCAGAAATACAACCGTAAACATCACAACCGCTGAAAGTCACAAAAGGAAAACGGCTAGGTTTTCCCTGACCCTGAGCTCCACGGAACACTGTTTCACCATTTCATTATCATCAGTATTACAAGCTGCCTTTTCAACCAATAACAATGTGCCATACTTTACGTAGACCTCCAGATTGTGCTGCCTAAGACTTTATTTGTATAATCCCATTCAGTCCTCACAGCAAAGCTACTAAGCAGTGTGAATACTTCTGCAGAGTTGGTGCTTCTTAACAAAAGGAGAAAAGGCTTGGTCAAACTAATCTACAGTCACCACTTATGTTACCAAATGCGCACCTGCTGAATACATCTAGGGGGAAATGTGCTATGTTTATAATCAGCAGAACAGCACTGCTGATTATTTAATAATTGCCCTTCCTTGCTCATTTTCTACCCTTGAAGCAGCCATTCAAAAATGAGAAGACCATCCATTTGGGAGCAGAAAAAGCTAATTCCCTAATATTTATAATAAAGGGTGAAAAGAACACCTGTTCTTCTGGGGAAAGAACACGGGTCCCTCTCCCATTACAACACAGTGTACTGGAGCCTCGGGCACATGTTACGATGCTTGCCCTCGACTTGGCTGTGACCCAGAACTTGCCAAAAATCTTGCTGAAGCAGCTGATATTTGGCAAGGGTATTGCTAAATCTACAACCTTCTGAGTTATTTATATTCTCTTCCTCTACCAAGTGAAATCACCACAGAGCAATTTACCTGGACCATATCAGCTCAGCTGCCCACAGAAACACTTTCATGAGTTGAGATCCATTACTACACCCTCTGCTCCTATTTAGTATATATAGAAAACATCACCTTTTAAAGAACATTAGCACAATTTCCACAAAACAGCAATTGAAGGCATTGTCTATTATGATCCTCAATATTCGTTACATAAAATTCCTCTTAGAAGGTACTGCCCCCAAAACACTGAAGCCTATGGATGAAATTGTATTACTCACTTTATCTGACAATATATCATACCCAACCCAGTTTCCCTCTGTGCCCTGGTTTCCAGGAAGCTCGGTACTAAATTTAGTGCTCAACTGTAGCCACTCTCACATAGTTCAACATACACATATCTCTTTTCACCTTTAAAAGAGAACTTTTTTCCCTATTAGTTGCTTTGCTTACTTTTCCCCCTAATTATCAAATAGCACATGGTCATTCGAGAAAATATAAAAAGTAGAGAAGGAAAAAAAAAGGAGGAAGCAAAAAATTTCAAATGGCTTCCGATCTCTTTTTTTAAAATCTGAGTTAGCTGTCTAGGCCTATACTTGATTTAATGCATATATTTATTAGCATGTAATTTATTTTTGAAAGCAGGCAACTCCTGGCTACCCAAGCCTCAGAAAGGCTATGTTGTGTGTACATCTGTGTGCAGCAGAATGAGAAGTGAAGGAGTCACAGAATACAAAGGCTGATGTGTCTGGAATAACAGATGCTGGAACTAGAAGGATCTTCAGGATCAGCTGGTCTAATCCCTTCATGTTTCGAATAAGGACCCCCATCCTCCCCAGGCCCTAGTGAGCAGCATCAGTCCTCTGACTGATCCAAGTGCCAGGACTTTCACAGGGTCACATTCACTAGTGACAAAGCAGCCAAGTGTCACAAAGTACACGCCCCCGCCACACTCCCTCTTGGCTTCGATTCCCCTCGGAGAGGCCAGCTGGGTTGGGTGACTCCCAGTCTGTGTCTGCCAAGTCCTGCTGGCTTTCTCAGCACTCTTGCCTGCATGCCTAGAACTCCTAGATCCCACAGTCAGGAAATCTACATCTCAAAATTCGGGTTTCAGGGGAGGTAGAAGATACACTAGAGCTCTGGTTAGCAGGTTAGCAGGGACCAGCCCAGCACTCAGAATAACGCAGAGCTCTGGGACTTCCCTGGCAGTCCAGTGGTTAGGAGTCTGCCTTGCAAGGCAGGGGATGCAGGTTCAATCCCTGGTCAGGGCACAGAGATCCCATATGCTGAGGGGCAACTAAGCCCATGTGCCACAGCTAGAGAAGCCCACACACTACAAGGAAGACCCAGCATAGCCAAAACACAAAATAAACAAAAATAATAAAGCAGAGCTTCATCTCCACATGGCTTCAGGCCCTTGTTCATGTCCCCTGTACATCCCTGCAGCAGGATGGGGCTAGCAGGCTAGATCCAGATGGCTGGCAGTCACATCCTGAATGCCTGGGTCTCCCTGCATTGAACAGCACCCCAAGTCCCCTCCAGTATCTAAGAGCGAGGTGGACTCTACCTGGAATAGAACAACTGGTTCACTAAGAAGGAAGAGCAATGCTCAGCAAAGGATTTAAGGAAGAGGAACGATACGGTAGACCACTTCAAAAATCAAAAGTATAAGGTTCTAAAAGGATGAAGGAATTGGAGGGCTAAATATTTTTCTGAAAGTATAGATGACTACAGTCAAAGCCAGTCGTTGGAAACATAGACTGATTTTCAAATATACCACAATAAATATACCACAGCAGTGGGTTGAATTTAAAGTATAAATATTAAATGACCCTGACCAGAGTCAAGTTTAGCCTCCTAGAAAATGTTTCCTTTCCATCGTTTCGTAAAGTGGTTCTTAAACCACCGAACCACAGGACTTTGAAGCTGGAAAGGATCGTAGCTTTTATCCAATCTAACCAACGTTTAAGAATAATTTTAAAAGCAATCCCCTAAAAATATGAATCATAAATTATACACATACCCAGTTGGCAGGAAACTATATAGAGTATATGAAAGGGGAATGGGCTGCTTTCAATAGGTATTCCAGAGAGGATCTCCGTTTTCACTTTGATGACATAAACTGGAACCCCTAGTCCTGTAAAGTATTTCTAATATCCTCTGAAATGGCAACTTCTGAAGCTCCCAAGGATACTTCCCGCCCTCCGGCCCTGCTCCCCATGGCACGCAGATGGAAACACACGTAGTGCGCACAGGCTCCGAATGAAATCTCACAGAAGAGAAACGCTGGGCAGTTTCCAGCACTGGCCTGTGGCTGGATGTACCCTGTAACATTTGGCACATGCTCATCCCCTTCCTCGTCAACTGCACCTCACTGTGGGGCAGAGGAACCTAAGAGAAGTAACAGACACAATCTGTGTCCTCAGAGGATTACAGTGCAGCTGGGTAGAAGGTGAAGATGGATAAGGATAAGCTAGTGTGACCTGGTGCATGGCTCAGAGGGTTCATGAAAGGCTCAGTGGAGGTGGGACACCTACATGGAGACTTAACTGATGGCCAGGGGTTGGAACACAAAGGGCCCGGGGATCCACCACTGCAACCTTGCAAACACCTGCCTGTATGGGTTTTCTTGAAATGATGCCCAGAGAAAACTGTCTGTTATCTTTGCCATTGAAAGAAACATTTTTGCAATAATGAGGAAATACAAATATAACTCTCTGTCGAATGGCACAATGTTCACCATTTTATTCACCCTGGAACTGGTCTCTTAGGCAAGAACACACACCGCCACACTCAGTCTTGGTTGTGTGTGTATGTGTGTATGTGGGGGAAAGGGGAAAAAGCAGGGCCTGGTGGAGAGAAAGGTCTAGAGCAGCTACTGGACCAACTATTATTTTCTTCCTTATACAAGTAAAGAAAACACATTTTAAAAATGAACTCAGCACCGAGATAAATTGTGCAGGTTGTACTTTTAACCCCCAATACTTTGCCCTGGTGCTTAAAGTCTTTTTCCTTAGCCCCTGTGATGAGTATGTAACTGGCTGGACATTCAGGGCCATTTATTTCTATTCTACATGACTTCAGAGGGTGAAGCTGGGACAGAAGCACTCACATGAGGGATGGTCAGAAGGAGGGGAGTAAGCCGATGTCCTGGAGAGAGGCGGCCAGGAGGGCTCTGGTCCTGAGGAACTTCTCTGCCTGGGGAGTGCTGTCTCTTCTCCCCCCTCCACAGCAGGGAGAGAGGACTGGCTCAAAACTGAAGTGGCAGCCATTTGGGTGTGCACAGTCACTTCTTCGGGGAGCCCCTGTGCCCCCGCCGGGGAACCCCAGGATGTTCCACTCTCCATGTAAAGAGGGGCAGTTCTTGCTTCTGACCCTGAACTGCTGGATGGCGGGTGACGCTTTCCCAAGGCTGAAAGTAGACAGAGACAATTAACATTCCACCAGCAGACTTCCAAATGTCTGAACCATCTTTGAGTGAGCTCACCTCTGACCTCTATAAAACAGACACGAGAAGAAATTAGGAGCAACTGTTCATTCTTTGAAAAATTTCCTCCTGAAGCAGAGACCACAGACTCACACAAAGGCTGTTTTCAGATCTCACAAACAAAGACTCTGCATTTTATGGTAAAATTATCAACAAAGGAGCACAAAGAAGCTAAATATCAGATGACATGGAACCAGAGGTCGGTTTTGGATCATGACACATCACTCACATTCCACAAAGCTGGTCCCAGAATTTACTTAAATTTAACATAAAATTTCCACGATCTGAATGACCAACAAACCCAGGCAGCATCACATACAGTTTCTAAGCTCTATATCCACCATTCACAAATGGAATGTAAAATTCTGCCCTACATACCCTTTACAGAATTGAGTCCCCCAATCAGACCTCCCATCACTGGGGTGGGATGGGTCATCTTTGATGGTTTCAGCCTCTTCCTTTAGGTCATCACCAAAGCGTATCAGTTTTCCTTTGTGAAGAGTCTTTACTGATTCTTTCCTCTCCATCCCCAAAGCCACCAGACCATACGTTAACACCAGGCTATACATTAGCACCTGGTATCTGGCTTTCTGTGTCTGCTTGGGTGCTCTCCGGGCTCCAGGTTACTTCTGCTCCATCTCCCACCCCAGACATCGTCTACCCATCTGCCAGATGCACCTGCCCAAATTCACTTTAATCATGTGACTGCCTTGTTCAAAAATCTTCAGTGACATTCCCCATCACACCAAATCAAAACTGCTTGGTTTTCAAAGTGTTGGCTAATTGTGCCTAACCCCACCCACACGACTGTCCTACCCGCTGCTCCTCTCCTGTGTGTGTGACTTACATCCTCCCCATCCACAAAGGGCCACATTCTCTTCCTTACTCTGTACCTTCGCTCACATGACCCCGGGCATTGCACTCCTCAGCCACCCCTCCCACCTTGCTCAGATACACAGGCTTCGGCTCAAATCTCAGCTCTGAAACCCGTTAACTGTCTGACCTGCACACATTGGACTGATGGATTTCTCTAGCTTCAGTTTCCAAATTCCTAAAATGAGAGCAATGTGACCTTATCACTTGCTGTGAGAATAGACAGAGGAGATATGTTGGTGCTGAGTGGGTATCTAGTCGGTGCTAGCTTTCTTTGTCTTCGCTTCTTCAATCAAATCTTGCTCATCCAGCCTGAGCCCCTTATTGAAATCCTTTGCTAAAAATGGCAAAACAGTTTGTGCTATACAGACTGGCACAAGAACAACCATCTGAGCTACATCAACACAAACAACACAGCCCAGCAGTCCACCAGACCTGGTACCTAGGAGATGGCTGAGTGTGGCAGGACCGCCAATATGGTGTGGATTTGGTATGGCCGTGGAATGTAGATTCCACAGGATTGGTCAGGCCACTCAGCAAATCTGCACCCTCCCCTGGTCTATACTTACAACTCAATTAACCACAATGAGCCACAGGTGGAGCCTAAGGAACAGTGTGGTCCTCTCTGTCCCAGGACCCTTGGCTGAGCATCATGACTCAGGATGGGGGAAGGCAGAGATCATCAGATATTTGGTTTCCCAGGACTGGATATTCATGCACGAAATAGTGTCATTAGCATAAACTCACCTAAGGTGCTGCTCTGAGAAGTCAGAGTCGTTGTTCTTCCAGGCCCATAGTGGGGAACGGTGAACTCTGTTCTCCCTGAAGAGTCATTTATTCCTCTAGCAGCTGCTGTTTCAGTTTGTAAGGTGATGTTTTCTGGAGCATCCAAAGAAGGATGGATCTTCCTGGGGGTCTGCACCATGACACCCTCTTTGGAGACCACTGTTGAAAAGTCCACTTGATTCTGATCAAAGGTAATGTTTTCTATTTGGGGTTCAGTGTTGCTTTCTAGCCAGTGGTTTTTTACAACAGCTGAAACAAGAGGAAAACAAATCAGTGAGAACTTATTGCCTTCTAAAAAGAGCACTAAACCTTCAGAAAACATACGTAAGCACATACATCAATGGAGAAGTGGGTTCAAGGAGAATAACTTCACCTTTCTTTTTCTCCAACAGTAATTATTCTTGCAATCCAGGGGAAGAAATTAGAAAGCAACAATATTATACAGGATTAAATTTTACAATAAACAGAATAAGTGATGAAGATCGATAGAAAGAGACCAATTTGAAGTTATTGCTGACCACATAGCTTCTTGAAAAACCCATTTTTATGTTCCCATTTGGGAATGATATTTTTCTTTCTGCTTAGGATTGAGGTTGGTGTTGAGAAAGCTTTGCAGGGATGAATGAAGTCACTTCTATCCATATGAGTCAGACAAAAATGGCCAACCATTGGACCAGCAAATGTTGCAGGCAGAACCTACAGTTCAACTCAAAATATAACACACACACACACACACCAAAGGAGCAAGTTATCTTCTAGATCAGCCCTGTCCAAGAGGTATATAAAGTAAGCCACAAATGCAAGCCACATAAGTAACTTTAAAACTTACAGTAGTGCATTTTTAAAAGAAATGGGTGAAAATAATTTTAACAAATATTTTATTTACTCCAACATATTCAAAATAATACTTCAATACGTAACTGATATAAAACTATTGAGATATTTTGCATTCTTTTTTCAGAATTAAACCTTTAAAGTCCAGAGAGTAATTTGCCAGCCACACTTCAAGGGCACAATAGCCACATGAGGCCATATAGACAGTGCAATTCTAGAGCAGAGGTTTTCGACATTGTCCCCACTCTGATCCACTCCTACCTGAAGCAATGACGCACAGACTGGAGTTGGAGGGGTGCTGATTATAAATTCTTCCATAAAGAGATTCTGATGACCTTTCCTAAGGGAATCATTTCCTCCCCAACCCCCTTGAGAATTACTTTTTCCATGCTTCCTATTCTGTTTCCTGTAAGTGATAATTAACAGAAGCTTCCTAAGGAGGAGGGCGTTTCCTAGGCATCTGAGCTCCCCTGGGGCCCAGCCCCAGACAGGCAAGGTCCACACTCAGCTAGAAATGGGATGTGGAGTGGTGTTTCCAGGGCAGCCACCAAGTACATAAGTTCAACGTGCGACTCTAGGGTTATGGACAGCAGTGAGCAACCCACACAGCATGTAACCTTTGTTCTTCCTCTCTGAGCTGCAAAGGCCAGCTGACCTCCCAAGAGGAGGGAAAGGATCTGAAGATGCCCTCCCTACCCTCTTGGTCATCTTGGCACAATGAGATAAGTTATTCTCAAAAGAAGCCAGAAAAAAGTGATTGTCAGGAGGCAGAAGGGACTTTAAAACCCTTGCTCCAAAACTGGTAAGCCATGAGCAAAGAGAAGGAAATGAAGTTAGTTCTATTTACAGCCTGAAGACGAGTGTGAGGCTTGGCCAATGGTCAGAATGGCTGAGCCTCTGGAAGCAGCAACGTCTCCTTTAGGGAGCAAGAGATGGGTGCCCCACGATCCAATCAGCTCAAGGAATTCCAGTCTTCAAACGGAAGAGAATGGCCACGTGAAGACAGGACATGGCTATCACTGAACCATGCTGTCTCCCTGGAGGGTTGACTAAAAACAGAAGGCAGGAAAAATGCACACTATAAACAAAACTAAAAGGTAGACTATTGTCCTGCAGTATCCCGAATAACCCTGCCGCTAACAACAACTAAAAACGCTGAATAAAATGTTTTCTAAAGAATACTTATAAACGCATTGCTGAGTTAGCAAGCAAATCTAGTGAGGTCAAAAATGAACCGAGAGCTGAAATTCAGAGAGGTGAGCTAAACTCCAAAGCTGGCAGCTGCTCTGGGGCACCTGCTCATCATTTGTGACCTTGATCTTCTGTCCTGGTGGCCACAGGGATGCAGGAGATCGGAGGGAGCCTGAGAGAAAACTCCTATATGAAGTCGAGACCAGGGCTATACCTTGGGTGTAAGGCAAGTAGAAACAAACCTGCCCTGCCAAAGAGGACAGCACTAAATCTGGCCCCTCAATCTTGGTTTCAGGTGAAAGAAAAATAACAACTCACCCAAGAATTGATAACCATAAAGCTAGCCCTTATGTGGGTGTGCAGCACATACAACACCTGTGTGGTCTAAACCTCAAGCCACGGGTATATTTAAAAGTGATCCTACAGAGATATGATGCTAAGTGAAGTAAGTCAGGCAGAGAAAGACAAATATCATATGATATCACTCATAGCCTGAGTTTTCTCTCAGGCTCCCTCCTATCTCCTGCATCCCTGTAGCCATCAGGACAGAAGTTCAAGGTCACAAATGATGAGCAGGTGCCCCAGAGCAGCTGCCAGCTTCGGAGTTAGCTCACCTCTCTGAATTCCAATTTTTAAAATTGGAATTATTTGATGATACAATGATACAAATGAACTTATTCACAAAACAGCCTTACAGATATCAGAAGCAAACTTACAGTTACCAAAGGGGAAATATAGTGGGAAGGGATAAATCACACTACTACAAATAAGACAGGCAACCGACAAGAACACATTGTATAGTACAGGGAACTCTACTCAATATTCTGTGATAACCTATAGGAGAAAATAATCCAATAAAGAATGAACATTTGCGTAACTGAATCACTTTGCTCTATACCTGAAACTAACAACATTGTAAATCAACTATACACCAAAGAAAATTATTACAAATATGTTTTTAAAAGTGGTCCTGAACCTTGTGAATATACTAGAAGCCACTGAATTATATATAGGCATACCTCATTTTATTGTAATTCACAGATACTGCATTTTTTTTTTTACAAATTCAAAGTCTGTGGTAATCCTGTGTCAATCAAGTCTATTGGTACCAAAAGCATTATTTTTAACTAAAATATGTACATTGTGCTTTTTAGACATAATGCTGTTGTACACTTAACAGACTACAGTATATTTTAAACACAACTTTTAAATGCACTGGGAAACCAAAAATTCCATGTGACTTGCTTTATTGTGATATTCACTTTATTGCAGTGGTCTGGAATTAAACCCACAATATCTCGGAGGTATGCCTGTACTTTAAAATGCTGAATTCTATGGTATGTAAATTATATCACAAACCACACACACACACACTGTTAATGGGGAGGAAAAAGTGGTGCTGATACACAGTGTCTCTGAGTACTAGGGAGGAACAAATGCGAATGATCTGTAGGTGAACATACCTTCCCCTTATTTTTTTATTTAAAATTGGATAAAATCCTATTATATAAAATTGGATAAAATCCTAAGGAATAAGAAATCACAGTAAAAAAAAAAATCACAAAATAAACAAGAAAAAGGCATTTGTGGGCAAAAGTCAGCAAACTAGACAAGAAAGACTTCAACTACTGGAATTATCAGACAAAGAATGTAAGTATTTAAAACTCCATGAAGATAAATAAGAAAAAATTGAAAATGAGAGAAAAAGACTATAAATGATGGCTTAAAATTGAAAGACATCTGCATGGAAACTCTAGGAATGAAAAAATAATAATTAAAATTAGGAAACTCAACAGCAGATTAGATACAGCTGAAAACAGAATTAAGAATTACAAGACAGATGACAAGAGAATGCTGAGATGACATGAAGAGACAGAAAATATGAAAAAGAGATGAAGAAACAAGAAGATACAGTGAGAAAGTACAATATATATCTAACTGGAGTTCTAGGAGGGGAAATGAGAAAAAAGAAAAATAGTAATATTCAAAAAGGTAATGGCTAAGAATTTTCCAGAACTGATAAAAAGTATATGTCTTCAGACTAAGGAAGTCAAATGAATCCTTAGGAAGCTAAATAAAAAGAAATATAAGCCCATATCACAGAGAAAGGGCAGAAAAATCACAAACACTAGGTCTTAAAAACAACCAGGAGGAAAAAATGACAAAGCAGCTACAGAAGATGATAATTCAAATAATAGTTGATTTCTCAATAGCAACAATGGGAGCCATTGTGGATAAATATTTTTAATGTGCTGAGAGAGAAAAAACTAGAATTGTATACTCAACAGAATTATATTTGAAAACTGTCTTGAAACTATCTTTCAAAACAGAAACATTCTCAGTCAGATTTGGGTTAATCAACTACATCCACTAAACGAAATGATGGAGAATTTATTTCAAGTAGCAGAAAAAGCAATTTTAGGTGAAAGCTATAAGGTACAAGAAATAATGAGCAAAGCAAATGGTAAATATGTGCGTAAAACCTAAGAAGCACTGAATTTATAAAACAGCAATTTCTCACTGGTCGGATTAAGAAGACAAGACAGAGTAAACATAACATAAGTCAGGGGGGACGATCAGAATCATGTTGTGCAGGAGAAAGGTAACTAAGCTGTGTCAAAATGCATTTTAAAGCTGACCCTAAAGAGTAAAACTGGTAGAGCTTGGAATGATATAAAATTTCCACCAAGAGAAATCAATGATTGTAGCCTAAAACCAAAACCAAAAAAAAAAAAAAAAAAAATCAATAAACAGGGACATAAGCATGCTACTTAGAGATATGGATATAATTCCTTAAAAAATCAGTTAAAAGGGCTGAAAGTGGGAAGCAGAAAATGATAATGGTAGGAGTGGTCAGTGTTTTTTATAATAGCCATGTAAAACATACTCAATCTTTAAACCACGCAGAAGTTTGATAAAAATAAAAATAAAATTTTATAAAACAAGCCCCTGATGTCCCTGGCCTGGGATTCCCAAAGAACAGTATCCCACTGCCCCCCGCTTAACTCTGGAGGTATCTCTACTCCTTTTATTGCATATGAACTATTTCTCAGAAAAGGGATTCACTAACCACGTAGTGGGGGCAGGCAGAGCCCAGCCCACCCTCTCTGCTATTCAAGGTCTTGATTGTGATCGTTAAGTGCTTTGCACCATTCCAGGCTCTATCTCAGGAAAAGTAACGAGTCAAGTGCTAAAATATTTACTGAAGTCCAAGGACAACTTCTTACAGAAGCCCTGGGTTGTTCAGGGTTCCTGTGGCTAAATTTTGCCTGAGGTGTGCTCCTTATTTAGCGCAGGTGTAAAAACCTCAGTGGGAGAGCGATTCAGAGTAAAGTGAACAGGACTCTACAGGAACCCACCACATGCAGGGGCAGGTATCCAGAAAGCTGCTCTTCTTGGTGGAGAAGAGGAATCCGAGAAAGAAAGAAGGTATGCCTCAGGCCGCGGAGCCTGGGCCAGCCAGCCAGTGAGCAGAAGAGGCTTGCCCCACCAGATGCACGGGCGCAGCCTCTGGGTGGGAAGGGGCGCCCCGAGGCGCAGGGGGGCTGGCACTCCTCACCTCACCCATCCCTCTCCATGGCGGGGTCAGAGGTGATTACTCAAACCCCACTCACATCCTGTGGCAACTGAGCCACACGACCAGCCTCATAGTAGAGTTTAGATGGTCATTTCCCAGCTGTCTCTGGAATTGGAAATTAGCATCCTTCCCTCTGTGCTCAGCTCCTGGTGTCGGGCCATCACTTTCCCTTGTACCATGAATGGAGATTACATTAACAAGAGAGCTTTACTGCTTTGCCTGTTTTATTTTTTTCCCAAGTTGACAACTTCCACTTCTGTAATGTCTTAATGTTCCAAAACATCTGTTTGTGGACCAGGATCATCAGGGGTGCTAGCACTGCCTGGGAGTAGCATTTCCTAATTAGCAGCTGCTACAGAGTCAACTCCTCACCCCCCAGCCCCCTGATTTGAGGGTTTTTGGCTCGCACTGTTCCTGAGCAGCAGAGTGGGTGTGTGTGGAGACCCTGCCGTGTCATCCACAGAGGCAATTTCCTCCAGGCGGCCCGGCCACCCCCGCCCCCGAGGCACCACCTACTGCTGCGGCCGCCCCAAGTCAAGTGTTGCCGGCTACACCCTCTGCTTCTGGGGCACAGAGTTGAAGCACAAGTGCTTTATGTTCGTTTCCCACCATTTAGATTCAGATCTCATGCCACGGTGCTAAGTGTTTTCACCTGTGTTATCTCACTCAACACACGTGACAGCTGGTCAAGCGGGTGTCATGGCACATGAGGGAGACTAAGGAGTAAAGTTGATTGTTCAAGGTCACAGCTCAATAGCAGAGGGAAAACAGTCAACGCAGGTCTCCTTCCATCACACCTCAGCCTATTCGGTGACACTGGGCCTTCGAGGCACTAACCAACGAGCAGGGCCAGAGGAAGTCTCACCGGCCTCCAACCTGTAGCCTTAAGCCCAGCTGCACTCCCTGCTTCTAAGAGCAGCAAGACAGTGCCTATCACGTGGGCTCTGGCATCAGACAGACTTGGCCTGGCAGCAGCTGCGTGTTATTAGCTGGAAGACTGAACAAGAGGACATCTAAATTAGCTTCTAACTCAGAGATGAACTTCACGGGTAACGAAAAGGATGGTAACAAAGAAGGAGTAGTGGTGAGATGGAGGATGAATTTATAAGAGAAGAAAAGCCCTTTTTCAAAATATGAAGTCTGGGATGATGTTATGACTTCCAGGTGGAAATGTATGACAGGCAGTTAAGATGTGGGACGGGTGATCAGGAGGAAGGGCAGAGGGGCGGCAGGTGAAGGGGAAGGCAGGGAAAGGACTGAACTGAGGGGAGAACTAGAACTGGGTGGGAGGAGAGCCAGTGAAAGAGACACAGATGACAAGGGAAGGACAGGATGACACTGAAAGCAGGAGTCAGGAAGGCAGTGTGTGCAGAGATATAGCAGACAGAGGCCACAGTCAGCAGGGCTGCAAAAAGGCCAGAGAGAGTCAACCGAAGTTCCCAGGACTTTGCTGAGTGATGCTTGGAAGATGGAAGGTGAAGGTCAGATGGCTAGGGGTTAAAGCTCCCCAGGGAGAGGCTCTGGGAGGTCAATAAGACACTGAGTCCTGACCACAGTCAGCTGTGGGATTCCCCGTTCCTGCCCCCTTTTTTGGGATCCTCAGCCTGGGGAACGCTCTTCAGAGTGCTGCGGAGCTGGGTGCCTGGATCTGCACAGTCGTATGTGCCGACGTGGCTTCTTAAAACTCTGATGGCAGTTTCTTTGTAATTTTCAAAGACTTTCCTAAAACTCAATTGCTCACACAGGGAGGGAAGAAATGAGACTTTAAAAGAGAGAGACTGTGAGCCCCTTCTCTTTTTAATTCCTTGGGCTGGAAACCACAAGAGGAGGAGGACATTGTTCACAAGAACTTTAAGGGAGAAGGAAACTAGGCTCCTATTCTCAGAGATGTTATCAAGAAATCTCACACATTCACAATCTGCAAAGTACTTTTTATGGGATAACTTTGGGGGAGGGGGCTAAATTATCCTATTAGATCCTGACAGAGTGCAGTAGCATAGGAATTCTTACCCCATTTTACAGAAGAAAAGACTGAGGCTCAGTATTGGGGTCACTTGCCCAGAATAACCCAGACAGTACGTGGCAGAGTGGAGACTAGAGGTCAGCTCTTTCATTCCAGCGTCTTTCCTAATGAACGCACCTACGTGAACACCAGTCAGGACTGAGAGAAGCTCAGCCAGCTCTTCCCAGACTATGTAGTGTATGGTGCGTGACCTGTTTCACTAGCTAGCACCCAAGGGCTGTTATTTGTTCTGGGAAGTTGGGAATTTGGCTGTGTGGTCTTTGGTGCCCTTATCCCTCTTCAGAGGTGATCTCTGTCCTCAGGGACCCCAGCAACCAACTACTCTGGCCCTCACATGACGGGACTGAGGCCCAAGAGGAGCGGTAACAGTTCCAAATCCACAATTCAGTCAGTGGCATTTATGAGTTTTAAAAATATGTTTACTTTCACACTCAATAGGATAGAGATTATCCAAACAAAATGAAAAACAAGAAGTTTTAGCAAGGATACGAAGACATTGGGACCCTTGGTGCTTTGCTGGAGGGAATAGAAAAGGGTGTAGCTACTGTGGAAAATGGTTTGGTGATTCCTCAAAAATGGAGACATATAATTATCATACGATCTGGCAATCCCACTGCTAGGCATCTATACAAAAGAACCGAAAGCAGGGAATCAAGATGCCAGATACGTGTACACCCATGTTCCCAGCAGCGTTATTCACAGTAGCCAGAATGTGGAAGCAGACCAAGTGCCCGTCATCAGGTAGACGGATAAACGAATGTGGTGCACGCGTACGACAGTATATTACTCAGCCTCACAAGGGACGGAAACTCTGAAACACGGTACACGGTGGTGAGACCTGAAAACATCATGGTAAGTGAAATGAGCCAAACTCAAAACGACAAATACTACATAATTCTGCTGCTTTGTGGTACCTAGAACAGACAAAGTCATACAGACAGAAAGCAGAATAGAGGTTAGTAGGGGCCGGAGGGAGGGAGGAATAGGATGAGTTTCTGTTTAGAAAATGAAAAAGTTCTGGGAATGAGTGGTGGTGATGGTTGTATACCACTGTGAATGTGATGAATGCCAACGAATGGTACACTTAACATGGTAAATTTTATACTACATATGGTGCGTGTGCTCACTCAGTCATGTCCGACTCTGCAACCCCATGGACTGTAGCCCACCAGGCTCCTCTGTCCATGGGATTCTCCAGGCAAGAATGCTGGAGTGAGGAGCCATTTCTTCTTCCAGGGGATCTTCCCGGCCTAGGGATCGAACCCACGTCTCCTGCGTCTCCTGCACTGGCAGGTGGATTCTTTACCACTGAGCCACTGGGAAGTCACATGACATATTTTTTCACAATAAAAAAATACATATGTTTACTGAGCTTCAACCACACACAAGACACTGGAATCTTGTGTCAAGGAGCTTCAAGAAAGCTGAACCATGGAAATAAATCCCTCTGATGCTGCTGAGATGGTGGCCCAGTGAGGCAGAGCGGGTGCTGGGGGAGTTTGGAAGGTGCGGAGCTAAGGCCAGAACCCCACCCTCCCTCCCCGGCTGCTGCCCCCTCCTCCAATCCCAGGCCTTCCACAGCAGGGCCCTGGTGGCCTCATGCCTGCACCCCAGGAATCCTCCAGATGAGGGGGATTTCAGGCCGGATGGCCAGTGGCGGGATACTCTGGAGCCGGCAGGAACCTTGGGGGCGTGGGGGGAGGGTGGCTGCAATCTCACCAGCAAGGCAGCCGCCTGCTCAGCTGGGCCACTCTGGGCAGTGTTTTGAAATGCTGCTGCGGATGTAATGATTCTGGGTGGAGGACGTTTAGGAGCCAAATGAGTTTGTGTGAACAAAAGACTCAGCTCTCAATCGGGACTGTCCAGGGCTCTCGGGGAGTTTCATTTCCTTCCTTGTTCTTACCCTGAAAGGAGCAGCCCCAAGAAAAACCATACACATTGAGAAGTGTTTGGACTCAAGATCCGATGATGTGATTTTTTAAAAAGATTCCCCTGGAAAGGCCTCCTGTCATGAGAAGCATGAACTTTACAAGGCACATTATTCTCCCCTCCCAGTGAAAGAGTCGGCTTTTGTCCAGCTGACCGTACTCCGGGGACAAAGGCAGGCCTGCGGGACTGACCGGGAGTCCGCCTGACCTGGAGCCCACCCGGGACTGGGATCAGGCTTCCAGAGAGGGAATCGCCCCTGAGGTGGCCTTGGGGGTGCTAAGGAAAGAGGCTGCCTATCCAGGCAGGAATGAAAGATGAAGGACCTTGGTGTGACCTCATGCTCCTTGCTTTAAAAATAATTCTATAGGTTTAAGGGGGGAACAAGACCTTTAGAAGGACAAAGGTCAGAAGATTCCCATTGATTATATAAGTAAACAAAAGGCTTTCTGCAGGGAGCCTGTATACCTTGTGCCTTGGTGTTCTTTGTCCCGCTTCACCCTCTGAAAAATAAACATGCACAGAGGAGCCGAAACGGAGGCTCCTTAGCAAAGATGCCGTTTTGAGAAAGAGGCAGAAGCAAGCGGCGCCTGGAGGTGAAGGTTCGGGGTGGGGAGCCGGCCTCCTTGCCTCCCACGTGTTCACTCTGACATTCGCTCACACCCAGAGAGGAAGCCTGGTGGCAGAGCTCCACCAAAGGAGGCCTGCCAGGTTAGCGAAACAATAAAGAGGCAAGGAAAACATCCTGGTTCCGAGGAGGAAGGGGGAGAGGCATGGGGAGGGGGCAGGAAGCCTGGGCGCTACCGGGGCGGCGGGCGAACTGAACCAGACGCCGGTGCCTTTACACAGTCTGCAGTCCCGTTACTCCACCGGCCTGAGAGAGGTGGTCAGGCCTCGGAGGAAACCAGAGAAGCATCATTTGTCTGGAAAGTTTACAGGTTAGAAAATGTACACATCAGACCCACGTTGAGGCCTGGACTGAAGAAGAGAAGAGGTGGTCGCCGCGGTCACTGCCTCTCATGGGACCAGGGTGGGGGGCTCGGCGTGGGCCCACTGGGAGCCCGCAGGGGCAAAGGGAAATCTATTTTGGGAGATGAATTAAAAGTTTACTAGCAGCCTTTTAAAATTAAGATTGAGAAACCTGACACTCGGTTCAAATATAAGCAACACTTGAAAAATCACCTGCCATAGCCAGTGAAGAACAAAGAAAACTAGAGGGAGAAGAAAGGAATGGGGCCGAAAAGAGAAATAAGACAAAGGGGAGAAATTTACAGAGGGAGGGAGAGATAAAGCTAGGGAGAATTTTTTTTAAAGAAGTCCACCGGAGTAGGGTAATTATTGGTTATTATTACAGCAGCCCAGATGAGGGGAGCACTAGCTTCCAGCAGGCACGTGCCAGCACTTCACAGGGACCGTCCCAGTTAATCCTCTTGGCAGCCCTGGGAGGTAGGCACCGTTAATATCCCTGTTTTCTGATAAAGACACTGAGGTGCAATGAGATAAGTAAACTGGCCAAGGTTACATGGCAAGTAGAAGCCCTGGACATCAACCCAGGTCTGTCCAACTCCAAAGAAAGACTGATCAAAACGATGGAAATAAAGAATGAAGGTTAGAAAAGGAAGAAGCAAAACAAAGACACCTGTGAATGGGAAAGCGGGAAAGGGCTGAGGCAGACCTCCGGCTTCCAGGACGCCCTCCAAGGGACCCGGGCTCCACACTGCAGCTTCACTGCCCAAGTGGGATGACACACCACAACAGCTCGGGTCGCCCACCATCAGAATGGAGTTATGTGAACTTAATTCCACCTGATTAACAAGTGATGGGATTCAGGAGGAGGAAGGAAGGAAGGGAGGAAGGAGGATGGGAGGAAAGAAGGGAGGGAAGAGTCCACAATGATTACCCGTGAGTGAGAAAAGGCAGCGAAACAAAGATGACGGGGGTTTTCAACGTGCATTGGAGAGATTAACAGGACCATTATCAGGCGAGGGGAGGCCAGGTCCAGGGGAGTGAAAGGGCGACCTGTCTGCATTTATGACTGCTATCTGAGGTGTTGGAAGTGAAGCAGGATAAACGTGTATGAATGTGTGAATGTCTGACTGCTGGCTGAAGGCATGGAACTGGGTTTCTACAGAGAAGACAGGTTGTATGGGAACCACCCCCTCAGTGAAAACAGGTGAAGCCCTGCTGTCTCCTCTCCAAGCCTTCCTTCCTGTCATCCTCCTACCTAGAATACCCCACTCTCTTGCCCTCGGCTTTCTGGCAAAATCTGACTCATTTCTCATGCCCAGCCCAGAGACTGCTACCTCCAGGAAGCCTTCCCAGAGACAACCTTCCCAGAGACAACTCCCTCCCTCAACACTACTGTTTCACTCTTTTATACAATTGTAACTTACATGATCCCATGTCTGTGTCCGCTGTGAGAGACTGTGGCTCACAGGAGATGCCCGATAAACGTTACTGCACTGAGTTGGAGGGAAAAGGCTGAGAGCAGGGCTGTGAGGGATATCCCATTTGGTGGGAGAGGCAGAGACGGGGAGAAGCTATTCAGCCAGTGCTAGCTTAGAGGATAGACAGAGGCTTGAAAAAGGCCACCGAGGTTTTCTAGAATGTTCTTCCTTCCTCTACCTCCTCTCCACCTTTCCCTTATCCTCCCACATCTACCTTCTCCATGGAGCCCTACCTCACTTAAGAGTAGTAACAATGTCCGATGTGTCCCCCTGAAGCATCAATGACTAACTCACATGCAGCACACACATTTACAAAGCTCATCCATGTGCATGGATCCACTTCACCCCCTACAACCACACTGTGCGGCAGACACAACTGGTGTTATCACCTCCGTTTTACAGATACGGACAACGGCTCAGAGACAAAAAGCCTTGCCCAAGGTCCCCGTAAGTTCATTATATTATGACTCATTACTTGATATGTCTACATTTAAACATGCTTTCACAGTCATAATTATATTTGCTTCTCCTCAAAAGCCTTGTCAGGGAAGCATTAATAGACATTATTATCTTCATTTTTAACCAAAGGACAGTAAGACCCAGAGACATTAGGTGTCTGCCCAGTGCCCCATACCTAGAAAGACCTAGAAAGTGAAGGGGTTAAGAGCAGAAGTTCTCTGACCCCGTCAGAGCACTTGAGCGACCCCTGGTATCTGTCTTTCCAGCCCTCCAAGCGGCTAGAGACAGCGGCACTCTATCACCGCAAGGCGTGACGATACTATAAATAATTCCTAGCAAACCACAAGAATTCACCTCCCCAGAGGCGGATCCCCTTCAAGGAGGTCCCATTGAGACCACACTTATTTCAACAGTGCTGTCACGGCTAGAGCTCTTTTCTAAAAATTCCCTAATTTTCAACAGAGCCTGCAGAATATTCTCTGGAGTTTCCTAGATAACAGTAATTTTTCATCCCTTGATAAAGGGGTTAGATTATTTTGGAAACAGACACAAATTCAAGGCCCATTCTAATATAAGAGATGGAGATAAGCTGAACCCATTTTGGATCTGGGAGAAGGTATAACTGCAGCCAGTTGCTTGCGCCCCACAAACCAGCTCTGAAGTGGCTCCCAACTCCTTCAAACACTTTGGAGGTGTGTGTCAGTAACGTCCAAAGGTTCTGACCTGAAGAAGAATGCTCACGGGCCACAGAGGCCCAACTACGACTACTTTCAAAGGCCTAATGTTTTGGAGTCAGGCACACCTTACATGCTGTTTTGTTGAATCCTAATCGCTTCATGTGTGTTAACCTGGTCTCCTCAGATGACTGTAAGCAAGGACTGTCGCACTGAGTTTTTCCAACTTCAAATCTTGCTCTTTCCTCTCTGCATCTGAAGCTAAGGATGGAGAGAGAGAGTTCTAGAAGACCACAGGAGAGAGTGGCAGGGGTCTAGGGTGAGAGAGAATCAGGTAACAGAGGTCCTTGGAAGGCACCTTGAACCTGGAGGTGAAGGTGGCCTTGCCACCAGTACAACGGTCAGTGTGAACAGGCCTAGGTTAGGGAGTGTCATCATGGCCGATATTTATAGAGCTCTCCTGCCCAGGCACTCGCATCTGCTCTCTAGGGGATCATGACACTCTATTCCCTGAGCAGGGGCCTATTAATAGCCCATTTGACAGATGAGAAACTGAAGGCACACAGAGGCTGAATACCACAGCAAGGCCCCACAGCTGGCCAGAGGCACTGTTAGGGTTGGGACTGAGTCTGTCTGACCTCCAAGCCGGCACCTCCCCAGGTCCATGACTGCAAAGCCCGCAAGGCTCTCATCCACACCCTGGCAAAAGATGATCCCAGAAAAAGTCTCACCCAGAGGGAGCGGTAGCCCCAGAGGTCAGAAGTAAAACTCATTCCCACGTTGAAGCTGGGGATGGGAAACAGTGGTTGTCAATACTGGCCTGACACTCGGTAATCACGAGTCAGGACCTCACCCAAAGAACAACATCCCACCAGATTACAACTGGGTGTCTCTCCTCCAGATTCTTGCTGCTCCTTCCTCCTGTGTGAGCCTCTGTTCAGACGCCCAGGATGGCGCAGGGCCAGCTGGAGAGCTTGACCTCGGCCTCTGCCCTCCTCTCATCACCCATCTTCCTCCCTGGTCTTCATCTCCCAACTTATCAAAGACATTAAGCAGAAACTTGTCAAACTTAACAAATCCATGTCCTTGCCTCCGGCAACCCAGCTCCTTCCCTGCCCAGAGATTGGGGGTGGCTCTTATTCAGGGTCTCCAATGGATTCAGAGCCTCCTCTCCAGCCCAGGAACTAAGAACACAGAGCCTTACCTGCTGCCTATACCATCTGACCTTAAGCTTTCCTCAGACACGCTTATGTGACAGAATAACAACATGACATTCAAGTACCCCAAACCAAAATACAGCTCAAAGGCGCATGTCCCTCTTGAGCAGCCTCTGGGGACCTGCCGGCTCCTGAAGAGATCTTACAAGAGGAGCCCTAGAGCATGCGGTGTGCGGGTGCTGCTGCGGTGGCACTGGGGCAGAGGGTGGCCTGAGGCCAGGCAGATGCTCCCTATGCCAGGGCCCACGCTGGGCACTAGGGAACAAACATGAGTAAAATCTGCACTTCCTCCCACAGAGCAGTAGCTCACGTGGGCTCACAAGTATGCATTCAGAGCCACTGGCTCCCCGCAGCGTATTCTCCACATCACTCCCCGGCTTAACACCCCTCCTGGCGCCTAGAAGACAGTCTGCCCTCCTCACCGCCCTCCCATGGCCCCACATGACCCGGGCCACTGTGGCCTCCCGTCTCTCCATCCCGAAACAGGCAGCAAGCTGCTTCTGGCCTTGGGGCCTTCGCACAGGCTGCTCCCTCTGCCTGCAAGGCAGGCGCCATTACAGCTGGAGACACCTGCGCCTCGTCTCCAGGACAGGAAGGGGCTGGGTGTGTACAAACAGTGATCTGGGGGTTAGGATGGGGAGTGGTGTGAGAAGCCGGAGAGCTGGTGGGGTCAGACCCGCGGATCTTGGGTTCTACCAGGGGGTGTAGATTTATTCTCAGCACAACAGAAAGCCCATGGAGGGTTGAGAGTGAGGGGTTCAGCCCAAGAGCGAGGTTACCGGAAGTACATTTAAGAAAATCACTGGCTCCTGGGAGCACAGAGTAGAGGGAGAGCCTGAGTAGACACAGGGAGGACAAAAGAACAGCAGAGATGAAGAAGGCGGTTTGGGGATATAGTTCTGAAACAAAAGCAACTGGAGTTGCCCCCCACCACTGCACACGCACACCAAAATGTAGAGGGTCAGGACAAAGAGGATGGAGGGTAGCTTCTCGGCTTCTCCTTTAAGTAACTAGGTGGACGGTATCGCCAACTCCTGTCTCGGGAGGATGGGGCAGTCAACGATGATTTGGGGTGGGAATCAAGGGCCCCAGGTCTCTGACCTTCCTCTTTGACGTCACTGTTGAACTTTGCCCAGGGAGGCCAACATCTGCCTTCTTCCCTCAGGCCTCATTCTCCCCATCCCCCCTTTCCTTCCAACTGAGACAGTGTACAGATGAGACAAGACTCAGCAACTAATGTCAGCTTACGTGTTCCTTCACAGCTTTGTATGCCCACAGTGGGCACTGACTCAAATCACCTGCCCTTCCACAGCCAGCCCCAAGCTGCCCAGCTCTCATGCTGCCCTCAGGCCTGCCTGGTCCCTTGCCAGGCGCTGCTGCTTTCTCACCATCTACGCTGGACTTTCTCCATCAGGTCAGAGCTGGCTTTCTCTTCTTCTGGGGTGTTCACTGCTGCTCAGGCTCACCCGCCAGGCTGAATCAGCCCTGAACTCATCTGAGCTCAGGTCTGCATCCTCAGCTGTCCGCGGAAGACACCCACTGGGGCAGGCTACAGTCTTTACAGCAAAGGCACTTCAGCTGATGGAAACCAGCTCCTCTGTCCACTGTGCGCCCATCAGCCCCGCAGCCCGGTGGTCACCACCTTCTCCTGCATGGGTTCTTGCATCGCTCCCTTTCAATTTCCGCTCACTCCATTCTAGCCCTGCTCAGCCTTTTCCTCCCAGCATCTGGGATATACTGCCCATCAACATTCCAGTATCTCTGACATGACTGCTGGGCGGTAGTATGGGCAGATGTGTATGTGATTCACTCATGGGCCCCAGCACCAAGCATGTGTGAACACGCAACAAGAAAACAATACTGCTCCTTCCTCGCAAGCCCTCAGGGGCCTCCTCACTGTGGATGAGACAAACACAGACGCCTTCAGGAGGCCTCGAAAGCCTTCCCAACATGACCCGGTCCTCCTTTCCAGTCCTGTCTTCAATGACTCCAGTTATACTAGAGTCTAACTAGTCTCCCCAGGTCCTCTCTCCCATCTTCTTGGCTGTTAAGAAGCTGCATTAAAAAAAAAAAATCTTCAGTGTTTCAGTGTTTGGGATTTTGCTGATGTCAGTAGCCTCCCCGTCTGTCTATCCATATTCAGGCAACTCCTTCCTTCTCTCTATCATGTCCCCCTGGACTGCCCGCATCAGCTGTCTCTCCACTTCTGCACGTTGTAGGCTGTCTCCATCCACAGCATACCTAAGGGTCAGTATGATTGTCCCGTGACACTGCGTCAGCAATGAAGCACTCTTGCACCATCATTTCGCTTTTTAGACATTGGTATTTGCACTCCAACAAGACTGCATGTACCCCAGGTGCACACACCCTCCCTATGACCTGCCGCAGCTCCTCACACAGAGAAAGGGCTCTGTACATATTTTCTGATCTACAGATCAATCAAATGTGACGCACACAGTCACATACCACACTCCGACAAAAGAAGAGGGAGAAGATAGGACAGAAACATCTTTGTTTTGGTCTAAGCAAGATGTATGGTAAGTGGGTAGAAGAGGGCATAGATGTGAAAAAAGAAACAATTCTACAGCCTCTGAATGAGGTACCATTTGATGTCTCCTCCTACTGAATGGGTATTCATAACACGGCCTCAGAGTATCAGCCTTGTTCCTGGAGAGCCCGTTAAGAACATCACCAATTCATTTCAGTTTGGTTGCTATCGAATGTAGCTACCTCTAGCACCAATAACCTATGGACTGGCATATAAGCAGGGTGTAACTCACAATCTATATATAAAATACCATTTTATATGTGTAGAAAGGCTCATGATCCCACCTTCTTTCATTAGAATCTCTACTCTGCAGGTTGTCCCCATTACCCCTGCCACCTCCTCATCCCAATCCTACTCCCTATTCTCTAAAAAAGGGTGAGAGCAAGGGACCAAGGAAGAAGGATGATACGCTGGAGAGGATCTTAGTGATCGAGACAACTCTCACCCCATTTTACTGATGAGAAAACTCAGGCTACATGATAATTGTGGAAAGAGCAAATGGATCTGGTCAAATCGATTTCAATTCTTCCTCCTCCCTTTACATATCTTATCTAACATCACCAGGCTTCAGTTTCCACAACTATAAAAGGGCAATAATATCCCTTGTGGGGGTTATTTTGAGAATTAAATGGGATGATGAATGCGAAAGTTCCCACCACACGGCTGCTCAAAGACTAGAAGTCAAAGAGGGAGTGAAACTGTCTTTCCTGTTGCTTCCTTCCCCAGGATTCTTGAAAGGAGGGACATTTACTGCAGCTGAAACCTCTGTTCGCACAAAAGCAGGTGGGGCAGAGGGCAGCCACTGAAGGAGACACCAAGGACTCAGAAACTGCAACTGCCATAGGGGCTTTGCTTTCCTTCTGAGTGGCTGAGACAACACGCCAGTTCCGAGAAGGCCGTTTTCAGCCAGCTGGGCAGGGCTGCTGGTAGGCAGAGGGGAATCACTGGGAGGGCACAGGCTCCTCCCCGCCCCCGCTCCAGGACCAGGGGTGCAGTAACTGCCCAGCTGGGCAGCAAACACCTTTCATTCTCACCCTGCCCACACCACTGGGGCAGGAAACAGCAGTTTAGTGTTTGCACGCATGAGGTTAAAAGGATGTGGCTTTTAAACACACGCGGGCCAGGGTGAGTCCCTTTCCCCACACCTCTCCTTCTATTTGGGGTACCCCCCATCAAAGCAACAGGGCTGCTCAGGAATCCCCACCACCACCACCACCCGTCCCAGCCAGGACGGTTCTGAAGGGAAGCCCCTCTCTCTTCCCTGGGGGCTGCCTCCTGCCCAGCTTGGGTCTTCACTGCACAGTGTAAGAGTTCCCCCCAGCTAAAGCTGAATGACCAGCTGGCCCGCAAAGTTACAGCCACTCAGGGGACAGCTATGTTAACAGCCCAGAAGGGGCTGGGCTCACTGTGCTTCCTTTACTCTAGGGAACTGCATTTTTCTACGATTATTATTCCTTGGGTTGGCTGCTCAGCTCCTCAGCGTCATTTCCCCTTTGGGTGGGAAAGTTCTTTCCTTCTGCATTGATTTTCATTATGACTTAAGCCTCCTCTCCCAACCCCCACTCTCATTTGCGGATCTCACAATTAAAGCCTGGCATACGGACTGCAAAAGTCAGTGTATAAACTTAAGCACTCCGCTTAAAACTGTGGCTTGGAAACCCCAAGTTGTTAAAAAAAAAAAAAAGAAAAGCAAGAGAAAGGAAACCTCGAGGACTTGGCATCCTATCTCCGCGGGCTGAAACACCAGCAACAAGTTGAGCTGAACAGCCTGCGGGTGACAGGTGGGCGCAAAAGTTTAACAAAGGCCACACAAACGGGAAGCAGGGCAGAGCTGCCGGCCAGGGACTTGTGGTCTAAGCAGGCTAACAACCCACAGAATGCAAGCCCAATCACTCAACAGTGAGAACCTTGAACTCTGCCAAGAGGAAAGGGGCTAGAAATGGCCCCGGGGAAGAAAAGGACATCTCTGGTCCCTCCGTTGACACCGTATTTGGAAGCCCAGGCCACGAGGACCAGGCACTGACCACCAACATCCCCACAACACAAGGGGCTGCAGGCAGTTTCCCCAACAATCCACTGAAGCACCTTATTTGTAAGACTCAGGGCTCATAACCAGCAGCAGCAAGCATCTCCCCAAACACAAGAGCACTGGTGCAGATACTGGCTGTCCATCTGTCAGGGGTGCAGAGAGGGCAGACATCCAAATGGGATAGTGTGTGGACCACAGGGCCTCCAGAGGCCCTTCCAGCGTTGAGACTTGCCTGCTTTGGAAATAACTGATTGTACCTTGTGATACACAGTGGCCGATCAAAAAAGGTCCAAAGAAAATCTCAGAGGTTACTAGGTAACTCAAACTCACTGAAAATCACTTGATGCAAGTTTCTTGTTCATTGTTTCTTTTTTCCCTCTAAGTGACATTGTCTGAGCCACCACCAGAAAAGAAGTACAAGTCCCGCCTGAATCCTCAGCTGTATCAGTAGCTTCTATTAGTTTTCAATAGGTAATCAATTTCCTCTCTTCTACTCTCACCTTCCTTACATTCCACCTGAGAGCCAGCCTGAGCTCAATTGAAGCACAGACACTCCTCGGCTGGTCTCTGTGGAGGGGTAGGAGGAACAGGGGAGATCCTCTCAGGTCAGAGAAGTTTGGGATGCCCCCAGCTCCTGCCTAGCTGCTCTCTGTGGCTCTCATGTGCGTGCCTCTAGAGCCACCACGCATCTGAAACCTCCTTTGCTCTCACCTCCCCAAAGGAATCTTTGCAACTGGAAAGGTTGCAAAGTCAAGACTAGCAGAGTTACCCGCCACGCCTGTGAGGAAGCGTGGATCATCTACGGTGCCAGGGGTCCCTGACCAGCAAGGGAGATCAGCCCCAGCTCTCACCTGCTGAGTCCCCTAAGCCAGCTGCCTCCACTGTCCCTCTCCTGTAACACTGAGCTCTATGTGATATGTGAGGATTCTCAGCCACAAGAGAAGGAAGGAGACTTCTATACCAGTCTCACCCATTCAGGTCCCTGGCAAGTCAGCATCCCTCCCATCCATCCATGAACAAGACAGGACCCTACAGCTAAGAAAGCCTGACTTCCAGCCATAGAAAGCTGCTTTCAGTTCCTGTACTCCACTTTCATTTAGAAGACTGATATGTTTCTGCACAGTATTCCTGGTTACTTTCCTTGTGTGAGAAAAGCAGGAAATGTTCTCTTTTATGTTCTTGATTCCTTTCCGTGGAACTTAAAACAATGTGCGCTGTAAGTTACCTAGAGTTGGGGTCCCAGTGAGTGTGTCTCTTGGGTCTCTGGAAGCTTCTTTCCCCTCTCTCTTCCCTTTACAGATTCTCAGTTTCCCAATCTTGTGCCCGTGATGGAGAAGTTCACAAGGGCAAGGCATTTGCAATGATGAGAGTACTAATGAATGTGAAATTGAGTTTTTACTTGAGGATCTGATTTTTTTTTTTAAGCTTTTTGCTTATTTAATTAGAGGAAGCATCCCTAGGTGCAATGAAGTAAGCTAAGTCCTATCCCAGGAAGTCTGTGTGATATGAGAGACTTAAATGAAGTGTCCACTAGGAAGCTGAAGCCTGTTTTCAGCCTTCACCTAAACTCTAAGACAGTACCTAGTGCTCCAAGTGACCTGGCTTCTCTGGGTAACCCAGGAGAACAGACGCCTTGTGTCACTCATGGGAAGGCAGTGCTTTAACACCACCGCATTGCTGACTTTGTTCAAAGAACTTTCCACTTATTTTTACTTTCATTTTGTCCCATCATCACCAGGAGGCTGGGAAGAGCGAGGGTCATTACTTTCATTTCACAGATGGAGAGACCGAGATCAAAAGAGGTGACATTCCCGGGGTCACAATGGTATTATGATTGGAATTCCACTTGGTCCTTAGCATTTCTTCCAGACCCAAAGAAGGAACTGGATACAAAGGTCTGGAGGTGAGCAGGCAGATCCCTCTCTGAGTGGACCGGCGGCGGTGGCCGTTTATGAAGCCGCAGCTCATCAGGAAAAGAAAAGGGAGGAAAGGCTGGGGGACAGTCCTGTGTTGGGGTCTGCCGTACAGGGCTTCGCCCTGGAACCCCCCACCTCCACACAGTCCCTGGATCTCTCTGCTTTACAGAGAGCCAGTGGAGTGTTTGGTTTCCAACTACACCCTTTGTCTTTTACAAATATCCTTAAGGCTAGAACCCTTAAAAAAAAATCAGTTATTTAAATTTGAAAGTCAGGCTCTGTACCGAGAGAGGCCCATTTCTGCATCCATAGAAAAAAAATGGAATTGGGGAATGGGCTGGCCGGATGTTATCACCTCCGAAGTGGGAGAAGTGCTTTTTGTGAGGTTTGGGTTTTTCCTTTTATTTTTAAGGTGGGTGTATACAGGATCCGGGGTCCACCATGGGAGATAAGTTTTCCTCCAAGGGGGTGGGGGGACAACAGGATGGCCACACCCCCCAGGCCAGCCTCCCGCGAAAGCGTCTAGGAAACCACTCTTCCTGGCTCGCTGCCCTCCCTCCGGGTCCACCCGCAGAGTCCCGGCGCGCCCGGCCAAGCGGAGCCCCCACGGGGGTGAGCGTCGCCCGGGCCTAGGGCGGCGGGATGCGGCCCCGGGCGCGCCCACGCTCCCAGCCCGAGGCTCGCTCGGCGCCCGTCCCCTGCTCTCACTCACCCGCGCTCCCGCTTCGCGGGGCCCGGCTCGAGGGTCCCGGCCGCCTCGCGGCGCCCGGCGCAGGGGCGGTCTGGCGGTGGCCGGGGGATGCGGGCCCGCGGCGCTCCGGGGGCGACGTGGGCGACGGCGGCAGCTTGCGACCCGGGCTGGACTCGGTCGGCCACGCCGGCCCCGCGCCTGCCGGGGAGAAGGGCTGGCCCCGTGTCCCGGGGGCGGCCGGCGGCGGCAGCAGCAGCAGCGGCAGCAGCAGCAGCAGGAGCGGCGGCGAGGCCATGGTGGCGGCGCCCGCCCGCGCTCACATGCCCGGCGCGCGGGGCGGGCGCGGGGCGGCCGCGGGTGCGAGGGACGCGGGCGGCGGGTGCCGCGCGGGGCCGGGGAAGTGAGCGAAGTGAGGCTGCGAGCGCGGTCCCCGCCTCAAAAGTTGTGGGGAGCCGGGGGAGGGAGGCCGGGGGCCGGGCGGGCGCGGCGGAGGCGGCCTCGGCGCCGCTCCATGCTGATTAGCCCGGGCGGGTCGCGGGGCGGGCGGCTCCTCCTCGGGTTGACATCACCGACCGAGCGCGGCCGGGCCGGCCGGGGCGGGGAGAGGGCAGGAAGGGGGCGGGGGCCGGGCCGCGAGCGCCGGCCTGGGACCGCGGTGGGAGGTCCTCGGAGAGGGCAACCTTGGGCGCGCGCACACACACGGACACGGACACGCACACACAGACACACACATGCACACACGCCCTCCCTTCCCCAATTAGAATTGCCTTGCCATGTGCAGAAAATTTAGAAAACCCGAGTCTTCCAAATCCGGAACCAGAATTTCCCAACTCCTTAAATGCACAATCGATCGGTGAGAAGCAGGTACTGGGTAATGTGATTAGCACTAACTAGATCCTACAAAGTGCTTTGATATGCAAAGCAGTGGAACCTGTGGCCCTGTTCCCAGCCTTATTAATTTGAAGTGTCCCCACCACCCACCACCACTTCTCCTCCAGGCCCCCAGGGCTGCGGCTGAGTTGGCGGTGGCCAAGCCTTAACACTTCACCCTTCAGCCAACTGGAGAGTCATCCTACCCAGCTCCCCGCGCCCTCTCAAGCCTGGATTCCATCTCCACCCCACCACTGCCTTTGGCTCACATCAGAGTTCTGCAGAAATGTCATGGTCAGGACACCCAAAGAGGCTGCAGGGAAAAGAAAACTGTGAATTCAGACAGGCCTAGGGCAAACTCTATCCGGCAAAGGGATGTAGATCGCGTATTAAACAGAATATGCATAGGGATCCGTAAATTCTAAATGGATACCTTCAGGGGAAAGAGTCAAAGATTTCATGTAAACAGACTTTCTTGGTAAATAAAGGATAAAATGTCTGTAAAATTGTAAGACTAAGCCTCTGTATTTCTAGGTGAAGAAAGAAAGGCTCAAAATAAGAGAATAATTTGCTCAAAATTCTGAAGCTAGACCCAAAGATGAAGTGATTTATCTGTGAATGACCATGTGGCATCATTAATTCTGGTCCCACAATTTTGAATTTGCAATAATCCAGACAATGTCTCAACTGAAATGAATGCTGGCGCTCCTTGGGAGGCTCGTCAGTTCTACTGGGGACCCTGTCTGACCACCAGATGCTTGGGAAGCTATGAGGGTGGACTTCCCTTTCAGGCCTGTCTCCACCCTGATTCTCTGCTCCTCTCAGTGGCCGTCCCTGAGCCCCATGACCCACCTTGAGGGTAATGAGCAGATCATGGTGTCCAGGACAGCTACAGAGGAACCCAGACCCACTCTGGTGATTCAAAGGGAGTCACTTGGTAGAAAACATAAAGGATGCTCTGTATATACAAGCTCACCTTAAACTGTGGAGTGAGAAGTTAATGGCTTGGTTTTATTTTGTTTTTAAAGAACCACAAAACAAACCCAGCTTTCCAGGGCTCTCGCGTGGAATTACCAGGCCTTTCCAAGAAAGTGTCATACCATCACACCCCTGTAGGAAACTTGGTTTGCCCTCCTGGCCCCAGTTCAACTTCTTGGATCCTGCTCTCATAGTAATAGGCTGCCCAGAGTTCTGATATAACCCGTTGCCCAGAGGCAGCCAGACAAACCCCAACAAGCCAAGACACTGTAAGGTTCAGAGGTTCTGGTCACTGCCATTCCCTTCTTTCCTCAGAGAACATTCCACATAACCCAGTTGCCCTCCTGGGCCACCAGTGACATGTAAGGACTTAATGACTCTCAGGCTTCTGGTGTGGATTCAGAGAGTTCTTCACCATCAAGGCCTGGGGACCAAACATGCTCCTGTCACACCTGCCTCCCCTTTAGGCACAGATTCACCATCTCTGATCTTCTCTCCACTTTCTAGGAGAAGGACCTATTTCAGGTCAGCTGGGTAAGGCTTAAACTGTGGGTGAGGGGCAGGGTGGGAAACACAGGAGAACCTGGAAAGACTGATCACAGTGAAGAGGGATCCCAGCATAATTTCATCTCCTCCCAGGACAGAACAAGAGAAAAGAGCAAGAGAGAGCTGGAGGCAAAGAGAACCCTGGAGAGAGTAATCATATTGGTTTTAGGGCCCTTGCCTTCTGTCCTGACTTCACCACTGTTTGTATGATCTGGGCCTGTTTCCTCATCTGTGAAACAAAGATTGTCCAGATGATTGCTAAGACTACTCCAGCTCTGCTATTTTAGTGTTCAGTAAAAAAAAAAACAAAAACAAAAAAACCTCTGACACAGTAGCAAGGAAGTATAAAACAGGTGTCTAAGGAATTTGGAATGTTTCCTTCCTAGGGATATAAAAATCCAGACAAGATTTTTGGTCATCTCAGATGGCTTAGAAGAGGCCTGTCCAGAGCCAAGGAGATAAATCAGATGACATTCCTAGGTCCATTCCAGATCTAGAATTAAACAGGTTGGAAACCCATTCAGACCAAACTCCTGGACTGAGTAGGTTAAGAGTCAGACATTCCTAACCTCTCTAAGGGTGGGAGTGGGGCCACTGCAGAGTGGTTGACTGTGAAATCAGCAGTGAGCCTGGCATCTCCAGTACTGTATATAGTCAGAGCTTTTGTAGGGGCTTGTTTGTAGGGGCTACAAGCCTGCTCTACTTGTAGGAGTTGGATTAGCTTTTGGCTAGGCTGCAGTAACAGATAGGTTCCCCAAAGGCAGCAGTTTCTCCCCGTTCACTTAACAGACTGAAGCACTGATGTTCAGGTCAGGGGGGTGGCTCTCCCCCGCTTGTGTTTTGGGCTCCACACTGTGGCATCTCTGCCATTCTCTAATGCATAGCTTCCAAAGTTGCCCTTGGAATTGACATCCCAATCAGCCAGAGGTGAAAAAGAACATGAAGATGTGAGGATGGGAGGTTTGGATGGGCCAGGCTTCACTTCCTCTTATATCCCACTAGAGAGAACATAATCACATGGCTCACCAAACTGCAAAGGAGTCTGGAAAATATAGTCTAGCCATACAGGCTGGAAGGGAAGAAGGGATTTGGGTAAACAGCTGGCAGTCTCTACCCCACCACTTGCTATCAGTAGGGCAGGGAAAGGAAAGGGAGGAGAAAGGAGATTCATATCTCTGGCCTCAGTTTCCTCCTTCATAAAACAAGGGTGTTGAATCAGATGATCTGTCAGGGCCCATCTGTTTTAACATTCTGTGGTTCCAAGAGGTGATGAAATGTCCTTCTGCACCAAAGTAAACAAGCCTGCAGGCTCCTGCCGCAGCCTGTGCGCGGCCTGTGGACTCCTCCTCTGCCAATCATCTGGAGGGTGGACCCTGCAGAGAGGGCCTTGGGTTCTCTCCAAGTTCTGTTCCTGATACTGTTCTCACTCCTTGGCCAAGAAAAGTGATCTCTACTGACCTCAGTCTCCCCAACTGTACAGTGGGGAGAAAAAAAATCATTACCCTTTGCTGCCTCTTGGGGTTGATCTGAGGATATGATGAGATCACTGTCGGGAAGGCATCAGGAGCCCATTGGACTTAAAGTGCTGCACATGATGCTCTGATTTTAACCAGAGCCTTTAATAACACTGCCTTCAGAACCGGACCAGAGTGTGCTGGTTCCTGAGGATAGTGCCCCGGTAGGGTCTGTGGCGGTAGACACAGTGGTGACTGCATATCAGTAACATCAGGGGACGAGAGACCCTGAGGGCTGAGAAGCCAGTCAACAGACTCCTGGATTGAGCTTCATCTGGGGTGGGATACTGGGCCTGCCCCTCTGCTGTGTGTTCATCACATTTTTACACCCTGGGAGTGTTTACTCATCCTCTCATCTGCTTGTCCCTTCCGCCCCTCATCTGTGAATTGCTTTCTGGGAAGTCCTGAACCCAGCATAGTGCCTTCTTTCTTTCATTTAGCCATTCAACAAATATTTACTAAGTAACTCCTCCATGCCTGGCGCTGTGCTGGGTGCTGTGTTGTGCTGGCACTGTGCCTGGCACTATCTGTTGGGTGAGTCTCTCAGACCCCACAGAGCTTAAAGGTTTGGAGAAGACAGATAGCAATCAAAAGAGTGCAATGTAAACTTGTCATTGTGCAAAGTGCCCTGGAGGAAGAGACATGGTGTGAGGTTTCCCTGTAAATGTGATACTGAGCTACTATCTGGAAGCTCTGGAAGCAATTAACATGTAGGCTACCAATCAGGCAAAGGAGAATGAGGAGCAAAAGCCCTGAAGCAGGAAGGATTGAGATAAAGGGAAAGGACCAAAGCAAGCCAACCTGGTTAGAACACAGAGAGTGAGGAAGAACATGGAGGGAAGTGGGGATGGAGACTTTCAGAGCAGATCCTGACAGCCCATTTTTAAGACTTTTTGCTTTATCTTAATAATTTAGAGAAGTCATTTTAAGGTTTTAGATTAGTGAGGTGGAGATGGAAAGTATCATTCCGGCTGTGACAAGGGGAATGATTTAGAAACAGACAAGCGCTGATGCCTGAACTCTTGGAGCCCATGTGAGAAATGAATATTCTTGGACGAGGATGATAGAAATGGGTTCAGAGGAGAAAACAGACTTGAAACTGCAGCAGGTAAAACCCATGAGATACACAGATAGATACAGAGGGTAAGGAAAAGAGGTCAAAGATTTCCCGAGTTTCTGGTTTTCATGATTGGATGGATAGTGGTATCGCACAAGGAAGGGGAACAGTGGGTGAGAACTAGATCACTGCGGTCAAGATCATTAAGTTTGTCTTGGACTTGGGAAGCTTTGGAGATGCCCACGTGGCCATGCCAAGTGTGCCTCTGCAGACCTGGAACTGAGAGGAGAGGTCCAAGTTTGAGGTCTAGATCTGCGTAACAGGGAATGAGATCATCTGGATAGGGCTGTAGTAAGTGAAGGAAGCCTAAAAATGAGCCCAGAGGACACATCATGAAATGGCTGGGGAGAGGGACTGTGCCAGAAAGGAGACTGGGAAGGAGCCATGGAGATGTGGGAGAAAATCCAGGAAAAGCTGTGTCACTGGAGCAAGGGAAGGAGATCATGGTCAACAGCATGTAACTCAGCTGAAAAGGTCAAGTAAGGTAAAGACCTGAAAATCCACTGGTTCTACCAACATGGAAGTAACCAGCGACCATAGTAAGAAAGGTATCAAGGGAGCTGAAGGGACGGACAGTGGAGTGAGTCGGGAAGGATGGGAAGTGATGAAACCAAGCTGGTAGATATAACTTTAAGAGTTTGCTTTGGGCTTCCCTGGTGATCGAGTAGTTAAGAATTTGCCTGCCAATGCAGGGGACACGGGTTCGATCTCTGGTCCGGGAAGATGCCACATGCCTGGGAACAACTGAGCCTGTGGGCCACAACTACTGAGCCAGTGCTCTAGAGCCCATGTGCCACAACTTCTGAAGCCCACTCTTCAAGAACTCCTGCTCCACAAGAGAAGGCACCGCAATAGGAAGCCCGCACACGGCAACAATGAGTAGCCCCTGCTCGCCGCAACTAGAAAAAGCCCACATGCAGCAACGAAGACCCAGCACAGCCAAAATAAATAAATAAATAAATCTTTTTTTTAAAAAAAAGGAGCTTGGCTTTGAAGGGGAAAGTGTATTAGGAGAGTGACTACAGGGGAGTAGAGGGGGCCGGGAGTTTTTGTTGATTTTAGTGGGAGAATGTGGTCATAGAAAGGGTCTGCTTGGGAGAGAGAAAAATTGAAGTTTAAAAAAGAGAAAAGATGAGTTGACAGAATATGGCTTCTGAGAAGCAGGAAAAGAGAATCCACAGCACAGGTGGAAGGACCAGCCTTGGGAGAAGGGAAAGAGGAGAGGGCTGATGGGGTTTGGATTTCTTTCTGAGGACTTGAAATTTTTTTGTAAAATAGCAAATACAAGGCTATTTGTTAAGAGTTGGGGGACTGAAGGGGTGGGGCCTCTGAATTTGAAATTTGGGGAACATCAGTACATTCATCTCCTAGGCTTGCTGTAAAACAAAGTGCCTACACACTTGCTGGCTTAAAACAACAGCTTATCCTCTCACAGATCCGAAGGCTGCAAGTCCAAAGTCAAGGTGCCAGCAGGGCCATGCTCCCTGTGAAAGTTCCAGAAGAGAATTCTCCCCTGCCACTTCCTAATTCCGGTGGCTGCCAGCCATCAGCGGTGTTCCTTGGCTTGTAGACATATCACTCCAGTCTCTGCCTCTGTCACCACATGGCCTTCCTCCTTCTGTATCTTCACCTGGCCTTCTTATAAGGACACCAGTCATTGGATTTACAGCCCAACCTAATTCAGTCTGATCTCATTTTAACTTGATTACATCTGCAAAGATCTTTTCAAATAATGTCACATTCACAAGTACTAGTGGTTAGGGTTTGAACATCTTTCTGGAGACACAGTTCTACCCACCAGAATGAAGAAGTTTAGAAAACTGTAGAGTGTGAGACCAATACGCCAGTAGACTCACCCTGTTCAGGGCTCCCAGAGCTTAGTGGACAGTGTCCAGCATTCCCAGCTCTTTCCAGGGTGCTCCTCTCTGCTGATCTGCACCCAGAATCCCTAGCTTGAGCTGGGGCGTGTCAGCTCTCTCCCATTTCAGGGTAGATTCCTTCCCACCAGGAACAAATACTTCTGCCCTCCCTTGACCCCTCCTCCTTTCCCGTCTCCATCTCATCTCTGCATTCCACCCCATCCTTTCCTCTGCCAGTGATGCATCAAGAACTGCTGCAGACAGAAGCTGCTGAGCCAGCCCTGACAGCACTGGGGCTGTAACAGAAGGGAGAGGATGCAGGCCCCCAGGGAACACTTGCTACTCCTGCACTGCTTTGTTCAGAGTTCCAGGAAGCAGAATGCCTTGGGATTTTGACAAGAGAACTGAAGGAATAAACACATCTCCTTATTTTTGACCCCCCAGGAGATGCCTTACTGTCCTTTTCTGGTATGTCAGGAATGGTTTCGTTTTGTCCAGGCCAAGCTGGGCTGCTCTCTGCCTGCTGGTGCAGGGCTCCAGAGGCATTTGCCTTGGATGGCCAAGGTGAGAACGTAAACACGGCAAGGCAAACGCACTGCAAACGGGCTGGGACCTCCTCCAGGGAGGAAGGCTTGTTCACGGCTTGGCCCAGCTCCCAAGCATCATGTACAGCAACCCTGAGTTCCAACTTTGACAGCTCGGGGCGGGTCCTCGAATGACTTTCCGTTTCTTGTCTGCCCATCTGAGAGGACCGTTCCTTTCCAAACAACATTCCTCCGATAAAATCGGTTACACAGTGGAAACATCAAGGAGCCAGGAACATTCTCCAGTGCAATGGGACTCTGATAAAGTGGTCTGATTTTGCAAGGCCTTCTAGCATGAAAAATCCTCCCCAGAGCAGGCAGAGAAATTCCTGGGATGCCAGGACACAGGGCAGAGTGGTCTGGGCCCTAAGGAAGGATCAGAAAACCCAGAATGACATTTCTGCCATGGGCAGAGAGGCCTGCGTTTGCAGGCATCATCTCATTCACCAGTCAACATATGGTTGACGAGGACTCTCCAAGTGTCAGGCCCTGATCCAGAGTCACTGGGAAGGTGGTATCTTCATGTGACAGCTCAGCATCCCTGTCTTTCAAAGAGCAGCAATAACTTGCTCCCCACACATAGCCCAGGTTAGAAATCAGGAGCAAGTCTGTGGCTTCACCTCCATGGGTCTCCTCCGTGGGCACTCCTCAAGTCTCACTTTGCATCACTGAGTGCCTCCTGGTTTGTCCATTTCTCTGTGTCTCCATCAGACTCTCTTTTCCTGCCTTTCCTCTAATCAAATTCTTCTTTTTTTCTCCTTTTTTTCTGTTTCTTTTCTCTAACAAACTGTTCAGTTCAGTTCAGTCGCTCAGTCGTGTCCGACTCTTTGTGACCCCATGAATCGCAGCACACCAGGCCTCCTGTTACACAGAACTAAATACATTTAAAAAGTGTTTGTGGAATAAACCTTTACATTCTCTGGGTTTTATTCTTAAAATTGGTTGAATATGTGTCCTTCTCTGTGTCATCTGCATTTCTTACAGGACCATGAGTCACTATTTACAACTTCTTATTAAAATATGACGTACACAGAATATGCGTAGGGTTCTACAAGTGCACATGTAGTGGCTGTGAGTGTACCACTCCGAGCTCACTACCAGAGCGTAAGCACAGGGAACACTCGCGGGAGAGATGTCACGTTCTCCTCTGCCCATCGTCCCACACCGTCACCACCATCCTGAATTCTTTCAGCACAGATTAGTAGTTTTTGATAAAATACAAAATACCTGTTTTTTAAATTTTCTATCGGTGGAGTGCTGTAGGATGCACCCTTTTGTGCCTGGATTTTATTGCTCAGCATATGACGGTCGATTCACTCACATGCAGCTATAAACCCTTCATTCTCCTTGCTTCACAGCACCCAAGGTGGGGTCAACCCACAATTTATTTTCCCTTCTATGGTTAATGGGCATTTGAGTGGCTTCCATGAGCAGCTATTACAAATAATGTTGCTATTAACATTTGTGCATGTGTCTTTTGATGGCATATATTACTTTTATACTTAGGGGGGGAAAAAGCAAACTATTTCCATTTTAAAAGATGGAGGCAGACCGGTGCGATATGTTTAGAAAAGGGCTCTGGAGTAGGAAGTAGAATACATAAGAACACATGAGCCTTTGTTCTGGCCTCTGTGTTCTCTATTTCTACAACTTTGAGCCAATCAATTAATCTCAGTTTTCTCATCTGCAAAAGATGGACAGTAATATCTGCCATTGGTAGGCATGCCTACCTCACAATCAAGACGGATGATGGATATGAGGGTTTAAGTGTCATGCAAAAATGAAACACATTAAGAAAAAATAAATAATAGTTACATCTTGATTCACCTGTTTTTAAAATTTGAGAAAACAAAATTGAACCTGGGGCCTTAGACAAAAGATCTCCCCAATCGTGACCCACTGTAGGCAATACAAGATACACACATATCTCAAAGATAACAAATAAAGACAATAAATGTCTCAAAATATCCTGTCTCCAAAAGTGTTTCACATGAGTGACTGAGAACAGGTGGCCTGTGACGTCTCTTATCCCTTTCAAGTGGCCTTGTCTCTGAGTAGATGGGGCCCCAGGTCTAGACAAGCTCTTCACTGACTAAGCTGTAGGAACCTGGGGGATGGACCCAGGACTCGCAAGAGGAGGGATGTGCCCACAGAGGACACACACAAGGCCAGGACTGGACGTATCTTCAGATCCAAACCAGTGCCCTGTCCCATCCCCTGTATTGGATGAGTCTCCCCTCATAAGGAGAGACTCAGACAACAGTACAGGACTGGAAACAGGGCTGCATGGCTGCTGACCAGCAGAGCATGCGTATCTGAGGCTCCAAGCTCTCGGCCAGCATGGGGTCATTTGTCAGTGGAGGGCACTGGGGCTGTCCACACGCTAGTGCGGATGCAGGCTAGGCATGGCCATCCCACCCTATTCTTCCTCCCCGCCCAACCCAAACAAACCCGGTGCTGAGCCCCCACCCTGCAGGGAGCTCCCACAGCACTGGCTGTCCTGTGCTTGCTGTCCATGGATGCGAACCTTCACGGTCCCTGCCCCTGTCTGGGGGGGGGAAGGGAACTGTGGCCCAAATGAAAGAGAGGGGTCTGGGAAGGAGGCCACTGTGCAAGAGGGGTTCTGAGCAGGAACTCCTGAGGAGATGGGGAAGTGAATGAGAGCCTTAAAAACCAGGCATTGCCCTAGAGTTTCTCAGCCCAGGTTGAATATGAGAATTGCTGAGGGAATTTTTACAAAATGCTGGTGCCTGGAACCCACCTAGTAATCAGAAGCATTGGCTATTAGGTGGGGCATCAATATTTTTTTAAAGTTTTCTAGGTGATTTTTGGGACTTCCCTGGTGTTCCAATGGCTAAGACTCCAAGCTCCCAAAGCAGAGGGCCTGGGTTCAACCCCTGGTCAGGGAACTAGATCCCACATGCTGCAACTAAGACCTAGCTCAACCAAATAAATAAAAAAATAAAAATTTTAAACTTTAGAATCACTTTCCAGGTGACTCTAATTTACAGCCACAGTTGATAACCACTGCCTTATCCTTAGTGCAGTAGGAATACTCAAGAGAAGCTGCTAAGTCACTTCAGTCGTGTCTGACTCTGTACGACCCCATAGACGGCAGCCCACCAGACTCCCCTGTCCCTGGGATTCTCCAGGCAAGAACACTGGAGTGGGTTGCCCTTTCCTTCTCCAGTGCAGGAAAGTGAAAAGTAAAAGTGAAGTCGCTCAGTCGTGTCCGACTCTTCGCGAACCCATGGACTGCAGCCTACCAGGCTCCTCCATCCATGGGATTTTCCAGGCAAGAGTACTGGAGAGGGGTGCCATTGCCTTCTTCAACTCAAGAGAAGAGGTGATGGTAAAACATTCCTGGCAGGAGGAGAAGGGGACGACAGAGGATGAGATGGCTGAATGGCATCACCAATTTGATAGACATGAGTTTGGGTAAACTCCAGGAGTTGGTGATGGACAGGGAGGCCTGGAGTGCTGCGATTCATGGGGTCATAAAGAGTCAGACACGACTGAGCGACTGAACTGAACTGAACTGAACTGAAAGAAGAGGTGATGCTGTGTCCTCAGTCCATAAGAAAATATGGTGAATGATTATGAGTCTCAGAACATTTTGGTTGAACCATCCATGAGCAGTCTATTCCAAATCCTGTTTCCTCTCCTCCTGGCCAGCTCAGAAGTCTGCACCCTTTTCCTGCTTCTTCATCCTAGAGCACTCCTGCAAACCAAGCTGCAGGCTACTCAGGAAGCAAGTGCTGTCATCTGGTTTCACAGTTTCTGAATCAAAAGGAGCGGCTTGTACACATTCATTAAATACTTGCTAAGTGAGTGACTGAATGAATCCATGATGAGATGGATGGGTTGACAGGGCAAATAAAAAATACTTAAAGCCATGAATTGGGATGATTTATAACTAAAGACACACCTCTACTACTGAAGGTCTTTCAATCTTGTTGAGCAAAAAAAGAGCTACACAGATCATGAATAAAAGATGCACAGAATCAAAACTACAGTTGCTCACTACACACATACACACACACACATAATTTTCCTAAATAAACTGTGCTGTTCCTTCAAATCAGCATCTTGAAAGGCCTTATAAAATTATTCCAGTGATGCTGTCAATCCTCAAAGTGTGTTGTACTGGGATCTCACCTTTAGACTTGAGGGCTGTTTCTTGCAGCAGCAAGCCCATCCTGACCCATAAAGACACACAGAATTACACAGAGTTGCCCACTTGCCAAGCAATTCAGTCAAAAAAAAAAATTGACACTGCCATTGTGTCTGTCCTTGTGACTTTCAGCTTGGGATTCATATTTGAACCTTAGCCTCTTAACACATATGGTGTATGTCACATTGCACAGATCAGCATTCATCGAGCCCTCTTGCTGGCTGCTGGGGGATGATTGCTAATCCTTTGAAACGCCACTCACCCTCAGGGCTGCCCTGAGTGAATCTGATAGAGACCACATGGCCCATATTTCAACCCCGTCTTCACATGTGGTGAGTCCAGCTTCTTTTTACAGAGAGGCATCTCTAACTGACACAAACAATCAGGTAAGTGCACAGGCATGCACACACACATACACACACATGTGTGTGTTTTCAAAGAAACACAATTAACCCGCTTTTCCTCCCCTTTTTTCTTTCTTGGAATAAAACTTGGAGGAAAAAAAAGAAACAATTTTAAAAAAGAGAAAACCCCAGGCTCTCCATTGTTTTAAGAGACTCCCATTAGAGAAGTGCTCTGCCTCTTTTAGAAGTAAGCTGTAGCCACCTCATGTCAATAAACGGTGGTGAGCAGTCAACTATTCTGCCCTCCATTCACCCCGGCCCAGCAGCCCAGGGAACAGGTAAGGGCACCAGCCCTGATGCTGTGAGATGGGCTGCATGCCCAGGAGCAGAGCCAGCTGGGGACCCCATGATGCTGGTGGGCCTTTCCTGCCATCTGCTTCCCCCTTTACTTGAAGGTGACCTTCCCCTCACCACCTAAGAAGAGTGCCTTGTCAAGAGTCAAGGACTTACACCTCTACTTCTTCCATCAAACCGACAAACTGACCTCTATCTCTGCTTGTGAGCCTCCTCATAGCAGCCCAGGCACACCTCCCAGAGGCAGAGATGCTGAACAGTGTGTGGTAAATACAGACTTCTGCATTTTTGTCTGCAGAGAAGTGCAAACAGTATGGGCTAACCAAGCCCGTGCAACCACTGCTTCTGATCTTCTCTTCCTGGGCATCCACGTGGATATGTAGGGAATAAGATATAGCAAGAAAAGGATTATTTGCTCTAGAAGGTTTCCCTGGTAGTTCGGATGGTAAAGAATCTGCCTGCAATGCGGGAGAATTGAGTTCAATCCTTGGGTTGGGAAGATCCCCTGGAGAAGGGAATGGCTACCCACTCCAGTATTCTTGCCTGGAGAATTCCATGGACAGAGGAGCCTGGCAGGCTGCAGTCCATGAGGTTGCAAAGAGTTGGACATGACTGAGTGAATTCCACTTTACCTCAACCCTTGTTTAACTTGAGAGTGGGATAGATATTTTGACGTTTAAGAAAATTCCCCAAGGCTCTGGGAAGGGAAGGAAGGCTGAGAGCAGTGGTATAGGGTCATGACCAGATGAGTCTGATTCGCTGAGGGGGGTGAGGGGAGGCAGAACTGAAATCAGTAAGTGGTGACTGCCGGCTCCCCACACCCTGACTGCACCTGCCACAGAGCCCCTGCTGGTGTCTGGAGAAGCAGGCCCACCTTGTCTGCCACTGACAAGATACAGAGGGGCCTCCTGAAGCAAGTGGACTCCACCCTGCTCTGAGACTTTGAGCTAGCAGATGCCAAGAACCACTGCAGCTCCTGTGGCTTTGTTTTCTTTCAATATTGCCCAGTGAGTGACACACAATCAGCAGCGCTGGTGGGAGAACACTTCTATGACACCTCCTCCACAGTGATTTCCTCCCCAAATACTCACAAAGGCACTTGGAGGAAGGCAGGGATTATAATTCCCACTTTACAGAGAAGGAAATCAAGGCACAGAGAGGTTAAGAAGCCTACCCAAGGTCACAGAACTAGTAAATGGTGGAGCCAGGATAAACAGAGATCTTCGCCCCAAATCCCATGAATTGGCAACTATACCAAACTCCCTCTCAAAGGAATCCACTTAAAGGTCAAAGAATGGAAGAAGGGATGATCTACATTCTCTTGTTTTGGTCCTTCTGTGTTACTTGCCTTCGCTCACCTCATTCCCTTGGCTGATGAGCCTTTCCGTATACTCTGACCAACCACTTCCTTCAAGAAGTCGCCTGGGTTTCTTCCTCACTTGGTGTCTCCTCAGCATTCGTGAATTCAACTTGCAGCAGTCATTTGACTGGATGCCGGACACTTTCAGCCCTTTCCCTGTGCCCCTCCAGCATCTCCCTACTCTCCAGACTCCCAAAGAGGGTCAGGTCTTAATCCTCAGATCCTATGTAATAGTTACTTATACGGCCAAAGGCAAAAGCTTGAAAGCAAAAGGAGTAAGGGTGGCAGATGGTTAGATAGCATTAGAAAGAAAAGAAAGTGAAGTTGCTCAGTTGTGTCCGACTCTTTACGAACCCATGGACTGTAGCCTGCCAGGTTCCTCTGTCCACGGGATTTTCCAGGCAAGAATACTGGAGTGGGTTACCGTTTCCTTCTCCAGGGGATCTTCCCAACCCAGGGATCAAACCTGGGTCTTCGCACTACAGGCAGACTCTTTACCATCTAAACCACCAGGGAAGCCCTAGATAACATTACTAACTCAATGGACATGGGTATGAGCAAACTCCCGGTTGTAGTGAAGGACCGGGGAGCCTGACATGCTGCAGTCCATAGGGTCCCAAAGAGTCAGACATGGCTTACCAACTGAACCACGACAAATGGCCAAAGGAACTGTATAGACTCAATTAAATTAATGATCTCGAGATGGGGAGGTAGTGCTAAATTATCCGGGTGGGCCTATCTAATTAAACGGGTCCTTAAAAGCCGAAGAGGCAGGCAGGAGAGTTAGAGAAGATGTGATGGCAGAAGCAGAGGAGGAAGTAAATGGGCTTGCCGACTGCTGGCTTTGAAGCCTCCAGAGGCTGGAAAAGGTGAGGAAAGAAATTCTCCCCTACATCCTGCAGAAGGAACCCAGCCCTGCTGATGTCTTGATTTTAGGCCCGTGGGACCCATTTCACACTTTTGACCTCTAGAACTGTAGGAGAGTACTTCTGTACTGCCGTAAGCCACTGTTCATGGTGATTTGTTACAGCGGCAACAGGAAAGTAATACATCAGGACTGAGTGCTCTAATTATTTTGCTCCTATCTCCACTGGGCCCCTCCACCCCCACTACCCACACCCACGAGGCACTGGGACAACTGGTCCTCGGCATGGCGGGAGGGGTGAGGGGCTCGTGAACCTCCAGTGACCGGTCCTGCCCCTGCAAAGTTCCGGACTGGTTCCTCAGCCCCTCCTCCCACACGCTCTGATCTCAGGGTGGATGCCCCCCACTGGCCCTTTCTTCCCTCCCCCATAGGAGAGCAGAAACAGAAACCATGTCTGAAGCTGGGTGGCTCCAGAGCCTGGAGCACGCTCACTGGATTCTCACAAGGATCTTCTGGAAAAGCCCGAGCAATGCTGAGGGTGGATTTTTATCATCACTCTTAGACTTCCCTCCTCATTCCTCAGCAAAGAGTAGTACAAACCCCTTCTGGCCCCAGCCCTTGCTTGCCTTTTCAGGACTCCCCCTGCCGTACACTGCCTCACCCCAACATTCTGGAAGCCCTCAATTACCCTTCAGTCCCATACGCCTTTGATCACACTGACCTCTCTATTGAAAATGTCCTGCCCCTCCTCTCTGCCCATGAAGTGCTTGAATAAGGTCAGATATCTCCTCCTCCAGGGAGACCTCCCTGACTACTGTCAGAGTGGCTGAGAGCTCCTTGGTCTACTCACAGATCCTGTGTCTGCCTCTATCACTGCTCTCACTACTACTGGGATCCCTTTAGCTTTCCTCTCTTTCCTTCTCCATGGGGAAGACGAAGCTACCAGCCAAGCTCCCACCAGCAGAAGCAGAAGGAACACTCTGCCCCTCGCCCCTTACCAGCCCATCAGTCAGTCAGTCTTAGCTCCTCCCCATGGGAGGGGGAACACCAGTCTGATTGGTCCACGCTGGGGCCACAGTTCATGAGCAGGCAGGCCCTGGAGTTGAAAGGTAGTAGGTGATCACTTTATGACCTCTGTCCATGTGTTACTGGGAATGGAGCCAGCTGGTCATTCTCTGCCTTGATTCCAGCCCCTCATCCAAGGGTCTGGGAAAAGCAGATTCTTAGATTCAAGAGGAAGAAAGTTATACATTACAGGTCTTGCTTCAGCCTTCTGGTATCAGCTACACCATACCAGCATGGTGCTTTCCATCCTTAATATACTCCCTCAATCAGAAACCAGGAGGGAAGGCAGGATGATGAAATCCTGAACCTCAGACCTCTGCACTGACTTAGAATCATTTGTGCACGATGCTCTCTATTGATTACATAGGTCAGAGAACTTATTAGCGTGATTCCCAGAGATATCTGAGAAAATGACCCCTGTCCTGGTTCCCAGTCCTGAGTTCAAGAATCTTCTAGAACTGAGCAGTATTCACCTTGAAAGTTTGACAGTGGTGACTGAGGAGTTAGTTCATTTCTGCCTAAATGGCCTGTGATCATATTTTTACATTATAAAGCTCCGAGATTGGTTACTCAACTCAGGTGAGGTGGTGTCAGGCATGTGTACAACTGCTTCAGTCATGCAGGGGTGGGTAGATGGGTAGACCAATGGGTGGGTCAGTGGGTGGGAGGATGGTTGAGTGAATGGAGGGATCAGTGGATGAATGAGTAGATGGTTAAATGGATGGGTGGATGGATGGATCATTAGAGGGATAAATTGAAAGAAAGTGTGGCCTGAAGGGATGCATTTATGGTCCCAGATCTAATACGATCCTCATTCATTCAGATGTTTTGCCCTACAACTTGGCACTCCTTGATTAAGATCTTGAGTCTAGGAATCTGACCCTTTGCCTTTTTAAGAAAATGTTGCTAGTCTCACTGCCATATATCCTGACTGTGCTGCCATTTTTAGCATTCTTTATACAAGCAAACTCTTCTAAATGATCCAATGTCATTTGCCTCACCTCTCTGACAACCTGAACTTACTGCTGACCTCTGTCATACACAGATAGTACATGGTACCTCTTATATGCCACCTCAGATTCTCTCTGATCCACCTGATTCTGGGGCTGTGGCTGGTCCATCTTGGCCACAGCCACAGCAAGAAGTTATGCTGGACTCCAGTCAAGTCCGTGTGCACAGACCCAACAGTGCCTCGTGCCCATGGGGTAGCCGCTTGCTGCAGAAACGAGATACTCACACAAGTTGAAATCACAAGTGCAGGAGGCGGGGTTAATGCCCCTCCCAGCTACCCTTTGACTGTGGGGAACAGCAACCAGTGGAAATTCTCATCCTTTCCTCCCTTTGCAAGGTGGTCACAAGACAGGTGTTCCTACCGTCTCTCAGAAGAGTCCTCAGAGACTAAGTGCTCCACTGCACATGATGCTGCTGCTGCTGCTAAGTCACTTCAGTCGTGTCCGACTCTGCGCGACCCCATAGGCGGCAGCCCGCCAGGCTCCGCCATCCCTGGGATTCTCCAGGCAAGAACACTGGAGTGGGTTGCCATTTCCTTCTCCAACGCATGAAAGTGAAAGGTGAAAGTGAAGTCGCTCAGTCATGTCCGACTCTTAGCGACCCCATGGACTGAAGCCCACCAGGCTCCTCCATCCATGGGATTTTCCAAGCAAGAGTGCTGGAGTGGGGTACTGTTGCCTTCTCCGGCACATGATGCTGAAGGAATGAGAGAAAAGAAGAGGGTGGGCCTGGTGAGAAGGCATGACGTTGGGTTAGTGGCCCTTTGGCACATGACCCAACGTCATGCCTTCTCACCTGGTCCACCCTCTTCTTTTCTCTCATTCCTTCCCTGGATGTACCCCTCACCCCCACCCCCCACCCCCGCCAATAAAGCAATAACACATAGACTTCTGCTTTCTGGGGAGTTCAGCCTAAGAATCCATCACTCCATTACTGCTTTACTTATTACTATTTATACAATATAGTTTTGTTTAAATACAAGATATCTGGATCTAATTAGAGATTCCAGTGTTGAGTGTCTGCCTCCCACACTAGACTGTGTGAGCGACTCCTTTCAGTAACCCCAACACCGAGCAGAATGCTGGAATTCTCTAGCACACCCATTCTTCTTTCACTCTTTTCCATAAAATCAATCATCTGGGGAAGTTCTCATCTTGGATACCTGAATCTTCTGCTGTGTATGGTTTCCAAACCCAGGACCATCTCTATCAGAGGGGATACTCTTCTGGCTTGTTATGCAGAATTCAAAAAAGCCAAGGGCAGAATCACTAAAGCCTTCTGTGACCAGCTGAAAAACAGTGCGCCCAAAGAGGGCACCCCCATCCCCTCCCCTGTTACTGTGACTGTGTCCTCATTTGCCAAGGCCTTTGCAGGCGTGATGAAGTTAAGGCTCGAGATGAGGAGATCAACCCACTAAATGCAATCACGTGTCTCCTTATAAGAGGGAGGCAGAAGCCCAAGTTGTGTGCACACAGGGGAAGGCAAAGTGGTCACATGGAAAGAGATTAGAAGATACTGTCTTAAACATGGGAATGATGTGACCATGAGTCAAAGAATGCCAGCGGCCTCCAGAAGCTGGATGGGCCGGGACCAGACTCTCCCTGAGAGCCTCTGGGGGAGCGCAGTCCTGCTGCCGCCCTGTTTTCAGCTCAGCAATGCTGATTTGGGACATCTGGTCTCCAGAACAGGGAGAGAATACATTTCTGTTGATTTAAGCAACTCAGTTTGTGTAATTTGTTACAGCAGCCACAGGAATCTAGTGCCGCTTCATCTTTAAAAGGGCCCTCAGAGACACCAGTTCAGCCCTTTATGAATACGTTGTCTTCCATGCTTTCCCATATACCTACAGTTCAGTTCAGTCGCTCAGTCAACTCAGCATTTATTTTCTTTCCATTGTTTCTAATGATGTTTGGAAGTCTGGTATTTAACCCCAAAGGTGCAAAAACAGTAATTATAAACTAGATGTCACTGTGAAGTTACCATAAACTAGACCTCACTTTTTAGGGGAGAATGTTGAGACCTAATGGCCCCTCATCATGACATCCCTGCCCTCACTTGCTTTAAGCCTATTTCATCCAACTGGTCAGTGTTTCTCAAAATGGGGTCCAAGGGTCACCTGCGTTGAATCACCTGAGGCACTCATTAAAAATATAAAGTCCAGTACTGACCCCAAAGCTCACCTCTAGGACTGAGCTGCAGAAATCTGCACTTTTAACAAACCTCTCTGGTTTCTTAGCGCACTGACTTCGAGAAACTCTACTACAGAAGAAGGGTTTCCCAGGTGGTGCTAATGATAAAGAGCCTGCCAGCCAATGCAGGAGACCTAAGAGATACAGGTTCAATCCCTGGGTTGGGAAGATCCCCTGGAGGATTGTATGGCAACCCACTCCAGTAATCTTGCCTGGAGAATCCCATGGACAGAGGAGCCTGGTGGGCTACAGTCTATGGGGTCGCAAAGAGTTGGACACAAATGAAGTGACTTAGCACCCATGCATGCACTACAGAAGAAAGAAGTCAGAATGACCCAACAGCATGTCTCTTCATAGCTCAGTGGTGACACCACCAATTCTGGGCCAGGACTGACTTCACGCAGGAACAGCCCCTGCCAGGGCCCCTAGACTGGATGCCTGTGATGAATGCCACACTAGAAAAAGTGAGTTGTGAAAGCATTAGTTACTCAGTCGTGTCCGACTCTTTGCGACCTCATGGACTGTAGCCCACCAAGCTCCTCTGGCCATAGAATTCTCCAGGCAAGAATACCAGAATGGGTAGCCATTTCCTTCTCCAGGGGATCTTCCCAACCCAGGGATCAAACCCGGGTCTCCTGCATTGCAGGCAGATTCTTTATCATCTGAGCCACCAGGAATGCCACACTAAGGAACCAAAATAGTCCTGTCCCCTCATGTGTTCATACTGCAAAACAGCTGCAGAGGTGTCTGGAGTGTGGGGCGCCACACATGCTTTTGAGAACGTGAGTCACCATTAAGTAATTCTTGGTAATTTAACTTTTTAATTAAAAAGACCTTCACTAAACAATAATAGCTTACAAATGCATGTCCCCTTTGATCTTGCAATTCCACTTTTGGGAGTTTATCCTACAAATATTCATTATGCTTGTACATATGAACATGATTATTCCCTGCAGAACTGACTGTAATAGCAAAAGACTGGAAACAATCCAAATGCCATCACTGTAGAACTGATGAAATAAATTATAGCACATTCATACAATGAAAAATAATGAGGAAACTGCATGTGTATTGATATGGAAATGTCTCCAAGATAGATTGTTAGGGGAAAGGCAAGGTGCAGAGCACATGTATAATATGCTACCTTTTGTGGATGAAAAGGGAGCAATAAAATGCCACACTCCTATTTGCTTCTCTATTCATAATGAAACGCAGGTAGTATACCTGAGAACAGTGGTTATCTCTGAGATGGGAACTGAGCAGATGAGAAACAAGAATGGGAGGGAGACTTTTCACTGTATATATGATTTCACTTTGGGGTTTGGAACCATGTAAACATATTATTTATTCAAGGAATAAATAATAAAGCTTAAAATAATCATTTATTGTGGCCCTTAGAACAAGCAATCTGGCCTGGTTCTCCACACCTGCAAGTCTCGGTGTCCAGGTGGCGCTCTTCTGACTGGACGCATGTTGCAGGGGCCATGGCCACTGCAGTGGGTACCTGGTCGACGTGGTGCTCCAGACCAGAATGCTCATTTCCATTGTCCAAAACGGCAGGAGGAGGACGGGCCTTTGAGTTTCTTACCGAGGAGAACCAGCTCCACAGAGGTTCTGGGATTTGGGTCCACTGCATCCACAGCTCCAAAAGGGGAGGGTTCTGGGCTGCCTAGTACTGAGGCATCAGCTCTTCCCGGCTCACTAGGGAGGAGTGGTGGTAGCGATCCCGAGTGGCGAAGTCTGCGTTCTCCTGGGTGAGCTGAGTCATCTCCATGTCAACCCTAGTCAGAGACGGTGCCAAAATGATCTGCTCTTGGGGGGATCGCAAGCTCCTTTGGTGAGAGAAACACGGAGGGCAGTCAGAAGGAAAGACCACAGTACTAACCACTGGCAGTCAGTCTTCACTAGGAGAGAGAAATGATTTGCAAAAACACCATTGTGCCTATTACTTAATATGTATTAAACAACAGAACTGTTGAAAGCTCTATGTACAACGCTTCATGAATCCAAAGTATTAGAAATAAGTATCAAATAAAGAATGATATTTACCTTCCTTAGCAGAAATGTATAAAACTATAAAAATAATCTTCCAAATGTTGTGGTGTTGGGGCTCTATAGCTTTACTTTGCCTTTTTGTCAAATGAAATAATGGAATGGAGAGGCTGGAGAGTGGAAGCGAATAAAAAAGAAAAACCTTCTCTTTAGTTCACCAGAAAGAAAGATGAATGAGGAACAGCCAAGGTTTACAGAGTAAGCAGTTATGCAGTAAAGCATAAAAGCTTTGGCACCAAGCTGGCCTGCAGGCAAAAGGTGAGCTCCAGTGTCACCGAAAGGTCCACATAGAGTTGGAGTTGGGAGAAACTGGTAGAGAAAAATGTTAGGGATACATGAGGAAAGTGCTGGCAGCAGAAAGACGAGTCTGGCAGACAGGATATCCAAAGAAGACAGTCACAGCTCTGTCACCAGTTAGCCTGGCGGCCTCAGGCGAACCTCCTCACCTCCTTCCGCTTCTATTTCCTCACCTTCTCAATCCCCTTCTAGCTGCTGCAGTATGTCAGGTCCTGAAATCACCTTAGGCATAGATTTCCTCTTAAATCTTTACTTTGTGGGTAGTTATGTTGAATTGTCTAAATAAGGAGTATATTCGATAGTTGTTTTAAAAAAATGGTAGAAACCTTGTTATAAATCTGTGGAACTTAAGCAGAAAGCTTCACTGACTAGAAAAACATGCTGTTATAGGAGTTCAGATCACACGACTAAGGCTTTGCAGCCACTTGATGAGAACATATCTAAATTAGAGGGGTTGGGCTTTCTGAGAAATGAACTAACTTCCATAAAGGTTGAATGCGCAAGAAGTAAGGTTAGGAAGTGACAGAAATGCCATACCAGTCAACGTGTGTTTAAGGTCAAACCATAATATTTTTCTGAGTTCAGGGAAATAATACACTTCACTTTCTAGTCTAGAACGGCCTACAAGTTCTCACCTGGGCAGTTGCTGAGACTTCAGGAAAGAAAGCTTCTCTAAGGTCAGGCTTAATTTTACATAATTCTGGGAATTGTAGGTGTAATAGAGGAAGTAATATACCCAAACTTCTTTGCCCAAAACACCCTACAGTATTCTTCTTCTTTGGTTTTGAAGAGCATCTGGGGTGACAGTTGTGAAAAAAATTCAAAATTACAAAAAAGAAAACACAGCAACCAATTCCTACTTTTAAATGGTCATGATTTCTAGGTCCTTTCCCCTGAACCGTCACCCCAAGATATCACTCAGTAGCCATGAGCAGGCCAGTAAGCTTGATGCTGACTCTTAGCTGAGGCTTTTACCACCCACTCGACAAGTCCACGGAGACATGAATAGTGTGAACTAGGTTCTCTTCCAAACAAACCACTGTCATTTTCTAAGAATAATCTCCACCTAACACATTCTTCTTTCTACATAGCACAACAGTGACCTCTGAGGTGAAATTCCAGAAATTCAGAGATCAAAAAGGAATGCTGACCTCCCATAGTCATTTGTAGGCTTTCAAACCTACAATACCTAAAAATATTCATGTAAATTGGATAAGGTCAAAGACACTCAGCGACACACCAGTTGCAGCTCCAGAATCTGAAGGCAGCTTCCACACAGACTCTATTTCCACTTAACCTCTACTTGCCCTCAGGACTAGGATCAGTGCAGGTGTATTGTGACCTGAGTCACCAAGCTGCTGCCTCAGCCTGAAAGGGAGGCAGAGAGTGGCCCCACCCCACTACAGCTTCACACAGGACATTCAGTTCAGTTTCCAAGCAGATGGCAGGGAACTGCCCCTCTCCACACCACTCTCCCTGCCAGCCCCCTCCCTGTTGGTTTCCATGACCCCTGCGCCTGTCATCATCATTTCTTTAGCATCCAGGGTTTAGCATCCTGGTTTAGCATCCAGGTCATTCTTGGGCTGACTGGAACAGACTGGCAGTGCTTATATTGTCGTAAAACAGATTCATGGGCACTTCCCTGGTAGTCCAGTGGTTGAGAATCTGCCTGCTGATGCAGGAAATACAGGCTTAATTTCCAGTCCAGGGAGGTTCCACACGCTGTGGGGCAGCTAAGCCCGCGCACCACAACTACTACGCCTGTTCTCTAGAGCTCAGGAACCGTAGCCACTGAGTGTGCTGCGGCTACTGAAGCTGGCATATCTGGAGCCCATGCTCAGCAACAAGAGAAGCTGCCGCAATGAGAAGCCTGCGCACCGCAGCTAGAGAGCAACCTCCACTTGCCAGAAGTAGAGAAAGCCACGTGCAGCAACAAAGACCCAGTACTGCCGAAAACAATATAAATAAATACAAATTTCCAGAGTCTTGAGGCTTCCAAAGGTGAGCAAGCATTGGCACTGGAAGCATAGAGGAGGAGGAAAGAAACTGGGGCACTCAGGAAATCTTACCTTCCCTGAAAGGCTTTCTACTGTTTCTCAGGAGAGTATGTTCTTCCCTCTCCTTGGGTATTTGAACATTGAAGTCCCACAGAAATCCTGCAGGGTCACTACTCTGCTTCTGTACTTGGTCTCTGCACTTTCACCAATACAGTCATGTCAACTACCCCTGACTTGAGATGGAAGAATGCAAGTTCTGGGCCTTGAGTTTGTGTGTGAGTCAGTACTGATGCTAATGTGTCTTAGATTGTGAACTCACTAAAAGTAACTCTCTTGACTTAGATCTCTCAGCACCCAGATTCTAAAGAAAACCTCTGTTCTCGATTCATGAGGATAAGAAGAGAAGATGGGGCCAGAGGAAGCTTCTGATGAGCTGAGGCAGAAGGGCTGGGTGGTGGAGGGCAGTGAGGAGCAGTCTGAGTTTCCTTGAGGTTCTCAAATGTCAGGTATTCACACCACAATTCACCCAAGCCCATGAAGCATCTTTAGCACCTCCCAGACCATGCATCTGCCCTCATCCTGGCCCCAGGTTGGCACAGACCTGTAGGAGGGGATCAGAAGGGATCTCATCCATCTTAAAAGGCTGAAGTTGGAGGCTAAACCTGCAAGGAAGACATAGACATAAAACTTTATGAAGACTCTAGGAAGCATGTACAATCCCAGGTTTTAATGGGGTAAATATACCCCATTAAAAAATGGGCTATAATATATGGGGTAAATATATCCCCTGATACAAAGAAGAGCACAGTTTTCCCCTCTTTTGCAGTCTAATCAAACTACTTTCATTATAATACTCTCTGACAGTAACAAGCTAAGGACTTCATACTTATAAGTAGTTTCCAAAAGTTTATTTCTAAACTCCAAAATCCCAAGAAAGAAAATGAATGTGTTAGAGAGAAAGAAGCAGATGACTTGTTAATTTCAGTCTTACTACTACTACTACTAAGTCGCTTCAGTCATGTCCGACTCTGTGCGACCCCATAGACGGCAGCCCACAAGGCTCCCCCGTCCCTGGGATTCTCCAGGCAAGAACACTGGAGTTGGTTGCCATTGCCTTCTCCAATGCAGGAAAGTGAAAAGTGAAAGTGAAGTCGCTGAGTGTCCGACTCAGCGACCCCATGGACTGCAGCCTACCAGGCTCCTCTGCTCATGGGATTTTCCAGGCAAGAGTACTAGAGTGGGGTGCCATTGCCTTCTCCGAATTTCAGTCTTAGGAATTATTAATTTTTTAAAATTTTGATAATTTTATTTTTAGATTCAAACTGATATGTGTTAAATATATGCTGTAAAATCCGCCACTAGACCATACCCTCCATGAGGACAAGAAACACATCTTTTTCACCCAGGAAGACTCACAGTACAACAGTCACAGCATCTGGCCCTTAGGAAGTTTTCTACAGGTGCTAAGTGACTCAAATAGCTCCCCATGTAGAAATGTTAGAGCTGAAGTTCAAGATAAGATTGTTGTTGATACTGACCAAATAGCCTGCCATCAGATACACTGTTTAGAATAGGGTTTATCAAATTTTTTTTAAAGTTTTTTTTTAATCCATTTCTCCTTTTGGGTGATCACACAAAATGAATTATATATAACTTTAGGAAACCGAATGAAATGTAATTTTATAAAATACTTTTCCAAATTACACATTTACACATATTCCCTCCACCAGATATATTATTCAGACATAAAAAAGAACAAAATAATGCCATTTGCAGCAACATGGATAGACCCAGAGAGTGTCATACTCAATGAAGTAAGTCAGACAGAGAAGGAGAAATATCCTATGACATCCCTTAAGTGTGGAATGTAAAAAGAAATGATACAAATGAACTTACTTACAAAACAGAAACAGACTCACTGACTTTGAGAATGAGCTTATGCTTGCGGGTGGGAAGGATGGGAAGACAGGATAGTTAGAGAGTCTGGGATGGGCACGTACATACTACTATACTTAAAACAGATACCCAACAAGGATCTACTGTATAGCATAGGGAACTCTGTTCTGTGGCAGCCTGGAAAGGAGGGGTTTGGGAGGCGGATGGATACATGTATATATATGGCTGAATGCCTCCGCTGTTCACCTGAAACTATCACAACATTGTTTGTTAAATGGCTCTACTACTACTACTACTAAGTCGCTTCAGTCGTGTCCGACTCTGTTCGACCCTGTAGATGGTAGCCCACCAGGCTCCCCCGTCCCTGGGATTCTCCAGGCAAGAATACTGGAGTGGGTTGCCATTTCCTTCTCCAATGCATGAAAGTGAAAAGTGAAAGTGAAGTCGCTCAGTCGTGTCCGACTCTTAGCGACCCCATGGACTGCAGCCTACCAGGCTCCTCCATCCATGGGATTCTCCAGGCAAGAGTACTGGAGTGGGGTGCCATTGCCTTCTCTGGTTAAATGGCTATACCCCAATACAAAACAAAAATTTTTTTAAAAAAGGAGTCTTAGGCAAAGCTTATAAATGCTAAAAAATGTGCCTATAACAGTAAAATGAAAATATTACATAAGTAAATGAGATAAATGACAGAGACGGGATGGTTGGATGGCATCACTGACTCAATGGACATGAGTTTGGGTAAACTCCGGGAGTTGGTGATGGACAGGGAGACCTGGCGTGCTGTGGTCCATGGGGTCGCAAAGAGTCAGACACGACTGAGCAACTGAACTGAAACGAGATAATGTAAAATTCTCAGCACGATAACTGGTATTACATATTTTTAAAATCTCAGAAAATGAATTATATATAACTTTAGGAAATCAAATGAAACGTAATTTTATAAAATGCTTTTCCAAATTACATATATTCACTCCACCAGATATATATATATGGTTGAAAATTTATTAGATCATGTTCAATATATGATCAGGAAGTAAGCATTATTTTAAGAGGTTACATTAGAGTCTTGGCTAATATCAACAGTATGCAGCTGATGAGACATATTTATTGAATCTCGTTTAGCGTTCTTATAGTTAGGGGGAGGAAAAATGTTAAATTTGCATTAATAATCTGCAATTGCAAAGAGAAAGTCCCTAATATATTTTGACATTGTCAGAAGGAAGAAAATAAACATTATATTAATTGGTCTTACTTATATATGACCATTTTAATTCTAAATTATCTACATTTTAGATGTAGGTTTGCCTGAAATTTGATTTCATACTTTCCTGTTAACAAATTTCTGTGAAATATTTAAATTTCTCGGATTTAACTAACTTCTAAGAAATTCAGGAGCAATCACTGATGTAATTACAATGTTAATTAAAATATATCTATCCATTAAATTCGGCTTCCTGAGTGGCGCTAGTGGTAAAGAACCCACCTGCCACTGCAGGAGATTTAAGGGGCCACGGTTCAATCCCTGAGTTAGGAAGACCCCCTGGAGAAGGAAATGTCAACCCACTACAGTATTCTTGCCTGGAGAATCCCATGGACAGGGAAGCCTGGTAGGCTACAGTCCTTGGGGTTACGGACAATTGGACATGACTGAAGCAATATATAAGGAAGCTGATATAAGGACATCTGTTTTCTAAAACATTATTTTTAATGTACATATGATTCAAGTGTTTGAAGTGCATTTCTTTAAAAAATATATGTCAAACTACTCTAATTTCAAAGAATTTCTTTTTCAGTTGGCCTGGATTGTTATGGTCCATCTGATTTAGTTAGGACTTAAAACTACATTATTTATTTTAAAAATTGAGACATTAGAATTTTGATGAAAAGGTCTCTAGAATGTATCTTCCAAACAGCTTTATTATTGAGGAATAAATAACACACAATAAACAAAGTATTGAGAATATTTTCTTCCTTTCTTTATTCTTTTTACTCTGGCACTTGGGGGTCTTGACTCCTAGAAAGAACAAACAACTCCCCTATGAGCACACTTTTGATATATGGTGGTGGTTTAGTTGCTAAGTCATATCTGACTCTTGCAACTCCATGTACTGTAGCCCGCCCAGCCTCCTCTGTCCATGGGATTTCCCAGGCAAGAGAACTAGAGTGGGTTGCCATTTCCTTCTCCAGGGGATCTTCCCCACCCAGGGATTGAACCTACATCTCCTGCATTGGCAGGAAGTTTCTTTACCACTGAGCCACCATTACTTTGCCAACAAAGGTCTGTCTAGTCAAGGCTATGGTTTTTCCCGCAGTCATGTTTGGATGTGAGAGTTGGTCTGAAAGACAGCTGAGAACTGAAGAATTGATGCTTTTGAACTGTGGTCTTGGAGAAGACTCTTGAGAGTCCCTTGGACTGCAAGAACATCCAACCAGTCCATCCTAAAGGAGATCAGTCCTGGGTGTTCATTGGAAGGACTGATGCTCAAGCTGAAAACTCCAATACTTTGGCTACCTCATGTGAAGAGTTGACTCATTGGAAAAGACCCTGATGCTGGGAGGGATTGGGGGCAGGAGGAGAAGGGGACGACAGAGGATGAGATGGCTGGATAGCATCACTGACCAACTCCGGGAGTTGGTGATGGACAGGGAGGTCTGGTGTGCTGTAGTCCATGGGGTCACAAAGAGTCAGACACGACTGAGTGACTGAACTGAACTGAGCCACCAGGGAAGCCCCACCTTTGATATCCAAACCAATTAATCCAGAGCCCACACTCCCAACCACTTATTTTATCAAGCTCTTATACATCAAGCCAATATCCCCCTGCCTTAACTCACCCCAGGGCCAAATACTAGACAACTGGAGATGACCCCTACAGCCCCGAGCCCCTGCAATTATTCAAACTATCCAATCCTAAACTTACTCAACTACGTACCTGCCTCGCCCATTCTTTCCCACTAAAACTCCCCTAAGAGCACACTTTTGATATCTAGTGGTTCTAAGGGGCCATGCTCTCCCCTTGACCTCTTTTGCCTCATGACCAACTCTGGTCCTTCCCCTGCGGCCCTACATGGCCCTTCTGTTCCTAAGAGTCATGAGTATAAACTTGTTTCTTCATTTCTGTGTCTGTATCTTATTCTACCTGATTAAAACAAGTCCCAGGTACATGGTAGCTCAGATAGTAAAGCGTGCGGGAGACCCGGGTTCGATCCCTGGGTTGAGAAGATCCCCTGGAGAAGGAAATGGCAATCCACTCCAGGACTATTGCCTGGAAAATCCCATGGATAGAGGAGCCTAGTAGGGTACACTCCATGGGGTTGCAAAGAGTCGGACACGACTGAGCGACTTCACTTTCACTTTCAGGTACATTTTTAGAATAAACTACGTGTATTTAAGAATAAGATTGATTCTTTGTAGCCAGAGATGGAGAAGATATATACAGTCAGCAAAAACATGACCAGGAACTGACTGTGGCTCAGATATGAACTCCTTATTGAAACAGACTTAAACTGAAGAAAGTACGGAAAACCACTAGGCCATTCAGGTATGACCTAAATAAGATCCCTTATGATTCTACTTCCAGGGCCTAGATCTGATAGATAGAGTGCCTGATGAACTATGGAATGAGGTTCGTGACATTGTACAGGAGACAGGGATCAAGACCATTCCCATAGAAAAGAAATGCAAAAAAGCAAAATGGCTGTCTGGAGAGGCCTCATAAATAGCTGCGAAAAGAAGAAAAGCGAAAAGCAAAGAAGAAAAGGAAAGATATAAGCATCTGAATACAGAGTTCCAAAGAATAGCAAGAAGAGATAAGAAAGCCTTCCTCAGCGATCAGTGCAAAGAAATAGAGGAAAACAACAGAATGGGAAAGACTAGAGATCTCTTCAAGAAAATTAGAGATACCAAGGGAACATGTCATGCAAAGATGGGCTCGATAAAGGACAGAAATGGTATGGATCTAACAGAAGCAGAAGATATTAAGAAGAGGTGGCAAGAATACACAGAAGAACTGTACAAAAAAGATCTTCATGACCAAGATAATCACAATGGTGTGATCACTCACCTAGAGACAGATATCCTGAAATGTGAAGTCAAGTGGGCCTTAGAAACCATCATTACGAACAAAGCTAGTGGAGGTGATGGCATTCCATTGAGCTATTTCAAATCCTGAAAGATGATGCTGTGAAAGTGCTGCACTCAATATGCCAGCAAATTTGGAAAACTCAGCAGTGGCCACAGGACTGGAAAAGGTCAGTTTTCATTCCAATCCCAAAAAAAGGCAATGCCAAAGAATGCTCAAACTACTGCACAATTGCACTCATCTCACACGCTAGTAAAGTAATGCTCAAAATTCTCCAAGCCAGGCTTCAGTAATACATGAACTGTGAACTTCCTGATGTTCAAGCTGGTTTTAGAAAAGGCAGAGGAACCAGAGACCAAATTGCCAACATCTGCTGGATCATCGAAAAAGCAAGAGAGTTTCAGAAAAACATCTATTTCTGCTTTATTGACTATGCCAAAGCCTTTGACTGTGTGGATCACAATAAACTGTGGAAAATTCTGAGAGATGGGAATACCAGACCACCTGACCTGCCTCTTGAGAAATCTGTATGCAGGTCAGGAAGCAACAGTTAGAACTGGACATGGAACAACAGACTGGTTCCAAATAGGAAAAGGAGTACGTCAAGGCTGTACATTGTCACTCTGCTTATTTAATTTATATGCAGAGTACATCATGAGAAACGCTGGACTGGAAGAAACACAAGCTGGAATCAAGATTGCCAGGAGAAATATCAATAACCTCAGATATGCAGATGATACCACCCTTATGGCAGAAAGTGAAGAGGAAGTAAAAAGCCTCTTGATGAAAGTGAAGGAGAAGAGTGAAAAAGTTGGCTTAAAGCTCAATATTCAGAAAACGAAGATCATGGGATCCGGTCCCATCACTTCATGGGAAATAGATGGGGAAACAGTGGAAACAGTGTCAGACTTTATTTTTTAGGGCTCCAAAATCACTGCAGATGGTGACTGCAGCCATGAAATTAAAAGGCACTTACTCCTTGGAAGGAAAGTAATGACCAACCTAGATAGCATATTGAAAAGCAGAGACATTACTTTGCCAACAAAGGTTCCTCTAGTCAAGGCTATGGTTTTTCCTGTGGTCAGGTATGGATGTGAGAGTTGGACTGTGAAGAAGGCTGAGCACCAAAGAATTGATGCTTTTGAACTGTGGTGTTGGAGAAGACTCTTGAGAGTCCCTTGGACTGCAAGGAGATCCAACCAGTCCATTCTGAAGGAGATCAGCCCTGGGATTCCTTTGGAAGGAATGATGCTAAAGCTGAAACTCCAGTACTTTGGCTACCTCATGCGAAGAGTTGACTCATTGGAAAAGACTCTGATGCTGGGAGGGATTGGGGGCAGGAGGAGAAGGGGACGACAGAGGATGAGATGGCTGGATGGCATCACTGACTCGATGGACATGAGTCTGAGTGAACTCCAGGAGTTGGTGATGGACAGGGAGGCCTGGCATGCTGCAATTCATGGGATCGCAAAGATTCGGACACGACTGAGCGGCTGAACTGAACTGAACTGAACTATGATTCTACTGTGGAAGTGACAAATAGATTCAAGGGATTAGATGTGATAGAAAGGGTGCCTGAAAAACTATGGATGGAAGTGCATAACACTGTGCAGGAGGCAGTGACCAAAACCATCCCCTAGGAAAGGAAATCCCAAAAGGCAAAATGGTTGTCTGAGAAGGCCTTAAAAATATCTGAGAAAAGAAGAGAAGCAAAAGGCAAAGGAGGAAAGGAAAGATATACCCATCTGAATGCAGAGTTCTAAAGAATATCAAAGAGAGATAAAAAAGCCTTCCTAAGTGAACAATGCAGGGAAATAGAAGAAAACAATAGAATGGAAAGACTAGAGATCTCTTCAAGAAAATTAGAGATACCAAGGGAACATTTCATGCAAAGATGGGCACAATAAGGAACAGAAACAGTATGGACCTAACAGAAGTAAAAGATAATAAGAAGCAGTGATAAGAATACATAGAAGAACTACACAAAAAAAGGTGTTACTGACCCAGATAACCATGATGGTGTGATCACTCGCCTAGAGCCAGACATCTTGGAGTGTGAAGTCAAGTGGGCCTCAGGAAGCACTACAAACAAAGCTAATGGAGGTGATGGAATTCCAGCTGAGCTATTTCAAATCCTAAAAGATGATACTGTTAAAGTATTGCACTTAATATGCCAGCAAATTTGGAAAACTCAGCAGTGGCCATAGGACTGGAAAAGATTAGTTTTTCATTCCAATCCCAAAGAAGGGCAACGCTAAAGAATGTTCAGACTACCACACAATTGTACTCATTTTACATGCTAGTAAGATTATGCTCAAAGCCCTTCAAGCTAGGCTTCAAAAGTACACAAGCCAAGAATTTCCAGATGTACAAGCTAGATTTAGAAAAGGCAGAGGAACCAGAAATCAAATTGCCAACATCCGTTGGATCATAGAAAAAGCAAGAGAATTCCAGAAAAATATCTACTTTTGCTTCATTGACTACACTAAAGCCTTTGATTGTGTGGATCACAGCAAACTGTGGAAAATTCTGAAAGAGATGGGAATACAGACCCCCTTATCTGCCTCCTGAGAAACCTGAATGCAGGTCAAGAAGCAACAGTTAGAACCTGATATGGAACAACAGACTGGTTCAAAACTGGAAAAGGAGTATGTCAAGGCTGTATATTGTCACCTTGCTTATTTAACTTATGATGCAGAGTACATCATGCAAAATGCCAGGCTGGATAAAGCAAGCACAAGCTGGAATCAAGATTGCCAGGAGAAATATCAATAAACTCAGATATGTAGATGATACCACCCTAATAGCAGAAAGCCAAGAGGAACTAAAGAGCCTCTTGATGAAGGTGGAAAAGAGTGAAAAAGTGAGAGTGGAAAAGTTGGCTTAAAACTCAACATTCAAACAACAAAGATCATGGCATCTGGTCCCATCACTTCATGGCAAACAGATGGGGAAACAATGGAAACAGTGACAGACTTTATTTTCTTGGGCTCCAAAATCACTATGGAGTGACTGCAGCCATGAAATTAAAAGACGCTTGCTCCTTGGAAGAAGAGCTATGACAAACCTAGACAGTGTATTAAAAAGCAGAGACATTATTCTGTCAACAAAGGTCCATATGGTCAAAACTATGGTTATTCCAGTAGTCATGTACAGATGTGAGAGCCAGACAGTAAGTGCCTAAGAATTGATGCCTTAGAACTGTGGTGCTGGAGAAGACTCTTGAGAGTCCCTTGGACAGCAAGGAGATCAAATTAGTCAATCCTAAAGGAAATCAACCCTCAATATTCATTGGAAGGATTGATGCTGAAGCAGAAGCTCCAACACTTTGGCCACCTAAGGCAAAGAGCTGACTCACTGGAAAAGACTCTGATGCTGGGAAAGATTGAAGGCAGGAAGATAAGGGGACCAAAGAGGATGAGATGGTTGGATGGCATCACCAACTCAGTGGACATGAGTTTGTGCAAACTTCAGGAAATAATGAAGGACAGGGAAGCCGGGCGTGCTGTAGTCGATGGGGACGCAGAGTCGGACACAGCTGAGCGACTGAACAACAACGATATGCATTTGTAGTGTACCATTTGGTGTTAATGCATGTATATATTGTGAAAGCACCACTAAAAGCAGCATCCTGAACGTATCTATCACCTCCAAGTCCCCTCAAGCCACTTCCTAAGACCTCCCTCCCTCATATCCACACCTCCACCCCATCCAAAGGCAACCACTGATAATGCTGTCATTATAGGCTAGTTTGCATTTTTTTAAAATCATTCTTAAATGGGAAACAGTGGTTACTGATTTGAGACATTTTTCTTTTCTAATATAAACATTTGATGGAGTAAACTTCCCTCTGAGCACTGAACTAGCTGCAGCCCACAATTTTGATGTTATATTTTCATTTTCATTCAGTTAAAAATACTTTTAAATTTTACTTATTTCTTCTTTGAACCATGAGTTAATTAGTTTCTTTAGTATATTTAGTGCTCTTTAGTATTCTTAGTCATTTAGTGTTATTCAGTGTTCTTTAGTTTCTAAATATTTGGGGATTTTCCAGACATCTTTCTGGTATTTATTTCTAATTCACTTCCTCTTTGTTCTTGTATTGACTTAAATACTTTAAATTTACTGAGACTTTAAAAAAATGTCCTAAAATACAGTTTATTCTGGTAAATGTTTCATTCTTTTCACTTGAAAAGAATATATATCCTGCTGTTGTTATATAGAATATTCTACACTATCAATTTGGCCACATTTGTTGATAATGTTAGTCAAGTCTTCTAAAGCCCTACTGATTTTTTTCCTACTTGTTTTATCAAGTATTGAGATAGAGGTGTTGAAATCTGAATATAATTGAGAACTTTTCTACTTATTATTGCAGATGTATCAGGCTTTGTTTTCTGTATTTCAAAGCTCTGTTTTTAAGTGCATCAATAATAAGATTTATTATGTCCTCTTGGTTAATTTTCCCTTTGTCTTTATGACCCTCTTTATCCCTGGTAATATTCTTTTCTCTGAAATCTACTTTGTCTTCTGTTAATATAGTCACTCCAGCTTTGTCTGATTTATCATGATATAGCTTGTCCCATTCTTTTACTTGTAACTTATTTGCTTCTCTACGTTGAAAGTAGGTTTTCTGTAGAGAGCAACAACTAGATCATGCTTTTTATTCAATCTGATAATCTCAATTCAAACTGAGAACTGACAAATTCAATCTGACAATGGTTTAGACCATTTAATCAGGAGCGTTTAGACCATTTAAAATTAGTGTGGCTATCGATATGGCTAGGTTTACATAAACCACCTTGCTATTTGTTTTTGGTCTATTATCTTTTCCTCTTTTTTCTGATTTGAGTGTTCAATTTTATATTCTTTATTGGCTGATTAGCTGTAAGTCTTTGTTGTGTTATAGGCATAACTCATTTTATTGCACTACATTTACTGTGCTTCTGAGTCCTGCATCTTTTACATGTTGAAGGTTTGTGGCAACCATGCATCGAGCAAGTCTACCAGGGCCATTTTCCCCACAGTACTGGCTCACTTTCTGAGTCACATTATGGTAATTGTTATAATATTTCAAACCTTTTCACTATTATTAATATTACATTTCTTATGGTGATTTGTGATCAGTGATCTTTGATGTTACTATTATGACTTGAAGGCTTAGACGATGGTTAGCATTTTTTAGCAATAAAGTATTTTAATAGTAAGATATGTACAATGTTTTTTAGACATAATGCACACACTTAACAGACTGCTGTATAGTATAAATATGACTTTTGTATGCACTAGGGAACAAAAAAAAGTGTGTGACTTGCGTTATTGTGATATTCATTTTAGTGCAGTGATCTAGAACTGAACTCACAATATTTTCAAGGTATACTTGTCTTTTAGTAGTTGCTTAGGGTTTGTAATACACCTTTTTAACTTACCACAGTCTATCTTTAAGTGATATTCTAGTACTTCACATACAGGATAAGAAACTTTCAACAGTCTATTCCTATTTCTTCCCTCCTGGCTCTTAGGCTATTGTTGCCATCCATTTTACTTCTACGTGTCTTATAAACCTCACAATTTATTATTATTTTTCATTTGTTATCATTTATGCACATGCCATATTTTTTTCTCCTAGACTGTCAGCTTGAAAGTGGGATTTGTATCTGAGTCAGTGTTGGCATTTAATAGGTGTTCAAAACCTGTGCTTTTCAATAAATGCTGAAAGAGAAGAAAGGAGGTGGTGGCAGAATGGCTGTATTGCTCACCAAGGTGAAGTCCGGGATTTGTCCGACCAATGTAGAAATATACAATGGCAGCAACACCTATGTTAACCAGGGTATAGACCCACTGGATAACAAACATGATGAGAAGCGACCCAACAGCCTGTGGAAAGAGAAGGAAGAGCAAGTCAGCTCATGGCTGAAACACGCACTAAGCAAGCCACAAGACAAGGGCCTTAAGCGGAGGAATTCCCTGTGCTCCAGTGGTTAGGACTCCACGCTTCTACTTCAGGGAACCAGGGCTTGCTTCCTGGTCTGGGAACTAAGATTCCACAAGCCACATGGTGTGGTCCCCTCAAAAAACAAACAAAAACCCTTGATAAGACTAGGACCTTTAGAAACAATGGTCCTCTCATCAACTTCTGAATCCTATAGAAGTCTGAATAACTGAAGTTTACTTGTAATGCAAAAACCTCTTTACAGAAGATATTTGAGAAGATGTCCTGCTGAAAGTACCTTCTAATCAAAACAATCAATAAATAGATATTCTATTCTAGCTCCTTGTCCTACTCCTCTCTAAGAGAAGCAAATTAAATTATGCTAATATGGTATACCTGGAAATTCAGTGATCCAGAATTTATCAGAGATGATTATTTAAAAAGTAAACCATTGATTAAAATAAATGGTTCATTAAATGTAATCTTGCCATGTGTAGCCTCATCTAAATTCTAATATATCAGGCAATTAAAACACATTTCTCCTAGTAAAGACTTTCCTCTGTCCTCCCCTCAACCCCCACCCCAAGATCACATATGTATCCACCTGAATTAAGTCTCAAGAACAGTTGAGATCAAAATGAAGGTACTCACCCCCAACAGGGAGACCCAGGGATTGCATATGTGAGTGTAGAAAGAAGTTGGTCTCCTCTGGATACCTTGTTCCTGTAGCCTGGACTTCAGGAAGAAATCTAAAAAATAAATGAGCCAAAATCCTTGGTTACTATTTTGTTATCAAAGCTTCTAGTGTTTCTGTTAGCAAACACCTATGTGCTCCTCTTCTCCAATTTTGTAATTCAGTCTAAAAGACAATGTCCACTCACCTCAACCATTAGTTTCCTGGGCCACACCTGAGGCTTGTCTTTACCAGAAAGTTCACCTCCTAAATCATGATTTCAATAAATCTGCCCTCAGTCCATCACCTCTGTTTTTTTTTTTTCTCATTCACTCTGCTGTCTCCCACCCCAACTATTCATAGCCTGCAGGGGGACCTTCAGTCAACTTGCCCTAATATGTTTTTGCTTCCTACCACCTACTTTCTCTTTTCATTACCCTCTTACCTAGCTTAGAGTCCATGCCCAAGACTATTAGCAGCACTCCCTTGGACAGATCATCTACCTTCTCATTTCAGCATCACTCACAAGTCTTATACCTTAAGTTAACTCATTCTCCTATGCTCTGATGTAATAAATTTACAACCTGTCCTCTCAAAAGAGAGCTTTCATATCCTTTCATCAGCAAGTCTGCCAACCTGCTTTCACCTGTGCCCTCTCTTCTGCCTTTCCATTGAGGAAGCAGATGAACAGTGCTGGCTCCTACCTAAGGCCCATCCCTATATTTGCGCCCTGCTCATTTCACCTCTGCGTCATCAAGTTTTCCATCTTCTACCAAATCATCCTCGTCAAATACAAATACACTGTAATTTCTTCCAACTAAAGAAAGTTTCTGGTCATCCCCTAGCTACTGTCCTATTGTTTTTTGTCTCCCTTATAGCAAAAGTTCTCAAAAGAATCGCCTATGTGGTTTTTACCTCCTGTTGTTTCCTCAACCTACTTTTAGGATAGTACACACCACTCCACTAAAACTACTCTTCCTCAGGCTGTCAGTGACTTGAATCTTTTCAAATTCAATGGTCAACTCCTCATCTCATTTGCCCTTTCTGGTAGCATCTGACACATGTGATCACTTTTTCCTGACTGAAATATATTTGTCTCCTGGTTTCTAAGATGCCTTGGTCTCCTACTTTTCCTCCTATCTCACTGTCCACTACTCAGTCTCCTTCACTGGCTCGTCTCTTCCTTCTGACCCCCAAATACTTCATTCAGTCCTCAGCACTCTTCTTTACTGCAGTTAGGTGTGGTCATGTGACTAAGCTCTCACCAACAGAATGTGAACACAAGTGGTGAGTGCCAGTTCTGCACCAATGCCTTTGAGAGAGTAGGTATACCTCTTCTCTGTGCCTGAAATCTGAATATGGGAACTCAGTCTTGATTTTGTTCACGACGAGGTCCTAGGGGATCAGTTCAGTTCAGTCGCCCAGTCCTGTCTGACTCTTTGCGACACCATGGACCGCAGCACGCCAGGCCTCCCTGTCCATCACCAACTCCCGAAGTTCACCCAAACCTACGTCCATTGAGTCGGTGATGCCATCCAGCCATCTCATCCTCTGTCGTCCCCTTCTCCTCCTGCCCTCAATGTTTCCCAGCATCAGGGTCTTTTCAAATGAGTCAGTTCTTGGCATCAGGTGGCCAAAGTACTGGAGCTTCAGCTTTAGCATCAGCCCTTCCAGTGAATATTCAGGATTGATTTCCTTTAGGATGGACTGGTTGGATAGTGGAATCGTAACAATGGAAGGAGGTTGGGTCCCTGAATAATGCATGGAGGAGAGCCTCCCACTGATTTGGAACACCCCTCCTGGACTATTAGTGCAAGTGAGAAATGAAGTTCCATTGTGTTTGAGCCACTAAGTTTTTACCTATTTGTTACAGCAGTTTAGCCTCCCTTAATTAATATACCTCCAAGCAGGCTCTAGGTCCTTCTGCTACTTCTATACAATCTGTTCCTCACAAAGCCAGTGATCTTCTTTAAGGCTGGATCTTATCATATCACACCCCTAGCTAGAAGTTTCAGGGACCTTCTATTGTGGTCACCATGGCATGTGTGACTACACAGGACTGACCTCTGCGTTCCTTACTGTGCTCATCTCCTATCCATCTCCTGTGACCCATTCCTCTCCAGTCACTCCTGGGATTCTGCTGTTCTTGCAATTTGCCAATCCAATTCCCATCTGTACCTTTACACATGCCATTTCCTCTACCTGGAACTCTTCCCTCACATCTCTGCCTGGCTCACTACTCTATACACTTCAGTTTTCCACAAAAATATCCTCTTCTTAAAAAGATCTTTTCTGACAAACCTATCTGAAACAGAACCACTATTCCCACCCTAGTTTCTATCCTGTTACCCCACTTTATGATTCATCACATGACATCACTTACTGACATTCCGTATGTGTGTTTGCTTGTTTATTATGTGTCTTTCCTGATAGAAGGCAACATCAATGACAGCAGAGACCTTCTACATCTATTCAGCATGTTCTCCATCCCTAGTCTAGAATAGTGCTTGGAAAGTGGTAAATATCCCATGCATGAGGGTACATGAATGACAAACCCACCCAGGCCCCAGAGAAGTCTGCATCCTCTCAGCATGTCTGCCTTTATCATATACTTCCAACCCACTATACTTATTTTTTACCCCTCCCTATCTTGAAGGCAAAGATTGTCTTTTGTAGCTCTAAATGTCAAATCTAGGCAGTTTGTGCATAGGAAGTGCTCAACAAATGTCTCCTTTTTAATTGTGGATTAAAAGAAACTCTTCCAGAAGACCTAGACGTTTATCCAAAGAAGGCATACAGATGGCCAAGAAGCACATGAAAAAATGCTCATCATCACTAATTATTAGGGAAATGCAAATCAAAACAACAATGATGTTTCACCTCATGAGACAGTGGCCATCATTAAAAAGTCTACAAATAACAAATGCTGGAGAGGGTGTAGAGAAAAGGAAACCCTCCTACACTGTTGTGGGGATGTAAATCGGTGCAGCCACGATGGAGAAAGGTATGGAGGTTCCTTAAGAATCTAAAAACAGAGCTGCATATGATCCAGCGATCCCACTCCTGGGCATGTATCCAGACAAAACTATAATCTGAAAAGATACATGCACCCCAATGCTCATTGCAGCACTATTTACAATAGCCAGGACATGGGAACAACCTAAATGTCCACTGACAGGTGAGTGGATAAAGAATATGCGGTACATATATACAATGGAATACTACTCAGCCATTAAAAAAGAACGAAATAATGCCATTTGCAGCAACATGGATGGACCTAGAGATCATCATACTAAGTGAAGTAAGTCAGACAGAGAAACACAGGTACCAAATGGCGTCACTGGTGCGTGGACTCTAAATGCGACACCAATGAACCTATCTACAAAACAGAAACAGACTCACAGACATGGTTGCCAAGGACGAGGTCATAAGGATGGACTCATAGTTTGGGATTAGCAGACACAAACTGTTACATATAGAATGGATAAACAACAAGGTCCTACTGTCTAGCACAGGGACTATATTCAATATCCTGGGATAAGCCATAATGGAAAAGAATAGGAAAAAGAATATATATATATATGTATAAGTGAATCACTTTGCTATACAGAAGTTAATACAACATTACAAATCAACTACAATAAAATAAATTTTGGAAAACTCTGCCAAGGTTTATAATTGATTTGAATTGACAGCACTATTAAATTTTTTTTTTTAAGATGAACCACTGTTAAGATTGTCTTTGATTACATTGTATACTTTCAACATGCCCAAGGCATGATTCATTTTTTCAATCACAAGCTTAGTGAAATATAGTTGTTCCATTGGTTATTAAGAAGAAACATGACTGGTGAAGAACTTATATTTTTGCCTAACTGAAACAAAATGTTTGCCAAGTGTTAAACTTACTTTTTCACACTTGATCTTACACCAACTCAATTACACTATACTCAAGGGAGCTATGAGTGTATATGTGTGTTTTCTTGAGGAACTACAGGGACAGTGATAGGAAGGGGTGTGTCTTCTACGCAAGCACAGTGCAGTTTTACACATCAGCAATGCAAGGGAGAATTCAGTCAAGGATGCTCAATGACTCTGAATAGGTATGACAATATAAGCAGACAATTATTAGAATTCTGAACAGCTATGGTTTCAAAACCCTTCCAAAATGAGTGAAGGATTTTCCCCTCCCTCTTTTCAAGGATTATGCTGAAAGAAATAAGTCTTACAGATTAGTGGCAGAAGGAGACAGTTTTTCATGTTAGAAATAATAGAATAACAACTGGGAAGGCAATTTTATCAAGCTTTAGTCACAAAACGAACAGGTAAGCACTGTGTGCTTAGTTGCTCAGTAGTGTCCAACTGTTTGCAACCCCATGGACTGTAACCCTCTAGGCTCCTCTGTCTACAGGGATTCTCCAGGCAAGAACGCTGGAGTAGGTTGCCACGCCCTCCTCCAGGGGATCTTCCCAACCCAGGGATCGAACCCAGGTCTCCTGCAACTGCCAGGGGATTCTTTACCATCTGAGCCACCAGGGAAACCCTAGAATACTAGAGTGGGTAGCCTATCCCTTCTCCAGGGAAACTTCCTGATCCAGGAATTGAACCAGAGTGTCCTGCATTGCAGGCAGATTCTTTACCAGCTGAGCTACCAGGGAAGCATGTATTAGGCATGTTAAAAATATGAAATATAAGAAACATAATATATAACGTTAAATTGTCTTTTAAAATGTAGCAGTATGTCTAACAAGTTCTGTATTCATAAAACCCATGCAGACATGAAGACTTTAGGCCTGAAGGGGGAAACAATTATGTCAATTTTTTAAACCACAAATTTAAATAATTGTATAGAAATTATTTAAAATCAATATGAAGCCACCTCTGGAAATACACTCCATATTTTCATCAGGATAAACAAACACATAGTTCTGACTAGCAGGTACAAAATAAGAATGGGCACTGATATGTCCACAAGTGATCATGTTTCATGCATGTTTCAAGTTCATGTGGTATCTGATCATGTTGATTCTGCAATCTTTTAACCACTTATCAAATACTGCACATTTATTTCTAGGTTGTCATCAGCACCAACAGTGCAGTTATGAGAATCCGGTAAATACTTATGGTTTGCTGTTCAGTTTACAGTTGTTTTCTTGAGATACACTTCCCCCAACTAGATTTACTAAGTCAGAGTGATTAGACAGTTTTATATTTCTTGTTACATCCTAAAAGTTCATTCTCCAGAGAGGATGAACCAGAGGGACTTCCAGCTACTGCAATGTGAAGAGGGCAGTAAATCCTCTCTGTAAGAGATAGGTATACAACTAGATGAAATGATCAGAAACAGTCCCTTGGGGCTCTAGAAGTTTACCAAATGGAGACAAACTAAGAAGTGTTTATTTTTCTAAAACTGCTGGAGCTGAGGGTAAGAACAGTGAGAGCTTACAGTCTTCCTCCTGGGCTACTCGTATCCCCACTCCAGTTTTTAGTCGCACAGAGCTTGCCCCTGTGTCTATGTGGCCTAGGAGGCTTCCCCCTCTGCCAGCAGATCTGTGTGTGGGTTGGGAACCACAGTTGAAGCGGACTGACTTTTCCTAGTCTCTCTCAGGCTGCCCAGATCAGCGGTGTGGGGAGCTACAGTCTTTCTATGGCTCTCTCATTTCTAGAATCTCCCTATTAAATTTCTGGCTGGTACACTGCTCACCCTCACTGGTTCCACTCCCTCAGGCTAGCAAAGCCAAAAATTTCCCCATTCCATTTCTACTTGGCTCACCACATTGAGCTTATAAAGGGACAGGCCACAAATTTGCTCCCTCTGGCAACAAAACTACTGCTTTCCGAAGAAATCATGACCCCAAACCTCCTAAGTTTGATGAAAAAACTAATCAATCAATCCAAAAGGAATGACTCCATTGACCTTGCTTCCAACAATGCTTACGTATAATACCTGATTTCCACCGACCTAAATACTTTTTATTGAAATTTTTGATAGCTTAATAGATATGCAATGATATTTTAATGGTGGTTTAAATTGGATTCATTCAACCCAGGTTCGATCCCTGGATTGGGAAGATTCCCTGGAGAAAGGAATGGCTACCCACTCCAGTATTCTTGCCTGAAAAGTCCCATGGACAGTGGAGCCTGGCAGGCTACAGTCCTTAGGGTTGCAAAGAGTCGAACACAACTGAGCAACTAACATTTTCAGTACCACGGCCTAATTCATAATAGACACTGACCCAAGCAGCATATACATACTATCCCAAAGAAAGGCAATGCAAAAAATGCTCAAACTACCGCACAATTGCACTCATCTCACACGCTAGTAAAGTAATGCTCAAAATTCTCCTAGCCAGGCTGCAGCAATACGTGAACCGGGAACTTCCTGATGTTCAAGCTGGTTTTAGAAAAGGCAGAGGAACCAGAGATCAAATTGCCAACATCTGCTGGATCATCGAAAAAGCAAGAGAGGTCCAGAAAAACATCTATTTCTGCTTTATTGACTATGCCAAAGCCTTTGACTGTGTGGATCACAATAAACTGTGGAAAATTCTGAAAGAGATGGGAATACCAGACCACCTGACCTGCCTCTTGAGAAACCTATATGCAGGTCAGGAAGCAACAGTTAGAACTGGACATGGAACAACAGACTGGTTCCAAATAGGAAAAGGATATGTCAAGACTGTATATTATCACCCTGCTTGTTTAACTTCTATGCAGAGTACATCATGAGAAATGCTGGGCTGGAAGAAGCACGAGCTGGAATCAAGATTGCCTGGAGAAATATCAATAACCTCAGATATGCAGATGACACCACCCTTATGGCAGAAAGTGAAGAGGAACTAAAAAGACTCTTGATGAAGGTGAAAGAGGAGAGTGAAAAAGCTGGCTTAAAGTTCAGCATTCAGAAAACTAAGATCATGGCATCTGGCCCCATCACTTCATGGGAAATAGATGGGGAAACAGTGTCAGACTTCATTTTTGGGGGCTCCAAAATCACTGCAGATGGTGACTGCAGCCATGAAATTAAAAGAAGCTTACTTCTTGGAAGGAAAGTTATGACCAACCTAGATAGCATATTCAAAAGCAGAGACATTACTTTGCCAACAAAGGTCCATCTAGTCAAGGCTATGGTTTTTCCTGTGGTCATGTATGGATGTGAGAGTTGGACTGTGAAGAAAGCTGAGTGCCAAAGAATTGATGCTTTTGAACTGTGCTGTTGGGGAAGACTCTTGAGAGTCCCTTGGACTGCAAGGAGATCCAACCAGTCCATTCTAAAGGAGATCAGTCCTGGGTGTTCTTTGGAAGGAATGATGCTAAAGCTGAAACTTCAGTACTTTGACCACCTCATGCGAAGACTTGACTCATTGGAAAAGACCCTGATGCTGGGAGGGATTGGGGGCAGGAGGAGAAGGGGACGACAGAGGATGAGATGGCTGGATGGCATCACCGACTCAATGGACGTGAGTTTGAGTGAACTCCGGGAGTTGGTGATGGACAGGGAGGCCTGGCATTCTGCGATTCATGGAGTTGCAGAGAGTCTGACACGACTGAGCAACTGAACTGAACTGAACTGATTGTGGTTTAGAACACAGATTCTACAATGAGATAGACCTGGGTTCAAATTCCAGCTGCCGCATATTCTGAGTAAGTGTATAACTTCCCTAAGCCTCACCTTTGCCATCTGGAAAAAGCTAGTAACAGTGCCTAGATCTGAGCTGAGATCATCCGTATTTAAGAGAGTATCTCCACACCAGGCACGTGGGACAGACTCAGTAAATGCTTCCTATTTTTAGCTACTAACAACATTCAACACTTAATCATAAAAGTTAGTTTGTTGAATGGACAGTGAGTGAGTCTGGGCACTGTTTTTTCAAATGTAAATTGCGTGTTCATTTCTTCTGACCTCTCTTTAGTGGAATCTGGATTTTGACCTTCCTGTTTTTAAAAATAATATGCTTTGGGAGGTATGCTTTTATCAGTTGTGTTTGTCGGAATAATTGTTTCCTTCTGTGACACTGCGTTGTGCAAATGTTTTTTATTTCTGTTTAATCAGATCCTTTTTGTCTTTGATGATATCTTCAATAGTCACAAATCTCTTTCTTGGGCAGCTGTTATAAATAAGGAATTTGTGGCTAAATAAGGTATCAAATACAGCCCCAAGTTAATTTTTTGATCCACTTACTCTCAACAATATATATTCACTAGTGATTTTACTCATTATTTTATGGCATCTGGTTTGTCACACATTAGGTTCTTATAGTTTAACTCTTTCTACTCTACCTATCAATGTTTAAAATTTTTAGCCAGTATCTGTACAATTATTAATCAATTTATTAGCCTTTACTGAGTGTTTGTCAGTGTCATGTACTGTGTGGGAATATTGTCGATGAAGACAAGGTAGAAAGACATGGTTTGTGACTAAAGGTAGCTCACAGACTAGGGGCAAAGGAATAAAACTAACATTTCTTTTCCTTAGACAGATAGATGAGTAAGCGTGAAGACAAATGTGTAAGCAAATGTATAAAACAATGTGATAAGTGTTCCTACCTTTAGTGTGGCTCAAATGTTATGCTTGCATACGAGAGGAGATCAGGGAATCCTTCTCAGAGTGGGTCTGAAAAGTCAAATGGATTTTAAACTGCAAGTCAGCATTTCAGATGGAAGAGGAGGAGCAATGCAATTGCAGCTGGCAGAATGGCATTGCAAAGGCAGGAAGGAATAAAGAATACGATGTGTTTGGGGCACACATCTGGGTGTGGCTGAACATACGTTATATGGGTTGTCATGAGAAAAGTGCCCAGGAAGGTAGGGTAGGGCAAGACTGCCAAGAACCTTGCAAATCACACCAAGATGGAAGGTATTATATTCCAACGAAGGTTTTTAAGTAAAAGAGACAGGATGAGAATTTTACTCTAGAAAGATCATTCAGAGGACAGTGAAAAGGATAAAGAGGATATGTATGGGAGAATCTGGAGTCTGGAGATGAGCGTGGAGATAAACAAGAATCTGGGTGCCGAATAATGAGGGCCTGCACCAAGGTACAGGCAGCAAGAATGGAGGAGACGGAGGGGTCAAAAAGAGCTCAGGACATTTCTAAGATGTGGCAACATCACTGATTAAATGTTGCAAAATGACCACACTTCTTTCCTGATAACCCACTAAGAAAACAGACCAGGAACTAAATAGCCATAAACCCACAAACACAAGAAGAATCAGAGAAACAAGATAAAAACAAGTCTTGGAAGGTGGAGAGGTAACAGAGGAGTAGTAACAAACTGAGCAGAGCCGAGGGTGAACTCTAGGGCCCCCAGAGAGGGTGCTGGCAAGGACCAAGCCAAGGTACCCTAGTGGACCACACAAAGTTCAGGACCAGGAAGTGGGACGGTGCAGGCGACCGTTTGCAAGACTGTATATGAAACAGCTGGGCATCAAGTTCCTTTCCTCTGTTCATGCAGCTGGGGAATAACTCCTCTTTGCCTGACCCCTCCCCAAGGTGTGTGTGTGTTGGTGGAGGGCAAGGGGGTTCCTCTGAAGGAATCCAACCAGAGAGGGTCTGGACTTGGGACACCAGGCATAACAAAGAGAGAGGGGATGGAGCTAGAAACTGCAGGATTCAATGACGTCTGTATCCTAAGCAGTGGGGTACCTCAACTCCCTTATATCACCTGGCTCTCTGGGGGACTCCCAGGCAAGAGATTAAAGGACTCTTCTCCGGAGGAACTGAAGAGCCACAGAGGAAATCTCTAGCTAATCACACTTGGGGGTCCTCTCATGAAAAAGCCAGCTTCTTGATCACTCTACAATGAGGTGCCCTAACCAATAAGCTCTGTCCAGGACACAGGTCTTCTCAACAGCTTTTCAGGACTCACTTCTAAGGAGAAAAGGAAATCAAAAGATCAACAGATATTTTAGTAAAGCCTCCAATATAAAAGGGAGCATGAGACGAAGCCAAAGAGAAAAGAATCTAAAGATCATAGGGCAGAAAAAGACTTTAAAAGGAGAAAAACTAATATTACCTGGAAAATATTGTACCCATAAAACAAGAATGAGATGATTTTCAAAATTTTTTAAAAGATAAAGACAAATCAGATTACAACCAAGAGCTCTTGGAAATCAAGAACAGGGTAATATGACCAGCTAAAAAGATATTTCCCGGTCTCTGAGAATAGCTGGAAAGGCTAGTGAATCAATCTCAGAGGTAAACAGCCAAGGACAACACTCCAAATTATATGTCAAAGCAGTGTAGAGGGGATATCACTGCTGCAGCGACCAAGGTTCCCACACCGTTGACCCTGAAAAGCCCTGGATGGTGGAGCCAGAAATGTAGTCACCCTGCAGCCAGTATCATGCTTCCAGAGAGTTCCTCAAAGCCCTCATCTCTTCAGGTTTCCAGTTCTAAGTATCTGATTCACTTGGACTCGGCTTATCTGATTCACTGAGGTTTATTCCTGTGCCTGAACTCTGGCTGTAGGAGGGACTGGAAAACTGAGCATCTGACATTTTCAGTTTTAAGTGTGAAAGGCTTGCTTTGCCTCCCACCAACACTCATAGCACTGGAAATTCTTCTAACATAGAGAGGTCGGTAAATGCCAAGTAGGAAAAAAAAAAAGACAAAGAGGAATTCCAAGACAACAGCTTTGTAGCAGGCCTAAAGAACTGACAGACGAGGGGATCAGGTAGGAGCCATAGGACAGACAAGAAAAAGCAAATGGACATGATGACTGTCTTAAGAATTTGAGCATTCGGAACTTAACATTGAGAGCCATTTGCCATATTCACCGGAGTACAGAGAGAAAAATGATGACAGAAAAACCAAGCAAATGAAAAAACCATGGCAATTATTAACCCCAGGAAACAGAAGAAGTTGGACAAAAAAGGCAATGTAATCATAATATAATATATGGCTCATAGTTAAGCAATATTTACTTAATCATGATAATATGAATACTAGCTACTAAAATTAATTTTTAAAACTGTGATGTAATTACATGGGGGACATTGGGTGAGAAATCAGAGTGGCATAAATGAGCTAGTATTCATTTATCATAATAGTAAATAAAAAAATGATATCTAAAACTGATATATCAAGAAGTAGCAATACAGATATATTATTTAGTAACATGAAGGTTAACACGATTTGGTTGAAAGTGGGATTTTATGGGAGTGGAACTACAGGATGGAGAAGAGGGATGGTGTAGAAGAATAGGACTACTATTTCTGGCTATGTGACTTTTAATTCCACTTGGCTTATTAAACTGTACTTGTTATTTTGACAAAAATGATATGATTAAAAATTTTTAATTATGCTCCTACCATTAAGAACCATCCACCTATCTGGAGGTAAAGAAGGAAAAGAAGGTGTACAAAAGAACCCAAAGCAATTATTTTTGGACATCTCTTCTATGTCCCCTGTCTCTTCCTCTTTACCCACACTTGTCTGCACAGACCTCAGGAAACAGGTTAATGCAGAGGAAGGTACTGGGCTTCAGATAGAGAGAGACCGGGGTGTGATATCCAGCCATGCAGAATACCAGCTCTGAGGAGTCTTTGTAATCTCATTGGGATGTGGGGTCTTCAGTGGTAAAATAGGAAGTGCTAACGACAATTATATGACATGCAATCATGTATGCCAAGTACCTAGAATACGGGGCTTCCCAGGTGCTGCAGTGGTAAAAAAAAAAAAAAAATCTGCCTGCCAACAAGAGACACAGGTTTGATCCCTGGGTCAGGAAGATCCCCTGGAGAAGGAAATGGCAACCCACTCCAGTGTTCTTGCCTGGGAAACCCACGGACAGAGGAGCCTCGCAGGCTACACAGTCCATGGGGTCACAAAAGAATCAGACACAACTGAGTGAGCACAAGAAGCACCTAGAATATGGAAGACTAAACAATTCTGAGTTATTCCCTTGGACTTTCTCATGCTCCAGAAGTCTCCCTTGAGCATCTCCCTGTCTCTGTCTGCAGATACGAGGAAGCAAAGAAAAGCTGTCCTCTTTATCACATCTCCTGTCTCTCCATCCCCCTCCTGCCTGGTTTGGGAGATTCATCCTCCAAAGACAAAACAGACTGAGCCCTTGCCCAGCAGTTGGTCACAACACACTTCCACTTCCCTTGAAAGGAGAAACTGGTTTCATTCATGTTAGCTGATTTTTGAGTAAAATGAAATTAATATTTAGTTACTAGTCATGGCTCCCAGCCCTAACATACAAGAGTAGATAGAAATTTATGCTTAAAATTAACACTCTATACCAGATTAGAATTATAAATTCAGCTGATAACTGACCATAATATTTTAAAGTAAATATCAAACGAAATTAACAAGGATTTTAAACCCAGCTATAAAATGACCTAAGGATTTGAAAGAGGCTTGTGATAACTCCCAAATTAGGAGGCCCTGGTGTGACTGCAAAGCACCCACCTTCTCTGCTTGGCCTGGGCTGGTTACTTGGCTCAGGGATGAGTTTTGCTCCATAGGCTCCCCTAGGCTGATCCCCTTCATTTCTGGGACTCTGTGCGTTCCCGTGGGGCCCCTGCCCTTCCCAGGAGGCAGTAGGCCATCCATCAGTGTCCCCATGAGAGAAGGAAGCAGGGGACCTGAGGTCCAAGAGGAAGCTCTCTTGGAGGGTTTGCTTGCTGGCCTTCTTGGTCTTCCCCTTCTGATTCTCTAGGATCCCATGGCTCTCTCCTCCTCTGGGCTGGCTACTCTCAAGCTTCCTGGTTAGCTGGAGGAGCTGATCCATGTCCTTGGTGAATTCTAGCAGAGTGCCCTCAGAGGGGCCCTGGGCAATGCCCTCAGAGCCATAACTGGGAGCCTTCTCCAGAAGCAGGGGCTCAGAGCAGTGGAGAGCACCCAGGCCCTCCCCGGGCACCAGCTCAGGCCTCTCCGAGAGGCTGCAGCCACCCATGGACAGGGAGAAGTAAGAGTAGTCCACTGTGATGTATGTCAGCATGAAGTTGATGGTGACGATGGGGGCCAGGACGTTCACCTGACCCACGAGGACAAAGGCCGTTGTCACCAAGCTGGTCAGGCAGATGGCAGCTACAGGCGTTTTATTTGGCCCTTTCTGCAGAAACAAAAGCAACATGCAGGACCATGAAATTTCACTGAAGAAAATCACGTTGCATGATAGAAACACAACTCAAATTGGCTCAGCCACTTCTCCCATGTGCTTCCTGGCGTGTTAATAAGTTCATCTACAAGCTTGGGATGATGATGTCCAATCCAGAGTAACTATTAATATGGGACAATACTATAGAACATGAACTTCACAAATAGTTTTCTTTTTGTCTTTCACTGGGTTTTAAAGTCAGCTTTGGAAATCGAAGAGGTACAAAATCGATTCTTCCCAAGCTTTAATGGAGAAAACAACCTCAAGGGGAGTGGCCGACTCCAGAAAACACAGCACATTCGTTGGTGACTGAGGTGGGGAGATTCCAAAAACATGAACAAACTCTCCCACACACATTTATGCACATCTGTTACTAATGGGGGTGAGTATGGGAGACCTGCAGGAAGACAGAAGTGGAGAAAATGTGCTAACTCCATGTACTGTGACCTGTCGCTCCATAGAAGCTATTCCTCACAGTCCCTGACACGGTTCTTGGGCCAAAAGTAACAGTGCTTCTAAGTCCTCGCCTTCCTTGACCTGAGCATTACATCCGACCCAGCTGGTTACTCCCTGGTCTCCTTGCTTCTCTTGCTGGTCCCCTTGTCACTGGCTGCTCCTCAGTCTCTGTCACTGGCCACTCCACATTTCTGAATTCTGCATTCAGAGCACTCTCCAGCTCCATCCTCAGACCCCTTCTCTTCTCTACCTATCTTCCTTCTCTAGGACCTCAATCAGGCTCATGGCCTTGAAAACCAGTTTAATGCTCGTAGCTCCCAAATTTGAAACTCCAGCTTGAAATGTTTCCCTGAAATCTAGACTTAGTCAACTGTCTACTCAACATTTCCAGCTGATGTCTAAAAGGACCTCAAACCAAATATTTCCAAAACAAAACTGCTAATCCCTCGATGTCCTGCCTCTCAAATCTACTCTGCAGCTTCTCCACTTAAGAAAGTATCCATTTCATCCTTCTAGTTACTCAGTAAGCAAAATTCTTAATGATTCCTCTCATTGCCTCATTCTTCTTCAGGAAATACTGTCAGCCTTACTCTCAGGATAGACACAGGACCTAACCACTGCACCCAACTCCTTTATGCTAGCACTGTGATGGGAGGGACAGGCATGTCAGCTACATCCAGACCTGATCTGTGAACCTCCCAGGTATGTTCCTCCAAGTGCATCCCCCTTACTGAGGATTGAAACAGAGTTCAACCTTCACAGGATGGAGGTAGCAAAGTCATCATTGGCCTGAGTCTCTGAGGATCAGAGGCCCTATTGGTCTGAAACACCTTCCTAGAACCCAAAGTAAAAATTTTTTTAAAAGAGTAAAGATACATTTCACTGTTTTTGAAAATTACATTTTGGATATACTTACTACAGCTATTTAGCATGCTGCTGAACTGCTGCTGCTAAGTCGCTTCAGTCGTGTCCGACTCTGTGCGACCCCATAGACGGCAGCCCACCAGGCTCCCCCGTCCCTGGGATTCTCCAGGCAAGAACACTGGAGTGGGTTGCCATTTCCTTCTCCAATGCATGAAAGTGAAAAGTGAAAGTGAAGATGCTTAATAGTGTCCGACTCCTAGTGACCCCATGGACTGCAACCCACTAGGCTCCTCCATCCTGGGATTCTCCAGGCAAGAGTACTGGAGTGGGTTAGCTATTTAACATACTCTAACAATAGAACTATAAAGAACAAAGTAAATTGTCAAAAACTAATGAAATAAAAGGAGGGTCTGAAATAAGTGGAAGGAGGTCTTAGGTAAACTGTAGGATATGCTAGTGATCCAGGAAAGACTATGATAAGGGTGGGTTGTAAAGTGATAAAACAGTCACACGTGGACTTCTGTTACCAAAAGATAGCACAAATAAAAGTCAAGTTGCAGAATGGGAAAAGATATTTGTTAACACATGTAGCTGACAAAGAGCAATTCAGAATGTACAAGAATCCCTACAAAATAATTAGAAGACAGATAACCCACTAAAGACAATGTGCAAAAGGATGTCTATTAAACATATGAAAGATGTCCAACCTCATTAGCAATCAGGGAAATGCAAATTAAGCCTGTAGTGAGATACCATTAAACACTTACCAGATTGGCAAAAATTAAAACATCTGATAATACCAGGTATTGGCAAGAACACAGAAGAATGGGAACACTTACCAACTGCTGACAGGAGTTTAAATTAACACAACTGCTTTGGAGAAAGAGTTCAGTGCTATCTACGAAGCAAAGATATATACAACTTACAACTGAGCAATTCCACTAACAGGTCTGGAAGAACTCCACACGTGAACCAGTCTACTACAAGGCTGTTCCCTGCACTGTCCGTAACAGTCCCAAACAGGGACATACCACGACAGCAGGATTAGTGAGAAACTGCAGCAAATGAGGAAATGCTATACAGAGATGATAATAAACAAGCCGCTGCTATCAGCAAAAACATGGGTGAGTCACATAATGATGCCTGAAAAGCATGCCATATTTATATAAAGTTTAAAAAGCAGGCAAAACTGAACTATTTTGTTTAGACATACATATGGAGGAGGTAATCCAGAGCTGGCAAACCATGGTCCCTGGGCCAGATGTGGTCACCATCTGTTTATGTAAGCCCACAGGCTAAGGGCATGTCCCCTTGACCTCAGGAGTCTCCTAGAGACCAGAACAGAGTCCTATAAAGCAAGGTCCTTGGCCCAGGTCTAACAGTCATACTAGCTGCTGGAAGACAGGAACTTTCATACATTACTGGTAGAAATACAAAATGATACAGCTCCCATGGAAGGTGTTTTGGCAATATCTGTTAATATTAAAATGCACTGACCCTTTGACCAGCAAACTCACTTAGGAAAATTGATCCTATAGATATATCTATCTGCATATGTGTAAAATTGTACACACATACACACACACACACACACAAAGAGTGTCCTTTGTAGCACTGTTTACTGGAAGCTATACTATCTATAGGGAACTGGTTAATAAACTACGGTATATCCACATGATGGGAAAACAATGAGAAAGTTCTTTCTATATTCATATGAAAAGACAGATTTCCAAGCTATATTAAATGAAGAAAAGCAAGGCAAAGAACAATGTACACAGACCACCACCGCTGTAAAGAGAGAGAAGGATTCATGAAAAACTAATAAAACCAGCTATGATAGGACGTGGCTATGGGTGATGAAAAAGTAGAACGACTCATGAGGGAGCAAAAATTCTCAGGGTATCTTTTTAGTTTTGAGTCCTGTACACACATTATCTTGGAGAAGGAAATGGCAACCCCTTCCAGTATTCTTGCCTCGAGAATTTCATGGACAGAGGAGCCTGGCCGGCTACAGTCCAGGGGCTCACAAAGAGGTGGATACAACTGAGCGACTGAACAACTACAGTTGTTACCTAATAAAAATAAATTAAAATAAAATAAAAGGCACATACCACAGGGAAGTTACTAGAGATGATAGTCACTTGTCCTACCCGTCCACACTGACTGGTAGATAAGAAGCAGAGGAAGGCAGAGAGAGGGATTAAAGATGACTTGTACCTACGTGGCATCAAACAAGAGTGGGGCTGGGGATGGGACTGGGGTGGGGAGAAACCCTGTCGTGTTTCCACAACATAGAAATCAACTACAACTTGCAATATGGGTTTGGGTGGACTCCGGGAGTTGGGGATGGACAGGGAGGCCTGGTGTGCTGTGGTTCATGGGGTCGCCAAGAGTCAGACACGACTGAGTGACTGAACTGAACTGACTGACAGCTTGCAAAACACATTATCGGGAAGTGGGGTTCTCTCGGCTTCCTTCTCTTGTCACCCCTTCAGTTTTAGGAATGTCTCATTTGATTTGACTCGACCAAGTTGTATCAGTTAGGGTTCGGGCTATGAAGATTAACAGGGAGCCCAGAGACCAGAAGTGTGAGAGTTCAGCATAAAGCGACCCCAAAGGGGAGGTGAATCTCCAGGACAGAGTTAGAGCTGCAAGGACCAGGTCCTCTCCTCAGCAAGAGGTTCTCCCCTCTAGGCTAAACTTGGAGGATCCAGAATTTATTTTTACTAAAGGCTGTGGCACTACTTCTCTCTGCTGTGGCATGGTCCATGGTGCTATTGTGACAGTTACATGGTCCATGGTGCTACTGTGACTTTGGCACCCAGTGCTGAAGTTATGACATTGACAGATGCTTTGTCCAGTGGCCCCAGACCAAAGAATCCAGAGGACAGGGGTGCAGGCTTGTTTCTCCCTACCAGAACCAGACCAGTGGCTCTTATCAGAAATACTTAAGCAATTTATTGGCCAACAGTCAGTTGAGCAGCAAAAACATACATTTCTCAAAGAAAAGGTCACTCACCCCTTGCCCCAAGCAGGCCAATGCGGGGATCACTTTCTCCTGGGCGATGCATTGCAGGATCCGGGGGGCTCCATAGAGGCCTCCCATACAGGAGGCCAAGGATGAGATGTACAAGCCCAAAAGGAATAGGAAGCCCACTAGGGACACCTGTATGAGGAGGCAGTTTCATTACTCAACATCAGAATCTGCTTCTGCTCCCTTCTGTTCCCCTGGTACCCACCCACCCACACCCCATCTGATCATAAATCCTCCAGATTCGACATCTTAGATATATTCCAAACATCTCAGATCCACCCCACCACCTTGGCACTGCCACCATTTGTTTGACCCGCTATCACTTCTTGTACGGCCTACACAGAGCTTCTCAAATTGACTGTGTCTGATTCATCCAGTTCAGTTCAGTTGCTCAGTCGTGTCCGACTCTGCGACCCCGTGAATCACAGATTCATCCAGAGTGCTTGTTAAAGCACAGATTTTCTGGGTCTTACCCCACAGTTTCTTGATTCAGTAGGTCTGGTATATGGCCCCAAATTTGGATATCTAACAAGTGTGTGCATGCTCAGCTGCTTCAGTCATGTCTAACCCTGTGCCACCCTCTGGACTGTAGCCCACCAGGCTCCTCTGTCCACGGGATCTTCCAGGCAAGAATACTGGAGTGGGGAGCCATTCCCTTCTCCACGGTCTAACAAGCGCCCAGTGATACTGATGCTGATGGCCTGGGGACTATCCTTTGTGAACCACTGCCAGCAAGAATGCTAAGGGCTAAACTCTGTCCCCAGGCCTCTGCCAGCATGACCTACATGCACACTGGTCATAATGAATGCCCCTGCCATAAAAATATCAATGACTCCCCAATGCCCTGACATACCTGGCCCTTCATGGTCTGTGACACTTCCAGTCCCACACTCTGCACACTCAGAATCCATCAGCATGATTTCTCTGCTTGCTGGAACCCTCTGTCCACATCCCTAAGCCACTCATTGTCTGTCTCTTAAACTCCCAATTGTGCTTCAAGACTCAGCATAAACCTCTCCTCCTCCATGAGTGCACCCTCCAGCCCCTGACATGAGTGGGTGCTCCTCAGGGCTCTGCTGCACCTCAATGTGAGGTTGGGGGGCACCAGACACACTATTTCCTCCACTGGCTTCACTTCCATGGGGCTCCTATTTAGTTCATCCTGGTCCACTTGGTGCCAATACAGAGATGTAAGTGTTAAATGAGAAAGTGAGATCCACATAGCCCACAAGGTACCAGCAGATAGGAGAGAGGGAAGAGTTGCTCTGCTTGGTGTCCCCTTGCAAAGATCAGTGCTGCTTGTGTGCAGCTGTGTCCCACGCTCTGTCATGAGTCTGTGAGTCCATAGCCCCCTCCTGAGCTGAACTTCATCTACACCAACAGGAAAGTATTTGAGGTGCCATTTCCTTTCTATTGATATTTTACTTTAGGCAAATGCCCTGAACCATGTATTTTTAGCGCTCATTTGTCCAGCTGTTACAGCTGCATTAGATTTCATTTTCTGTTTTGTCCCTTATACCCTTCTCCATGAAGACGTTCCTCACCGCAGTTTTTACTTCCTTGCTTTAACAATGCATCAAGCTATACTGAACACTGGCCATAAACTAGCACCAAAAATCTGTATCAGCCAGGATTCTTGACAGGAAATATTTTTTAAGCATGTGTTTACAGGATACTGGAGGGTCACAGAATCATCAGAAGGCTGAAAGATGAGGCTTGGAAAAAGGCAAGACCCAAAGCTAGCAGCACATTCAGATTCCTGAACAGGAGCAGTCTGATCAAGATGCTATCAGCACCTGCTGCCCCAAAGATGAATTCTCACCATCACCTTACCTTTGCATCATTCATGACATCTGAAGCATCTGGTGGGCCCAGCCTAAGTCACATGCCCTACCAGGGGCACAAAGGGACAGGCAAGCAAGAGTCTGGTCATTTGGGGTCCTATAATAAAAAATGGGGATCACTCCCTTCAAGACCTCACATAGGTGAATAACCCTCAAACAGTCAGGGAGGTCAGAAGTTTTGTGGATAAGCCTAAGGTCCACTAAAGAGCCTACCTTTTCCTTAATTCAGTGTGGATTAGTTCTCCTTAAATGCATTACTTCATCTTTATCCCCAATGAATCTCCCTTCTTTACTTCAGTGTCATGAATTTATGCCTATCCCACCCTACGCTATTTACCACTTTATTACTAGAAGAAATTAATGTCCTATAATATTCCCTCACTTTATTTGTATACTCTAATGGCAGGTCATCTACCCTGTGGTTAATTACACTCATGGCCCCTCTTGCCAGCATGCCATAAGCTTCTAAGTCGCCCGCACCTTGGCCCTCTGGCACACAGCGTTCAGCAAGTACTGCTGGCTGGAGTAATAAGGCTTCACAACTCCACTGTAGTTGGTGTCCTGGATGTCTCACAAAATTGTTAGAGACACTAGTCCCAGTATCAAACCCCTGACTCATTCTGAGATGCAATCATTCATCTATAGCCTTTGTTTCCACCTTCTGTTGACTTTTTTTTTTTTTAAAAAGGACTCTGTAATAAAATTTTATCAAAAGCTTTTTGAAAATCTGACCCAGTAGTTCTCCACTCTGATTATACACACAAGTCACCCCAAGATTCTGCTATAATTGTTACAGAGTGGGACTCAGACATGGTTGATTTTTCCAAAAGCCCTCCAGGTGATTCTAAGGTGCAGTCAGGGTGAAAGCCCCTGGGCGTGGTTCCCTATCTTCAATGCGTACTCCCCTCAGAGAATTCTCCATCTCAGGCAGGCATGGTATCTCCTTGCAGAAAGTTTACTGCTTCTTATCCAAAAGGTTACATATATTTGAGTGTAAAAAGTTCTTTTCCATGTGTATATATAGCCTATCCATTTACAGTGAACGTGAGTGGGAAGGAGATGGCCCAGGCTGATGTGCCTCAGTGTTGGAACTAACCTCAGGAATTCAATGAGTCTCTGGCAACATGTGGCCGGATACGGTGACCTCCATCCCAGCCAGCCTTCCCAGAAACACTCCCCAGGACCGCTGCAGAGCCCTGGGGCCAAGGGCCAGAGGGATGACCATCTAGGCATAGGAAGCTTGGTCCAGTTTGTCAACTGCATTTAAATGGACTGTCCACTTGCCACTCTTTTATGTAAAACTGTTATTCAACCAATTTTCTGAAAAAGAAACGGAACGTTGGTCCTTGCGGTTGAATGTAACAACTCCATTCTCTCTCTCCCCCACCTGAGTCCTGCCCCTTCCTTGTCATCCATCTGCCCTTGTAGGGAGCACTGAGGACAGCTTAGATACCTGGCAGAGAGCAGAGCTCTCCAGGTACAGCAGTAAGCTCTGTGGCTCTGCCCCAAGCCTTGTAGAATTTAATCATTTCCTCTATTTATCTGGGACTGTAAACTTAACTACCTGTGCCAGTGAAGGTGGAAGTGAGTATTTGTGCAGATATGTGTCAACGGTTCTTTAGGAAAACCCAAAAGGTGCCCTTTTATCATCTACCTGTGTGAGTCATCACAAAATGCTGTCTTTCTAATATATTACCTGGGGTGTGAACTACCCTAATTTCTTTTTCAGTAACTACTGATGAAAAGCACTAACTCGTCTCTCTGTTCCTGGTACTTGATCCCAGCTCCCATGGGAACTCCAGCCACTGAAAGATCCTGCCAACCCAATGGCCACTCCCTTTTCTTGAAGAACTGGGTTTAATAGGGTCATTTCCAACGTACTCATTCTGCCTCATCCAATTCCTGTGGCCCTTTGGCATTACTGAGGAGTACATCCTGACACCTTTACCCCTTTACAATCCCAAGCAGTTCCTTCTTTCTGCAGACATGAGTTTTTTAATACTGTCCTCATTCCACAAGGTGACCAACATCTCCACTTTCAGCCAAAGTTTTTCTCTCACTTGATAGCCACTTTCCACAAGGAAACATGTGGGCTTTCCTTGTAGCTCAGTTGGTAAAGAATCCGCCTACAGTGCAGGAGACCCGGGTTCAATCCCTGGGATGGGAAGATCCCCTGGAGAAGGAAATGGCAACCGACTCCAGTATTCTTGCCTGGAGAATCTCATGGACTGTGGCCTGCCAGGCTCCTCTGTCCATGGAATCGCAAGAGTCGGACACAACTTAGCGACTAAACCACCACCACAAGGAAACATGGTTGACTTCATTTCCTGAGAGGCAGCACTGTGTCCAGGACAGAGAGCAGAGGACAGGCAGGCGCAGCTGGGTGGCTGTGCTGGGCCGGGCTCGCCCCCAGCTTCGAGCCCTGCCTCACTCCATGTGCAGCTCATGAACATGGGAAATCGTGACTGTCAAATCAAGAGTGATGAGAGTTTTCCCTGTGCCATGGCTCATTTTTCACAGGCATGCTTTGAAGATACTCCTCCTACTAATCTGTTCTTATTCTGCTAGTTAGCAAGCTCCAGGGCTCCTAAAATATTTGGTCTTTTTGATGTGTAATAAACACTTCTTCTTGGGCTTCATATAAGTTCATTGTGAAACAATCAGTCTATTTCATTTTAGCCCTACCAATACCTGCTGTTTATACAATTCCTTTTTCTATAATAATATCGAGATTGACACTTTGGGGGTTTTTCCTATTCAGTTTAACATGTGGATTAATAGGGGAAAAAAATGTCCCCACCTGAAAATGTGCACTGTCTGTAAAGATATCCCCATAGGAGTATGTCTGTGTCCGGTCGCTCAGTTCTGACCACCTCTTTGCGACCCCATGGACTGTAGTCCACTAAGCTCCTCTGTCCATGGAATTTTCCAGGCAAGAATACTGGAGTGGCCTGCCATTCCCTACTCCAGGGGATCTTTCCAACCCAGGGATCAAACCCACATCTCCTGCTCCTGCATTGGGAAGTCGATTCTTTACCACTAGCGCCACCTGGGAAATCCATAGGAGTGTGTCGGGGAATCAAAATGCAGTAAGCGTCAACCGCGCACCGGGGGTTGTGCCTCACACAGAGGGCCTCAGTCATTGCGACATAGTCAAGAGTTTTTAGAAAGCTTAACACCCGACAGCCAGGGAAAAGTTCCTCTGGGGTAGGGATATAAAGTGAAAAGAAATTTCTGAGAGAAACCATGGGCTGGAAAGCCAAATAATTAGAAATAGATCAGAGGAGCGGCAGGAAACCCAGAAAGAAACAGATGAACTGACCAGCTGCAGGTCAGTGGAAAGGAATCCAGGGCAGCCGGCAGCCGCTGAGGATAATTGTTCTGGCAGAAAAGGCCTGAGAGAAAGAGAAGGAAATGCTCAGAGGCGCTTGCTTCGTTAGGAGGAGAGTCAAGGGGCGGAGGCCACAGGTCTGGGCCCAGGCGAGACCCTCAGGGCACACAGACCAGAAGGAAGAGGTCTTGCTTTCTTGGAGCCCAGGAGAGCTCAGAGATGGGCCAGCTCAGGACCAGGCCACAGCTAAGACAGGGGGCAGAGTTGGGGGATGAACAGTTTATTACACACCACGTCAGGGGGGCAGGGTACCACACCCGCCAGCCTCTCAGGCCTCACCCTTCTGTCCTCCAGGTGCCGAGAGTGCAGCTGCCTGTGGCCCAGCTTACTCCCTAAGTACAGTCCCCGCTGCTGCAGCCCAGTCAGTGTCAAGGAGGGCAAGAAAGAAAAGCCAGGGTTCGTGGCTTTCAGAAGAATCTCACTTGGTCCTCTTTTTGTGGGACCTGAGGGTGGCATGGAGTGGGCAGCACACCAGGGAGCCGCTATTGCGGAGCTGCCCTGAGCGGTTCCGTCCCTGTTCCCACACTTGTGGCGTCGACCTCTGATTGCTACTGACAACCAAGGATACTATCTTTTCTTTCTTGCACAGGCTTTACAACTGCCTGTTCCGGGAAACAGTCTTGTGTCCTCTCCAAAAACCCATTTTCCACCTCTCACCTGCTGTGTGCATAGTGACCTGCCCACATGCTGTCGCCAGGCAGGGTTTAGCCGGTCCCCCAGCCCCCAGCGAAGCGCTGGCCGGCCTGTCTGTTTCACTGCTAGGGACAGGTGGCCTTTCAAACAAGTCCCCCCACCCCCAACCTCCATGCATAAGTCTATTACTAGAGGTGGAATCTCCACCCATGAAGTCTCCCCGCCGGGCTGCTGGTGAAAGCTGTTCTTACACTCTTACTTGTGGCCTTCCTGGGACACGTGCTGCCCCCTCAGGCACACCTATTCTTAGCTTCCCTGCAAAACAAGGGAATTAGTGGAGAGAGGGGCCCCACCCAGGGGATCATTTGACTCTCTTCATCCAGATCAGAGTCTCTGATGGTTGAAAGGGCCTCTGTGGGGGAATCCACAAGAAAGAACCAGCTCAAGAAGGGGCAGAGCTTGCTGGCACGGTGTGGACAGCAGCTGGGTGCTCCCTCAGTCCAGGCCCAGCTACTCCCGGAGGCCTTCAGTCGCTCTAATGGAGCCCAGCTTTTTATTCCACAGTTAGAGAAGAGGCCCCTGGGAGATGAGATGTGAGACGGCACCAGCAAGCACAGACATATAAATGAGGGACACTGACTCCTTCCCTGAGAGTAAACCCTGCTCACCTGGGGGGTCTGAGACCTGGGGGGTGGATGTCAGCTCTCTCACTCCCTGAACAGCTAGCTCCCCCTTGCAAACCTTCTTGCAAGGTAAGGCCAAGACACCTTCCCACCCCCGAAAATAAATATCACCTTGACACTGGCGTCTACACACCTGAAAAATAAACCTGCACTAATGTGAAAAGCAAGCCCAAACACTGCTCTAAAATGTAAGTTCAGCACTTCCAGCCCCAGGCTGCCCCAAGCAGCACCCCTCTATGTACCTGCAAGGCAGCTTTGCAAAGCCTCACACCAGAGAAAAAGGTGTTTATTCCTCAATAAGAGCAGTGATACTCAGGAGTTAACTGAGTAAGGACACCTCCCTGGCCTGGCGCGTCTTTCTGATACGTGATGGGAATCTCAGGGTCCACTTTCCCCCAGGGAACTTAAGGGAAGACAGAGGGAAGACAGGAGTTTTAGGGGATTTCCAGCAAAATGTCTGGAAGTCTTAATCTCCTGGGTTCTAGAAATGCCAAGTGAGTGTCCTTGACTGTCACATGACCTCCAGCCTGTTCAGAGGCTGTGGAACATGAGGACTTGGCTAATCATCTTCAGGCCAGTGTAGTCCTCAGGAAAAAAAGCTGCAGTATCCAAATCCATTGGGCCATCCCCTGGGGAGCCCGAGAGGACAAGGGGCCTCCAACCCTGTCTCCCACCACCCCTCACCTTGGCGCTGGGCTTCCTGCCCTCTTTTCTGTTCATCAGCCTCCTCCTTCTTACTGCTTTCTTGAGAGTAGCTTTCTGCTCATAGTGGAAGGGAGGCTATTGGCAATAATGAAGGATTGTTGGAGCTGGGGATCTCAGGTGACCAGATTCTTTGTTTCTGCTCTGATTTTTGACATGCAGGGTTGCCTGTGTCCCCATTATTTAGCACCTGCATGCATGTGTCTTCTCTGATGTGGTTACCCAAGTCTAGGGATACATATGAAGGACCTGTATCTTTCCCATGGTTTGGGCCACTGTACTGCAATCCTGGGCCCACGACTACATGGATTCCCCAGCCAGGACGCAAAGGGGAGGCAGCCATTGCTGCTCAGAGCTGATCAACGACCTGCAGCCTGAGCCCACCAGGCTGTAGGACTCACCCACCTTTTCCGCTATCAGGAAGTCATAGCGAAGGGCCTCTCGGGTGCAGATGGCGCCGAGCAGGAAGACAAAGACAATGTACAGAAACCACCTGCAAGAAACCCAAGAGCAGAACAGGGCTGCCACCTGACATCACTCAACCCCATCCCACTCCACCCTCCTCAGCCTGAGGGTTCCCCCAGGGAACTGTCCCCAAGGACAGAGAATGGCCATCACGAAGGCTCCCCAGATTATCTGGGGGCACTGTCGGTACTCTTTTCTCCTCTAGCATATTTCATGTAAATATATATAAACATATCATTTCATATAAACGTATAGAAATGCATCATTTGCCTCTTCCAGAGGAAAACACACAGAGGTTTTCTGGGGTGGGGAGCAGCCCAGCTGGCCAGGATGCAGGCCACGGTCGACGGGCAGGTCTGTACCCCATCCTCCTGCAGCAGAACAAGCCGATGAGCTGTCAGGCCTCGGAGTCCCGCTGTTCCTTGGCCCCCAGGTGACAGAGAGCCAAGCCGAATGTGAAAGGCCAGCAGTGAGCTGGCTCTGCCCTCAGAAGCCCTGTGACCTCGATGAACTCACATGAACCCAGGGGCCTCATTCCCATCTGGACAGTAGGAGGATGGGCCAAAGGCTCCTCCTGGGACCTTCCAGCTGTGACCAAAAATGAGGCGGGCTCTTTCCTTTCCTTCTGGACACCCACCCTTATCTTTGTCAGCCTCATTTTCTTCCCAGAGAGATCACCTTATTTAGCACAAAATAGACAGGTGCTGTATGCCTGGCTAGGAGCCACAGTGCCATTACAACAAGCTAAAGCAAACTAAGCAATGATGAGGTGTATTCATATTTTTTAAACATCACGGTTAAAATAATGCAGGTACTTTAATCCTTGTCATGTCTGGGATTTCATTACCTTTCACACCTACCCAGTGAAGGCAAAGGAGCTTCTTCCCGTAGTGCAGAGAGAAAACATAAGATTCTAGGTCAGAACCAGACCCAAGGCACCCAGCCTGCTCACATGGGTGGCACAGTGTGAACTAACACAGGGAAGTCTGGCAGCCTTGGGGAAGCAAGCTGGGAGAAGAGGACAATCAGCCTCTGAGTTCCTACTGTGCACCGTTACACACAGCATCTCCTCCACAATCGACAGGACACATGTGTTCTCATTAACCCCATTTTACAGAGATGAAAATGGAGGCTCAGAAGGTTAATTGTCTGAAGTCCCGCAGACAATCAGCGGAGGGGTGTAGTATGCAAATCTTGTTTTGTCTGCAGAACTCTTCCTTTTTATATTCCCTGCAATGGTCCTGGAAACTCAATGGTTACAAAATGCCCAAGTTCAAAATGGGGGTGGGGAAGGGGAGGGGCAGGAGGCTGAGGGAAAAGGAAAGAAAGGAGTCCACCTTCTTTAATGACCCCCTTCCTTGCTGGATTCCCAGGCAGGAGGGATGAAAGGGCGAGTATCTAAACCCACCAGACGTGAATTTTCCAGCTGGCTGAGCGTTAAAAGGAGGATTGGAATATAGAATAGATTGGTCACATACAGGGCACTCTTAGAACAAAAGGAGCAATCCCCTCTTTTGCCTTGGGTTTTCTCTCCCTCTCTCCAGCTGACTGCCACAAGGGGAACTTACGAGATGCCAACGGCTACTAGGGAGCCCAGGGGGATGCTGGCAGCAGGCTCCCTGAGGTCGCCCCCCATGTTGAAGCCGGCCATGACTCCTGAAAGACACCCAGACAGGAGAGAAGGGTGAGCAGCATCCTCCACACATCACCTTCCCCTCCTCGGGGCCTCTCCTGGAAGGGATCCTCGGGCATGCCCTCCCATCTGCGGCTCTGCAAAGTGCACTTCTCAGTCTCCCCTGGCAACTAGGGAGGCATCCTCAAGGCGTGAAAGGGACTTTTGTGGGTTGGCTGATGCTCAGGAGGAGAGCTCGACTAGCGACAAAAGCATCTTATGGCCCAGTGCAAAGTAATGAGGGCCAGGGAGGCGGCTGGCAGGCCACACAAAGGTCCCGAGGCCACATGCTGAGCTCTGAGCTCTGCCTTCCAGCCGGACAACACCCAGGAAAGACTCAGCCTTAGCAAAGAACCCACCCTGTCTGCTCAGCACAGTTCTTTTCCTCTGCTACCCTCAGACTACACTGGGGTTCAGGGACCCCAGGGACACGTTTCATCCAATATTCAGAGTCAGCAGCCGTGTTCAAAGCTCCTGAGCTGCCAAGGACTCTAAACAGATTCCAACAAACCATCTTGATGCTACCAACGCTAAGTGGCGAGCTCCTCTTCACTGTGGACTCTATTCCTCATGAGCACTCATGAAAGCACGTAGTCATGGTGGAAGGTCATCGCTGTGGTCCAAACACACACAGGCAGGAAACCAACAAGACAGCGGGTGCTGAACATCGTGTAGATCCAGCCCACATGTGCTCTGCAAGCCCACGGGGATGGGTGCATTGTGAATGTGCTCTTGAAGGACGTTTTGCATGGGTTTGGGGAGAGGAATGGGTCCATCTCCATCAATATGGATTTATGAACCCTTTGAACCTGACAGGGCCTGTGTTAAGTGCTTTTCATGCTTTTTTTTTTTTTTAAATCTCATTTAATCCTCACAACAACCACATCAGAAAAGTAGAATTATTTCCCCCATTTTATAGACAAGGAAACTAGTGCTAAAAGAGGTAAATTAAAATAGCTTAAGGTCACACATGTAGTAAGTAGCAAAGCTAAGATTCAACCCTGGTCTGTGTGATTTGGAAAATTGCTCTCTTAACGCCTCTGCTATAATGCTTGAGGGAACTCAAGTGCAGTGGAGTAAAGTGAAAGTTTGGGCCCAGAAAGTTAAACAGGAACTATTTCAAAGACTATCATGAATGCTGAACTAAGGCAGAGAACTGCATACATTTTGACTGAGCAATTCCACTACTACGGTTGTATCCTAAGTAAACAGTCAAGGACATAAGTAAAGATTTATCCAAAAATGTTTATTAAAGCTTGTATATATAGAGTGGTGAAAATCATAAGCAATCTAAGGTCTAAAGGTAGTGTGTGTGTGTTAGTCGTTTAGTTGTGTCCGACTCTTTGCAACCCCATGGACTGTGGCCCACAAGGCTCCTCCGTCCATGGAATTCTCCAGGCAAGAACACTGGAGTGGGTTGCCATTTCCTTCCCCAGGGGATCTTCCCTACCCAGAGTTCAAAACCTGGGTCTCTCACATTGCAGGCAAATTCTTTACTATCTGAGACACGTAGAGGACTGGCTAAATAAGTGATGATACATCTTTCAATATATACCAGCCCTCCGATAACATCAAGGATATGTTGTGACATGAAAAGAGCAATTGTTTCCATTTCAGAGGCATATCTGGGCTTCCCTGGTGGCTCAAAGGTTAAAGCATCTGCCTGGAATGTGGGAGACCCGGGTTCGATCCCTGGGTCGGGAAGATCCCCTGGAGAAGGAAATGGCAACCCACTCCAGTACTCTTGCCTGGAGATTCCATGGACAGAGGAGCCTGGTAGGCTACAGTCCATGGGGTCGCAAAGAGTCGGACACGACTGAGAAACTTCACTTTCACTTTCAGAGGCATATCTGAAAGCAGAACATACAGTATGATCTTATTGTGAAAAAAAAAAAAACAGATAAATAGATGTGTAGAAAAATGAAAAAGGAACTAGAACATGTTCAAAATGTTATTTCTGGGTGACGGAAAAACAGATCATTTTTTATTTTGTCGTTTACCTCTTCTTTCTCAATTTTCTATAGTGATCATTATGAAATAAGGGAGAAGTAATTCTTAAATGTTTTTTGTTTGTTTAAAATGGCATGTCGGGCATATTTTCTTTATTCTCAGTCCTCTCCCTCCCAAGACCCTATCAAAAGGATAGTAAAAGGGGAAAATGGATGAATGCCTAAAAAAAAAGAGGATTGGGAGGGGGAGCCATAAGTAGATGAAAAGTTTCCACAAATGTCTGGAACATAGAAAATGGATAAAATGATACAGAGTACTAAAATGAAAGGAAAAGAAAACCTTGGAACGCTTATCTAGAGGACCTAAATAAACTGCCCAAGAAAAACCAGGACTACTAGTATGGATGTTCGCACCCAGGTGAAGCTCTCCTCAAGAGCCAGACACACCCACAAATGTGCTGCTGTCACCCTGTCATGAAGGAAGAACCCCGTCAGGAGACAGACCCCCCCACACTGCAGCAGGAGATCCATGCCAGCAACCAAAGGTGGTCACGTGTATAACAAACCCAGCAGCAAACACACAGACACATGCATAGCAAAAACAGGACCACCTGGGCTGGAAGAAACATAAAAATCAGAACACAGGATAAAATTTTGAAGAAAATACTAATTAGTAGCTCCATAAACATCCAAGAAGAATATTCTACCTATAAAGCAAGATGCTATGAAAAACAAAAAATAAGAACAAGAAAAAGACTTTTGGAAATTAAAAACATGATCACTAAAATTAAAAACATGATCACTTACACTAAAAATGCAGTGGAGCATCTAGAAGATAAAGTTAAGTAAATATCCCAGAATTTAGAACAGAAAGACAAAGGGGTAAAAATTTTCAGCAAAAAATAGGAGAAAGAGAAGAAATCTTGGAGTTACGATATCCAACTAAGAGGAGGTCCAGAAAGAGAGAACAAAGATAAATTAAGCAGGTAAACAACAGAAATAAATGTCTTCAACCTGAAGAAGACACAAGTCTTCAGGCTGAAATATCCCATAAAGTAAACAACATAAAGGCCCACACCTAAATCATCACTGTGCAATTTTAGGAGAAATCCTAAATATTTTCAAAGATAAAAACCGAACAGTTACAAAGGAACAAAAATTAGACTGGCATCAGACTTCTCAACAGCAACAGTGAGTTCTAGAAAAGAGCACTGATTTTTAAATTCTGTGGAAAAGCTATTTTGAAACTAGAGTTTTAGCCAGATTACCAATTAAGTGAAAGTAAAGTTAAGCAAAGAAGGGCTCAGAAAATTTACCTCCCACACATCATTTCTGAGGAAGACACTAAAGCAAGGACTCCAGTACAATGAGGATATAAGCTATGAAAGAGAAGAAGAGAAGGTTCACAAAGCAGTGGTGACAAGTCAGGAGTTAACAAAGTCCCAGAGTAACAGTGGTGCAGCAGAGAAACCCGCAGGGACTGAAGCAGAAGAACGGAGACCCCGGTAGGGATGCCTCTGGATAGGACTGGATTCAACACAAAGGACACTATGAATTATTTTAAAGGTTTGCTGACTGCGTATTTTGGCAACAAGAGAAAACGCTTACTGAAACTCGAGGAGAAGTAAATAAGAAAGCCAACATGTAAATAGGAAGGAAACTAAAATAGGACATGACTTTAAACAACTAATAAAAAAAGTCTTAACGTTAATCCATTTGGCCATTATATGAGGAAAATTCTCCCCTAAATGACACAGGGGCCACGTCAGATGCAGCCAAGGAAGTGGAGTTGTAGCCCACCACTTTGCTCTTCAGTGAACCACAGCTACGGAGTCACAGACATAGCCCAGAGGACTTAAGTTTAGCTGCAAAGTAGAATACAAATATCATCTACCTTGACAAAGTGACATAAAGCTATAGCTAACAGCTAATACGAAATGAAAAGAGAAAAGAAAACTAGAAAGAGGAAAGGCACTCATATTTTTGCTGTAGTAGTGTGGGAAACAAAAGTCCCAGGATCTTCACTCAGGACTGGCTGAATGTTACAAGCTTCAGTTAGTTTAATAAGAAAACCTGAAATGTGAGTTAGCCATTAAGTTTGTTAGGTCAATAAGGAAATGCCAGCAAATATTTATATACCAGCTGCAATAAATTTAAAGTTAATGCTAGAATTTATTCTGTATTTTGTCATCATAAAGGGGAGTTTCTAAATGTTTGCTAAGAGGAGCAAAGAAATTTCCAAGAATATTGAACAGCTTGTTTTCGAAGTTCCAAAACCTGTTGACTTGTAACCTAAAGGCAAAAGAAAAAAGAAAAAAACACATTTTTTAGTAGAGAGAGGGTGTGTGTGTGTCGGGGTGGGGGGGTGTGTGGGGGGGGGGTGGGGTGGGTGTGAAACTGTGTTTGTTCACTGCAAGTTGTAAACTACAGCTTTCATGAGATTTTCCTCTTTACCTGCTAGTCATCAGCTTGTCATAGCTTCCCTGATATTGCTCTAAAACATAAATATAAAAGGATTATTCAGAATCCCTTAAAATCAGGGATTCCTTTAAGATAACTAACGCATTCCTTGTCAAAATACTTTACACATGAAATAAATATGACCCTAATATATTAATCTTAAAACACAACACAGAATATTAATTTTCCACACCAACAATAAGCAGTGAAGAGATATAGCCTAGGATGGATAACAGACTTAAGCATATTATTTAAAGTTATAAAGATAATCAAAAAAGAACAAAAATTAAAATATGACTATTAAAAATTGGGAAGTGGATAAAGGAACATGTAAGGAAGCTAAACCCTCTACATTTCTTACCATGGTGTCAATAAATTACATGTGACTTTGACTATCCAGTTATAGATATAAGCATGTACATGCAGGCTAAGTCGCTTCACCTGTATCCAAGTCTTTGCGACCCTCTGGGCCATAACCCAGCAGGCTCCTCTGACGATGGGATTCTTCAGGCAAGAATATGGGAGCAGGTTGCCATGCCCTCCTCCAGGCAATCTCCCCAGCTCAGGGATCCAACCCACACCAGCTGCGGATCCCTCACTGCAGGCGGATTCTTTACCAACGAGTCACCAGGGAAGCTCAGATGTAGGCATGTTGCTTGGTAATGCAGTTAGCTCCTGAAGTACTAAAATGACTACAAATGGTTGCCCCTGTAGAGGGGTTCTTTGGGTGGTCAGGTTGGTGGAGGAGGGAGGGCAGGCTGAGAGACTACTGCTTTACGTTACAAGCACCTCTGCACTATTTTTTTTTTTTTTTTAAATCACATACAGGTTTTATTTAGATCAAGAGAGCAAGGCTGAGGACCTGCCTTACTCTGACCACAGCTCACGGGACCATGTCCTTTGTTGCTAGAACAGTCTGACAGCCAAGGCCAGCCCTGGCCAGATCCCCATGTCTACCTGATACTCAGGCCCCACTAACTTCGTCCATCAACACCTCCTCTTTCTGAACCTCCCAAATGCTGAACCTCTGCCAAGGTTCTCACCTGTCACCAGGTTTACCAGTGTCTTACCTGCCTGGCTTCCTACCTTCGGCAATGACTTCATTCTGCCCCCAAGCCCCTGGCAGTTCTATGCCCATTCACTCAGCTTTGCAAAGTTACATACTGCTATGCATTCTTTGCCATTTTCGTACCTCCTCTAGTTTGTCATGTCTTTATGTACGCCTTCCTTCAGATCATTTACAAAACTCTAGAAATAAGGAGCCACAAGAACTCCATTGCCATAGGCGCTTCTGTCTAGGAAAGTGACTGATTAATCGTAATGGCTTCCTGCTTCCCAAAGGTTCTGTATTCATAACAAACAAACGCCCTTTTCTTCTCTCTCCACAATCCCTTGCACAGTGATGACCCTGCCTTTAATTAGAGGTCCTACTAGCTGGCCTGGTATGGGGCACGTGGGAATCCTGCTCAGTGGGAGCAGAAACAGCTGACACTGACACAGGCCACCCTCAGGAATGGGCCAGACCCAGACAGCCAGGAAGTGGGCTTGTGAGACAAAACAGGCAAGCCAGAAAATAGGCAGTCAGTACCGTGAACACAAAACTCCCAAGACAAGGAAATGGCAGTAACTTGCACTCCAGACAGGAAGCCTCGGGGTGACTCCTGTGGGTGTTCCGGGCACACCTATTAGATTGGTTTGCACACTGTTACTCCCAGAATTTTGCCCTTGCACAACTACACAATTCTTGAGCAGATGATCTCTAGTTCTGGTGGACTATAAATGTCTTGCTTACCAGTTAGATCTAGAAAAGTTATTTTGATTTCATATTCACCCATGCTAATCAGGTATTATAGAGATTCCCTAGTTACCTTTCTGCTTCTGTTACAATTTAAAAATATTAATGTTAGAGTTAGATTTAGTGGAGGAATAGTAGAATAAGTACTATTTCACAGTGATATTTACAAATAATGCCCCCCTAAAAAAAGGTTCCACAGTTAAAAAACGTATCAGTGGGGAAAACCTTGATTAAACAAGATCAGAGAGATTCTTACTGCTGGACTTACCATGCTAAGTCACTTCACTCATGTCCAACTCTGTGCGACCCCATAGACAGCAGCCCACCAGGCTCCCCGATCCCTGGGATTCTCCAGGCAAGAATACTGGAGTGGGTTGCCATTTCCTTCTCCAATGCATGAAAGTGAAAAGTGAAAGTGAAGTTGCTCAGTCGTATCCGACTCTTAGCGACCCCATGGACTACCAGCCTACCAGGCTCCTCCGTCCATAGGATTTTCCAGGCAAGAGTACTGGAGTGGGGTGCCATTGCCTTACCATACAACATTCTAATTTTCATTGTCCATTTCTAAGAAGAGAAATGTAGCACATACTATTTCCCAAAACTTATTTGACATTCAACACTTTTTAAAAAAAATGAAACACTTTAATCATTGGAAAACACCAAGTGTCCATTTTGTAATTCCTATTTGATCTTTATCCTCTTTTTGGCAGGCTTCCTAAAAATCTTTAAAGTGGTTATTTAGAATCATCAATTCTTAAAGCTGGAAGGTATCTTAGAGATCATCGACTCTGGCCTTTTATTTCACAGATGAGGCAACTGAGACCCCAAAAGAGGAAGCAATTTTGATCATGTTTTCAAGCTAGCTGCTTGCAAAACCAGCAGAACTCATGTTGAAGTTTCCTTAATTCAAGTCATGTTATTTCCTCCACATCATACAGTCTCTCCATTTCCTCCTAACACCCATGCTCTTTTTGGATTTTTCTTTTTAAACCAGAGTAACGGCATGATTAATTTGGGGCTACCGCCCCCACAAGAGTGCTGAACTTAGTTATAATCAGCCCTACTTATAATCAGTTATAATCAGCACCACACATTGGTTTTCCTACAGCAATTTCCGTCCCCAGTTCTGAATCACTAGTCTGTCCTGGTCCAGGGCATTTCCCCTCCTCGTTGGTCTTGAGCTGCCAGTTCCAGGAAGCAGTTAATTGCTTTACCCTAAACCACGTCCTCGCCCTATATCAGGATGATGATATGGGCTGCATCATGACCATATGACTTAGGCAACAGGTTTCCTCACACAGGTAAAGCCTTCTGACTTGGTCTTCTGTCCTCGTCCTAAGGCCTTTTACATCTCCTCACCGACTCAGCTTTCACATGTGAGGATGGTGGTGTTGGCCATCACTTTACCAGCTTGAGTTGAGGAGGTTAAACCTCCAGCATCATCCAGACCTTTCTGGGCACTGCCATTAACCTCACAGTCTGGTTGTGTGGCACCAGGTGAACTGGGAGGTTTGGCTTGGCACCCTGGCTCAAATATCTGTGACAATAGACGTGGATGGTCAGGAGAGGAACTGATCCCTTAAACATCTCTAGGATCAGCTATTGATAAAAATAACCAGGATAAATGTCCATTAACCACTTACCAGCATCTGCAAGATAGTGGTCCTCTGCCTTTTCTCGCTGCCCGCTTCATCAACCATAGTACAGAGATCAAAGTCTTCACCTCTTGCCTGTTATTTTAATCCCACTCCCACCCTATTTCCTTTTTTGATCCTGAAAATGAGAATTCTTAAGGAAAAAAAAAAAAAAAAAGGCTTCCCCAGTGGCTCAATGGGTAAATACTTCACCTGCAATGCAGGGACACAGGAGGTGCAGGTTGATCCTGGGATTGGGATAGTCAAAGTTATGGTTTGTCTAGTAGTCATGTGTGGATATGAAAGTTGGACCATAAAGAACACTGAGCCCTGAAGAATTTATGCTTTCAAACTGTAATGCTGGAGAAGCCTCTTGAGAGTCCCTTGGACAGCAAGGAGATCAAACCAATCAGTCCTAAAGGAAGTCAACACTGAAGGGGCCTGATGTTGGAGCTCCAATACTTTGGCCACCTGATGTGAAGAGCTGACACACTGGGAAAGACCCTGATGCTGGGAAAGATTGAAGGCAGGAGGAGAAGGGAGCAACAGAGAACGAGAAGGTTGGGTGGTATCCCTGACTCAATGGACACGAGTTTGAGCAAACTCCAGGAAGGACAAGGAAGCCTGGAGTGCTGCGGTCCATGGTGTCACAGTCAGACGCGACATAGTGACTGAACAACAAGGGAACAATGGGAAAAAAAAAAGCCTGGGGCTTCTGGATAAAGCATTTGCCTGCAATGTGGGAGACCAGGGTTCAATCCCTGGGTTGGGAAGATCCCCTGGAGAAGGAAATGGCAACCCACTCCAGCACTCTTGCCTGGAAAATCCCATGGACAGAGCAGGCTGGTAGGCTACAGTCCCTGGGGTCGCAAAGAGTCAGACATGACTGAGTGACTTCACTTTTCCCTTGTGGTCCAGTGATTAAGAATCTGCCTGCCAATGCATGGGACTTGGGTTCGATCCCCAGTCCAGGAAGATCCCACATGCCACAGGGTACTGAAGCCTGTGTACCATGGCTACTGAGCCCGCACTCTAGTAGAGCCCTCGAGCTGCAGCTATTGAGCCCACATGTCCTTGAGTCCATGGTCTACAACAAGAGAAGCCACCACAGGGAGAAGCCTGTGTACCACAACGAAGGACAGCCCCCACACAGCACAGGGAGAAGCCTGTGTACCACAACGAAGGACAGCCCCCACACAGCACAGGGAGAAGCCTGTGTACCACAATGAAGGACAGCCCCCCCACAGCACAGGGAGAAGCCTGTGTACCACAGTGAAGGATAGTCACAACCAGAGAAAGCCCGCACACAGCAACAAAGACCCAGCACGGCCAAAAATAAATAAATAAATAAATACTTTTTATAAAGAAAAACAGCTGATCATTTTCTAGACTTTCCTGGTTTCTGTTGGTTGGTCATTAAAGAACTACTCTTACTTTAGAAGCCTTCAATTTTCCCTTTCCATTTAGAGATTGTTTCTCTGTTGCCTTTTTTGTTTCTTTTTTTAAGTTCATAAATTTATTACTTTTCTTTTTCATTAAAGTAGAATATCCATGCACTAAAGTGACTTAACCTTATCTGCCGCCTTTTGTTGTTTGGAGGCAGTGTGGCTCTGAGCCTCGGTCTCCCCATTTGCAAATGGGGATAAGATTATGTACCTTGCAGGATTGTTGTAAAGCTAGAAAGAACATCTATAATGCACCTAGCACAGTGCCTGGCACCTAGTAGGTGCTAAATAAATGTCCACCTGGGGGTGGGGGCATGGGATAAACTGGGAGATTAGGACTGACATATACACATTATTATCTATAAAATAGATGACTAATAAGAACCTGCTGCATAGCACAGGGAACTCTACTCAATGGTCTATATGGGGAAAGAATCTTAAAAAAAACAAGAAGAGTGGATATATGTATATATGTATATGTATAACTGGTGCACTTTGCTGTATACCTGTAACTCACATAACATTGTAAATCAACTATAACACAATAAAAAAACATTTTTTTTGAATGTCCATTTGGGGAAGATGGGCTCCCTTCTGCTCTCAGAACTCCCCTGGGTTCCTAAGCACTCTGGCTGCCTCTCCTTACCTTCCACCTGATCGTCAAAACCCCACTCCTTCCCCACACCTGGCTGATTGGTTTGTTTAGCTGTTAAAGTAGGAATCTTTCGTCCCCTCTTCGCTCTATTCTTAGAGGCAGAACTAGTCAGTGCTCCACCCTCGCAATGCCTTAGAGATGCTGCTGAGACAGACTGTGTCTAATAATGGGACATTCAAACACTAGGATTCCAGCAGGATTTATTGACTTCCGGGTAGAGTACAGCTCCAGACAAACGTGTGTCCTCTTTCCCAGCATCCTTGCCAAAGCACGTGGGAAGTGATGGGGATCACCATTTTTTGTCGGGTGACCTTGGGAAATCACCTCTCTGTGTCATTGTTTCCTCATATGTAAGATGGATTAATAATAGAACCCAGGGAAGGATACAGGTTCCATGGGGCCTAAAACTTTTTAAAAATACCAAGTTATGAATATGAAATGGAACTTTAGAAGGAGGTCATGCAACCAAGGGACCCTGAAACCCAGGCTTCATTAGCTTAATGATAAATCTGCATCTGATAGAAGCACTGGGGTCATGATGAGGTTTAAATGAAAGACTATAAAGTGTTCCGCACAGTGCCTGATGTTGTAGGCTATTGTAATGATAATTATTATAGATACTGTGATAATTTTATAAAATCATAAATTCTATAAGTGAGATTACAAAAATAAACATATATAATAATTATAAAGCTCCCTCCCTTTCTCCTGTTCCTACTCACAAGTCCATCAGAATGCAGAGAGGTGAGTCCCGCCCTCAGACTGTCCTTCCTCAGTCTCTCTGCTCCTTAAAACAAGACCTCATTCTGCCCCAGCAGGTCCTCGTTCTCTCACCCACAAGAACACATAACTTAAGAGAAGGCCTGGGGATACACTGGGAGAGAAGGAATGTACGGGTAGGCTGAAGGCAAAGCCAGCATGGATGCCTAGAGCTGAGGGTCCCAGAGACAGCCAGCCAATCTGGAAGAGCCCAGTAGAATCCAGAACTTCTCAGAGTGTGTGTATGTGTGCGGGGTGGGGAGAGATAGGATCAGGTCCAGGGAGGCCAAAGGATGTCACAGAAATAGCAGGGCTCCTGACCACAAAGGTAAGCGTGGACATTCTGGTAAAGGCTGCTGGTTTCCCCCATACATTTTGATGCTGGGTGTGGTCAACCACAACAGGCCCTTATCCTTTCCAGCAGGAGTCTGAAATTTGGGGACAAGGGTTACACAACTTCACACAATGGTATTTATCCCAGTGAATTTCCATTTTCTAGTTCCTCCATGTACTGTGGTCCCAGATTCCCAGAGTGGCTATGTGTGTGTATGAATAACTATAGGGAGAGGTGTTTGTTTTTCAGAGAAAGTTTGGTGGTATAGCTCAGAGAAGGAAAGTGCTTTGGGAAACTAAATGCAGAGTCTATTCCAAGGTCCCAGCCCCACCCTGCAGCCACCACCACAGGGTGTGGTGGAGTGCAGCGAGGAGCACTGACAGAAGACCTTGCTTCCTAACTCCAGAGGAGCCACTGAAACCTAGGCTTCAGCTATTCTCCCCAGAAGTCTCCCGCCCCCAGGGATAAAATCTCTAGAGTAACCTAAATAACATCACTGGTCAGAGATGAGGATGCAGGGTTGGGGGACTGGAAGTGTCTGTTCTTCCAAACTCCTCTCCCCTCTCACAGCCTGGAGGTTCTCTTGTTCCAGGAGAGGATGGCGTTGGAGGGAGCCCCAGCCATGACTCACTCAGAGCTAATCCTTGGCAAATCCGTCACCATGGAAACTGCCAATCATCCATGCTTTTCATAGCTTAATGGAACATCTGCCAGGGGAAAGCCAAGGGATACAAATTGCCTGTCCTGCCTACTGTGTTTACACTGGAGCCCCTGGAAAACAGAGATAGCCAGGAGAGGCAACCCTCTACAGAGGGATGGTGGCCCAACTTTATTGCAGAGGGGGACCCCTTCCAGGGCTCGAAAGTGGGCTCTTGTCTAACACTCAGAAAAGAATTGTCAGAGGTGACATGTACTGACAAAGCAAGAGACTTCACTGGGAAGGGGCGCCTGGGTGGAGAGCAAGAGGGTCAGGGAACCAAGGAGACCTGCTCTGCCATGTGGCTTGCAGTCTCGGGTTTTATGGTGATGGGATTAGTTTCCGGGCTGTCTCTGGCCAATCATTCTGACTCAGGGCCCTTCCTGGTGGTGCACACATTGCTCAGTCAAGATGGATTCTAACAAGGAGGATTCTGGGAGGTCAATGGGACATGAGTATCTCCTTTTGACCTTTCCCAAATTCTACCGGTTGTTGGTGGCTTTTTAGTTCCGTATTCCTTACCAGGACCTCCTGTCGTAAAATAACTCACAGGAATGGTTACTATGGTGCCTGATGAGAGCAGGCAGTTTCAGTCAGTGTGTTTCTCCTAACAACTCTGGTCACCTTCCGCACCTTAGCTGGGTGATCTTCCGCAATCCTTCATAAACTCCTCTGTGCTCATTTCCCAGATCAGTGATTCTCAACCTGGTTGGGCCCAGATCGGGGTGTGGAGGGTGGGGATGGGGCCGGGGGTGTCAGGGAGGCAGAAAAGCACATTCCCTGAGAGGGGTGGGGTAAAAGAGGCCTGTGTAGACAGTTTGTTCAATATTATAATTTTATATTTGGAATATTACCAAACAATACCTTCATAACTTAAGCCACAGAAAATAAAGAAGCTTGGCTAATCTTCTTAGGTAGAATCTTTCTCAAAGAAAGGACCAAGATACTCCTTTTGGTCCAGGGAGACACAGAATTTCCAGTGTAGTAAGGTTTTCAGTATGATTAACAAAAACGAACATGGATTAAAAGATAAAAAGTTGAGAGTCACTCGCTGGACTGGCTGATCTCAAATGGTAGTCCAGCTCAAATTCTGGGCTCCTGGGTGGCATCTTCCAACCTCAAGGCACTGCTGATTCCCTACTGAAGGGTGAAGCACCAGAGGGAAGGCTCGTCACCCCGGGCCCTTCACTCAGGCCACGCGTTCCCTCTCTTACAAAATGCAAGGCCTGCAAATAAAAAGGAGGGAAGCTATGGGAGAAGCTTGGAGGGGACCTGACAGGGTCACGCACATAAGGCAACATCCTGGTGGTACTGCCTGCCTCAAAGGACCACGGCCCTGCTTCAGCTGGAGCTGCTAACCTGGCACCTGAAAGCAAGGATCTGACCTGGCATCAGGACTCCCTGCCAGGCCCAAGGAAACAGGCTCATGTGGGAAACAGGCCAGGCTCAGGTGGGAAGCCTCTTGAATGTGTCGGGGAGGGGCAAGGTGTGGGGGAATGGGGAGCAGAAGGGGCTAGAAAATATTTTCAGATGTTAATGTTAAAAATTTTTGAAAATTTTCTTCTTCGTGTATTTCATCCCCTCCCCCTTTCCTTTTCTGTCCATTCAAAACGAACGTGACCTTTATTTTATTATCTTGGTGGAAATACGTGGCAGGGAAGAAGCAGACTTTTCACATTGTTTTGGTTTCTGTTTCTCAAAAGGCTGGGCCCTTAGGAGATTTTAGAGGATCTAGGAGAAGGCAATGGCACCCCACTCCAGTACTCTTGCCTGGAAAATCCCATGGATGGAGGAGCCTGGAAGGCTGCAGTCCATGGGGTCGCTGAGGGTCGGACACAACTGAGTGACTTCACTTTCACTTTTCACTTTCCTGCATTGGAGAAGGAAATGGCAACCCACTCCAGTGTTCTTGCCTGGAGAATCCCAGGGACAGGGAGCCTGGTGGGCTGCCGTCTATGGGGTCACACAGAGTCGGACATGACTGAAGCGACTTAGCAGCAGCAGCAGCAGGAGGAGGTAGAAAAGAAGCTGCAGAGTGACTGGGGAGAGCATGGCGGGAACAAAACCTATTTGCTACATTGTTTGTAGGGCCCAGTGCAAAAAAAATGTAGGACCCTTTGTTCAAAATTTATTAAGAATTTTAGCAACAGCAAAGCATTCAACCAAGTGTGGGGTCCTTCTGAGCTTATGCCCAAGTGTGAATGCATAAATTCATGCTCACTAAGCTGGCCCTGGACAGCAGTGTCGCCCATATTAGAACAGAAGATTGCCCCTCACGCTTGGGCAGGAAGAGAAAGGCCCACAGGATTTGAACAACGGGGACCTGAGGCCTACTCCCTGGCAGCACCAGTGGGATCCAGCAAGACCTCAGGAAAGAAGGTCTGAGAGGTACACAGACTCTAGGCACGAGGTTCCCAGGTTCCGCAAACTTTCCATCCCCCAAAGTGGCTCGGAAGCAGCAGAGACCATAAACCTAAAGGGAGCTACAGACAGGGCTGTGGGAGGGCCTGGCTCAGAGCACAGATGATGAACAGCCAGAGCCCCTGACACGCCCTGTACTTAGTAAGACCCTGAGACCTGACAGGCAAGGCAGAGGCATGAGGAATGACTGACATCAGTTCCCAGCCACCCCGGCAGCCTGAAGGCTTAGGTTCAGAGACCAACTCTTTCCACTTCATTAAGATGAAAGAAACGCATTGTTTCTGGCACACCTGGATTGTAGAACAGCATGCTACCTGCCATCACCGAGACCTAGCTCCAGCCTTCTTCCTGTGACCTAGCCTCAAAGAGGGAGGAGGGAGGAGGGGTGTCAACTCGGAGTTGCCTTAGTTACTCAGCTGAGAAATGAAGCTTGGGGCAGAGTGGTCAGGTGGTAGAGACAGAGGGAAGTGAGAGTAAAGGCGGGTAAATTTAGGAGGTAAAATTCACAGGACTTGCAGGAGACTGGTAAGGAAGAGGCTTCCTCGATGGCTCAGTGGGTAAAAAAATCTGCCTGCAATGCAGGAGACACAGGAGACATGGGTTCGATCCCTTGGTTGGGAAGATCCCCTGGAGGAGGAAATGGCAACCTACTTCAGTATTCTTGCCTGGCGAAGCCCATGGACAGAGGAGCCTGACAAGAGGAAGGTGTCAGAAGTAACTCCCCATTACTAGCTCAAGCAATTGCGGGGATGAGGGTGCCATCCCTGAGATCAGGAGTGGAGGAGAACCAGTTGGGGCTGATGGGATGGATGGGTTCTGAACATGCTGAGTCTAGGATACCAAGAGAAGGTGTCAGGTAGGCACTTAAATACACGATGTGAAGCTTAGAGAAGTCGGGGCTAGAGGCATAAATCTGGGAATGGCCAGCATTGTGGGTGGTCCCTGAACAATGGGCATGAATGAGATCCCAAGGGAAACAGTAGGCACAGCCTGAAGAACCCCAGCATTGAATGGGCAGGCAGAAGAGGATGCCCCTATCAAGAGGGTCAGAGCAGGATGCTACATCATAGAAGGTACGAGAAATGAAGGAGAAAGTGGAACGCAGCTGAGAGGTCAAACACACTGAGAAATTTTAAGTACCCACTGAACTAAGTGGAAGCCACTGATGACTTTGGAAAGAACCATTTCACTGGAGAGAGAGGCCTGGAATTCCAAAAGGAGTGAGTGGACGAGTAGAGCAGGAGGCAGGAAAGTGGTTGGGAGAGCAGAGACTGTGGCTGTGCAGGGGAGAGAAAGGGGCGGTGGCCAGAGGGAGAAATGGGATTCAGGGGAGTTGTTAAATACGACTACAGTCAGTAATTTCCCCCCGCGTTTTAACAGCTTTACTGAGGTATAACTAACATACAATAAGCTACAAGTTTAAGAGTGTGACAGTCTGTAAAATTTGACAAGAACACACTTGCGAGTCCATCACCACAGTGAGAAACACATTTTTTCATCCCCCCAAATTTCCTTGGCCTCCCTCCTGCTCCCTTCACCTCCACTCCTAGGTATTAACTGACCTGCTTTCTGTCACTGTAGTTTGCATTTTCTAGAATTTTATATAAATGGATTTTTAAATAATTTTATCTTTTTAAAAAGGAACTCTCTTTTTGCCTGACTTTTTTCACACAGCAGCCTTATTTTGAGAGTCATCTACATCGTCACAAGTTATCAATAGTTCACTTTTTCTAATAGCTGATTAGTTTTATATCGTGTGGTGACACCATAATTTGTCTCTCCATTCACCCTTTGATGAGTATTTGAGTTGCTTCCAGTTGGGATTATACCAAACTAAGTTGCTTTGAACTTTCATATACAAGTCTTTATATGGATACATGCTTTTTTTTTTTTTCCCCCTCAATAGTAGATAACCAGGATTGGAATGGCTGGGTATGTTTGGTTTTTAAGAAACTGTCAAACCATTTTCCAAAAATGGTTGTCCCATTTTACGTTCCCATCAGCAATGTATGCAAGTTCCAGTTCCTCCAAATCCTTGTCCACATCTGATAGGGACAGTCTCTTAAATTTTCAACAGTCTAGTAGCTTTTCCTCCCTTCTCTCTGGAGGAAGGCAGAAGGAAGAGGGAAAGGAGACAAAATCAGCTCCAGGACATCAACACTGCCTGGATGGAGAAAGAAACGTTTTTTTGAGTCTGTGTTCTGGGAACAAGCCCAGTCCCTAGTAAATGGTTATTTCTTGTGGAGCATTTGGTCAACACGTTAGCTTACTACCTTCTGGGCCTGGGACCCGAGCATGCAACAGGAGTTCTACCAGGACCTCAGCTGTGCAAGGCTCCTCTGCAGGCACCATGGAACGGGAAAGTGGGGGAGAGGATGCAGTCCTTGCCCGTGGGGTCCTGATTTCACCCACAGCCAAAGTGGCAAGAAGATAAGAGCATTTCTCTGCCCCTGGGAGAAGACACGTGGGTTGGGGTAGGGGAGGGGGAGATTAGAGACCAGTCTGCACTCGATACAAGGTGGAAAGGGCAGCTGTCCTGTTGAGGAATCCAGCCTGCTTAGCCCTAAGAGAATATGTCCCCCCTACTAACTTGGCCAAGAGGTGTCAATATGTAAGTATAAGGGGTAAGGAGGATCAAATCATGTTGGGAGCCTTCAGGAATTATGAACAAGTAAAGCCTCTGTCAAAATAATAGATGTGTAGTTAAAGCTAAGGCTGTCTATAAAGTCAGGTATATACCCTATAAGCACATACAGGTCCATTATGATACTACATTTTGGGAACCAAGCATTTACTTATATCCCTAACATGATAATGAAAAAGAATGCCAGTACCTGTAGCTGTGGGGAAGAACACCCCGAAGACAGTGAAAAAGGACTCTCCAGGGCTGTAATCTGGCAGAGTGTTGTTCTGTAGCAGTTCTGGTGAATATCCAATAAAACCATGTTCTGAAATAATACCAAGAAAGCAAAATGAGCCGAGTGACAAGACATAGCACAAGTTCCCTAGATTACAGTCCCAGCTTTAAATAGTAAATAGTCCCAGCTTTAAATAGTAACTTTAAATAGTAAAAGGTAGGTATGATGTGGGGGGGGGGGGGGGGGGCAGGGAGAGAACACAGAAGATTATAGAAACATCTTCCTTCCCACGTCTAGGGCTTTACTTTCGTATATATATATCTATGGATGTAGGTAAATAAAATGACATGAAGAAGAGAGTAGTCACCTCTAGCAAGGGGAGCTTTTTTTTTTTGCTTGTAGACTTCGGTACAGCTGAAATCAGTGAGCATGCACTGATGTGTTTGCTTTTGATTTAAAAAATTACATTAACTCCCTGCTCAAAAACCTTCCCATAGATTCCTATTAGCTACAGAATAAAGTCCAAACTCCTTAAGACAAGTGTGGAAGCTCCGTACAACCTGGCAATGGCCCACCGTTTCCTATTCGTGCTTTGCCTTGTCCTCTTCCCAGCAGTCACACAGACCACTCTGCCCAAGAAGCCCCCTAGTACCCAATCCTGTGTCCTCTGCTTCCAGACCCTTCCCCACATCTCTGAACATCAATATGGTGCTCACTCTTCAAGCCCAACCCAAACACTGCTCTCTTTGGGCTTTACATTAACTCCCTGATCAGAATCCTCCTCCTAAGTGCCCTCCGTGACCAGACTCCTTGGGGCTAGAGATCTGCTCTTAAACACCTCTGTCCCCCAGGCCCAGCCACTGTGCCTGCCACACAGCAGGCAGGGTGCAAATATGGGTCACGCTGAAAGAACCTTGCTCTTGGATCTTTTGCTTCCGTGCTTTCAGTCTGATGGTTCAGAGACTACTTTATAGCAGAAACATCTCAGATCTGATTTCTTCAAAGAATTTTAAACATTTTTTACATTGCCTTAAATGCAGTTAAGAGGTTTCACTCCTACAGATACTGCTTTTTTGTCAAAGGGGGTCACCTTGAACAGTATCTGTGGATGTGTTAGTGGGCTGTGGAATTTTAAGATACAAGTCCAGTGTCCTTGGGCTCAGAAACACGCAGGATATCCAGTGTCAGTTTTTAGAGAATGAGTTGGTTTGTTCCTGCTCACTCTAGTCCACAACTCGGTCTTGATCTTTTTCCCTCTATCCCCTCTGACATGCAAGATGAGCACTTAGCCATTAGTCTCTCCATAGCTGACCCCCAGGGCTGTGGTGACAATCCCCTGCCAGCCTGTCCTCCACCACCCTCGGGGCTGAACTTCACCCCGAGCTTCCATCCAGTAAAGAGTGCTGGCTTGCTGATGAGTCCGAGATCACGGGCACTTCTCATGGCTTCCAAGATTCATATCTTCATAGGAAAAATATTTTTCAAAAAAAACAGTAAAATGAAAGCTCAGTGAAGCACAAGGAACCCTGGGGAGTCCAGTCAGGACTTAAAATCATTGTCAATTGCTCTCTTTCTCCTGAACCTTAGATCCCAAGGACTGTGCAGCATTTCCGAATGGTCTGGCGTCTTCACAGCTGGTCCTCTCCTCATTAACAGAAAAGCAATAATAGCCAAGTTAACTTTAGTTTATCCGCTGGCTGACCCCACTGACTAGACTTTCTGAGGAGAAAACCAGCCCAGCCTGCCTTGGAAGGGAGCTTAGCCAAGCTGGATGACACACAGGTCTGAGCACATCTGAGCACAGGGCTGTGCGCTGGGCAGGCCGGCCGTGAGGATCAAGAACACTTCATCAGGCTCCACGGATCCTGGCTGTCCCCGAAGCCACCCTGACATGGGCAGGCCTTTGGTCACCAGGCCTGAAGGGCCTGGCCCTGGTCAGCCTGAAGGGCCAGAGGGATCTCAGGCGCTGTAGATGAGTCACTGGGAAGCCTCTTCTCTTTCTCCATCATCCCACCAACGAGATCCACAGATTGAGCGGATGAGTCACTTGGCTTATTCGAGGCGGCAGGGGTGGGGGCGGGGTCCCTCCTCTGCAGGATGATCACAAATGCAGCTCTCACACACTCACAAGCACACGCTCATACTGACAACTGCTGCTGACCCCAGCCCTTTCCCCCCAAGTCCAGTCCTGAATTGTTCTCAAGGAAATCTTAACTTCGACAAGAACTTTATCAACAGAGATGCTTGTCAATGAGTTATTTATAATCGTGTAAGTGGGGAGTGTCTAAATGTCCAACTGAAAGGTTGAGGTATTTTAAATCCTTATAAAGACTTACTAGTGCCAAAGAAACCTATCCATGTTACATATGACATATATTAAGTAAGAAATTGGATACCATTTATAGAATAAATACAAAAAAAAGTTTTAATGTATATATGTAAAAAAAGCAAATATACCAAAAACTAATTGTTGTTGTCTGTATAATGCAATCATGGGCAATTTTTTTTAAATGTTTAAAAACTTTCCATGTTGTCTGTCATGAGCATAATCCACTTATCATCAAAAAGTAATGCCTTTTGTAAAAACAAACAAAACGTCCCACAACTGAAAGCCTACTTTCTCCAGATAGCTTTTCTATAAACAAATTTATTTCTTTTTTTTCCTTTCCATTTATACTCTCCCTGTTTTTCAAAATGATACTTGCCCCATTTTTCAAAATAAGTAGCTTATGAGAAAAACATAAGTAAGATAGGGCAAGTAAAATAAGGGGCAAAAAAGAAACAGAAGGAAAAAAAAATGAAATTGAGCAAAAGATAGGGAGGAAACACCTACAGCCTCAGGTATCTGAGGTAAGACCCTGCAGTGACTTTCCTCAAGCTGGAATTCAAGGCCTAGAGAGATCATTTCTGACACAGCCCAGTCCAGCAGGGGTGGGCCTTACGGCCACCATTCACACATGCTGCATTCTACTGGACGAGAAGGAGGCCTAGGCTCGCATGGTGGACCTGTCTAACTGCCTCTGCCCTTACCTTCCCGGGGCCCTTATGACTTCCATCCACTTGACAGCCCCCCACATCATGCTCCCCAGTCCTGAGCTAGCCCCACAGAAGACCTGGCCTTCATCCTGAGTTCTGGGGCCCCAGTCTCTTGCCCACAACCCTAACCTCTGGTCCAGCTGGACCCAGGTCAGGCACTGATGTCTCAGAAGAATTTGTACTTAAGGCGTGGCCTGAGGTCCGCTGGCCACATCCAGCATTGCAGGGCTGAGTAGACACCACCTGCCACGGCCTCTCACAGTGGGTCTTGCTGCCTGATTTGCTAATTCTTCTAGTCATGGCCCCATTTGAGAATCTGATGAAAGCACATTTTGCATTCCATTGTGGGGGTTCCCTGAAGCCTCCCCAAGGTTCAGGACCTCTATGCTAGGGGCTGCCTCTGTACCTGAGACTTCCGGCAGGCCCCACCTAACCTATGATGTCTCAAGTCCCACCATGCTGTGCCTTGGGGTGAACAGAGGCCAACATCTCCTGCTGTCATCTCTGCCAGGCAAGGCATCTGCATGCATGGGGACAGGGCAGGTCCCCCAGGGACATCCCGGGACATTCCCTTCTGAACACAGTGACAAGTCATCAGTTATTAAGCACCTCCTCTGTGCCAGTCACTGGGCACCAAGTCCTTTACAACATCATCCTTGAACCTTACAACTACCCTGCAAGATCAGAGGTGAGCAAACCAGGCTCATGAAGGTGAAGAGTCTTGTCCAAGGTCACACAGTAGACCTGCCTGTATGACAGCCCTGGCCTCTCCTCTGGGAGGCCAGTCTTGAGGTCCCCAGGTCCCCAACACCACCCTCCCACACAGAGGGATGCATACAGCCGAGGTTTCCTTCAACTCCGAGAGAAACGCCCCCGAGGTCATGGCATCTCCCCTTCTCCACCTCTGTGGGGCCCACGGGGGTCTCCCTGTGGAATGCCATATGCACTAAGGGGTGTGTGCACAGCTGGGAAGAGGCAGAGCCCAGCCTCCACCCCAGGTCTGTCTGAAGTCAACGGTTTCCATCTACCATAGCAACTCCCTGCAATTTATCCTGAGTTGTTTCCCCAGAGATGTCTAAGGTGAGTGTCTTCGCCTCTGTGGGCCCTTCAGAGACTCTGCTGGTAACAAGAGGATTCCGGCGCTCTCAGCTGGTGTCTTCCAGCTCTGCAAGGCCCAGAATGCCCAGTGCCTGCAGCTGCTGCATGTAACTATATCTGGGTTTGACCTGAACATCTGCTTCTGTATCCACAGAAAACATTATTTGGCCCCACGTGAGTTATGAGCTTTTAGGAAGAACAAAGATAGAACAGAGTGAGGAAACAGAAAACATGACAAAAACCAGGCAAGAGCAGGAGGTGGGAAGACACTTGAAGGCTGGCCTTCCCCCTCTGCACTCAGGTATCACAGCTTCCTGTCACCGTAGGAAGCCCCCTGCAGGGTCAAGGATCTGCTCCCAAGGACTATCACAGGACCCTGCCTACCTCGTCTGGGCCAAAGGAGTCAAGCACTGCTACAAACGGCAGCTCCCTCAGGCTGGGCTGCGCCCTCTGGGAAGGTGGCTTCCGGGAAACTCTGTGTCACCCGCCCTCACTGCCCCTGGGGTCCGCTGAAATCAGAGCAGGCAGAGGGAAGTCATCCCCCGCCTCCACCGTGGGTGTCAGATGGCCACTGCTGACTAACTTGGAAAGTGAGATATCTAAAAACGACGCTGGCACCAGGGGCCCTGCCATCCCTCTGATAAGCCCGGGTCGGGTTGGGGGCTTCCCACCCGGTTTTCTTCTTGGCTCAGGTCCCCCACCCCTCGACCAGCAAGACAGCCCTTTCCTGGGAACGACAATGGGAGAGGCAGGTCCAACCAGGAATAGAAAGAGCAGAGGAAGGGCCAAGGGAGAGGAAGGCGGGAGGGGCACGTTGCCCGGATCCTAGGACATCACAGGAAGAGCAGCGCTGCAAGGAAAAGGAAAGGAGAGGCCGAGCTTCTGGGAAGGGACACACACACACCAAAACAAGGCCTGGGGGCGGGGAGGGCGCGAGAAGGCCACCGGGCCTCAGAGGATCCCAGAGGAGCCGGAAAGTACAGTAGGGTGAGCAGTAAGGGAAAGGTGAACGGGGGGCCTTGACCAAGGGCCCCGCCTCACCCTGGACACTCGCCCCTCCCAAGAGCCTCCTCCGCAGCAGAGCCCACCTGGAACCCGGGATGGTCTGCTCATTGCCCGGCATTGCCTTGATGGCTCTGGGACTCTGTCTCATGGGGACAGAGACCTGCATTTGGGGGGAGGGACAGAAAGCCTAAAATGGCCTAACAAAGACAGGTCAGTGCCAAGGAGAAAAGAGGCATGTCCAGGCCGCACCCTATCACTGAGGCTCTCACAGAGCTCCTGCCACGCAGCCCTGCACTTACTCAGATATGGCCCAATCCCAGAAGGTCCAAAGTGGACACAGACGGGCAGTCTGGCGAGCAAGCCCCCAGGGGCCTGGGCTGCTCAGTGGAGTTTTCTGCCTCAGGGCTTTGGTGTCAGGTCTGGGAGCTGCAATGGGTGAGGCAGCCTCAGTCATGAGAGAGCAAAATGTGCCCAAACTGAGCTCAAAGAGGGTAGATCTGGGAGAAGCCCAGGCTTCTTCTCCTCCCTGGGGTGGAGCATGAGGCCCTGGGGATCTCTGGGAGGAAGGGAAGAACCGTGACAGGACGAAGCAACAGGACACCTGGGCTCACACTCTGGTTCTGCCACAGACTCACTGTGGGACTGTAAGTGAGCCCTTCTTCGAAATGCAAATGATAACTCTGTCCACCTGGGATGGGCACCTGGGATGTCCAGGTGGGGATGTCCCCCAGGGATGAGAGTCTGCAGTCTAAATGAACCCAGGTGATGTAGATCACACTCTCAGTAACAGGTAAACTAAATTCTTTTTCAGAACACTTCTAATTCTGAAAGCCGCCAGTCAGAAGTCCATTCTCAAGACTCAGGGCACATCATCCAAATGCACCACTGATCTCCAGCAGCTGATATAAAATCCCAAACTAGCTTCCAGAGCTGTCAGTGCTGCCCTCTACCTCTCTGTTGTTGTTCAGTCACTCAGTCGTGTCCAATTCTTTGCGACCCCATGGACTGCAGCAAGCCAGGCTTCCCTGTCCATCACCATCTCCCAGAGCTTGCTCAAACTCATGTCCATTGAGTCGGTGATGCCATCCAACCATCTAGTCCTCTGTTGTCCGCTTCTCCTCCTGCCTTCAATCTTTCCCAGCATCAGGGTCTTTTCTAATGAGTCAGTTCTTCACATCGGATGGCCAAAGTATTGGAGCTTCAGAATCAGTTCTTCCAATGAATATTCAGGATTGATTTCCTTTAGGATTGACTGGTTGGATCTCCTTGCAGTCCAAGGGACTCTCAAGAGTCTTCTCCAACATCACAGTTCAAAATCATCAATTCTTCAGCGCTCAGCCTTCTTTATAGTACAACTCTCACATCCATACACGACTACTGGAAAAACCATAGCTTTGACTAGATGGACCTTTGTCGGCAAAGTAATGTCTCTGCTTTTTAATTTTCTGTCTAGGTTTGTCATAGTTTTTCTTCCAAGTAGCAAAGGGTAACCTCCCTGTTACCCTTCACCATCTCTGTGGCTATGGATACCAAGTGTGCTCCAGACTATGAGACAAGGTCACTACCACATTTTTCGTCCACTAATGAAATGTAATTATGAATTACAAGTCCTGCCACTAGGTCTTAGAGTATGACAGTCACGTATACCCTCCATTAATGCAGATACTAAAAGCTTCCTGGTCTAATTCACTGGTCTGTTTTTATAAGTGAGGGAACTGGCTAGAAGCCAGCTACTCGAAAGGCATGAGAGTTGAAAGTGGGAATGGAACCCTGGCTTGGAGTCCCATTTGGAGTCCCCAAAATACTCCTTGTTTGCTGGATTCTCCCATTGATCTGGGTCGTAACAGTTCTAGTCCACGACAGGTGCACCATCAGAAATACTCTGAAACTGAACCAGATCAGGTTGTACTGACTGGAAGGAGCAATAATGATGGGTTAGGAAGAGATCCCTCCAAAGCCCCGCCCACAGCATGGATTTCCTTCTCCATAGGACTTCTGTTCCATGAGCTAGGAGCCTTCCCCAGACCACAACCACCTCTCTGGCTTCAGCCCTGGTGAGTTTGGTCCTCCAAAGGGAGGGTGGAGAGAGGATGTGAACAGGGTTTCCAGCTCCTGGGCCCCCACCCAGAGAGAAAATACACAGAGGGAAGGCTGGGCATTCTAGCAGTGGCCAGAAGGGAAGTCTGAAGTGGAGCTGAGCCTGCCCAGAGGGCGTGGGGAGGAGCAGCCTGGAGCCTCCAGGCCCCTGGGGGAAGGCCTCCGCCCTCAGGACAACTGACTGGCAGGAACAGCCGGAAAAGCCCCCAGGGCCAGGCAACCCAGGGCATGAAGGGCCTGGGTTGGGGGGGATGTCAGGGCAGCCCCCTTGGGAGGCAGTGGCTTAGTTTCCAGTAAGAAGAGAAGCTCCTGCCAACCCCTACAATCTAGGACAGCAGTCCTGGAGTTAATCCTGAGAAAAGGAGCTCTCACTTGTGAAACGGGGCATTTCTAATATCCGAGAAATTGTTCCATACTCTGACATCAGCTCTATTTTACATGCTTAGCAGGACTTTTTTTATAATGGCCTTGGGGTCAAGTTGAGATGAGAAGAGATTTTTCACCTGGAAAAGTCTACAGAGCAGAGGATTGTCAGATGCCCTAGGAAATTTAGGAATCCGCAACTCACTTGGACCCAAGAAACAAAGTGGAGTCTTTGGATAACAAGCAGGATTGCCACAAATTGCTGAGCAAAGGTTTGTGCCAGGCACTGTTCCAAGTGCATTACATACTTTCGATCAACAAGATAGGTGCATTTTTCAGGTAACGAAGCTGAAGCACAGAGAGGAGACAAGATTTGAATCAACCCTTGGCTGCTGGGGTCAGAGCTCACCCAAGGCTGCAGGGAGTCTGAGAGGGGGGCCAGGAGCCCAGCTGGGCAGGCTGGGGCCAGATGGAAGGGACTGCAAAGCCCCCAGCCTCCAGCCTGCAAAGCCCCCACTGGCTTACCCAACTCTGCTCTCAGCTCAAAGGAGCACTGAGAAAGGAAAATCTGGCCTTCTTATCTCCTGGGGGAAAGGAATGCACTCTCCAGCCAGGATAAGTGGCTGTTTTGACAGGAAGTCTCCACCCAGGCTGTGGGTTCCTCCCAGCCACCACTTATTCCTTCTGGCTGTCCCTGCCTCTGGCATCCTAATTCCCATCCTACCTAAACCCCACACACTCCCGCACACCCCCCAAAATAATCCAACCCCACTTGGGGTCCCCCACATCGACTGTCTCCGCATAGCCCCAGCCTCTGCGGTGGGTCCAGAGTTCTGACCTGGGAGTCAGTCCTCAGCCCCGCTGTTGCCTGGACACTGTCTCCAGGCAGGCACTGAGAAGGGGGTGGGGGGACAAGGGGTCCCCCTGCAGGGCGCAGTCAGCATCCCCGTGGTTATGCAAGCAGGGTCGCCCTCCTGCCTAGCACCATGCTGGAAATATCCGGACTCCACACACCCCAGCTCTGCAGCCAGTGCAGTTCTCGCTTACCGCAAGCCCTACCCAAGAAAGAAACGCAGGGGATATTCTCTTAGAACCCCACGGCAGAAGATTCGTATCACAGGACTATAGCATGCCAACACCACAGGGGTCCAACAAGGACTATGGTCCTTACAATGTAAGTCCATTGTACAAATGGGAAACGCCAAGGCCCCAAAAAGGAGACCCCACGCCACACAGTCAGCAGCTGGTCAGGCAAGACCAGAAGAACCCAGTGCAGCCAAGCCCCCTCCAACGTGTGCCCTGCTAGGCACCCATCTCTCTGTTGTCACTGCCTGCTGCCTGCCGCGTCAGGGCAGGAACTATGCTGTTCCATGTCATGATATATCTCATTGCCTAGAACCAGGGGGCAAGCAAAAAAAATTATAGTTTATTAATAAACAATAGAGGGACCTCCCTGGTTGTCCGGTAGCTAAGACTCCACTCCCAATGCAGAGGGCCTAGCTTCAATTCCGGGTCAGGGAACTAGATCCCACCTGCTGCAACTAAAGATCCCGCATGCCCCAAGGAAGACGAAAGACCCCATGTGCCACAACTAAGTCAAATAAATAAATATTGTTTAAAATAAAAAATAAACAATGGAAACAACCCAGGTGTCCATCAACAGATGAGTGGAGAAACAGCACATGGTCTACCCAGAGAGTACTATTCAGCCATCGAAAGGAATGAAGTACGGACACTTGATACGACATGGATGAATTTCAAAAACACATTAAGTGTGAAAAAAAAACACACAAAAAGACAAATACTATATGATCCATTCATATGAAACATCTGGAATAGGCATATTCACAGAAACAGAAAATAGAACAGAGGCTATCAGGGACTGGCAGGGGAATGGAGAGTTATTTTTCTGTAGACACAGCTTTTGTTTGGGGGTGATAAAAAATGTTTTAGAAGAAGACAGTTGTGATGGATGTACATCACGGTTGATGGAGTAAGTACCACTGAATTGCACACTTTAAAACGGTTAAAATGGCAAATTTTTTGTCATATATATTTTGCCACAATTAAAAAAAAAAAAGCGCCCCCTGCAGGGACCACCTGCAGCATCCTTGTTTCAGCCAGGCCGTCTCTGCTTTGCAGATGTGGAATAGAGGATGCAGGGAGCTTCCCAGCCAAGGCAGAGTGGAGAGGGAGGAGCGAAGCCACAGGTGCAGACTAGTCCCAGATGCAGACTCCAATTCTCCCACCAAAGCAAGCTGCCTCCTTAGATGAAGCAGATGAGTGAAAGCCTCAGCTCTCAGCCACTGCAAGGCGAGCACCGCCCCACCCCCCCACCCCACAGTGAGCCATCTGCCCATGCACACCCCCTCCCTGGAGGAACTGGGCAGAAAGTCCCATGTTCTCAGGAGTTCAGGCAGAAACCCCAGCTCCTTTTGCTAACATCTAGACCTTACAAGGTTTTATTCAGGCATCATGGGCTGGGTTGTGGGACTTGGAGGAAGAGCTGTCCAGAAGCACAGACTGTGGTTTCTCAATATCCACCATGCCCAGACCGCATGGAAAACTTCCGCAAAGTCAAGGATGCTATTGTCTCAGTCTTGTTTTTGACACATGTTCTTGCTTTCAATATTCTGCTGGTCACTGGCAACCTGGGCCTGGGAGCAGTGTCTAACACAGGTCCCACTTAATAAGAGCTGGCCTGGAATGAATATGCCTTTAACCTGGGCTGTCCTGGGCAAGTGCGAAGAAAAAGGAGGCCAGGGATGCTCCTCTGGGGCACTTGGATAATGTGTCCCTACCTGGTCTTGGCCCAGGGGTGTCAGTATCAGCACCACCCGAGAGCTTGTTAGAACTGCAGCATCTCCCCCTGCCCCGACCCTGCAACTGCCACCTTCACCATTACAAGATCCCCCAATCTTGAAGCTTGAGAAGCACTGCCTTGGAGCATAACCCCGGGGCCTCCAGAGACACAGTCATCCAGGATAAACAATGTTAATAATTATTAAGCACCCACTTCGTTCAGGCTATGACAGTAGGCCTCTTATATATATTATTTTATGCTCTGGCAACCCAGTAAAGTAGGCATTATTACCTGATTTTCAGAAATGAGAGTGGTCAGAAAGGTTAACTTGACCAAGTCCATGCAATGAGTTACAGCTGTCCTGGAATCTGAACACAGAGGTCTGAGTCCAAAGCTACAGCTCTGACAACTATGTAAGTGTGATGCAATCCTTCAAATGGGGCCAACAGGTTCAGCCACTTGTCAGTTCTCTATGGGGCCCAGAAATGCACTGGCCAATGCAGTCCCCAGGGAGGTGTTCTAGGGGCTGCCGTGGTGCTTGGTGCTGGCTGGGCTCTGGGCGCTTGTGTGCTGGGATTGGACTACCTCATGGCAGAGGGCTCACTATTTCTTCAGGATACGTCCCTGAAGATGAATTTGCATGGCCCAGCTCCCAGCAAGCATTAAGTCTGGGACTGGAGAGACAAATAAATTAGATGGTGAGCAGGCTTAGGGCACCTGTGCCACAGGCTCAGAAACCTCTGGCCCTAACCCCATCTGAGCCCTGGAGTTTATGACTTGGGGCTTCATCTCCTGCCAGCCCCAAGGAGGCAGCACTCTCCTGCCAAAGGCCCCCATAGCAAACTTCACTCTCCCTTCCAGCCAGCACCCACAGGCTCCTCAGGTCACAGAACATGGCCCAGCCCAGCCAGTCCTCTCTGCACCACCCACAGTCAGCCTGAGATTCTCTGTCTGTAGATGGCTGTCATTCCCCACCCAAACATGAGTGGCCTGAGGGCCTGTCTCTTGCCTCTGTGTCCCTCTCAGACCCACTAAAACGCGTCTCAATCCAGTCAGTGCTAGTTGCTCAGCTGTGTCCAACTTTTTGTGGCCCCATGCACTGTAGTCTGCTAGGCTCCCTTACCCATGAACTTCTCCAGGCAAAAACACTGGAGTGAGCAGTCATTCCCTTCTCCAGGGGATCTTCCCAACCCAGGGATCAAAGCCAGGCCTCCCTCATTGCAGGCAGATTCTTTACTGTCTAAGCCACCAGGGAAGCCAAGTAGGTGCCCCCCAAATGCTTGAGTCTGAAAATGCCATCATTTGCCCTCCACAGCCATGCTGAGGGCATCTGGCTCACCCTCCACAGCCAGAGGACTCCCTCCTGCAGTGAGGGGAGTACCAGGCCCGCAGGGCGGAACCAGGGGTACAGGCAGGATGTGCTAACCCACCCCTCAGGGTGTCACCCTCCACCTCCTTGAAACTCCTGGCTGCTCAGGGCTGAGGCAGGCAGCCCAGCAAGGCGAGGGCCCTCCCAAGCCAGTGACTTCATGCTTCAGGCATCCATCCCAGGGAGCTGTCTGGGGAGCCTGGTGGGCCAAGCCCCCTCCTGCTCACGGAGCCGGAGCCGACACAAGGACAGAGCCGGGCAGCATTAGCTCGGGTTTCCTTCTGCAGCCATGACTGGGTCCCCACGGCCTCCTCAGCCTAGGGGTTCCTTTCTCTGCTTTCCACAGGCAAAGCCAGAAAATGAAAAATAATGCAGTGGAGAAGGTGGGAGAGTTTTGGAGCTGGGGGCCTGGAATTCTGGGCAGTCAGTCATTCTCTTCATCAGAGGCAGACTCAGAACAAGAGGAAGGCCTGAAGGTGCCTGTCCCTGCCCTCCTCCAGCCAGGCAGAAGTCAGGATCACAGCCCCAGAAAACTTCCTCCTGAGGGCTGAACCCCAAAAGCCAGGAAGGCAGGGCACCTAGAGTTTTATGACCTCTCTCTACCAGAGAAATGGTAAATGTTCAACTCAGTTGATTTAAAAACAAGAGTCACCAACATAAAGCACTATTTTTTAAAAAAGTTATTCCACAGGTAGAACAAATAAAGAAATGTGCTTTGCTTTCTCCTTGGACTGCAAGGAGATCAAACCAGTCAATCCTAAAGGAAATTAGTCCTGAATATTCATTGAAAAGACTGATGCTGAAGATGAAATGCCAATACTTTGGCCACCTGATGCGAAGAACTGACTTACTGGAAAAGACCCTGATGCTGGGAAAGACTGAAGGCAGGAGGAGAAGGGGACGACAGAGGATGAGACGGTTGGATGGCATCACCGACTCAAATGGACATGAGTTTGAGCAAGCTCCGGGAGTTGGTGATGGACAGGGAGGTCTGGCATGCGGCAGTCTGTGGGTCGCAAAGAGTCGGACATGACTGAGCAACTGCACTGAACTAGGTCAGTCAGTGAGCAGAAGGGAGATGGAGTGGATGGCAAGGAGGGATGACCAGATGGACACAGAGAAAAAAGAGGGGAAAAGATTGGGGAGGAAAAACACAGAAAAACAGACAAACCTAAAGGAATAAAGAATGATGCAGGAAGAAGAGAGGAGAGAAAGCAGGTCTGCTTTTAAGGAATGCTGGAGATCTCAGTTCTGTTGGTTTACAAAAGTTTGGAAATCCTTATCCAGACCTGAGCCTTTGTTTACAATTCTTCACTGTTCTAATCCTTAAAAATCCCTCAGTTCAAATCCTTAATCTTTCCCTTTTCAGGGTCAGAGATTCCTTTGAGAATCTGGCAGTAGTCTGAACCCTCTCCTAGAAAAATATACATATTCACATAAAATTTTACCTGAAATTTCAGGGGTTCATGGATCCTGTTAAAAACTATTTATTCTAGAAGTTCTACTATGATTGAGAGACACGTAATGACCAAAGCAAAAACACTCCCACTGCCAAATTAAACTAAGATAAGGGAGGAGGTGTTGAATCTTATGTGTATTCAAGCCATCATGTCAGGCTTTTAATTATACCATTTACTTCACTGATAGAATTTTGGGGCCTAAACACCCTTCTTTTGTTATACTAAAAGCAAGGTTCCTTATTCAAGGAGCTAGCTGTGTGTATGGATGGCTATTATGCAGTAAAAGGTCTGCCTTTGACCCAGGCCACAGTGTCTGTGCTTACCTTGAAATTAACCCTTTGCAGATTGATAGGATTATTAAATTACACATATGCAGTAGTTCCCCAATCGGAATGTGTATAAGCATTAGCAAGGTACTGATTTAAAATGTAGATTACTAGGCCAAAATTTGAGAATCTTATTCAGACTTTTTTAATGAGCTTCTTTCTAGGTGATTCTGACGCAGGCAATCTCCAGACCACACTCTGAGACATGCTCTTCTTGTAGAAGATTGCAAGCTTCTGGCCCAGAAGATGTGCCGATTCCCTGCTCATTGTGGAGGTCCTCCTCGTACACCAGGGGTGTCACCAGGCACGTATGGAGGGCTGGTCTGTGACTAGGTTTGGACCACTGCATCAGAAAGGCTATCTTTACAGGGTATAAAAGGCAGGTAAACCATATAGGGCATAACAGGTATAGAGCCAAGTGAAACCCTCGAAGGGCCTTTGTGGCTCAGTGGTTCTCAAATCTGTCAGCACAGAAAGAATCACCTGGAGTGCTTTTATGACTCCGTCTCCCAGGCCTCAGGCCAGTAGGGAATATATATGACACTATTGATACTAACGGTTTCCCAGTGGTTCTGACACACAGAGCTTGTTTGTTGATGGTACCCAAAGGCCAGAGGGTATTTCAATCAAGATATCAGACCACTACTGTAAAAATGCTTTGAAAAAATAAGATGCTCTTAAAATTCTCCAGCAAAAACCAATGAACATTAGCAGGGTTTCTGCTGGCTTTTCTCTTCCTTCTCCTCCTCCTTGCTCACTGCAGACACTAACTAGAGAAGGTGGGCTACACTGGAACGGCCTGAATGATTCCAGATGGTGAGCATCTGGACCTCTTGGCCTGAGTGATCCTCCCTTTACCCTGGAGTCTTGTACAAATATTATCATTTTCTGGCTGTGCAGTGACATGAAAACAGTTGGGAGCCACTAGGTCAGGTGTAAAAGAAACTTGTGGAAAAGGAGGGACTGTTTGGCCCAGAAGTGATTGTTTTTCTGAATCTCTACGAGGTGGAATCCACACAAACAGGAAGCAACAACATGCCCAAGCTTGTCCACACAGGGCCTGGCATTCAATCGGTGGGGGCAAGATATTGAGAGAAATGCTAAAAAGGCAGCCCATCTCAGACTGCTTGGCACAGAGGCGGTAACAGGGACATCTGGGCACAGACCACAGCTCCACCAATACAGAGAGGATAATAAGATAATAATCCATAATAATAAGACTGCCTTACCCTCAATTTAGTGAGTTTTTTTTTCCTCTTATATTTGATTTCTTGAACTTTGGCTGTCTTACATTCAACATGTAGACTTAATATAATGGTTTTTTCCACCTGAAAATTTGGTGTACTGTAAAACTAATGGGATCTTAGAATTGAGGAAATAGGGCATATCACCTAATTTAATCTCGAAATGACCCATGAGTCAGCAACTGTTTCTGTGCTCCAGACGAGGCAAGTGGAACACAGCCTGGTGTCCTGCCCAGGGTCACAGAGTGAGGAAGCCACGGAGCCAGGACTAGAGGCGTCTCCCAGGCCTCCCCCAAACCCCACCCCTCGCCTGGCACACCCTGTGCACTGCGTGAGTACACCTGTGTGAGCACACCTGCGTGAGCACACCTGACCACACAGTAGGAGCTGGGGTCATGGAATAACTCCTGAGGGGGAAGTGCTCTGAAAAGTAACTTCTACCGGAGTCACTGCAGTGCAAGAAAGTAAAAAGTGATGGTCATTTTACCTCAAATACAAACTTGAGAAAAAATAAAAATATATATAGAGTTTGTTTGGTTGCTATTATTTGTCTATTTTAGGCCATAACTCTACCTCCTCTCTAATTGCAGGAACTTAAGGATGCGCTGTAACTACTATATAATGATCACATTTTGGAGGTTTAGTTTAAAATGGTGTGCATTTGGACCGTAATTACAGATTCACTGTCTGAATTTATTTTATTTGTTTTTGAATGTTTCTACTGATTTCTTGTAATTGGGATTTAGTGTTGAATACCTTAAGAAATCTCACATTTGGTTTCTGCCAGTTTAAGAGGAGTAGGAAGTCATTTAACAGAAGAAATCATTGTCAAAATAATAAAACCAAAAATTTGTTGGTTACAGTATTCAATAAGTGTTCATCTTCTGGAAAGCGGCCGAGGACAGAAAGAGAACCCCATCTTCCACCCCACACCCAACACACACACACATAAACGCAAAGAAAAGGAGCCACTATTAACAGGTATTATTATTTATAATTCTTAAAAATGCCCATCCCATGTTACAGATTAGAAACTCAAAGAGTATCAGTGAGTTGCCTACAGTTACACAGCTAGTAAGCAGCCTGTGTTCCGGCGGCACTAATATTAAGCACGTACAATTGTCATCAGCCACGATCTTTCCTAGTCATCGCCATGTTGAATGAGGACAGAGGCCATGTCCATTTTATTCTCCACTATATCCTGGAGCCCAAAATGGGGTTTGGCAACTGCTGGTTGGGTTGGTGGGGTTGGTAGAAGGGAGGCAGGAAGAGATATATGCACCGTGGGCCAGACCCTCGAGCAGCTGCTCTTCCACCCTCCACCTGCACTTCCATGGTGACTGTGCTCCCACAACTCCTATTGCACTTCTGACCATGTTTTCTAGGACTGTATCCCTCTGCCTGCTGGCACCTGCTTACTCTGATTCCTTTCCCAGTCCATCACTCAGCAAAGTGTAATTGAGAGCCAGCAGGGTGCCAGGTACTTTCTAAGATGCTGGGGGAAAGCAGTAAGATTCGATGCCCATCCTGGAGGCTGCCACAGCTTAAGGCAATGATCTCTGTATTTCCTATCAGCTCTGGATACCTTCAGAATCCAATGAAGACAGGGTTTCTTGAAGCTGCCTATAAACTCTCTTACTTTCCACCAACACTTCTGCTGTTTCTGAAGTTTTGTCTGCTTATTTTCAGAGATGTCAAACGACAGCCGCAGTGAGATTCTCCTCTCTACCTTTTAGCATATTCTCACACTTTTCTCATCAGGGTACATTTCGCACATTGGGAGGCCTAAGAGATAGGAGTTAGGCTGATGATGTCACACCAAGCTCTGGCCTGAGCTGTGAGACGGATGTGCCTGGAAGCACCAGCCTCAGGAGCTAGACGCCTCTTACAGGTGAGGAAACATAGGTAAAAGCCCTCCTGCCCCCACTCCTGGTGGAGTTGGCTGCTCTTGGCCAGCATCCTTTCATGGCACCTACTCTGCACACCAACAGATGAAGAGTTAGGTCAGAAGGGAACCATAGCCCACTGACTTCCAACAAATGATGACTCTAAAACCAAGCCTTATTACGAGGCAACTGAGACCCACAGATGGTAGGGCCCTGGCCCAGAGTCCCAGAGACAGCCATTGAGAGGCCCCGGCTTCATCTCTCTCAATGCAAAACACTATGACTACAGTAGTTCTTTCACTTTCTTATTTAGCACCTTCTCAAAATGCATGTTAAGTATCACACCCTAAGTGTACTACTTGTTCCTTTATTCAGTAATTAGCGTGGCTAGGAGCAGTGTGAGCTTGATGGATACAAAGGTCATAGAACCTGAGATCAGCTGCCAGGGTGCCAATCCTGGCTCCATGGCTTACTAGCTGTTTGACCTTGGACATGATAATCTCTCTGAACCTCAGTTTTCTCATCTTTATGGTAGGGACAATAAGATGGAGAATAATGGAGAAATAACTCCAGAAAAAATGAAGAGATGGAACCAAAGCAAAAATACCCAGTTGTGGATGTAACTGGTGCTAGAAGTAAAGTCCAATGCTGTAGAGAACAATATTGCATAGGAACCTGAAATGTTAGGTCCTAGATCAAGGTAAATTGGAATAGGTCAAACAGGAGACGGTCAAAGTGAAGATCAACAATTTAGGAATCAGTGAACTAAAATGGAGCAGAATGGGTGAATTTAATTGAGATGACCATTATATCTACTACTGTGAGCAAGAATCCTTTAGAAGAAATGGAGTAGCCATCATAGTCAACAAAAGAGTCTGAAATGCAGTACTTGGATGCAGTCTCAAAAATGACAGAATGATCTCTGTTCATTTCCAAGGCAAACCATTCAATATCACAGTAATCCAAGTCTATGCCCCAACCACTAATGCCGAAGAAGTGAAGTTGAACGGATCTATGATGACCTACAAGACCTTCTAGAACTAACACCCAAAAAAGATGTCCTTTTCATCATAGGGGACTGGAATGCAAAAGTAGGAAGCCAAGAGATACCTAGAGTAACAGTCAAGTTTGGCCTTGGAGTACAGAATTAAGCAGGGAAAAAGCTAAAAAATCTTCACCAAGAGAACTCACTGGTCATAGCAAACACCATCTTCCAACAACAAAAGAGATGACTCCACATGGACATCACCAGATGGTCAATACCAAAATCAGATTGATTATATTCTTTGCAGCCGAAGATGAGAAGTTCTGTACAGTCAGCAAAAACAAGACTGGGAGCTAACTGTGGCTCAGATCATGAACTCCTTATTGCAAAATTCAGACTTAAATTGAAGAAAGTAGGGAAAACCACTATGCCATTCATGTATGACCTAAATCAAATCCCTTATGATTATACACTGGAAGTGACAAATAGATTCAAGAGACTGGATCTGATAGACAGAGTGCCTGAAGAACTATTGATGCAGGTTCCTAACATTGTACAGGAGGCAGTGATCAAAACCATCCCCAAAGAAAAAGAAAGGCAAAATGGTTGTCTGAGGAGGCCTTACAAATAGCTTAGAAAAGAAATGAAAGGCAAAGGAGAAAAGGAAAGATATACCCATTTGAATGCAGAATTCCAAACAATAGCAAGGAGAGATAAGAAAGCCTTCCTCAGTGATCAATGATAAGAAATAGAGAAAAACAACAGAATGGGAAAGCCTAGACATCTCTTCAAGAAAATTAGAGATACCAAGGGAACATTTCATGCAAGGATGGGCACAATAAAGGACAGAAACGGTATGGACCTAACGAAAAAGATATTAAGAAGAGGTGGCAAGAATACACAGAAGAACTCTACAAAAAAAAGTCTTAATGACTCAGGTAACCACAATGGTGTGATAACTCACCTAAAGCCAGGTATCCTGGAACGCGAAGTCAAGTGGGCCTTAGAAAGCATCAGTACAAACGAAACTAGTGGAGGTGATGAAATTCCAGCTGAGCTTTTTCAAATCCTAAAAGATGATGCTGTGAAAGTGTTGCACTCAATATGCCAGCAAATTTGGAAAATTCAGCAGTGGCCACAGGACTGGAAAAGGTCACTTTTCATTCCAATCCCAAAGAAAGGCAATGCCAAGAATGTTCAAACTACCACACAATTGCACTCATCTCACATGCTAGCAAAGTAATGCTCAAAATTCTCCAAGCTAGGCTTCAATACTACATGAACCAAGAGCTTACAGATGTTTAAGCTGGATTCAGAAAAGGCAGAGGAACCAGAGGTCAAATTGCCAACATTCGTTGGATCATAGAAAAAAGCAAGAGAATTTCAGTAAAACATCTACTTCTGCTTCATTAACTATTTTAAAGCCTTTGACTATGTGGATCACAACAAACTATGGAAAATTCTTCAAGAGATGGGAATACCAGACCACCTTACCTGCCTTCTGAGCAATCTGTATGTAGGTCAAGAAGCAACAGTTAGAATCAGACATGGACTGGTTCCAAATTGCAAAAGGAGTACATCAAGGCTGTATATTGTCACCCTGCTTATTTAACTTATATGCAGAGTACATCATGCAAATTACCTTGACTGGATGAAGCACAAGTTGGAATCAAGATTGCCGAGGAGAAATATCAATAACCTCAGATATGCAGTTGACAGCACTCTTATGGCAGAAAGTGAAGAGGAACTAAAGAGTCTCTTGATGAAAATGAAAAAGGGGAGTGAAAAAGTTGGCTTAAAACTCAACATTCAAAAAACAAAGATCATGGCATCCAGTCCCATCACTTCATGGCAAATAGATGGGAAAACAATGGAAACAGTGACAGGCTTGATTTTGGGGGGCTCCAAAACACTGCAGATGGCGACTGCAGCCATGAGAATAAAGATGCTTGCTCCTTGGAAGAAAAACTATGACAAACCTAGACAGAAAATTAAAAAGTAGAGACATTACTTTGCTGACAAAGGTCCATCTAGTCAAAGCTATGTATTTTCCAGTAGTCATGTATGGATGTGAGTGTTGGACCATAAAGAACCCTGAGCACCAAAAAATTGATGCTTTTGAACTGTGGTGTTGGAGACTTGGACTCTTGAGAGTCCCTTGGACTGCAAGGAGATCAAACTAGTCAATCCTAAAGGAAATCAGCCCTGCATATTCATTGGAAGGACTGATTCTGAAGCTAAGCTCCAATACTTTGGCCACCTAATATGTTGAACTGACATTAGAAAAGACCCTGATGCTGGGGAAGATTGAAGGCAGGAGAAGAAGGGGATGACAGAATGAGATGGTTGGATGGCATCATTGACTCAAAGGACATAAGTCTGAGCAAGCTCCAGGAGTTGGTGATGGACAGAGAAGCCTGGCTTGCCATAGTCCATGGGGTTGCAAAGACTCTGACACAACTGAGTGACTGAACTGAACTGTACTGAACTGAACTGATGTAAAATGCTCGGTACAGTGCCTGGCACATAGAGGGCGCTCAATAAATATTAGCCATTGTTACCTTCCTGGGGCACTATGCTGTCCTCAGATCTTCAATTCAAGCAATCTGCAGCAATGGGAACTGACCCACAACTCCTTTCTCTTCTTAATAAACTATTTCATTTAATTTTTTTTCCTCTACTTACAAGCAGAGATATACTTAGTGTTTCAAAAAGTATTAACTGTATCTGGGCCCTTTGATAAACAATTTCTGAACAAAGGCATGGCAAGATTTCTGGTGCACTAACTGATATGGACATAAAAATCTGATGAACTATTAGAAATAAGTGTGAAAGTGTTAAGACCTGGATAACAGTTTATGAACCCTTTTCTTAATCATTAAGCTTCCTCTTGCAAGAAAAAATCCAAGCCTTCATAACCCAATATTTTCAATTTTTCAGGAAAGGGACACAAATTTTCCCCTTCACATCCCTAGACCAACTGTTCAGGGTGAAAGGGACTGTTGTTTGGGCCACAGACTCGTGAGGCAGACGGTTATTTTCACATGCAAATGATGGCCACATAGAGTGATAATCCAGGCCTGGGGCAGGCAGAGACCTCAGCTTGGGCTGTCTAGTCATGCTCTCATGGTGCATGTGGCTGAGCTAATTAGGGAGCCTACTGTCCAATGAGAGAGGGTATGTGTGAGAAAGAATAAAAATACAAAGTGTGCTGGAAACCATGCAAATGAGTTTAGCTTGGAGTAAACAGGCTTTAGTCACAGGATCATGGCTGGGGTTGGCCAAGGCTTACGAGCAGAAGTGAAATGTTTGGGTTGGTATGCCAGGCCCTGTGCTGGGCACTTCGTATAGAGTATTTCAGGTGGGCAGTCCGGCAGTGCATGTGGCCCTGTGTGGGTTTATGTGTATGTCCATTCACACAGCTGGTGGTGGTGGGGGTTAGAAAAATATCTACAGCAGGATCTTTGTTTATTATTTTGGATCATAAACTAACAAGAGAAAAATCAATCAGGGCTCTCATTGGTTAAAATAAATTTCATTTGCTTGCATTTAAGGAGTGTGTGCATGTCCCTCAGGGGGGTGATAGTGTAAGGACAGGGTAGGAGGTGGGGTGGGGAGAGAGGAGATGGAAAAATAAAGAGGTATTTAGGAACAAGTCAAGGGAATGAGATCATAAAATAGTTTCCTAAATTGCATCTGGTCCTCATCTCTACCCCACCTCCACTGCCCATCCAGGCTGGGTTTTCTCTGTCTGCATAACTGCAGCTCCACGAACTGGCTCCCTCTGGCTTCAGTCCCTCTCTGTCCACACCCACACCAACCCCAGGCAGGATTCTCCAAGAGTGAATCTGATTTGCAACCTCCCCACTTAAAAGAAAAACCTATTGACCTTGCTTGGCTTTTATATTTTCTGCATCTTTAAAATGTATGTGGAGTTTTAAGTTATCCCTGGTTATTCTGTGTTTCTTTTTGTTTGTTTGCTTTCCTAACTAAAAAGGCTAAGAACATCCTCAAGATGTGTCATGAAGCCTATGTTTATTTTATATTCCATCTGGGACTTCTGAATGTTGCTACATTAATTTTAACTTTAAAAATACTGTACATTGTATGAGTTCAATTATGTTTTAAAAAGAAAAAAGTCTATAAAGAAATAGCCTTTATACTTCATATTTAAAAATGAAATGTGTTATTCTCAATTAGAATAAATTAGAATTATAATTTAGAATACACCAGCTATTATGGACTGAATGTTTATATCCTTACCCCACTCTTAACCCCTAGTGTGGCTACATTTGGAGATGGGGTTTCCAAGAAGTAATTAAGGTTAAGGGAGGTCTTAAAGTGGGATTAGCGTCCTTATCAGAAGAGACACCAGGGAGGGAGTGTGCACTACCCAACCCACACATGTGCAAGCATGTGTACACTGTGTGCGTGCACACATACACACACACAAACTGAGGAAAGGCCACATGAGGACATAAAGAGAAGGTGACCATCTGCAAGCCAGGCAGAGTCCCTCATCAGGAGCCGAATCAGCTGGAATTTTTATCCTGGACTCTCAGCCTTTAGAACTGTCAGAATACTAATTACTGTTGTTTAAGGAACAGTTTTCAAATTGGCAAGCTCCTCCTGCCTCAAGGGATAAACCCAGCCTCTCTGAACTGGACAATCCAGGAAACCCTTGATGCCTCCATGCTTACATCTTTCATGGATATGGACCATGAGAACTGATTTCTGTCCCAAGATCTCCGTGTACTCTATGCTTCTAGTTTCCCAGACACAATCTCCAAACCAGAACTGGGAGCCTGAGCCATAAGTGACCACACAGAGGCTGGTTATGAAAGAGACAGCCAAGAGATTTCCCATAAGACCTGCCCAACTGGGATTCTCTTGGAGAGGATGGAAGGAGAGATCCTCAGAAGCGGCGTGGGGGACAGCACCTGTCAATGCGGCTGTAATCCCAAGAGAGACAAGCTAACATTCATTAGTCACCAAGGCCTGCAGCACAAGCTGATCTTGGAAGCACTGAGATGCACAGGGGTTACATCCCCACTGCTGAGTCTCCTGAGGTTTCCTCTGCCTCCTCACATTCAACCACCAACACCCCAGGACATCACTCTTCCCTGAACCTGAAAGAGTCTTATTCCCTTCTGGCCCTCTCTCCCCAGCGCTACCCCAGTGCCCTAAGCTCCAACACACCTGAACCTTCTAAAATTTCCTGAACTTTGTAAAATTTTCCAGGCACATTTCATCTCTGTGTCTTCACTTATGCTCTTCCCTTTCCTTGGGATCACCCTCCCCAATTTACCGCCAGGTGAACCCCTGAATAACCTCCAAGGTCTACTCAAATGTCACCTTCTCCTATACAACATCTGGAGGTAACCTTTCCACTAATTCTCTACCAGTTACATATATATTTTCTTTTATAACATTTAAACAACATATGGTGATTATTTGGCTAGGGGAGAGACTGTACAGTATTCTTACGTGTATCTTAAACTTCTAGCATTGGGTCTGTACACAGTGACACTCAGAAAAGTTTTCTGGTTAATTGATTAGAGTGGGAGAGAGAGGGAAATAAAAGTGGAGAGGGGACAATGAGAGACAAGGGGGCAATGAAGGACAAAGCAGCAATGAAGGAATCACAGAAAGATTAACAAAACTTTAAAACGCACAGTGATGGATGGTCACTAGACACATAAAATGATGCTCATCACTGACAATTATTAGAGAAATGCAAATAAAAACTACAATGAGGTACTCCCTCATACCAGTCAGAAAGCCCATTATCAAAAACTCTACAGACAAGTGCTGGAGGGGGTGTGGAGAAAAGAGAACCCTCCTACACTGTTGGTGGGTATGTAAATAGGTAAAGTCACTGTGGAGGTTCCTCAAAAACCTAAAAATAGAACTATCATATGATCTAGCAATCCCTCTCCTGGATATATATCCAGACAAAACTTTAATTTGAGAACATACATGTATCCCAATAGCCAAGACATGGGAACAACCTAAATGTCCATCAACAGAGGACTGGAAAAAGAAGATGCGATCCATATACAGATAGAATATTACTCAGCCATAAAAATAAATGAATTAATGCCATTTGCAGCAACATGGATGGACCTAGAGATTACCATACTAAGCAAAGTCAGTCAGACAGAGAAAGGCAAATACCATATGATGTTACAAATGAACTTATCTATTAAATAGAAATAGACACATAGACATAGAGAACAGATTCGTGGTTGCCAAGGCAGTGGGTGGGTGGGAGACGGCAGGATTGTGAATTTGGGATTAGCAGATGCAAACTATTATGATGGATAAACAACAAGGTCCTCCTGCATGGTACAGGGAAGCATATTCAGTACCCTGTGGTAAACCATAATGGAAAAGAATATGAAAAAGAATGTGTGTATATATATATATATATATCAGATTTACAATGCTGTGTTGAATCACTTTTCTGTACAGTAGAAATTAACACAATATTGCAAATCAACTACACTTCAATAAAAATTTTTTAAAAAACAAAATGCACAGTGAAAAATCTTTAGGAATGAGAGCATTTTCCCATTTCAACTTTATGTTTCATTTCTAGTAAATTGTTTTTCTGCTTATTTTCTGTCCTAGTGAGCCCTGATGCCCTCTATAGGATCCTCTTTAGACAACTCAAGCTTTTTCTTAGATACTAATCTCACATATTTCAAGCATGGTGTCACTTTCTTCCTTAGAGCAATACTTAAAACTTGTTTCTCGATAGCCTGCAATCTCTCAGAAGTGGGGGAGGAAAGTTCTGACAGTCACTTGGGAGAGTTTTCACAGTGCTAAGTCACAGTTTCTGACTGCTATGATGAAGTAGCAACCCATAGGGTCACGTGTACTGGAGATAACAAGTATTCTCAAATATTTATTATAACACCAGGTCACAAATCATATTGCAGCAATCCACCAAGAGAAAGTACCTTCTTCATATCTCTTCTACAGTATCATCCTTAGCAACTGCAAAAAAAACCTTTCTGTTTAAAAAGTATTATTCAGGTTTTCACAAGTGATCCCCTGAATTACAGGTATAATCCACACAGTGACTACAGTCCTGAGCACAATATTTTAGTTTGCTGGGGCAAGAGAGACAATGATCTCTCATGAAGATATACTAATATTTATTTATACATGAAAAATTCTAATTAATAGAAGGGAAACAGTAAATAAAATTTTCTAATTAACATTTTTTAACATAGTCAGTTTATCATTTAAAAATATTAGCACCAGAAATCTGGGGTAAGATGGTAGACTGAATGCATGTTCCTAAATTTGTCCTCTCCCCAAATCCCACTTATAGATAGCAAAGAGGGCTTTTTAAAAAAAATAAATTATGTAAATCAATAAGAATGGAGAAAAGAACAACAAACTTTAGAAGCTAAAAAGTGGATGGTCCAGTAGAACTAGGATGAGACCTGAGAAAACAGAATCTCAAGTCTGCAGAGGGAAAGGCAAGAACCCACCTGACTGACCCCACACAATTCTCAAAGGTCCCAGGATGAGCAGTACCAGGTGTCTGGACATAGGAATGAGAGGTGGTAGGTTGAAACAAGGAAGACCAAGGTGGGAATTCTGAGAAGTCACTCATGCTACCAGGCACCTGATGCTCCCCAACCCACAGAAATCTGAAGGTTTGTTCTCTGGAGAGGATAAGCCAAGAGCTTTGATAAGGGGTCCAGCTGAGGGAAATCAAGTCAATGTGAGTACTGGAAGCAGAGACCCTCAATCCTTTTCCGTAATTCAGCTCTCACAATAAGGACAGCCAGAAACATCCTTCAGCCACATTGGAAGATTCCTCTCTGGAGAAAGTGAAGTAATTCCAGAAGTGCATAAAGGTATGAACCCAGGAGAGTAACCTCAACAGCCAGTCTACCCAAACTGTCCCATGCAGTTCAGAACTGACGGGACTAAACTGTGTGTTCAGTATTTCCCATCAGCTTTTATCCCCAACTTTTAATCATAAACAAAATGCCAAGAATTACCACATAGATCATAAAGTCCTTTATTATAGAAGATAAAACCCAAACAAAGAAGGAAAGGGCCACTTAGGGGAAGCAGAAACTAGGCAGAGATTTTCTTTTAAATGTTTTAATAAATCTTTCGAGAGTTAAGAGTAAATACTGTATCCATGAAAAAACAACAAAAACAAAGATATTATTAAGGCAATAAAAAGTAACATTCATAAAACTAAAATTAAAAAAAATCTTGATTAGGAAAAACATGGTAACAAAGGAGGAAGATGATAGAAAGAATGGAGAATCAAGCTGAGGGAAATTCTCAAGAAGTGAAGATAAAAATAGGTGAGAAAAAAGTAAGAAAACCCAATATCCAAATAGCAGAAGTACTGGAAAGAGAAAACAGAAAGTAGAGGGGGGAAAAATCATCACTGAAATAATTCAAGAAGATTTCTTAGAACTAAAAGATATAAGCTATCAGAAAGGACCCACCAAGTGCCCAGTGTAACATAAATAGAACCTCATGGTAACATATCATTTTGAAATTTCAGAAAACCGGGGGCAAGAAGAACTTCCTTCTAACTCATGGTTACATATAAAGGATTATGAATCAGAAATAACTTTAGACTTCTCCCTGGCAATAGTAGAAGCAATGAGAAAACAGTTAGAAATCTAAGATAAAATAATTTCCAACCTAGAATTTGATACCCAGCCAAATGATCAGTCAAGTATAAGCACAGGAAAAAGAATTTTGAGACACAGAAAATCTCAAACAATTGATCTCCCATGTGCTCTTTCACAAGAAATTACTAGAAAATGACCTCTATTAAAATGAGAGAGCAGACTAGGATGGCGTGGTATTCAGAAACAGGAGATCCAACAAAGAAGAGAGATAAAGAAGGTGAATAGAGATCCTGGGATGACAGCTATGGGCAGGAGGAGAGGGTGACCACCCAGACTGAAGCAATGTGACTAAGGACATGTTGAAAGCATCATCACCAAGATCCCCACAGCTGCCACACCTAGTTTTTAACCTGAGGTCAGAACATCAGCATGAACCTATCTCAGAGCCTTAGCTGTGTTTGGCTCATTTTGACCACAAATTTGGCCATGAAGTTGCTGGTCTTTTTTTCTTCATACTGCTGCTTCAACTCCCAGAAGTGCTCTGTTTTTACTTACTCCTGAGGTCTAGAGGTAGGCAATGATGGGTTTAGACGTAGAAATAGAAAGCAGCTCAGTCCTCCAAAACATGCCTTCAGATATTTAGTACATGACCCATATAATAACTGTGAGAAAGGCAGGCACCTAAAGTCAGACAGTGATTACTTCTGGTGGGGAAGGAGGGAGATGCACTTGGGGAGGAAGCAACAGGGAGCTTTCTGATTGCTTCCTTCCAGGACTAGCAATCTTCTGATTCTTAACCTAGGACTAGATGACATTTTGCTATTCTTTAACAAGGACATATGTTTTTTCATACATTCTTCTATATGTATGATATGTTTTATAATAAATTAAGAAATCAATTCTAATGTAAATGTTAGAAGCAGGAATACTTTGCCACCTGTTTAGGGGTAAACTACCCCCTCCATGTTCTTTCTCTGTAAAGTCCTGTACTTTATTCACAGATAAAAACATAATTGTTTACCTTATGAAGTAATATCTCCATTTCTGATATCTGAGTATATTTTTGTAAAGACTTTGAGAATCTCCCTGCATTTTGACAAAAAAACTGATGTGAAGACCAGATTAAATTAAAGACCAGAAGTTCCCATCTCTGGCTTAAGGTCTAAGGCTCGGGTTCAATCCTTGGTCAGGGAACCATCCTGCATACCATGCAGCATGGCCAAAATACAAAAACAGACATTTAAAAAAAAAAAAAAACAGTTTGCATTCTGGAACTAGACTATCTAGGGCGACTGTCAACTCTACTAATGCTGTAACCTTAAACAAGAACTCTCTCACAACCTCAGTTTCCCCATTGTAAAACAGAAATAATACTACCTACATCTCACTGGAAGAAATAAATGAATTAACACATGTGAAGTACATGAAACAATGCCTGACATATATTTTAAGTGCTCATTTAACCTATATGCAGAGTACATCATGAGAAACGCTGGACTGGAAGAAACACAAGCTGGAAAAAAGATTGGGGGAGAAATATCAATAAACTCAGATATGCAGATGACACCACCCTTATGGCAGAAAGTGATCAGATCAGATCAGATCAGTCGCTCAGTCGTGTCCGACTCTTTGAGACCCCATGAATTGCAGCATGCCAGGCCTCCCTGTCCATCACCAACTCCCGGAGTTCACTCAGACTCATGTCCATTGAGTCAGTGATGCCATCCAGTCATCTCATCCTTTGCCGTCCCCTTCTCCTCCTGCCCCCAATCCCTCCCAGCATCAGAGTCTTTTCCAATGAGTCAACTCTTCGCATGAGGTGGCCAAAGTACTGGAGTTTCAGCTTTAGCATCATTCCTTCCAAAGAAATCCCAGGGCTGATCTCCTTCAGAATGGACTGGTTGGATCTCCTTGCAGTCCAAGGGACTCTCAAGAGTCTTCTCCAACACCACAGTTCAAAAGCATCAATTCTTCGGCGCTCAGCCTTCTTCACAGTCCAACTCTCACATCCATACATGACCACAGGAAAAACCATAGCCTTGACTAGACAAATCTTTGTTGGCAAAGTAATGTCTCTGCTTTTGTATATGCTATCTAGGCTGGTCATAACTTTCCTTCCAAGGAGTAAGCGTCTTTTAATTTTATGGCTGCAATCACCATCTGTAGTGATTTTGGAGCCCAGAAAAATAAAGTCTGACACTGTTTCCACTGTTTCCCCATCTATTTCCCATGAAGTGATGGGACTGGATGCCATGATCTTCGTTTTCTGAATGTTGAGCTTTAAGCCAACTTTTTCACTCTCCACTTTCACTTTCATCAAGAGGCTTTTGAGTTCCTCTTCACTTTCTGCCATAAGGGTGGTGTCATCTGCATATCTGAGGTTATTGATATTTCTCCTGGCAATCTTGATTCCAGCTTGTGTTTCTTCCAGCCCAGCATTTCTCATGATGTACTCTGCATATAAGGTAAGTAAACAGGGTGACAATATACAGCCTTGACGAACTCCTTTTCCTATTTGGAACCAGTCTGTTGTTCCATGTCCAGTTCTAACTGTTGCTTCCTGACCTGCATACAAATTTCTCAAGAGGCAGATCAGGTGGTCTGGTATTCCCATCTCTTGAAGAATTTTCCACAGTTTATTGTGATCCACAAAGTCAAAGGCTTTGGCATAGTCAATAAAGCAGAAATAGATGCTTTTCTGGAACCCCCTTGCTTTTTCCATGATCCAGCGGATGTTGGCCATTTGATCTCTGGTTCCTCTGCCTTTTCTAAATCCAGCTTGAACATCTGGAAGTTCACGGTTCACATATTGCTGAAGCCTGGCTTGGAGAATTTTGAGCATTACTTTACTAGCGTGTGAGATGAGTGTAATTGTGTGGTAGTTTGAGCATTCTTTGGCATTGCCTTTCTTTGGGATTGGAATGAAAACTGACCTTCTCCAGTCCTGTGGCCACTGCTGAGTTTTCCAAATTTGCTGGCATATTGAGTGCAGCACTTTCACAGCATCAGCTTTCAGGATTTGGAATAGCTCAACTGGAATGCCATCACCTCCACTAGCTTTGTTCGTAGTGATACTTTCTAAGGCCCACTTGACTTCACATTCCAGGATGTCTGGCTCTAGGTGAGTGATCACACCATCGTGATTATCTGGGTCGTGAAGTTCTTTTTTGTACAGTTCTTCTGTGTATTCTTGCCATCTCTTCTCAATATCTTCTGCTTCTGTTAGGTCCATACCATTTCTGTCCTTTATTGAGCCCATCGTTGCATGAAATGTTCTTTTGGTATTTTGATTTTCTTGAAGAGATCCCTAGTCTTTCCCATTCTGTTGTTTTCCTCTATTTCTTGCATTGATTGCTGAAGAAGGCTTTCTTATCTATTCTTGCTATTCTTTGGAACTCAGCATTCAGATGCTTATATCTTCCCTTTTCTTCTTTTTCTTTTTGCTTCTCTTCTTTTCACAGCTATTTCTAAGGCCTCCCCAGACAGCCATTTTGCTTTTTTGCATTTCTTTTCCATGGGGATGGGCTTGATCCCTGTCTCCTGTACAATGTCATGAACCTCATTCCATAGTTCATCAGGCACTCTATCTATCAGATCTAGGCCCTTAAATCTATTTCTCACTTCCACTGTATAATCATAAGGGATTTGATTTAGTTCATACTTGAATGGTCTAGTGGTTTTCCCTACTTTCTTCAATTTAAGTCTGAATTTGGCAAAAAGGAGTTCATGGTCTGACCCACAGTCAGCTTCTGGTCTTGTTTTTGCTGACTGTATAGAGCTTCTCCATCTTTGGCTGTAAAGAATATAATCAATCTGATTTTGGTGTTGACCATCTGGTGATGTCCATGTATAGAGTCTTCTCTTGTGTTGTTGGAAGAGGGTGTTTGTTATGACCAGTGCATTTTCTTGGCAAAACTCTATTAGTTTTTGCCCTGCTTCATTCCAAAAGTGAAGAGGAACTAAAAAGCCTCTTGATGAAAGTGAAAGTGGAGAGTGAAAAAGTTGGCTTAAAGCTCAACATTCAGAAAACGAAGATCATAGCATCTGGTCCCATCACTTTATGGGAAATAGATGGGGAAACAGTGGAAACAGTGTCAGACTTTATTTTTCTGGACTCCAAAATCACTACAGATGGTGACTGCAGCCATAAAATTAAAAGACGCTTACTCCTTGGAAGGAAAGTTATGACCAACCTAGATAGTATATTGAAAAGCAGAGACATTACTTTGCCAACAAAGGTCCATCTAGTCAAGGCTATGGTTTTTCCTGTGGTCATGTATGGATGTGAGAGTCAGACTGTGAAGAAGGCTGAGCGCTGAAGACTTGAAGCTTTTGAACTGTGTTGGAGAAAACTCTTGAGAGTCCTTTGGACTGCAAGGAGATCCAACCAGTCCATTCTGAAGGAGATCAACCCTGGGATTTCTTTGGAAGGAATGATGCTAAAGCTGAAACTCCAGTACTTTGGCCACCTCATGCAAAGAGTTGACTCATTGGAAAAGACTCTGATGCTGGGAGGGATTGGGGGCAGGAGGAGAAGGGGATGGCAGAGGATGAGATGACTGGATGGCATCACTGACTGGATGGACGTGTGTCTGAGTGAACTCCGGGAGTTGGTGATAGACAGGAAGGCCTGGTGTGGTGCGATTCATGGGGTCGCAAAGAGTCGGACATGACTGAGTGACTGAACTGAAGTGAACTGAAAGACTAGTTCAGAGAAGGCAATGGCACCCCACTCCAGTACTCTTGCCTGGAAAATCCTATGGACAGAGGAGCCTGGTGGGCTGCAGTCCATGGGGTCGCTAGGAGTCGTACACGACTGAGCGACTTCACTTTCACTTTTCACTTTCATGCACTGGAGAAGGAAATGGCAACCCACTCCAGTGTTCTTGCCTGGAGAATCCCAGGGACGGGAGACCCTGGTGGTCTGCCATCTCTGGAGTCGCACAGAGTTGGACACGACTGAAGCGACTTAGCAGCAGCAGCAAAGACTAGTTGCTATTATTATTTTCATAAAGATTAGCAACTGTTTTACTATATGTGGCAACCAACCATCTTTCTACAAAAGAAGCTATTTCCATCAAAAGGTCCATGAGTACTGGCCCTTGCTGTGGTCAGTCCCTCTCTCCATGAATTCCTGGTATTCCACAGCTATCACTATCTTCTAATCTGCTCCTACTTACAGATGTAAGTTTGGAGGAAGCAGGTGGTGTTTATAACAACTTGTCAAAGCCTTCTCACACTCAGGACTGAGACATGGTTCCCTAAAAGTGGCAGACTTAACTTGCAGGTGGGCTATCAAACAGCTCTGCTGCCTCCTTGACCAACCAGCATCATAACGGGATTCCTCTCAGCAGAGCCAACACTTAGATGTGAGCGATGACTCCCTGTAAACACCCAGGGCCACAACAGGGTCTGAGGCAAAGAGCACTGGACCGGGAGTGGGGAGCACTGCGTTCCAACTGTGGCTCCGTGTGACTCACCTAAGGCCACTCCACTTCTCTCTGCCTGTTTTCTCACCCACAGAATCAAACACATCATTCAGCATTCCCAAGTTCTGGAATTCTCAGTGTGGGGTGGTTTATCCTTAAATGTGATACAATCAGTGCAGGGTGGGGGGAAGGGAGGTCAGTCATGGGGCAGAGAGTCTTCTGAAAACATACCCCATCCTCTAAACCTGACTTCAGAGCTGGTGCTGACTTGCTGTGGGCTTCCATCCTCAGGTCTAGGCAGGGCCTGTAACAATGTTATCACTTTTTAAAACATATGCCTAAACTAGTTCCTACTGCAGAAAATTGGCAGGTGCTCAGTTAATAGATTATTCCACCAGACAGTTGAATGCATTGGCCATTGGTCAAAAATGAGGTCATTGCAATCCTATGTGCTATAACTGGAAAAGCCTGATGAGAAACAATTGTCTAGTTTGTAACAAATAGAAATCCATATTCTGATCCCCCTAAGTTTGCCTTGCTTGGTGTGTGGTTCGGGAGCAAAGGAAGATCATGTTCGAGGTCAAGATGGCTTTGCTCTTTGACTCATCTGATTGTCCATGCATGTTTCACATCAGCAAATCCCCAACCAGATTCCAGCTGACCTGCTGAAATTTCTGGCCAACATCGCTAGATCCCTGGTCTTTCTCTCAAACCTGCACAGTTGGAAAAAAAAGAGTCAGAAGACTCTTGCCCCAGCCATCTGGACACACACACTCAGGGGATATGCGTAACATGAAACCTGTGTGCTTTTCCAAAAAAAAAATTTTTTTAAGGGACACAGAAATCTTATTACCAGAGGCTGAGGTGTCCTTCCAGCAGGCAGGCATTCGCAGACACAACTAGCCCTGTGCATTCACAGCAGATAAGACCTGCACTTTGATTTTACCAGTAATTCGTCCACACATTTTCATCAAGTCTTTAATGTTGACCTAAGCAAGCATCTCCACTCACTGCAAACAAAAAAATCCAAGAGGAAAACTTTCAAAGCCATAGTTTCTCCTCGGCTGCAACCCTTCCTTCCTTCCTCCTTCCCAAGACGGTCTGACTGAACTTGAACCTGACCCCACCCTGGGCTGGGCTCTCCATGCAGGCATTGTGGTTCCTCCCGCCAGCTGCAGCCTGTGCAGACAGAATACCTGAGAACCTCGGCCAAAACAGGAAGGCCGGCGCCTCTCTGAAGGGAGGCCTGGGGAGTATCCATCTCCCAGGCGACTGCAGATAAGAGATGAGGGGGCCGGGCTTGACACACCTCCGGTTATGTCCCAATCAACCCATCTGACCCAGTCAACCCATCTGATTAATTGTTCATTCATTCACTCAACACATGAATTGAGTACCACTGGTTTAAAGCCCTGAGCTGGGGCTTGGGCACAAAGATGGTTGAAATGAACCCCTATCTCAGGGGCCCCCATACTGTGACAGCCACTGAGGTGTCCGGCAACTTGCATGCCTCTGGGGCCCCCAGGGAAGCCTCTGCAATCCCAGTGCAGATCCCACAGCAGGGTCCCTGAGGTAATGGAAGGCTTGAGTAGGGGAGTGAGCAGATGATCACCCACCCAGCCCTTTCCTGGGTCTCACCTCTCCCTTAGCACACAGGGGGCTTGCAGATACAGGTCCACCTTCCAGTCCCAAGAACACATCTTGTCACAGACTAATGGCAGGCTGGCTGTGGTGAATAAACTTTTCAAGACTAAATCATAAATAAACTTTTCAAGACTAAACACAGCCCAATTCTGGATCCTCCAAAAGCCTGCTCATTACCAGTCTGCAATGAAGCATGTCTTTAACTAGACAGTAACTGGCTTCTATCTACAATGGCAGAATCTTGTGTTTTACACAGGGGGATTAGGGAAGTAAAAAGGACCCCAGACTGGGCCAGGAAACCCCCATATAGTAATTCATTCCAAGATCCAGCCGTGAATAGAGGTAGAGGGGAAGAGGAAAGGGGATTAGAGGAGGAAACAAGAAAATGAGGGAGGTAAAAAGGAGTCAGAAAGAGATGGTGGTGTGATGGTGGTGGGGGAGAGGGGAGATAGCAGGAGAAATCTAGAGAGGCTTAAAATGCTACTCGCTGTTTCACATTCTCTTAATGTCCACCAATTCCAGTAGATGGTTTGATGCTCCCACCTGGGGTCCTGTGGACCTCATACATTTCTGAATTAACACAACTTCCCAAGAAATCACCTAAAAAAGTGACAGAAGTCCCCACCCATGCTCGGGTCAGGCTGTCTGAGGCTGACAATGTGGAGGGCAGAGGAATGAACATCCTGGCTTCCAGACTGGCCTCACCCCGTGCTCTCCAGGAAGAGGGGCGGTGCCTGAGGACCAGAAGGGAGTGTCCAGCTATGCAGGGAGCAACCCCCAGCCCTGACCCACACCAGGCCTGCCTTGAATTCGGTCTTGGTCAGCTAGCTTGTTTACTGTCTCTGTCCCTGGTGGCCTTTGGGAACCACGTTTTAGCCACTGCAGCACCTGGTTCCAGCTTCTGATCTTGCCTCACAGTCCTCCACTTCATCTCCTGCTTCCCCAGCAAGCTCTGAGCCCTCATAGTTCTGAGCAGGCCCAAGTGGGCCCACAGAGGCTGGCAGGGCCTCAGAACCCCTTGATCCACAGGAGAAGGGGAGCAGTAGAGAATTCTTGGTGGAAGAGAACAATTTCACCACTTTCCTTGCAGGCTATGCCCAGAGAAGCACCATGGAACAGCACTTTGGAGCCCAAGCTCTGAGTTCGTAGCTTAGCTGAGCCACTGACTGCAATCTCAGGAAAGTAGCATAACCTCTCGGGACTTTAACTTCCTCATCTATAAAATGGGACAATTTTCACTGTTTGGGATTAAAAAAAAACCAAAACACCATAAAATGGGGATCACCATCTGACCCAAAGCACTAGGCTGTTTCAAGAATAAAATAAAATACATGTGAAGTGTCTGACTCAGAGCTGGTGCTCATTACATCCATACACACAAACAAGCAGGTTCTACCACATGAGTGCTGGTCAAGTGAGACACACAGAGGAAAGAGGGACAAGTCCTTGTTCTGGGGCTAAGAGCTCCTGTCCCTGCCCTGAGCCCATTCCCAGAGCAGTGAGTTCCTCAGACCGGTCTCCAGGATTCTGTCACCCTGAGCAACTGAGGTCTTGGCCCATCACGTTTGGTTTTTATTTCACAGAGCCTGAGAGCAGAGCTGAGCCTACATGAGCAGGGTTCTCAACCCTGGTTACATGTGGGATCATCTGGAACACTTGAAAATACAGATCAATGGGCCCCATCCCAGCTGTGCTGATCCACTTGGTCAGGCTTGGGGCCAGGGATTCTTTTTTTTTCCCCCATGAGGATCTCCCAGTGTTTCTAATGTGCAGGCAGGGTGGAGAACCCCAGGGACAGAGCCTGGGATACTCATTTAAAGAACTCATCAGCAGGGCCAAGAAGACATTGTTCTCTCGGCTGGACCAGGAAGGGGGCTGGGTACTGAGGCCTGAGTTCTTGGAAATTGTTTCACCTCTCTGGGCCACTGTCCCTGCATCTGTGAGAGGAGAAAACAACCCTGCCCAGCCTCCCCAACAGGGTTACCTGTGAGGATCACACGAGATGGTGTGTGTACTGCACCACCTCATAAGTGAGACACCAGGACCTCACAAACCACTTGGCATGGGAGAGTTCAGGTTTCCTCCTGGTCCCTCCCTGAGCAGAGAGTAAAGGCTGAGGGAGCGGCCCTGGGACAGGGCTCCCCAGCTCTGAGAGGCTCGAGAGCGGACAGCCAGAATCACGACTCCACACAGAGGCCATCCTGGGTACTGCAAGGCCCTTCCAGGCAGCCCTTCCTCCCCAGGGCTGGAAAACCCTTCCCCTTTCCAGCAAGGGCACAAAGCCCTGCGGAGGGAGAGGAGTCGGCCAGGAAGGCTGGGGAAGCTGCTGGGAGGGGAGGACGATGCAACAGGGTCATGAGGGCAGTTGGGCCACTGTCTTCATCTCAGGAGGAGAATGGGGGCCCAGGGAAAGGGGGGCCCTGGGCAGAAGTTCCAGAGTAAGGGTGTCCGCAGACAGGCTATCATCACTGTAGGGGGGCTAAGAGGCTGCGGTATGGTGTCACTATCTCACACTCAACGTGCTTGTTCCTGCACACTCACTCAGTCTACTACCCTCCAGGACCTTAAGAAGTCCACCCAGGAAGACCCCAAGCTTCTCTTCAGTAGCCACAAGTGCAAGCCAACAGTGAGTTCCAGAGAATGGCAGAAGCATGGGTGTGCTTATTACACCCTGAGTGGAACAGGGAATAGTCACCTGAAGAGTTTCTGGGGTGAATTCTTAAGTAAAGAATATACATCTTTAGCCTACTCACTTTGTATGTTTGGAATTTTGTCAGAGTTTTTTTGTTTTTTTTTAATCCCAAACAGTAAAATTGTCTCTTCTGGTGAAATTAATTTCCATCTTAACAAATACAGCTCTGTTGGCTTCAAAATCAGCACGCCCTCCCCAAACTTCCACCCATCCCAGCGCTTCACCTACATGTCCGCACCGCTTATGACTTGATCACCAGATCTTCACTCACCTCTTACATTCCCCGCCCCACCCCCCCCCACCCCCCCCCCTTCCCCCGCCCTGCTCCTGCCACGTGTTCCTTCCAGATCCCGGGGGTCAGCCTTGTCTCTTCTGCCTGCACCGCCTCTCACCATCTCGCCTTCACCTGCCCCTCCCCCACCTGCAGAGGCACTGCATCGCCCTTACTTTTCTGGGTTACCAACAACAGCCTGTCAAATCACGTTTCTGCCTCCATTCTGCACCCCTGTCTCAAGCCACTGATCTTCTAAAATATAACAGTGCTATCACATTTCCCACAGTCTCAAGGAAAGCCCAAGTCCCCTGATGCAGCAGACAAGGCCTTTGGTGAGCTGCCTCTGCCTGCTCCCCACCACCCCCCACCCCAGGTACCCTCACTGTATACTCTCTCCTCACTGTATACTCTCTTGGGTCTTTATATAAGCTTCCCTCCCTGTAAGATTTCTTTCCTTCTCTTCTTCTAAACCCTGTATTCCTGCAACAATCAGCTCAGGGGGAATCTCTTTTCCTGACTCTCAGGCTGGGTTGAGAGCCCACCAGAACCCCAGGTTCCCTATGTAAACCCCTGTCATGGTACTTTCCAGAACTTAGTAACAGCTTACTTGTCTGAGTCTCTGGTGACACTGTGAGCAATTAAAATGAATGAAATGGTAAATGTCATAACATAGATAAATCTCAAAAATACCTTGGGTGAAAAAAGCCAACTGCAAAATAATTCATTCATCCACAGTTATTTAGCAGGTGAAAGGATCCATGCAGTATGATTAAGGTACGTAGAATTTTCAAACACTAAACAACCACAGAAATCAATTGTGGCTGTCTACAGACAGTAGAAAAATTAAAACGTACAGGCAGGACATGCATCAGCCTCAGGCATGTGGTTGCCCAGGGGAGAAGAGGGAGTGTGTAAAAGTGCAGCTTAAACTATGTCTGTAACACTTCATTTATTTTTATTTTTAATAGAGATCTGAAGCAAACCTAGCAAAATATTATCCATGAAATTTGGGGTGTGAATAGATGAGCATCTGTTATATTATTTCCTGTATATTTGAAGTATTTCATCAGTACATTTTAAAATTTTTGATGAGGAACCAGAGTCTCAAATGCCCTCATGAATATCCCTCAGGGTCTGAGCAGACTGCTGCAGCCTCTTACCTCAACCCAACTCCCTCAGCCTGCCTGCCCCACTGAGCTGGGCAGGAAGGCGGCCTGGATATGTAAATATTACTTTTATCCTCATTTTTACCAATGAGAAAACCAGGCTCAGAACATCCGACCTTGATCAGACCACACAGGCTCCCAGGTTCTGGACCATATCATCTGCTTATACTCTCTCCCCGATTTCACCCAAAAGCAAGAACTTAGGTTAAATGGAAAATGGTAAAGAGAATTCTAGAAACAGTTGCATTCATCTGTATTTATAAACCAGTATATATCAAGGGGAAGAAGAGGGTTCAGAGAGGTGCAAAGCTGCAGGTACAACCAAATGAGTAACTTAGGGCTTTACTGAATGAAATAATGAAGCTTATTGACTGAAAACCAAATGGGTTTGGATTTTGTCCTATAGGCAACAGACAGCTACTGAAGATGTTTAACCTGGGGAATGATACAAGCCAAGCACTGTTTTAGGAAAGATAATCTGGCTTCAGCACACAGGAGATGTCAGCTGCCTATAGGCGATGGATGAGAAGGTTTTGGAGGGATACACTAAGATTTAGAAATAGTGTAAGCAGCCCACATAAGAAATGACATCTGCTGATCTAAGGTGAGAGCTGTGAGACTGAAAAAGATAGGAGGATTTAAGCTAGACACAGAAATAAACGTTAACACTAACTTTCCAGGCTTGGGGAAATTCAGAAGATTAGCTAATTATTTGTTTGTTTTTTTGGGGAGAGAGAGTAAGGAGGAGAAGGTAAATGAAAAGAGGAGAAAGAAATTGAGTAGTTCAGCCCTGCTTCTGTCTAAGTCAAGGTGATGCTCAGACATCCAGGGAGTTGGCACTGTGGGGCTGAGTTCAAGGAAGTTGGAGAAGCAGGTAAGAGCCACCCAAGCTTCAGTGATGTGGGAAGTCTCCCTGAGGAAGAGCACAGAGAGAAGCACTGACTGCACGGAACGGACCCTGGGCCCTCTGCCCACAGCAGGGGACAGGAAGACTAAGAGGAGAGTCAAGACAGTGCTGGGTCCTAGGAGGAGTGGGAAGAGACCATTTCCAATCAGCACAGTCTGGTTGCTACAGACTGAAGATGTGTGTCCCCCGCCCCCAAATCCACGTGCTGAAACCTAACCCTTAATGTGATGGTGTTAGGAGGCGAGGCCTTTGGGAAGTGATTCAAGCTGGAGTTCCAGCTCATGAAGCAGGAATCCTCAGGAATGGGATCTGTGCCACTATCAAGGAGACCCCAAAGAGCTTGCTTACTCTTCCTCCATGTGAGGACACAGTGAGAAGACAGCGGTCTATGAAGCAGGAAGCAGGCTTGCACCTCAGTACCTTGGACTTCCAGCCTCTGGACCTAGAGAAATAAACACCTGCTGTTTAGAAGTCACCCAGTCTATGGCATTTTGATACAGCAGCCTGAATAGGCTGGGACAGTGGTCAGTGGCCCAACGGGGGTCAAGAATAAGAAATGAGTAATGGTTCTGGATTTAGGGATTGAGAAGTCAGTGGGACCTCAGATAGAAGAATTTCACAGACAGCAGAGTCAGGCGTGTTGGACCCACTCCCTTTATAGCTCCTGAAAAGTGGCTGTGGCCTTCCCTGTAGGCAAGCACAAACCCCTCTCTCACCAAGCAGTACCAGCTCCCACCTGCCGGCTCAGCTCAAGGCACCTGCTGGCCACTGCTGTGCTCCATCCAGCGAGCCACCCTGGTGCAGGTGGCCAAAGCAGACCAGCGTTTGCAATGTGGGCCCACGAGTGGAAGGCACCACACTGCCAGGCCAGGCAACAGTCTTCCTAGATTACCAAAAAGTTGGGCTTGGAGATGCATCATTTCAGTTTTAAATGCAGAACAAAGAACTAAAATGTGCCACATGTCACTTTATTTTCTAAAATGTATTTCTATCTGCCCGACTTCTCCAGCAATAAAATCATTTTGGCACAACACTCATCTCACACAAATGAAAATATAATCCAAGAAAATGGCACTGTAGAAGCTTTAAGCCAAACAAATGCTTGAGAGTACCTTGTTTAAATTAAGTTGTCATGCTATTTAGTTTTGTATAGTAATGGAGCTCTGCGTTGTGCAATGATGCATGTTTTGGAAGAGACAGACTGGGAGGTGGGAAAGGAAGAGGGGTTCGTGCTGCCTGCCTGCAAGCTAGGGAGTCAGGAGGTGAGGAAAGGGAGGCGATGAGAAGATGCACTGTCATGGGAAGTTTAGACATGAAATGAGAGCTACAATGCAGCGGCTTGAGATGGAAGGCTGAGACAGACATAGTGACCTGGGCGGAGAGGAGGATGCGCCAGGTGAAAAACATCAGACAGGGCAAGTCTGCATCCTGACCATGAGGCCTCCAGCGCCACTCCTCCTCTCTACCCTGCTCCCAGGACTGTGGCAGCCAGGCATGCCCTGGCAGGACACTTGAGAACTTTCTAGAGAATACGAACTGCACCGGCGGAAAGACCTACAGAAACTGACATCTGGGAGACCTCTGATGAAACAGCCCAGTCTGCCACAGGGTTACCCGACAGTGATGCCCTCCTGCCAACCACCACTCTGCACATAGAACTTCCAACCAGCATTTCAGAGCCTCATTACTAAACACTAAGGAACGACCAAGGACTATAAGACAGCACTGAAGGACGCTTGCAGCAATTATCACAGAGAACAAAACAGGATACAACAGAATAAAGAAGCCTGGAAAACCAGATGATGTAGACAGCAAAGGAAAACATCAAAAGAAAATAAAACCTCTATAATTTACAGGTTGAAGGAGTCAAAAGGAGATATGATATTCATAAAACAAGAACAAGATATGCTTTTAAAATTAACAGAGAACAACAAAGGGCTCTTGGAAATTAATGGGCAAAACAAAAAAATTCAGTTAAAAGGTTGTAAATAGGGAGGAACTCTCCCATAAAGTAGGAAGGGAAAAAGGAATAAATTGTAAGGAAGATTAGAAATACAAGAGGAGGTTCAAACCAGGCACCCCACCATCACACTAGCCAGAAATCAAGAAAATTTAAAAAATAAAGCAAACCAAAAAAGACCGAGAAAACAAAGGAGAAGAAACCGTCACAGAAATTGCTGAAAATTCCAGATGGAAAGGGCCCCTGCTTGCCTGTCTTCATGATGAGTCATATTCAACTCTTTGAGTGTCCAATTAATAAAAAATTTCATTATATTAATTGTAAAACTCAGGGTAAAGGGGAGATCCTAAGCACTCTGAGGAGAAGAAACAGGTTACCAAGAGCAGAAATCAGAATAGCACCAACCTCCGAGATGTCACTGAAGGATAGAAGGTAGAGCAACGACTGCAAAATTCGAAGACTGTGATTCACATTTACGTCCCCATATGAAGCAATTCTCTGGCAATTCAGCTCTGTGTCCTACATGCAATTTGATTCTGACACTGTCTACCCAGAGAGCATCATATCCCACAACTCAGGACTCCGTCCTACAAGACTGCCTCCTCCCCTTCAGGTGGCCCTCCCAAGTCCAGGCTGTCCCCTGTACTTCTGAGCTACAGCCTATAGGTTGGAGGTTCCAAATATCCCCTCCTTGGGTTCAGTTAATTTGCTAGAGTGACTCACAGGACTCAGAGAAACAGGTTTCTTACTATATCACCGGTTTATTACAAAGGGATATAATTCAACAACAGTCAAATGGAAGAGAAGCACAGGGCAGGTATGGAGCGTCCATGCTCTCTGGAAGCCACTCTCTCTTCATCTTCATGTGTTCACCAACCCAGGAGCTCTTTACACCTAGCCCTTTAAGGTTTTTGCAACGGTTTCACTACCCAGGATGGTTGATTAGATCCTTGGTCATTGGTGTTTGAGCTCAATCTCCAACCACTCTTCTCTTCCCTGAGGTGGGGGAAGGAGGGTGACTGAAAGTTCCAACCCCGAAATCACAAGGTTGGCTCCATTGGCAACCAGCCCTCATCCTGAGATGCCTTCCATAAGTCATCTAATTAACACAAAGACACCTTAGGGTTCTCATCACTGGAAATTCTAAGGTTTTTAGGGGCTCCATGCCAGGAATGAATGAAGACCACATCTATCTACCTATATATCTATCTAATTATAGATCACAGTATTACAAAAGGGAAAATGATTTTCAGCCTAGATTTTTACATCTCCTATCAATCACATGTGAAAGTGGAAAAGTAACATATTCCATCATAGATAAAAGAGGATGACTTGGGATACAGACAACAGGAACCAACAGCTGGGAACAGGGAATGCAAGTACCAGTACAACAGCCATGATCCAGGCCTGAGACCGTCCATCCAGAAGGATGACGAAGAGGGAGTCTCCAAGAGAAAATACAACAAACGGAGCACAGAAGAAAATGCCTGTTAAGTATTTGAAAGTGCTATGTGGAGAACTTTTTAAAATAGTGATAATCACCTAGAAAATCAAGCAAATGAAAAAAAATAGAAGGTATTGGGTTGACTGGTGGCCTGCCAAAAGATGTCCACATCCTACTGCTGGAAACCTGTGAATGTGCCCTTATTTGGAAAGACAAAAGATCTTTTCAGATATAATTAAGGCTCTTGAGATGAGATCATCTTGGATTAGCCAGGTTGGACCTATTTCCAATGACAAGTTGGCCTTACAAGACACATATAGAGCACAGACAAGAGGAGGAGAAGGCCATGTGAAGACAGAGGCAAGATGAGAGTGATATGACCACAAGCCAAGGAACTCCTGCAGCCATCAGGAATGGGAGGAGGCAGGACATGTTCTCCTCCATAGCCTTTGAAGAGTATGCAGCCCTGCTCAATTTCAGATGCTCAGCCTCCAGAACTGGAGGTGAATACAATCCCACTGTTTTAAGTCACCAAGTTGTAATTTATTAAAGCAGTTCTAGGAAACTAATACATGGAGTAAATTTAATTTTAGGAAAACTTGAAAAATATACAAAAAGCAATCAGAATACACAATGTGACTCAAAATTAATATATTTTATTACATATAAAAATACTAAAAGAAAAAATGACAGGAAAATTTTTTCAGCATATAATAAACATTGTCTAGCATTAACATAAAGCTAAATAAATATTTGCTTTATGTTGAATTAATTGTTAAAGTAGAAGAGCTATAATATTGGGTTAGTAAAAAAGTTCCTTTGACTTTTTCTATAACATCTTACCAAAAAACCCAAACGAACTTTTTGGCCAACCCAATACGTTAAAAGGTAAGACAATCTAAAGGAAAAATAAGAGTACAGACAATGCAAAGATAAAGAAATACAAGTGGCAATTAAAAAAATGAATAAAATTATCCTCAGTAATGACTTAAGAAAAATTTTAAAAAGATCACAATTTTTGCCCAACACATGGCAGAAATTTAAAAGACTGAACATATCCAATACTGTCAAGGATATGCGGAAGAACTCTTATATACTGTTACCAGGTGTTCAGAAAGGAACATTATTGCAAGGCCATTCGGTAGAACCTAACAAAATATTCAATGTGCTTCATCTTTGTCCTATGAGTTCTACTGATAAGACTTGATCCTCCAGAAATAATCCTTCAAATTTTGTATAAGGATATTCATGTTGGCAACATGTAATAACAACAAACTGTGAAAACCTAAATATCAATAAATTAATGTTTTATATGGATATGGAATACTCTGCAGGTTTTCTAAAAGAACAAGGGAATCCTAAATGTATTGCCATTGCAGGGTGTCTGTGATATATTATTGGGTGGGAAAGGAAGTGCAGCAAAGCAATATAGAATTACATTTTTACAAAGAACTATATTTACATGTTTCTGTATGTAAACATGTGCATACACACTTGTACACGTATAGAAAATAGACTGGAAAGATATTCACAGTCTCCCTCTGGGAATGGTAGTGGGAGAATGGAGTAAGGGGAAAATATTTTCACTTTCTACTTTATATTTCAAAAATTTTAAAAATTTACAACATAAAAACATTAACTTTGTCTATGAAATAAAAGGAAAAATAAAATTTGACAAGTGTATTTGTTTTCTGATTTTAAAATTAACTACTGTGGTTTTTAAATGTGTCCACAAATCCTTTGACACTTCTCCATTCAAAAGGTAGAAACTAAATCCCCTCCCTTTGAATGAGGGCCAGACTAAGTCACTCACTTCTAACAGTTTGTGGTAAAAGTGCTGCTACGGGATTTCTGAGGCTAGATCATAAAAAGGATGGCTCTCTCGCACGCGCGCGTTCTCACGCGTGTGCTCTCTCTTGCTCATTCTCTCTCTTGTCTGTCCTTGGGGAATCCAGTTACCTCATGACTTGAGGACACTCAAACAGCTCTTTGGAAAGGACCACATGGAGAGGAACTGAGGCCTCCTGCCAGCAACCAATACCAACTTGCCAGCTAGATCCTCCAGCTCCAGCTAAGCTTTAATAAGTCTGCAGTCTCTGAACCTCATGAGAAAACCTGAGCCAGAACCATCAACCAAACCATACCCAAATTCCCAGCCCACAGAAAAGGCAAGAAATAATAAATGCTTATTGTTGCTTTGTGCCACTAAATCTGAGGGTAATCTGTTCAGCAACAATAAATAACAAATACCTACCAATCTCCCTCTGGAAAGCAGAGTGGGGAAATGGATGGTTTTTTGGTGGTTGTTGTGGTGTTTTTTTTTTAAGTTTTACCTTTTTTCTTTATACATTTATGATTGTTTGGCTTTTTAAAATCATTTATATTGAAAACAAGAGAAAGAAATTTAGACATTTAAGCATATTCAAAAAAAACTGTGTTTCCTGGCCTTAAAAATAACACTAGTGAAAAAGGACAAAGTTGGAGGACTGACATTGCCCACCTTCAAGACTCACTATACAGCCATAATAATCCAAAAAGAGTGATACTAGGAAACAGATAAATAGAGCAAGAAAACAGAATAAAGAGCCCAGAAACACATCCATGCAAATATAGTCAACTGATCTTTCGCAAAGGATCAAACACAGTTCAGTGAAGATAGGATAGTCTTTTTAACAAATGGTGCTAGAACGACTGGACATCCACATGCCAAAAAAATTTAGATGCTCAGCTTATACATTCCACAAAAATTAACTCAAAATGGATCACAGACCTAAATGTAAAACACAAAAGTATAAACCTTCTAGAAGATAACATAGAAAATCCAGGTGACCTTGGGTTTAATAGTGAGTTTTTAAATACATCACCCAGAGCATGATCTGAGAAAGGGAAAAACTAACGTTAGACTTCATTACAATTAAAAACATCTGCTCTAGAAAAGGCTCTGTTAAAAGAATGAAAAGACAAGCCACAGACTGGGAAAAATATTTGCAAAATATATATCTGATAAAGGATCCAAAATATACAAAGATGTCTTAAAACTCAATGATAAGAAAACAACCCAAAAAACAGGCAAAAGACACCTCACTGAAGATCATATACAGATGTCAAATGAGCATATGAAAACAGGCTCAATATCATATTCTTGCTGCTGCTGCTGCTGCTAAGTCACTTCAGTCATGTCCGACTCTGTGCGACCCCATAGACGGCAGCCCACCAGGCTCCCCCGTCCCTGGGATTCTCCAGGCAAGAACACTGGAGTGGGTTGCCATTTCCTTCTCCAATGCATGAAAGTGAAAAGTGAAAGTGAAGTCCCTCAGTCCTGTCTGACTCCTAGCAACCCCATGGACTGCAGCCCACCAGGCTCCTCTGTCCATGGGATTTTCCAGGCGAGAGTACTGGAGTGGGGTGCCACTGCCTTCTCTGATCATATTCTTAGGGAGCTGCAAATTAAAAAACAATAGATATCAATATGCCCCTCCCAGAATAGCTAAAATCCAAGAAACTGACACCACCAAATGCTGATGAGGATGTGGAACAATAAGAACTCTCATTTGTTGCTAATGTGAATGCAAAACGGTACAGCCACTTTGGAAGACAGTCTGGCAACGTCTTACAAAGGTAAATATAGTCTTACCATATTATCTAGCAACCATGCTCCTAGGTATTTATTCAAATGGGTTTAAACATCATATCTTCATAAAAACCTTCATACAAGTGTCCATAGAAGTCTTATTCATAACTGCCAAAATTGGAAGTGACAAAAATGTCCTTCAATAGGTGAATGAACCAAAAAAAAAAAGAAACCTCAAAACAAACAAATCTGTAGTATACCTATTCAATGGAATATTATTCAGTAATAGAAAGATATGAGCTATCAAGGCACAAAAATACACAGAGAAACTTTGAATGCTTAGTGTAAAAAGGCAGGCTGAAAAAGCTGCATCCTGTATGATTTCAACTGTATGGTACTCTGGGAGAGGCAAAATACAGAGGTACTGAAAAGATCAGTGAGTTCATCAGGTTGCCAGGAATTCAGGAGTAGAGATAGGAAGGAAATGAAATAGAGGGAAAATTTCAGGCATTAAAACTATTATGTATGATACTGTAATGATGCATGCATGCATGCATGTGTGCAAAGTCACTTCAGTATGTCCAGCTCTTTGTGACCCAGTGGACTATAGACCTCCAGGCTACTCTGTCCATGAGATTCTCCAGGTAAGAATACTGGAGTGAGTCGCCGTGCCCTCCTCATAATGAGGGATACATATCAATATATATTTGTCAAAACCTATAGAACTATAAACACAAAGGATGAACCCTCATCTCACTATTGGTTCACCAGTGATGACAAACATGCGGGTGCAGGGTGTCATAGGGGAAACGGGTAGGGAAAGGAGACAGAAAGGATATGGGGACTTCTGCTGCATTGCGTAGTACGCATGCTCAGTTGTGTCCGACCCTGTAATCCCATGGACAGAAGCCTGCTCAGCTTCTCTGTCCATGGAATTTTCCAGACAAGAATACTAGAGTGGGTTGCCATTTCCTCCTCCAGGGGATCTTCCCAACCCACGGATCAAACCCATGTCTACTGCGGCTCTTGCATTGGCAGGTAGATTCTTTACCCCTGAGCCACTTGGTAATCCAGGGACTTCTGAACCATGTGCTAATTTTCTATAAACCTAAAACTGCTCTAAAAACTAAAGTCTATTTTTTTTTTAAGTAGCACTAACTAATTGAAGGGAAAGTTGAAATAAGATAATGCAGCCACCTACAACCTCAGCAGAAAGACGACCGCTGTTAACACCTGGGCTTAGTTCCCTCCAGTCGCTTTTCCAGTTTTGGGTTTTGTTGTTGTTTTTTTTTTTTAATGTCTATGCGTACATCATTTTTTATTTTTTTAAAAGAGTTGAAATCATTCTGCGAAATCCATTCTGAGGGTTTATGGTCTAGTTTCAGTTTAGATTTTTAACTGCAAAGAAAGTAGCCCATATAAAACACTAGTGATACCAAAAACAGATTCTAGAGGGGCCAGTTGCTATGGGAATGATTGAAAATAAATTTCATTTCACACTACACCCTGGTAATGTACTGACCAGAAGGAAAGAGAAATATCGGGAGTAAGTCAGAAGGGTAGCCAAGAAAACTTCTAATCAGGAAGGCAAATACTTCAGCCTACTGAAGTTGCAAAGAAGCCAGTAACATCACTTTGCAATTTAACTACTTATGCTCTTTCAGCAACCATGTCAATGCGGGGAAAGGACCCAGGCAAATCGGCTGGAATACATTCTCTCTCTTCACTGACAGTTTGATGGCCAAACAGCCAGCAGGTCTCTCTCAGGATGTGGGCTGTCTCAGCAGCGTGGTGCAAAGCCAGGAAAAAAAAAAAAATCACTTCTTCTCTCCAAAGGAGATGCTGCAAATGTGCAGGAAGCTGCAAAGCTAGAGGTGATCAGTCTGGACACTGCATTGGCCCTCAGCACTGGAGTGGGCCCTGCGTGTCCCACACTGTACAGGGGTTAACATTTTAGATGCTGGATCATGGGGCAGTCTGGAGGTTCTGGGGGATGGACCAGGAGGTCAGAGGGTAGGGGGCATTCCAGGAGCTCAGGCGAGTGACTATTTTCCCACAAATGAATCTTAACATATGAAAAAGCAAAAGGCTAGATCAGGGTGTTCTAACCGATTTCTCACCTGCCCACAACCAACACTTTTATGAGAGACAAGACTGTTTAGAATACACCCCAGGGCAGCCTTGAAGGGAAAAAGCAGAGCCAATACCACAGACAGACTGTGGTACTGTTCCCATCTCGGGGAAGAGCACAGCTTTACCATCAAACAGATCCATTTCATACTCAGCTCTGCCAAGTGTTACTATAAACTATATAATCCCCACTTTCCTCATCTGTAAAAGGAGTGTAATGGTTTCTCCTCCATGAGTTTATGATAATGAGATAAGCCCTGGGAGGTGCTAGCCAAAATGCCTGGCACAGAAGTGCTCATATGATATAGTGCCATCGCCGCCACCACCATTAGAGATGGCTGGTCTGTGCTCCTGATTTCTTTCCTTTTTCTTTGTTAACATAGCTAGGGGTTCCATCACCCTCTCTCTGTCCATATTTCAACACAGATGTCCAGTCACTATCACTGTAAAATACAAAGTCCCCAAAGTGTGAAATATCAGGCAGTTATCTTTTTCCTACAGCATCCCAGGAATGGTTCTGTATTCTGGAGAGAAACAAAGACTTCTGACGCCAAACCATCCCAAATCACAAAGCTACTGATACAGTTATGGACATTTTGGGTAACAGACTCTAACTCAAACATAGGAGCTAGGATTAGAGTTGCCAGGCATCATCAAGGCTGCAGAAAACCCAGGATTAAACAGTGATTGATTGGTTACCAACATATGACACCATTTCCAAATGGTGCAAAAGAATATCCAGCTGTTTGCTTTCTTTCTTTAAGCTAAGGATTCATATTTTTGTTTTTAAAAAATCAATATTGAAAACTATAATCAAACATACATCTGTCTGCATTTCCCAGAAATGACAATTGTTAACATTTGTTATGTTCACATCAAGTCCTTTAAAAAAAAAAAAATAATAGGACAGATAAAATTAAAATCTATTACCTTCCCTATGCCCAAATCTGTTTATCTACAATTCCTATCAAGAATTTATCTTTGTCTAATCCAGTTCTACTTTATTCTTTCCCTTATCGAAAATTTTTTTCTAACAGAAAGCAAATTAAAAAAAAAAACAATGTACAAGGGAAGATGTCTATGTGAAGAGAAGCTGCACCAGGACACTCTCTCACCTGCTCCAGGCACAGGACACGCTCACTGCAGGCAAAGGGTATCAGGGTCACTGTGCATACTCAGACCTACCAACATCTAGGAAGCAGAGCAGACCCCCCTAAGGCCTGTGACTGAACACCCAAAGGCTTACCTGGGTCCAGGTGTGTGAAAGAGCCCACCACAAAGTCCAGGGTGGACACGGCCAGCAGGAGCAGCAGCAGCAGCTGGAGGCGGATTATCCATTTGACACCTGCTAGGTTAATCCCCAGCAAGGCCAGAAGCACGGCGACTGAAATTCCTCGCACGGCCCAGATATTCCTGAGACTCAGAAGATCTGAGACGGATTCAGCGAAGCCGGTGATGTACATGGCACCTGCAACACACTGACAGGCATCTCCAGGTAGGAAGAGTCACCAAGAAAAAAAAAAAGCCTCAGGGCTGCCCAGCACTGAGGACCCTGCTCACCTTCGGAATTCAACACCCAGAAAGCATCAAGGGGGTTAAACGAGCCCTTCTTCCCCAGGAGCCCTTCCTGGGGCCCCTTCCTTCCTGCCAACATCTCTCCCACCATCCACAGGGGAGAATGACTATCAGTGGTAACTAACATGGAAAGACTATGGGAGGAAGAAGATGGGGCTTTGGGCCAAAGAGACCTTGAGACTCCCCTGTGAAGAATTAAATAGAGAACACAAACACAGGGTAGAGTGGGGTCCTATCTCAGAGCCTTAGAGGCCACTGAAGCAAACCGCAGTGTTTTCTCTATTTCTTTGAATGTGTTACTATTATTTTTTAAATTACCTAAAATTTAGAAATGAGAAAAAAATGAGCAGCACATTCTTCTAATGTCATATGGAACATTTCATGCAAAAATGGGCTCAATAAAGGACAGAAATGGTATGGACCTAAAAGAAGCAGAAGATATTAAGAACAGATGGTAAGAATACACAGAAGAACTGTACGAAAAAGATCTTCGCGACCCAGATAATTACGATGATGTGATCACTCACCTAGAGCTAGACATCCTGGAATGTGAAGTCAAGTGGGCCTTAGAAAGCATCACTACAAATAAAGCTAGTGGAGGTGATGGAATTTCAGTTGAGGTCTTTCAAATCCTGAAAGATGATGCTGTGAAAGTGCTCCACTCAATATACCAGCAAATTTGGAAAACTCAGCAGTGGCCACAGGACTGGAAAAGGTCAGTTTTCATTCCAATCCCAAAGAAAGGCAATGCCAAAGAATGCTCAAACTACCGCACAATTGCACTCATCTCACACGCTAGTAAAGTAATGCTCAAAATTCTCCAAGCCAGGCTTCAGCAATACATGAACCATGAACTTCCAGATGTTCAAGCTGGTTTTAGAAAAGGCAGAGGAACCAGAGATCAAATTGCCAACATCTGCTGGATCATCGAAAAAGAGAGTCCCAGAAAAACATCTATTTCTGCTTTATTGACTATGCCAAAGCCTTTGACTGTGTGGATCACAATAAACTGTGGAAAATTCTTCAAGAGATGGGAATACCAGACCACCTGACCTGCCTCTTGAGAAACCTATATGCAGGTCAGAAAGCAACAGTTAGAACATGGAACAACAGACTGGTTCCAAATAGGAAAGGGAATACGTCAAGGCTGTATATTGTCATCCTGCTTATTTAACTTATATGCAGAATACATCATGAGAAACGCTGGGCTGGAAGAAGCACAAGCTGGAATCAAGATTGCCAGGAGAAATATCAATAACCTCAGGTATGCAAATGACACCACCCTTATGGCAGAAAGTGAAGAGGAACTAAAAAGCCTCTTGATGAAAGTGAAAGAGGAGAGTGAAAAAGTTGGCTTAAAGCTCAGCATTCAGAAAACTAAGATCATGGCATCTGGTCCCATCACTTCATGGCAAATAGATGGGGAAACAGTGGAAACACTATCAAACTTTATTTTGGGGTGCTCCAGAGTCACTGCATATGGTGATTGCAGCCATGAAATTAAAAGACGCTTACTCCTTGGAAGGAAAGTTATGACCAACCTAGACAGCATATTGAAAAGCAGAGACATTACTTTGCCAACAAAGGTCCATCTAGTCAAGGCTATGGTTTTTCCAGTGGTCATGTACGGATGTGAGAGTTGGACTGTGAAGAAAGCTGAGGGCCAAAGAATTGATGCCTTTGAACTATGATGTTGAAGATTCTTAAGAGTCCCTTGGACTGCAAGGAGATCCAAACAGTCCATCCTAAAGGAGATCAGTCCTGGGTGTTCACTGGAGGGACTGATGCTAAAGCTGAAACTCCAATACTTCGGCCATCTCATGCGAAGAGTTGACTCATTGGAAAAGACCCTGATGCTGGGAGGGATTGGGGGCAGAAGGAGAAGGGGGTGACTGAGGATGAGATGGCTGGATGGCATCACCGACTCAATGGACATGAGTTTGAGCGAATGCACGAAGTTGGTGATGGACAGGGAGGCCTGGCGTGCTGTGATTCATGGGATTGCAGAGTCGGATATGACTGAGCGACTGAAATGAACTGAGTGTTAAATAGATGATGGTACTGTCACTGGAAATTTGCAACACAAGTTATAAATATTCTTGAAACTGAAGAGATTTACTTTTAGGGGAAAGTTTTGACAGCTCAAAATTAAATCATTTTCTCAAAAACCTAAGGATTTGAGGGTAAGAGGTAAAAGTAACTATGGAATGTAGGTAAAAGAATCAGAGATTTCATATTTGGTATGTGGAGGAGCTGATAAGTAATGTTTTTTGTTTGGGAAGTATAGAAAAAGTATAATTACAGCTTCTAAAAGCAGATAGTAACTACCCAAAGAATGAAAAGCATAGTAGAACTTCCAAATCAACAAGGAGGAAAATAGAACAGAAATAAATTTAAGCCATGTTGGCAAAATAAGGAGAAATTTTTAAAATTTCAAATTATCTAGAAAGCAATAAAACAGATTTATTCTAAAACTTGAGAAGCACATTAATGCTGCATTCAGAAGGGGGAAAACTATAACTCCTATTTTCTTTAATAGTTTAAAAATACATTAACAAAGTATTAAGAAGTGATTTTAAAAATCAATATAAATACAAAGATAGAAGAAATATTTAATAAAAGGATACGTGAAGTTAATAAAATGAAAGGAAAAAACAAAAGGTATACAAAGAACAAAGCTGATTTTTTCTTTCTTGAGATCAATAAAATACATAAACACCTGACAGCCTGATTAAGAAGAGAAAGTACAAAAATATAGACTTTTAGAAGTGACAAAAGGAATAAAACTACTCTTACATAAGAGAGTAAACAATGAATAGAGAATGAATGTACCATGAATTACAGTACACCCATATCATACAATACTAAGCAACTAGCTTAAAAGCATGACTTCAAGGCATTGACCTAGCAGAATGTCAATGACTTCTTGTTCAGCGATAAATACAAGTCATAGAATAGGTTATGAAATTTGTCCCCATCTTTGTAAAAACAAGCAAGTGCTTCAAACATCCATAAATTCATGTCAGTGGACACAGGGAAGGTGCTGAACAGGACACTTGGTGTTCACACTGGTTACCACAGGAGGGGAAGGAAATGACCTTTTCATCTCCATTATCTCTGATATGCTAACTGTTACAATGCACATCATTTTGCACTTTTAAAGAAATTTTATCAAGGAAAATAAGAACAAACACATTTAGAGTTTTATTCTGTTTATGCAAAAACTGCATCTGGGCACAGTGTCTCTAGGACACAAGGCTCCCCCATGGCCCGACCCCTGCCAGCGAGCTCAGGCCTGGCCTGGGCTCCCCTAGGGAGAGGTATGGACAACGGCGGCTGCCAGCCCTTGCCCAGAGCAATCCAACCACCTCAGACACGGTCTACCCTCCAACCGTGAAGCTCCTCTTCACTAGAAAATATCCCTTTCGATTTATTTAATGTGTAAATCTCCCCAGAATTTACTATATTAAAAAATTTTTTTTATCTCCTCTCAAAGTTTAGAATCACAAGCATTCCTTTTTCTCTTTGGTCCTCTATGGAGAACTCCTAACCCTCTGACACAGGAACCAGAGGGTGTCACCCACTATATTTTCAGGGTGTAACACTTCCCTTTGAAAGCATTTGTTTTTTTTTTTTTTTTAATTGCATTTTCACAATCATAGGCATTTTCCTTTCCAGAAAGAAAATCTACATAGAAGACAGAGCTGTCCTTCCACAACCCTCCTCTTCTCACATGAAAGCCTTAGTTTAAGGTCTGAGTTGGTAGGCTATATGTCCTACAGATGTGTTGGCCCCCACATCACAAACCCCAGGCCTGTACTGGGTCCGGGAAAGCTTCCTGTCCTCCATTGTTTTTAGAGTCTAGTGAGCAGCAGGTAAGCCATGAATAAATGTTTTTAGACAGGACAGTGCAAGCTGAAGGGGGATATTCTGTGTCCAGGGCAAGCGGTCCTGAGGAAGCACTCGGGTGAGTAGGACACGGAGCAAGGAGGGACCCCAGTTCATCACTTCCTCCACACACAACAGGCCTGGCACCAGTGTCTCAGAGAGATGAATGGGGAAGGGTCTGGAAGGATGCAAAGCAATGGAAAGTTTCGTAAGCTTAAAAAAAATCATTATTTTAAGTGTCTGTATCTTCTTAATGTTGATGCTCTGGGGCAAGGGCCAGCAAATTCTGGCACTCTGGCCAAATCCTGCTGCTGCCTGTTTGGGGAATAAAGCTTAACTGGCACACAGCCATGCCCACTTCAAATTGTCTATGGCTTCTTTCACACTTATATAGCAGAGCTGAGTCACTGTGAAAGGAACCTAGGACACTCTCACAAAAAACTAAAATATTGACTATCTGGCCCGTTTTAGAAGAAGTTTGATGATCCTGCTCCAGGGCACAACAGGCCATCTCCTCAGTTCAGTTCAGTCACTCAGTCATGTCCAACTCTTTGAGATCCCACTGCTGTATGCCAGGCCTCCCTGTTCATCATCAACTCCCAGAGCTTGCTCAAACTCACGTCTATCAAGTCAGTGATGCCATCGAACCATCTCATCCTCTGTCGTCCCCTTCTCCTCCTGTCCTCAATCTTTCCCAGCATCAGGGTCTTTCCCAATGAGTCAGTTCTTTGCATCAGGTGGCCAAAGTATTGGAGTTTCAACTTCAACATCAGTCTTTCCAATGAATATTCAGGATTGATTTCCTTTAGGATTGATTGGTTTGATCTCCTTGCAGTCCAAGGGACCCTCAAGACTCTTCTCCAACACCACAATTCAAAACCATCAGTTCTTCAGCGCTCAGCTTTCCTTATAATCCAAATCTCACATCCATACATGACTACTGGAAAAACCATAGCTTTGACTAGATGGACCTTAGTTGACAAAGTAATGTCTCTGCTTTTTAATATGCTGTCTAGGTTGGTCATAGCTTTTCTTCCAAGGAGCAAGTGTCTTTTAATTTCATGGCTGCAGTCACCATCTGCAGTGATTTTGGAGCCCAAGAAAATAAAGTCTCTCACTATTTCCATTGTTTCCCCATCTATTTGCCATGAAGTGATGGGACTGGATGCCATGATCTTAGTTTGAGTTTTAAGCCAACTTTTTTGCTCTGCTCTTTTACTTTCATCAAGAGGCTCTTTAGTTCTTCTTCGCTTTCTGCCATAAGGGTGGAATCATCTGCATATCTGAAGTTATTGATATTTCTCCTGGCAATCTTGATTCCAGCTTGTGCTTCATCCAGCCTGGCATTTCCCATGATGTACTCTGCATATAAGTTAAATAAGCAGGGTGACAATATACAACCTTGACATACTCCTTTCTCTATTTGGAACCAGTATGTTGTTCCATGCCCAGCTCTAACTGTTGCTTCTTGACCTGCATACAGATTTCTCAGGAGGCAGGTAAGGTGGTCTGGTATTCCTATCTCTTGAAGAATTTTCCAGTTTGTTGTGATCCACACAGTCAAAGGCTTTGGCATAGTAAATAAAGCAGAAGTAATTGCCATCTCCTCTGGCAATTACTAAAAATACATAAGGGCATGCATGCCATGGGATGAGAGGATTAGGGGTTAATAAGAACCAAAGCTATGGGTTTTCCAGTAGTCATGTATGGATGTGAGAGTTGGACCATAAAGAAAACTGAGCACCAAAGAATTGATGCTTTTGAATTGTGGTGTTGGAGAAGACCCTTGAGAGTACCTTGGACTGAAAGAACATCAAACCAGTCAATCCTAAAGGAAATCAATCCTGAATATTCATTGGAAGGACTGACGTTGAAGCTAAAGCTCTAATATTTTGGGCACCTGATGTGAAGAACCGACTCACTGGAAAAGTCAGTCACCCTGATGCTGGGAAAGACTGAAGACAGGAGGAGAAGGGGCCGACAGAGGATGAGATGGTTGGATGGCATCATCGAATCAATGGACATGAGTTTGAGTAAACTCTGGGAGTTGGTGATGGACAGGGAGGCCTGGTGTGCTGCAGTCCATGGGGTCGCAAAGAGTTAGACGCGACTTAGCAACTGAAATGAAGAACCAGGAATGAGGACCCTCAGAAACCCTAATCACTCTCTGGAAGAAAAAGATCTCAAATCAATGACCTAACCTTCCACCTTAAGAAACTAGAAAAAGAAGAGTGAACTAAACCCAGAGCAAACAAAAGGAAAGAACTAATAGAAATTGGAGCAGAAATAAATGAAACAGAGGTCAGAAAAAGAATAGAAAAGAAGCAACAAAACCAAAAATTGCTTCTTTGCAGACAAACCTTCAACTAGACTGACCAACAAAAGAGGAAGACTCAAATGATTAAAATCAGGAATGAGAGGGAGACCACTGCTGTCAATCTTACAAAAACAAAAGATTATCAGGGAACCTATGAGCGATTATATGCCAAAACATTAGATAACCTAGATAAAAAGGACAAATTCCTAGAAAGATATAAACTACCAAAACTCAAGAAGAAACAGAAGGTCAGAATATGCCTATGTAAGTAAAGAGACTGAATTAGCAATCAAAAACTTCCTACAAAGAAAAGCCCAGGACTAGAAGGTTTCACCACCAAAGTCTCCCAAATGTTTAAAGAAGAATTAACACCAATCCTTCATAAACTCATCCCAGAAATAGAAGAGGTGGGAACACTTCCCAACTCATTCTGTGAGGCTAGTATGATCAGGACACCCAAACTAGACAACAGTATCACAAGAAAACTACAGATCAATAGCCTTCATAATACAGAGGCAAAAATCCTCAGCAAAATGCTAGCGCACTGTATCTAGCAGCATACGAAAACAGCCGCATCCTGATCAGAGAGCCCAGCCCAGGTCAGGCAGAGAAGCAGCAGGGGCGTGGTGAGGACGCGGACCAGAGGGGCACGGATGTTTCTGGCTGGGTCCCAAACCAACAGAAAGCAAGCAAGCAAGGCTGTCAGTGCGATGGCTTTTCAAGAGGGGCTGCCTGCCCTCGGAAAACATCTTTGTGATCACTTTTCCTCCCAAGTCAGTGCACATTCAGGAGACTTCCTCTCTTTGGGGGTGGGGGGCAGGGTGGGGGGCATGAGCAGGGAGGGCTTCCTGTCCAGTAGCACCGGTCCCCTGTCTGTGGTGTCTGCTTCAAGAGCTGAGCTTTCTGTCTACCCCAGGAAGCAGGGGACTTCTGTTTGTTCCTCTTGCAGCCTGCCTGACTATAAAACAAAGTAAAAAAAAAAAAATCAGTATATAAATCCCCGGGATAATAAAGTAAACTGACTGTTTATTGCTCACCTCCCAAACTACCCTGCTTAAAGACATTTCTCCATAAAGGCAAGAGGTTTTTAAGAGTGCATTGACCATGTGTCTGCCTTCCACGCATCTGTCCTATACACACACACACACACACACACACACACAGCTTCGTGCTGTTGGAGAATCAGATGTATTTTTGCTACAATATCCTGCCCCTGCTGCTTACAAACAAAAGGAATGGACCGATGCTTTCTTTGAGGAGACTCTTGTACTCTTACTTAGACAGATTCTTTTCTTTAAACTATTTTTTCAGCCACCCACCACCCTTTGCACCATCATTAAAGCCTTTTTCAGTCCAAGAAGTCCTCACAAAGACCTGCTTCTTAATGTCTGCACTTGTTTCCTCAGCACTAGGTCACCATCTCTGTGTTTTAGCTAAACACGCTTCAGTACTTCTCTCTCCTCAGTGGTTTTCTGAGGGCCTCCGTCCACCCCGTTGAGGGGCCCCCTCATTAGTATTCTCCTTCTCGAACAGGGCGTCCACACAGGGGCTTTCAGCCTCCCTCTTGAGGCCGTCAAGCCATCAATGAGCCTAGAGCTCCGGTTCATTTGAGAACTGTCTGCTTCTAGGGAAGTCCCTGGCACAGGCGGAATGTCCCCTTTTCAGTGTAAAAGTGCCCCAGGGACTAGGCCACCCAGCTGCCATTCGGGCTCCAGCCACTGCTGTGCACCCCCTCCCCAGAACAGGCTGTAAGGATGGTCCTAGCCCACACCTCCCTGCTCCCTGGCAGCAGCAGGACTCCAGAGGCAGAGGTAGTGGAGGAGGAGGCTTGGAGACCAAGGATCAGGGCCCTGGACCAGAGCCCAGCTCCGCCCTGAGCTCCCTCAACCACCCACTTGCCTCTCAGGTCAGCGGTGGGGGGAAGGGGGCAAGTGGAACGTGGATGAGAAGGTGGCGGCAGACGGCAAGTCGAGAGAAGCCATTCCACAGGTCGGCAGCCTCACCTGTCCAAACACGTACAGCAGCCCGATGGTGCCTCCCGTCTGCCCACCAAGGACCGCAGCGATCATGGAGTACACGCCACCGCTGCCCACGCCGCAGTGCTCCCCAACCCCGATGCCGGATAGCACGGTGACCAGGGCCACCAGGGCGACGAAGGACACCAGAAACACGCCCATAAGCACGCCTGTGTTTCCCTGCAGGGGGGAAAGCAAGCAGTCAGTTCAGAGTCAGGGCACAGCGGGAGCACTGACCACCACCCCCATGTCCTCACAGGTGAGCCCGCTGGGAAAAGGCAGAGGCGGCACCACAGGGGTGAGGCCTGGGAGAGATTCCGATGAGCCGGGTGTTCTCACAGCAAACACTAAGAGACTTCCAAGCCCTGACAAGTCAAGTCAAAGCCACTTCCTACCCCCACGAGGCCCCTCCTGGCCTGTCCTCTCCCCTTCCCCACCCTCCCATCCCTCAGCTGACAACTCCCCCACAGACACACTGGGTGCCCCAGTGGTGATCTCACTGCTCCCTCACCTCCACCCTCCCACCCATGAGGCTCCCGCCTGGAATGCCTTCCTGCCCACTCCTCTTCCCTCACAAGTTGACTCCAGTGCATCCTTCAAGACAGGGTCCATTTCCTTCTCCAAGAAGCTGTCCCCATACCGCTTCCTCTGGACTCCAGCAGTACTCAGGGCTTAGTGCCCATCCCAGCACTTGTCTTACTGAGTCTGTTTCCAAGCCCATCTTACCTCTGGGCTGTGTACTCCGGGAGAGCAGGATTAGGTTTGGGGAGGGGGTGGTTTCTTTGCCTTCTCCATTTCTCTTTCATCTGTGTGCCCAGTGCACGTCTACTATATCTACTCTCTTCTCACTCTTCTGAAAGTTACTTGCATGTTTAGAAGTTCGATGCTTTGAAAAATTGGTTAATTTATATGAAATACCTTTTATAAATGAGGAAAGAAGCATTGTTGGAGAAGACTCTTGAGAGTCCCTTGGACTGCAAGGAGATCAAACCAGTCAATCTTAAAGGAAATCAACCCCGAATATTCCTTGGAAGGACTGATGGTGAAGCTCCAATACTTTGGCCACCTGATGCAAAGAGCCAACTCATTAGAAAAGACCCTGATGCTGGGAAAGATTGAAGGCAGGCGGAGAAGGGGATGACAGAGGCCAAGATGGTTGGATAATATCACCGACTCAGTGGACAAGAGTTTGAGCAAACACTGGGAGATGGCGAATGACAAGGAAGCCTGGTGTGCTGCAATCCACGGGGTCGCAAAGGGTTGGATACAACTGAGCGACTGAACCACAACAAAAGCAGTGTGGGGGTGGATTTTCAGCTGAGAGTAATGCCATATGAAGCAAAACTGATTCTATTAATAGAGAAGGGGAAAAAATGGACTTAAAGTTTGTCACAGTAAACTACAGGGTACCTAAGGGATTAGGTTTCATTCTGTTATGTTTTATTCAGGAAGTTACTTATTTTGTTGATTTTATATTTTTAATGAACTTATACTATTATCTTCCTTTGTTTTTGTGTTCTTGTCTACATGGGATACTTTTTTAAAAGTCTGTATCAATCTTTCAGTTTTCATACCAAAACTGCCACTATAACATTTTTCAAATTACAAACATGTTGCCAAATTATTCTTTAGAATATTTTCTATTTAAAAATCACTTGGGTATGACCTCTACTTTATGTTATCCCCTAAAAGCTCTACTTTATTTTTGGCATTTCACATGTACCTTTATTTCCATGTTCAAATATGATTTTTCAGGCAAAACTAATGTCAGAATTGAAAAGGAGAGATCGCTTTAGGGCAAAAGGATGTATTTGTGTGGTGGCAGCCTCAAAGATGGTCCTGGTGGTCCCCACCTGCAGGCATTCACGCCCTTGTGTACCCTTTTTCCTGAGTGGAGGCTGGATGGTGTGGCTCACTTTTAGTGAGCAGAGCCCCACAGAAGTGATGAGATGTCACTTCTGAAATGAGGGTATGAGAAGACCACGCCTCTCATCTTGGGCACCTGCTTCCTCACAGTCTCTAGGTTGTTGGCCCTGCGGGAAGCCAGCTGCAGGTACTGAGACAACACTGTGAAGAGGCCAACATAACAAGGCCTGACGACAACCTCATTGTGATCTTAGCAACAGACCCTCTGCCAGTGGAGCCTTCAGCTGAAACTGTAGCCCTGACTGACAGCTCGGCTGCAATCCCATAAGAAAGCCTGAGCCAGAGGCAGCCAGCTAAGTTGCTCATGGATCCCTGAACCACAGTAACAACCAGTTAAGTACAAATTTGTGACTTCAAGCTGCTAAGTACTGGAGTAATTTTTTATGCAGCAATAGATGATAACTTATACAAGTTTACTTCACTTGGGGGATGGGGCCAACACTTCTAGATAGCCACTTCTCAAAAAATAATCACCCAGCAGAAAAGTTAAGAGGAGGCCCTACGATTTAAGAATCGAGATAGAGAGAGCCTATCCTTTCCTCCTTCCACTATTCTATAATCATCCCCTGCAGAAGGCAGAGCCCAGGGGCCCAGGCTGTCACTGCCGGGCCTTCTTCCGCCACAGCAGGCAGATGGCTGGGCCTCCCTGGGACACAGGCTGGAGGTGCTGGGGAGAGGGGTGGTACCCAGGAAGGGGAAAAGCCAGAGCTCAATCCCAGAAGCCAGACAATGCCTGCCGGCACAAGGCATCTGAGCTGGAGGCTTTGTGTTTTGTAAGGGCTCCCCTGTAAGTTATGGAGGAGTATGAGAGGCAGGGATTCACACCATCCATATTAGAGAGGTTGCTAAATCTGCTCTAAGCTTTCCACACATTAATAAAGAAAACTTTCAGACCCACTTTCAGGCTCTGGTTAAAGGTAGAACCTGAAGCTACGGGCCTGGGTATGGAGGAGAGCAAGAGCTGAGGAAGGGCTGGCCTCACCCAGCCTCCTAAGAGGGCTAAGAATCACATATACCCCACTATAGTGAAGCTCTCATCCCCTAGAATTTACAGATGTGACAGTTAATTTTATGTGCCAGCTTGGCTAGATTATAATGACCAGTTTTTTAGTCAAACACTAGTCTAGAAGTTGCTATAAATGTATTTTTAAGATGTGTTTAACATGTACAATCAGTTGACTTTAAGTAAAAGAAATTACATAATATGGGTCGTTCTCACGCAATCAGAAGGCCTTAAGAGCAAAGACTGAGGTTTCCCAAAAAAGAAGGAATTTGGTCTCCAGACTGCAACATATAAGTTTCTAAGTTTTCAACTCAAAAACCTGCAACTCAGTTCTTACCTGCATCTCACTTAGCCTACAGATTTTGGACTTGCCAGCCCCCATAATCACATGAGCCAAATTCTGACAATAAACACATACACATACCTCTCTCTCTACCTCTGTGAGATGACAGAAAATATATACAGCCATCCCTCAGTATCCCCAAGGGATTAATTATGGGACTGCTCTCAGATACCAAAATCTGTGAATGCTCAGGTTCCATAGTCAGCCCTCCCTAACCAATTTCACATCCACAGATTCAACCAACAGTGGACCATGTAGTACTGTAGTATTTATTGAGAAAAATCCAAGTATAAATGGAGTGTGTGGTTCAAACTTGTATGGTTCAGGGGTCAACTGCATATTGGTCTCTGCACCTGGTTTCTGGAACAAAGTCCCTGAAACTTTGTCATTTCTCCAGTGACAAGGGCACTAGGAACATCTGTCATTCTAATATTAGTGTTTGACCCCATCCCTGAGCCTGGTGGCTCAGATGGTAAAGAATCTGTCTGCAGTGCAGGAGACCTGGGTTCAATCCCTGGGTCAGGAAGATCCCCTGGAGAAGGACAGGGCACTCCACTCCAGCATTCTTGCCTGGAGAATCCCATGGACAGAGGAGCCTGGCAGCTACAGTCCGTGGGGTCGCCAAGAGTCGAACGCGTCTGAGCGACTACTGGTTTTTCCCTTTCCATCCCTGACCCAGGGCTACTAAAACCCTCGTAAACTCCTAAAGGATAAAAGCCCTAGGACCATCTCTTGGTCTAACCAGGCAGCTGTGAGTGCGTTCCTGGGTGGGGATTAGTCACCAGAAAGACCAGGCCATGATTAGAAGCTTGGAGTTTCCATCACCACCACCCTCAACATGCACATACACTTCTCTAGAGAGGGGAAAGAGGCTGGAAATGGAATCAATAATGGATCATGTATGCTGAAGTTATACAAATCCCCAAGGTTTGGGGTTCAGAACGTTTCCAGGTAGGTGAACACATCCACACACCAGGGCGGTAATACACTTCAACTCCACGGTGACAGAAGCTCCTGCTCCTAGGACCCTTGCACACCTTGCCCTATGGATCTCTTCATCTGTCTATCAATCTATATCTTTTATCATATCCTTTAATAAGCTAGTAAACCTAAGTGCTTCCCTGAGTTCTGTGAGCTGCTCTAACAAGTGAACTGAATCTGGGGGAGGTGTCAGGGAAACCCCCGAAGCACAGGGGCAACCAAACCTGTGATTGGCAGCTGAAGTGGGTGGGGGCAGCTTCATGGGACTGAGCCCTTAACCTGTGCGATTTGATGCTCTCTCCAGGTAGACAGTGTTAGAATTGAGTGAAATTGTAGAACACTCAGCTGGTGTTACAGAATTGCTTGGTGAGGGGAAAAAAACCCCATATCTGGTGACCAGTAGTGTCAGAAGTGAAGCGAAAGCAAAGAGAATGCACAGAGGACTGTAGGTCTTTACAATTCCCTCTGCCTCTCCAGGCGGGGCATCAGCCAAGTCACAGATCACCAGGACAGCTGGAGAGGGTCACGAACTGGAGGCAAACTTGCCATCAGTCTGCTCTCCCTGACCCACCTCTAGTCCCACCCGAGACGCACCCTGACTTCTGTGCTCTCATTTTTGTAGTTAAATCTGTGGTGAGGCTTTCACATGAACCTCTGTCTGAGGCCCAGGTTCTCAGGATTTGCACTTAAAAAGCAATGCTAGCTACTCCATGTGCTTGATCTTGTTTCCTGTCTCTGGAGCATCTGTGCTTTAGGAATCTGTCGAGCACTCTGTGGAATACCCAAGGGTGACAGAGCTTTCCACGTCCCAGGCCCAGAAGAGGCTCCAGCGCCACCAGCTCATCACTCACCACCAGCCAGCCGGTCCTTAAGAAAAGGACAACCCCAAAAATGTTGATCATGCAGGAGGTGAACACACCGTCCCAGGTCCCGAACAGCACCGGCTCCCATACGAACAGCTGGATCTTCCACCAGGGTTGGGGCTGGGCCAGGGCCTCCTGAAAACAGGGCACACAGCAGTCAACTCAACAGCAGTGGGGGTAGGGAGGGATGCTGGGGGAAGTCAGCTTTAAAGCTCTCCATTTCGCCACGCCACACAGGCCTGTGCACACTGCGATTCCTATGCCCGCATGCAGCGCAGACATGCTGTTCAGCAAACTTTGTTCCCTCTCCTTCTGCCCACTCTGGGGACTGTTTCCTAGCCTCTTTATGGGCGGTGTGGCCACATGACTGAGTTCCAGCCACTGGGATGTGGGTGAGCCTGGGATGCTGGGCTCCAGTTCACACAGTGGTCACGAGCTCTGGGTGATGCCACCCTCCCTCTCAGTCCTCTGTTCCTGGTGGGGAACAGCAGCTCCCAGCAGTTACTAGTCTTTGGGGAACCTTACTTTACTTAGCTTTTTGTTGCTCCCGCCCTTCTAACACTTCTGTAATGAACTCTGTATGTTAAATTCCCTCTGTTTAAAAAACCTAGGGCAGTGTCTGTGTTCCTCACTGAACATGAGCTGAGACAGTGATCCCTAAGTGCCCTTTCACCCCAGACCACAGAAGCCCACGGCATCGTTTGGCAGTTGTCTGGAATGAAGGCTAACAAGTGGTGAAATAGACACTTTGCTCACTTTTCCAATTCAAAAATAACAGGCACTTACGGAACACTCAAACAGAAACTCTTTACTAGAAAGACTAAAACTTATGGAAATGATCTTAAAATCAGTAGCCACTCATACTAGGAACTGCTTCTGCATAGGTTTGGTAATTAAATTCAAACATCACTAGAGTCCTCCAATGGCCTCCAATTGCCACAACAGTGATGAGTGATTCTCACCTGGGGACCGGGGGAAGAGGCACCCAGTCAAGACCCACTGTGAGCAGTAAGCCTGACTGGTGCATGTACGTGAGCTGTAACTTCAGAGAGAAAGCAGGAAAGTCAAGCGACAGGGAAATCGGAGGTCCAGAGTCAGGGGCAGGGCCCCTGAACATTTGAGCACAGTGGGTGTGCCTATGATCTAGGACCAAGCCCAGCATCCAGCTATACTCAGTTAAAACGGAAGGAGAGGATACCAGCTTCCTGCCTTGTATTGTGCACCGACAGAGGAAGAAAGGGCCTCGAATAATCATCAGGGACATCAATGAAGCCACACGGGACAGATGGGCCGGGGGACTCCTTGGAGTCTCTGACAGTCCCTGACACCAGCTGGAACGCCTTTCATCTCTGTGTATTTCTGTTCATGTCTTTAGCAAACTACTAATGAGCAATCTCCTGAAAGTCAATAAACATGAGAACAGTGATCATGGTTCAGAGTGAAGACCATGCCAACCTATGCTTGTCTTCAAACAAATGGTACTGAGGGACCTTGGGGTAAGTATAATAAGACTGCTTTCCAGGATCTTAATCTCAAAACCCAGGACCTGGCCTAACTTCCTGTCTCTGCTTATGTTCACTTCCTCCCATGGCTTGTTGCAGGTCTATTATTTATTAGAAACAGTCATAACAATAGCAACAAGGTGTAATAACTTAGAGAGAGGTTTCAGCTTCCATATCAATTCCCTCCACTGGTGCTCACATCATCCCCGAAGGCAGGCAGGGAGAGGGCCCCTGTCTACAGCCCACTGAGGAAAGAGAGCCCGGGAGAAGAGACACAACTGCCCTAGGTCCACAGCTGGATTGCAGTTCCCCAACCCACACTGCAAAACCCGCACCACAGCTCACTGGCTCTTTTCTCTCCTAAATTTCACGCTTTATGATGCAATTTCTAACACCTGGACTTTGCTTAAGTACTGCTGGCTCAGTGGTAAAGAATCTGTCTGCCAATGCAGGAAAGCCCTGGGTTGGGAAGATCTCCTGGAGAAGGAAATGGCAACCCACTCCAGTATTCTCGCCTGAAAAATCCCATGAACAGAAGAGCCTGGTGGGCTACAGTCCATGGGGTCACAAAAGAGCCAGACACGACTTAGTGACTCAACAACAACACCTGCTTTATCCTTAAAATTCCTGTTGTGATTCTAGAAACTTTATTCATCATTCATCACAGTCTTCATATTTCCACTCTGAAGGGCTGTTTTGTTTATTTGTTTAGTTACCTAATAGGATATGAAAAGCCTTTCACTCCCCGGACCTCACTGGACTAAACCAGCCTTAAAGGTGCCGCACACATGAATGAGGCAGAAACTTTAGGAGATCTTCACCCTCAGAATAAAGCTGTACGTAAAGGCATGCGTGGTTTGAAATGAGTTTGGTGGCCCCAGTGTTGACCTTGTAGGAGAGTACTAGCCAGAGAGGGAGAGCTCAAACCAGCTCCCGTGCATAATAACAGTGTGGCCCCAGGGCTGGTACAGTTCTTACACCAGTTCCAATGTGTATGTGTTTGCCCCTCATCAAGCAAGCCTCTGATACCAGCTAGGTGTCCTGTAATTCAACTCAGTTCTGACACCATCTACCCAGAGATAGTGTCATCCCACAATCAAGGGCTCAGTCCAGCAGACTGAGTCTGCTGTAATCTGTGTTTACCTGGGAAGGTAAACAGCTTCCAGGGGCTGTTGATCGGAGGTTCCCACCACCCCCTTCTTGGGTTCAATTCATTTGTTAGAGTAGCTCACAGAACTCAGAGATCACCAGCTTATTATGAAAGGCTAGAACTCAGAAACCACGGGATGGAGGAGATGCCCAGGGCCAGGCTGGGGAAAGAGCCTGGGACACCCACACCTTCTCCCAGGGCAGCACCGTCCCTTCATCTCCATGTGCTCACCAAGCCAGAGGCTCTCTAAACCCTCTTTTTGGGTTTTCTTAGGAGGCTTCATCCACCCCACTCCAGTACTCTTGCCTGGAAAATCCCATGGATGGAGGAGCCTGGTAGGCTGCAGTCCATGGGGTCGCTAAGAGTCGGACAGGACTGAGTGACTTCACTTTCACTTCTCACTTTCATGCATTGGAGAAGGAAATGGCAACCCACTCCAGTGTTCTTGCCTGGAGAATCTCAGGGACAGGGAAGCCTGGTGGGCTACCGTCTATAGGGTCGCAGAGTCGGACACGACTGAAGCGACTTAGCAGCAGCAGCAGCAGGAGGCGGCGCCTTCATCACATAGGCATGATTGATTAAATCACTGGTCACTGGTGACCGATTTAACCTCCAACTCTTTCCCCTCCCCTTAAAGTTGCAACCCTCTAATCACATGGTTGGTTCCCCTAAAAACAGCCCCCACCCTTAGGTGATTCTAAAAGTCACCTCATTAATATAAACCCAGATGTGGGAGGAGCCAAGATGGCGGAGGAGTAGGATGGGGAGAACACTTTCTCCCCATCAAATTCATCAAAAGAGCATTTAAACGTCGAGTAAATTCCACAAAACAACTTCTGAATGCCGGCAGAGGACATCAGGCACCCAGAAAAGCAATCCAACTCTTCGAAAGGAGGTAGGAAAAAATACAAAAGACAAAAAAAGAGACAAAAGAGGGAGGGACGGAGTTCCGTCCCGGGAAGGGAGTCTTAAAAAGAGAGAAGTTTCCAAACACCAGGAAACCTTCTCACTGCCGAATCTGTGCCGAGCTTTGGAAGCACAGAGGGCAACATAACAGGAAGAAAAAATAAATAAACAATTAAAACTCGAAGATTGCGAGTCCTACGGTAACTCCCCCAGCGGAGAAGCAGCGCAGACGCCTGCACGCGCCATTAGCAAGCGGGGGCTGGGCAGGGAGGTGCAGCGCGGGCTGCATCGCTTAGAGTAAGAATCTGGCCTGAATACCCTGAGCACTATCTGAGCGAAATAATTTGGGCTAGCAAACCAGACTGTGGGATATCTACCATGCGAAAAGCCAGCCCCAACCTAAGACACCGCCAGGCCCGCGCACGGAACAAAGAATTGAACAGAGATAGCCGGCTGCAGACCTTCCCCCTCCGGTGACAGGCAGCCAGAGCCGGAAGGGGGCAATCGCAGCCCCAGAGAGACATTATCTATAAAACTGTAAGCAGGCTTCTTTGCTAACTAAAACTTTTTGGGGGTCTGGACGGTTAATCTGCCTGAGAAGGTGCGCCGGTTTTACACCCAGATAACCGAGTGGCGGGGAGGCGATAAGTCGCAACATTGGCGCTCACCAAACACCTCATCACTTGAGCTGCTCGGACCTGGGAAGAGCACAAAACTCAGGCCCAACTGAGTCTGCGCCTCTGAGGACTACCCGAGTGCCTGAACCTGAGCGGCTTGGACCTGGGAGGTACATGCAACCCAGGGCCAGCCTCGGATTGTTCCCGGCGGAACAACCTAGAGCCCGAGCAGTGTGGGCAGGGAGGCTACACGCGCCGTGAGCGGGGGCAGATCCAGTGTGGCTGAGGCACTGCGAGCGCACGCCAGTGTTATTTGTTTGCAGCATCCATCCCTCCCTCCCCACAGCGCGACTGAACAAAGAGAAGAAATACAGCTCCACCCATCAGAACACCGACACAAGCTTCCCTAACCAGGAAACCTTGACAAGCCACCTGTACAAACCCACACACAGCGAGGAAAAGCCACAATAAAGAGAACTCCACAAACTGCCAGAATACAGAAAGGACACCCCAAACTCAGCAATTTAAACAAGATGAAGAGACAGAGGAATAGCCAGCAGATAAAGGAACAGGATAAATGCCCACCAAACCAAACAAAAGAGGAAGAGATAGGGAATCTACCTGATAAAGAATTCCGAATAATGATAGTGAAATTGATCCAAAATCTTGAAATTAAAATGGAATCACAGATAAATAGCTTGGAGACAAGGATTGAGAAGATGCAAGAAAGGTTTAACAAGGACCTAGAAGAAATAAAAAAGAGTCAATATATAATGAATAATGCAATAAATGAAATTAAAAACACTCTGGAGGCAACAAATAGTAGAATAACAGAGGCAGAAGATAGGATTAGTGAATTAGAAGATAGAATGGTAGAAATAAATGAATCAGAGAGAATAAAAGAAAAACGAATTAAAAGAAATGAGGACAATCTCAGAGACCTCCAGGACAATATTAAACGCTACAACATTCGAATCATAGGGGTTCCAGAAGAAGAAGACAAAAAGAAAGACCATGAGAAAATACTTGAGGAGATAATAGTTGAAAACTTCCCTAAACTGGGGAAGGAAATAATCACCCAAGTCCAAGAAACCCAGAGAATCCCAAACAGGATAAACCCAAGGCGAAACACCCCAAGACACATATTAATCAAATTAACAAAGATCAAACACAAAGAACAAATATTAAAAGCAGCAAGGGAAAAACAACAAATAACACACAAGGGAAGTCCCATAAGGATAACAGCTGATCTTTCAATAGAAACTCTTCAAGCCAGGAGGGAATGGCAAGACATACTTAAAATGATGAAAGAAAATAACCTACAGCCCAGATTATTGTACCCAGCAAGGATTTCATTCAAGTATGAAGGAGAAATCAAAAGCTTCTCAGACAAGCAAAAGCTGAGAGAATTCTGCACCACCAAACCAGCTCTCCAACAAATACTAAAGGATATTCTCTAGACAGGAAACACAAAAATGGTGTATAAATTCGAACCCAAACAATAAAGTAAATGGCAACGGGATCATACTCATCAGTAATTACCTTAAACGTAAATGGGTTGAATGCCCCAACCAAAAGACAAAGACTGGCTGAATGGATACAAAAACAAGACCCCTACATATTTTGTCTACAGGAAACCCACCTCAAAACAGGGGACACATACAGACTGAAAGTGAAGGGCTGGAAAAAGATTTTCCATGCAAATAGGGACCAAAAGAAAGCAGGAGTAGCAATACTCATATCAGATAAAATAGACTTTAAAACAAAGGCTGTGAAAAGAGACAAAGAAGGTCACTACATAATGATCAAAGGATCAATCCAAGAAGAAGATATAACAATTATAAATATATATGCACCCAACACGGGAGCACCACAGTACGTAAGACAAATGCTAACAAGTATGAAAGGAGAAATTAACAATAACACAATAATAGTGGGAGACTTTAATACCCCACTCACACCTATGGATAGATCAACTAAACAGAAAATTAACAAGGAAACACAAACTTTAAACGATACAATAGACCAGTTAGACCTAATTGATATCTATAGGACATTTCATCCCAAAACAATGAACTTCACCTTTTTCTCAAGCGCACATGGAACCTTCTCCAGGATAGATCACATCCTGGGCCATAAAGCTAGCCTTGGTAAATACAAAAAAATAGAAATCATTCCAAGCATCTTTTCTGACCACAATGCAGTAAGATTAGATCTCAATTACAGGAGAAAAACTATTAAAAATTCCAACATATGGAGGATGAACAACACCCTGCTGAATAACCAACAAATCACAGAAGAAATCAAAAAAGAAATCAAAATTTGCATAGAAACGAATGAAAATGAAAACACAACAACCCAAAACCTGTGGGACACAGTAAAAGCAGTCCTAAGGGGAAAGTTCATAGCAATACAGGCACACCTCAAGAAACAAGAAAAAAGTCAAATAAATAACCTAACTCTACACCTAAATCAACTAGAAAAGGAAGAAATGAAGAACCCCAGGGTTAGTAGAAGGAAAGAAATCTTAAAAATTAGAGCAGAAATAAATGCAAAAGAAACAAAAGAGACCATAGCAAAAATCAACAAAGCCAAAAGCTGGTTCTTTGAAAGGATAAATAAAATTGATAAACCATTAGCCAGACTCATCAAGAAACAAAGGGAGAAAAATCAAATCAATAAAATTAGAAACGAAAATGGAGAGATCACAACAGACAACACAGAAATACAAAAGATCATAAGAGACTATTATCAACAATTATATGCCAATAAAATGGACAACGAGGAAGAAATGGACAAATTCTTAGAAAAGTACAACTTTCCAAAACTCGACCAGGAAGAAATAGAAAACCTTAACAGACCCATCACAAGCACGGAAATTGAAACTGTAATCAAAAATCTTCCAGCAAACAAAAGCCCAGGTCCAGACGGCTTCACAGCTGAATTCTACCAAAAATTTAGAGAATAGCTAACACCTATCCTGCTCAAACTCTTCCAGAAAATTGCAGAGGAAGGTAAACTTCCAAACTCATTCTATGAGGCCACCATCACCCTAATACCAAAACCTGACAAAGATCCCACAAAAAAAGAAAACTACCAGGCCAATATCACTGATGAACATAGATGCAAAAATCCTAAACAAAATTCTAGCAATCAGAATCCAACAACACATTAAAAAGATCATACACCATGACCAAGTGGGCTTTATCCCAGGGATGCAAGGATTCTTCAATATCCGCAAATCAATCAATGTAATACACCACATTAACAAATTGAAAAACAAAAACCATATGATTATCTCAATAGATGCAGAGAAAGCCTTTGACAAAATTCAACACCCATTTATGATAAAAACTCTCCAGAAAGCAGGAATAGAAGGAACATACCTCAACATAATAAAAGCTATATATGACAAACCCACAGCAAACATTATCCTCAATGGTGAAAAATTGAAAGCATTTCCTCTAAAGTCAGGAACAAGACAAGGGTGCCCACTTTCACCATTACTATTCAACATAGTTTTGGAAGTTTTGGGCACAGCAATCAGAGCAGAAAAAGAAATAAAAGGAATCGAAATTGGAAAAGAAGAAGTAAAACTCTATTTGCAGATGACATGATCCTCTACATAGAAAACCCTAAAGACTCCACCAGAAAATTACTAGAACTAATCAATGATTATAGTAAAGTTGCAGGATATAAAATTAACACACAGAAATCCCTTGCATTCCTATACACTAATAATGAGAAAACAGAAAGAGAAATTAAGGAAACAATTCCATTCACTATTGCAACGAAAAGAATAAAATACTTAGGAATATATCTACCTAAAGAAACTAAAGACCTATATGTAGAAAACTATAAAACACTGGTGAAAGAAATCAAAGAGGACACTAATAGATGGAGAAATATACCATGTTCATGGATTGGAAGAATCAATATAGTGAAAATGAGTATACTACCCAAAGCAATTTATAGATTCAATGCAATCCCTATCAAGCTACCAACAGTATTCTTCACAGAGCTAGAACAAATAATTTCACAATTTGTATGGAAATACAAAAAACCTTGAATAGCCAAAGCGATCTTGAGAAAGAAAAATGGAACTGGAGGAATCAACCTACCTGACTTCAGGCTCTACTACAAAGCCACAGTTATCAAGACAGTATGGTACTGGCACAAAGACAGAAATATAGATCAATGGAACAAAATAGGAAGCCCAGAGATAAATCCACGCACCTATGGACACCTTATCTTTGACAAAGGAGGCAAGAATATACAATGGATTAAAGACAATCTCTTTAACAAGTGGTGCTGGGAAATCTGGTCAACCACTTGTAAAAGAATGAAACTAGAACACTTTCTAACACCATATACAAAAATAAACTCAAAATGGATTAAAGATCTCAACGTAAGACCAGAAACTATAAAACTCCTAGAGGAGAACATAGGCGGAACACTCTCTGACATACATCACAGCAGGATCCTCTATGACCCACCTCCCAGAATATTGGAAATAAAAGCAAAAATAAACAAATGGGACCTAATTAAACTTAAAAGCTTCTGCACATCAAAGGAAACTATTAGCAAGGTGAAAAGACAGCCTTCAGAATGGGAGAAAATAATAGCAAATGAAGCAACCGACAAACAACTAATCTCAAAAATATACAAGCAACTCCTACAGCTCAACTCTAGAAAACTAAATGACCCAATCAAAAAATGGGCCAAAGATCTAAATAGACATTTCTCCAAAGAAGACATACAGATGGCTAACAAACACATGAAAAGATGCTCAACATCACTCATTATCAGAGAAATGCAAATCAAAACCACTATGAGATACCATTTCACACCAGTCAGAATGGCTGCGATCCAAAAGTCTACAAATAATAAATGCTGGAGAGGGTGTGGAGAAAAGGGAACCCTCTTACACTGTTGGTGGGAATGCAAACTAGTACAGCCACTATGGAGAACAGTGTGGAGATTCCTTAAAAAACTGGAAATAGAACTGCCTTATGATCCAGCAATCCCACTGCTGGGCATACACACTGAGGAAACCAGAAGGGAAAGAGACACATGTACCCCAATGTTCATCGCAGCACTGTTTATAATAGCCAGGACATGGAAACAACCTAGATGTCCATCAGCAGATGAATGGATAAGAAAGCAGTGGTACATATACACAATGGAGTATTACTCAGCCATTAAAAAGAATACATTTGAATCAGTTCTAATGAGGTGGATGAAACTGGAGCCTATTATACAGAGTGAAGTAAGCCAGAAGGACAAACACCAATACAGTATACTAACGCATATATATGGAATTTAGAAAGATGGTAACGATAACCCTGTATACGAGACAGCAAAAGAGACACTGATGTATAGAACAGGCTTATGGACTCTGTGGGAGAGGGAGAGGGTGGGAAGATTTGGGAGAATGGCATTGAAACATGTGAAATGTCATGTATGAAACGAGATGCCAGTCCAGGTTCAATGCACGATGCTGGATGCTTGGGGCTGGTGCACTGGGATGACCCAGAGGGATGCTATGGGGAGGGAGGAGGGAGGAGGGTTCAGGATGGGGAACACATGTATAATTTTTTTTTAATTAAAATTGAATAATAAAAAAAAAAAAAACCCAGATGTGATTAAAACGCGTTTGTTATAAATATCAAGACATCTTATCACTTTTATCACTTAGGGAATTCCAAGGGTTTTAGGAGCTCTGTGCAAAATACATATTAGCATGAAGGTGAAAAAGCGAAAGTGTTAGTCGCTCAGTTGTGTCCAGCTCTTTGTGACCCTATGGCTCGTAGCCCGCCAGGCTCCTCTGTCCTTGGAAATCTCCAGGCAAGAATACTGGAGTGGGTTGCCATTTCCTTTCCCAGGGATCTTGCCAACCCAGGGATAGAACCCAGGTCTCCTGCATTGCAGGCAAACTCTTTATCATCTGAGCGACCATGGAAGCCCATATTTATCATAAATAACAGTATCCCAACCCTGCCCTCTGTCTGTCCTGCCAGCTCTCTAAGTCCCCCTAGGTCTTGCTCAGACAGGTTGCAGACAGAGCCACGCCCTCAGCATGTGCAGACCTCCAACCAGAGGACAGAGTCTCAGCTTTTCCCCACTCTTGGGGGTCTCAAACCCAACTCCCTCCTTTATGGGAGGTTAAGGAACCCCAGCTCATCTACAGTACCCTCTCCCGCAGAGGCTGTGGCCCACAGACACCTCCTTTGTGCCTCTGCCAGTCATCTCTGGTGCCCGGGGGAGGGCAGTGGAATCACTGGGTGATGGGGTGACAGTTGGGCCAGGTACGGGCAATCTTGTGATCGGCACCAACTGTTGATAACTCTCTCAGAACCTCACTGTCTTCAGATTTGGGTCCCAGTCATCTATTCCAAAATAACAGGAGTATCATTCCGTGCTCTATGGCACAGACATAACAGGCTGTGGGGAAAGGCAGATGGCAGTAAGACAATGTGTGTGCCCAGCAGTGAGGCTTCTGGGAGACAGGGGGGGGAACTAAAGAAGAAGAGAAAGCAAAGCAAGAGGGGCAAAGCATCCCTCAGAAAGGGCCCACAGACATGTTCAAGGGGCAGGTTCCTCTCTTCCTTGAGGCCCCTCAGGTGGACACTTGGCAGGTTCTGGGGTACAGCAAGTTGGAGTCTGGTCCTGGGTAATCACACCTGAATGATGCTTGTTGCTAGGGCTTCCCTTCCTGACCTCCCAGAACAAGAAGCCAGGGCCTGGTCCCTCTGAGTCGAGGGCTAAAACCACACTGGAGACACCACAGCTGTGGGGTGGGTGTTTTAGTTCTGAAGTAGAAGTCTTTCTCTTGTGAGTAGAGAATCTTCACTCTTCGGCAGAACGTCTGGGAAGGCAGGGAAATCGCACCCTGAAATGTGTCTGGAGTGGGACACACGTGGCTTCCAGCATGCAACAAGCGGAGCTGAGACAGACAAGCTCTGCCACAGGCGGCCATGTGAGCTCCCGCCTGCGAGCCTTCCTCTCAGACAGCCACCTCCCTCCAGCAGGCCATCAAGCAGGCCTGAAATGTGAGATGACACCTCTGCTTTCCGCCAGCAGCTAGAGAAAAAGAATCTGGCTTCTGCCCACTTGGGTCAGGAGCGGGTCAGAGCAGGACATGACCTGGCCCTCCCTCCCAAAGACTGGTTCTCCCCGGAGCACACACATACACCAGCAACTTGCTCTCTGAACGCTAGTTATTTACTTATCAATCACACATCAGAGAAGATCCCAAGCTGCTGCTGGCCTGTGACCCAGTGGGCACCAGCCACATTCCTCTCCTCTGACTCTGAATAAGCACCACAGGCAGAGCTGGGTAGGGGGGCAGCAGCTTCACGGCCATGGCCACCTGTGGCCGATGCAGGTAGCTGCATACCTGCCTCAAGGGGGGCTGCACAGTTTAGGTGAGATGATAATTGTGAAAGGTTTTTTCGTAAGCATGAAGCACATCAGGCAGTTTTAAACGTGGGTGAGGATTTCTTCAGGGCAGTTGAGAGGAAAAGGAAAGATGTCTAATTGACTGTACCTCTTCTATTAACCCAGCCTACCTGGCCTCATGTTTCAGGTGAATCCTCACTCTACAGCTCAGCCCTGCTCGGTCCCAGGGTTGGGGCAGCTGGCACCTTCTCTGTTGCACTAGGAGTTTGAGAATGGGCATCTGATCAGCACTTTGCTATCAGATTGATGCTGGTCGTGGAAACTACTCCAGAGGGGAAGTGGCAAGGACCCATCGGGAGTGGTCAAAGTCTGATTTCCTTGGATCTGAATCTGGACAGCACCCTTGGTCAATATTGATTTAGTCATTCCTAGCAATGTGAGATCTTTGTGGCTGTGTGGAAATCTGCATGGAGTGAGTTCAAAAGCCAGCGTCTCCATAACAGTAGCTCCAGATGCTTGATCTGTGGTTTTTCCATCCTGTGTGTGCTGATCCTGGTCCAAGGCTAGGAATCTCTCAAGGCACAACCTGGTCATAGAACCATATAGGCACAGGAGCGGCAAGACCCTCAGATGCTGTGAAAATGTTGATGCTGGTGGGAATTCCTGATGAGGTTCTGCCTTGCAGTCACACAGCAGCAGCTCCTTCCCTACAGAGCAGCCACGTCTGCACTCAGAATGCACAACCCAAAGACACTATGCTCTGGACACCTAATACCATCCCACAAATCTAAATTCCCACAGCAGCAATGCCATGGTCACCTAAACAAGAGCTTCCCCTTCCCTTCCCAGTCTCCTTGACAAGAGGACAGAAGCTTCCTGCAAGACTCGGGCTGTCACTAGACAATCTATCTCGGCTTAATATCAGGAGGACAAACACAGGCCCTAATGCCCTTCACCAGTAACAGGCAAACTTGCTAAATACCAACTGCAAAAGATTTATTCTTCTAGATGACTCAGTGAATCAGACAATACTATACTCATTTAAGAATTCCTATGTGCTGAGTACTTTTGACTTTTGGAATCACATAATGTTTTACATACTCAAAATTAAACAAAATCAAATCAAGAGGATGAGAGAGAAAAACTCTAAGAATGCAGAGAGAAACAAATTAACCTAACTATTTCTAAGGAAAAACATAATCACACCGAAGGTGGAAAAAAAGCAAAGCAGAGTAACTTCCGAACATATTATTTTGACTATATGCTTTCAGTCTAAAGACAAATAACTACAAACTAATACAAATTCTAGGCTTCCCTGGTGGCTCAGAGGTAAAGCCAATGCAGGAGTCACGGGTTTGATCTCTGGATTGGGAAGATCCCCTGGAGAAGGAAATTGGACCCTACTCCAGTATTCTTGCCTGGGAGATCCTATGGACAGAGGAGCTTGGCAGGCTATAGTCCACAGTGTTACAGAGTCGGACATGACTTGGCAACTGAGCACAAGTGCAACACACATTCTAGAAAGAAAGTTTGTTTTTTGCAGGGGTAGGAGTTAATCTACTTTCCATCAATTATAGGATTGAGCAAAGAAATAAATATATTGACTGACAGTCAAGTTTCTCACTGTTGGAGAAGGCAGTTAAAACTAAGGAAGGAGAACCCTGGGGTGATAAATTAGAATGAGAGGCATCAGTTTGAATTCGTAGTTTTTAATATGCAGAGGAAGATATAAATATATATTCCTTCTCTCTGTCTACTTAAAGGATCTACAAGGTAAGACACCCCAGTAGCAACGAACATATCTAACACCCAGATCTTGGTCTTTAAATACCATTTCTCATCTTACTGAGCCAGAGCTCTTTGGAGGAACAGCTGATTCAGGGCCAAGGCAGAGAAAATACAAAATGAGCCTAGAATATTTTCCGTCAGAAAGTAAGGAAGTGCCCCTAAAAATGATGAAGACGTGTCGAAAGGAAAGAGGAAACAGCCTGCAGGGGCATCCCCTGGCCAAATCTGGGATCATTTGAGCATCAAAATTGATAATTATAGCAATAGAATACTCATGGGAAAAATAAGAATCTGAGTCCATACAGATATAAGTAAATGAATAAATTAAAACAAGCAGAAAGAGGGAAAATCCTTTTTAGTAGAAGACCAACTAATATATGTAAAAGAAATGATGGTGTTAGAAAATCATCATTCTGCAGCCATCACAGTAATAACTGATTCTGCCAAGAATCAACAACTGATGCTAAAGCTAGTGAGTAGGAGATATATGAGGAACTGGATATTTCCATAGTCTCAAAGTATCCCTAACAAATTATGTATTAACTACAAAGGGAAAATTGGTAACTTCAGACTGGATTAACCTAGTGGGCACCACCTGAAATGCTAACCAAAGTTAACATTACCAATAATGGAACAAGCAGAAACCCTGTACCTCTCTCCTGATATGATGTCTGGAAAAGAATGCAATATCATTCTATGGGTTCCTGCCCAAAAATACAAACCCCAAATCTAATCATAAGAGATCATGTCCCAAACTGAGGAACATTCTACAAAACAACTAGCCTGTGTTTTGCAAAAAAAAAAAAAAAAAGTCAAGGTCATGAAAGACAAAGAAAGGCTAAGGAACTGTTCCAGATTAAATGAGCCTGAGTGAGGCAGGATGCCTGAATGCCCTGTGTGGTGCTGGACTGACTCCTGGTCTGGGGGAAAAAGCGACAGGATATCAGTGGGATAAATGCCAAAAGTGGACTGTGAACCTGTGGATTAGATAATAGGATTGATCAATGTTAGATGTCTTCATCTTTAAAAAAAAAAATTCCATAGTCTGGCCATCCAGGCATGCACTATGGCTATTTTATTTGGCCACACCAAGCGGCTTGTGGGATCCTAGTTCCCTGGCCAGGGATTTGAATGCAGGCCCTCAGCAGTGAAAGCGTGGAGTGTCAACCACTGAACCACCAGAAAATTCTCTAAATGTCTTGATCTTGATAAATATACTGTGGTTAGGTAAAAGAAAAGTCCTATTCTTAGGAAACAGACACTGAAGTATTTATGGATAAGGGAATATGTTTACAAATTACTTCCAAGTGGTTCAGGAAAAAATACATACAATAGAATATGTGCTCAGCCGTGTCTGACTCTTTGCAACACCATGGACTGCACCCTGCCAGGCTCCTCTGTCCATGGGATTATCCCAGCAAAATATTGGAGTGGGTTGCCATTTTCCTCCTCCAGAGGATCTTCCTGACCCATGGATCGAACTTGCATCTCCTATGGCTCTGGCATTGGCAGGTGAATTCCTTGCCACTGAGCCACCTAGGAAGCCTATAATAGAACATAATATGTATCAAAACATACATATGGAATAGAAATTTAGAGAGAGAGAGCAAGAGCCAGAGAGAGCACACAAATAATAAAGCAAAAGGACAAAATGGTAACAACTAGGAAACCTGAGTCAAGAGTATATGGCAGTTCCTTGTATTACTGCAACTTCCTATAAGTTGGGAAAATTTCAAAATTTTAAAAATAATGCATACAATTTTTATTTTTTAAAAGAAGCCCATATATATTGAAAAAATAGCTTGTTCACTCTTGTACCCCCAGTGCTCAACAGGGAACAGGTGCTTACTAAACGTGTTAGCGTAATGAATGAATGAATAAACTGTGCTTTAGAAAGTGACATTAGACATCTCTTTTAAGATAGCAGAATATGCACTTTCCCACCTTCCAAATTACCATGACAATAACAGAAAAGATGTGGGCTTTTTTTAATGTATGAAACCATAGTTATAACTAGAAAGGGAAAAAAACAAGTGCTACTAGTAGATCCTTTGGCCGCCTCATGCGAAGAGCTGACTCCTTGGAAAAGACCCTGATGCTGGGAGGGACTGGGGGCAGGAGGAGAAGGGACGACAGAGGATGAGATGGCTGGATGGCATCACCGACTCGATGGACATGAGTTTGAGTGAACTCCGGGAGTTGGTGATGGACAGGGAGGCCTGGCGTGCTGGGATTCACGGGGTCGCAAAGAGTCGGACAGGACTGAGCGACTGAACTGAACTAGTAGATCAGATATTTGGAGAGACTTCTGCATATGCACTTGGATGGGCAAAAGAAGGCACATGATGGAGCAGCCTGGGGCAGCCAAGAGAAGAGCTGTCTTCCAAGGCCCCTGAGAAGTTCCAGGCTCAGAGCCAGCAAATGCTAGGGGCAGACACAGGCCACAGCAATCACTGGGAATAAGATCATCTTGGAGGTTTCATCATGTAATGGATGTAACACATATGGCACTTATAGCATAAAAGGCTGAAGGGCGGAGCTGGGAAACAGGCCTATGTGATTGCCAAGTTCCTACATTTTACATTGAAGTGGTATAATATTAACTCTAAACAAACTGTGAACATTTTTAAATGTATGTTTAATCTCTAGAGCAGCCGTTCTCAAACTTTTTGATCTCCAGATCCTTTTACATTCTTAAAAATTACTAAGGATCCCCAAGAGTTTTTGTTTATGTGAGCTCTTTCAATATTTATCATATTAGAAACTTAAAGGGAGATATTTGAAAATACTTATTAATCACTTAAACATAATAATAACAAACCTATTATCTGTTAAAATAAGTATCATGTTTGCATGAAAAATAACTACTTTCCCAAGCAAAAATACTTAATGAAAACATTTTAATCTCTGGCTTGATAGAATACAGCTGGACTCTCATATCTCCTGCATCCAATCTGCTGTGAGATATTATTTTTGAAGTACATGAAAACAATTTGGCCTCCCATGCTCCTATAGTTAGAAAGAGTAATCTACTACCACCAATCCATATAAGAAAAAAATTCCTGTCACCCCAAAGAGAAGAATATTAAAAAAAAAAAAAAAAGTGACAGGGAATATAAGAAATAGCAGTAGCTACATATGAACCAGAAGAATTAAAGGATACTTGAAAAAAAATTAAGACTTTATTGCTCAGAAGCAGCAAAGCTTTAACAACTTAGGCCTGTGTCTTCTCCTCCATAAGTCTGATAACGTGACTTGGTTTTCCAGTTAAACACACACATTTATAGATCTTACTACAATAAATGCTATTTGCAGGTGTAAAGTTTTTATAACCAACCATAACAAACATGAAAATACTTATTACAATTAAAATATATATAAGTTTTATAAACCATGACAATGTAAAAGTAACAATCCAACAAAAAATTAGAAATCAAATGAGAGAAACAGAAGGAAGGGTAAACATGCCAATGTTCTCTTTTTTCATACTGGGAAGCAATAAGTAAACTGATATTAAATTGATAATGTAGTCAAGAAACTGAGGTATAAATAAAATATTTAAAGTTATAAACCATTAGCGACTGTCTCTGGAGAATGGCGGTAAAGGAAGAGAGGAAGAAGGCTTTTAATTTTGTATCATTCTTTTGCTTAAAAAATGTTTTTATCGCATACATGTAGTACTTCTACAATATAAATAATAACAATTTTTATTTGAAGAAAAATCTACCACATATTATAAATATTTGAAAAATAAAATGCTGACCTCAAGTTAGAAATTTATTTATAACTCAACTTCACTTTACGCAATGGATGGATACACCAAAAGATACCTGTGATCTGAATCACATTTGAAATGTACAGTCTGCTTAAATTTCTTTGATAAAATTAATATCTATCCATACATGTGTATATCTTTGTTTAAAATTAAAATTTGCCTGTGCCTTGGTTTTTTTTTTTTTTTTTAACTGATAATTGCCTAAAACAAAAAGGGAAAGCTATTCAAAATGAGCCATGGCCTTCTGTTTTCTAAGTTCTATGAACACTGAGACTCACTTTAGAGCAAATTTATCATCAGGATCAAACATAACTATTTTTGGCTCAATGAGGATCACTAGGCTACCATCACTTCAAATTCATCAGTAAGCACCTAAATCCTGCAACTTCTGACAGAGGCTGTGGATGTGATTTACAAGCTATCTGCAGACTGGAAAAAGCATATCATCGAATTTTTTTACACAGACCAGTGGTTTTTACTTCATTATCTTTTTCTCTTTCTTTATGCCTGTTCATATAAAGAAGAGAATACTTGCACATCAAAACAAAAACAAAAGAAATGTAGCTTTCTTCTGATAGGTGACAATGACAATATCCTACTAGACAGGTATTCACGCCAGAGCAGTAGTACCTCTGCAGACTGTTCATGCTGAGCTATTCTGAAGCATACCACCATCACTACAACCTCTGCAGGCTTTTGACTAAGTTGTCAAATTCAGAAAGAAAGAAAACAAGTTTTAAGAATCAGATTACATTACTACTTGAGGGTGTATGTCTGTGTGTGTGTGCATGCACACGCACTTGCACAAATGCACGCTCAGTTGTGCTCAACGCCTTGTGACTCCACGAACTGTAGCCAGCCAGGCTCCTCTGTCCATGGGATTTCCCAGGCAAGAATACTAGAGTGGGTTGCCATTTCCTCCTCCAGGGGACCTTCCCGATCCCAGGGATTGAACCCGCGTCTTTTACATCTCCTGCACTGGCAGGCGGGTTCTTTACCACTAGCACCACCTGGGAAGCCCTACATTGCTACTTGATAATGATTAAAGAGCAAACAAGTCTTCCCTGCTGGCTCAGACAGTAAAGAATCCATCTGCAACGTGGCAGACCTGGGTTCGATCCCTAGGTTGGGCAGATCCCCTAAAGAAGGGAATGGCAACCTATTCCAGTATTCTTGCCTGGAAAAGAGCAAAAAGAGATACTGAATTATACTCCCTAAGGTATGTATATTTCTTTAAATGTTTTTTATTTGATATTGTTTTATGAATACAGATATATCTAGTATTAAAGCTTCTATCCTGAAGAGAGATATTTTGTCAGCAAAAGAATAAAATGAATGGAAAAATAAGCTAAAATTGTCATCCACCCCTATAGGAAGCCAGTTGTTCAATCAGGCCTGACCAGAGTCTAAGCACCACCTAGCAGCTCCTTACACAAATTATAAGAAAAGTACTTCAGAATCATTAACACGGCCTCTAGGATTCTCCTTCCAAACCCCAAACTATTAAATAAAGGACTGCATTTTTTCTGCATTTGACCATGGATGCAACATAACCTAAGGCAGTAAGAAATTTTTAAGTCATCTAGTTCATTTATTCATAGCTGCTGCTGTTGCTGCTGCTAAGTTGCTTCAGTCGTGTCCGACTCTGTGCGACCTCATAGACGGCAGCCCACCAGGCTCCATTGTCCCTGGGATTCTCCAGGCAAGAACACTGGAGTGGGTTGCCATTTCCTTGTCCAATGCATGAAAGTGAAAAGTGAAAGGGAAGTTGCTCACTCATGTCCGACTCTTCTCGACCCCATGGACTACAGCCCACCAGGCTCCTCTATCCATGGGAGTTTCCAGGCAAGAGTACTGGAGTGGGTTGCCATTGCCTTCTCCGTCATTCACAGCTAGGCAGAATATATTAATCATGTTTTTTCCTTTCTGTCTTATGACATTGCTGCTGCTAAGTTGCTTCAGTAGTGTCCAACTCTGCGCGACCCCATAGATGGCAGCCCACCAGGCTCCACCATCCCTGAGATTCTCCAGGCAAGAACACTGGAGTGGGTTGCCATTTCCTTCTCCAATGCATGAAACTGAAAAGTGAAAGTGAAGTTGCTCAGTCGTGTCCAACTCTTGGCAACCCCATGGACTGCAGGCTACCAGGCTCCTCCGTCCATGGGATTTTCCAGGTAAGAGTACTGGAGTGGGTTGCCATTGCCTTCTCCGCTTATGACATTATGATATCTTAAAAATCTTGTAGTTCAGGGAACAGATCAATCTTCCCAGGGTTAACCAGCTCTTATAGATAGCACACAGCTGGCCAGGAGCATGCCTTCCATATGCAAACCTACCAATTCTGAGTTATTCCCTAAGCCACTCTGTTTATCTAATTCTCACACACCAAGCCAATATTTCCCCTGCTCTAAATCACCCCCAGGTCAGTTTCTAGGAAACTAGAGACCATCTCTACTGCCAAAGCTTACCAGAACTATTAAAACCAGCCAGTCCTAAGCTGTTTGCTCTACCCTGCCCTGCCCTTCCCACCAAAAGCACAATAAGGGCTGTGGCCCAGGTTTTCCCTTCATTCCTGCTTTTGCCTCCTGACCAGAACCTGGTGCTTCCCCTGTGGCCCTGCATGGCATTCCTCCTTCTCTTGAGAAATGTAAGTGGTAAATTCTTCTTCCAATGGCACTGATCTCTCCGTGTCATCAGTCACCTCTACAAATGAAGATCCTGTGAATATAAATGAGACAATCCCACTGCATTCATTTCTGTGAAGAATCACTTTCATTCTAGTTCATCCAGAAAATGTCTCCACTCCAACTTTTTACAAGTATGAGGCATTTTCAGAGCATTGTCATTTTCGAGGTTGACCTCCTAGGCTAAGTGACAAGTAGGCCTATAAAGTGGAAGGGGCCAAAGACAACAGAGAGAGAGCAAGAAAGACGAACCGAGCTCACATGAAAGCTGCAGACTCATTCAACCCTGAGAGTAATCGCTGCCCTTTCTTCCCTCCCAGGCTCCAGGGCCCAAGCCTGTTTCTTCTGTTATATCCCATAGGTGGTTCTGTCTAGGTACCCTTGGTCTTTCTAAGCCTCAAGACCCTTCACTTGCATTGAGTCTCTCCAAAGACTACACGTAATTTTGTATTTATAATTTGTATCCTTTTGACTGAAGAGAATCCCTGAAAATGGTATAAGCTTCATGCCCTACAGAAACTGGGAGGGTGATAGGGGTCATGACTCCCAGAATCCCAGATGTAAGCCCTTCTCTTCCACCCAACCCCTCTGGACCCCAGCTTCCCTGTCTGTATAAGAAGGGATAACAAGATGGCCTTGTCCTGGGTTCCCTTTTCTCCTCAGGTGCATTCATTTCTCTATATTCTAACAAAGCAATAAGCTATCACCTAGCATGTAGCTGCCAAGGCTCACTTTGCATATTGGCTTTTTAAAGATGCTAAAACGGGCCTGAAAAATGCAAAAATGAAAGTCAGTTCTTAACTGTACATGGGCTAATAAGGGTGCAGAAAACTACAGCAAAGATTCTGTGATGAAGCCTGATACCAATGCTCAAAATTATAACCTAAAGATTGGCTGCATTAAGATCAACCCAGAGCCATAATATAGGGTGAGGGTGTTTGGGCTCAGTTCTCACCTGGCTCTGCCACTCTCTTAATGTATCTTTGGGCAAGTCATTCCACATCTCTGGGCTTGTTTATTGACAAGCTAAGCAAGGGCTGGACCAGAGGATCTCTAAGAACTCCTCCATTTTTTTGAGTTTGAGAGTAGAAAATTCCTCTTTATTCATTGCAATAACTTGTATCACCTCTGTCTCTTAACATGTTCACCTCTTTTTGCCTCGCTTGCTGGTCCCACAACTGGATCATATTCTTTCTTACTCTTACCACATTGAGCTAACCTCAGTGAGCCACTGAACCGAGGAAGCGAGAACAGGGAGCAAGCACAGGAGAGGCCAGAGAGGGAAAGGGAGGCAGGGAGTCTGGCAGCACTGAGTCCTGGTGCAGCATCATGAAGGGCTCGCACCCTGGCTCACGCATGGGCCAGATGCCATAGCTCTGATGGGCAACTTACTCCCTGAGTCTGCATGGGGCTTTTTTCAACAGTGATTATCTCAGGCCAGCCAGAAGTTACCCCACAGACTTCCTAGAACAGGGTCCTCACAGACTCACTCCTGCTGGATCCCAAGTTTCCAGCTGGATAAAGAAGGAAGAGAATGAGTTACTCACACTAGCTAATCTGCGGCTTTTGGTCACCCATTCTCAGACCACAGCATGACACAGCTTCCCTTTAAGTTTTTCTGGAGACTATCCAATCCTGAGAGAAGGAAAACAGCACACCAGACTAGTGGGAGGCATCCTTTATTCCATCATGATTAAGAGACTTCTGTTTTACTATCTGCAGCACTCGCTGGAGATCCTGGCAAGAACAGGCACTCGATAAATGCCTACTAAGCTGAGCCAACTTTTCCTGCTATTTCCCACACTAAGAGCACTGGATCCTGCTGGACCCCAGACCTTGCACAGATGTCCACTTGCCATCTCTCCCTGTCTCCAGCTACTCCTTTCTCCTGTCAGCTTCATCTTCCTGACCACTGCGTCTGTCACAGTCCTCTCTGTCCAGTGACTGATGGAGAGATGGCTGCTATCAAAGGCCATTAGCTTTCCATTCACCTCCCTCTGGCACCAGCTGCTCCTTAGCTTTCCAGCCCTGCATCTCACAAGCAGACTACTCGACTGGGTTTCTGTGTGAAATCTGCTTCATCTGATCACCGGACAAGCACTGTATTTAGTGTGCACCATGTGACAGGCACGGGGCCAGACCCTTCTGTAGATGGCGTAAGAACCCTGAAAATCAGGTACACTCACCCCATCTTGCAGTTGTGGAAACAGAGGGCAAGCCCTTGAGTAACTTGCCCAAGGGCCTGGCGTGCCTGATGGCATAGTCAGAATTGGGAACCCCAGGTTCCCAGGTTCAAGTCCACCCTTAAACCATACTGCACATCAGTGAAGTGCCTGGGGACAGAGGTTCCCGAAATGACTCATACCTCCACAAGGTACACACACACATTCCCAAACCACTCCAGGCCTAAAATAGTCCTCAATGGACTGCCCCTCCCACATCATCCAGAGTGTCCCAGACACTATCCCAGTCTCTGGTTTTGGCCAAGGAAATTATTCTGGATTTGGGACTCCTACCTTAGGTCTTCTACCTGAATTTGATGTGCTGAGTTATGTATTCATTTGCCAACTGAACCCTCTGATCAGTCATATCACTACCTCATGGATCAAATATATACTGCCCATCTCAGTTTTATTATTAGGCAACATTTACAAAATGCCTATGAACTGAGTGCTATACTAAACATTTACATGAAGTGTCTCTGTTAATCTTCATAATTCTCTAAGGTGGGTTCTATTATTGTAGTCATTTTACGGGAGGATACAAAGGCTTAATAACCAGGTGAAGTAACTTTCCCAAAGTTACAAAGTGTTAGAGTCAGTACTTGAATCAGGCAGCACCATCAACCCTCAGATCTACAGACCCTTCTCAGCTGGTCTGCTTGACCAACACACACCTACCCACCCCCACCCACCCCCACATACCCAATCTGGTCCCAAAATGAGTAAAGCAAACCAAGAATCCATTCATTAACCCCTCCACTTAACTTGCAAGCATCCCCACTCTTCCCAAATGACACAGTGACCAAGAACAGAGCAGATCTGAACAGAAGGGTTTAGGGTAACACCCCCTAGCCTGTCTTCCCACTGGGCATGGCCTTCCTGGTTCCATGCTCTTCAGGCCTCAAAGCTCTTAGCAGAATTCCTAACTCCCAAACCTGGAGTAAAGGGAGAAAAAGGTTTATGGGAAACTTCTGGAAGGCCAACCACTTCAAACATGTTAGCTGTCCAGCCTGCTATCTATTCCCATACAGGCTTCGCCCAGGCCATTGAGGCAGGAGGCATAAAGCAGAAAAGATTAAAGCCTAGACCTTGGCAACAACCATTCCCGGGTTCAGAGTGCCTCCGTTTTTCATCTGTCAACCAAAATAATTATTATATCTACTTCAGAATGTTGTGAAGATTAAAAGAGATGATGCACATTAAGTGTTCAGCACATAATAAGTTGATAGTTATAATCATTTTCTTACCCTCGCAGCCTGGGGATGTGTGCCCCAACTTTACCACTGACCCTTCAAGACCTAATGCAAATAGCAGCTCCCCCTATCCTTAGCCAGGTGAGTTCAGTTAAGCAGAACCGGCACTGACTGAGCATCTTCCATACGCCGAGCACTAACGACAAGTACTGAGGACTCAAAAATGAATAAGACAATGCCCTGAACTTCAGGGATTCACAGTCTTAAGGAAGACAGGAGTGGCAACCCACTCCAGAATTCTTGCTTGGAGAATCCCGTGGACAGAGGAGCCTGGCAGGCTACAGTCTGTGGGGATCGCAAGAGTTGGACATGACTTCACAACTAAACCACCACCACCCAGGAAGACAGGAAAGAAACAGCTCACTTCAATACTGCAGAGCAAGTGCACTGACAGAGCATGCTACGGGAGGGAGCAGGGGAAGCCAGTCAGATCATGTGAGGGCGGGTGGGCAGGGGCTGTGGGGACCAAGGTAAGGAGTCTGAACTGAATTCTGAAGGCAGCGAGAAGCCATGGAAAGGCTTTAAGCAGAGGAGTCAAATGTACAGACTTGTGATTTAAAAAGGGATCGCTTTAGACGAGATGTGGAGAAAGAAGTTAGGAAGATATGAAATAATTCAATTAAAAAATGATACCTTGGACAAGACAGGGCAATGAAGACAAAGGGAGGGATTTCCAAGATGTCTAGATAATGAACACCAAAGGCCTTGACATTGAACACTGTCTAATCCCTGTATGTTCAGAGACTGAGGGAGATGGAGAGGAAGGTGATACATAGGCATTTACATTCATCATTTTAAAAATCAACACTCGAGACTTCCCTGGTGGTCCAGCAGTTAAGACTCTGTGCTTCCACTGCAGGGGGCACGGGTTCAATCCTTGGCCAGGGAACTAAGATCCCGCATGCCACGTAGTTGTGGCTTTAATTAATTACAAAAAATTTTAAAAATAAAATCAACTCTCTCTTAGGGAATTCATGGCAATTTAGCTTGCACTGTGGTCATCTGTTACTTGTTCATTTGGTTAGTCAATTAACATTTACTGCTACTTAAATGCCAAGCATAGCCTTAGATACTTGGAGAGTTCAGAGACAAATCAGCTGAGTGAGAAGTATTAGCAAAGACCAGCAAGGGGAAAGATACAAGTACAGGGCCTAGGGAATGGACCTTTGTCTGGAAGGTGGGGTACAGAGAGTAAGATGCAGGAGAGCAGGTTTGAAACTCAGACTGGGTCAGACTGTGCAGGACCTAGGCTAAGGAGTTTGAACTCTTGAGTGGTGGATAGGAGAGCCACTGAAGGTTTTAAACGAGAGAGAGGGTCACAGCTGAGCCTCAATGGATCCCTCTCACAGCAATGAACCAAATGCTCTCCTTTCAGAATCCCTGGAAATGAGGGCCTTATGTTTTCCATCTGGGTACATTTTTCAAGCTTAACAGTACCCATTATTTAGGAAGTAGTCCATGAACATATATTAGGTGCATAAACACTCATGTACAGTCTTGCAAACACAAATAAAATGCATGGCAAGTATGACGAGAAACTGGTCGAGCTAAACACATTCTTAAAGTTAAATAAAATAAGTAAGACAAGGTTTCTATAAGGGTACTCAACCACATTAAAAATATGGTACTGGCTCGTTCACCTAGGAGCAAAGACCTCTGGGCAAGAGTTCTGAAATCTCTCTGAGGAGCTATTCTGGGTCTCCAGTCACTCATTTTTTCTAAACACCTTGAATATTTAGGGGGCTGGGTGTAAGGAGCTCAGTAGAGAATGCAGGATACAGTACTGGGCCCGCCAGGGGGAAGGGGAGCAGTACCTTTTGCTGAGCACTCGCCAGCTGCCAGCCACCACGATGCATTTTTCATATGTACCCATGCACATGAAGAGGGGTAACTAGCCAGCTTGGATTTCCCCACCAATCCTGAATCCCATCTGCCTCTCCAGCCTCTGCCCTTTGGCTCAGGGCTCCCCGGCTTTGGACCCCATTCTCTTGTTACTGTGTGAGGCCATGAGTTGATTCTCTCTCCTTTTGGGGGGCTCATTCTCCCTGTTATAATGCCAGAAAACCCCTCTAACCCTCTCTATAAAGACGAGAGATATCCAAGAGACTGAAAACTTCACAGTTGAGTGATCATCATACAGCAAAGACCCTGGTGCAAGTTGCTCCTTGATAAATGCCTAAGCACAGTTGGTTTTTTAGGGGAGAGTCATTTAATTCCATACCTACACTGAATACTTACTGTAATGATCAACAGGTAAAGAAAGAAAAAGAAAAACCTGCAGATACCAGGGAATCCAGAAATCTATTTGACTTCAGTATATACAGTATGACTTTGTCAGAAATAAATTTACCTTCTTACATTGGTTTGATACAGTATTAAAAGGAGTTTGTATTATCTCAGTCCTCACTCTGTTCATGGAAAACCTCCATGGGTGGGGCAGGGTAGGAGGAGGAGTGTCCAGGATTCGGAATCTGCTAGATACCAAAGAATATTTTTTGCACACAGATGGCTAGGAGTTGGCTGTAACATTTTCTCGATTAAGCTGGAATACCAAAATAAATGTCTGAGATCATTACTTTTAAAATAGTCCACCGTAAGATTTCCATTCAGCATCTTGCCTGGTGACCTTTTCTCACAGACCCCCACACCACCCAGGCCTACCTGCTGGGCTGCCTCGTGGAAGAGTTCCTGCACTTGAGATATCTGGGCCATTCTTCTGGAAATGGGGGTCCTGGTGGTCTGGGTGGGGAGACCCCTCTGGAAAGTAAACAGTGTTCCCGATCAGTCTGGCTCCTCTTTCCCTGGATCCTTATTGCCCATCCTTCCTATACCAGGCCCTGTCTGAGGAAGGAACTTTGTCTTGCCTCATCTGGAAACATCTCCTTCCCTCTTTGGTACCCAAATATTTGATCCCACTCATCCTTCACAGACTCCCTCTGCTCAAATGTTGTTGTTCTTTTAAACACAGCTGCCCCCAGCTCTTTTTTGCCCTGAGCTCCTTCAACACAGGGGTCGGAGCTGACTGCCTAGCTGCCCAGCGCCTGAGGACACAGTTTTACACTCCTCTCCTTCCTTGTGAACCCCTCTGTCCAGGGCCAGGACACCATCGATCCACTAGAACTGGCTGCAGGTGGTCAAAGGACCGGAGACTTACCGAGACCAGCTCCGGAGACAGAGCACAGACCCCTAGGGTTTCGGTCAACGCTGAACTCGCGTGCCTCCAGCAACCCCACTTACGCGAACCCCTACAGCGCAGCGTACACCCACTCTCCAGCGTCCGCCCTTCTCGAACCAAGTTCTCAGGAAGCCCTGGGCCCGGCGGGAGGCTCGGGTCCCAGTTGCCGTGTGCAGACAGGAATGGGGTCTACCTGAGCAGAGGGCAAAGGTGACCCAAGCCGGGCACCGGCTTACAGAGTTCCCGGCAAAGAGGAGCCGCCCAAGACCACCGTGCGGTTTCCCCACCCACCAGCCGCTCGGCGTCCGCCCTCACCTGTTCTCGGGACGCCGGCTTCTAGAGCTGGGCCCGCCCCGCCCAGGCCCCGCCCCGCCGCCACGTGGCTGACCAGGTGCGCGCGGCACGGGTCCCAGCTGTCCCGCTGACGAGGCGTCCGGCCCGAGCTCGGGCACCGCGGCCACGACTCTCGGATCCAGGTTGAGAGAGTCGGGCCGCGGGCACTTCCCCTCCCCAAGGGTGGTGCCCGCGCACTGTCGGCCGCCCGGGAGAGCTCCCGGGAGAAAGGAACAGCAATCTTAACAGGGGTGGGAAGGGACTGCGCGGGGGTGCAGGAGTGGACAAGGGAAGAGTCCGCAAACTCTCAGACTTGACCAGCTACCGCTCTGGATAGCTCGTTCACCGCACCCCGCCGAGGTGCACGACCCTCGGATTAGGGTGACAGGACGCGAGCCTACTCATTGCACCTGCTCTCTCTGACACTACTGAACGCAGGAATGAGAGGCTGGGGAGCAGAAGCACTGGCGCAAGAGACTAAGTCTGCGCTCCAGGGACCCCAGTGTGCCTCGGCCACGCGACCTAGGTGACCCTCAGCCTTGCCGGAAGTGGAATTCTTTCGCCAAGAAAGTGCCCTCGGGCATGCTGAGGTGTGGGAAGTAATTACCTTCGCCACCTTCAGCAATTCCCAGAATCGGCTTGAAGGGATTAGGGATGAGGTAAGGTTTCCAGGACCCCACCTTGAAGGAAAAAAAAAAAAAAAAGTCATCATCATGCAGAGAGATTAAATTATCTCTATTTCCAATCCGGCATATTTCCTAAGCCTGAAATAACTTGCTAGGCCTCCTTGTGGGCTTCTGAGAAACCGGAGGGCAGCTGGGAGTACTTCCCACGCCCACAGGAGCCTTTGTGTGAAAAACCCTAAAAATAGAGGTTGTTCTTTTAAAAACAAAAGGGAAGGCAAAGTCATGGGAACACTGACAGAGCCCCAACCTCCTCTGCTCCAGCAAAGGGTTTTTTGGGTTTTTGTGTGTGTGGATTTTGATGTGAAAATATATATATAATATAAAATGTACCATTTAAACGATTTTTAAGGGTATAGTTCAGTGGCATTAATAATATTTACCACGTGGTGCAGCTTGAACTATTTCCAAAACTTCATCACCCCCAAACTGAGACTTGGTACCCTTCAGCAGTAATTCCCCACAGCCCTCTTGTCCCAGCAAGTGGTAATCTCTATTTTCTGGCTCTATAAATTTGTTTCTCCAACCTTTCTCATATAAGTGAAATTAGATGACATTTGTCCTTTTTATGTCTGATTTTTCACTTAGCATCGTGTTCTCAAAGTTGTAGCATGTGTCAGAACTTCTTTCCCAGTAAAGAAGTTTGTACCAATGCACTCTGTAAGAGGAAAGAACCCCAGGATGAATTACAGATTAGCCACCTGTGAGCAATGGATGGCTGGGTGGGCGTATTTTTGGAATCTCATGTTTGTACAGACATCTGTACAGAGAGTAGTGCCATCTTTATTATTTATTTTGGGGTCACGTGTGTGGTTTCTGTAGTGTAGTGGTTATCACGTTTGCCTAACATGCGAAAGGTCCCCGGTTGAAACCGCATGGAAACAGCTTCACAGGGGCTTCCCTGGGGGCTAAGACGGTAAAGTGTCTGCCTGCAATGAGAGAGACCTGGGTTCGATCCCTGGGTCGGGAAGATCCCCTGGAGAAGGCAATGGCAACCCACTCCAGTATTCTTGCCTGGAAAATCCCATGGATGGAGGAGCCTGGTAGGCTACAGTCCATGGGGTCGCAAAGAGTCAGACATGACTGAGCAACTTCACTTTTTTGGGGGGTCACACCTGACACTTCGTTTTTTTGCCTCAAGCTGATTTCCTGTTTGCTGTCACCTTCTGATGAGCCTCTCTCAAAGTGTCATGTGAACTTTGAAGAATCTACATTCAATTCCATATCAGCCTGAGCTAAAAACATTAAAAAAGGAAATCCACCCCTCTGTTCAAAACCACCTACTTCTTGTCACTCATCATTTTCTAAACAAATGAAAAGTTTCCTTTAAAACTTATGAGCATCTTCTATACCTAAGAACAAATGTTTGTCCTTTTTCTTCATGTTAAGGCTAGAGAAACCTGTCCATTTGCAAATAAAAAAAGTGTATCCTGCTTAATGTAGATTTATAACAATGATATAACTGTAAAAAAATAGTAATACTCTTACTGTATTGAAAAATAGAATCCTGCATACCTCTGAACAGAACAATTCCATTTTTAATATACTACCCTATATGACCTAGTACAAAGATGTTCACTGCATCATTACTTTGTAATAGTTTTTGAAATTTAACATCCTAACTGACCACTAATAGAAGACTGATTAAATAAGTTATGGTACAGCCATACTATGATAGCCAGCATTAGAAAGAACTAGGTATTTTTATATGTACTAATATAGAACTTTGATCATCACATAACAACAAGTAAAAACAGCAAATTGTAGAATAACATATACAGTTTTTTTTAAGCAGTGCATATATGTGTATAGTTTGTATGGAAAATACACATCCATTTGTTAACAGTGGTTATCTGTAGAGAGGGGGGTTGAGATAGTAAAATGGGAGAGGAAATCTAAGTTTGGTGCACAAATTTTGGATTTTTATTGAATTTTTTTCTTACAATGAGCACGTTATTTTTGGGATCTGAAAAAATGAGTAAGAAAATTAAAAGACAATGTGGGGTAGATTGCATTTTCCAAAGATAACTGCATTAACATATTCCATCCCATATGCTCTTTTGAAATATGACATTGACATTCCTTCAAAAAGAGATGGGAATCTATGTCCTCTCCCCTTGAGCCAAATGGACCTTTGTAAGTGCCTCAACCAATAGAAGTGAAAGAAATGACACTGCTTGACTTCCTAGGTTAGGTCATAAAGGCAGTAGGGAGTCCATCTGGCTTCCTTGCTCTCAGAGCACTTACCCTTGGAACTCAGCCACCATGTTGTGAGGAAGCCCAGGCCACACGGGGAGACCACATGTTCCTACCAATAGCCAGCATCAATTGCCAGACATAAGTGAAACAAGCCTTCAGATGATGATTCAAGTTCCCTGCCTTAGATTCTTCCAGCTGAGGTCCCAGATGCTGCAGAGCAAAGATAAGCTGCCCTTGCTGGACTCTGTCTGAATTCCTGACCACAGAAACCATGATAGATAGTGAATTATTATTGTTTTAAGCCACTAAATTTTGGGGTAATTTGTTATTCAGCAACAGATAGCAAATACATAATGCATCTAACCAAGATAAAAAATATTTCATTTCCTTTCACAGTATTTTTATTCATCTCAAATTGTTTGACTTTACCCTTGTTGCAGTAGTTATATTTAAAAATAATATTATTCTTAAATTTTCTTAAACTCACCTTTTAAACTCACCTCTTAAACTCACATTTAAGAAATATTCTTAAACTCACCTTTTTTTTCTATTTGGGAACCACTCCAGCTAGAGTTGAAGCCCACAGTAGTGAGGCTGTTGCTCTATGGGTCCTACCTTGTCAGCTGCAGACAGAAGATCCTTCATCTCGTTCCTTTCCAGTGGTCAGTGCTGGGAATTGCCTTCTGTGTAAAAGCTGGAGAAGAGACCATGTCTTGAAAAATGATCTCATTTATCAGAAAGTCTGAACCCTGGGGAGGGATCAGAACTTGGACAAATTCAACCAAAACAGAAATGTGCAAACAGGTTGAAAACATTAAATCAAAATGTAAATATGTATAATAATTACAAAACCATATCTCACAGCCTGTGCCCTAGAACCAGCATCAGAAGGGCTGCAAATAATGGATCTGCTAGTCTGGTGGTACTCTCTCCCCCAGGTCTGCATTTTGTAATCACCTGGGTATGGGGTGGGGCCTTGGCACCAGCATTTTCTTTAAACTTCTCAGGTGATTCAAAGTGACAGCCAAGTTGTAAACTATGGAATTTCTAGCTCAGTCATTTTAGGGTTTTTGTTTTTACCTTCTCTAAAATATCAGAGGGAGCATACATCCTGTCCACAATAGTGTGTTACTCCAATTATAATCTTCAAGGACAAGGGGAAAGTGTGAAATATAGCTGAGTGCAGAGAACACAAGCAAAACAAATATATTTGTAAATATACAAATATAAAATATGTATACTTTTTCTTTTTAGTTGGACATGATGCACCTCCTGCAACATCACACCTGTCTTAAAAAGTCATAGATATTCTGCACACACTCAGCAAACTTTTGTTTGCTGGCTCTGAGGGGAGAGTCAGAATTTGAACCTAAACTTGGTTTGGTTTCAATACCAGACCCTCTCCTATACCAGCTTCTCTAATCCAGGTGAAGAGATGGGGCAGAAAAAGAGTTTTCCTTCTTCCTGGATTTTGAAATGCTTTCCCAAGAGCCCCAGATACAAAAAAAGTCTGTCAGAAGGGCTATCATATGCTACTAGGAGTTGGAAGGGGGTGAATCAAGAGCTGCAAGCCTGACGGCAGTGCCAGCACTGCACACTGCAGGCCCAGAGGAGGGGACGGGGCTCCAGGAGACTCACCCCGCTCTGACTTCCCGGGCTGGGCTGAGTGGAGAGGGAGGGGCCGCCACTGTCCTGCCATCAGGTGTCCCCAGCTCCTGCTGAGCAGGTTTCTCCTCCAGGATCTAAGCTATTTGTTGACTCTGGGGGTTTGCCCTCAGTCAAGAGAAAGGCATTCTCCCTCAGCCATCTGGCATCTGCCATGAGCCAGGACCTGCTGGGGCTGTGAGAAAACATGGTATGCACACAGAAGCCTAATGAACAGGGTCCAGTATTTCATGGATGATTGTGGCAGTCTTACTGAAATGTGACAACAGTGCAATTAGCACTCAGCCTTTGTTCAAATATCATGTAAGACCCATCACAGACCTTCAACAGTCTAGATGACAAAAATTAGGTCAGAGTGTGAGTCCCAGATCTTCCTTTCCGCTGTGTAACTTTGTCCAAAGTCTTTAATGTGTCTGAGCCTCAGTGTCCTCATTTTTAACAGTTAATGATAAGACCTGTAAAAACTATCTGACGGAGTTTTTACGAACATTCTAGAAGTTGCTGGAGATTGAAATCCAATTCAGCTATCTGTTGTTTTCAAAATCCCCCCTTTCCTCCCATTTTGAAATTCACATGACCCGTTTTCTGGTCCCACAGCTGCTATCCAGAGCCTCAAACTCTCTGGCAGTGCTTCTACACCACCTGCAAGCTCTCTTTGCATCCTCAGGTGTAACTCATAGTTCCTGAGTGCCCTCTTTCAACCACATTCTCTAGACATCTGTTGATCACCACTGTGCCCAATGCAGATACACAATGGGGAGCAAGATGGCTCGCGACAGGCAGAAAATCAAATTCCCACACTAATAAGTAAATCATTACAAACAGCCAATGCCAGTTCTTTCCTATGCTAGAAAAGAACAGTACAGGGTGGTCCAAGACTGGGGGTGACTCAGAGGAGAGGGTGGGTGTGACATGATCAGGGAGATCAGGATAAGCTTTTCCGAACAAGTGATGCTGTAGTTGAAATTGGGGAGGGGAGATTAATAGAGAAAACCGTGCCAGTGGTAGAAAGGGGTCATAACCAAGTGTAAGAGACTGGAAGCAGCTCAGTAGTGAAAAAGCAGAGGATGAGAGGCTCACGGGTGGGGGAGGTGGGGACTACCAGCTGCAGAGAACACAAGTGAACATAAGGTCACTGCAGAGAACATAAGGGTCAAGGTAAGAGCTTAGTGTTTATTCAAGTAGCAACTGAGACACTTCTGAAGGTCTTGTCCATGATTCTCATCTGGCGAAAATACTGGAGGTTATCAAGACTCCTTGTGCAGAGACTTGTAGCCTGGGCAAGAATTGAGGTTAGCTTGGGCTGTGGCAATGAGAGAGGTGGGGTTCAAAAGGATTTGAGAAATATTCACAAGCCCTGACTCCATGAGTTGTCAATCTGACTGAACAGATCATAGAACATTTACTGGGCCACACCCAGCAGTGAGTAAGGTCATTTTCCATTAACTGGCCACACATGTAGACATGGTTCTTTGTTCCTATACAACTGGGTTAAGGAAAGGGCTGGGACCTACTTGTTCACTGATCAAGCCCCGGCTATACTGTTCCTTACTCTTCTCACATATTGAGATGCGCCAAGGGGAAGGAAACGCTCTAGGGGCCTGTGGTCCTGGTGACACTGTCTGGCCCATTTCTACATGAGGGTATGGGAAACAGGTCCAGCACTTAAGATAGCTTATATCTTACTAGCCATTGGTCCTTGTGTGGATTTCTTTTGGGGATCTTGTTGTTAAGTTTGTGGTTGAATGCAGAATCCGGCATTTCCAGGCTCCCTGATCATAGCATCATCTTAATGCCATCAAATGTCCACCACTTCTAGTACCTTCACTGCTAATGCCTCTTTTATCCCATAACATTGTTCATTCACTCACTGGTATCTGCTTGTGTGAGGCATGGATCTATAGTCTGTGAACAAAATGCCTTCAAACAGCCCACAAACCAACCTAGGCATCCAGAGTCTTTTCCTGATGAACAATTAGTTTTGAATTCTCTGGAAATAGTAATACTAAAAAACATGTATGATAAATAGACCTAACTTGTATGAAAAGCCAGGCATTGCACACTGTCTAGCTGTTTCTGATTGATGTATACCTGTTATGGCCCATATATACAGCCATTTAGGAGGAAGAAAATAAAGGAGATAAACAGAAATGGTCAAAGAAAAATAAAAAGGTGACTGGGCAGGCCTCCCGCATCCACACTTCACTCCCTCCCAACTGGTGAGGCTGACTGTGCTCCTCCAATCTTCTTGTCCATGACTCTGATTTGGCCTCAGGGGCAGCCAGGTCCCTGCTCATGATTAACCAGTAGCTTAGGATTCAAAAGTTCAATATATTCTTGCTTTTGAAGGATGATTTCTTTTCCCTGAAAGTCTACTGATTTCGTTTTCACTCAGAGCAACACAAATGTTCCATCCTTTCCAGGGTCTCAGACAATGAAATCATAACTTCACAAAATTTCTGTCACTTTCACCTTGCTAAGTAGTTATTCTTTGCTGATCAATTAAATCCAGGCAGGTAGATCCTCTCGTAACTACTTTAATCTTTTGAAAGGTATAGTCAGCAAGTCAGGAATTTATTCCATGTGCTGCTTTACACAAAATTAAGCTTGCAACATCTGTCCAACTCTGCTCCATCTTGCCTTTGTGTTCTAAAATCTAAACTAGGGAGTATCTGTTTGTGCTTTTATAGTTTACAAATTACCTCAAATGACTTGTCACTGCAACTCTCATGGGGATTATTATGCCCATCTTACAGATGAAGAAAACAGACTCAGGAAAAGTAAGCAACTTGGACGATGTTAGAGAGAGAGATCCAGATGGAGCCAGAATTTGGAAGGTCTAAATTCCTTGTTTATTTCACTGCTCTTTATCTGAAGAGTACCAAACTGTACTCCTACTGTCTCACAATTATAATCAGCAAAGTCCCACACAGCTTACTTAGAGCTGTCCCATGCAGCACCGGTTATGCTGTCCTGGCGTGCCATCACCTGCCCCCAGATCCTGAGGGCCAGCTCCACAAGCTGCTCGGACAACTCTCAGCCAAAGTCTCCTGTGGAGTCCTGAGGTGTTCTGAATACATTTACTCAGTTGTGTCCTCTTCCTAACATTTACTTTTGTGCTCCAGCAATCACTCGACTTTCATTATTGCCATGGAAAAAAGTTACATGATAGTGCTGCAGTCCCCACAAAGAAAACAGGAAAACTACCATATTGGAGGTTTAAACATAAATTTTACAGTGACCCAAACACATTGAAGGAAGCGGCTAAGGAAAAGAAGATAGCAAATGATCAGGGGCTAGTGGAAGTTATCTGACATGAAGAGTATCATAATAATAGTCTGGGAGTAATGGCCAGTTGGGGGTTATTTCCGAGTACTTAAGAAATATTAGTACCATTCTCTAAAGACTGATACTGATAGAATGACTAAAAGCACTGGCCTGCCTACTGCCAGGAAAGCATCCTCCAACATCCATTTCCAAACCCCCAATAAGAGAGAGGTGATTCTCTCCTCCGTTTTCATCCTCAGGTTGGTGAATCCCTACAGAGTATTCATCTTCCTTTTTAGAAATAGGTCAGTTCCTTCTGAATAAAGCCTACTGTCTCATTTCCACAGGCCAGGTTTGAATCCTATCCATAATCCTATTCAACCCTACTTGGTATTTTAATTAGGGGAGGATTTTAAACAATGGTTTCTTATTTCCACTGTATTTATCTGTATATTTCTATCTTCTGGAACCAACTTACTAAAACTCTCTAGAAAACTATCCTAAAATAAGACTACTACGTACTCATTCATTGAGAAATGACATATAAATTACCCAACACATCCTAACACTGAATATTTGCTTTAATAATCTAAAGTACAACCCTGCATCCTGAAATTGATACCATCCTGCAGTTGACACCTTTCAGATGTTCATATAAAGATACTAGTAGCTTCAACCACCTATTTCTATCTAGCACAATGCCTGTTACTAACTAGGTGATCAATGCTGAATACTATACCCTCACAAGTAAGAATTCAAATCAACAAAATATAGTTACTATCACAGATAATATACATTGTTTGGCCCCTTTCATCACCTTGACACAAGCATCATGGCTTCAGAATCTTATTAAGAATGGTATAAGCTAGAAAAAATTAAGAAAGCAACAACTTTAAAAGTTCATATGGATAAATATGCAAAGCCTCAAATGTTCTCTATTTCACAATTCAAGTCCATTTCTAAACTTGAATTTTCCCGGTAGTTTGGAAAAACCCCTTTGAAAATGTCACTCATTTACAGTATCACATTTCACATTCCAGCTCTTATTCACATGGCTATACAGCTGCATAAGTGTGTCTGTAAAATGTTTTTACTAGAAATGTCCTTTTAAGGACATTTTAAAATGACAAAAAGAACTAAAATAACGAGACTCTAAATTTACCTTTAGTTCACTTAAAACTTCTGCTCCATTGATTCTTTATCCATAAAATGAAAATAATTTATTCCAATACCATACCAGTTTCATCAAAGTGGGGGAAAAATTGCCAGCACTCTGAAAAGAATTTTTAACTTCTATCCAAACACGCGATCATCAACATCTTCATATTCCTTTGTGCCTGATAAATTTTCAAGGATTCAATAACAAACATTAAGTCAAATGACTTCAATTTTTCCTGCAATCTTCAGAAGGTGGGAGAACTATCATGTATATCTGATATGTATCTCACTGGCCCTCTCCCTACCATAGCTCATCATCCAAGAAAAAGTGTGATCTAAACAAGGTTTAGTAGATTATCGGTGGTATTATGTACTGGTTAAAGCACCATGCTAATAAACTCATCACGGTCTTAGGATTAATCTTTGCAAAAGCCAGTTAGTTTCTATTCCTCCCAAGGACCCAGGCTGCACTACAAGCTTCAGACAGCTTTCTTACAATGTGTCCCACTGGTCACAAAACAGGGAGGGAGTACTGGCAAGGAGATAAATGGATGAAAACAAATTTCCACAAACAGGGGGGGGAAAAAAAGCCATGTATGATAATTGAATCTTATCTATAAAGAAAAAACATACATTCTTACACTCTTTTTCTTAACTCTATGTTAAACTTATTTCGTCTAAAATACTGGTGACTAACATTAACACCAGACTCCTGCATTTTAGAACTGCCTGATAACGTTCTACACAAAGCTACCGTAAAGGCCCTCTTACTTGTTACCCAATTTGTGTACCAAACTGTTCGCTCTATACAGACATTCTTTTCCTCTTTTTAATATTAACCTTACCAATTTAAAAATATTTATCACTAAGTTACTTGAATCAGAATATCGTGAAAAATTCAGCTAAGAAATTATTCATAAAACTGTATTCTGTATTTTATTTTTCAAACAGCCAGTGTCCACATTTTAAATGCAGAATTTGCAAATATAAATTAGTCTAATAATTCAATTAAAAATAAAACAAAAACAATTTCCTTTAGTATCACAATACATAAAATGGTATTATAAACTCCAAATGGCAAGGTTTACTACATGACAATAATGTCAAGAAGCTCTGAAACTCATTAAACCTCTTAATGAATAGGTCAGTTTAAAGAACATTTCTCTGTTCCATGATTATGCATGAAACAAGCTTTCACTATATTATGAAGGCTCAGCAATTTATTCATGGCATAATATGGGGTCAAGCAAAATTTTATTTTTACAATGACAATAAAAAACACATTTAAACAACAACAAAAATCCTCCCAATTGTTTAAAAACAATTTTTGGAGGGTAAAATGTATTTTAAAATATATTGACTTACCAAATTTCAGTTGCCAAGCTGCTGACCACTGATGTAAAAGTCTGTATTTAAAAATATCACAGACATCTTTTAACAGTGAAAATTTCAATGTGATAAGTTTCATTGCAAAGCAATTTTCACCTGAGTAGAGTTTGAAATTTAGTGCTCATTATGTTTGGAGGAGAAGTGGGGAAAGAAAGACCCACTGGTGTCAGATACTGAGTTTGTAGTTCTTTCACAATGATTTCCCAGAGGGCTGAAGAAACATCAACTATTTTACCTTCCAGGACATATATGATGCCCCCTTTTCTCCAATAAATTTGTTCTGGCATTTTATAAATTCTCAATATCCATATTCCTGTTTACCCATTTAAGCACAGCAACTCAAAATTCATTCAGTTCTATACAACAGTGTCTATATTATGTACATGTTTAATTATCAAGAGAAAATAGAAAATAAAATTTACAGTGATTGAGAAAGGGTCAGAAAATGGGATAGGAAAAGTAATACTGTATAATCAGAATATCCTATTATCCTACCAGTTTCAGTGACAAGGTTTTTTCCTTTATTAGTTGAAATACAAAGGCGGCATAGGGGATCCCAGGAAAATAACACTATATATCAGAAAATTCAACGTGCTCCACCATCAGGATTTCCATTACACATTTAATTTCTTCTGTACAATTTTTATAAACTTGTTTTTCTTTTCAAAGTCATCAGATTTCCAGATTAAATTCAGCACTACACAGTATGCCCTTGAAGTAAAATGAGGTTACCTGCTTTATTTGGATACCAAGTTCCCTTCCAGACAGCATTAAAATAAAGACAAGTAAGACTACACAGATAAAATCCAGTATAATTCAAATCCAACAATGAAAAATTTCCCCCATTTTGTTGCAAAATTCTTTCTACTGAAATGCTCTGCTACAATAATAAAAAGCATACATTACATATAAAAGATACCAGTGTACTAAAAAGTGACAGAAGTGGACTAGCAAATCCTTCAAAGCACATTATATAAATGACTAGCATTTAAAAACATTTTCCTATAAAATGTAGGTCATATACATTTATAAATTGGCGAGTTTATTTCTAAAGCAGTGATGTGTGTGTGTTCAAATAGTTAGCTGTTCTGTACAATATAATATCTACTCAATTCAAACTACAATAGGTTTGTCTTTCTTTGTATTGAAGTTGAACAAATTCATCTGATCAGCTGAGAAACCAAGGTTGAAAAATAAGTATCTAAAAATCAAAGTAGAAAGTTCAGCATTGTTGAAATGTAGCTATGAAATATGAAGAGAACTATTTCACAATGGAGCTGAAGTCACCTCAAAACTTATGGGCTTGAATCTAAAACAGAAACAAATATTAAAATCCAAAGCAAACCACAAAGTTAGGTAGCAGTACAGAAGCAGGAAAAAAAACCACACCCCTTCCTTCAGTGTGATGGGCACTAAGTTTTGCAGTCTTCCTCCATCTTGCAGAAGAGTGGTAAGGCCATTCAATGCTTAGTGAAAGTGAGTACAGATGAAGTCAGATTTAGCCTGTCTCCCCTGCAACTTCAATTATGCTGTGTAAACAGTGTTACGTTCCAATAGGAGGAACAATGGAATTTGCTTATAAAAACTGATTAAAGATAATCATTATTACATGAAATAAAGATAATAACTCTGAAATGTTTTTAGAACTTTCCTGATGCTACTTGTAAAGTTAGCACTGCTATGTATTATTGCTTACATACAGTACAACATCATATGCCTTCTAACATAAAGCAGTACTGTGATTTGTTTGTACATATTTACAGATTCTTAAAAACAAGCTGTAAAAACATTACATACTTTCAGACAATACAAATTAGCACATTGGTACTCACTTCAAAACAAATGGAATGCATAACATTAATAAAACATCATAAAGGAAGACGCACATAAAAGTCCTTGATTGTCAAGACACGTTTATATATAAACTCTAACTGTGCAGAATTAAAGATTCAATCATAGGTACATCCTTATTTGATGAACCATATTTACAGCATGGTATTGCATAAAAAAATAAAATAATGTTTACAGGGTTTTACTTTTTTATCCATTGGATTAAAGAAAGCAACAAACACAACAAGAAATGTTTGTCTGCTGTAGTTTGTTTCCTACTAAAGTTTAAGTGAAAGAGGAAACATCCGTTTTTTATTTGCAGAATATAGCAAAAACAACTGGAAAATTATTTCCCTGAAATAAAGCAATTTGAAACGGAAAAAGTTTAAATTAAATTGCAGAGTCAAAAAGTTTCTCATCAATTATAATAGTGCTTCAAGTAAATATACTGTGGAAAAATGAGTCCTAGTTTAAAATGTTCTAAGTCTAAGAAATAGTTTTACAGTAATGCCTACTTTTAAGTTTCCCGGCTTTTTTTTTTAAACAGCCCTTTAAAAACCCAAATTAATAAAATGAAAGAAGTGGCAAAAGATCTAACCTAGCTGGCACTTTGCAAGCTTCTCTGGCCTGTGGAAATGAAAGCCTACCCTGAGCACAAGGCCTCTTTTGCCTCTCAGAACAAGAAAATTACCCGACCACTGGCAGTCCTCACTCAGCCAGAGCTAAGAGGATGGATTTCTGTGGTATCAACTAGAAAATCTGCAAGTAGATCCAAAAAATTTAAGAGCCACTTCAAATATTCTGAACTAAATGAAATATGTGTACAGTAAGTTAAAAAACAAACGCGCTTTTAGAAGATGTTCAAGAGATATTACTTCATCTAATGTCATCTGTTTCCAATCTTCAAATGTGAGAACAGGTTCTAAGAAAGCACACCTTGGCTCACATTTCACCAAGTTTAAGGATGTAAGAGTATGTTTTCATAGAACAATTTGCTCACCAAGAGAAATTAAAAAACAAAACAAAACCCAAATTGCAAAAGGATATCCTCAATATTCTGATTTAAAGCAGCACAAAAGGCTACTTGCTTTCTCTGTTAATGCCCAGATAGAAATTAAGTAACTTTCTGAAGCAAAATGGGGAAACCCAACTGTTGAGATGTTTATCATATGATGATAATATTAATACACGGTAACTCTGGTAGGCATGTAAAATTTCACAGTAAAGAGAGTAATGACTATACTTTAAGTGGTAAGTCAGTAAATTATGCCAAAGTATCATTTACCTCAAAATATGCTTCTAATGTGGTAGAAAAGTCTGCCATTATGTAGATGTACAGAAATAAGGCGAACACAGGAATGCAACGCCTGAACTTCTTTCTACTTGCATTGACTGCCACTTTCAAAGGCTTACTGCTCAGCAGTACAGCCACATTCTAGAAACTGTGCTGGTGATGTTAACACAAACCAAAAACCCCAGTTTATTCTGTACCAAGTTCTCAACAGAACAGAAATTCTGATCAGGCTCAAAACAAAAACAAACAACTCAGGACATCAATGCCTACTATCACCCAATAAACAGTATGAGAAAAACACAAATGCCTATTCCTACAGAGAGCACAGTTTCATTGTTAACATCTCGCCTGAATGATGACTTCTTGAGGTTGTGATGTGCAACGCAAGACACACCATACTTAAGAGTCAATAATGGCAAAACTTAAATATATACTTCAAAGAAGTCTAAAATTCTTGAAAAATTTGGCAGCAAAGAAAGCTGTCAAATGGGAAAGTTTCAAGCAAAGTTTAATAACCAAAGTATAGAGGAAACCACATTAAACATAATTTATATTTCTTATCATAAAACACCATATATTCAAAATAAATGTAAAAGATGTTAAGGTTAGATATTTCTTTGTTCCCTTTCTTTATGAGAACAGTCTTGGGATAACATTAAATAAAATAAAAAATAATTTAAAATGTAGAACATTCTATACTGAAACAAAGACTGAAGGTCTATAAGGCCAATATAAAAGCTAAAATGGAAATTAACAAGAAAGCTGCATCTTCAAGGGGTATTAATTTTAGATTACTGATGCTCTATCAGTATGTGTGCATTATGACAAAGATGGTGGAAATTTAAAATAAAAAACAAAAAAGTTGGAACAAATTAAAGAGGATAATAAAATCAATATAACTGTTATTTTCCAAAAATTAAAACTGTCCAATGTGTAACTCAAACCATCATTCTTTAGAAAAGTATATATATATATATATATATATAATATGTATATATATAAAAGCATTATTTATTGTACCATGCTGTATTAAGACAAAATATTAAAAAAAACATTCGTGGTATAAGGATAAAGTCTGTAGTTTATTTAGATTTTGAAATGCAACAAAAGGTTTCCGATCACTCATCTAGCTGAAAAAGAAACTGTAGTTACTAGAATTAGTAAACACTTTTGGTTTGTAAAATTGTAATGAGCCGTGTTCATTAAAAAGTAACTCAAGATAAAATAAGCAATTAAAATGCCCATTTCTTTAGTTTCTCTGGATACTGTTTAATTATCCAATCTATCAAGATTCTAGAAAGAGAAGGATTAAACCAGATTTTACAGTTCCAAAGATACCCAATTTCCTTTTATTGTCAAAAATTAAAATTTTCAATTATGAGATGATTATGACACAACCATATCAAACCTAAAAATCTAAAATTTTTTTTACTTTGAGAAATCAAAAATACCAAATAGATTCTAAGTGCTCTATGTTAACTGAAGTGTATATGTAAAGTAAAATACAATTAAGCTTTAAAACGTGGAATATACATTTTGTATAAGCATTATGTTCTTGGGAATGTAATCTACAGAGTATCTTCTTACTAAAACTTCAAAACCTTGATACTTGCACATGAAAAAATCATAAAAAATATCTAAGTACAACTGTACAAAGAAACTGACACCAATATGCATACTTCCATATAGAAGTGAATGCTTCAACAGTTATGTATTTTGGTAAAAGTTTTGAAAGTATGCATATTTTTTAAAGTAATTAGGCTTTTAAATAGTGGAGTCTTAGACTATCAGATTTTTATTACTTTTCTCAAAAAGAAAAAGTCGATATAATGCAAAATGAAAATCAAGGGTATATGGCATATCATTCTTTAAAAGGTGGTTTCTTTTTTCCCCTCATAGGACACACTAATTTATTTAAGCCATAATCTCTTGACATTTAAACTTTTAAGTTCACTCTGTCTGTAAAGTATACTCAGATTCCCTGCTGAAGTGCCATGACTATGCTGAAAACTTAGAAACAGTATGAGTAAATTTCACACAATTACTAATCTCCTAAGAATGTACAATGATATCAGTTAGGAAACAATTGTGCGAAAGTCTCTTTTTTTTTTCCTTTTAAACTTGGTGTAGGTGGAATAGCAAGTTTCTGATCTAAAACAAGTAATGCATTGCTTCTGTAAAGGTGACAACATGTAAGGCAGTTCAAAGAATGCTGACTAACCAAACAAAAACACAGTTATTGGATTATCTTGCTATTCATATCAGCTTAACTTGTTTTAACGCATTGCTCTTAAATCTGTACAGCACTCCATTTTACACAGAGTAACCCCACTCTTGATTAATCTGTTCTAAAGTGCCAGTATTATTTACACATTTTTTTTTTTTAGCCAAAAGTCTGGCCAGTTGTAGCATCAGGTGAGGATGTCATCCCAGCTCTATTATCATTTACATTCACCAAGGGAAATTCTGGAAACTCAGCACTTGTCCCTGGTCCCCGAAGGTTCACCTGTCCATTGGCAGTGCTAAACTGAGTAGCTATTCCAGCTCTGGATCCATGATATGGAGCACGGAAGGGTTGTTCAAAAGAGCTCATTTGGTAAGCTTGGTGGACAGGCTGAGCCTCAGCTTTCTTCTGAGAAGTCACTTGATCCAAAAAGTCCTGTGTTGATGTGGCAGAAGCATGGTTTGTCTCATCACCTGAAAAGGGAAATGAGTGCTGTGAATCACCAACTATGAGTCCAAAGTGGGATTTATCCGGAGTTGTTCTTAGTGGAGAATTCATTCCTGAACGAAAGCTATTGATGGGCATGGCTGCATAGACTTGCTTGTCTATGGAAGAGAATGCTGGCTGATTTGGAAGGGTCTGGTTATCAGTCACAAAGTTAAGGCTCGGGCTATTCAAATAGGCATCATTTTGGCTAGTTCTGTCCAAAGCCTGCTGCAGAAACTTTGAGTATTCCTGCAACATGTTGGCTTTATCTGATGAGGATGCTTGGGAGCTTGATCCAACATTCTCCGACTGGGTAACCTCAGGTACTTCTGAAGAATTTATTGATATGCTAGAAGTCACCTCAGTGTCCGCAACACTGAATGATATCTCATGCTGTCCATTAGCTTTATGGGAATAATGATCCAACAGAGTCTGTAGTACCTCATCTGGAATAACATTTTTGTCGTGATTACTCTTTATCTCCACATTCAGTGCCTGTGAATCTAATATGGATGCTGTGGTACTCTCATCAATGACACTTGCCACAGCTGCTTGTGTTACAGACGGCTGAGAAGCTATAGTGCCCACATTCAGCGCATACTCCCTACTATTGTTACTCGCTGCCTGAAGATACCGCTTCTTCTTCAAAAACTGCATGGCATCATCATAGTTAGTGCTACTGTGCACAGGTTTACTGGGCCCCTCTTGCAAATTGTCAACCTGGTCAATATCAGCATTGCCTTCTGAGTCCAGTAACGCTTGTTTGTCCACAAGTTCAAAAGCATATTTTGAAACTTTGCTCTCTTCATATGTGGATAAAGGTGAAATCGTTTGATTCTGCTCCAATGGCTGTTTCAGACTTCTCTTACTATTAATTTTCTTGAGGACCAACTTAGGTGGATGTATTTCTCCTGATGCATCTTCTAAATGCGATCCCCCAACTGAGGAATGGGGCATTTCCACAGCATACTCTGCCACCATATACTCATCTTTCACTTTCGTACTTGACGAGTAAAGAGGCAAGTAATCATTTTTGTCCTTCTTTAGGTCAGATTTGTCCAAAGAACTCTCTTTGTCCATCCCGGATGATTTTTTCTCAGTTTTCTGCCTTTTCTTTTTTGGCAGTGAGTTATCTTTTGGTGATGTAGAAAAGCCAGAATCTTCCTCAGATGTCAGAAGGCCACCTTTGATGGCACATCTGTTTAGTTTTTTATCATGATTTTCATGGCACATACGTTTATGTTTCAAAACACGATCTGTTCTGGAAAAATACTGTCGAATTCAAAGTTCGGAAGGGAGTTTTTTGTTTTAGTTTTGTGTTTTGGTCAACCAAGAAAAGAAAAGAAAAAAAGCAATTAATATAAAGATAGATATAAGTGTAATAATATGAGCAACTCCAAACTAATTTCCTGAGCCAACTGTCTATTATAAATTGAATCAACAACAGTTAGGAAATTCTTCAAATAGCTTTAGTAGTTACTAACATTTTCTAATTTAATTCATTAGAATTATTTTATCACTGAATTCCAGACAGAAGACTTTCAATGTCAGTCATGCCTCAATAAAGTAACTTTTTAAAAAATTCAAACCACATCTTACCTGTAAACAGTATTCACACTGGTAAGGTTTTTCTCCACTATGAGTTCTCTTATGCCTTTCCATATGGTATTTTTGAATGAATCTCATACCACATTCATCACAGCGAAATGGTTTTTCACCTAGTATATGATACATAAAGTTTAAAACAAAACAAATACTGTGAAATATAAGTTAGTGAATTACTTTACCACAAGAATCTCTAATAAATTACTTTACCACAAGAACGCTGCCATACTTTGTTCTTTTTAAGTGACATAAGTCTTTATTCTAAATATATCTTCCAATTTATTTTGTCAAGAATATCTTGCTTTACAAAAATGAAAGAGAGCGGCACATGCCATTGAGAAGACAAGACTGAAGGCACACATGCTCAATCTCCCAGCCTTTTATTATATGTACACATAAAATACTCTTTCCATAGAGACCAGTATGACCAAGAACTTCACAGTAATATGAATGGGTCTCAGTAGAGTGGTTAACGTCTAATCTTTTTTTCAATCATACAAAAAATATTTTAGAAAAATTTTTGAAAAAGAAAAGGTTACCCATACATAGACCAACACAATTCTGAGTATATTTTTTTTAATTCATGTCTTTTCAAAGATTTTTGTGCTTAAATAAAATCTAAATCCTAAGAAAATATATTTTAAATCTAATTTATCAAAACATAAAACAAGTTTAAATCAGAGCTAGGTTTTAAAAGTAATGTTTGTTTATATTGATTCTCTTTTCCTCAACTCAAATGAGCATTTTTCAAGTCCTTCTGGGAAAGAATTAAAATGAGCGATGTTAACTGGACACAGAACCCCCACCCCACCTCCAATTTTTTTTAAAATGACAAAAGGACTTCTTAGCTTGAAGGAACCATCTTATGAAGATCTAAAATAGTTTGCACTGATGAAGCCACAGCCTAAGTAAACAGAAGGGTGTGACGAGAAGTCACACCCTTCACCTATTTGGAAAACCACTGTTTCTACTTTATTAGTCAACAAAATTTTACTAAATTCTTCTCCTCTACCCATAACCCCTCTGTAAGAGGTTAAAAATTAAAGACTTGTTACTTGTCCTTAAACAGTTTATAACATAATTGGGAAAACATGATACAAATATTACAAGGGAACAACTAACAAAACTATACCCAGCTCTGGTTTACTTTCACAACTTTATAACCCACTAGCTCTCTTCTTGAACTTTCCTCCAGTCAAATTGAAGAACCTACCATCCTCATGCTTTCCTACTTCTGCCTGTTTCATGCTGCTCCTTAAGTCCACTTCTGTGTGTTCAGATACTACGCCCCTCTCGAGGACCAACCCACCTGCTCTAGAATACGTTGCCCTATTCTCCCAGAGGAAAGGTATCTTTATCTTCTCTGTTGTTCAGTTGCTAAGTCCTGTCTGACTCTCTGTGACCTCCGGGACTACAGCACACCAGGCTTCCCTGTCCTTCACTATCTCCCAGAATTTGCTCAAACTCAAGTGATGCTATCCAACCATCTCATCCTCTGTCGTCCCCTTCTCCTCCTGCCTTCAATCTTGACCAGCATCAGGGTCTTTTCCAATGAGCTGCCTCTTCGCATCACATGGCCAAAGTATTGGAGCTTTAGCTTTTGCATCAGTCCTTCCAATGGATATCCAGAGTTGATTTCCACGAGGACTGACTGGTTTGATCTCCTTGCAGTCCAAGGGACTCTCGAGGGTCTTTTCCAACACCACAGTTCAAAATTCTTTGACATTCAACCTTCTTTATGGTCCAGCTCTCATATCTGTACATGACTACTGGAAAAACCACAGCTTTGACTAGATGGATCTTTATCAGCAAAGAGATGTCTCTGCTTTTTTAATATGCTGTCTAGGTGTATCACAGCTTTTCTTCCAAGAACATCTTTTCATTTCATTAAATTATCATCAAATTATCTTCTTTAACTTTCCACAGAACTGTAGCTGTACCTTTCCTAAGGCACTCATTACTTTCATCTCAATAATTAGTCTACAACTCTACTCTTTTACTAAAGTTCTTTAGGTCAGAATCGGGGCCCAAATTATCTTTATGTAGCTCAAATTACTTAGGGCAATTTTTTAAGTGCCACATGAATGGCATAAAGGATTATTACAGAGGCTTGTTAGTGGAAAAAACCATTATCATGAACTGGCATGGTTTGGAAAAGTTTCTTGGAAGTGTCAGAATCTATGCTGAGCAGTCGTTAAAAGAGACTGTGTATATGTGATTAAAGCCAAGAAAAGAATATTTAGTGGGGAATAACAGAGCAAGTAAGGGTTTAGATATTATAAGATATACTGGAGAATCACAACAAACTGTGAAAAATGGGAATACCAAACCACCTGACCTGCCTCCTGAGAAATCTGTATGCAGGTCAAGAAGCAACAATTAGAACTGGACATGGAACAACAGACTGGTTCCCAATATAGGGAAAGGAGTACGTCAAGGCTGTATATTGCCACCTTGCTTTTTTAAGTTATATGCAGAGTACATTATGCGAAATGCCAGGCTGGATGAAGCACGAGCTGGAATCAAGATTGCCAGGAGAAATATCAGTAACCTGAGATATGAAGATGACACCACCCTTATGGCAGAAAGTGAAGAGGAACTAGAGAGTCTCTTGATGAAAGTGAAAGAGGAGAGTGAAAAACTTGGCTTAAAACTCAATATTCAAAAAAAGATCATGGCATCTGGTCCCATCACTTCATGGCAAAAAGATGGGGAAACAATGGAAACAGTGACAGACTATTTTTTGGGGCTCCAAAATCACTGCAGATGGTGACTGCAGCCATGAAATTAAAAGACACCTGCTCCTTGGAAGAAAAGCTATGACCAATCTAGACAGCATATTAAAAGGCAGAGACATAACTTTGCCAACAAAGGTCCGTCTAGTCAAAGCTATGGTTTTTCCAGTAGTCACGTATGGATGTGAGAGTTGGGACTGTGAAGAAAGCTGAGCGCAGAAAAATTGATGTGTTTGAACTGTGGTTTTGGAGAAGACTCTTGAGAGTCCCTTGGACAGCAAGGAAATCAAACCAGTCAATCCTCAAGGAAATCAGTCCTGAATATCACTGGAAGAACTGATGCTGAGGCTGAAACTCCAACACTTTGGCCACCTGATGCAAAGAACTGATTCACTGAAAAAGACCCTGATGCTCAGAAAGACTGAAGGCAGGAGGAGAAGGGGACGACAGAGGATGAGATGGTTGGATGACATCACCAACTCAATGGACATGAGTTTGAGCAAGTTCTGGGAGCTGGTGATGGACAAGGAGGCCTACCATGCTACAGTCCATGGGGTTGCAAAGAATTGGACACGACTGATCGACTGAACTGATACTGGAGAAATGGTGCCTAAGAAGAGACTTTAACTTGGCAATAAGTCAACTATTTGAAACTTTCAAGAATGCCAACTTCAGTAATTGCTATGGAGTTAACTAAATTTTAGGGCTGAAGGGACTTTGCAATGACTTCAAACTGTGCTCTTGGGAGCTCCACAGAGGCCCCCAAAGGCTAATGTGGCAAATGGCTCTAAGCTTCCACCCAGAATTCAGGAGGAAATAGCTCTACTTCTGTACACAGGGGGTCTGAGTAAGGACTCCAAAGGTTTAGAGACTAGAATGAAGAACCTAACACAACTAACCTCTACCAATTTACTTATCATTACAAAAACAAAGTCCAGAAAAGTTAAGGTATTTGTCCAACAAACGCTGGGAGAGAAGATCACTTACTTAGAACATTTCAAAGGGAAAGAAATGAGAAAAAGGAGGTGAGAATAGACAATCCATTCGAGATTAAGAATTGTTAAGGATGAGGAACTTAACTAAAACTGAAATGGACTATTATGGTGACTAATCAAAAGAACAAGATCTCAGAGGAACTAGGATGAAAAGGGAAAGTACAAGTATTATTTTTTAAAAAGTAAGAATAGATGCATATTTTGAAGTAAAAAGATGTATATGATAGAGCACATTAAAATCAGAAGTTGATTTAGATCATTTTTCAAAAGTGAGAGAGGATAAAGAGAAAATTAGTGAATGAATTAGAATTCAACTAATTCTCCATGAGAAGACTTTAATATTGTTAATAATGATATAACACCTCACACTGGTCAAAGCAGAAGGTAACACACTGATCCTAAAATTCAAATGGAAATGCAAGGGATTCAGAGCAGCTAAAGCAATTTTGAAAAAGAAAACTCAGATTTCCCAACTTCAAAACTTACAGCCAAAGGCCTAAGGAGACATACATATTAAATAACAGAACTGAGAGTCTAAAAATAATCTTTACATTTACAGTTAACCGACCTTTCATTATAGTTGCCAAGATACTTCAGTGGGGAAAAAGTCTTTTCAACAATAATACTGGGACAATTTGATACCCATATGCAAAAGAATGGGATTGGACCTCAACTTCGCATTGCATACAAAAATTAACTCAAAATAGATCATAGGCCTAAATGTGAAAACTATAACCATCAAACTCTTTAATATATGAATAAATCTTGACTTTAGATTATGTGGGCAATGATTTCTTAGATATCACACCAAAAGCATAAGCAACCAAACAAAAAATAAATAAAATATACCTCATCAAAATGAACCTTTGTTCTTCGAAGGACACTATCAAGAATGTGAACAGACAAAATGCTATGGTAGCTGCTGTGAGAATTAATCTGCCAAAATGTTAAACTTAGAATTACCATATAAGCCAACAGTTTTACTCCTAGGTACCAACCCAAAGAACTGAAAACAGGTATTCATTCAGAGATTTGTAAACCAAAACACATAACAGCATTATGCACAGCAAGCAAAAGACGGAAACAACCCAAGGGTCCACCAACAGATGAATGGATAAACAAAATGTGATACATACAGAAGATGGAATATTTTTCAGCCACAAAAAGAAATGAATTTCTGATACATGATATAACATGAATGAACCTTGAAGAAATCATACTAAGAGAAAGAAGCTAGACATAAAAAGAACAAATACTGAGTGATTCCATCTATTAGAAATACCTAGAATAGGCAAATTCACATGGATAGAAAGTAGAATAAAGGTTACCAGGGATTGGAAGAGAGAGGAAAGGAGGGTTATTGCTTAATGGCTACAAGTTTTTGTTTGTGTATAATTTTGTTACACAATGTTATAAATATACTTCATGCCACTACATTGCATAGTTAAAAATTATTAAAATGGTAAATTTAGTTACAGTTTTTTTTCTTATAAGGTGAAAAGACAACCCAGGAATGGGATAAAATATTTTCAAATCATGTTTCTGAAAAGGGATGTCTATCTAGTGTATTAAAAAAGCAACCCAAAAACCACTTATAACTCAACAGTAAAAAGACAAATTATCTAATTTAATAACAAGCAATGGATCTAAACAGACATTTCTCCAAAGAAAATACACAAATAACCAATAAGTACATAAAAAATGCTCAACATTCTTACTTATTATGAGTGTTGAGTGAAGTCACTCAGTTGTGTCCAACTCTTTGTGACCCTATGGTCTGTAGCCTACCAGGCTCCTCCATCCATGGGATTCTGCAGGCAAGAGTACTGGAGTGGGTTGCCATTTCCTTCTCCAGGGTATCCTCCTGACCCAGGTCTCCCGCATTGTAGGCAGACGCTTTACCGTCTGAGCCACCAGGGAAGTCCCTTCCTTACTTATTAGGGAAATGCAAATCAATATCACAATGAGATACCACTTCATACCCAACAGGACAATTACAGTAGAAAGGACAATAATAACAAGCGTTAGCACGGATGCAGAGAAACTGGAATTCTTATGCTTGGGTGGTAGGATTGTAAAGTGGTGCAGCATCTTTGGAAAACAATTTTGCAGATCCTTAACAGTTACCATACCATATAACTCAGCAATTCCACTCCAAAGCATACACCTAAGAGTACTAAAACATTATTTCCACACAAAAACAAATAAGTAAAAACAACCCAAATGTCCCTTAATAGAATAAATGAACAAAACATGGTATATTCATACATGGAACATCATTTAGCTATATAAAGGAATAGAAGTACATGTCGCAACATGAATGAACTTTTAAAACAGTATGCTAAGTGAAAGGAGTTAGGCAAACAAACCACCTACTGTATGATTCCATTCATATGAAATGTCCGTAACAGGGAAATCCATAGAAACAGAAAGTAGATTAAAGATTGCCTAGTGCTGGGAGGTATGGGTACAGGATTTTAGAATGGTGAAGGTTATTCTAACTTAGAATAGACTGTTAAGAGTCCTGTGACAGTTGTACAACTCTGTCAATATACTATAAACTACTGAACTGCACACTTTAAAGGGATGGGGTTTTTGACACTGTGAATTATATTTCAATAAAGTTGCAAATTTATATACTGCAAGTTAACACAACTGACATCATACAAAGTGAGTAAGATTATTTCTTCCCGCAAGGCGCAAACAATTGAATTCAAAATAAATTAACTGGAGAAAAATCATGCTTGAATTATTAACTATGTATTAGTACATGTTGGGTAGGAAATGGCAACCCCAGTAGGCTACAGTCCATGTGGCTACAAATAGTCGGACATGACTGAATGAGTGACACACACACACACACACACACACACACACACACACACACACACACACATTAGTACATGATCAAGAATTAAAAGCTCATTTTACTAGAAGCAACATTAACAAACCTAAACAAAAAGGTACTAGAAACATTAATACCTTAAAAGAAATTTGTACAAATGTTCCCTTGTTGCTTAAAAAAAAACAAAAATCAAAACTAAAAAAACAAACAACTTTCATGGCCCCTTAAACAGAACAATTACAATGGCCAAGTCAGCCAGGATTAATGTAGACACAAATTTATCTTCCATAGTCATTTACTTTTTGAGTACTCACTTTTGATATACTTATTTCTAATCCTTTGTTTTCTCCTTTAATATTTTCCTTTTTCACTATATCATCTTTCTTCACATCTTTTTCTCCCATTCCCCCCTCCCTTCTTCTCTCACTTTTTAACTAGCTATTCCAGAAATAAGACTTTTTAAAATTTAAGTTTTGTCATTTAAGGATCCTTCTTTGTTTATGGATTAGATCACATACTTAAATGGTTCAAAAAAAAACCACACAAAAACACAAAACAATACAGACAAGTATATGGGAAAAAGTTTTCTTCCTATCTTTGCCCCTCCATTGGTACCCACATTTACTTGTTGGGGCTCTGTTTCCTTCCAGTTTCTTGACCCAAGCATAAAGAAAAATAAGTACATATTCTTTTTATAATTTTTCTCTCTTTCCTATGTGTCTATAGCATATTTTATTGTGTTTAGAGATCTTGTCAGTAGAAAAAGAATTAGCTCATTTGTTCTGACAACTGATATATCTTTCACTGATGGACACACATTTAACCAGTCCCTATTATTTCCAAATATTTCCTATTATAAATGATATTGTAATAGATATCCTGTCAATATATTAATTCATACATTTACAGGTACATTTGTAGGGTAAATTCTCAGAAACAGAATTCCTGATCAAATAATAAAAATATCTGTGATTGTGAAATACACTGACAAGTTGGTCTCCATGGAGATATTAATGTATATTTCACCACCCATGTATGAGTGACTGTTTTCCTATAACCCTGCCATAAACTACTATGTTGTTAAACATCTTGATGACTTCAAATACATGAAAAAACAGTATTTCAGTATGAGGTTGACCATCTTATATGTCATTTTTCTATGAACTGTCTATATCTATCTTTCACCTTTTATTTTTTTAAACTAGGTTGCTGATCTTTCTTGTGATGATTTATAAGAGCTTTATTAAAGAGACTGGTCTTTTGATTGTATGAGTTCTACAACTATTTTCCATGGGTTTTTTTTGGTGCGTGATTCTTTGTGACCCTACGGACTGAGGCCACCAGGCTCCTCTGTCCATGGGACTCTCCAGGAAAGAATATACTGAAGTGGGTTGCCACGCCCTCCTCCAGAGGATCTTCCCCACCTAGGGATTGAACCCGCATCTCTCATGTCCCCTAAAATGGCAGGTAGGTTCTTTACCATTAGTGCCATCTTTACATAGATGAATTATCAAACATTTATTTTATGGATATTAAATTTTGAGTACTTTCAGAATTTTCCCGTTCCAATCTGTCCATATTTTTAATGACACATAGGTAGTTTCATCTTTTACATTAAATCTGATACATTTGGAGCTCATCCTGAGGTAGAATGTGATGGATAAAAGTCTGTCTTTCCAGATGGCTATCCTGGTTTTCCCACATAATTTACTGCAAGGTTCAGCTTTACTTGATCACTTTTTTATCATAATCATATACTAGTAAGTTCTATGGGTCTATTTCCAGACTTTATATTCTATTCTATCAGACTATTAATAAGCCAGAACCAACATATTTTAGTTTTTAAGACTTTATATACTTTATCATTTGGTAGGACTAATCACTCTACGTGCTTCAGTCCATGGGGTTGCAGAGTCGGACATGACTTAGTGAACAACAATCCCCCTCATTGTTCTTTTATTTTTGTCTGGTTTGTTGTATTTGTCCACTTTTCAAAACACTTCTGAATTAGCTGGTCTAATATCTGGGGTGAGAGGAAGGGACAGTTGCCTGAAATATTTAGGTTAACTTATGGAAAACTGATACACTTTATGAGCTTTATGAAGATGCCTCTTCTAACTGAAAAAAAGAAAGGGAAAGAAGTTTTGTTCTGTGTCCTCAACAGAGTTTTAATAATTTCCCAATATGGAACTTTCCACATTTCTTATTGTGATATTATAAAGGGTTATTTTCTTCCATTATATCTTCTACTGTGTGTGTTATTTACATACAAAGTATATGGTTTTTGGCAGTTTTAGTGAATTTGCTGGTGTACAGTCATTTTCGGTTGACTCTCATGGGTTTTCCAAGTTTACAATAATATTGTTTGCAGACAGTTATTTTTAAACTATAATATTTTTCTCTTGCTACTTCTGCTGGCTACTATTCTCAAATATTATGTTAAAAATAATGGTAATAATGTGCTCTGTATCTTCTTCCCAACTTTGGTACTTTCATATATCTCTTAAATAGAAAAGAAAATAAAATGACTGGTAAATATTTCCTTAAGAAACATGAAAACACTTAAGTTAAATTTCTTTCCAGAGCCTCTCTACTGGAAAAGGAAGACAATCTATACAACACTTGAGTGACTTTAACGTGAACAGGAAAGGTTTGTTTACATGAAAAATACTAAGAATTTTGTAAATACTGTTTGCAATTCAGGAAAGCAATAACATGGTGAAGAAGAAACAATCTCAAGCTGTTCTACTAATGATACTTTTCCAATACCCAAGGAGCCTGGAGTTTCATTTTTACCAGTTATCAATGAGACGACGTTGCAGTGTTTCCTTTTTTCCCACTGCAGTGTTTTTTCCTGGTAACTTGACACTGAGTTGTTTAAGGGCAAGAATTCTTACTTAAAATGTGTGTAAATATTAGGGAAAATTATATACAAGAAACTGATAAGGACATAAGTTTTATGAACAAAATACCTCACAATGACAATATATTAATCTGACTTTTGGTAGTTTCAACCAATCTGCTTTTTCCTCTTCAATCATTCTAATCTGGCTTCTGTACTTACTTTATCAAAATGGTTGTCGTAGATCACCTTCAGGTTAAATACAACCAAATCTTTTCAGTTATCATAGCAGACCTCTCAGCAGGATTCGATTCAGGTGATCCCTTTCTTTTTTCTTGATTTCTGTGACATTCATGCTCTTTCAACCTCTCTAACGGCTCCTTCTCAATCAAGGCTCTTTCCAGTTCACTCTCCTCCCTCCAACTATGAAATATTTTAGTTCTTTATGGCTTCCTTCTAAACTACCTGCTTTTCTCCTTCTATATACTTATCTTTGGCAAGAAGGGAAACTCATCTATTTCCACGGCTTTAATTACTCTCAACTCTGAGCTCCAGATCATGCATCCAAACTGCCTACACTTCCATGACACTCAGGGATCTCAAATGTATCATATGTATCTCAAATGTATCACTAATGATCTTCAACCCACAGCTTAGTTCTTATCCAGACTCCCTCTTTGTATGAATTCTTACTCAAAATATGGATAAATATTAGGGAATTTCATCCACCTAGTTTTGCAAACCCGGAGGAGGCGATGGCACCCCACTCCAGTACACCTGCCTGGAAAATCCCATGGACAGAGAAGCCTAGTTGGCTGCAGTCCATGGGGTCACTAAGAGTTGGATACGACTGAGTGATTTCACTTTCACTTTTCACTTTCATGCACTGGAGAAGGAAATGGCAATCCACTCCAGTGTTCTTGCCTGGAGAATCCCAGGGACAGGGGAGCCTGGTGGGCTTCCGTCTATGGGGTCACACAGAGTCGGACACGACTGAAGTGACTTAGCAGCAGTAGCAGTTTACACAACTTTTCTCTTCAACCCCTCCGTATTCAACTGGTTAACACATTACTGACCTACTGATTCTACCTACTAAGTACCTGTCAAATCTGCCCAGTTCTTTCCGTTACTTTCCACTGTCATCACCCAAGTCCAAGATACTCTCATCTTCTGGCCTGGACTACTATCTAATATCCTCCTAACAACAGTCTCTTTGTGATTCACTCTTGTCTCTTTCCAATTCCACACCACAGCTAGATTTTATTAACATTAAGTACATGTGATCATGTATAAAGCCTACAGTTCCTAGGATCAATACACACACAAAGACGCAGCACTCCATTCATTACCATCTGGTCCCTGTATCTTTCTCTGATCTTTCTTTACAATACTCCTCTTCACCTTCTGAGCTCTAACCAAAACCTTCTTTCAATTCCTAGTACTGTCATGCTTTTTCTTCTCCCAGGATCATTTTCTCTTATAACTCCTCCTGCAAACCAATTCATCATCATGATAGTCAATCTAAAGTGCTTTACACTCAAAAAATAGTACCTACTATTCTTAGTAATCAGAATGAAAATGGCAATCATTTTAATAATGAAGTCTTCATAAAATCTAGGTCAAAATACTTAAATTATTTAGATATTATGACATCAAATATAATAATATAAAATACTATAATATTTAGGTATTATGATATCTATGACTATGTTCACATGGCCTAGTAATACATACTTGGTAACACAAGGGATTTTCTATCTTTAATAAGTCATAAAAGCAGAGAAAATAAAATTTACAAGTATAGCACATATTATACTAATCAAAAAAGATTATTCATTACTATGAGAACCACTATAAGTACTTAAGATTATAGATTCTAGAACCAGACTAGCTGGGTTTTAGTGCTATCTCAGGATTTCTTAACTGTGAGACACTGATCATGTTATTTAAATTCTTCTTAATATTCTCATCTGTAAAGTGAAAACATTAATAAAATACATATTGGAGCCAAATGTTAAATGAGATAACCTGTGTGAGTAACCAGTCTTTGCTTAAGAAAAATCTAGCAAATTTTAATAGCTCAATAAACATGAGCTATTAAACATATAACTTAAGAGGCTGATGTAAATGATTATCACTATATTAACACATTGATTACAGTTAAAATCCAGTGACTAGGCTACATATCCCAAATCAAAGTATCCTTAAGCTAGACAGACAATTCAGGAAAACAGGAAACAAGGAGGATTACTGAAATAATTATACAGAAACATAATCACACTCCCAGTAACTTGCTTTAAACTTCAGAGCATTTAAGAAATAAGAAGGTCACTTACTGCACAATTAAATTTATCTAACATTCTCAAAATGGCATACAACTATAAAGATGGAAAACACATTAGTGTTTGTCAGGAGTTAATTATGGAGGAGAGGGAGCGAAAGAAGTCGTGTGACTGTAAACAGACAGTACAAGGAAACTTTCTATAATAAGATGAAGGTACCAGTAAAATTTAAAAACAAATAAACACACAAACAAACAAACAGAAATAAGAATATCCTTGGCATATAGGAGGTCAGAAAGTTCATTTATCAGTCTAAGAAGAACCCATATACTATGCAGGAAACTATATATATATACATATATATGTGTGTGTGTGTGTGTGTGTGTGTGTGTATATGTACATATGTATGTATTTATTTTCTTGGTTATGCTGCATGGCATACATGGGATCTGAGTTCCCCAACTAGGGACCGAACCCATGACCCCTGCATTAGAAGCATGGAGTCAACCACTGGACTGCCAGGGAAGTCCCAGGAACTATAATTGATAGGAAATCATCTGAGACTAAAACCACAACCAATGAAGTACAAATTATGTTATTAAATAAAAACTGTGAAATTGCCACAGTAAAATGAAGCAATGTCAGTTAAACTGGTAAAAACCCAAAAGGGCTTAACTAGTAACAGTAGTAATTTTTGTGGGCAGCAAATTTTTTAAACCCACTTTTCAGGAAATACAGAACAATTTCAATGCCTGCCTTTTCAACTTTAGAAAGAAACTCTGGCAATGTTTGCCCTTTTTAAAATAACACACTGGGGTCACCATCTCCCCCCACAAAAGAAAACAATGAAAGAATTGTTTCATTTTTTTCTGGGCTTCTTTTCTTTGGTAAAGCAATGAAATTATACATTTACAGCGAAATTTCTTTAATGCTCTAGTTTTCTTAGAATTAAATAGCAAATGACAGGTGGGAAACTATGTTTTAGGCTACCATAGATTAGATTTTAGATTCCTTTTTTGTGACAAACAACACTAAAATAAAATTTAAAAAAAAATTATAAATTACCTCTATCTAGTAAGAGCAACATCCCTGATGCACTATACAAATTTTTAAAAATTTGAAAGTTGGTCTAGGAACTATTTGAAGAAAACAAAATCAAAACAACAAACACTGTCCTAATTCTGAAAATAAGTGAACATCATTTAAATATGGCAATTTCCACAGTTCATTTTCTGTCAGCCAATATACAACTTGTACTAATATATAAGCATATTAACACTAAGTAACTGATGTTCCAATGACAGCACCTAGAAAAACTTAAAGTAATATTAATTAACGATAAAGAAAAGGAAAGATATAAGCATCTGAATGCAGAGTTCCGAAGAATAGCAAAGAGAGATAAGAAAGTCTTCCTCAGTGATCAATGCAGGAAAATAGAGGATGACAAGAGAATGGGAAAGACTAGAGATCTCTTCATGAAAATTAGAGATACCTAGGGAACATTTCATGCAAAGATGGGCTCAATAAACGACAGAAATGGTATGGACCTAACAGAAGCAGAAGATATTAAGAAGAGGTGGCAAGAATACACAGAACTGTACAAAAAAGAGCTTCACGACCCAGATAATCATGATGGTGTGCTCACTCACCTAGAGCCAGACATCCTGGAATGGGAAGTCAAGTGGGCCTTAGGAAGCATCACTGCCAACAAAGCTAGTGGAGGTGATGGAATTCCAGTTGAGTTATTTCAAATCCTGAAAGATGATGCTGTGAAAGTGCTCCACTCAATATGCCAGCAAATTTGGAAAACTCAGCAGTGGCCACAGGACTGGAAAAGGTCAGTTTTCATTCCAATCCCAAAGAAAGGCAATGCCAAAGAATGCTCAAACTACCACACAATTGCACTCATCTCACACGCTAGTAAAGTAATGCTCAAAATTCTCTAAGCCAGGCTTCAGCAATATGTGAACCGTGAACTTCCTGATGTTCAAGCTGGTTTTAGAAAAGGCAGAGGAACAGAGATCAAATTGCCAATATCCGCTGGATCATGGAAAAAGCAAGAGAATTCCAGAAAAAGATCTATTTCTGCTTTATTGACTATGCCAAAGCCTTTGACTGTGTGGATCACAATAAACTGTGGAAAATTCTGAGAGAGATGGGAATACCAGACCACCTGATCTGCCTCTTGAGAAACCTGAATACACGTCAGGAAGCAACAGTTAGAACTGGACATGGAGCAACAGACTGGTTCCAAATAGGAAAAGGAATACGTCAAGGCTGTATATTGTTACACTGCTTATTTAACTTCTATGCAGAGTACATCATGAGAAATGCTGGGCTGAAAGAAGCACAAGCTGGAATCAAGATTGTCGGGAGAAATATCAATAACCTCAGATATGCAGATGACACCACCCTTATGGCAGAAAGTGAAGAGGAACTAAAAAGCCTCTTGATGAAAGTGAAAGAGGAGAGTGAAACAGTTGGCTTAAAGCTCAACATTCATAAAACTTAAGATCATGGCATCTGGTCCCATCACTTCATGGGAAATAGATGGAGAAACAGTGGAAACAGTGTCAGACTTTATTTTTCTGGGCTCGAAAATCACTCCAGATGGTGATTACAGCCATGAATTAAAAGATGCTTACTCCTTGGAAGGAAAGTTATGACCAACCTAGATAGCATATTCAAAAGCAGAGACATTACTTTGCCAACAAAGGTCTGTCTAGTCAAGGCTATCATTTTTCCAGTGGTCACGTATGGATGTGAGAGTTGGACTGTGAAGAGAGCTGAGCACCAAGGAATTGATGCTTTTGAAGTGTGGTGTTGGAGAAGACTCTTGAGAGTCCCTTGCCCTGCAAGGAGATCCAACCAGTCCATTCTAAAGGAGATCAGACCTGGGTGTTCATTGGAAGGACTGATGCTGAAGCTGAAACTCCAATACTTTGGCCACCTCACGCGAAGAGTTGACTGACTTATTGGAAAAGACCCTGATGCTGGGAGGGATTGGGGGCAGGAGGAGAAGGAGATGACAGAGGATGAGTGGCTGGATGGCATCACTGACTCGATGGACATGAGTTTGGGTAAACTCCGGGAGTTGGTGATGGACAGGGAGGCCTGATATGCTGTGATTCATGGGGTCGCAAAGAGTCGGACACGACTGAGCGACTGAGCTGAACTGAACTGATCTGAACCATCCAAATGTGGCATATATTGTGTTCTTCAGTCGCTCAGTCGTGTCCAACTCTTTGCGACTGCATGGACTGCAGCAGGCCAGGCTTCCCTGTCTTTCATCATCTTCGAGAGCTTGTATATGTAACATATGTAACTACTTTTTATTTATTTAAAAAACTAATTTAGACTACCACACAAGTCTGTCTTCCACAGATGTGGTTAAAATTTTTTTAAATTAGTAAAATGGCAGGATATATATCTTCAATAAAAAGAAATTTAAGTTAGAGTCTCAAAATGTAAAACAGATTTAAAATAGCAGTGAGCTAACATTATCCTACTTACATTTTAAATTAGTCCATCTATTTTTGAACTTAATATAAATCCCTAATTTCTAGCTACTTCTTCAAAAAAGTGTTCTAGAAAAAAAGTTCAACAGTTAAGACTACATTAAGAACAATAGGGGGTTATCAAATCAATAGACTCTATCAGTTCAGTTCAGTCACTCAGTTGTGTCCGACTCTTTGTGACCCCACAAACCGTAGCACGCCAGGACTCCCTGTCCATCACCAACTCCTGGAGTCCACCCAAACCCATGTCCATTGAGTCAGTGATGCCATCCAGCCACCTCATCCTCTGTCGTCTCCTTCTCTTCCTGCCCTCAATCTTTCCCAACATCAGGGTCTTATTTCAAATGAGTCAGCTCTTCGCATCAGGCGGCCAAAATATTGGAGTTTCAGCTTCAACATCAGTCGTACCAATGAACACCCAGGACTGATCTCCTTTAGGATGGACTGGTTGGATCTCCTGGCAGTCCAAGGGACTCTCAAGAGTCTTCTCCAACACCACAGTTCAAAAGCATCAATTCCTTGGCGCTTGGCTTTCTTTATAGTCCAACTCTCACGTCCATACATGACCACTGGAAAAACCATAGCCTTGACTACACGGATCTTTGTTGACAAAGTAATGTCTCTGCTTTTTAATATGCCATCTAGGTTGGTCATAACTTTGAAGGAGCAAGAAATCTATTATAATTTCATGGCTGCAGTCACCATCTGCAGTGATTGTGGAGTCCAGAAAAATAAAGTCTGACACTGCTTCCCAATCTATTTGCCATGAAGTGATGGGACCCAATGCCATGATCTTAGTTTTCTGAATGCTGAGCTTTAAGCCAACTGTTTCACTCTCCTCCTTCACTTTCATCAAGAGGCTTTTTAGTTCCTCTTTGCTTTCTGCCATAAGGGTGGTGTCATCTGCATATCTGGGGTTATTGATATTTTCCCGGCAATCTTGATTCCAGCTTGTGTTTCTTCCAGCCCAGCGTTTCTCATGATGTACTCTGCATATAAGTTAAATTAGCAAGGTGACAATATATATCCTTGACGTACTCCTTTTCCTATTTGGAACCGGTCTGTTGTTCCATGTCCAGTTCTAACTGTTGCTTCCTAACCTGCACACAGGTTTCTCAAGAGGCAGGTCAGGTGGTCTGGTATTCCCATCTCTTTCAGAATTTTCCACAGTTTATTGTGATCCACATAGTCAAAGGCTTTAGCATAGTCAATAAAGCAGAAATAGAAGTTTTTCTGGAACTGTCTTTTTGGACGATTCAGCGGATATTGGCAATTTGATCTCTGGTTCCTCTGCCTTTTCTAAAACCAGCTTCAACATCAGGAAGTTCACGGTTCACTTATTGCTGAAGCCTGGCTTGGAGAATTTTGAGCATTACTTTACTAGCATGTGAGATGAGTGCAATTGTGTGGTAGTTTGAGCATTCTTTGGCATTGCCTTTCTTGGGAGTGGGATGAAAACTGACCTTTTCCAGTCCTGTGGCCACTGCTGAGTTTTCCAAATTTGCTGGCATATTGAGTGCAGCACATTCACAGCATCATCTTTCAGGATTTGAAACAGCTCAACTAGGATTCCATCACCCCCACTAGCTTTGTTCATAGTGATGCTTCTTAAGGCCCAATTGACCTCACATTCCAGGATGTATGGCTTTAGATGAGTGATCATACCATCGTGATTATCTGGGTCATGAAGATCTTTTTGTACAATTCTTCGGTACACCTCTTCTTGCCACCTTTTCTTAATATCTTCTGCTTCTTTTAGGTCCATACCATTTCTGTCCTTTATCGAGCCCATCTTTGCATGCAATGTCTGACAGAATGTGGTACACTGGAGAAAGGAATGGCAAACCACTTAAGTATTCTTGCCTTGAGAACCCCATGAACAGTATGAAAAGGCAAAAAGATAGGACACTGAAAGATGAACTCCCCAGGTTGGTAGGTGCCCAATATGCTACTGGAGATCAGTGGAGAAATAACTCCAGAAACAATGAAGGGATGGAGCAAAAGCAAAAACACCACCCAGTTGTGGATGGGACTGGTTTAAACAAGGTTCAATGCTGTAAAGAGCAATACTGCATAGGAACCTGGAATGTCAGGTCCATGAATCAAGGCAAATTGGACGTGGTCAAACAGGAGATGACAAGAGTGAAAGTCAACAACATTCTAGGAATCACCAAACTAAGATGGACTGGAATGGGTGAATTTAACTCAGATGACCATTATATCTACTACTGTGGGCAGGAATCCCTTAGAAGAAATGGAGTAGCCATCATAGTCAACAAAGAGTCTGAAATGCAGTACCCGGATGTAATCTCAAAAACGACAGAATGATCTCTGTTCGTTTCCAAGGCAAACCATTCAATATCACAGTAATCCAAGTCTATGCCCCAACCAGTAACGCTGAAGATGCTGAAGTTGAACAGTTCTATGAAGACCTACAAGACCTTCTAGAACTAACACCCTAAAAAGATGTCCTTTTTATTATAGGGGACTGGAATGCAAAAGTAGGATGTCAAGAAATACCTGGAGTAACAGGCAAATTTGGCCTGGAGTACAGAATGAAGCAGGGCAAAGGCTAATAGAGTTCTGCCAAGAGAACACACTGGTCATAGCAAATACCCTCTTCCTACAACACAAAAGAAGACTCTACACATGGACATCACCAGATGGTCAACACCAAAATCAGATTGATTATATTCTTTGCAGCCAAAAATGGAGAAGCTCTATACAGTCAACAAAAACAAGACAGGGAGCTGACTGTGGCTCAGATCATGAACTTATTGCCAAATTAAGAATGAAATTGAAGAAAGTGGAGAAAACCACTAGACCATTCAGGTATGACTTAAATCAAATCCCTTATGACTATACAGTGGAAGTGAGAAATAGATTTAAAGGACTAGATCTGACAGAATGCCTGATGAACTATGGACAGACATTCGTGACATTGTACAGGAGACAGGAATCAAGACTATCCCCAAGAAAAAGAAATGCAAAAAAGCAAAATGGCTGTCTGAGGAGGCCTTACAAATAGCTGTGAAAAGAAGGAAGTGAAAAGCAAAGGAGAAAAGGAAAGATATGCCCATTTGAATGCAGAGTTCCAAAGAATAGCAAGAAGAGATAAGAAAGCCTTCCTCAATGATCAATGCAAAGAAATAAAGGAAAACAGTAGAATGGGAGAGACTAGAGATCTCTTCCAGAAAATTAAGAGATACAAAGGGAACATTTCATGCAAAGATGGCCTCAATAAAGGACAGAAATGGTAGTGACCTAACAGAAGCAGAAGATATTAAGAAGAGGTGGCAAGAATACACAGAACAGACTCTATACTGAATCCCTTATACCCCATCCCGTAAAAGAAAGAAACTCATCATCAGTTTATTTTCTTTCTTATCTGTGGCACTGTCTTCATATAAGACTGCACTAATACATATTAGCTTTCATTCTTGCTTTGTTTTTTTTAATTAACTAGGGTATCAAAGAGTGAAGGACCATTCTCTCAACAAATAGTCTGTTCATCAATAAAATCCTTCTCATCAGAGCTAATCAAGATCCTTTAACTGTCTACCCACCCTTAACACTGTCTCTATTGTTCTGCCACAATACTGTGATTTGCTTTTTTATATTAACTGCAACCTACACTTTTACTTCACATACAAAAGTATTTGATAAGTACAGTGCATTAATAGATGCTTTAATTTGAACAAGGAACACAACAGAACTTTCACGCAAAGGATCCAGGTAGTCTGACTCAATCAGTGACAATTTCAATAGCTACCTTTTCTGAATTCAGTTGTCAGTTAAATAGCTAAAGAGAAGGAATAAGGACTACAGGTTCCAGGGACATGGTATGAAGTGGTCTGCTCCAAGCACTCTATTTTTTAAAGTGTCACCTTGCAGGTGAAACTGCATTCCAACCTAGAATATGTGTCTTATTTATGTCATTATTTTAAAATGTTATAGAGTACCTACTATATGCCAAACACATGCTGGGCACTCTTACATTTAAATCAACTCTGTTCTTGTCAAGTAAATTATCCTCATTTGGCAAGGCTAGGAAACTTCTGCCCAAAGTCAGGGTAATAATGAACCCTGGTGGCTCAATTTTAGCATCAAATTCATGTACCTCCTTACAGCAATCCCAAACTGTGGATCAATAAATACATCAAGTAGTAATCCGGGCTTTCATCAATTCATTTAGCAAGTACTAAGTGTCTGTCGGGAAATGTCCATGAAAATGATAGTAGTGTATCAGTTGAAACCTGTCTGCTTCCTTTTTTACATTATTTGATTATTTGATGAGTTTTCACAAAATAATACAACTCTGAAAACATTACTACAATAAGCATCATGAATTTACCTAAAACCACAGTTTCCTGTTGTTATACATAATCCCTTCCTCCTGCCCCTTGTCATTTCCTTCCCCATTCTCCAGGCAAACAATTATCTGCTCTGTCCCTATAGTTTATCTTAATTTTAAAAGGAGAGAAGACACTAAAGAGCCCTCATATACTCATCACTCAGTTTAAATAATTATCAGCACTAGGCAAATTTTGTTTCAACTAATTCTTTCTTTCCTCCCTTCTTACTATCAAGTGAACTTTTTATTGGAATATAATAACAGTGATACAGAAAAGCAAAGAAATCATAATCATAGTTCATTGAATTTTCACAAAACTTACTAATGCCTGTAACAAGCATCCATAATAAAGAAATACAACATTATCAGCATCTCCTAAGTACCTCATGAAACCTCACTTGGCCATTAACCTCTCAAAAATAACCACTATCCAACTTTCAACATCAATATTAGTTCTGCCTTAACTGCCTATTACGGAAATTTTAAAGCATATTTAAAAAATATACAGAAGATACTCTCACCATATTTTAAAAACAAATTTCTTGAAATGCAATATAACCTACACAAAAGTACACCAAGTAAAGATGCAGATTGATGAATTTTCTCAGAGTGAACACACCTGCGTAACAGGCACCCAAACAACAAATAGAACTTAAAAGAGTTACAGGCACTGAAGAGGCACTCCTACTCCTTCTCCATTAGTAATTACTGTGTTGATTTCTAACAGATAACACATTTTGCCTTGTTTATGAACTTCACACAAAGGGAGTCATATAGCACATATTCTTTTGTGTCTGGCTTCTTTCAGTCAATGTTATGGTTTTAAGATTTATCTATTATGCTATGTCTAGCATTCTCTCATACGAATGTACTACAATTTATTTATTTAACTCTTGATGGAAATCTGGGTTGTTCCCAGTTTAGGGCTATTCATAACAATGCTGGCTTAACATTCTGTTACATGTCTCTTGATGCATATATATATATATATATATATATACACACTATATAGGCGTTAAACTACAAGTGAAAATGACATATCAAGAGTTGTGCACATGCAGCCTTGGTAGACACTGTTTACTAAAAATGGACGTGCCAAGTTACACACCCACCAGCATAATATTCGCACTCCAATTGTATAAAGCTCCACAACCTTTAAAGTACAGTCATCCCTTAGTATCCAGTAACCAAGTAGTCCCTTGGACCCAGGAATCCCCATGGATACCAAAATCCCCCAGAAGCCAAATCTCAAACAGCAGATCATGTGGTATTTCTGATCTCTGGTTGGCTGTATCCATGGATGCAGAACTGCAGATACAGAGGGTCTACTGTACTTTATACCACCTGTATTTTTCATTTTAACCATTCTGAAGTATATGCAAGTGGTATCAAATTGTAATCTTAAGTAATTTTGCTGGTGGCTAATGAAACTGAGTACCCTTTCATATGTTCCTTGATCACTTAGGTATCCTTTTTTGGTGTATAAAGTATCTTTTCAAGCACTCTGCACTCTTTTCTACTAGTTTGTGTTTTTCTTAATAGATCAGTAGGAATTCTACACATAGTTATCAGACTTATTTTCACTTACTTAATGCTGTCTATAAGGAACAAAAGGTCTTAATGAACCCATTTTTTAATTTTCTATTATGACTAACACTATCTATATCCCAGTTAAGAAAGATTATATCCCACAAGTCTTTTTTTCATTTTTTTCTATGATATTTTCTGCTGATGTCTTCCATTTCACTAACCTCTTTTACTGCCTCTATTATTCCATTAAACCTATGTGCTATGTTCTCTATATCAATTACTCTATTTTTCAGTTCTAGAATTTTCATTTGCTTCTTTTTCACAGTTTACAATTCTTTAGTAAAATTCTCTTTTTCTCTATTTCCTATGCCTTTTCTATTATTTTTAAAACATATTAGTCACAGTTTAAATTTTAAAGCCCTTCTATGATACTTCTAAATCTGAGTCACCTTAGAGATGTTTTTCATTATCTTTTTTTCCTCTTGCCTTTCTATGATTCCATCCTAACACTTGGCATGCACTGTAATTTCTGACTGAATGCAAAACACTGTATGTAAAAAGTTGTGCAAACTCTGGATGATTTCTTCTTTTAAAGAGGGTTCACCCTCTTTCTGAACACATACTGGGGAGGATGATAACCTGAATCCCCAAATGGATTAAGCCAACCTGAGCCTGGGTTTTTTATATCAAACAAAGAATTATTTTTATAGCTAAAATTCAATACTTAGTGCAACAACTATATACTTTCACAATATAAGTTCTAAATTTTCATATAACCCATTCTCTCTGATATTATCAGGTCTATGAAGTTCATTATGTGCTTTTAGATTATGCATTATGAATGAGGGTCATTGCTAATTGAGAATGCATCATTAACTTAACATATAATGTGGTAATAGCATCTTAACTGTTGCAAGCAGAGCACAAATCTGACAAATTACATCCTATATAATTAAATATAAGTCACATACTAAAAATATTTTCTAAACAGGTAATTTATCTTCCATATAAATTATCTTCCATATCTTCCACTTAAATTATGTTGGTGCTTCAGGTTGGGTACTAACAATGATTTATGTGAAATAGTTTAAGCAATTTTTTTTAGATAACAGATGTTAGGTATGAATAGTTTATTATCTACTAAATGTAAAAATATTCACACTGTTCTTTGAAATATATACTATTAATAAAACTTATGCTCAATACTTAAGGCAGAAAAATAAAGTCTAATATTTCGGGCAAATTTTTGTTTTTGGATTTCTGCATATTTCAGAAAATACTTACATTAATGTAAACTCATTACCATTTCATTCTTTATTTTACAAAAGTTTGAAATAAGCTAATATTGAACATAAAAATACAATACTCAACGTGTTTGATCCTTAGGGAAATGCAAATTAAAACCATAATGAGATACTAGTACACACCTATTACAATGTCTAAAATAAAGAAATCTGACAATGTTAAGGGAAGTCAATGACACAGATCTACTGGAACTCTAAGTCACTATGGGAATGCAAAATGGTACAATCACTTTGCAAAACAGTTCAGTGGTTTCTTATAAAATTAAACATTCACATACCATACCACCCAGCAAGTCCACTCTTAAGTTTCCCAAGCAACATAAAAATATGTTTGCAAAAACAGCTGTTCATGAATTTTTATAACAAATGTTTATGGAAACTTTATTCATAATCACCAAAAACTGGTAAAAACCCAAATATATCTCAACCGGGGGATGGATGAACTAACTGTGCTACATATCCATACAACAGAATACTGATCAACAATAAAAAAAATTACTCATGCATCAACAATAGGAATGACTCAAATGCACTAGGATGAGTGGAAGAGGCCAGACTCAAAAGGCTACATACCGTGTGATTCAATTTATACGATATTCTGGAAGAGGAAAAACTAAGGAGACAGAAAAATATATCAGTATTTGCCAGAGGACAGGGGTAGGGGAGAGGCTGACTAAAAAATACAAAGAAATTTTGGGGAGTGATAAGACTGTTCTATATGTTGTAGTGGGTTACAAAAATGTGTATGCTTATCCTTTTACATATACAGTGTATGTATATACTAAAAGTATATACACGAAAAATAGTAAAGCTTATTGTATGTACATTGTCTCAATTTAAAACAATGAAAAAAAGTCTAAAGTTAACAAAACGTATATCCCTTAAAGATGAAAAAAATAATGGAAATTTAAACTATTTCATATGTATCCCTACACAAAATAATGGAAAATCTTCAGCTACTTTGCAAAATAAAATAAATCACTAGCAATCTATCTTCCTCCAAAAGATCAAAACTTTCTAATAAATCAATAGATACAATACTAGAAATTGATTAAAGTTCTCTTTGATTATTTCAATTTTCTCAATGAAATAGAAAGCAAGTAATCAGCTGAACATGAGAAAGTAGGAGAAAATGCAGATTTATAGAAAGGAGAAAGTAAAAATATGTTGAGGAAAGATTGGCAAGCATACAGCCGTAAGAAATTGAACAATAAATATTTTAGATTTTGAGGATCATACAATCTTTTTCACAATTACTCAACTTGGCTGTTATAGAGAGAAAATACCCATAGCCATTGGATAAAGGAATGGGTATGGCTATATTCCAATAAAATTTTAATTACACTAACAGGTAGCAGGAACTGGTCTATGAGCTGAAAAACGGACCCCAACTAGATGAGTGATAGAATGAATAGACTAAAGAAATAAATTTCAGTAGGCATTAAGGGCCCATTGAAAATTTAAAGTGCACCTAATTCAGCACAGCTTTCTGTTTTATTCTTGAGATGGAAAAAGTTACATTTTTCAAATGGGACTAGTAGTAGTGTTAGTCACTCAGTTGTGTCCGACTCTGCGATCCCATGGACTGTAGCCTGCCAGGCTCCTCTGTTCATGGAATTCTCCAGTCAAGAAAACTGGAGTGAGTTGGCATTCCCTTCTCCAGGGGATCCCTACCCAGGAATCAAACTGGGTCTCCCACACTGCAGGCAGATTCTTCACCACTGCACCGCTTGGGAAGTCCTAATATAAACAAAGAAACACAATAGAACAACCTAGGAAGATCAGACAGGACTTTTACAACCCAAAGACAGAGAAATCTGAGCTTCCCCCTAGAAGGTCTTGCTTAAGATTTTACCAAGCCAGCTTTTAACTTTTAACTGCATATGCATTAGAGAGCACCCTCAATATTTAGGGCAAGATTTAATTTCTCCAGTTAACTAGGCACTTGCAAGTATGAGCTCCATTCCTTACATCTTTCTACAAAGGAGCCACCATGATGTCTTTCAACTGAGCCCTGGGTATTTCTCGGTAAAAACCAAATCTGCCACCACCGGTGCCTTTCCATAGTAGGTATTTTCTCCGTATGTTTCAACCAAGCCCTGGGTCCCCCTTTCAGTGTCTTTCCAATGGGAAAGACACAATACATCAAATTTAAAAGTTTCTGTACAACAAAGAAAAGGATCAACAAAGTGAAAAGGCCACTAATCATCACTAGTAATCAGAGAAATGCAAATTAAAACCACAAAGAGGTATCATGGCACACCTGTCAGAATGGGTATTATCAAAAGGACAAGAGCTAGTAAGTATTGGTGAGGATATGACAAAAAGGGAATTTTTGTGCACTGTTGGTGAGAATGTAAATTGGTACAGTTACAAAAAAGATCTTCACAACCAAGATAATCACGATGGTGTGATCTCTCACCTAGAGCCAGACATCCTGGAATGTGAAGTCAAGTGGGCCTTAGGAAGCATCACTACCAACAAAGCTAGTGGAAGTGATAGAATTCTAGTTGAGTTATTTCAAATCCTGAAAGCTGATGCTGTGAAAGTGCTGCACTCAATGTGCCAGCAAATCTGGAAAACTCAGCAGTGGCCATAGGACTGGAAAAGGTCAGTTTTCATTCCAGTCCCAAAGAAAGGCAATGCCAAAGAATGCTCAAACTACCGCACAATTGCACTCGTTTCACACGCTGCTCAAAATTCTCCAAGCCAGGCTTCAGCAATATGTGAACAGTGAACTTCCAGATGTTCAAGCTGGTTTTAGAAAAGGCAGAGGAACCAGAGATCAAATTGTCAACATCCTCTGGATCACTGAAAAAGCAAGAGAGTTCCAGAAAAACATCTATTTCTGCTTTATTGACTACGCTAAAGCCTTTGACTGTGTGGATCACAATAAACTGTGGAAAATTCTGAAAGAGATGGGAATACCAGACCACCTGACCTGCCTCTTGAGAAACCTATATGCAGGTCAGGAAGCAACAGTTAGAACTGGACATGGAACAACAGACTGGTTCCAAATAGGACAAGGAGTACATCAAGGCTGTATATTGTCACCCTGCTTATTTAACTTCTATGCAGAGTACATCATGAGAAACGCTGGGCTGGAGGAAGCACAAGCTGGAATCAAGATTGCCGGGAGAAATATCAATAACCTTAGATATGCAGATGACACCACCCTTATGACAGAAAGTGAAGAGGAACTAAAAAGCCTCTTGATGAAAGTGAAAGAGGAGAGTGAAACAGTTGGCTTAAAGCTCAACATTCAGAAAACAAACATCATGGCATCTGGTCCCATCACTTCATGGTAAATAAAAGATGGGGAAACAGTATCAGACTTTATTTTTGGGGGTTCCAAAATCACTGCAGATGGTGACTGCAGCCATGAAATTAAAAGACGCTTACTCCTTGGAAGGAAAGTAATGACCAACCTAGATAGCATATTCAAAAGTACAGACATTACTTTGCCAACAAAGGTCCGTCTAGTCAAGGCTATGGTTTTTCCAGTGGTCATGTATGGATGTGAGAGTTGGACTGTGAAGAAAGCTGAGTGCAGAATTGATGCTTTTGAACTGTGGTGTTGGAGAAGACCCTTGAGAGTCCCTTGGACTACAAGGAGATCCAACCAGTCCATTCTGAAGGAGATCAGTCCTGGGTGTTCTTTGGAAGGAATGATGCTGAAGCTGAAACTCCAGTACTTTGGCCACTTCATGCCAAGAGTTGACTCACTGGAAAAGACCCTGATGCTGGGAGGGACTGGGGGCAGGAGGAGAAGGGGACGACAGAGGATGAGATGGGTGGATGGCATCACCGACTCGATGGATGTAAGTTTGAGTGAACTCCGGGAGTTGGTGATGGACAGGGAGGCCTGGCGTGCTGCGATTCATGGGGTCGCAAAGAGTCGGACACTACTGAACGACTGAACCGAACCGAACTATGAGAAAGAGTATGAAGGTTCCTCAAAAAATTAAAATTAGAACTACAATATGACCCAGAAATTCTACTACTGGCTCTTTCCAAAGGAAAGGAAAACACTAATATTTTTAAAAAATATATGCAACCCTACGTTCACTGCAGCATTAATCATAATAGCCAAAACAGTGAACTAACCTAAGTGCCTATCCATAGCTTACTGTTAAAAGAAGATTCCTAGACAGATACACTGGAGTATCACTTAGCCATTAAAAAAAAACCCTGCCAGAGTGAAATATGTCAGAGAAAGACAAATACTATATGATTTCACTTATACGTGGAATCTAAGAAACAGAAGAAATGAACATAGTCAACAGAAACAGTCGTAAACACAATGAAAAAACAGGTGGCTGCCAGAGGGTGGCAGAGGTGGAGAGTGAATTTAAAAGGTGAGGAAAATGAACAGGTACAAACTTCCAGTTACAAAATAAATGAGTCATAGGGATGAAATGTATATGTGTGTAGTCAATACTAATGTAGTATCTTTGTATGCCAATGAAAGTGGTAAAAAGTCAACCTTTCAGTCATAAATATTAGGGATATAGGGGTACAACATGATTAATATAATTAACACTGCTATATGTTATACAAGAAAGTTGCTAGGAGAGTAAATGCTGAAAGTTCTCATCACAAGGAAAAACTTTTTCCCTTTATTTTGTATCTATATGAGATGACAGATGCTCACTAAACACTGTCGTCATCATTTCCTGATGTATGTAGGTCAAATCATTATGGTGTACATCTTAAACTTATACAGTATTACATGTCAATCTCAATTATACCCTGTTGGAAGTAAAAGATCGATCTACTGAACTCTATAAATATAATTACGTGAAAAATAATAAATTTCCCACCAAAGCTGTATTTCAGCAAAGCGAGTACTATGTACAAGAGAGCACAAGAGGTTCGAGCATAAGCAAAAGAGTGATTTAAAAAAACGATGACAGGATTTACACTGTGTAAAAAAAGTAATGGAGATATGAGGGAAACTAGGGATAGTAAAAAGGAGGTAGAATGACTGGACTGTAGAAGCTGTGTATTAATTGCTCAGCCATGCCCGACAGGGATTGAACTTGGGTCTCCTGTACTGAAGGCAGATTGTTTACTGTCTGAGCCACAGAAGCCCCTCTGTAGGAGCTAGTGGAGACAAAGAAATTGTTGAAACTGAAATACTAGAAGGCATTAGCAGGAAGTAATGCTTCGAAAATGAGAAACTGAAATCATGAGGAGACTGAGGTTTAGTATCTAACGGTCTAAAACATGACTAACAGTAATGAAGAATGAATGACAAGACGGCCAACAAAGCAGAAGCCTAAGAATGAGCAGGACAGTCAAGGAGTAAACTTTGACAGAGATCAGGAAATTTACTCTAGAAGGGCAAATGGTAAATGTATTAAGCTTTGTGAGCAGAAAGGTAAAATCAAGGACAGTGTATACATACTCATATAACAAGAGGGCAAAAAAAGTCCACATATTTTACTGCTGAAATTCAAAACAGAATGATGATGATGACAGAATGTAATTTTTCATCATGCAGATGTACTAATGAGAAGACTGGAAACTTTTTTTATATGAGAGGGTTGCATTTTGCTGAATTGGGATTCAAAGTTAGTACTCCCTGTCATCAAAGTCAACTGCAAGTGTTTATTTGCTAATGCTAATTTGCAATGAAACTTAACAAGCATTCTTTGAAATTGTCTTGTCACAAAGATAGGCACTGATATCCATGAAAACGTAATTTCAAGAATTATTCAACACTTGGAAGAGATATACAGAATTCTATTAGATTCTTTTCTTAATTATTTGTCTTTTCAGCATACTATTACATCATAGATTATTTCCAACTGAAGATTAGGTAGAGTTACAATTTAATTAGTTTTGAAATATGGAAATTTCCTTTGCATTTGTAACAAGGTCCAAAAACTGATCAGAGTGTAGCTTGAACTTGGAAAATATCTGCCCCATACTTGTGTGGGAAAGGAGATTGCACTTCCTGTAATTTGTAACAACATTTAAAGTATATAAAGCAGCATTTTGTGAGTCAACATTAACAGCTGTCAAAATGACTTTACCACAGTAGAAGCTTCACTGTAAGTACTGTTTTCCCCTTGTAGGTTGAATTTTCACATCTTTAGCGAAACCTAATTTTCCAAAGTCATTCTTCAATATTCAAATAATAGTGGTAGAGAGTGGTTGTTCTCACCCTGCCCCCACAAAAAGAATCTAACCTTGGCCCTACATGCAAACACTTCCAATAAAACTTTACCAATTTTAAGATATTAAATAGTTGTACAGTAGAAGAGTCAGCATATTCAGTTTCTATTTACAAAACTTCCACCAGAAGTCCACCAGAGCAAATGAAGTTTGCTGTTGATCTAGCTCAATGACACATAATATATTCAAATATTTTTCACTAGAAAGTCTGATCATATAATGCAATGAACAGCCATAAGCTTTAAATGCTATACATTTTCTCAAGTTTTGTAAATTAGGCCAGCTGAACTTCTTTCTGCTCCACACTTATTTCTCCCACCATTAGTTGTAACAACACATCTTGGTGCAGTTCACACTGCACTTATATTGAAATATGTTTTCTCAGGTACTTTTTAAAAAAAGCTTTGAAATTTAATTTACATACCATGCAATTCAGCCAAATGTATATAATTCCATTTAAAAAATATTCTTGACTATGTTGTTCCAGAGAGGCTACTACTTTAGTCGTTTGAAATCTGGCATTGTCTCCTTGAATAAATAACAACTAAGTAGTACTGGAAACATCTGTCAACTTATCAAGAGTCAAGGAAACCACGTGAAATTATCTGCCTTGACTACTGACGCTGCTTCATGCAAGATTTTATTTAAAAACCAAGCTTCCACAATAAAAGCTTAAAAAGTCTTGCTCCTTTAGTTCCTTCCATTTAAATTGTTATTAAACTTCATCTATATTTATTCTTCCTTTAAAATGTCTTTCAAAGTTATTTCATTAGACTTCTACCGTCCTGCTGTATTAATGTTTTGTTCGTTAGTTCAGACTCTCATCATCTGCTACAGTAACATAATGGGATTACTAACATATCTCATTACAAAAGCAATTTTTTAATTTAAGGAAAAAAAGAAAGACTGGAATTTGTTTCAGAAGTTACTTTTCTGCAGTGGAAAAAATTTCAATAGCTAATTAATTCATCTAAAACCCAAGCACTGCAAGAGATAGCTGGAATAATAGGCAAGTTTGGTCTTGGGAATACAAAATGAAGCAGGGCAAAGGCTAACAGAGTTTTGCCAAGAGAACTCACTGCTCATAGCAAACACCCTCTTCTAACAACACAAGAGACAACTCTACACATGGACATCACCACGTGGTCAATACCGAAATCAGATTGATTATATTCTTTGCAGTCGAAGATGGAGAAGTTCTGCACAGGCAGCAAAAACAAGACTGGAGCTGACTGTGGCTCAGATCATGAACTCCTTATTGCAAAATTCAGACTTAAATTGAAGAAAGCAGAGAATATCACCACCAGACCATTCAGGTGTGACCTAAATCAAATCCCTTATGATTATACAGTAGAAGTGACATAGAGATTCAAGGGATTAGATCTAATATATAGAGTGCCTGAAAAACTATGGACGAGGTTCGTAACACTATACAGGAGGTAGTGATCAAAACCATCCCCAAGAAAAAGAAATGCAAAAAGGCAAAATGGTTGTCTGACGAGGCCTTACAAACAGTTGAGAAAAGAAGAGAAACAAAAGGCAAAGGAGAAAAGGAAAGATATACCCATCTGAATGCAGAGTTTCAAAGAATAGCAAGGAGAGGTAAGAAAGCCTTCCTCAGTGATCAATGCAAAGAAATGGAAGAAAACAATAGAATGGGAAAGACCAGAGATCTCTTCAAGGATATTAGAGATACCAAGGGAACATTTCATGCAAAGATGGGTTCAAAGTACGGAAACAGTATGGACCTAACAGAGGAGAAGAAGATATTAAGAAGAGGTGGCAAGAATACATAGAAGAACTATACAAAAAAGATCTTCATGAGCCAGATAACTGCAATGGTGTGATCACTCACCTAGAGCCAGACATCCTGGAGTGCAAAGTCAAGTGGGCCTTAAAAATATCTTCATGAGCCAGATAACTGCAATGGTGTGATCACTCACCTAGAGCCAGACATCCTGGAGTGCAAAGTCAAGTGGGCCTTAGGAAGCATCACTATGAACAAAGCTAGTGGAGGTGATGGAATTCCAGATGAGCTTTTTCAAATCCTAAAAGATGATGCTGTGAAAGTGCTGTACTCAGCATGCCAGCAAATTTGGAAAACTCAGCAGGGGCCATAGAACTGGAAAAGGTCAGTTTTCATTCCAATCCCAAAGGAAGGCAATGCCAAAGAATGCTCAAAGTACAGCACAATTGCACTCATCTCACATGCAGTAAAGTAATGCTCAAAATTCTCCAACCTAGGCTTCAACAGCTCATGAACTTCCAGATGTTCAAGCTGGATTTAGAAAAGGCAGAGGAGCAAGAGATCAAATGGCCAACATCCGCTGGATCATACAAAAAGCAAAAGAATTTCAGAAAAACATCTACTTCTGCTTTATTGACTACACTAAAGGCTTTGACTGTGTGGATCACAACAAACTGTGGGAAATTCTTCAAGAGATGAGAATACCAGACGACTTTATCTGCCTCCTGAGAAACCTGTATGGAAGTCAAGAAGCAGCAGTTAGAACCTGATATGGAACAACAGACTGGTTCCAAACTAGGAAAGGAGTACATCAAGGCTGCATATTGTCACCCTGCTTATTTAATTGCAGAGTACACCATGAGAAACGCTGCGTTGGAAGAAGCACAAGCTGGAATCAAGACTGCCAGGAGAAATATCAATAACCTGAGTTATACAGATGACACCACCCTTACGGCAGAAAGCAAAGAGGAACCAAAGAGCCTCTTGATGAAAGTGAAAGAGGAGAGTGAAAAGGTTGACTTAAAACTTAACATTCAAAAAACAAAGATTATAGCATCAGTTCCCATCACTTCATGGCAAACAGATGGGGAAACAATGGAAACTGACAGACTATATTCTTGGGCTCCAAAATCACTGCAGATGGCGACGGCAGCCATGAAATTAAAAGATGCTTGCTCCTTGGAGGAAAAGCTATGACAAACCTAGACAGGACATTAAAAAACAGAGACATTACTTTGTCAACAAAGGTCTGTACAGTCAAAACTATGGGGTTTCCAGTGGTCATGTATGGATGTGCGAGTTAACCATAAAGAAGGCGGAGTGGCAAAGAATTGCTGCTTTTGAACTGTGGTGTTACAGAAGACTCTTGAGAGTCCCTTGGCCTGCAAGGAGATCCAACCAGTCAATCCTAAAGGAAATCAGTGCTGACTATTCATTGCAAGGACTGAGGCTGAAGCTCCAATACTTTGGCCACCTGATGTGAAGAACTGACTCCATTGGAAAAGACCCTTATGCTGGGCAAGACTGAAGGCAGGAGGAGAAGGGGATGACAGACGATGAGATGGTAGGATGGCATCACCAACTCGATAGACATGAGTCTGAACGAGCTTCGGGAGATGGTGAAGGACAGGGAAGCCTAGCGTGCTGCAGTCCTAGGGATCCCAAAGAGTCGGAGACAACTGAGCAACTGAGTAACAACAATAAAACACTGCTAAGCAAATAAATCAGGACTATTAAGAGCAGCAGTTTCAACTCTCAATTCATCACAGTTAATGACTTAATGCAAACTTTATACAAAATATTCAGGGATTTACTTACAGCTCAAGAACTGTCATCTAAAACATAAAACAATACAAATGCAATAGCTTAGAGACAGAAAATACCACATGAAATACAAGGGGAGAAAAGACCCCAAAAGATATTCTGCTAAGAGTTTTTGCTACTGTCTATCTCTTAGAGGCAATCTTTTTCTTTTTAATATCAAAAAAAGCCTAGGTAACATTACTGAGTCACTGAGCAAATTCTGCCACTAAATAATAATCTAGAACTCTCAGTGATTAAGCAGAACATCAAGCAATACTTTTGGTAGGTGATCACCACCACTCCACACAATAATCATTCTCTTCTCCACCCTTTCTTAGCTTTTCATCCCATTAACAGCAGCCCCTCAAGTGTCTCCTGACCAGTCCCTAGTATTTATGTCCATGGCTTCGACATAAGGAAAACTCTTGCATTTGTCACTGAACCCTAACATTTTAAAGTATCTTTCAGTTCCAGGTTCCATGAGTCTGTTGTCCTTTTTCCCCAATTCTCATATAAAAAATAAAACACCTTAAGAACAGGGATATTTTCTATAGGAATAAAGTTAGACCTTAAGACCCTCGAGTTTCAGCTGATCAGACTCCATGTCCCTCTCCTCTCTATCCAACTATAAAGAACTAAAAGCTAGATGAAGTAGGCAAGAATATATCCAACTGATTTTTAAGGATGAAGAGAGTATCTCAATTCTATAAGCACAACAAACCTATATAGAACACCATGTCATTCAAAGAAGGGCAATAAATATCCTGCTCTTTTTGTGTTGATAATAATTTTTTCACAGCTGCATTTGTCTTTTTAATTTTTAAATAAATAATGTACAATCTGATCAATTCCCTAAGGTAATTGAGAGCTGAATGAATACATTTTCTGGAATAATTTGAAAAACACACTGAAAGCATTAATTCTTTAAATATCTTTAGAAAGTAAAAGTCAAAATAGTTAATGAAATGTAGGTAAAGAAGAATCAATTAGGCCTTGTAAAAGAATTTACAGAGGGATGAAAATATACCAGGACAGGTTGGGGGGTCAATAAGCTTAATTTGTCTATCAGCTTTTTAACGTAGCCAAGTAGTAAATAAAGAGTAAGAAGTACTTCTATCAACAACTAATAAAGCAAACAGTATAAAGGCAGCCCTGGGAGAAGCTGGATGTATCAGTAAGTAACTACCTAGTACTACATTAGGATGTCAGTCCTATGACTCCATTTTTCATAACAGCATCATCTCCCTAAAAGATCTATAGAAGAGCAAAACAAATTACAAAATATGCAGAAGCTATTATTATTATTATTATCAAGACACTTTCATACAGTTCAGACGGGGGCTGAAAATGATGAGACTTTAGGCATTGTTTTAAAAAATAGAGACTCTTTGGATCAACAACTAAAGATCTTAAAAGTATCCAGAAAAATTAAAAACGAATGACCTTGATAAGCAAATTTAGATTGCCCTAAATATTTTAAACCCAATTTCTTTGCGATGACTGAGTCCATATCAAATACTACATTTTGTCAGTCACTCTTTCACCAAAAGGGCCAAATAAAAAATATAATACTAAAATATACGAATTTTAAGCCTAAATGTCATTCAGTCAGTGAAATTAAAAACTTTATCAACAAATTTTTAAAATGTGTTGTCAGCCTATCCAGACATCTGAAACTTAATAAATTCAAGATCTGAAAGTCATGAATGCAGTCATCTAACATCTACCCAACTGGGTTCTCGAACAATAAGCAGTTGTCCAAAAGGCAGCTTCAAAACTGGAGAATCCTGAAGGTCTTCAGGTGTTTAAGTAATTAAGTATTCTTCCAAAAGAATATGATGTCAAAGAATTTGTAAAACATCGGATCCAGACTCAACTGTCTTAAAGCTTCATCTTCTACAGAATGCAAAATAATTTGAAGAACAGGGAGGAGGCAGAGAAAAAGCCATATTAAGGAAAGGCAAATGAACAAGAGAAAGAGTAGAGAAACTTATCTTGTTCTAGACTAACCACATTGAAAATGGTTAAAAAAGAAAAAGCAAAACATCAAAAATGAGAAACTGCTGTCAGAAGTAACAAAATTAGAAAGTTCTATGTGTTGAGCTAAATTCTGGGGGTCCTTTTTCAGCCCTTTTTCTAAAAATTAGCTCATCCTAAACTGCTCAAAGAAAAAGAGGCTCTAAAGCCCAGCAAAATTAATTTTCTTTGTTTCATAGTAATATTCAGTGGTCTCCAAATTTTGCCTACTTCTCATAAACCTGGTGAAAATTGAAGTTATATTATATTTCATGAAGCTTAACAATGTTGTTTTATATGTTTAAAATGATTTTTTAATACTAAAACTAAACCTGATTAATAAATGTGCACATTATCTAAGCTATAATTTCTAATATTAGTTATACATAGTTAACAAAAAAGTAACACACTTGTCAAATTTCTAGTTTTCTTCACAAAACAATAACGTTCCTCCAACATGGCAGTTAAATGCACTGCTTTTTTATAATGCTTACAGGATAAATTTGACACCCCTCTGCTTGGCATCCAAGCTTAACAACATAATTCTAAAATCACGCTTTCTAGTCTACCCCTCTCTGCTCTACTCAGAATGGCCCTTTACATGTTGTTCGTCTTGCCTTTGTTCTTACTCCTACATCCTTAGACTTTTCTCATTCAGACATACCCAACTGCCTTGCTGCAAGTTGTAAGGCCAGGCCCAGGAATGGCTCTTCTCCTTCCTGAACAAAATAAAAACCTCCATGTTTGAAACCAAAGTTTTTGTGAACTAAAAATCTTCCTGGTGCTTGCTTTACTCTTTCAATAGCATAGCAGTTAAGAGCAAGAACTCTTAAGACTGAACTGTATGTCATTAACTGAACTATTTATACACTGGGTTAGATTTCTTAATCATCTTAACCTATATTTCCTTATCTGTTTTTTAAAAAAAGGAATAGTACCCTCTTCACAGAACTGCTCTGATGATTAAAGCAAGATAATTTATGTACTGTGTTTAATACAGTGTTTGGCAGAAAATAGGTATTCAATAAATCTGACAGTATTATCAGGTTTATAATGGTGACTTTTAGGAATTTCTAGCATTTTAACTATCTTAAAGTACCTCCTTCTCCTGGTTCTTCTAAACTAGTAAATCTGACACACTACTTCTCCTGTTACCCACCATCTGCAATGATCCTAGTGGCTTCTTGTCTGCGTGATTTCTGACGTGCTGTTCTGTGTTTCCAAATTATCTGTGTATCTGCCTACCTATCCTTCCCCAAAGATTCCCAACTTCAGTACATCCCAGATTTTTCTTCCCAAGTCCTAGAACCATCATGCTTCTGCTTCATAGTTCCTGTGATGACACTTGACTCACATGTCACACATGAACTAAATCTAACTCAGGGGGCCAACCAATCTAAACCCTCATTGGTCTATTTTAACCGAATTCCTAAAGGACATGTGGTCTCTGCTATTTGCATGCCTGTGTGCTAAGTTGCTTCAGTCGTGTCTGACTCTGTGCGACCCCAGGCTCCTCTGTCCATGATCTTCTCCAGGCAAGAATACTGGAGTGGGCTGCCATGACCTCCTCCAGGGGATCTTCCTGACTCAGGGATCAAACCTGCTTCTCTTACGTCTCCTGCATTGGCAGGCGGGTACTATTTGTAGCATATGTCAAATTGTGAGTCATGTGATTCACATGTTCATCCATTCAATAATTACACATAAATAAGAATGAGACTATTTCAAGAGATTCCCAATTTGTTAAACTAGAAACCTATCGAAACAAATGGTAGACATTTTTCTTTTAACTACAGACACTATAAACTGACACGGATTTGAGGGGAAGAACACTCACACACACAAAATGCATATAACTAACTGAAAACAATCCAACTTTCATTATAAATCCTCTGATTCTTTTTATTTCAGTTCTAAGGTATGTTTAAATGGAGTTAACTTTCTGGATGACTTCTCCTATCCCCCCAAAACAAAATACTTTAAAAAACTTATGGTATACTTTTTATACATACATGCATATGTGCATGTGTATGATTTTTTTATATTCTGAGATATTTTGTTAAATAAACAGTCTTAAAACTTTTATGTTTTACATTATCATATTGTTTAATATGGATTATTAACAGTTTTGCAAAGAAAAAAAAATCTGGCTTCTGAAAACTGTTAGACCAGAGAATGTCAGTAACAGCAATCTGTACTTCCCTGCTTAATCTTTCTTGGCAAGCTCTGTCTGCACCAGTGCTGTCTGGCTTCAGCAAGCACAATGCCAGGAGCTCACACTGTATGCAACCTTTTCAGTACCCCAAACAGTATTCAGTTCCTTCTTTGCCACAAATAACGAGTTTAACTAGGTCTATAACATTTTCTTTTTATAAACTTCTCTATTATGCTAATAAACAGTAATTTAAGGCTTCAAAATAATGAGAGGTAAATTAATTTTTGTCAATAATTGAACCATACTGAAGGAAATACAAAGTGTTGAACAAACTTAGTCAAGGGTGAATCAACACGCTCTCTGACTCCACCTCACTAGCCCAACTGGTTTTAAAAATAATAATAATAATAATATTGTCATTCAGCTATTTAACATAGTTGTGAATAAAAGTCACAGTCAAGAGGAAAAGAAGATCAACGCATGTTTTCAGATATTACGAATGCCAACTTAGAAGACTGATTTTCTAGTGCTTCTTGCTACATTTTCGTCTATAGAACTGCATACATTCAAGATCTAAAGCCTTAAAAAAGAATTTTGTGAGAAAAGAAACCTAATAAATATGTATAATTCTAAATGATTTGGTTTATTTTCAAAATCCCTTTTATTTTGGGAAGAAAATCACTTTATAAAAACTTACCCAAATATAGAAATTATTTTATAACATTTTTACTAATAAAATAAAAAACATTATAAAAATTGCCACAACTATAGAAAATAGCCATAATTTGCTATAATAGTCAGAATATTAGAGTAAGTATTCTGTGGCTTACTACTTGAAGGAATTAAGAAAATTAATGTAAAATTAAAGTTCTTTACTCTTCAAACCCCCCAGACCCTACTCATGGCAATAAGATGGAATTTCCTTAGGCTAAAACGGTGACAAAGTGATGAGAGAAAGAACACATGCATTAGAAAATGCAAAGGAAAAAGCACCTTAGATACAGGCATCTGATCACAAGGTAAATCCTCCAGTGATGAATATTTACCTTTGGTGTATACCTTACCAGTAATTCTGACCCCAGCCAAAACAATCATTAGGATTATTATCTTCAGCCTTGGCTTCAAATCCTCACCTTATCTCCCATATCCACAAAATCTATAATACACTCCCAAAAGATACAAATCTCCCATGACTGCCAAAATTAGCAGTCCCAAGGATATCTGACTTTTGACAGTTTCAGTGCCTTAGGCTAAAAGAACAGAGCTTTAATCAAATGTTCAAGGATCAGCGTTGGTATTTTACCCTAGTTATTTCATAGGCCAGTTCAAATTTAGCAAACAATCAAGTAATAATAACCTGTCCAGGCTGAGTTTAAATTTTTTCAGTTTGAAAACCAAATCAAGCTAGGTTTCTGGGTTTTAAAAGCCACAGAAGATTTCTTAATTGGTAACAAGCACAGACAAGCAGGTACTGATTTTTAACCATCTTGTAAATGGAACAGACATAGGCTCAGAGGCTGGGAGACTTGAGGTGACAGTATAAAGAGGATGAGGGAGGCTATAAGGAAAACAAAGCTTGTAAGAACTGGTAGTTCTTCTCACCACACAACCTTTAAGGTTCAGGAGATAGGTGACATTACTTTCTTGACAATTAAAAAATGGATAAACAATATATGCAAAAGCTTTTTTACTGCTTATTATTTCAATGCATTCTTCTAAATAAAGACCTACAGAGAAAGTCTTGACATTGGCAAACTTTAGGCACAATCCCCTCCAAAAATAAAAGTCCTTTAAAAGATGAAATAAAGAACTCTAAGAACAAAATAATAAATGATGGAGAATATCTATGTTGTTTTATACATGTATTTCCAGCTCAGTACAGCTTATAAGTAACCTGGTAACAGGACAAAAATATCTTACTATCTTCAGAAATGGTGTACATAAAAAGAATCAAGAACAATGAAATTAAGGAAAATTTATTTCCTTTATATCAGTTCCACTTGGGGGGTGAGGGGTGGTATTAATGAACAAAATTGCATTTCTCTTCAAAAGAAATTTCTCTGTTAAAGAACCAAAGTGACTGGTTTGACTGGTTCCACTCAATTTCCTGTCGTCTCTGTACCTTGGAATGCTTCCCAGGTGGCTCAGATGGTAAAGTGTCTGCCTGCAATGTGAGAGACAAGGGTTCGATCCCTGGGTTGGGAAGATCTCCTGGAAAAGGAAATGGCAACCCACTCCAGTACTCTTGCCTGGAAAACTCCATGGACGAAAAGAGCCTGGTAGGCTACAGTCCACGGGGTCACAAAGAGTCGGACATGACTGAGCGACTTCACTTCTTTTTTGTACCTTGAGAACTCCGGCCTTTGCTTCCACCCCTTTTAGGTGTTACTAAACACAAAGGAAGGCTAAGCCATAACTGGCTTAGTGGCAGAGCAAGAAAATTCCCAAAGGCCAAATAACATCATTCTGCTTCTGGTCATTCTTCACAATTAGTGATTTTACATGTGTGCTCTGGAATTGCAGAAACCTGAGCTATAATCCTGGCTCTACCATATACTAGATTATATAAATTTAGGAAAGCTTCTTAACTTCTGTGTGCATCCTACTGCTTCTTCATCTAAAAAAACGGGAATGGTAATAATAGCATCTCCCTTTCAAGATTAGTATAAAGACTAAATGAGACATTTAACAAACATTTAGCTCAATGTCGAGTTTTAGTAAATTTTCAATAAACATGAACTATCCAACATAACCTGTTGAAATTCAAGACAGCCCAAGGCCCAGCACAATTATTTTTCCAAACTGGTTATCACTAAATTGTAACCAGCACTGTAAAAAAGAACTGGCTACTAGAACAGAATAGAAAATAATAGGGTGCAATAAGGGTTGGTAATGTTTTGAAAATCTTTTTTTCAGACTCAAACACATTCTCTCAACTGAGCCTCCCAGTTTTTCTTTATTGCCTTCACTATGTAGTCTTCAAAAGCAGCATACCTGGCTCTTCTTCAGGGTACAACAGTATTTTGTACAAAACTCTACAACACTTACTACAGTGGGCTTTACATGTGTATCTCTCACATTAGAATGTAAATTCCAACATTGCTATCAGAGTAACGCAAATCAAAATTACAATGAGGTATTGCCTTACACTCGTCAAAATAGCCATCATAAAAAAATCTACAAACAATAAATGCTGGAGAGGGTGTGGAGAAAAGAGAACCCTCCTACACTGCTGGTGGGAATGTAAATGGGTATTGCCACTATGGACAACAGTATGGAGGTTCCTTTAAAAACAGAACTACCATATGACCCAACAATCCCACTCCTAGAGAAAAACCGTACTTTTCACTGCAGCCCTATTTACAAGAGTCAGAACATGGAAGCAATACTAAATGTCCACCAACAGAAGAATGGATAAAGATGTGGCACATATAGACAATGGGATATTACTCAGCCATAAAAAAGAACAAAATAATGTCATTTGCAGCAACATGAATAGACCTAGAGATTATCATACTGAGTGAAACCAGATAAAAAGACAAATATCATAATGAACTTATTTACAAAACAGGAGTCACAGATGTAGAAAACAATCTTATGGTTAACAGGGGATAAGGGAGGGCAAGGATAAATTGGGAGACTGGGAATGACATAAACATACTATTATATATAAAATACATAGCTAATTAACAATCTACTGTATAGCACAGGGAACTCTACTCAATACTTGGTAATAGCCTATAATGGGAAAAGAATCTAAAAAAACAGTGCATGTGTGTATACGCATAGCTGATTCACTTTGCTGTACACTTTGAAACTAACACAAAATGGTAAATCAACTATACTCTAGTGGAAATTAAAAAAAGAATGCAAACTCCATGGAAGCTACCTTTTATTATCCTCTATTTCTAGTATCTGAAAAACACTGCCAGCTCAATAAATGTTTGTTGAATGAATCATTAAATCATTAAAATCTAATAGGCATTAAAAACATATAAAAATACTTAACTGTTTTCATTTATCATTATCTGATTGGGTTTTATTATTGTGTAAAATTTTAATTTAGCCATGTAAGTCACACACACACAAACACACATACAAAATCAATAAAGCTGTTCTTCCTCCCAAGTGCCTTGTATACTTCCTTCCATCTGGAAATGGTGCATAATGTTTACTTAAGAAACTGAAATGAGTGGTGTGCATAATGATCTTTGAAAAGTAGAACATCAAAGCATAAAAATGTGCTGCACAAGGAACCAGCCACATTCATGTTTGTTAGGGGCAAACAGAGTTAAGGAAAGTTACTAGGCAGAAAAGCTTGCTGCTTCTCCATGATACACTGTCCAAGGACCCCCTTTCACAGGGACTGCAGGTTCCATGAGAACACAACTAAGTAACAACACCGGGCAGGCGGCTGCTTGACTACTTCATACGGAGGTATACGAGGAACTTCAGTATTTTCAATACTTAAATATTAGCACTATCATTTTTCAATTCTACTTAAACGTAAGAACAAAAGTTATATAAATTTACCAACTCTTTCACTCCATCACAAAAAGGCAAAATACTGGAAATAAATTATAAAGAAACACTTTTCATTGTGCTTACAGATGTCAAAAGCTGACAATATACTAAGTTAAGGTCACATATAAAATTTGGCTTTACATTTGTTAAAAAAAAAAAAAAAAGAATAAATGCAAATAAACATTTGCTCTACAATGAGGCTCAACTTTTAAAAGTAGGGGTTCTTTTATAGTACTCTTCCAAAATATTTGTTTCTAAATCCTTAACAACCTGAATGAAAAATTGGAAGTTTCCAATTTATAAGATTATAACTCTCTTGAGATAGTAAGCTGTATACATGAAATAGGGGTGGGGGGAGTGTTATTGCTATTTAAGGCTCAGGCATTTTGCTTCCTCCCCCCTAATTATCGCAAATGATCATTTTACCTACTCTAAACCTGTTAAACATCTACGGAAACAACTATTTCACAAAAACTTCCTTCCTTCCTTCCCTTTGTCACTTTAAACATATCTTAAGTTATTATGAAACTTTACTTCAAAGCAAATTGTTAGGCTAAAACAGTAAGCCAAGTCTTAACAGTTAACATTGATTTACTGAAGAAAGAAAAAAAGATGAGCTATGATAAATACTCTTAAACAAAATTACCAAAGAGGCAACAAGTTGTTGCTACTTATTAAAAATTCTTCCCTATATTTGAAATGGTAATTTTAACAACCCTAGTAAGGGTGGCAACACTCACCAGTATGAATCTTCTCATGTCTCTGTAGCAGGTACTTCTGTATGAAACGCATGTCACATTGACTACATTGAAATGGTTTTTCACCTTAAAATAATTTCACATCCACAAATTAGTTACTGAATAAAACACAGTTTAGAGTTAACTATTTCTGAGGAAAGAGAAATCTTAGAAGCCCAAATTCTGAAAAATTGCAAATTACGCATACAAAGGTTTTATACTATTAATAGAATTTTATTTCCTCTCAATCTCCCCCCCACCAAGATTTAAAAATTCACATTCTCACAACCACACAAAAATGAGACTGAATGATTCATATCCTTCAAGGGAAAAAAAAAAGTAAATAAATAAAACAATTTACAATAGAATTTAAAACTCATGAGGCTAGAAAGGCCTCCACAGGTTACCAAGTGTCTTAAACAGCTTTTCTTTCTCTGTGGAGGAAGATCCACCTACCTTTTTCTCCCTGGCTAACCACCACTTTATGCCTTTTCACTTTTTTCTCTAGAACCTTCAAAATTTTCTAAACATCCTCTTTAAAAAAATAATAATCCTGTCTCTTCAAATATTCCTTCTCTGTTGGAGCCTTTCCTTTCATAGTCCAACCTATGTCTCAAATTCTTCACAACCCATTTGTCCTTTAACCCTTATACTCTGTTTTAAGATACTAATGATCTCCTTGCTGTTTATTCTAGTGATCTGTTCTCAGTTCTCTCTCTTGCTCTCTCTCGCTCTCCTCTCAGAAGGTTGTGCAGTTATTGATCATACCCTCCTTGGAATTCTCTCCTCTTTTGGTTTCTGGGTGTATTTCACCAGTTCACCAAATCTACCTTATTATTTATTACTTTGTCTCCTTCTCCACCCTTTAACTCAATTTATATGTCTAGTAATATTTCCCCAAAGATCTGTGATCAGTCTTTTGCTCTGATCTCCACAAATTTATGGTCTAACTTTTGATTTATATTTGATTCCAAATTCACATTTCAAATTCCATCTGGACATCTTATACAGAAAAATAAATGTTGACCAGCTTTTAATAGTTCATTCTTTCACTGTTTCTCTGGTTAAAAAGAATACATTAAGCCAAATAAAGTGTTCAACTAAGCTAATTAATTTTGCACATCCATGCTAATTGTTTTCTCATTTAAAGTTTTTCTTGGTTTCCTTGTGACATCCTGGCCTATGAAATCTGATTTGAAATGCCAGGTTAACTACAGTCTTAGGAATGAATGACATTTACAAGAAGATGAAAATAGCAAAGATAATAATTTTAATGGCTATAAGCCCACTTTAATTCAAGAAATACCTGTATGAATGAAGACATGTCTCTGTAAGTGATAGTTCGTTCTAAAGGCAGCATTGCAGTGCTCACAAACGTGAGATTTAGGGGTTTTCAAACCAAGTGATCCATCCTCATTTATTGTAAGGATCTGGTTTAAAAAAAAAAAAAAAGGCAAAACAAAAGAAAGAAAATTTTAAAATGTAATACTAATTATAAAAAAGATAATGCCTTTTAATGCAAACAGTGGTCACCAGAGATTATGAAGTATTTTTTTCCTAGATAATCTTGAGAGGGCTATTGGAATAATTTTATCATTATTTGAAGAAAGTAAAATGTGACTCAGAGTGGGTAAAAATTACTTATAAAGCCTTGGAAGCTGGTTAAGTAAAATTTCAGCATTGTGTACTCTCCTCTCCAAAGCTGATGTCTAATAGAGTCCCTAAGTGTTCTCTGTTAGGATGAGTATAGCTTTATTTTCAATTTTAAAATATCACATATGCAGTACAAGTCTTATGTTCTAGACATGGTATAAATATCAATCAGATAGGAATGGTTAAATAAATCATGAAAAATGAATACAACTTAATATTACATGGTTGTGAAATAAAATGAGAAAGCTCTTTATATACTTATATAGAAAGAGCTCCAGGATTTATTAAGTTAAAAAAAAAAAAAGCAGGGTTTAGAATCTAGGATATAATTTTGTTAAGTTTGAATATAAGATAATACATACAGCAATATATATTTGTTTGCATATGCATAAAAGCTATTTGAGAAGGATGTACATAAATGTATATAACTTTGGTTGTCATGGCTGAGGAACTTGGCAGAAGATATGGTAAGAGAGAGACTTTACACTAAACATACTTTAAAGTATTTTTCTGAACCATATAAATGCTTACCTATTACATTTTCCTTTTTCTTTTTTTCTTAAAGAAATAAAAAGGAAAACTGTTTTTAAGTCATCCTAGCATACGATCTGGAGTCAGAATGGTTCTGTTAAGGACCTCTAAGATTATTCTAGGACTACCGAACTATGGTTAAGCATATTCCTTAATAAATTAGAGGGTTATGGGGGAAGGAAGGCAGGTGACAAAGACATCAACCTTATCTGCCTGTGCTTCTTGAGGCTGACAGTAACTTGGGCAAGGTCTAAACAATGCCAGAGAGAAGTTCACTTTTGGGGTTCATGTCTTCCAGTTTAACAACCATTTGCCCAACATGCAACATTTAAACTGCCTCTCTCACCAGCCACGTGGCAGAGTAAAAATAACAAATAATCCCTTTTTTCATTATTGAGGAGAGAAGAAAGATGACAAAACATGATGTGAACATAAGAAACAAAGAAAACTAGGAGGTAAGATCAGGAGGAATATGGCAAGGAAGAAGCAAACAGTAGTGGAGGTGGGAGCACAGAGAGTAGAAGCCGAGAAACGGCGTCACACACAGAATACAGGAATGTAACAGGCATCTTAAGAAACACAGAGGCCTGTGGGAATCGACTAGGGCCTGTAGATACACAGCTATGACCCCCATCCCAAAACTCAGAGGGACTAGGTAAGGAAAAAGGGCTTTAGTTTTTTAAAAAATATTTTTTTAGTTTAAATTCAGGAACACATTTCAGACTATACTGTATGTAAATCAATGGTAATTATTATGCTAATTATACAGGGCATGTGGGTTCTGGGCAAACTGCCAAAGTGGTCAACAATGCTTCAAAGTCTATGCACCAAAGTCACAGAGGGAAACATTTGGCAGGAGAACGCAAGTGGGTGTCACAGCTTCCTGAAGAGTCAGTGAGAACGGAAAGTTTCATCTCTGGTCAGTCTAAAATTTTTTCAACCCCTCCAAGTCACAAAATAATATTCAAGTTAACACTGTGTAAAACAAACAAACAAACAAACAAAAAAACCAAAATCTTTTAAAACATGACTTAAAATATTCCTAACATAAAACCAGTAACAAAAAGATGTTAAACATTTTATACGAAACAATAAAAACAGGATAGCACCAGGTATTTTTTTCTCATATGTTGATAACAAATAAGATCCAAGTGCCAAAAAAAAAAAAAATGGCAGCTCAATAGCTTTCTGTGGCATAGCACCTACACGGAAAAGCTCTGCAAGGGACAAATCTGGCCCAATTTACTTAATGTGAAACGGATATAATCCTTGACTGTACAAAGCCTTTTTATGAAGAGTTAAGGAGTTCTAGGTCATTGTTTTCTCACTGGAGGTAATACTGCCTTTCACTGTAGACTCCAAGCCTTAATTCAAGGTGGATTTTATGGATGAAAGAGCAAACACTTTCTTGTGAATAAGGAGACTGAAAAAAATCTAGCATAAGTTCAATGACAAAAAAATCAAATTGGTGGACATTTTACATTGAATTTTATATTATTTTCTTCTTTTCTTAGGCCAGAACACACATCTTTGTACAAAAGACACAGAAGAAAATTATCTTGCCACAGAAGAACACCACTGGCTCTTCTAACTTGTAATCTGTTTTCACGTATAACCGACAGATTTTGCCTGTTTTATTCACCACTATAACCCCAATACCCAATTGTACATAGTGAGACTCAGTGCCTATAGATAATGGCAACCTATTACCCACGCCAAACATGCTCACAGCTTACCACTTCTATTCGTAAGTGTCTGCAAATTCACTAAGCAGCACCACAGAAAAAGGTGTGCAAAGAATGGGTATGTAAAGAACAAAGTTTCTTGGTGGAAGAGAAATGGCTCATTAACACAGGTAAAATTATCTTCCTTGGTATAGACTTGGTTTCTTTTCCTGCCCCCACCCTTTCCAGATCTTTTAGTAAAATGTGATCTACCAATTAAGTGTATTTGCCTTAGAGATTAGCCGTCTTACTTGCTAACAGTACCATAAAATGTTTTTTTTTTTTTCCTTCAGCATATGAACACTATTACAACTGAAGCATGTGAAATTTCCAAGTTTAAACCCTAAAGTGTCTGCAAGACAAGACATGATTTGTCTTGACTCCTGTCACTGCGACTTTTGGAAAAATATGGTAATTATAAAGATCAAGCAATTGAGCTTTATCAAGAGTAAAGAAATTGGTAATAGTCTAAACAATACTCTAAATACTTGATTGTTTTCTTAACCATTTCACAAGTTTAAAACAGAATTTTTCAGCAAAATATTTCAATACCAAATGAATTCCTCAATCTGCTTTCTTAATCTCACAGTCCATTAGCAAATACATTTTTTGTTCTGAGACAAATCTGTTCCCTGCCAGCTATCCATATACATAGCAATTGCTATGTTAAATAATATACCAATTTTTAACCAACAAAGCACTAAACTCTGCCTATTCAATTCAGAGATTTTTGACTCTTCAAGGGTCACTGCCACCAATTAGCTAAAACCTGACAGCCCTCAGTGAGAAAGTTTTGTTCTCTTAAAAGGCAGACATGATTTCCCTCATTCTATACTGGAATTATTAAAGTATATTCTAAACTAATAAGTATAGGTTTTACCATACATTCTTAATCAATTGATTTATAAATCACCAAAATGCAAAACAATTTGGAAGAATAGTCTAAATTTCTCACCTATCACATTTTACTGCAACTGGAAAATGAGATCTTCTAAAATTCCCTTTACTCTCTAAACCCAACTAGAAATGGAACACCAGTGCAACCCCAAAGACATACAACAACAAAGTAGCCCACAGCAATACCTACCCTCAACATCTCTACCATCCTAGTAATCACTAACATTCCATCTTCACACTGTCCCTTTCTTTCATTCTCCCTGATTTTTACTGTCTCTCAGTACCTGGTTTTACTTATTACCAAATTTCATTTCTAAATGGCAAGTTTTTGCCAGTCCAAGAACATGAAATTCACTGTATCATAAGCTTGGTATATGTAACTCGTGTTCAGGAGAAATGACCCAGAGCTTTAGAAAAGGTCTTTTCTCTCAGATTTCCTAAATATCAGGCAAAGAAGTATATGATGTTTTTAAAAGAAAGATGTACATCCAAATATTTTTAAAATTTATAGTTTGGCTCTGTGGAAAAATTATATACCCAGAATTCAAAATTCCCTAGAGAAATTAGATAAATAAGTAAAATACTTATACTTTTCCAGTTTCTCTCTAAGTACTATTCCATACTTCCATCCCTAGTCTTACAATCAGTTATTTACCTTAAAGCTACTCCTTCAACAATCAAGTTAGCATGCAGGAGAGAGTCTGACAAATAGCTAGTATTTCTATTTCTTGCCTTTCAATTAAATTTTCCTCATTTTAGAATTTTTTTTTTTTTTTTCAAAGAACTGAACCCAGTTCCTTTCTTCAGTACCCTATAAGAGATCCTGGCACATTAATAGGCATTCAAATTAACTGCTTAGAGAATGAAAAGGATATATATTTCAGAATAAGAAGTAGGTAACCAAAAAGCACTCTGCTCTAGCACTATTAAGGAGTTTGAAAAGACCTAAAAGATGTATATAATACTGGGTTAAGATAGTATTGTTACATCTTTACTGAAAGGATTCTTAAGAGTTTATCGATGTTAACTCAACAATCCTCATAAAACTCTTCTGTGGTGGAAAACATTCTCATTTAATTCACAAAACAAGTCAATAGCAAAGTCAGGTGGCAATACCTTATCCAGAAACTTTCAAAATCAAGACTTGAGATTCTCAAACTTAAATGTAAATTACAATTATCTTGGACTCTTTTTAGTACGAATGGAAACCCTCTTAGTAAGAATCTCTGGTAATGGGGCCTGAGTATTTATAACTGGAAAAGCCCTACAGATGATCTAATGCAGAGCCACGAGAACCACTGACATGAATGCACCGAGACTGAATTAAGCACACTAAGACTTTTCATACATTTCTAATAACTGTAGTTCTCTATAGTCCTAATCCACAAGGGGAAAAAAGAACACAGTGTCAACGGAAGGTGATGTTAAGTGGCCACAGATCTAGCAATGTAAAAATGAACAGTATGTCATTAAGAAATGAGAGGATGAAGCACTTATAAGCAATCAAAAAAAAAAACCAAAAACTTAAAACTGAAAAGCTTAGCAGTTAGGATTTCCGTGTGTGTGTGTGTTGAGTGTGGGGGTGGGGGGACCTAACATCTCAGTCCTCCCAGAGAGTTTCACTATGATACATATGATTTTTTTTAATGTTTACAACATGAACCCCAAACCATTAAAAGCTGAATTATGTTCAAATGTACTATGTTTAAAAGAAAACATTATATTAAAGATTTCTAACAAGGTGGTTGAAATAAAACTAAATTTAAACATTTAAAGGGGACAAGTTTTTATTATGTAGAAAATTCACTTTCATAAAACTTATTCCATGACAGTATCAAATTACTTGACCAAGATAACCCTCTTCTTTAGACATGCTACCGAATATATTCTGGCAATTTTCAAGTATCAAATCTACCTTAGGATGACTAAGCTTTGCCATATGATAAAGGATCAGAAAGCAATTATTGCTTAAAATTCATGGCAGCTAAGGATGACATAATATTGCAGTATTTCTCACCACAAAGCTTATATGGAAGGGAGCCAGGTCTATATGGCTATATAAGCTCCAATATTTTTACTAAAGTCTGCAAGGTAACTTCATCTATATTTCCTATGCAGATCCCCAATCTAACATGATATAATGGGGACACATACTCAAAATTTTCATAATGGCAAAAATTCAAGATTTGTGAAAAGTGTTGGTGGAGAGTAGAGTCCTCTAAGCATTGTTGTTGTGGTTGCCAAGTCATGTCCAACTCTTGCGACCCCGTGGACAATAGCCCACCAGGCTCTTCTGTCTATGGGATTATCCAGGGAAGAATACTGGTGTGGATTGCCATTTCCTTCCCCAGGGAATCTTCCTGACCCAGGGATCAAACCTGCATCTCCTGCAGTGGTTCCTGTGGTACAGGCAGATTCTTTATTGCTGAGCCACTGGGGAAGCCTCTAAGCATAATACACTACAATTATTTGAGAGACTTACAGTTGCTTTTAAGGAATTTAAAACAAGTAACACTGATTCCTAAGCAAGAGGTAAGCTTTTCCTTCTCTTCATATAAAAAGGGGAGAGTTACTTTAATGAAAAATCTGAAGTGTGAATTTTTAAACACAAGTTCAAAGCTGTGAGAATCCAGACACAAACCACTCATCTGGACACTGCAAGGCCAGGGTTAAAAACAGACAACAACCATTCTCTCTCCTGTCACATGTAATAGGTCAGGACAATGTAAAAATTCTTGTTTTTGTTATTCTCACAGCCCTGTCTGCCATGTATTATCTGCAGTAATTTCACTGTCCTAAGAATGTCTAAAAAGACTGGCCAAAACATCTTCTTACATGCAATATACTCAAATTAGGCCAAATTTCTTTCATCCAGCAACAACAGAAATATATATATATATATATAAAATTAAATAAATGACTTTAGGAGTATTATGATAATACATTATAAATTAGTTTATCTCAAATCAGATAAGCAAAAACTAAACTTAAACTCTGTAAAAATAAGATCTGTATTACTTAGGACATAATTCCAAACACCCCTGAAGAAGATAATAACCTAAGATTTAGTCAGAATTTCAGAATTACAATCAAAAATAGTATCAGAAAAACATGGCTATAAAGTATCAAGGAAAATGTACAACTTACATATGTTGTTTTTTTAAGACTTGAAATAACTGATTCACTTTTTTCCATAGCAGAAACTAACATAACATTGTAAACCAATTATACTCCAATAAGATAATAAAAATAAACCGATTATAGATACTCAAAATAAAAAGTTTTAAAGATTTGAAACAGATTTTGCAATGAACACAAGTAACATAACCACTATCATAATTTTAGAAATTAATACTTTCCTTAAACAACTTGATTTATTCATTAATGTAAATTTTTTAAAGCATCATATATCACTGAGAAAAACATTAACCCCAAGAAAAGAAAAGGAAGAAAGAAGCAGGGAGGAGGGAGATAAACTGATTGCACAAAACATGAAACATAAAATGTCAATAATTATGAAAAACACACAAGTTTTAGTATGACCAATAACAAAAGAAATTAAAATTTAAACTATAATGAGACATTCATCTTAAGTTACAAAAGAAGCAAAGTTTCATACTCAAGGTTATGAGAGGGTATGGACAGACATCTTAGGTCCACTTCAGGCAGGAATGTAACTAATAGGACATTGCTGGAAGGGGTAACATTATTAGGAAACTTCACTTATTTTGCTTGGTTGTTTATTTGCTTATTTTACTTATTTAATTTTTAAAGAAACCTTTTAAAAAGTTCACACCTTTTGATTTAGCAGTACATGAAAATGTATACACAAATATTTAAAGTGCAACATGATTTAAAATGAAGGCAAAGAGAAAACAACTTTCCAACAACATAGCAATCATTGAATATAATGTGACATATCAAAATAATACATATGCAGCTAATATTTGTAAAAACCTTTAATAACTTTAAAAATAGCTTACATACTCTAGTTACAAACAGGAAATTCAATGAACCTATACAAATTTGAAAATAGAAAAGGAATATGGCAGAAAACGGAAATACTTATCTCTAAGAATAAATGGGTTATTTTCATCTCTGTATTTTTCAAAAATTTTTGCAGTAACCATATTTATATATATCCCCAAAGCAGCATATTGGTAAATGTTTAACATTTTAAGGGGTTAGAGAGTAGGGATGCTGATTTCCACGGTATAAATATTCTCACCGTGGCTAATTTCAAATTACCAACGGTTTCAGAGTCAGCTTGCCAAATTCCTGAAAACTTATTAATCAGCTCTGGCAAGCCAGTACAAACCGCAGCATACCACATATCCAAAAGTGCACAAAATGCATAAATAATGATGATTACGTAAATCACAAATACAAAAGTAGCCCTCAAAATAAAAAAGATCATGTTATAGAATTTTTTAGAAAAACAAAAGATGAAAAATAACTGTAAATTATACAGAGTTCCAAGATGTCCTAGGAATATCAAAATGATACATAGAGTCAGCTACTACTGTACTGAAGGGAAAAAAGGCAGGCAATTCCTAATAGTATTTATGGGTCACTTGTTTATTTACTAAGCCATTCATTCACCCATAGTATTTACTGAGAGTCTCTTAGGCCTACTATTCCATGCTCTTGGGATATAGCTGTGAATAAAATGAAGTCCCTGCTCTTATGGAGCTTACATTCTAGTCTATATCACAGGTATTGCACAACCTTTTTCTCATGACCAATTGGTACTAAATTTTCCTGAAACAGGAATACTAAAATAAGTAAGACTAATATGAATGAGAAGCAAGGGCACTGCATATTATCAGTTTTTAAAGAAAAGAGAGATATGGAGTAAGAAAAGTTTGTTCAAAAAAAAAAAAAAGATGTGAAAGGGAAGTGGAAATTTTAAAGCAATGGCCTACCACCTCCATGCAGACATGCATCTCTTCCTTACTCTTGATGCAACAGTCCAACTTTATTAAGCCACATGAGACTTATAGTCCAGCCAAGTTCCTGACTATAAGATTAAGCAATAGTTTGGGACCACCACCTTAAAATATTCTCTTACTTTTGCAGGAGAACGCTGTTTCCGTTTCTTCTTTTTCTGTAAGTCTACTGGCTCTCTGATTTGTTTTTTGTCTCTCATCAGTTGCTCAGATACATCAGTGAAAGTAATTTCCTGCTTTACACTTATCTGTTAAAAAAAAAAAAAGCCAATTTTAGAAATAAACAAAAAGTCCACTGTGACAAACAGCCATTGCATGCTTAATTCTTTGCTAAATCTACATACAGATGTTCCCAGAAAGATTACTTGTGTGTGCAAGTAAATAGTATGTTGAAGAATTCAATAGGTAATTGACATATAAGAATCAACAGTATATAAATTGAAGGCATAAACTAGGATTTTATAAAAATTTATCTGGAAAAAAAAAGATTAAAGCTGTCCTGGGAGAAAATAATAAGATCTAGGAGAATAAAGTAGAAGTGAGGATACAATTTCACTCCCATATTTAAGAAAACTGAGGTTAAAAGCATAAAAAAAGGTGAAATTCCAAAATCAGTAAAATACTAGGGGACCAGACTTCATGATGGGTCTCAATTTGTCAATTTGTCAATTGGCAAAACATCACACAAACAACAAAAAATTCTAAAAGGTAATTTCATCAAAAAAAGGAATGATAATCTAACAATAAAATTTAATTATCTTTAAGTTCAATGTTTTTGGCAATATCTTAACCAGTATTTTCCCAGGCTCTACAAAAAACCATCACCAAATATGTCTTTTCAGAATTACACATGGTTTTAGGCCACAGCTATGTACAAGACAATTCTAACTACATAATAAGCAAAGAAATACTACAAGCATTAAGATGTCAAAACGTTATCTCATCTTTAGAGCTCAGCTCTCATAGATGTGAAGATATGTCCTAATATGTGGAGCGATGGTAGCATCAATGCTCATCAGAACTGATGGTACACAGTCTCCCACTCCTCACCACTACATTTTCAAACTATCCTTGAAATGAAAACACAAGTATATTAAAACTAAGAAACTTTCAACTTAACAGGCTCTGAAATACATTTAAAACCCTTGACCCTTCAACCAGAAGAACACAACGAGAAGTCTGAAACCTGGAAGGGGACGCTCACCCAACCATGCTTGCACCCTGATCATGAACTTCCAGCCTTCAAAACTGTGAGAAATAAATTTCTGTTGTTTATAACGTTTAAAAAAAAATCTTGATTAAAAAATATATATATTGATAATACTCCAGAAAGTACAATGTGCTAATGGCTATATTTTCAAAAAATACACTTAAAAAGGGGGTGCTAAAGGTTATAAACATCTTACAGACTTATAGTTTAAAGTCAGAAGATATAGCTGTGTAGAAGGGTTCATGAGGAAAATGCAACATAAGTTATGGATTTCAAACTGACAGAATACAGAACTGGAAGTTTGCATAAACTTCTGAAATGTGGGCAGTATCAGAACTGTAAATCAAGGAGAACTCAGGCATAAAAACATGCCCATAAATGATTATTTAGCTAATAATTCTATCAGCTTAGAGAATAGTACTAGTGACCATTCTTGTAGCTTCTTTTAGTGTAATTATTTGAAATATAAAACAGAATGGTAAAGTCACCTCTAACAAGGCTTCAGAATACACATGTTACCATCTCTGAAGTGATATTTACTGAAACACAGCTACTGAGGCTGGGTATGAGACAAGGAGAAGCGACAACAGACTAAGCAGCTGTTGAACTGCTCTCTCTTATGTTGCAAGGGCACCATAAAGTAGTTCCAAACATTTCTGCTGGCTGATAAATTACAAAGAAATCACGAAAATACAGAATGCAGCAATAAGAAAGAATAACATTTTTTAGCAGAAGTGTCAGGTAGAATGTAAGGCAGATTCACAAATAAGTTCTGCCATTAGCAGCTATTTAAACCAAGGAAGAGCCTTTATGTGCAAATAGTGAAAAAGATTAATACATACATCTGAACCTTTTAGCTATTTCTACATATATGGAGAGTGATCATATTGGTACTAACACTGACAAATGTAAGGTGCACTTCTAACATTATCAAAGTATAGAACCAAACTTAGAAGTATCAATGAATCAAAGCACTGTGAATGCTAGTAAGCACACAAAAACTACATTTTTAGAATACTCCAATAGGCTTATCACTCATGAATGAAATAAGGTAATCTCCACATATAATACAACCACATACTAAAGTATATGGTCCAGCCTAGAGTACTTAGAAAAGTTACCGGTAAATCCACAAACATAGAGAGACAGGTATGAAAATGACAAGGCAGCTAGCAAGAATGCGGCGCAAAAAGCCTGGGAAAACAAATCTTCACTGGCCCAAGGAAGACTACAATAATCTATAAAGACACAAAATCTTTTTAAGCATGGCAAAAGAGACAAAACTCATCTGTAAGTTTCCTACTTCTTCCTTGAGAAATATCTTTAAACAAAAATCAAGTTCTCAGCGTTACTTTTCAACTAAAATAAACCAAAGTATAATTAATCAAAGCAGGTATCTGTAGATGTTGATTTTGGGGGGGAAAAAACTTATTAATTTGCTGGATTTTTTGAAATGTACTCATTAGAACATCAAGAAAATCAATAGGCTAGGAAGTGTGTCAGATTAAAAAACAAGTCTCTCATTTCTCCCCCATGGCTTAATCTTTACCATTTCACCTAGTCCCATGTGCAACCTCCTGCCTACATCTGAGAATCTGAATGTCAACGCTTTGCTCACTACCAAATCAGAAAACGTCATCAACACTGTTAATCACCCTACTCATACTTCTTTCTTAAGACTTTACTAAACCCAGACATTTCTCCACCTGAAACTCCTGCTCATCCACTAATCAAAGCTCCATATGGGCCTCCCACTTTCAAGACAAAGGAGGCCATCAGGCATTACCATCCTGTGTCACACTTACTTTATATCATCTAACTTCTACCCCAACACCCTTTCAAGAGGCAGAGCCCATGCTTCCTCACCCCTTGCCACTTCCCAAGCTGGTTCATTCTTGCAAGTTTTTTTATATATATATACATATATAATTAGGTATATGTATATATAAGATATATACATATATCTTAACTATACTCAAGTATTCCTCATTTTTTATTGTTCTCTCTTTATTCTCCCAACTTTAAACTTTAAACATAGGAGGCCCTTCTATAGTGAAAAAAATAAAAATCTTTCTCTTGATTATAATCACTAGTAATTCATGCCCAGAATCCAGAATGATATAAGTCTTTTTCAAGACTTATATCATGTCTGGCCCAAACATAAACTATCTCACTTTTCTGTTTTTCTGTTTCATGTGCCTGTATCTTATCTTGGTATCTAAAAGGAAGATATTCTTCCTTGATTTTTCTCATAACAGCTTTCACTCACTTATTCAATAGCTGCTGCTGCTGCTAAGTCGCTTCAGTTGTGTCCGACTCTGTGCGACCCCATAGACGGCAGCCCACCAGGCTCCCCCGTCCCTGGGATTCTCCAGGCTAGAATACTGGAGTGGGTTGCCATTTCCTTCTCCAATGCAGGAAAGTGAAAAGTGAAAGTGAAGTCGCTCAGTCGTGTCCGACTCTTAGCAACCCCATGGACTGCAACCTACCAGGCTCTTCCGTCCATGGGATTTTCCAGGCATACTGGAGTGGGGTGCCACTGCCTTCTCTGTATTCAATAGCTACTAAGTGTTAAATTCAGTCAGTTTAAAATAATACAATGAAAACTTTAAATTTACTGAGATTCTAACATTGTACAGAGCAAAATACTAGATAAAAAGAACACATTCTAAAATCTTTCCAAAGATCTTAAAATGCAGATGGGAAGTTTTCATGCCTTAAAAAGAAAAAAAGAAAGAAAGAAAGGAAAAAAAAAAAACACTAATGAACTAATAAAATGGCACATATTTGGCTCAACCTAAATGAATGACACAAGGCAGGAACCAAATGGACAAACTCATGAGATCTGAAATAACTGCAAAAAGCTTTCTAGATTGAGTAAGAAACTCAATCAGAGCTGCACATTTCTCACTCTATCCTCTTTTTATTTTCTTCTTACACCAAACCTGCTACTCTTCCCAATTACCTTCTTCCACACTCAATAATGTTAATAAGCAATTTAACAAATGTAGGCATACCTAAAATAACACTGCCAGACATAGTATGTGATGAACATTTGACGTGGTTTGCAAATTTTGGTCTACCCCTAACTCCCAAAGTGACCCCTTACAATCATTTGACCTCTTCTTACTCTTTATTTTTAATAACCTACGTCCGTATCTATTTCAAGCTTTACAGCATTATAATCTACCAATGTACTCTTCCACAAATAAATTAACATAAGACTGCTTTCTTTCCATTTCCCCAGTGAGGAATATACAAGAGCTCCTTACTGCCCTTCCTATCAATTATACTCTTCCCCAGCTCAGCTTTCATGATTCTGCATGATCTCCTTTAGAGTAAAGACCTAGGTCACTTGGCAGAAGTATCTGTCCTTACCATCTCTCCATTTCTGAAGCCTTATGTTCCCTTCAATTTTCAACTTCACTTTTAGGTATTCTCAATCATCTTCCCACCCCTGCTGAAGAAAAAAGAAAGCATCTTTGTGCTTTCCTCTATACTGTGCTGCTGATTCCACTACTACCCATCTTTCAGGCTCTGCATCTTCCCTGTCTCTAAAATAATCTTACTTCATCAACTACTTCTCTGCCTAAAAGTATACTTAAATTTACCCCATAAAATTTCTTGTGGACCAAAATATTTCCAACAACTTCCATTCTCTTACGGCCGAACTTTTTGAAAGAACAGTCTGAAGTAAGTATATAAGTAATTGCCACCAAACTTAAGAGAAATGGTTATTCTGAGAGTAAAAATAGTACACAGTCATATAAAAAGAATGTGTTTAACTATCACTAGAAAGAAACTGTTCCAAAATATTGCGTAGGAAACAAATGGAATCAAAGTGACCACAAGCACAACAAAGTGTTTAAATGTAAAGAGAAAGATATAAAACAATTAACTGTACTGTAAATACACTGATTTTTCTGGGCTCCAAAATCACTGCAGATGGTGATTGCAGCCATGAAATTAAAAGACGCTTACTCCTTGGAAGGAAAGTTATGACCAACCTAGACAGCATATTAAAACGCAGACATTACTTTGCCAACAAAGGTCTGTCTAGTCAAGGCTATGGTTTTTCCAGTGGTCATGTATGGATGTGAGAGTTGGACTATAAAGAAAGCTGAGCACCGGAGATTTGATGCTTTTGAACTGTGGTGTTGGAGAAGACTCTTGAGAATCCCTTGGACTGCAAGGAAATCCAACCAGTCCATCCTAAAGGAGATCAGTCTTGGGTGTTCACCGGTAGGACTGATGTTGAAGCTGAAACTCCAATCTTTGGCCACCTTATGCGAAGAGCTGACTTACTGGAAAAGACCCTGATGCTGGGAAAGATTGAGGGCAAGAGGAGAAGGGGACGACAGAGGATGAGATGGTTGGATAGCATCATCAACTCAATGGACATGGGTTTGGGTGGACTCTGGGAGTTGGTGATAGACAGGGAGGCCTGGCGTGCTGCAGTTCATGGGGTCGCAAAGAGTCGGTCGAACGACTGAGTGACTGAACTGAACTGAAATGATGTTAGCAATATCTGAAAGTACTCATGGAGTCCAGGAAAAGAGAAAGTTAACACCAAGAATATATCCCTATGTATATGCATGCATGAGTTTATTTCCAGGATGGTTTTGGAAATAACAGATTTAACCAGTCAACAGGAAGATTTCTAATTCCAAGCTCACCAAGCCACAGAATAGGGCAGGAAGGAGAAGCAGCACATTGATGGACAGGCCTTGGTGTGAATCATAAACCACAACCCTCCCTTTCTGTGTGACCTGACAGCATGTCAACTTCTGATACAAGCTACATTTGTCAGGGCTTGAGAAAGTCCATAACTATCTTTTGATTTTGAAAAGGTTCAGGGACCCACAGTTCACAACAAACATTCTAATCTACTCCTCTGTAATATTTCTCATTAAAAATTTATATTTTGATTGCTATATCAGCATTTTACAATTTAGTAACTATAAGATGAACTGGAACAAGTGATCATATCAAGTTATCTTACCTGAAATAGTGCTGACAATCCCCATCTTACCCAGAAATTCTATTCTTTTAACTTCTGTATCTTCATGGTTCAAGTTCTTCCCTGTTCCTCACAGAAGTTCTTCTGGATCCATCCTTCTACTATATATGTACCTTTATTTTGTAACAGTTTTAGTAAATCTCTATCAAAGTTTTCAAAGTATGGTCCAGGGACTCCGAAGATCCCTGACACTCTTTCTCGTGGGTGGTCCATGAGAGAAAAAAACACTTTCACTATAATACACAGGCTGGTTTTTTTTGTTTTTTTCACTCTCCTCTTAAGATTATATAGCAGCAGTATTCAGAAGCTAACATGTGATGTCACCACAGACTAAATATATTAGCAAATATGAGATAAGCTAGACAATAAACAGATTGTAAAATTTTAAAACTCCACAAAATTTTTATTTTAGAAAAGTTATATTTCACTAAAAAATATGCTATGTGTTAACATGTAATGCGATTTATTTATAAAAATAAAAATTTTAATTGTTTTAATTTATAAAACGGTAAATATCAACATACATAACCAACAGAAGCAAGAGTTAAGAGATTTCAACATTTTTAAAAGCAAAGGGGTTCCAAGGCCAGAAATTTTGAGAACCACTGATCTAGATACATCTTAACTATATTTTGCATTCCCTCCCTTTTCTCCATTCAATCTCGTTCAAAATAGATGCCTTGGCCCAACCAACATAAATTAGTATAGATGTGTGTGCATTTGCCAATTAGCAGACACACACATAATGCCTAACTCTGTGTGCTAAGATCACTAAGAAGCAATGAAACACACCTAGCATCTAAAACTTAGTTTCTAACTACCGTTATCCAAACAAAAGGAACTGGAGTTCCTTGGAGAAGTGACTGATTTCAACAGGCAAGGAGAACTATATATAAGATGACCTTGGAAAATTTTGTGGTGCCAGAAACTAGAGTGCATGTCAAAAGGACACAAGAGCTTGTCTGAAAGAGTTCCTAATGGGCAAGCTGAAACAATGTGAGAAAATAATAAATGGTAGTACCAGATTATAATGCAAAGAATAAAACAAATATCCATTCTGATATAAATGGAATTTTTTTTAATGGAGGGAAGGGACAGCTACAATTAATGTGAATATAGAAGGAATGAAGAAAATACAAATTCACACTTAGGTAAACACCACATTAATAACTACAGTTGGCAGGACCCACCAATGGATGCTTACAAAGGTAAGTAAAATTTTGAGTAGAAATAGGATATTTAAACAGACTCAAACTATTCAATATTTCCTACAAGATATCTGCCAATTACAAAAGAAAAAAAAGTGACTTTAAAATGGGGAAAACTGGCATTTATCACCTTACCAAAGCACAGAGAATGTAGTAACACCAATAATAAGACATATCTCCACATTTTATAATCCCTGATATGATGTTCTGAAATGAGCACAACACTTCTGTGGGATTTGTCAAAAAATAAAAGCACCAATCTAATCATAAGAATATATAAGAAAGACTCAAAAGTCATTCTACAAAATAATCAATACCCATCAACTATCAAGGTCATAAAAGATAAGGAAAGACTGAATTGTCATAGAACAGTGGAGACTCAATGGACTACTACTCAGTCATAAAAAAGAATAAACCAACGTTATCTGCAGCAACATGGATGGACCTAGAGATTATCATACTAAGTGAAGTAAGTCAGAAAGAGGAAGACAAGTATCGTATGATATCACTGATAACATGGAATCTAAAATACAACACAAATGAATTTATGAAACAGACTCACAGACAAAGAAAACAAATTTATGGTTACCAAAGGAAAAAGGTTGTGGAGGAGGGATAAATTAGGACTTTCCAATTAGCAGATACAAACTATTATCTATAAAATAAATAAGACCCTACAGTATAGCACAGAGAATTATATTCAAAATCCTGTTATAAACCATAATGGAAAAGAATATGTGTATAGGTGTACATATACATACACACACATGTATAATTGAGTCACTTTTTTGTAAACCAGAAATCAACACATTGTAAATCTACTACATTTAAATAAAAAACAGCATCTATATAGTGTTCTACAAATCTGTGATTCCTCCTCAGCATTAGTAACTAAGATTTATCTAATATTACTATGTGCCAGACTCTCTTCTAGGTGCTATGGATACAATGTTTGGAAGGCATGCAGAGAAGGAAGGGGGTGCACGTGGTCTCTATCCTGTATAATCTATTGCACTTAATCCTACAGGAAGACTGTGAGGTAAGCATTTTCATCCCATTTTACAAATAAGAAATCTAAGGCTGAGAAAGGTTATTTGTCTAAGAAGGGAAACAAAAACTTACACCCAAGTCTTCCAAATCCAGCAACAGAGACTCTAATTACTGTAATCTGTGAATTATTTTTTATCCTCGCATTATCAATGAAGAAACTAAAACATCACGGACGCAAGTGTCTTACCCAGGCTATCACTGGGACTAGATTTCAACACTAGTACTTAAACCAGGATTTTATATCTTTTAGTTCAGTGCTATTTCCATTACTATAACTGCTTCTTTATAAATCTAATAAATCATTCAAACATTTTAAAATGATTTTTGCACAAACATACTTCATTTTCCCTTATAAAAACTATAGTTTGGTTGCTTCCAGAATATAGAAAGAATTTCTAGTGGTTCTAGAGAAAGGAAATAATTTAAAAAAATAACAAAGTGGACAAAATGTCAACAATATTTAGATAAAGCGTAAGACCTGAATTTCAATCCTACCTCTTCCAATTATTATTGGGTGAACTTGGCTTCCAAAAGTAGTATGGAAAAACAAAAAAAGCACAGGGTGAGAGTTAAAAGAAATAAAATCTAATCCCAAAGAGTAACACTAGCAGTGTCAGAAATACAATCTACTCCGAAAGAGTGATACTAGCAGTGTCAAGCTAAACAACTAGAATTTTAGTCATCTGTAACTTTCTTCACCTTTAAATGGAGGGAATAATTCTCACAGAATCTCTGCAGAGTTAAAGAGATTATATATGTAAATCATCAACTATGGCATATAGCATTATAGTTGATTTTTGATGCCATTCATTATCATGATTTCCCCGGTGGCTCAGACAGTAAAGCGTCTGCCTACAATGCAGGAGACCAAGGTTCGATTCCTGGGTTGGTAAGATCCCCTGGAAAAGGAAATGGCAACCCACTCCAGTATTCTTGCCTGGAAAATCCAAGGATGAAAGACCCTAGTAGGCTATGGTCCATGGGGTTGCAAAGAGCTGGACACGACTGAGCAACTTCACTTTCAGTATCATAATCATTTCCTCACCTGTTAAGTAGTGGCAGCAATAATATCCAGTTTATACACATCAGAAAATCCAATGAGATTATACAAAAACTATAAATTCTAAGTAATTATTATTATACAACTGCAGATATGTAATTGCTTAGATACATGGAAGGTTACCAATTTCTATAGAGCATCTCAACTTAATACATCCTATTATCTAAAACTCAATATTGCTAAAAATAAAATCTTTTTTCACATCAGCACCTCCTTCTAAATTCCCTGCTTCTTTTTTCTTCCCCCTGCCTTTCAGCAACCCAGTCTCTCGACTATAAAGACATCTTTTAATTTTCTTCTCCACTCTCAAACCAAGACCAAGCCCAGTTATTTCTCTTTTTCTTAGTATCACACACAAATCTGGAAATTATATTCCATATTTCCTATTCTAGATCATTTTTAAAGAAATTAAGTTGGGAATCTCATATACTACAAGAGGGAGAATAAAACGATCAACATTTGTGGACTATAAATTAGGCAGTATATATCAAGAGTCTTAGGAAATCTATACAGAAGAAATAATCTCACATGACAACACTACATATAATATCACAATAACATTTACAACTGTAAATAAAGTGCAGTCTAATACACATAAAGAAACAGTGAGATAAATTACAATATAGCTATATGATATACATGAACGAGAAATCTTACTTTTGAATAATTTTAATACTGAGATGCTCATGGTTTAAGATTAAATGATATTAATAAATATGGATAAATATACAATTTTACACAAACACAAATATATATGCAGCAAATTTTACACACACAAATATATATGCAGAAAAACAAAGGGAACACTAAAATACTAACAATGAAATGTTAGTAGTGATTATCCTAGAGTAGTAAGATTGCAGCAATTTCTATTATCTTGATAGCTTTTTTAATTTAATTTTTATTTTTTTAATACCAAAAGCATTTTGTATTGGAGTATAGCTGATTAACAACACTGTGATAGTTTAGCTTTCAAATTTGTACCTTTTCTTAACAAACAATGTATTATTTTATAATCCTAAAAAGACATTAAGTCCAATCTTAGTACAAATTCTTAGGATTAATTAAAGAAAAATCTATTTATTATTATCTTAATATACTAACTTATTGAAATATTAAGCCAGCAAAATGAAAGTGAAAAAATTTCTATGGGTGAGTTGGGAAAAAAGCAAAAGTCATCAAGTAAATCGTGACCCCCCTATCTCACATCATCAGCAAAATTCAATTCCAAACAGACTACTGATCTAAATGGGAAAGGAAAACTATAAAGTTTCCACAAGTTAACAAAGGAAAATATCGTCACAACCTTGGGGCAGGCAAAGAACTCTTAAACAGGACACACAAGACACCAAAAGGAAAAGACATAAACTGAACTTTGTTAACACTGACTTCCGTTCATCAAAAGAGTAAAAAGGCAAGTCATAGTGGAAGCATAGAAAAGATAATTGATACATATATATCCAACAAATATAAAAGAATTACCACAAATCTGTAACAGAAAGGAACACCCTAATAGAAAAAAGAGCAAAAGATGAACATGCACCTTACAAAAAAATTATATCCAAACTGTCAGTAAACATGAAAGGCACTCACATTAGTTATCAGTGAAATGCAAACTGGGAAAAAAAAAACAACCCACACTGAAATACTACTACCATCCCACCAAAACAGTTAAAATTAAAGTACTGACAATGCCGAATATCATGGATACAGAACAACTAGAATAAACTGGCAAATCCATGAGAAAAACTTCTGGATAGTAACTCTTATAGCTGAACATACACATACCCAGCAAACTCCAGGATATAACCAACAGAAATGAGTGTGCACATGCGCCAAAGACACATCGAAGAATATCTGCAGCAGGAAGTTCCTTGGCAACCCAGTGGCTAGAACTCAGCGCTCTCACTGCCAGGGGCCAGGTTTGATCCCTGGTCAGGTAACTAAGATCGTACAAGTCAGGAAGCATGTCACCTGACCATCCCCTCCAAAACCTACTTGCAGCAGCACTTTTCAGAACAATCAACATCATGAAACAAGATGCCTATTATGCTACAGAGAATAAATTTTGATATAGTCACACTACTGACAATTACACAGAAATGAGAATAAACTACTACTACATGCAATAACCGGAGAAGGCAATGGCAAGCCACTCCAGTACTCTTGCCTGGAAAACCCCATGGATGGAGGAGCCTAGTAGGCTGCAGCCCATGGGGTCGCTAAGAGTTGGACACGACTGAGCAATTTCACTTTCACTTTTCACTTTCACACAATGGAGAAGGCAATGGCAACCCACTCCAGTGTTCTTGCCTGGAGAATCCCAGGGACGGCAGAGCCTGGTGGGCTGCCATCTATGGGGTCGCAGAGAGTCAGACACGACTGAAGCGACTTAGCAGCAGCAGCAGCACATGCAATAACATGGATGGATTTATCTCATAAAAATGCTAAAGAAATCAAATATTAGATAGTACATACGGAATTCAAAAGTCAGGGAAAGCTAACTAACTGTGATAAAAGTGTTCTGATAGGAAGCAGTTATCTTTAGGAATTAGAGGAGTGTTGTGACTAAAAAGGACACAGGGGAGGGCCTCTGGGATGCTGATAATGTTCTATGTCTTAATCAGGGCAGTAATTACACATGTATGTCACTTTTGAGGAAATTCATCACTAACAATTTGTGCACTTTTATTTCAATAAAAAGATATACACCTAGAGAAAAAACATTACAAATATGCAGATATATAGATAGATACAAGAAACACGCTTGTATCATACGGGTATCTATATATACAAGCATGATCCTTTCATCATTATTTCATTCAAACAAATCTAGCAATAACATAAATATTCACCAATAGGGGAGTGATTAAATAAAACAAGGCACATCACTTAATCATTCATTAGAATAAGAAAGCAAGCTTTAGATATAATAACATGGAAATTTCTACAAAATATTATTAAATGAATAATGCAGACTTCAAAAATATACAAAAATAACATTATCTAATTTGTATAAAATAAAATATATGTATATTTTCATAAGATATATATTTACAAAACACATATAGAAATAAAGACATTTCTGAATGTTTTTCTATAAATTAAAAATTTTCAGGTTATCAGTATTAGCAGGTATCTCTTTGGAATTAGAGTAGAAAAGAAGGAACTTTTACTTTTGTTCTCCTCTATACTAATTTTTATAATGACTATGTAGTCCTTTTTTACAATGAACTTCATTATACAAGTATGAAAAAAGTCAAAGTACACATCTCTGAGACTGATCTAGCTAGATGGATGCTATCAGAGCCTTGTCTATGACTTCCAATTTGGGCACTATTTGATCTAAGAAAGAGTATAACTCTCACTCAGTACCACTATCTCACAATTCCAGATCAATTAATTAGGTATCAAACATCACACAGAACTATATGAAAAGTGTTAGGAAACTAGCTATGTTACTAAAGAATATAGAAAGAAAACTCAATGGCACCCCACTCCAGTACTCTTGCCTGGAAAACCCCATGGACGGAGGAGCCTGGTGGGCTGCAGTCCATGGGGGGTCGCTGAGGGTCGGGCACGACTGAGCGACTTCACTTTCACTTTTCACTTTCATGCACTGGAGAAGGAAATGGCAACCCACTCCAGTGTTCTTGCCTGGAGAATCCCAGGGATGGGGGAGCCTGGTGGGCTGCCGTCTATGGGGTCACACAGAGTCGGACACGACTGAAGCGACTTAGCAGCAAGGGGAAAAAAAAAGTTGAGTCTAACAACTTTAAGAGCACTGGAGAATACTGAAAAATAGACCATTCTAGGTTAGCTCCCTAAAACAACCGACTAATAGAGATACTTTGATTCATTTACTTACCAGGTGAGTCGAAATCAATAATAATAAACAATAATATGACTCTCATCAGGAAAAACTATAAAGCAAGATTACTTATTCTATGTTTTCTGCTAAAACAGATTCCTATCAAATAGGATACTTTCTAAGAGCCACATAAAAGAGTAAAATCTTGTTTAAAAAAATAACCTTGGGGAACTGATATAAACTACCATCTATTCTCTTTAAAACAAGTTCAATTAATAAATCTATTTCTGAAAATAATATTCAAAGAGTATGATGAAGTGAAAAGTATTTGAATGGGGGGGTACTCCTTAAAGCATGCAGACACACAAAAAGTCAACACAAATGCCTCAAAAGACAAGGACCCAAGAGTCAATAAACATAAAATTACTTCTGAATCCCTCAAATGAACTTTAAAAGAAACAAAGAGTAGTAAGAACTGGCTATAATAAATAATTTTATTGAAAAGTATACAGTGTAATAGAAATAACAAGTTGGGATTTAGCCAAAAAGAGAGGAAGAAACATATCCTACCAATGACTATTTAAGCAAATAAACAAAATCAAATAGATTTGTCACCTTTCAAGATGATTGTGAAAGATCATTGATACCAATAAATGTAATCCAATCCTGTGACTAAAACAGAGTGCAAAATACATGGCAAAATTAGTATTTTAAAATCACTGACACAAATAAAATAATACTTTTTTCTTCTCATTTTGTTAAATAGGAAAGGAAAAGACACTTATTCCAGAACATGTACTCAAATTCCTAACAACAGCATGTTAAAGTTTTATTCACTGAAGCAAAAGGTATTTGGGGAAATGTCTATATAATCCTTCTTAAACTAATGACAGGATTTAAGGCAACTTTTAAAACTAAAAACAAAAGAGAGGTTTTACAGCAATGGCCAAATATGTCTTGAGTTTCCTAAGCCATTAAAATAATCATGAATACAAAATGCATAAAAGGATGTCTACAATTCTATTCATACCGCTTTCAGAACAGAAATTCATGACTAAAATCTTCATGACTGCTAAAGTATATTTTTTTCAGGAATCACAAACACTTGAAATACTTTACACTTTATTATATCACTATATGACTGGAGCATGATTTTTTTTTTTTTTATAGCTCCTAATTTACATAAAATGGGATCTTCCCAACCCAGGGAGTGAACCTGGGTCTCCTGCACTACAGGCAGATTCTTTACCAACTCAGCTACCAGGCAATTTCCTTGGGTAGGGAAGATCCCCTGGAGAAGGAAATGGCAACCCACTCCAGTATTCTTGCCTGGAAAATCCTATGGATGGAGGAGCTTGTAGGCCATAGTCCATGGGGTCGCAAAAGAGTTGGACATACTTGACTATAAATTATTTAAAAAATTCTTTCAAAAAAGTGCAATTCAGTACTTTTCTAGGAAACAAATGTGGCATATATCATTACAAATAACAATTTGTTTCTGTCAATATAAACATGTCTTTTACTCTTCAACATATCTGATATCAGTTGGAAAAATATAGTCCACAAAGTTTCCAATCCCTTTTCTATAAAAAGAATTAAAAGGACAAGCCAAATACTTTTTTTTTTTTTTCAAATTTCTGAAATTAATTTTTAAGTTGAAAAGCTTTCTAACACAACGCTATCCAAAACGTCCTGAAATAATGGAAATGTTCTTTATGCTGTCTAATACAGAAGTCATTAACCACATGTGACTATTGAGCACTTGAAATGTAGCTAATGCAACTAAGGAACTGAAATACTAATTTTAGTTCATTTTAATTCAAATTTCTAACATGCTAGAAAACTAAGTTCTAATGAGCATACTACAGACATCTGAAAGTTGGCTTGCAGATTGCTGTTGAAAATGTACAGCCACATAGCTGAAGCTGGGTGATTGATTTAGAGTAATACGGTCATGATAAATCCTGAAAGCCAGCAGTTATCACAAATGAAGAACTTTACTTAGCAACTATCAAAGAACAATAGGGAGTTTATACAGGTTACAGAACCTAAACTGTTATTAACAGTTTAAGGAAACACAAACCTCAAGTTTCTGTTTTGAATTAACTAAAAAGTTAATATGAAGTAAAGTTCTGTGACTTCCAAGTGAATTAGCAAATAAAAGGAAAAAAAAATCAACATGTTCAATATCTATTTTTAAAAAGACTTTAGCATACACTCTAGAAAGGATGAAAGGCCTTGGAGCTTAAGTTTTCACACTGTGAGGAACCTAGATCATACTGTTCTACATCAACACCCTCTCTTTAATTCAAAAATGTATATTCATGATCCCAAGATCTGCCCTTCACAACTCTGCCTTACCAGCAGGAATGCATAAGTAATAAGGAAGGGATATAATTTCTCATCTCTGTTAAGTTCTTCTATAAAGCAATATTACACAAATCCTAAATTCTGGCATTTGGTATTCAGTATGAGATAACTTTCCATTGATTCATTCTCAGAATGGACTCAGATTTATCATCATCTATTAGGAGTAATAGGACTCAACTATGGACTACCCAGAATTTGGAATATCAAGCAGATATTTAAGAAGCATTAGAAGAACAAGGAGTTGAGAAAAGTTCAAAATATGCTGGTAAATGAAGAGATAAAAAGCAACATGTTCCTATGCTCGGTATGCATATCAAAGAAGCACTGAAGTACATATACCAAAATGTTAGAAGTGATTATATCCAGTGACAAGGGGATAACAGAGTATTTATCCTAGAGCTACGTATACCTATGTTCACCCAAAAACCTACACATCAATGTTCACAGCAGTTTTATCTGTAATAGCCAAAACATGGAAACAATTAAAATGTCCCTTATTTGCCTACAAAAGTCCATCTAGTCAAAGCTATGGTTTTTCCAGTAGCCGTGTATGGATGTGAGAGTTGGACCATAAAGCAAGCTGAGCGCCAAAGAATTGATACTTCTGAACTGTGGTGTTGGAGAATACTCTTGAGAGAGTCCCTTGGACTGCAAGGAGATCAAATCAGTCAATCCTCAAGGAAATCAGTACTGAATATTCATTGGAAGGACTGATGTTGACGCTGAAACTCCAGAACTTTGGCCACCTGATGCAAAGATTGAAGGAAAAGACCCTGATGCTGGGAAAGATTGAAGGCAGGAGGAGGAGGTGACAACAGAGGGTGAGATGGTTGGAGGGCATCACCGACTCGATGGACATGAGTTTGAGCAAGCTCCAGGAATTGGTGATGGACAGGGATGTCTGGCGTGCTGCAGTCCATGGGGTCGCAAAGAATAAGACATGACTGAGCAACTGAACTGACTGACTTAACAACCATACCATGGAATTGTGTGTGTGTGCTTAGTCACTCAGTCGTGTCCGACTCTGCAACCCCATGGACTATAGCCCACCAGTCCATGAGGATTCTCCAGGCAAGAATACCAGAGTGGGTTGCCATGCCCTCCTACAGGGGATCTTCCCAACCCAGGGATTGAACCCAAGCCTCCCACACCACAGGCAGATTCTTTACCATCTGAGTCACCAGGGAAGCCCAAGGATACTGGAGTGGGTAGCCTATCCCCTCTCCAAGGGATCCTCCTGACCCAGAAAGTCGAACCAGGGTCTCCTGCATTGCAAGTGGATTCTTAACCAGCTGAGCTATACCATGGAATACTACTATATATTAAAAAAAAAAAAAAAAAAAAGAGCAAAGCATTTATATATATAACAACTCAGATGGCTCTCGAGGGCATTACATTAAGTGAAAAAAGTCAATCTCAAAAGGTCACTTAATATATTGATTCCAGTATCTATTGATTCCAATATCTCAAATAAAATATTCTCAAAATGATGACGTTTTAGAGACAAAAAACAGAGTAGGGTAGGATAGCCAGGGGTTAGGAATGGTGGGGGCAACAAGAAGCAGTGTGACTACAGAGCGGTAGCACCAGGGAGATCTTTGGTATGAAGGATTAGTTCTGTATCTACTTGTAGGATAAAGCATACAAAAATGGACATGTTGTAGCAATGTCAACTTCTTTATTTTGAGATTTTGTACTATAGTTATATAAAATGCAATCACTGGGGAGAAACTGCCAGACTGGTTACATGGAACATCTCTGTATTATTTTTGCAACTACCTATGAATCTATATAATTTCAAAATTAAGGTTCTTTTAAAGAAAACAAAAGGATAAATCTTATCCCTTCCCCTTCCTGACTTTCCCTACCTACTTAGGCTCCACAAACCATTCACCTCTAAGGCCATACTGCGGAGCAAAACATGGTTTCAGGTCCTAGACAGAATGAAGAGGGTACTGGCATGGGAGGGCTGCCCAAAGCAAGACATCAGAGTGTAAGCAGAGAGAGGAAGTTCTCCAGATACAAGGGCAGTTCAGCATGAAAGTGTCAGAGCCCAAGCAACATAAAGAAGGGTCTATGCTGTGGGTGAACAGCAGCCTTGAGCAAGGTACCAGAAGTAAGTGGTGTGAGGACTGAGCATGGACCAGCACAGTGTACAAGGAGGGATCCATGTGGTGACTGAGGCCCAGCACAACTGCCAAAGCACATGCAGGGGGAGGAAGGCATCCACACAGGAGACAAGGGATGGCTTGCACTGCCATGGAGTACAGGAGCTGGGTGAAGAGAGTATACCTGCATAGGAAGAGGAGAAGGGCAACAGTGCTAAAGGGAAAATAGTTACATACAGGGGTTGGGAGGAGGATCTGATCAATTAAGTAAATAAATACATTAAGAATAACAGAACCAGGCTTATTACTGTCTGAGAAAGGACTCATAAAATATGGGAGGAAGCAAACTAAAATGTACTCCGTGGTAATAGACTATAATTGGAGGTATCAGTGTGAACTCATGGTTTTCAATACTTATAGATAAATGGATAATTATAGATGTAAATGTATGTACATATATACATATAAATGTATGTAAGTATGTACATATATATATACTCTCTGGCTTTATCCACTAACAGTCCTGGGAGCAGTTATACTCCACCAGCAATGAGCAGCACACTGAGCACTCAGATCTTGGCTTCTAAATACCATTCTCCACTAAAATGAACTAGGACTCCTTAGAAAAAATGTCTGATTCCAGGGATGGGCATGTAAAATACAATATAAACCTAGAACATCTCATGACTTAAAGGAAGTGCTCAAGGACTGATGGGACAGGTCAAAAGAACACAGAAGCCAACCTGAAGAGGCTCAGATTGGCCAAATCATCAACTAAGCATTAATCACAGTAGTAGATTTTACCCAGTGAATAAAACTTCAAAATCAATATTGGTACAAATAAACAAATTTCAAAGTATGATGAGGGATAAGATTAACTTTACACTGGCAAAACCTGGCAGACCCTAGCTAGCTCAATTAACTGATCAAAGTGAACCATCATCAGAAGGGGGAAAATAAAAATCATGTGCCACCTGTTCAAACCCAAACCACTTTTTGCAATACACCTGCCAAAGTAACAACTTAAGTCTAAGAGGAAAAATCATATAAACCTGAACTGAATGACATTCTACAAAATAAATGGCAATTTTTACGTATGATGATCATAAAATTTTTAAAGAGAGGAACTAACCCAGACTAAAGAAAACTAAAGAGACATGACAGTTAATGCAATGTATAATCTTAACTGGATCCTTCTGCAAACAAACTTTAATGCCTGGAGAATAAGTAGATGAGTAAGGATATAAAAGAGTTATGTAAAGAACAAATGTATGGATACCAAGAGGGAAAGGGGATGGGTGGGAGAAACTGGGAGACTGGAACTGACATATATGCACTACTGATTCTGTGTATAAATTAGATAACTAATGAGAACCTACCAGATAGCACAGGGAACTCTACTAGATCCTCTATGGTAACCTAAATGGGAAGGAAATCCAAAAGAGGGGATGTATAACGCATAGATGATTCATTTTTGCTATACAATAGAAACTAACACAACATTATAAAGCAACTATACTCCAATAAAAATAAATTAAAAAAAAAAAAAAAAGAATACAACTAGCCAACTTGACCTAATTGACATTTACAAAAAACCCTCCCGACAACAGTCAGACTCCACATTCTTCTCAAGTGAATACAGAGCATTCACCAGGTAACCACACAGTAGACCTTGTAAGACTCAACACACTTCAAAGGACGTAAGTTGTACATGTATAGCCTCTGACCACAATGACTAAATATCAATGACAAAAAGATACCTGGAAAACTTCAAATATTCAGAAATTAAGCATGGGTCACAAAGAAATCACAAAAGAAATTGAGAACTTTAGAGCTTAAAATGCTTACATCAAAAAGAAAGATCTAACTACCAAACCTTCTACTTTAAAAAGCTAAGAAAATAAGAACAAATTAAAATAAAGTAAGCAGAAGGAAAGAAATAACTTGAGAGTAAAGATGAAAGTTGAAATGAACAATGTGTGTGTGCATTCAGTATTGTCTGATTCTTTGTAACCCCATGAACTGTAGCCTGCCAAGCTCCTCTGTCCATGGAATTTTCCTGGCCATGACTGCAATTTCCTTCTCCAGACAATCTTCCCTCCCAGGGATCGAACCATGTCTCCTGCATCTCCTGCACTGGTAGGTGCATTCTTTACTAATGACGCACTAAAACCAAAACTTATTCTTTGAAGAGACCAGAAAAACCGACAAATTTCTACCCAGATTAATCAAGAAAAAGACAACTGGCACTATCAAGGTGAAAACAGAAATTATTACAAGTCCTTTAGACAGTAAAGGAATTGAGAAAATATTATGAAAATTTTTGTTCAGTCAAAAAATGAACTCCTAGGCACATACCCTGAGGAAATCAAAACTGAAAAAGACACATGTACCCCAAAGTTCACTGCAGCACTATTTACAATAGCTAGAACATGGAAGCAACCTAGATGTCCACCATCAGATGAATGGATAAAGAAGCTGTGGTACATACATACAATGGAATACTACTCAGCTATGAAAAAGAACACATCTGAATCTGTTCTAATGATGTGGATAAAACTAGAGCCTATTATACAGAGTGAAAGTCAGAAAGAGAAGTATAAATATCGTGTACTGACACATATATATGGAATCTAAAGAGAGGACACTGATGAATTTATTTTCAGGGGAGCAATGGAGAAACAGACATAGAGAACAAACCTGAGGACACAGTGGGAGGAGAGGAGGGAGAAGGGGAGCTGTATGGAGAGAGCAACACAGAAATCTACAATGCCATATGTACAACAGACACCCAATGGGAATTTGTTGTATGACTCAGGGAACTCAAACAGGGGCTCTGTGAAAGGCTGAAGGGTGGGGTGGGGAGGGAGATGGGAGGAAGGTCCAGGAGGGAGGGGACATGGGTGTACCTACTATGGCTGATTCTTGTTGATGTACGACAGAAAACCACAAAATTCTGTAAAGCAATTATCCTTCAATTAAAAAAAAATTTTTTTAATGAAAAATATAATTTGTCAAAACTAAATCAAGAAAAATTTAAATCTGATTAGTTTTTTATGTTTTAAAAGTTAAATATGGAAGTAAAAACTTTCTCACAAAGGAAACTCAACCCTAGATTAAGTTATTGGTAAAGTCCACTAAATATATATTATTATGATAGAAATAACACAAATTTTCTATAAACTTTCAGAAAATAGAGAAGGAACTATTTTTTATGAGGCCAATATGCCTAAAACAAGACTGCAAGAAAACAATATGCCTCATAAACATATACATAAACATTCTTTTTAAAAAAAATCAGTAAACTGAATCCAAGAACATATAAAAAGGACAATGTATCATGACCAAGTACAATTTATCCCAGGAATGCAGGATTGGCTTAACATTTGAAAATCAGTAAGTTCACTTTAAGAAAAGGAAGGAAAATCATATGATCATCTAATAGATGCAGAAAAAATATCAATGAAGTTATACATCCATTCACAACTTTAAAAGAAATCTCAGCAAACTACAAAGAAAACATCTTCCACCTCATAAATAAACATAACCTATGAAAAATTTATAGCTAAAACAATTATTAATGGTGAAAAACTCAATACAGTCCCCTAAAGATCAGGAAAAAAGCAAAAATATTGACTCTTACCACTTTTATTCAACACTGTTCTGGAAGCCTAGTCCATACAATAAGGAAGAAAAAAGTAAAAAACATATAAATTGGAAAGGAAGATTTAAAATGTATGGACAATAGGGACCCTGAAAAAAACAGAAGGAACCTTACTAGAACAGGTACATATAACAAGATCACAGGATACATGGTCAACATAAAAAGAATCAACTGCATTCCTATGTACTAGTCACGAACAATTAGACACTGAAATTTTTTTTTTAAACACCATTTACAATAACATCTTAAACATGGAATACTTAAGGATAAACTTAACCAAATAAATATGTCCAGAAACTCTGATAAAAACTATGCCAAGAGAAGTTAGAGAAAAGCAAAATAAACGTAACAATACATCATGTTCATGGACTGGAAGCCTCTACTTTTTAGTTGCTGGTTTTTATCAAGTCAATATATACAATCAATGCAATCCCAACTAAAACCCAGATAGTTCATTTTACAGAAACTGAAAGGCTGATCCTGCATTTTACATGAAAATGCAAACAAACTAGAACAGTCACAGTAATCTGCCAAAGAATAACAAAACTGGAAGACCTACACTACCTGATTTCAGGATTTTGTATAGAAAATATACCAATCAAGAGTAATACTGATGCAAAGATAGAAACTAGATTAAACAAAATGAAAACAGAAGAGAAATAGCTTAACTTCTATAAAAATGTACCCAGAAGAAATTAAAAAAGACTTTTTTAACAACATTCACAGTGACTTTATTCATAAAGGTTGAAAACTAGAGGTAATAAATAACCATAAAGAGGGAAATAAAATTTTAGGATAGTATAACAGAATGTTAATCAATAATGAAAAGAATGAACTACTTACTGATAACACTAAACCAACATGGAAAACTACAGAAACACTATGCTGAGCAAAAGAAGCTGGAGAGAAGCGTTACACATGATTCCATTCATACAGAGTTCTCACATTAGAACTGTGTCTGACTCTTTGCAACCCCATGTACGGTAGCCCACCAGGCTCCTCTGTCCACAGGATTCTCCAGGAAAGAATACTGGAGTGGACATCTATTCCCTTCTCCAGGGAATCTTTTCAGCCCAGGGACTGAACCCATGTCTCCCACACTGCAGGCAGATTCTTTACCGTCTGAGGCAACAGGGAAGCCCAAACTTCTCAAGAGACAACATTAATCTATGATGGGGAGGGTGGGGTACGGGGAGGGGAATCAGAACAATTGTTGTGGAGTGGACTGACCAAGAAGAAAACAGACTTTCCAGCTTTCCAGGATGATAAAAATATTCTATATCTTGATGCGTTATGGGTTACATACAAGTTTATGCAGCTGTCAAAATTCTGAATTGTAACTTAGGATCTACATTTCACTTCAAACTTTTTCTCAATTAAAAAAGATTTCTTTCACTCAAAAAATATATGACTGCCTACCACAGCCCAGTTACTGAGAACATAAAGTTAAAATACAAGTTTCAGAAAAGAGACCTCATGGTCTCACAAGCAAAGAAATGAAAAGTTAGTTATTATAATGAAAAATTACACAAAGGAAAAGTTTTGAGAAGTGAAAAACAGTAGACTGCCAAACAAAGAATATTACAGGTATATCCAACATGTACAGAAGAGAAAAAATCATACTGGACCTGGGCAACTAATCTAATTTCAATGTACTTAAACTATGAAGTGGGCAGTAGGGCTTGCAGGGGCTGGATAAGATGAGAAGAGACCTGATTCAAAGGCTCTTTTAGCCCAAGCAAAAGAGTGCATTTCAGCTTTTTAGCAAAAAGAAACCTCTGAAAATTTTCTGGGAGGAAAATGATAAGTATAAATCTCATTTTGAAAAGATCATTATAGAAATCATCTGAAAAACAGACAGGTATGGCTCAGGTTACAATCAGTCCAAGAAGAAAGCTATTACCATCAACAGACTATTTTATTCTTTTCAATCTCACATGCATTTGCCAAGGCAAACATTTAGGGCACACAAAACACACAACTTCATAAATGTAAAAGAATAAACAATCATACAATATACATTCTCAGACCATAAATGAATTAAAACTATAGATCAGTAACAAAAAAATAGCTGAAAAAATCCCCAAAACTTGGAAGATTAAGTAACACACTTTCAAATAACACATGAATCAAAGAACGTATCTCAGAAAAAAAAGATAAAATGAACCAAATGAAAATAAAAATACAACTTATCAAAAGTTGTGGAACACTGTGAATGCAGCGCTTAGAGAGAAATTTGTATTACTGAACGCTGTATGTGTGTGTGTGTTCAGTAGCAAAATCGTGTCCAACTCTTCTGCAACCCCATGGACTGCAGCCCACCAGGCTCTTCTGTCCGTGGATTCTCCAGACAAGAATACTGGAGTGGGTGGCCATGCCCTCCGCCAGGGAATCTTTCCAACACAGGGACTGAACTTGTGTCTCCTGCATTGGCAGGTAGGTTCTGTACCACTAGTGCCACCTGAGAAGCCCAAAAACCATGGGTGGCAAATTAAATCCAAAATAATATAAGAAAAGATACCAAAAAAATTAGAGGAGAAATCAATGAAATTGAAAACTGGAAAACAACAGAAAAAAATCAAAAGCTAATTCTCTAAAAATTAGTAAGCTTTTACTAGGGGGAGGTAACAATGGAGAACTGGTGTTAAGTGGGTATAGAAATTCAGCTTTGCAAGACAAAACAGTTCTAGAGATCTACTGTACAACGAGAGTGCAATTAACTGTACGCTGACACTGGATGTAATACTATATGCTTAAAAACTGTTAAGACAAAGAGCAGCCTCTACTCACTGCAACTAGAGAAAGCCCGCACACAGCAAGGAAGACCCAGTGCAACCAAAAATAAATAAATAAGCAACTGTTGACATACTTAAAAAAAAAGGCAGCGAGCCTCTTGTCGGGCTAAGACAAAAAGACATAAATTACTGATACCAGAAATTAAGGTGGGAACATCATTACAGACCTCATGGACACTAAAAGGATAATAAAAGAATACTATGAACAACTCTATGCCCACAAATTTGATAACCTAGATGAACTGAACCAATTCCTCAGAAGATACAATCTGTCAAAACTCACATAAGAAGAAACATACAATCTGAATCTATAGCTATTAAAGAAACTGAATTACTAACCTTCCAAAAAGCAAAGTACCAGGCCCTACAGATTCACTGGTGAATTCCATCAAACACTCAAGGAAGAAACTGTACCAACTCTCTACAATCTCTCCCAGAAGACCGAAGCAGAGTGAATATTCCTAACTCATTCTATGAAACCAGGGTTACTCTAACATCAAAACAAAGATACTGCAAGAAAAGAAAACTAGACCAATCTATCAATCCTCAACAGGTACTAGTAAAGTGAATTTAAAAAATGTATAAAAATACTATACACCACAACAAAGTGGGATTTCTTCCAGGTATGCAAGGCTGATTCAGCATTAAAAAATTAATTAATGTAATTCATCACCATCAACAGGTAGAAAAAGGAAAAGGCTACTGCAATAGACTAGGTAAAAGTTGGTGAGCACATGTATTAGAACACAACTGTAAGTAGTTATCCACTCATTCACATCATGTGCTAACACATGGGCCATAATGAAAAATAAGACAAAATTCATGCTCTCAAAGAGCCTACTATCTATTACAGACAAACTGAACAAGTCCCTACTTCAGGGAGTAAACCTAGACTGGACAGAAGTGGCAGGCTGATGATGATGAAGCACTAATCAGTTTAAAAAACAGAGAGGGGTTATGATTAAGGGGAATATTACAAGTAGGATACATGAAGGTCCTAAAGCAAAAGAAAAAGCACAGTATATCAGAAGTACTGAAAGGATGAGGTTTAATATCACATAAAGAATAGAAGATTTTATGACAGTAGTAGTTTTGCTGATCATCAGGTAAAAATAAAGACACAAGAAGGCAAAAAAAACCACTCAGCTTCTCAGACTCCCCGCCTGCATCAGCACCATGCTCAGGAAGGCCCTGCTCCTCTGCCTGGTTTGCCCTGGCTGTGACTTATCCCACACTACTCCCAAAATTCACTACTGACCTACAGTCAGTCAACCACTGAACTACTAGACTTGATCAGTGACCAAAATACAGAAACTATCACTGACTTGTACTTAAAGAACACACAGACTTTTGCGTTGCTTACTGATGTGGAATTAAATACGCTCAGTACTGAGAAAGAAATCACTGAGGCCAGAGCTGATTACAATTCACTTCACAAAGATAATTTTGGAGTGAAGATTATAAAGAGGTCATTGCTGGTTGTTCCAAAGAGCCTGTGACTGAAGCACCAAATGAGCCCTGAACCTTCAGGGGAAGCAACAAGTCCAGCTCACTGTTTTTGTTTGTTACTGTTGTTGTTTTTTTTTTTCCCAGAAAATGTACAACTTTCTAAAAAGATTGTGACTCTCTGAACAAGCCTACCATTCCATTACAGAAGCTTGAATAACTACAAAGACTGTGAAACATAGCATGTATCCACTTGGGGATAAGCAGAAACTATACACAGAAGAAGGGCATCTCATAATATCGTAAGCATGTCCCATTTAATGTGGGCTCAATAAATGCTCCTTTGAATTGAAAAAAAATTAACAGGTATCTACAAAAGAGTATCTTAGGTGATGACCTGTGACATCAAGGTTAAACAGGAAAGACTGAAAGGGTGAAATACTTTTTAAAGATAATGAAAAAATAAAAGAAGGCAGGAATTGCCAACAGTTACAAAATTTGAAGGAAAAATTCTCAAGTACATGATTTTTTTCTAGCTATGCTCCAGATTCAATCCTTATACTTTTTTTTTCTTCCAATCCTTCTATTCTTTAAGGAGAAATCCGAAAGTTAAAACAAAGTATCCTTCAAAATTAAGCACTTAAAATTTAACACACAGTAATCCTGACAAATGTTATCCAGAAAATATGTTTCTAAAATGTACATAATACAAAAACTTAATTTTGCCTTATCATGATTTTTATCAATATTTGGTATATTTATTTTAGAACACACATTTGAACTATTTATATTCAGATTTTAAACATTTTATGAAATTTCTTCAATGACTGTATCACTTAACAGAAAACTAATTATGTTTCTAACTAAGTTTAATATCTTATAAAGGAATTACTTACAGGGACATTAAGTGCATACTGTAGTCCTTGAGGAAGTCTTTCATGTGTTTCCATCTGCTCTTCATCATTTTTCACTGTCTCCTCATGGACCATGAGTTCATCATGTGATATCATATCCTGTTGTCTCATTTCACTTTCTTGTAACACTTCATCTGCAGCAAGGATCTCCTGGTGAGGCATACTCCGATCTTGAAGCACCGATTCCTGCAGTTCCCCAGACACGGTAGACTGGCCAGACACTCCACCCATTACAACCATTGCCCTGGAAGACTGCATTTCGTCTATGCCGCCACATTTAAGAAATAATCCTTCCAGTTTGTCGTCAATGTTCATGCTTAAGTATAACTGCCTAGAAAGACCAAGTTTGGCAACAAAGCATAATAAATTAGTTTTATATGTCTACTTGAATTTTTTAAATTTCAAATTATGAAATGTATCCATACTTCAATAAAAGTTTTATTCACATAATTCAATATTGCCTCCAATTTAAAAATTACCAGTAAATTTCCAAAAGCCGGTAGGAAACACAAATCTTTATTTCTGACATTAAGGCACTAATCTATTTCATTATGAAAAATGAGCATGAAATAAAGCAAACTGGGAGAAAGTATTTTTAACACCAGATGGCTCCATATCCTTTAATATATTAAAACATCTTAAAATTAAAATAAGAAATAACATTAAGAAATAAACTGAGAGAATACTATCAGGTAAATCATAAAGAAAAATTAGAAACAGTCACTAAATATATAAAATAGTAGTCACAGCAGTATCAAAGAAATGAACATTAAAACCATATTTTATCCCCCAAATTGATAACAACTCTTAAAAAATACATCCAAGGTTGAGCTCACAGGGAAAAAAATCTACTGACAGTGGGAGTACTTTAGTTCAACTCTTTCCAAAGGTAATTTGGTACACTGTATCAAAACCCAGAAAAATGCATATGTTCTTTGAACTGGTGATAAATAATACTTTTAGGAAACTACCCTGATGAAATCAGAAATGCATATAAAGATATGCATGAAAAATCACTATGGCAGTACTTTAATACTGAAAAACTGGAATTACACTAAGTATTCAACAAAAAGAAACTGGGTTAAATTATATCAATATGTACATTTTAAAACTAAAGTAACGGTTGCCCCACTCAATAAATTTACTAAAAATTATTGAATTGTACTCTTAGAATGGGCAAATTTTATTTTATATAAATTATATCTCAAAGTTTTTCTTAAAAATAGAATCGGAAAAATGGCTATGCTTGTGTGAGGAGACTGTTGATAGGAGGTAGGAAAAGTGGGCTATCTGGGAGCAGACATTTTTTCTTGAGTGGAATGCTGGCTATACAGGTGTGCCCACTTTGTAAAATTTTAAGATGTGTATCTGTGATATGCACACATTTCTGTCAGTTATTATACTTCAATAAAAAGTTAAGTCTGTTTAAATTATTAAAAAAATACAGTCAAAAAATATTCTTGAAAAATATTTTAAAATTTTGGCAAACAGCCCAATATATTAAAGGAAATGTGTATGTAAATATGTGTCTGAATGTATACAGCTTTACTGAAAATGCTAACATTAATATTACCACTGGGTAGTGAAATTACTAATTTTTTTCATACTTGTATTTCTCTCTAATTTGAACTTTCTATAAAGTAATTTTATTTCTTTTAAATGCTTTAAATTTGTTAAAATGGAAAAAGTATTTTCATTACTAATATACTCTTAAATAGTTGCGCATGATTAAATTTAAGAGGTCATAAGAATTAGACCCTACTAAATAATTACATTATCTTTTTTCCCCATTATTATAGGAAAAATAGGCAATATTAAGCCTGCTCTTCTAACTTTGGTTGCTATAGATTCATACTCCCTTGTGTTACTTGAGGAACTAGCATAATAATCTTGAAATCCAAAGACATTTTACCTTAAAGCCTGTCAAGGCACTGGTATGGCTTGTTTTTTACCAGGCTGTATAAAATAAACACACACACTCACCCAACATGAAAGGACTGTATTAAGTATAAATCAATGAGGTAATAATGGTTACTACTTTAATCGCAGCTTTCAAATGTTAAATTTAAATACACTACTGAAATCTAAAGTAATCTTTCATTTACTAACATCGTCTAAGAAGAAAACTTTATTTAAATGTACAGCTCAAAAAATGGGGTTTTCCAGGTGGCTCAGTGGTAAAGAATCTGTTTGCCAAGCAGGAGACTCGGGTTCAATCCCTGGGTCAGGAAGATCCTCTGGAGAGGGAAATAGCAGCCCACTCCAAAATTCTTGCCTGGGAAATCCCATGAACAGAGGAGCCAGGTGGGCTAGAGTCCATGGGGTTGCAAAAGAGTCAGATACGACTTAGCAACTCAACAAAAATACAACAGCTTATAAACAGCTCACATAAACAGTAACATAAACAAAAGAAAAATGTAATTCATACTTGCTGTGTCTTCCCTGGAACCAGGTAGTATCATAAATCCAGAAGACATACTGGACAAAGGAACAAGAATTTAATTTCCCTTTTTGAAATATTTTAGTAGTCTAAATGACAAATATTTAAAATACATCACCAAATAACTATTCTCTTCAAATATTCTATTTATTACATGTCTTAGAGAATAAACTATCCTACAACTAATAAACTTAAGTCTCCTAGGGTTAAAATTTGCTTATTTCTTTGGAAATCCTTACCAAATCAATTATATACTTCTAATCTATTTACTGTTTTCCTAAAGGACTCAAAAGGGACCAATATATACACAAAGCCACCCTTTACTGCTCTGACATCTGCTATTGCCACATACATCATTATTAAACACACACACACACACACACCCTGGGAGCTTTTAAAGAATATGGGAGAAGTAAAAAGAAGTAATCATTAAAAGCAGACATTAATAAAAGACATTAGACAAACTAACCTAGGACAGACTGTTTTTTTTTTTTAAGATTACCAAAAGTTAAAGCTGACTTACTAACCCACTGCAAGGTCTACATTTCCTTAAAGCAGTGGTCCTCATCTCCAATGTTTTTTATAATGTACCTCATCAATTTAAAAAAATTTAGTATATCCTAATATACGGTGGTGGTGGTTTAGTTGCTAAGTCGTGTCTGACTCTTGCAACCCCCCACCAGGCTTCTCTGTCCATGGGATTCTCCAGGCAAGAATACTGGAGTGGCCTGCCATTTCCTTCCATTTCCATCCCATTTCCAAGGGATGTTCCCAACCCAGGAATCAAACCCAGGTATCCTGCATTGCAGGCAGATTCTTTCACCAACTGAGCTATGAGGGAAGCCCTATCCTAATATATGCATAATGCTTATAACTATACTCCTATAATAGTGTGTTAACATATACTAAACCTAGTAAAACAAACATAAAAATTTAATTTTTAAAAAACTAATCTTATCCCTAACATCAGGCTGGAACAGTAGGTATTGAGGAAGTCAAAATACTTTGGAGGTAGAGAATATCTGGGGGAAGAAAGGTTAAGTATGCAAAAAAAAAAAAAAAAAAAAAGTGCCAGAATGAGGCATCTGAAACAGGAAGATTCCACAACTCAATAAGGAAGTAGTAAATGGAATGGGAAGTGGAAACACTGTAAATAAAGGGCAAACTTGACCTCTATGAAAATTTTCTTGAAAACAGTCCATATAGACAGAAAAAGGAATCGATCTTCCTTTTTCACATTTGGTTTCTTATTCCTCTAACCCCAAATTAACCTATATATTTCAAGTTACTGGCTGGCCTAGAAACTGTTTCTGAGACAATTTCCCTGAAATACCAGAAAATATTAAGATATCAACACAGACTTCAATATCAAGGAACACTGCTCTGACAGTTTTAAAGTCAGCTTTGGAAATATCTATCAAAATGAAAACTGCTGACCACTGACACAACAATCTCATTGCTAGGAGTATATATAATCCTATATTATGTGCTTAGTCACAAAAATTAACCAAAGATTTATGTACAAGGATGTGACCTTTTAGTGGAAAAAGACTGGAAACGGCCTAAGCATCCTCTTAATGGAAAACTTGTTTTAACTATGATTCAGCCACACAATGGAATACACATTAGCCATTAAAATAAATGAGACAGCCATATGTGCTGGGTAAAAAGTTCTCCAAGATACATGGGGGGAAAAAAATCAAGGAGAAGACATACAGACAAATAAGTGAGCCATACTTGTATCACATTATCTTAACCAGTGTTGGGGCAGAGAAAGCTGGACAGGAAATAAACAAGGCTCTCAAACAAAGTTAATTTCATTAAACTGAAATGAAAGTGAAGTCGCTCAGTCCTGTCTGACTCTTTGCAACCCCATGGACTGTAGCCTATCAGGGTCCTCTGTCCATGGGATTCTCCAGGCAAGAATATTGGAGTGAGTTGCCGTTTCCTTCTCCAAGGGATCTTCCCAACCCAGGGATAGAACCCGGGTCTCCCTCATTGCCGGTGAACACTTTACCATCTGAGCCACCAGGGAAGCCCCATGGTAAAAGGGAAAAGGACAAAGTTACCCTAAGAAAAATGATCAGGAAAAGTACGTTTTTAACTGTCCTTGAAGCTCTCACCAACCTTAAATTTCTCCCTTACACCTCCTATGTGACCTCAGTCAAAGCTCCCATGTGCTTCACTTCACTACACATTCAAAAACCCAAACCCTGGCAAAAGATTCCATGCATGCTCAAAAGTTAACACAGGTTACTTTCCCTCTAATTTCAGTTATTTTCAGGAAGATTCAGTCAAGTACAAAGAAATGAAACTGATGTTATCAATCCACACTAAGATGTGAATATTTAAGTGTCTCTTTCTGCTAAATCTTCAAAAAGCCAACTATTTTTTGACCCACATGTCTATATAATTAATGGAATATTACACATCAGAGAGAAAGAAAAAATGCTTAAGTCATGTCTCTTACATGAAAGGCTGCTCTGGAAGGAAAAAATAAATAACTAATCTACATCCCCAGGAGCCTCTGTCAAACAGGGGGAAAGAATGACTAGATGGAGGAATAAGCTCTAAGCCACCCTGAGCTCCTTATACCGATCCATTATTTTGCATGTGAAGGAAGTTTGGGTAGCTGACAAAGAATATAATATCGCAGAGCTATTAAGATCCAAGACAGGATGGACAATGATGTTCTAGAAATAACTCAGCTAAAGGTGAAATGGCACTCCTTCTGGAGTTAGCCAGAACACAGATTACTAAAAACCAGAACTTAGGAAGACAGAAGGAAGGAAGGGGCCTACCTCGGGCCAATTTCTCCCTCCAACAGATTACTTCAAATGCTGCATTCTTTTCCTCCTTCCAAGTTTAATCCTTCCATCTCCATCCCTCTGCCAGAGAAGCTAGAAGGTATACATAATAACAGGGATACTGAAGGGATCACAATTCAGCTTTCTGCTCCATTCACACACCCACACACACCCTCACTATCCTTCAGTATTGAAAAATGTTTGGTTCAGTCGTATAAAATTAATCCAAGTTACAGCCAATTAAGTAATCCTATACACGTAAGCCTAACAGCAGTGCAGTACTTAAAAAGAGAATATAAATTGTAAGCCATCACTTTCTCCAGTCTTCCAGAACTGGAGACCCTTCCAGACAGTTGACCCTTCTTGTCACCTTCTAATTTAATGCTTCTTTCTAATCAACTGTGTGCAACCAAATAGAAACTAAACTTTATATTAATAGATTTGTATAAGTTGAAATAGAGTAAATAAGCTTTGAGTTAGGGCTTTTAATAAGGAGTCAAACACATAGGCTTTAATATAAGCATTTGAGACAAGTATTTTCTCAGTCTGGGCTTGTTTTCAGAGGACAAAGTTAACAGAGGCATAATATATGAGTAAGTTGGGCCTTATTACTCATTTTTAATCAATTATACAAGGCACTTAAAATGCTTACTGAGGTTTTTTATGGGAATTCTATGCAATGAATGAAGAAAATGTCTCTCCAAATTTATTAATAGGTTTGAGGCTATATTACAAAATTCAGAGATTAGCATAACCTGGAGAAGAAAGAAAACTAACATGTGCTGAGGATCTACTATAAGACAATATGCTGGGCACACTGGTGTGTTACTTCACTTAATGTTTACAGTTTAACACTCAAGACACTAACAGTATATGCCCATTTAACAGATGCAGAAACTGGAGCTCACCCAAAGTTACATAGCTAGGAGGTAAACTGGGATTTGAAGACAAACTTCCTTGGTTTAATGCACATTTTACCATACCATACTACCTCCTGTCTTGAAAAGGCCCTGGACACTAAGAGCTCACTCAACTCATTCTCTTCTCACCCACCCACTGAGGCCACCCTGTCACCACTGCTTGGCTCGATAAAGCAATCCAACCCCCCATAGTTGGCTACTCCCATCTCATGGCTACCATGGGAAAATTCTATGTGGCACAGAATCCCTTTTTTCCTTGATCAGGGATGGACACTTTCCACAATTCCTATTTTCTACTTCTGCCTCAGTGCATTTCTCCTTCATTCTTTTTTCATGGAATTACACACCCTCTAAATCCTTCCACTCTTTCTTCAAACCTTTACCAAGTTATTTTAGGAAAATCTCTCTCTTTCCTTTACTTTCCCATTTTCACTCGGAAATTTTAAAAACAATCCTGAATATGGCTGATAAATGTAGGAGCTATGCCAAAGATACACCTATATCAAGAAAAAAAAGGGCTATATGTTTTAAACTGAAAACAGATTTGAAGATTTGTGCAATACTCTTCTCAAATTCTTAAAGTATCTAATTTCTCCTTCAGAATACAGGTGATTATTCATCTGCCATTTTATCACCTTTAATTAAATCTGTACTCAACCATGAAAGAAATATTTCTCACTTAAAGATATTGCTTTTGTGTTTCTTTCACTGAGTTTGGCTGTAATATTATTTTCCATTAACATTTACTGAATAATATAAAACATTAAATGAGTCAAAACAGATTATAGTGGGCAAACCTAAATATCATTCTTTTCTAAAAAAAAAAGTAATTTCCAACTCCAAATATTCTCCCAAATTAAAAATAGCCTGCTTTTATACCAGAACCCAATCACTTGTAGGCAAAACAGAAGTACTTAAAGGAATCTCAAACAGATTTTTTTTAAAAAGCTAGATTTCACAAATTACTTCTGATTCAAAGTATTTTTCAACAAACTCATCTGAAGGATGCCAGTTAATTTGGATAGTAATATTTCTAACCTATGTAGGATTCAGTAAGAAATTATGCCTTACAAACATCAGCATTACAAATACAAATATCAATCAGCCTTAAGATCAAATTGGTACTACAAGGCAACAAAGAAACCCTTGATAAAAATGGATTTAACAATCTGCCTTTTGTCACTCCTAAGTTTTCTATTCCTTCTCATCCTTCAAAAGGTTGATTTAAGCAAAAACTGCTTCATCTCTAATTTAAAAACAAGACTTACCTCTTATCTAGGGATATTTTACCTCCAGAAACCCCTTCAGATCACCTTTGTATAACTACCATCTTGCATCTACAAAGCTTATCTTGTAAACTATGCCCCCCGATTTTTAAATTGATACTATTCAAAACATCCTAATAGGAGGATTTTATAATAATCACAGCTAAACAAAATGGCCTTTCTTATTAGTGCCAGTGACAATAAAAGATGTTTACTAAAGGAATTTACAGAGTAAGATAAATCACCTTATACAACATGACAACTAAATAAAAACCTATGATCATTTTCTAACCACAGAAAATTAATTTAAAAATATTTAAACCAAAGTTAACAGGCATCTCCATATATATGATGCTCTGCTCAAATAAAGCAGAATCTAAGCATATTCTCTATTCCAAATACTTGTCACTAGTCTTCTAACACAATGTAACAATAAGAAATTAGTGCTATTTGGAAATACCAAACATCAAACTTATGTCAACTATTGGTTGAGAAACAGCTACATTTAAAAGGGAGAGGGAAAGGGTAAAAACGAACCAAGTAAAACAGAATCCTACATTCTGCTAAATCTAGCTGTTTCATTCATCTCACTTTATGCCAATACCAAAAATTCAAACATTAATATTAAAAATAATTAATCTTGAGGAAACTATAAATTTTCTAGCCTTGTATACTAAAAATATAAAAAACACTTCCTAAACTTCCCTGTATACAAGTTTACCTAGTCCAAACACCTAAGTGATTTTTAACATGTACTATTTAATAACAAAGACTCATTCCAAAACAGAGAAGTGTTAACTATCCAAATCAACATTTTTTAAACACTGGACAAATGTTCTCACTTATCAGTACAAACCTTATTTGTGAAGTACAATAAAACTAAAAATGTATTCGTCACCTTCAATGCCAAAAACACCTACAATGTCTTACAACCGTTTACTAAAAGCTAAATCAAGAGGCCTGATATAAATACAAGTATACTAATTTATCAAAACTGTTATCTTAAATCTCAGAAAAAGGTAACAAGGTTAATATATGTTGATGTTGACATAAAATACAATGGAAAACTGATAACTAATTTCCAACCCTTTAATAAATTCTCTTATAGAAGCATACTATTTAATATTTGTTTAAATAAAATATTTAAACGGCATAAGAATCACAAAATGTAATCACAATGAAATACTTCTCATTTAAAAAAACAAGTATATAATGTCTCTGGGAATAAGTTGTTCTGATGAGATCTGAACATTTAGAATAACAGACTTTTTAGAGTTAGAAGGAACCAGTTACACATCATTTAGCTTTATGTGTAGCTAAAAGATCATCTCACCCGAGGTCCTCATCCTTGCCTTAAGAGTCTAAAAACATTAAATAAATCACATCAATCTAATGGCAGTGAAACAAAGTAAGGAATTTTTTCAAATCAATTTTAAGACCTTATTCCATCTTATGATATCAAAATTAGCGGTATTTAATCAAAGAACTATGATGACTATTCACAAAACTAAAATTGCCTCAAAACTCAAGTAAGAACAATTTCCCAAGTATTATCACAGCCCAAGAGTTAATACGTCTTAGATGATAAAAATTATATTTTAATTTTAGAGCAACTAGATAAATAGAAAGTAAATCTGACAAATCCTAACATAAGAGACAACTAGCTGACCCCTAGATGCTGTTCTCTCCTTCTCCCCCAAAAATAAAATATTAAATGAGACACATATGACCTAGATCCTAGATAAGACTCATTTTCCAGCCTTCCTTGCAGCTGGCTGTGGTCATGTGACAGTTACAGTCAATGGGATATGAATAGAAATGATATACATAACTCTCCTAAAGGGAAAAGGAATGTTCTTCCCTTATCCTTCTTTCTATTGGCAGGCATGATGGTACCTTCTTGGACCACAAGACAGAAGGCACATATTAACAACAGCAAAGCAAGACTAAGACGTAGGTCATGATGATTCTGGAGCTTCCAGACAATCCTGAATTTGTTTATATGGACTTTTCAAATAAACATAAATATATTTCTACCATTTTAAGCACCTATTATAGTTGACAAGTCTAAATTTTAACCAATATACTTAATATAAATGATTATTAAATTATCTACATGATTGCTTCCTTATATTGGCATAAACAAACATACAATATGAAAGAATGTACAGTAACTGGTATGTTCTTTCACATTTAAAAAATTGTATGCCAAACACCATTAACTTTGATTAACAGGTCTAATTTTCCAATGTATGAAAATAGCTTTCCTGGAAATTCTGGAAAACTTAATGTGGGTGTGTATGTGTTGATGACAGATGGGTGAAAAATGCGAAATAGCCTGCTGAGAAAAAGGGTTAAAGAAGGAAACACCTTCCCACTTAAATTTCATCTAAGATTACATAATAAGCTACACAGATCTTCCTGTGTTAAACTTAAAACCCAAAACTATATCTTTATTCATCAATTTTCTCTTAGTACTGTTTTCTGAAAAAAAAAAAAAAAATTAAATCCCAAGTTTCTTCGATATAAACACAACATAAACTATTACACAAACTCAACATGAAAATCCAGCAGCCAAAAAAAAAAAAAGTTCTATATTAGAAAAATTTACTTATTCATGATTATGAAAAGTTAAGTACTGAAGTTACCTGAGACTAATGTAAAAATGAAGACTTCAAGGAAGGGAATGCTGTAGAGTTGAAAAAGAAATCATGGTTGAGTTTCTACCTTTCAAAGACTTCAGAAACCCTCAGTACCACCTCAATTGCTTATGCCATCCAATTCCTACAAAAAAAAAAAAAAAAACACACATTACTTACGAAGAGAAAAAATACTGTACAAATACAACATGGACAAACTCACATGCATAATGAAGTGATCACTCTTTGTAAATAGTAAACTATGTCTGAATAAACAGTGCAATAACTTGTCTTTAAATCTGAAACTGGGAAAATGTAACAGTGATGAGGAGTAACTGCAATAATCCTGGCCTTGTACAGAATAATTTGCCGAGATCTGGGATGAACAACCTCAGAGACATGGGATATTGAAGAAAATTCAGAAAGTTACAGACCTAAACATTTACAAGAGAGAAAATAAATGATTTAAAAAATCACTTCCTAACACTGTATCTGCTTTGTAAAGGCTATGAAGTAAAGAGAGAAGCAAACACAATCTTAGGCCTTACAAACAACAAATAGAACTAGTCCTACACAGAGTGCCCATGTATTTACAATAGAAAAAAATTAAGAGTTGTAAAATCATGAAATAGCTACAGAAATACAATCAGCAAGGTCATCTGAGAAGAAAAGCTGACAGAAGATGAGAATAATCATAGGAAGACTGCATACCACACCCCTCAAAAATAGAAATAAAGATCATAAGCTATACACAAGAAGAAAATTTCCTATCAGCGAATATTTCTCAGCATAGACTAAATACACTAAAGAGTTTATGGAGCTTCCTACCATAGAGGTCTTTAAAAACATTACCTATCTATAAAGAATAGTTTGTATTTACTCCTCCACAGGAAGCTCTGAGACCAGACGGTGTATGATACATCCTATGATTTTAGATTTGTTTTTACAGTGGTGCAAAGGCAAGAAGAACAGTCTTTTTTTCCTCCTATTTTTTTAAATTTTATTTTATTTTTAAACTTTACAATATTGTATTAGTTTTGCCAAACATCAAAATGAATCCGCCACAGGTATACCCCTGCTCCCCATCCTGAACCCTCCTCCCTCCTCATAGATGGAGAAATATACCATGTTCATGGATTGGAAGAATCAATATAGTGAAAATGAGTATACTACCCAAAGCACTTTATAGATTCAATGCAATCCCCATCAAGCTACCAACGGTATTCTTCACAGAGCTAGAACAAATAATTTCACAATTTGTATGGAAATACAAAAAACCTCGAATAGCCAAAGCTATCTTGAGAAAGAAGAATGGAACTGGAGGAATCAACCTACCTGACTTCAGGCTCTATTACAAAGCCACAGTTATCAAGACAGTATGGTACTGGCACAAAGACAGAAATATTGATCAATGGAACAAAATAGAAAGCCCAGAGAAATCCACGCACATATGGACACCTTATCTTTGACAAAGAAGGACAGTCTTTCTCACCTAAAACATACCAGTAATAAGTCCATCTTTGTACTTCAGAAAAAGGGAAAGTGTTAACCACTCAGTTGTGTCTGACTGCGACCCCATGGACTCTAGCCCACCGGGCTCCTCTGTCCATGGGATTCTCCAGGCAAGAATACTGGAGTGGGTTGCCATTTCCTCCTCCAGGGATCTTCTCAACCCAACGATCAAACCCAGGTCTCCTGAACTGTAGACAGATTCTTTACCGTCTGAGCCATCAGGGAAGCATACTTTAGAAAGTAAAACACTAATTCACTTTTTAAAACATTTCAACACTGTATCCATATTTTTTTTAAGTTTAAATTCTGACAGAGCTATTTACCTCTCAGTACCCTTTCATTTCAGAATTTTCTTGGATATTCACTCAAGCATGTCTATTTTAGCGGATAAACTTTTATTCAAAATAAAACTAATACAATATTGTAAAGTTTAAAAATAAAATAAAATTTAAAAAAAAATTTCAGTAGGATTGTATTAGATATAAATAATACCAAAATGACAACAGTAACAATAACCTAAGCAGGCAGGGATGGGGGAGTCACAATCTGAAATTATTCCAATATGTTATCTAAAATGCCCAGTTTTCAACAATAAATTATAAGATGAGGAAGGAAGAAAGGAAAGGAAAGGAGAGGAGAGGAGGGAGGAAGAAAGGAAGGAAAGGAGGGAGGGAGAAAGGAAGGACAGGAGGGAAGAAAAATGTGACCCACATTAATAAAAAATAGCAACTGCTACAAATGGTTTCTGAGTATCCCCAGATGTTGGTTTAAGCAAAGATTTCAAAATATCCATCATAAACATGTTAAAAATTTTAACTGACCCCATCTTTAATGTTTAATTACGAAAACAATCAACAAATAAAAAAATTTTCAGTAAGGGTACAGCATTTATGTAAAAGAACCACATGGAAACTCTGAAGCCGAAAAGTAAAATAACTAAAACAAAAACTTCACTACACGATTCAAGACGGCAGAAGAAAATCTATGACCTTGAAGATATATCAGAAAATATCCAATCTGAAGGACAGTGAAGGAAAAAAAGTTGTAGAAAATTGAACAGAGCCTCAGCAACCAACTTACCAACATTTCTGAAGTTCCAAAGGAGAGGAGAGTAAGGGCAGGAAATAAGGTTTTTTTTTTTAATAAAACATCAACCAAAAACTTCCCAAATTAGATTTTTCAGTAGAAATCACATCTATAGGTCTTAGAAGTTCAATGAATCTCACAGAGAATAATTACAAAGATACACACCTAGACACATCATAGTCAAAATTGTTAAGAACAAACACAAGGAGAAAAATTACTCAGTATAGCAGAGAACCATCAACACGATTAACAGCTTTCTTATTTTTTTTTTCCTTTAACAATAATACTGTATTATAAAAGCACTTTACAACTCCATCCCGTGAACTCCGGGAGTTGGTGATGGACAGGGAGGCCTGGTGTGCTGCGATTCATGGGGTTGCAAAGAGTCGGACACGACTGAGCGACTGATGTGATCTGATCTGATCCACTGGAGATGTGGGCTAATGATTATCTGAAAGCATTTCTCTAGTCAGACCCATAATCCAAGTGCTCTCTGAATATTATAAGGTGATGGTAAGTGGGAAGTGGAGGAGGAAGAGTAAAGAGAGGGGAATAAGGTTCTCCCAGTTAAGGGCTTTGTTACAATGAGGGGATGAGAAAGTAAGAAGATATTTTTGCTGTCTTTTCATCCTTATACTGTGTTAAGTAATGCTTGCAACATAAATTCAGCAGGCTTTTCCTGAGCTCTAACTCAGAAATTTACTAACAGCTGACTTTCAATCAACAACAACAAGAGGCCAGAAGACAGAGGAATCACATTCTGAAAGTGCTAAAAGAAAAAAACCTGTCAACCAAGAAGGCAACAAAACTACCCTTCAAAATAAAAGCATAATAAACACTGTCTCAGATGAACAAAGCAAATCAAACATGCCATACAAGAAATACTAAAAGAAGTCCATCAGGTTGAAAGGAAATGACACCACACTTAAAATACACAGGAAGAAAAGAACACCAGAAATGGTAAATATGTGGGTTAAGCTAGAAGACTATAAACACGTTTTTCTCATTTCTTCTCTTAACATCTTTAAGAGACATAAGTATATATAAAGCAATATTTTTAACACTGTATTGCCAGGTTTATGGCATATATGGATGTTATATATATATAGCAACAGTGGCAAAATATAATTGACTTCTTTGGTGGCTCAGATGGTAAAACGTCTGCCTGCAATGCGGGAGACCCAGGTTCAATCCCTGGGTTGGGAAGATACCCTGGAGAAGGAAATGGCAACCCACTCTAGTACTCTTGACTGGAAAATTCCATGGACGGAGGAGGCTGGTAGCCGACAGTCCATGGGGTTGCAAAGAGTCGGACACGACTGAGCAACTTCACTTCACTTCATTTCACTTCAGTGGCAAAATAGAGGAAGCAGAAAATGGAGCTATACTGAGCGAAGTTTCTATATTTTACTGATACTGACTCAGTGTTACTATTAACTATTAATGTTAAATTTAACATTAAATAAGTCTATTTAGTGTTAAAATGTATAATGTAAATATCATAGCAACCACAAAGAAAGTATCTTAAATTATATTTAGAAAAAACACCAACAGAGTAACTAATATGGCATACTAAAAGACATTTAATTCAAAAGCCAGTAAGGAAGCACTGAGAAACAAAACCCATGAGATATACATAAAGCAAATGGCAAATGTAAATCCAACGAAGTCCATAATTAAATATGAATGTCTGAAGAGCACAATGGAAAGGTAGAGACTCAGACTGGACAAAAAAACACAAGATTCAACCATGTACTGCCAGCAAGAGACATACTTTAAATTCAAGACTGAAAGAAAAAAGATGGGGAACAAGGACAGACACACCCCCACACACACACCCCACTCCCACCCCCATGGAAAGAGTAACCATAAGATAGGTGGAGTGGTTACATTAGAATTAGACAAAATAGACTTTAAGACAAATACTAAAGATGAAGAAAGATATCTCTTTCTAATGATAGTCAATCAAGTATTGTAATAATTATAAACCCTAAAATAATGAAACAATAACATTATTAAAAAGAAAACAGAAAATTCAACAAATTATCACTGGAGACTTCAATACTACACTCTAAATAATTGATAGAATAAAAACAGCAAATTAACAAAGATACAGAAAACCTGAAAACAGAAGAACACACTCAATCGATCAGACCTAGCTGGCATATATACAAAACTCCAACAAACAACATAAAAAATAGTTTCCAAGCACACACTCTTCAGGACAGATCAAATGCTAGACCATTAAACAAGCCTTAAAAATGTAAAAGGACTTAAGTCATACAAAGTATGTTTTCCAACCATAACAAAATTTAAGTAGATATCAACTAAATTAGAATTAAGTAGCTATCAACTGGAAAATTATCAAGTATTTGAAAATTAAACTTCACAATTCTGAATAGTACATACCTCAAAGAAGAAATTAAAAGAGACGTTAGAGAATACTTTTAACGGAATAAATAAAACAAACATACCAAAATTGATGGGATGCAGCTAAAGCAGTACTGAGAAGAAATGATATACTTTTATATATTTGAAAAAAAGTGGAATCTCAAATCAATGACATGATTCCATTTCAATAAACCAGAAAAAGAGCAAACTAAACCATAAAGCAAGCTGAAAAAAATATTCAAAATTTAGAGCAGAAACACATGAAATACAAAACAGAAAAATAGAGAAAAACTTGGTTCTTTTAAAAAGACTCAAAAAATTTACAAACTTTTACGAAAACTGACCTACAGAAAAGAGAAAAAAAAAAAAACAGGATACACACACACACACACACACACACACACACACACACACACACGGCTGATTCATGCTGTCATATGGGAGAAATCAACACAACACTGTAAAGCAATTATCCTCCAATTAAAAATACATTAAAAAGAAAAAAAAGAAAAAATACAAGCTACCAAAATTAGAAATGAAAGAAGGGATATTAACACTGACCTCGCAAAAATTTAAAGCTTATAAGGGAAGGAATACTATAAACAAATAAATGCCAAGAAATTAAACAACTTTTATAAAACTTCTTAAAAGACACATATTACTGACACATTAACTAAAGAGGAAACAGAAAAATCTGAACAAACAGACTTAGTATTTAAAAAGCCCCCCCAAAAGAAATGGCTTCGCTGATGAATTCTATCAAATATTTACAGAGGAAACACCAATCCTTCATAAACTCCTTCATGAAACAAAGGGAGAGGGTACATCTTCCAACTCAATCAGTAAGGCTAGAGTTGATATAAAGACATCAGATGAAAACTACACTCCAGTGTCTCTCATCAACAGATACAATATGCTTACAAGGTATTAGCAGACTGAATCTAGCAACAGATTTTTTAAAAAGGCCTATACACCAAGACCAAGTAACATTTATCCCATGAAAGCAAAGCTAGTTTAACATCTGAAGATCAATTAATATAATACACCATATTAAAAGAATAAAGGACAAAAGCCACATGGCTATCTCAATAAACATAAAAGAAAGCTCTTGACAAAATTCAACATTTACTCATGACCAAAATAATCTAAAAAAACTAAGACCAGAAGAGAACCTCCTCAACCTGATAAAAGGTATCTACAAAAAACCTAATATCATGTTTAATGGTTAAACACTGAACACTATCCTCCTAAAAACCAGAATGTACATTTTCACCGCTTCTATTCAACACTGTACTACAGGTTCTAACTAGTAAAACCAAGTAGGCAAAATCAACCAACCAATTAAGCAAAGACATCTAAATTAGAAAACAAGAAATAAACCTCTAGTGATGTGATTTCATATGTAGAAATTTCCTAATAAATCCACAAAAAAAATTACAAGGACTAATAAGCAATTCAGCAAGGCCACAAGAGATTAGATCAATAAAGAAAAATCAATTATATTTCTATAGTGAAATGACAACTTTCTATCATATCTATCAAAAATTTGAATTAATCATATTTTCTTTCCTATCCCTCAGTAGTTTAAACTTTTTTTTTCAAGTTAGATTTATCACAGTTATTTTATCTTTTTAGTTGTTATAGTGAACATACACCTCTTCTTCAATAGCCCTAATCCTATTATTTCTAATAAAAAATCATTTGTGTAAAATTGAGTTTCTAAGCAGTTCCTTTACAGAATTCTCAGAACTATCAGCACAAAAAACAAGCAGGCAGATGAATTGAACAGAAATGATTTCAGAAACAGACTCTGCCTTCCCCCAAAATATGGAAATTCAGTATATGATAAATGTGGCATTTCAAATATGTAGAAAAGAAACGTATCATTCAATAACTGAAATGAGGACAAATGGTTAGCCATCTGGAAAACAGTAAAGCTGATCTCTCCATTTACTGCTTATACCAAAAATATTCAATATAAATCAAAAAGATTTTAAACAATTTAAACCATAAAAATAGAAAACCCATACGATTTTTCAACTTCATGAATCTAAAACTACCAATCCTAAGAAACACAACTATTTTATGTTATTAAGAAAAAAACGCCAAACTATGACAAGACAGAAATTCATGTCTTTCAGAGATGTTACAATATGGAAGGAAAAATGAGTCCTACAATCAGTGGTAAAGACCTTTTAAACCTTACACAGGAAACCGCCTCCCCTACCCTTGACCATGAATAAAAAGATAACTAAATTCAATCACACAAAATTAAAATGTCTACAAGGCAAAAGCAAAATCAAAAGATAAGCAAAAACTGAGTAATACATGACCAAACACATGACCAAAAAGATCACTGAAAATATACATATGGCCAATAACAATGGGGAAAAAATGCTGAAACTCATAATGAAATTTTGAAAATCAATACTAACAAAAACCTGACAAATACTAAAAAGTTTGCCACTAGCTAGTATCATCAAAGAGATAAAAGAGCTTCCCATTTTCCCACACTACTGATGTAGGGACAACAGTTAGGCAATTCAACCACAAATTATTAAATGTACACACTTTTTGACCCAACAATTTTTTCCTTAGGAATTTATACTGCAAAAGTATTTTTAAACATGTGCAAAAATGTATCCAAGAATATTCACTATATTCCCATTTAATACTACAAAAAAACCCCTAAATATTCATAAATAGGAGGCTAGTTAAAATTATGGTACATCAACATATTGGAATATTACATAGAATGAAATGAGAAGGAATTATATGCAAAGGTACAGAAATTAACAACAAAAACGGTATTTTGCTAAACAATATGTATGCTGTGATTTCATTTTTATAATCATTATGTAAATATATGTATATATATATTCACATATGGAAGATATATGGAATGATACATACACACACAAATGTTAACAGTGAATGGGAATGAAGAGAGCCTTTTTAAATTTTTTTATAACATTCTCTACAGCTTAAGTGTCTATTCCTCTTATAATAAACCTAAGAAGTAAAAAATGTTAAATGAAATCTTAAAATATGACCATTAAAACTGCTAATATTTTCACATCTTCATTTTAAAAGAATCCTCAAAACAAAATTTATGACAATCATAGAATTTTTTTTATGACATATGCATTCATTCAAATTCAAATGCATAATTATAAAGGTTCCAATTTATTAAGTCACCATCAAGTCATTCACCTCATTCTACATATTAATCAGGACTCTTGGTTGCAAGTAACAGAACAGAAAGTAGTTTAACTTAAAAGTGGGATTTACTGGTTGACACAACTGAAAAGGCTCTAAGCACAGCTGGATCTAAGGACTTATATCAGCACCTGGTTTTGCTATGTCTTGATGCTGTTCTTCTCTATATTGGTCCATTCTTGGGCAAATCTTCACTGTAGTGGCAAGAGAAGTTTGTATCTTCACAGCTCCAAACCCAGGGGAAAAAAAGAGTTATGTTTCTCATTCAACAGAATTGCCTCTGGTTCAATCAATGAAAGGGCCTTAGGTTCATCCTTAAGGCCAGAGGGAACATTTCATGCAAAGATGGGCTCAATAAAGGACAGAAATGGTATGGACCTAACAGAAGCAGAAGATATTAAGAAGAGATGGCAAGAATACACAGAACTGTACAAAAAAGAGCTTCACGACCCAGATAATCATGATGGTGTACTCACTCACCTAGAGCCAGACATCCTGGAATGTGAAATCAAGTGGGCCTTACTTCGAACAAAGCTAATGGAGGTGATGGAATTCCAGTTGAGCTCTTTCAAATGTTCAAAGATGATGCTGTGAAAGTGCTGCACTCAATATGCCAGCAAATTTGGAAAACTCAGCAGTGGCCACAGGACTGGAAAAGGTCAGTTCTCACTCCAATCTCAAAGACAGGCAATGCCAAAGAATGCTCAAACTACCGCACAATTGCACTCATCTCACACGCTAGTAAAGTAATGCTCAAAATTCTCCAAGCAAGGCTTCAGCAGAAAGTGAACCGTAAACTTCCAGATGTTCAAGCTGGTTTTAGGAAAGGCAGAGGAACCAGAGATCAAATTGTCAACATCCGCTGGATCACTGAAAAAGCAAAAGAGTTCCAGAAAAACATCTGCTGCTGCTAAGTCGCTTCAGTCGTGTCCAACTCTGTGCGACCCCATAGACGGCAGCCCAACAGGCTCCTCTGTCCCTGGGATTCTCCAGGCAACAACACTGGAGTGGGTTGCCATTTCCTTCTCCAATCATGAAAGTGAAAAGTGAAAGTGAAGTCGCTCAGTCGTGTCGGACTCTTAGCGATCCCATGGACTACAGCCTACCAGGCTCCTCCCTCCATGGGATTTTCCAGGCAAGAGTACCGGAGTGGGGTGCCATTGCCTGCGTTATTGACTATGCCAAACCTTTGACTGTGTGGATCACAATAAACTGAGGAAAATTCTGAAAGAGATGGGAATACCAGACCACCTAACCTGCCTCTTGAGAAACCTATATGCAGGTCAGGAAGCAGGACATGTGACAACAGACTGGTTCCAAATAGGAAAAGGAATATGTCAAGGCTGTATATTGTGACCCTGCTTATTTAACTTCTATGCAGAGTACATTATGAGAAACGCTGGACTGGAGGAGGCACAAGCTGGAATCAAGATTGCCGAGAGAAATATCAATAACCTCAGATATGCAGATGACACCACCCTTATGGCAGAAAGTGAAGAGGAACTCAAAAGCCTCTTGATGAAAGTGAAAAAGGAGAGTGAAACAATTGGCTTAAACTCAATATTCAGAAAACGAACATCATGGCATCTGGTAGCATCACTTCATGGGAAATAGATAGGGAAACAGTGGAAAGAGTGTCAGACTTTTTCTGGGCTCCAAAATCACTGCAGATGGTGACTGCAGCCATGAAATTAAAAGACGCTTACTCCTTGGAAGGAAAGTTATGACCAACCTAGACAGCATACAAAAGCAGAGACATTACTTTGCCAACAAAGGTCCGTCTAGTTAAGGCTATGGTTTTTCCAGTAGTCATGTATGGATGTGAGAGTTGGACTGTGAAGAAAGGTGAGCGCCGAAGAATCGATGCTTTTGAACTGTGGTGTTGGAGAAGACTCTTGAGAATCCCTTGGATTGCAAGGAGATCCGACCAGTCCATCCTAAAGGAGATCATCCCTGGGTGTTCATTGGAGGGACTGATGCTAAAGCTGAAACTCCAATACTCTGGCAACCTCATGCGAAGAGTTGACTCATTGGAAAAGACTCTGATGCTGGGAGGGATTGGGGACAGGAGGAGAAGGGGATGACAGAGGATGAGATGGCTGGATGGCATCACCACTAGATGGACGTGAGTTTGAGTGAAGTCCAGGAGTTGGTGATGGACAGGGAGGCCTTGTGTGCTGCGATTCATGGGGTCGGAAAGAGTCGGACATGACTGAGCGAATGAACTAAACTGAACTGAACTGAAGGCCAGAGGAATGTTCACTGTGATCATCCAGGCATATAGCATGGATCAGATCAGTCACTCAGTCATGTCCAACTCTTTGCGACCCCGTGAATCGCAGCACGCCAGGCCTCCCTGTCCATCACCAACTCCTGGAGTTCACTCAGACTCACGTCCATCGAGTCAGTGATGCCATCCATACATCTCATCCTCTGGCGTCCCCTTCTCCTCTTGCCCCCAATCCCTCCCAGCATCAGAGTCTTTTCCAATGAGTCAACTCTTGGCATGAGGTGGCCAAAGTATTGGAGTTTCAGCTTTAGCATCATTCCTTCCAAAGAAATCCCAGGGCTGATCTCCTTCAGAATGGACTGCTTGGATCTCCTTGCAGTCCAAGGGACTCTCAAGAGTCTTCTCCAACACCACAGTTCAAAAGCATCAATTCTTCGGCACTCAGCCTTCTTCACAGTCCAACTCTCACATCCATACATGACCACAGGAAAAACGAGAGCCTTGACTAGACGAACCTTTGTTGGCAAAGTAATGTCTCTGCTTTTGAATATGCTATCTAGGTTGGTCATAACTTTCCTTCCAAGGAGTAAGCGTCTTTTAATTTCATGGCTGCAGTCACCATCTGCAGTGATTTTGGAGCCCAGAAAAATAAAGTCTGACACTGTTTCCACTGTTTCCCCATCTATTTCCCATGAAGTGATGGGACCGGATGCCATGATCTTCGTTTTCTGAATGTTGAGCTTTAAGCCACCTTTTTTTTTTTTTTTAAAGCCAACTCTCCACTTTCACCTTCATCAAGAGGCTTTTTAGTTCCTCTTCACTTTCTGCCATAAGGGTGGTGTCATCTGCATATCTGAGGTTATTTCTCCCGGCAATCTTAATTCCACCTTGTGCTTCTTCCAGCCCAGCGTTTCTCATGATGTACTCTGCACAGAAGTTAAATAAACAGGGTGACAATATACAGCCTTGACGTACTCCTTTTCCTATTTGGAACCAGTCTGTTGTTCCATGCCCAGTTCTAACTGTTGCTTCTTGACCTGCATACAAATTTCTCAAGAGGCAGATTGCATGGATACATATGGATTAAGAACAGGCTCCTTGCTAAAACAAAAATATCCAAGACCAGGTGGCTTAAACAAGCATTTACTTCTCACAGTTCCACAAGTTGGAAATCCAAGATCAAGAGCTGGATTTGAGCTAGTGTCTGGTGAAGATGAGAATCTTAGAACTGTTATGATCATTAATAATGACATGAGAATATGTGCCACATGTAATTACCCTGAATACTGTTCATGTTTAATTTTCTTTCACTTTGAAAGATAAAAGCACAGGTCTAATACATCTACCAACATAGCCCAACAAGACAGGAGAGGATTTTGGGTCTTCCTAATATAAGGGACCTTGGGCCTAAAAAAGAGAAATGCAGATAATCTTGTTAAGTGAGAAAAGATAATGGTTTTCATCAAAGAGAACTAATAACATCAATTATTTCCTATGTATAGATGTTCATATCATGGTATCTATATGTAATATTCATGCTGTGCTGTGTGCTTAGTTGCTCAGCTGTGTCTGACTCTTTGTGACCCATGGACTGTAGACTGCCAGGCTCTCTGTCCACAGGGCAAGAATACTGGAGTGGGTTGCCATGCCCTCCTCCAGGCAATCTTCCTGACCCAGGCATGGAACCCAGGTCTCCCACATTGCAGGCAGATTCTTTACCAGCTGAGCCACCAGGGAAACCCAAGAATACCAGAGTGGGTAGCCTATCCCTTCTCCAAGGGATCTTCCCTACCCAGGAATCGAACTAGGGTCTCCTGCACTGCAGGAATATTTAAGTATAAAAGAAAAGGGATTATCCAGGAAAAGCAGAGTACTATCCAACAGCTGTGACAGGTATGTTCATGTTCAAGTATATAGCCATCAATCATAGGTAAGAGTGAAGAAAACAGTGCTAGATTACCTCTACAAAATAGGTCAGGAAAATGCCCATCCCGCCATATCACTTGGTCGAATTTCCAAGCTGTTGGTTCCTCCCTCTAGCCTGTAAAAGTACAAAAATTCAGGTTATTCCCCTCAAAAAAATCATGATTAGATACATTCTTAAAGCCAGATAATAACAGTTATATCAAAATGTGCTAAATCAGACAAAAGTCTTTTCATGGATTAAATAATATTAATTCACTTAGAACAGCACAACTGTAATGATCCATCAGTGCTAAATGATTTCATGAAAAAATGACCCAGGCACTAATTGGACTTTTTCAAATTTAACTTCTAGCTAAGGATTAGGATTTCTTTAAAATCAGGGCAATAAACTAGAATTACCATCAACAACTTAAAATAGGAGGACACAAAATGTACTTCACTAAAATTGTATGTTGATGTTCTCAATTACTCAAACAGTTCTATTCCTGATGAAATCTCACAGTAACATTTCCCTCATCTCAAAAGTCTAATTATATTAAAAACATTTGCTTTTGAAACTACAAAAATGTTAAGTATTTAAAATTTTCAAGACAAAGGTGTTTAATAACATTAAAATCGTCCACAGATTTTTTTTAATGTCATGCTATAATCAATCTTACAGCAACTAATATAGAAAATTAACACTCTATGTTGGTACTGCATTGATACTGGACATATATAATTTTCTTCCTGCAACTGCGATATGCTTTCCCCGTATATGAAATGGAGGTAATGAGGACTGAAACCTGAAATTTTATTAGAAACAAATTCAGGCCAAATATAACTGTTATTCAGAAATAATTAAGCATTTTATATAATAACCCAAACACATTTTTAGGGCTTAATATCTTGCAAATCAATAAAATTATAATTATAAAAGCAGAACAATTAAACTATAAATCTTCAGAAAACAACCAAGTATATTAATCCAAAGTTGCGTTTAACACAATTTCATCAAGGGATTACAACAGCCTTTCTGATAATTCAGCATTTTCTAGTCCTTAGCCAGTCAGTAGCTTTGCTAAACTAGTCATCATCAGCAACAACAACAACAAAAAACCTATTTAAAATAATTTATTTCTACTAACCTCTTAATTGCCTGCCTCAAAGTTTTGTTCCCAAGCATTTAAAAGAGCATATATGCCATTCCTCTCAATTACCTATAACTACTTTTAAATATGTATTTTCTATAGCTTTAGCTACAGAATGGGAAAGACTAGAGATCTCTTCAAGAAAATCAGAGATACCAAAGGAACATTTCATGCAAAGATGGGCTCGATAAAGGACAGAAATGGCATGGACCTAACAGAAGCAGAAGATATTAAGAAGAGATGGCAAGAATACACAGAAGAACTGTACAAAAAAGAACTTCACGACCCAGATAATCACGATGGTGTGATCACTGACCTAGAGCCAGACATCCTGCAATGTGAAGTCAAGTGGGCCTTAGAAAGCATCACTACGAACAAAGCTAGTGGAGGTGATGGAATTCCAGTTGAGCTATTCCAAATCCTGAAAGATGATGCCGTGAAAGTGCTGCACTCAATATGCCAACAAATTTGGAAAACTCAGCAGTGGCCACAGGACTGGAAAAGGTCAGTTTTCATTCCAATCCCAAAGAAAGGCAATGCCAAAGAATGCTCAAACTACCGCACAATTGCACTCATTTCACGCGCTAGTAAAGTAATGCTCAAAATTCTCCAAGCCAGGCTTCAGCAATATGTGAACCGTGAACTTCCAGATGTTCAAGCTGGTTTTAGAAAAGGCAGAGGAACCAGAGATCAAATTGCCAACATCCGCTGGATCATGGAAACAGCAAGAGAATTCCAGAAAAACATCTATTTCTGCTTTATTGACTATGCCAAAGCCTTTGACTGTGTGGATCACAATAAACTGTGGAAAATTCTGAAACAGATGGGAATACCAGACCACCTCATCTGCCTCTTGAGAAATCTGTATGCACGTCAGGAAGCAACAGTTAAAACTGGACATGGAACAACAGACTGGTTCCAAATAGGAAAAGGAGTATGTCAAGGCTGTATATTGTCACCCTGTTTATTTAACTTCTATGCAGAGTACATCATGAGAAACGCTGGACTGGAAGAAGCAAAAGCTGGAATGAAGACTGGCAGGAGAAATATCAAGAACTTCAGATATGCAGATGACACCACCCTTATGGCAGAAAGTGAAGAGGAACTAAAAAGCCTCTTGATGAAGGTCAAAGTGGAGAGTTGGCTTTAAAAAAAAAAAAAAAAGTTGGCTTAAAGCTCATCATTCAGAAAACGAAGATCATGGCATCCGGTCCCATCACTTCATGGGAAATAGATGGGGAAACAGTGGAAACAGTGTCAGACTTTATTTTTCTGGGCTCCAAAATCACTGCAGATGGTGACTGCAGCCATGAAATTAAAAGACACTTACTCCTTGGAAGGAAAGTTATGACCAACCTAGATAGCATATTCAAAAGCAGAGACATTACTTTGCCAACAAAGGTTCGTCTAGTCAAGGCTCTGGTTTTTCCTGTGGTCATGTATGGATGTGAGAGTTGGACTGTGAAGAAGGCTGAGTGCCGAAGAATTGATGCTTTTGAACTGTGGTGTTGGAGAAGACTCTTGAGAGTCCCTTGGACTGCAAGGAGATCCAAGCAGTCCATCCTAAAAGAGATCAGCCCTGGGATTTCTGTGCAAGGAATGATGCTAAAGCTGAAACTCCAGTACTTTGGCCACCTGATGCGAAGAGTTGACTCATTGGAAAAGACTCTGATGCTGGGAGGGATTGGGGGCAAGAGGAGAAGGGGACGCCAGAGGATGAGATGTCTGGATGGCATCACTGACTCGATGGACATGAGTCTGAGTGAACTCCAGGAGTTGGTGATGGACAGGGAGGCCTGGCGTGCTGCGATTCATGGGGTCGCAAAGAGTTGGACACGACTGAGAGACTGATCTGATCTGATCTGATCTGATAGCTTTAGCACCAAAAAGATAAAAGCCATGGAACTATATTATTGTAGTAGACAGTACCAAAAATATGTAAAGTAAAACAAAACTATATCTGCACTACATTCCTATTCATCACTGTACATTCTTTACTAAATTCAACGTTTAGAATTTCTAACAGTTCACAGGAATAAAGTTGCATGGTAAACTCTATCTATATACAGTAAATAAAAAATCTTCAAATTATAAACTTTGGTATTACATTACAAGTCTTTTAAAGTTGATAGGATATATCAAGTCAACAATCAAGATGATATTACTTATGTCATATAATAATGGTAACATATACAGCTGAACAAATGTTTTTGAAATGCTAATATTCTGTTGAAAACATTTTCACAAAAAGCCTACTTACTTTCCTGCATCACGTTTTATTGAAAGCCCCAAATTACAGCTGTCACACATCAAAAACTATAACTAGATACGTTAAAAGAGAAAGAAAGAAAAATAGTGAAGCAAGAAGGAAAGGGAAACATGTTTCACTTCTAAATACACACATCCCCCGATGTAGAATAATATAACCTCAAAGTCTAAATCTATAAACAGAAATTTTGGAATGTCTTTCCTATCACAACCTTTCCTATCATGGAAACGCACAATTTTCCCTAACTCACAGACCACACAGTCTCTGTCTCTAGAAACCTAAATTATTTAGCACCATCTACCAATTTCACTTCTCCTTCCAAGTGTCTCTATCCCTCTTTCTCCTCTGCCACTCCTCTCCACTAAGAACTGGGGAAAGAATCTACCAGGCTGGAAACTAAGACCCTGTAAATACAAAAAGAAAGGTATAAAGTTACTTGGACAACCACCTAATGATCAGGTAAAGTGAAAGTCACTGAGTCATGTCCAAGTCTTTGCAATCCCGTGGACTATACAGTCCATGGAATTTCCAGGCCAGAATACTGGAGTGGGTAGCCGTTCTCTTCTCCAGGGGATCTTCCCAAATAGGGATCAAACTCAGGTCTCCTACATTGCAGGTGGATTCTTTACCAGCTGAGCCACAAGGGAACCCCAGTGAGCTGGTAAGATCTTCCTCTTTCCCTGCCCCACTTCCCCTACTTTAAGAGGGAGTGAATATTCCTGCTTAGCATTTCTTCTGATTTAAGACTCTGCTGGCTAATTATTCTGTGATTATAATCACTTGCACAGGTATAATCAAATTAAGACAAAACACATATTAAGAAATAAATGAAATTTCTTGCAAGGACCATTAGCTATACCCTTCCATAGTATTTCAATGCATTTACCAGCAGGTCATTAATTGGGACATTTCTGTCATTAACTGAATCAACATTTTTGATCACCTGATATGTATATGCAATACTACCTAAGATTTCTAAGACATGCATTAAAATACTGTGGTCTCTTCCCAAAAGAGTTCCTAATCTAGCTTGGAGAGTAAATAAACATACAACAGATAATGTTAGTGATGATAATGCAAAGTGTTAAGTGCTATAACTGAAGTCTAAGCAATTTATCACAGGAAAAATCAAAGCAGGGATCAATTAATTCTCCCTTTGTTACTTTTCCAAAAGAGAAGAAGTGATCTTTTAATGTTGGTTCCACACTTAAGAATACAATGAATAGTATATGCTTTGGACTTTGGTCAATAATGTTGCTACATCTCTGCAGATATTAACTCAATAAAAAAAAAAACAATCTATGATGTGGGTGCTAATATTATTTACGTTTTAAAGAAGAAAAAACTGACCAAAGGTTACAAATAACTCACCAAAGGTTACAAAACTAGTAAGTGGCAGAACCAAAGCCTTCATAATGGTCTGTGGCTCAGGCGTAAAGAATTTCCCTGCAATGCAGAACACTCCGGTTTGATCCCTGGATCCAGAAGATCCCCTGGAGAAGGAAACAGTATTCTTGCCTTGGAAATCCCACAGACAGGGAAGCCTGGCGGGCTACAGTCCATAGGTCACCAAGAGTCAGTACACAACTGAGCAAGTAAACCACCCCCACAACCAGGCCTCCAGAACCCTGTGCTACCCCTTCCTGTTTCTCATCACTACCACCACGAAACCCTGAAGGCTCTAAGAATCTGAGAGGAAAAATGCTTCAAGTCCTTTAGCATTTTTAATTAAATCACATTTGAAAGTATTCAAATTCTACTTTTACGTTAGTTCTTATTTTTATGATTTAATGATACTTCCTGAACAGTGTTAAAAAAAAAAAGTAAAGGAAAAAACTTTGTTTCAGGCAAGAGATTTCTATGAATACGCTTAGAATTTCGACTCAGTAACAAAGTAGACAAACTTTGTTTACTTTACACTACCTGCTTTGAAAAATTCATTTATTAGAACTCAAGAGTGTACTTTTCATGACCAGATCTATCCTGAGGAGGAAAGGAAACCCTCCAAATTCAAACCTACTATCCCAGAAACTACCCTAACCAAGTCTTTCTAGAATGATTTTCTATTTCTACTTTCACCAAAAATTATGCCAAAATCTTAAAAATTTCACAATCAGTGTAGTCAATCCACATGGTTAAGAAAGAAAATCCTACACACACAATTACCTGGGAAGGGACTATTGTTTGTCTCCAATCTACAAATGATGAAACTGAATCAATTTACATTCCCACCAACAGTGCAAGAGGGTTCCCTTTTCTCCATATCCTCTCCAGCATGTATTGTTTGTATATTTTTGATGATGGTCATTCTGACTGGTGTGAAGTGATACCTCATGTAGTTCTGATTTGCATTTCTCTAATAATTAGTGATGCTGAGCATCTTTTCATGTGTTTCTTGGCCATCTGTAAGTCTTCTTTGGAGAAGTGTGGGTTTAGGTTTTCTGCCCATTTTTTGATTGGGCTCTTTGTTTTTCTGATATTGAGCTATATGAGCTGCTTATATACTTTGGAAATAAATCTTTTGTCAGTTGTTTCTGATGGAAATGTAAACTGATACAGTCACTATGGAGAACAGTATGGCGATTACTTTAAAACTCCGGAATAAAACCACCATATAACTCAGTTATCCCACTACTGGGCTTACAACCTGAGAAGACCACAACTGAAAAAGATACATGTACCCCAATGTTCATAGCCGCCCTGTTTACAATAGCTAGGATATGGAAGCAACCTAAGCCCATTGACAGATGAATGGATAAAGAGATGTGGTACATATATACAATGGAGTATCAGTCATAAAAAAGAAAAAATTTGAATCAATTCTAGTGAGGTGGATGAATCTAAAAACTGTTATACAAAGTGAAGTAAGTTGGAAACAGAAAAACAAATATCATATATTAACACATAAATATGTAATCCAGAAAATAGTATTAATGAATCGATTTGCAGGGAAGGAATGGAAAAACAGATTTGGAAAACAGATCTGTAGACACAGTGGGAGAAGAAAAGAGAGAGACAAATGGAGACAGCAGAATTAACATATACACACTACCATGTGTAAAACAGATAGCTGGCGAGAAGTTGCTATATAATACAGGAAGCCCAGCTTGGCACTCTGTGATGACTTCGAGGGATGGAATGGGGAGAAGGGATGAGAGGCAGGCTCAAAAGGGAGGTAAGATATGTATAAATATGGCTGATTGGCAGTGTACAGCAGAAACCAACACAACAATGAAAAGAAATTTTTCTCCAATTAAAAATATAAATTAAAAAAAATCATGAAACTGAGGTTGAAGAGGTTAAATACCCATGGTTACACAGCACTTAACCATCATGGCAAAGAATTCAACCAGATCTCCTACATCCAAATAAATGTTTACTTTAACATAGCACAAGAGGTAGAGAAGGCAATGGCACCTCACTCCAGTACTCTTGCCTGGAAAATCCCATGGACGGAGGAGCCTGGTGGGCTGCAGTCCATGGGGTCGTTGAGAGTCGGACACAACTGAGTGACTTCACTTTCACTTTTCACTTTCATGCATTGGAGAAGGAAATGGCAACCCACTCCAGTGTTCTTGCCTGGAGAATCCCAGGGATGGGGTCGCACAGGGTCGGACACGACTGAAGCGACGCAGCAACAGCACAAGAGGAGAGGTCGTTTCCAATTAAAATATATTTAACGTTACTATTAACAATATTCTGGGAGTCAAAAAAAAAATAAACATCTTTGAAGTAAGGATAAGATCAGTGAAAACAAAATTTGAAATTAAAATGCTATCTACAGTAATGATCATCGTTGTTGTTGTTCTGTCGCTAAGTCATGTCTGATTCTTTGCAACCCCAGACTGCATCATGCCAGGATTCCCTTTCACTATCTCCAGAGTTTGCACGAACTCCTGTTCATTGCATCAATGATGACATCAAATCATTTCATCCTCTATCACCCCCTTCTCCTCTTGCCTGCATCAGGATATTTTCCAATGAGTCAGCTTTTTGCATTAGGTGGCCAATGCACTGGAGCTTCAGCATCATTCCTTCCAATGAATATTCAAGGTTGATTTCCTTAAGGATTGAGTGGTTTGATCTCCTTGCTATCCAAGGGACTTGTCACAAGTCTTCTCCAGCATCCCAATTTGAAAGCATCAGTTCTTCAACACTCAACCGTTTTTTATGGTCCAACTCTCACATCCATACAAAACTACTGGAAAAACCATAGCTTTGACTATACAGATCTTTGTTGGCAAAGAGATGGCTCTGCTTTTAATTCACTGTCTACATTTGTCACAGCTTTCAAGGAGCAAGCATCTTTTAATTTCATGGCTGCAGTCACCGTTAGCAGTGATTCTGCAGCCCAAGAAAATAAAATCTGTCACTATTTCCACTTTTTCCCTCTCTTATTTGCCATGAAGTGATGGGACCGGATGCTATGGTCTTCATTTTCAGAATGCTGAGTTTTAAGACAGCCTTTTCACTCTCTTCTTTCACCCTCATCAAGAGGTGCTTTAGTTCCTCTTCACTTTCGGCCATTACAGTGGTATCATCTACAAATCTGTGGTTGTTGATTCTCCTGGCAATCTTGATTCGAGTTTGAGAGTCAGCCAGCCCGGCATTTTGCATGATGTATTCTGCACATAAGTTAAATAAGGAGGGTGACAGTACACAGCCATGATGAACTCCTTTCTCAACTATGAACCAGTCCATTTTTCCATGTCCAGTTCTAACCATTGCTTCTTGTCCTGCATACAGGTTTCCCAGGAGACAGGCAAGGTGGTCTGATACTTCAATCTCTTTAAGAATTTTCCAGTTTGTTGTGATCCACAAATACAAAGGCTTTAGCATAGTCAATGAAGCAAAGTAGATGTTTTTCTCGAATTCCCTTGCCTTTTCTATGACGCAACAGATGTTGCCAATTTGATTTTTGGTTCCTCTGCCTTTTCTAAATCTAGCTTGTACATTTGGAAGTTCTCAGTTCACATACTGCTGAAATCTAGCTTGAAGGATTTTCAGCATTACTAGCTGAATAACACTGCTAGCATGTTAAAGGAGCTCAATTGTACAGTAGTTTGAACATTCTTTAGCACTGTTCTTCTTTGGGATTGGAATGAAAACTGACCTTTTCCTGAGGCCACTGCCAAGTTTTCCAAATTTGATGACATACTGAGTACAGCACATTAACAGCATTATCTTTCAGGATTTTTAAATAGTTCAGCTGGAATTCCATCACCTCTGCTAGTTTTGTTTGCAGTAATCCTTCCTAAGGCCCACTTGACTTCACACTCCAGGATGTCTGGGTCTAGATCAATGACTACATCATCGTGGTTTTCTGGGTCACTAAGACCTTTTTTGTATAGTTCCTCTGTGTATTCTTGCCGGCTCTTCTTAATCTCTTCTGCTTCCATAATGGTTACCATGTAAAGAAACAAAAAATTAAGTTCACCTGATTTTTATAAAAATTATTCTATTCTAATAATTTATGAGACCCAAGAAGAGATTACAGAAATACCCATTTGAAAATAAGTTCAGCTATTTAAAGTGTCAATTCCTTATTAATAAAAGTGTTAAAATACTATTAAACCAAGAATAACAAGAGGGAACTAGAATTATTACTTCAAATATGAAATATAATTAAATATTTTCATTTAAAAACATAAATGGTCCGTTAAAAAGCCAGTTCACCTGTTGATAATTTAATCTTATTCAATACTAGAATCAGTCATTTTTATCTCCTCTGTCTAGAACATACGTCCAGAATTCCATTAGACACTAAACACAATGTAGAGGTGTGCTCACACATAAAAGAAATGGTTTCTAGTCTAATTAGAAATCTAAGCTTTGCCATTAAAGTCAATCGGAGAATACCTCAACAAGTGGCTGCAATGGAGCCCAATTATTTCTCTATAACTAAAATAACACCACAATTGACAAAATATGTTCAGTTCAGTCGCTCAGTCGCGTCCGACTCTTACGGACCCCACGAACTGCAGTATGCCAGGCCTCCCTATCCATCACCAACTCCCGGAGTTTACCCAAACTCATGTCCATTGAGTCGGTGATGCCATCCAGCCATCTTATCCTCTGTCGTCCCCTTCTCCTCCTGCCTTCAATCTTTCCCAGAATCAGGGTCTTTTCAAATGAGTCAGCTCTTTGCATCAGGTGGCTGAAGTATTGGAGTTTCAGCCTCAACATCAGTCCTTCCAATGAACACCCAGGACTGATCTCCTTTAGGATGGACTGGTTGGATCTCCTTGCAGTCCAAGGGACTCTCAAGAGTCTTCTCCAACATCACAGTTCAAAAGCATCAATTCTTTGGCACTCAGCTTTCTTTATAGTCCAACTCTCACATCCATACATGACCACAGGAAAAACCACAGCCTTGACTAGATGGACCTTTGTTGACAAAGTAATGTCTCTGCTTTTTAATATGCTGTCTAGGTTGGTCATAACTTTCCTTCCAAGGAGTAAGCGTCTTTTAATTTCATGGCTGCAATTACCATCTGCAGTGATTTTGGAGCCCAAAAAAATAAAGTCAGCCACTGTTTCCATATGCTAGTGAGATTTTTTTTAAAAAACAGTAATAGTTGGGAATTCCCTGGTAGTCCAGTAGTTAAGATTCCATGCTTCTACTGCAGGTACCATGGGTTCAATATATGGTAGGGAACGAAGATTCCACATGCTGAGCAGGGTGGCCAAATGAATAAATAGCAGTAGTTGATTTAACAAGTTATTCATCCTTCAGAAACAATGGCTTCTTCTACTAACATAGAATGGACATTTTCTTATTTGGGGCCAATTTATTCTCAATTAGAAAACCATGGAATGTAAAAAGCAGGACCTTTTATCTTATCTTTCCTTTTCAACTAATGAATTAGAAACAGATTAACCTGTCTGCATAATACAACATTTTCAGTATTGTTTTTAAAAATGTTTACTAATATTAAAAAACTAGTATGTATTACTGATGCTTTCGATCTGTGGTGCTGGAGAAGACTCCTCAGAGTCCCCTGGACAGCAAGGAGATCAAACCAGTCAATCCTAAAGGAAACCAACTCTGAATATTGGAAGGACTGTTGTTCAAACTGAAGATCCACTACTGTGGCCACCTGATGTGAAGAGCCGACTCACTGGAAAAGATCCTGATGCTGAGAAAGATTGAGAGCAGGAGAAGGGGAATGACAGAAGATGCGATGGTTGGATGGCATCACTAACTCAATGGACATGTGTTTGAGCAAACTCAGGGAGAGAGTGAAGTACAGAGAAGCCTGGCTTGAAGCAGTTCATGGGGTCACAAAGAGTCGGACACTACCTAGTGACTGAACAGCAACAATCTAGTACTGAAATTATTAAATACTTTAAATACAAATAATCCTTTAAATAAACACATCTTTACCCAGAATTCAGAGTTTCATTTTAATTAACTATATTACAAAGTTTGTTTATGTGATACATGCCTAGTATAATAGCAAGCATATATTCTGGCACCCTCTTGAACTGATTATTACCCATGTTCCAAAAATTTCCTTAGGGTACAATACTATGGTCTATAATTGAAGCAAACATTTACACTGTGCTCAAAAGTTCACAAAGCACATGGCCATAAACTATTATTTTCAAAGTTGAAATAACCTGCTAGGTGGAGATGATGCAAGTTCACAAAAAATAAAGAATTTGAACTTCCAGTCTAGATGGCATAGCTCTCTTTTTCCCTGCCCCTCCACATTAAGCATAAGTATAAACCATGGGAATAACAGAAAGAGACAACCAAAAGAAAACTATGAAAACTGGAAAGAAGGCAGCTAACCAGTTTCGGACTCTAGGATCAGAGAAACAAAAAAAGCATCAAGTGCTTTACGTCCCCACAACCAACAGAAGAAGGCAACCCAGACTGGCATTTCCCAGCCACCAATTCAGCAACAGAAAGTAGACTAGATAAGCATAATCCTCCCCCAAACTAAACAGGAGTCTCTCCGCAATATCAAGCAAGGGAGGGCAACTGGAAGCTCAGCCAACAACAAAGACCAGACAGAGGAAGCAACTCTTCCTTCCCTGTATGATCTGAAACTCTTTTTTTCCACCTTGAGATGCAGAGGCAAGTGGTCAAAACTTAGGAACCCAGCCAGCACAAACAACTCAGTATGGGCCAAGACTCTCCTCTCTCACCCAGAGATACAGGGTCAGGGAAGAACTAGGGGTTCAGGGTGGGTACCAGGAGGACCACACCACAATCCTCTCCCATCTGGAGACACCCAGAAACCTGATAAAAGGAAATGCCTTCTATTCTCTAAGGTAAAATCATCAAGGACCAGTGGGTGTCCAGACAGCATCAGATAAACCAAGCCAACCACAACGGCTCTGAAAATTAAACTGCCATTAAAACCAAAGCCTACAAAACAGGTGAAGACCTGTACACTAAATCTAAGTGGGATGACTGTGTGATAAAATAAAAAATATAAATAGGGCCCAGAGCCTTCTGACATAATACACAACTGAAAATGACAAAAGAAAATCCCAACATGAGTGAGAAAAGATAATCAACCAAGGCCAATACAGAGATGAGTTGGATGCTACACAATTATTTGAAAAAGATTTTAAAGTACCATTATAAAATGTCTCAGCAATCAATTCTAAATTCTCCTGAAACAAGTGAAAAAAAAAAACGGAAAACCTCAGTAAAGAAACAAAAGTTATAAAAAAGAAGCAAAAAGAAATTACAGAACTAAAAATTACTATAACATAAAACTTTAAAGGTTGCTGGATTGGCTCAATACAATCACAGAGATAATAAAAAGAATCACTGAATTTGAGGACAGAAAAATAGAATTAACCCAATCTGAAAAACAGGAAAGAAAAGACTGAAAGAAAACTAACAGAGTCTTAAGGACCTGAGGCCAAATAACAAAAGATCCAACATTCTTATCGTTGGAGTCCCAGAGAGGAGAGAAGGACTGTAAAAGTATATAAAGGAAAGATGGCTAATGATGTCTCAAATATGACACATACAAACTTACAGATTCAAAAAACAGAGTAAACCCAAAACAGGATAAACCCAAAGAAATTTACACCAGGACACATCATAATTAAAACTTCAAAAACTAAAAAGAAAGATAAACCTCTGAAGGCAGCCATAAAAAAATAACTATTTCCTAGAACTGAACAACAACTGCAACACCACCAGATTTCTCATCTCAACCATCAGTTCAGCTCAGTTCAGTCGCTCAGTCATGTTCGACTCTCTGTGACCCCATGGACTGCAGCACACCAGGCCTCTCTGTCCATCACCAACTCCCAGAGGTTACTCAAACTCATGTCCATTGAGTCAGTGATCCCATTCAACTATCTCATCCTCTGTCATCCCCTTCTCCTCCCACCTTTAATCGTTCCCAGCATCAGGGTCTTTTCAAAGTTCTTAGCATCAGGTGGCCAAAATATTGGATTTTCAGCTTCAGCATCAGTCCGTCCAATGAATATTCATGACTGATCTCCTTTAGGATGGACTGGTTGGATCTCCTTGCAGTCCAAGGGACTCTCAAGAGTCTTCTTCAACATCACAGTTCAAAAGCATCAATTCTTCAGCGCTCAGCTTTCTTCACAGTCCAGCTCTCACATCCATACATGACTACTGGAAAAACCACAGCTTTGACTAGACAGACCTTTGTTGGCAAAGTAATGTCTCTGCTTTTTAATATGCTGCCTAGGTTGGTCCTAACTTTTCTTCCAAGGAGCAAACATCTTTTCATTTCATGGCTGCAATCACCATCCGCAGTGATTTTGGAGCCCCCAAAAATAAAGTCTGACACTGTTTCCACTGTTTCCCCATCTATTTGCCATGAAGTGATGGGACCAGATGCCATGATCTTAGTTTTCTGAATGTTGAGCTTTAAGCCAACTTTTTCACTCTTCTCTTTCACTTTCATCAAGAGGCTCTTTAGTCATTCTTTGCTTTCTGCCATAAGGGTAGTGTTATCTGCATATCTGAGGTTATTGACATTTCTCCCGGCAATTTTGATTCCAGCTTGTACTTCATCCAGCCCAGAGTCTCTCATGATGTACTCTGCATATAAGCTAAAGAAGCAGGGTGACAATATACAGCCTTGACTAGAAAAAGTGGCAGAATATTTTTTGAATGCTTAAAAAAAAAAAAAGAATTGCTAACCAAGAATTCTAGGCCCAGTGAAACTACTCTTCAGGAATGTTGTAAATCTATTCAGGCTGCCATAACAAAACATGACAAAATGAGTGGCTCTATTATAAACAACAGAAATTTACTTCTCACAGTTCTGGGGCTGGAAATCCAAAGATTAGGGTGTCAACATGGTTAAGGTGAGGGCCCTCTTCCAGGTCACAGACTTCTCACTATATTATTACATGGCAGAAAAGGAGCAAGTGAGGTCTCTTGGGGGCCTCTTTTGTAACAGCCGTAATCCCACTCATGGGCTCTCCCCCATGACCTAAAAATATCCCAAAGGACCTAATTCCCAATACTATCATGCTAAGCATTAGTATTTCAACATTTACATTTTAGAGAAATCCATTCAGACCACAACAAGGAATAAATGGAAAAAATTTTAATGCATTTTCAAGAGAAGAAAAACTAAAAGAATATGTCACTAGCAACTCAATCCCTGGCTGAAGAAAATTTTCTGAACAAGAAAAATAGAAATATAGGTACACACAACACATTATCTTTTTCATCATTTTCTGTTGTTCAGTCACTAAGTCACATTCTATCTGCAACCCCATGAACTGCAGCACACAAAGCTTCCCTGTTCTTCAGTATTTCCCAGAGTTTGCTTAAACTCATGTACATTGAGTCAGTGATGCCATCCAACCATCTCATCTTCTGTCACACATTTCTCCTCCCTCCCTCAATCTTTCCCAGCATTAGGGGTTTTTCCATTGAGTCTGTTTTTTGCATTAGGAGGCCAAAATATTGGAGCTTCAGCTTCGGCATCAATCCTTCCAATGAATATTCAGCATTGATTTCCTTTAGGATGGACTGGTTTGATCTCCTTGCGGTCCAAGGGACTCTCAAGTCTTCTCCAACATCACAGTTCAAAAGCATCAATTCTCTGGGTTTCAGCCTTCTTTATGGTCCAACTCGCCATTCATACACTACTACTGGAAAAACCATAGCTTTGACTATATGGACCTTTGTCAGCAAAGTGGTATCTCTGTTTTTTTAATACTGTCTAGGTTTGTCATAGCTATTCTTTCAAGGAGCAAGCATCTTTCAATTTCATGGCTGCAGTCACCATCCACAGTGATTTTGGAGCCCAAAAAAAACGTTTCCACTTTTTCCCCATCTATTTGCCATGAAGTGATGGGATCGGATGCCATGATCTTCAATTTTTGAGTGTTGAATTTTAATCCATCTTTTTCACTCTCCTCTTTCACTTTCATCAAAGGCTCTTTAGTTCCTTTTCACTTTCTGTCATTAAAGTAGTATCATCTGCATAGCTGAGGTTTTTTATATTTGTCCCAGCAATCTTGATTTCAGCTTCTGAGTCATCCACTCCACCATTTCATATGATCTACTCTGCATACGATGGTGTGATCACTCACCTAGAGCCAGACATCCTGGAATGTGAAGTCAAGTGGGCATTAGAAAGCATCACTACAAACAAAGCTAGTGGAGGTGATGGAATTCTGATTGAGCTCTTTCAAATCCTGAAAGATGATGCCGTGAAAGTGCTGCACTCAATATGCCAGCAAATCTGGAAAACTCAACAGTGGCCACAGGACTGGAAAAGGTCAGTTTTCATTCCAATCCCAAAGAAAGGCAATGCCAAAGAACGCTCAAACTACCGCACAATTGCATTCATCTCACACGCTAGTAAAGTAATGCTCAGAATTCTCCAAGCCAGACTTCAGCAATTCGTGAACCATGAACTTCCAGATGTTCAAGTTGGTTTTAGAAAAGGCAGAGGAACCAGAGATCAAATTGTCAACATTGGCTGGATTGTCGGAAAAGCAAGAGAATTCCAGAAAAACATCCATTTCTGCTTCACTGACTATGCCAAAGCCTTTGACTGTGTGGATCACAACAAACTGTGGAAAATTCTGAAAGAGATGGGAATACCAGACCACCTGACCTGCCTCTCGAGAAACCTATATGCAGGTCAGGAAGCATAGAACTGGACATGGAACAACAGACTGGTTCCAAAAAGGAAAAGGAGTACATCAAGGCTGTATATTGTCACCCTGCTTATTTAACTTATATGCAGAGTACATCATGAGAAACGCTGGGCTGGAAGAAGCAAAAGCTGGAATGAAGACTGGCAGGAGAAATATCAATAACCTCAGATAAGCAGATGACACCACCCTTATGGCAGAAAGTGAAGAGGAACTCAAAAGCCACTTGATGAAAGTGAAAGAGAGTGAAACAGTTGGCTTAAAGCTCAACATTCAGAAAACTAAGATCATGGCATCTGGCCCCATCACTTCATGGGAAATAGATGGGGAAACAGTGTCAGACTTTATTTTTGGGGGCTCCAAAATCACTGTAGATGGTGATTGCAGCCATGAAATTAAGACGCTTACTCCTTGGAAGGAAAGTTATGACCAACCTAGATAGCATATTCAAAAGCAGAGACATTACTTTGCCAACAAAGGTCCGTCTAGTCAAGGCTATGGTTTTTTCCAGTGGTCATGTATGGACGTGAGAGTTGGACTGTGAAGAAGGCTGAGCGCTGAAGAATTGATGCTTTTGAACTGTGATGTTGGAGAAGACTCTTGAGAGTCCCTTGGACTGTAAGGAGATCCAATCAGTCCCTCCTAAAGGAGATCAGTCCTGGGTGTTCTTTGGAAGGAATGATGCTGAAGCTGAAACTCCAGTACTCTGGCTACCTCATGCAAAGAGCTGACTCACTGGAAAAGACTCGGATGCTGGGAGGGATCGGGGGCAGGAGGACAAGGGGACGAAAGACGACGAGATGGCTGGATGGCATCACCGACTCGATGGATGTGAGTTTGTGTGAACTCCGGGAGTTGGTGATGGACAGGGAAGCCTGGCGTGCTGCGATTCATGGGGTCGCAAAGAGTCGGACACGACTGAGCGATTGAACTGAACTAAACTCTGCATTTAAGTTAAATGAGCAAGGTGACAATATCCTGCCTTGATGTACTCCTTTTTCAATATTGAACCTGTCAGGTGTTCCACGTCCAGTTCTAACTGTTGCTTCTTGTCCTGCATACAGATTTCTCAGGAGACAGCTAAGGTAGTCTGATATTTCAATATTCCACAGTTTGTTGTAATCCACACAATCAAAGGTTGTAGCATAGTCAATAAGACAAAAGTAGATTTGGGGGGGAATTTCTTTTCTTTTTCTATGATCCAGCGGATGTTAGCAATTCAATCTCTGGTTCCTCTGCCTTTTCTAAATCCAGCTTGTACACCTGGAAGTTCTTGGCTTATGTACTATTGAAGCCTAGCTTGAAGGGTTTTGTGCATAATCTTGCTAGCATGTAAAATGAGTGCAACTGTAATTTGCAACATTCTGTAATTTGAACATTCTTTAGCACAGTCCTTCACAACTGGAATGTAAACTGATCTTTTCCAGTCCTCTGGCCACTGCTGAGTTTTCCAAAGCTGCTGATATATTGAGTGCAACACTTTAACAGCATCATCTTTTAGGATCTGAAATAGTTCAGCTGGAATTTCATCATCTCCACTGTTTTATTTATAGTAATGCTTCCTAAGGCCCACTTGACTTCACACTCCAGGACTCTTAGGTGAGTGACCACACCATCATGGTTTTCTGGGTCATTAAGAGCTTTTTGTACACTTCTTCTGTGTATTCTTGTCATCTTTTCTTACTCTCTTCTGTTTCTGTTAGGTTCTTGCAGTTTTTGTCCTTTATTATGCCTATCTTTTTGCATGAAATGTTTCCTTGGTATCTCCAATATTCTTAAACAGATCTCTAGTCTTTTCCATTCTATTGTTTTCCTCTATTTCTCTGCATTGTTCATTTAAGAAGGTTTTCTTATCTCTCCTTGCTATTCTCTGGAACTCTGCATTCAGTTGGGTATATCTTTCCCTTTCTCCTTTACCTTTCATTTCTCTTCTTTTCTCAGCTATTTGTAAGGCCTCCTCAGACAGCCACTTTGCCTTCTTGCATTTCTTCTTGCAGATGGTTCTGGTCACCATCTCCTTTACAATGTTAGAAACCTCCATCTATAGTTAGTTCTTCAGGTACTCTGTATACCAGATCTAGTACCTTGAATCTATCTGTCACCTCCACTGCATGTATAATCATAAGGGATTGGATCTAGGTCATAATTGAATGGCCTAGTGGCTTTCCCTACTTTCTTCAATTTGAGCCTGAATTTTGCAATAAGAAGTTGATGATCTGAGCCACAGTCAGCTCCAGGTCTTGTTTTTGCTGACTGTATAGAGCTTCTCCCATCTTCAGCTGCATCGTAGTTTTCTAGATCATACTTAATGACGGAAACAAAAATTTATACTGATACTTAATTACATTTAAAAGATGGTTAAAAAAAAAAAAAAAGTCAAGATGGTAAAAAAAGGCAAATGAGAAGTGAAGTTTCCACATGACAACTGAAGCAGTAAAGTACTGATACCCGGAGACTGCTATAAGTCATATATACACTAGTAATAACTACAACAGCCACTACAAAATCTATACCAAAACAGACTCAAAACTATAAATATTTTACAAATTATGAAAGACAGAATCTTAAGAAATGTTTTAGTAATCTGCAGGATGGAAAGAAGAGAGAAACAAAAAGCCAGAGAAAATTACAAAATAATAACAATAAAAAGGCAGATTTAAGTGTTAATACTTATCAGTAATTACCTTAAATGTTGATGGTCTAAACAGACAAATCAAGAGAGACTGGAAGAATATATTTCTGAAATGGCCCACTATATACTACTAACAAGAAATTCAGTAACATATATTGAAAGTAAGAAGAATGGAAAAGCTAGGATGGTTCGTTTGTTTTTTATCAGAGAGGCTGTATTAATAACACAAGCAACCAACAGGGTTAGCTTGATGTACACAGAATAGTCCACCCAACAACAGCAGAACACATATTTCTTTTCAAACATCCATGGAATATTCACAAAGACAGATTATATCCTGGGACATAAAACAAACCTCAACAAATCTATAAGAATCAAAATAAAATAGGAGGTACATTATATAACAATATTAGACTCAAACTAGAAATCAGTAACAGGAAGACAACAGGAAAATTTCTGAACACAAATGAATAAACACTTTTTAAAACTTCATGGGGTTCCTCCAATTAAAAAAGAAAAGTAAAGTGGAAAAACAAAGTCCATGGGTCAAAGACAAACACTCAAAGAAAAATTTTAAATATGTACATAAAATGAATGAAAATAAAAACATAACATGTCAAAATGTGGGATGCAGCTAAATCAGTAGTTAGGAGGAAATTTGTAGCAGTAAGTGCTTACATTAGAAAAGAGGAAAGATTCAAATCAATACCTTAATTACTTAAAAGAAACTTAAAAAAAAAAGGCAAAATATAAATCCAAAGCAAGCAATAGAAAGCAAACAATGAAGAGCAGAAATCAACAAAATTCAAAATAGGAAAACAGAGAATATCATTGAAGCAAAAATTTTACATTCCTCTACCATCACTAACAAAAACAAAGAGACAAGACACAAATCCAATATTAAGATTGAAACAGGGATAGCACTAAGATCTTGCAGAACTTGAAAAGATAATAAGGAAGGTTTCCCTGGTGGCACAGTGGTTAAGCTTCCACATTGTATATGCAGGGGGCCAGGGTTCGATCCCTGGTCACAGAACTAGATCCCACATGCCACAACTAACAGTCCACATGCCACACTAAAAAGATCCCACATACCACAACAAAGATCAAAGATCCTGTGTGCCGCAACTAAGACCCAGCACAGTCAAATAAATAAATATTAAGTAATATTAATACCATGGGAATACTACAAAACAACTTTACACTTTTAAACTGGACACAGAAAAAAACTGAACAATTTCTCCAATTCATACAACTGAAACTAAACCAAAATGAAGCCAATAATCTAAATAATTCTATAACCAGTAAAGAAAAATTAACTAACTGACAAAGCAGAAAAATAATTCAAAGGAGAAAGGATAGCCTTTTCAACAAACAATGCTGGAACGAGTGGGTAAAGGATCCACCTGTGATGCAGGAGATGCAAGTTCAACCCCTAGGTCAAGAAGATCCCCTGGAGGAGGGCATGACAACCCACTGGAGTATTCTTGCCTGGAGAATTTCATGGACAGAGGAGCCTGGCAGGCTGTGGTCCAGGGGGTCACAAAGAGTCAGATACAACTGAAGGGATTGAGCATGCATGCATGCACATGCCAAATAAAAGTCTAGGCCTAAACCTCACAACCACATATAAAAATTATTTCAAAAAGGATGATGAACATAAACATAAAACTACAGAATTTTTAGAATAAAAATTAGGTCTTCAAGACCTAAAGAAAAGGTTCTTGGGCTTGGCACCAAAAGCATATTCTGTAAAAATAAATAAACCAAACTTCATCAAAATAAAAAACATGCTACCCTATGAAACGATGCTCACCATTGCTAATTATTAGAGAAATGCAAATTAAAACTACAATGAAGTACCACTTCACACCAGTCAGAATGGCCATCATTAAAAACCATACAAATAAATGTTGGAAAAAAGGGATCCCTCTCACACTGTTGATGGGAATGTACATTGGTGCACCCATTACGAAAAACAGTATGGAGCTTCCTCAAAGAATTAAAAACAGAGTCGCCATATGATCCATCAATACCACTCCTGAGCATATATCCACACAAAATTATAATTTGAAAAGATTACATGCACCCTTATGTTCACAGCAGCACTACATACAACAGCCAAGACATCGAAGCAACTTAAATGTCCATCAACAGATTAATGGATAAAGAAGATGTGGTATAGATACACAATGGAATACTACTTGGCCATTAAAAAGAGTGAAATAACACCATCTGCAGTAACACGGATGAAAAATGAAAAGTGAAAGTCACAAAGTCGTGTCCGACTCTTTGCCACCCCAAGGACTAAACAGCCCATGGAATTCTTCAGGCTAGAATACAGGAGTGGGTAACTATCCCTTCTCCAGTGGATCTTCCCAACCCAGGGATGGAACCCAGGTCTCCTGAATTGCTAGAGGATTCTTTAACAGCTGAGCTACCAGCGAAGCCCATAGTTACACAACGGAGTACCGCTCAGCCATAAAAAAGGAATGAACTAACACCAACTGCAGTAACATGGATGAACCTAGAGATTATTATATTAAATCAGAAAGAGAAAGACAAACACCATATCATATCACTTATACGTGGAATCTAAAATACAACACAAATGAATAGATCTACTTAACAGAAATAGACCCACTCACAGATGTAGAAAAGACTTATGGGTGCCAAGAGGGGGTGAAGGTGGCAGAAACCAATACAACATTGTAAAGCAATTATCCAAAATAACTAAATTTTTTAAAATGCTGAGAACTGACTAAGTTTGGCAATCTCTATAACAGTAATGTATTAATACCAATGTCAAATTCCTAACTTCAATGTCTCACCATTGGGGTCAAGCTGGGTAAAGGATACACAGGACTCCACTATTTGCAACTTCCTGAGTTTATAATTATTTCAATTTAAAGTGTTTTTAAAAATTATGTGAGTTGAGAGACAGGGTGCAGAAGCAAAGATGAAATAAGACTGGCCATTAATTGCTAACTGTTGAGGCTAGTCTGGTATATAGCAGTTCGTAAGAATGCTGCATTTTTTATCTTTTTAAATTTTTCATAATAAACAGTTAACAAAAAAATAAGATGCCATATCTCAAAACATTAACAGTAGTGTATTCCAGTTAGTGATTTTATTCTTTTTGCTAAAAAGCATTTAAAATTTTTCTATAAAAAAAATTTCTTGTATTTCTTAAATAAAACAATTTTATAAAAACCTTTGCTCATATTGGTCTTCTGTCCTACTTGGTTTCCTCATTTTTAAAAAGCAGCACCACAGAAAACATTTTTTAACTTAAAAAGAACTTCATATTTCTTCCTCCAACAATACAGCACTTAATTTGAAATACCCAATTTAAATATCTAATTTATATTTCATTCAATTGCATTTCACCTCAAAGTTCCAGTATATTTTTCTAAAATTAACTGAATCTTGCTAAAATAGATTTACAATCAGTACAATAACTGACCATTACAGTAATCCTCACAAAATAGATGTCTAAATTCAAGACACCCTGAGACATTTTAACAATTCTAGTTGGGTTTGCATCTGCAATACTGCCAACGATATCCTAATTAACTCCAAATTGCTTTTAAATTGTATGTGGCCTTTTTTAATTTTTCAAAATTTTTTTAAAAAGAAGATGCTGAAAAGTTTACAATGGTTAACAAAACCATGCTGAAGAATTCAACAACATGGGAATATGAAAAAGTAACAATGATTTAGTGAATACTGAGATTCTCATGATGCAATTTTTAAAATCTTAATTATTTAAATTTATCAACCAAAAGTTACAAAATACCATTTCCCTCAGTAATAATTAAAATTAATTTTAATTAAGTAAATTAAAATTAAATTATAATAGAAATAACAAGACCTGAGCTCTCCATATCCGTAGAACCTCTCTGAATCTCTCTGAAACTATTTCCTTAGCCACATACTCAGTTATACTTGTTAACCTTTCCACTCCAAAATCCTATTAACTCATGCTCTAAAATATACTTCATAACCTCTGACCCATGATCATTCTAATGACAACTCTAAGAAAAGATTTATAACAGATCTGATATAGAGATATCAATTACATGACAAATTATAAGTAGAATATCACCCACAATAATTAAATCAGGGCTTCTCAACACCAACACTACTGACACTGCACTGGCTAATTCTTTGTTGTGGGGGTTATCATGTGCATTGTAGGATGTTTACTATCTACCCACTAGATACCAACAGAATCCCCCAGCATGACAACCAAAAATGTGTTCAGACATTGCCAAAACCATCTCTCATGGAGAACTGTATTAAGATTAAAAATTTCCAGGGTTCTTTGGAGATGAGAAGCAGGAAGAAGAATGTTTCTGTGACACAGGAGGAAAAGTAAAAGGAAAGACTAGAAATGAACAAAACAAATCATAGCTAGTAATTATAATGAAAATAGCAATACAGAAAGCTGAGAAGAAAATTCACAGGTATTCCATCAGGACCTTTGTAAGCATCTTCAACAAAGACCACTGAAGATTTTTTACTTAGAAATTAATGAAATTAACATAATTCCTCTTCTCCCTAGCATTTATGAAGCTAAACATCCTCAGGTTACCAACTATTCTTCAACCACTGAGAACACCCACTTGAAAAACTCATCTCCCACAGTTAAATATAATAAGCATCTACGTTTCAATCAAATGTAAATATGCTACAAATGCCATGAAAAGCAACACGAATATCCTCAAATCCTTTTTGTATTTAAAGAATGGAGAAACTACATACATCTAAGTGCTACAAAGATTAAACGTTCACACATTCCCTTTCTGGCTCTTTAATACTTGGTATAAAATCAACTCGGCCATATTTTCCACCAAACAGACAAATACCCAGTTTCCTTAGTCTATTCTTGGATAGGTCACCAGACTGGGAATAAGAGACCCGGAGTCTATTCCCAGCTGCAAACAGACTGGTAATCTCAAGCAAATTATTCACTCAGGTTAAGGTTCTACACCCATATCACGCTGACAACACTGAAAATCTGCCCAGAAACAAGCCCTGAGCAACCTAGAACTTCTTCCTGCACCCAAAGGACAACTGCAAACGTATTTTTAGATTTCTTAAATCTAAAAATCTGAACAGGATTTTATTTATAGCAACATTTAACATACTTGAAATTTCAAAACTGTGTGGTGCCTTTATCATCGCCCTTTGTAAAATTAGTAAGAAACGCTCTTTTTAAAATCACACCGTGCCCAACTGTGTAAAACTCTATATGCAAACTACACCAATCATAATTTATGTAAAACAAAACAAAACAAAAAAGCTGTTTTTAACGCAAGCTCTTGGTAAGGGCTTTAACTTTTTCATTTCCTAACTTTATCTAGTCTAAGACACAAATAGTTCTTTCTTGGCACTGTAAAAAATGCTTTACGAAGTCTGGAGAGACAAAGTGTGCCCTACAGCCTAATTCTGGAAAGGCCTTTAGGACTGTTCTTACCACTAAACATGCAGGTTTTAGTAGCGCAACCAATATAAGGATAGATACAAGCGTACATTTTTTGCTCTTGATACCAAGTAAAAAAAGTGTCTAGTAGACCCAAGTTACCCGTCTGACCTTTTCGCACACCGTAAAACTGTAAACACAGTACAGTCCAACATAAGATTTGTTAAAAAAAAAAAAAAAACACACAGGGTTAGGACCGAAAGGAGGGTGTCAATTAACGTTCGTCGGCACCCGCTGTCAGGCAGACACTTGTTAGCCGCCGAGAAGTCACTCACAAAGTTTGCCATCTCGCTGGGGGAAGGGGCCTGGACTGCGCCACGGGCCCCGACCCGGAAGACGGGTGTCTGCAAGGCCCCACCGCCCGCCGAGGCCCGGGCGCGCCAGCCACCCCAGCAGGAAAAGCCCCAGCTTCTCGGCCCCGCTCCGCCGCCTCTCTGCCCACGGGCGCACTCACGCACGCGCGCGCACTCTCTCACTCCCGTACACACAACAAAAGGAAGCCGTGCGAGCCGCGTGCGGAGGTTTGCTCGGGCGCTCAGGGAAGCCCCTCCTCCCGGCCCCCACCGCGCCGCCCCGGGCCTGCTCGCTCGCTGGAGCGCCCCCCGAGGGCCCGAGGGTGCGCGGATCCCTGAGGCCCGAGTCCCACCGGCCCGGCCCGCCTCCACTCCGCTCGGCCGCGCTCGCAGGCAGCTGCGGCGGCTCTGGGCCCACCACGCGCGCAGCTCCGCCTGCCGCTGAGCCGAGCTCCGGTGAAATTCCGCGCGGGCGAGCCTGGGCTCCCTACTTCCCGGGTTTCTTAAGAAATAAAACTATTACACTGAATTATCCTTGGTAAAAGTCCCCCTCCCCACCGAACCACTATCAAAAGTAGTATTTAACACAACATTCCTTACAATAAATCTTTTCCAGTAACCTCTTCTTTAATCTTCCTCTTAACTCTTCCTTCCACACCTTAGTTTACTCCTTTTACTTTTCCCTTGCCTTCCTGTTTTCAACCTGTGAGCTGCATTTTCTCAAAAGAATTATCTTCCCCAAACGGTCTTTTCAATTTTACTCTTTTGAAATTTACTTTTCTAATAATAACAAGCTTTCTCCTAAATCCCTTCCATTATATATCCCACTTACCTACACAAACTTCTCCACAAATACCTTCTTTAATTTTTATCAGCATCTACCAAATCAATTCATAAATAACTTTCTCAGGCACTGCATTTTTTGTTTGATCCTACGATCCCTCAAAGCTAACATCCCCAAACTTAACACACAAATTTGCCACAAATGGCCCTCAAATTTTGTGAAACTGTGCCAGACAGGCTACCGAAGTCACTGAAAAAATCTACTTCCTAAACATACCCTAATAACTATCTTTCCAACTACTCTCTACCAATTCATTTGAATCACTCATAATAAGACTACCATATTTATTTCCCCAAAGACTCTAATTATAGAACCTAATCAAATTAACACATTATCTCTATCATTATATGTATCTACATATGCAGGTGTGTATGTACGTGTTGACAAATATACAGGGCACCCTGCAAAACAGCAACTGTGTATTTCATTCTAATCCCTTATATACTGGATCCTCTCAAATTTACAATGAAAACTCCTTCACATGAACCAAGATTTTCAGGCATCCAACCCCTATCTTGTGAAGTCATTTATCTATGTTAAATTAATTTATCACTTTAAAACATACTGTCACCATTTCTCCTATAATCATTCCTCATATCTTAAGATATCCATCATTGGTCTAACCCACACAATCCACTCAAAGACTCAGAGCATACCCCCACTCGCCAAGGCCTGTATAAGGCAGGTCCTAGAAACAATTCTTGGAGAAGGAAATGGCAACCCCCTCCAGTATTCTTGCCTGGAGAATCCCATGGATGGAGGAGCCTGGTGGGCTACAGTCCACAGGGTCGCAAAGAGTCAGACACGACTGAGAGACTTCACTCACTCACTCACAGAAACAATTCTAGACTACTGGCAGATTACAGTAAAGTCGTGAATTGAACAAGTGACATCCTTGGGTCATCTTAGGCCTTCAAAGCTCTGGGTGGTCTCCATAGGTTCTTCATTATTAAATTTGGTGACTAAATGTAGATATAAGAGAAAAAGGCTGAATGACCAAGAGCTAGATTCTGAAACTAATTCTGAAGCAAAGCTGCCCTAGGATGGAAAACCAAAACTATATTTCGTGCTTTGTCGTATTTTTCTCACTGCCACTAAATAAGCTCTCTCTTGTCTGGCTGAGTCGCGTTGCTGTGCGCCTGAAACCATCACAGCTTTGTTAATCGGCTATACTCCAATATAAAATAAAAAGTTAAATAAATAAACACGTTCTCTTTCCATGAAACATAAAGGAACATCAAAAACCCTGATCTGAACAGGGAGAGTCAGGAAGTGTTCTTTGCTCAGAGACTGAAAGATGAAAGAGTTCATTAACCATGTGAAGAATATAATGCAAATAGTAAGGATTTAAAGCATACAGCATTTTTCCCTTAATGGTTTAAAATGCCAATTACTGGGACCAGAGCATGGTACTAATGGAGAATCTCTAAAAGCACAGTTAGGTAAGCACTTGAGAGTCAAGTCTTTGATAGTACAAGGGAAATGTTAACAGAAGACAAAGTCTGACAAAAATCAATTCTACTGTATAAAAGGAGAAGCAAAAGTTGAAGAGCAAAGATGCAAGCCAAAACACTGAAGGCCTGGTCTAGGTCTTGTTGAGTCACTAAGTTGTGTCCATCTCTTTGCAACCCCACGGGCTACAGCACGGGAGATGATGAAGGTTTCATGCCCTGAGGTGATAATGCTGCAGATTTACAACAAAACAAAAAAGGAAGCAATGGTTCAGTTTTAGCTATATTGTGGCTTTGGAACTGGCAACACTGCTCCTCTAGAAATGTTCAACAAATGATAAATAATCAGAAATAAAATAGGCCATATTTAGAACCATACATTTATATGCTCTCTCTTGTCTGGCTGAGTTGCGTTGCTGCGCTCCTGAGACTATCACAACTTTGTTAATCGGCCCTACTCTAAATAAAAAGTTAAGTAAAAGTATTTTTCAGGTAATAAATGAAATGAGAAGACAGAGCAGACCAACTTCCTAAACACACTAAGAAATATATCAGATAAAAGTCACAGACAAAAAGAAACTACAGAAGCCACTTTAGATCCCTTAAGACACTTCCTTTTACCATCCACCCCACGTTTTCCATTTTATACCTGAACCTCTTTACATATACAAATTATTACCACACAATTTTTGCAGAATTGTGGTTTTTGAGGCACTCAAGGAGAGATCAAAAATCTTAATGTCTCTATCATTCATCATTTTTTAAAAAACAATTATACATGACATAGTATCTATCACCTTTATAATAACATCATGGATAGCAAGGACTGTCCTCACATGCACAGAGAAGGAATAGGGTTCTGGCTTTGTTTCTTAGGTGGCATTATGTTTCCTCCATATTTTCTCCGTTACAAGCTACTCACTGTCCTCTTCATCTTACTTATTCCTATTCAGGTCAACTCCAATCTCTTTTTTTATTATTATTATTTTTTTTTTATTTGAAGGATAATTGCTTTACAAGATTTTGTTGTTTTCTGTCAAACCTCAACATGAATCAGCCATAGGTATGTATACATATATTCCCTCCCTTTTGAACCTCCCTCCCATGTTCCTCCCCATCCCTCCCCACTAGACTGATACAGAGTCAACTTCAATCTCTGCATTCATGTCTATCAATTTACTAGCTTCTCTATCAGCTTGTCCATGTTCTACTGTCAACAAATTACCATGTCTTTTGACTTTCATATTAGTAACCTCCACCTCAGCTTTTTTTCCCCCTTTGTCTCCTTTCTAATCCACAAATATCTCTCAGTTGAATTTATCTCACATGAATGGTTACGATTTTGCAAGTATAATTTATTTATAAAAAACTTAAAGAGTGAATGAAACAAATCCATCTTTTTATCTCCATCCTCATGCTACAACAATTCAGATCACTTCTATCTCTTATCTGGATAGCCCCTCATCTTGTCTCAAGTTTGGCTTTTCTTGGACAACCTGCTTCACAGAACTTAGCTATCCATTCTTCCACTCCTTCAGCTTGATAAAAGCACCAATTGCTTTTTGTTCCCCAAGGCCACTCCCATTGTTTTATCACTAGAAAATCTCTTTGCAGTTCACATTACTCACTTAAACCATTCTATCTGCAGCATCTACCAAGCTCCAGAATCCCTCCCACCTTGCTCCCCACAAAGAAGTCAGTCCTACTTTGTCCCACATTCAGCCACTATTCTCAGTGACCGAGGTACTGAAGACCTTTCTGCACATTACACAGACCTTCCTCAACTCCCAAGACCTGCATGTGCACTTCAGCCACTTACAGATATATACTGAGAACAGGACATCAACTGGAAGTGCAGCGCCACTAGGACTATAACGTTAGAGACCTTTTTTTTTTAACCACAACTACTTTATTTTCTAAGTCTACACCTGCTCTTCACCTCCTTCTGGCTTCACTTATCTCCCTACACAATTTAAATCTGTCCATCAACCATTTTAATATTGCCCTCTCCAGAATACCATGACTTCCCATTACATTCACCATGCATTTCCCCAAGGAAAGACAATCTTCACCATCTGTTTTATCCACACCCACACACTGAGTGTTAAGCATCACCAGAAAGCTACGAAATCTTCTACAACTGACTTATTCTACATACAACTCTCCATCTCATTGACTAATCCAAATCATTTTCATATTTAAATCCTTAATCTCATCAAGTAATCTCTTCCATAATATTCTCTCAGATCACAATTTCTCCACCTGTAATCAAATCCTCTTTATATAGCTTCTAAAATGCTGTATCTTTTCATCCATCTGTTACTTCTTGCCTTCAGTTTTGGAAGAAGAGTTGTTCCTCCTTCTTAAAATAAACTTAAGACAATTCCTATAGCTGATGCTTCCATATTCTCCCAACTCACTCAGTCCTTTAACCCTATGGACCCTGGTCTCCAAACTACTCTCTTGAAGACCAAAAAAATTCCATGTACCAAATCCCATGGCTCACCACCCAAGTTCTTAATCTTTTTGGCAATGACACTTGAACTACCTCCTTTTCTGGGGCTTCCTAGGTGGCGCTAGTGGTAAAGAATCAGCTTGCCAATGCAGGAGACATGAAGAGGCGTGGGTTTGATGCCTGGGTCTGGAAAATCCCCTGGAGAAGGGAATGGCTACCCACTTCAGTATTCTTGCCTGGAGAATCCCATGGACAGAGGAGCCTGGCAGACAACAGTCCATAGGGTAAATAAAGAGTCAGACACAACTAAAGCAACTGAGCATACAGGCATGCACACACAACACAGAATTCTACTCCGGTCTCTCTGGTTGCTTCTTCTGTCTCCAGTGACTACTAGTCCTCTTTTTAGCCCAAAGAATGGGTCTTTTCCCAAGTTCTGTCCAGGAGTTTTCTCCAGTTCTCTGCTTCTCAGGGTTTCATCCCTTACTGCTGTTTCTACATTTTCTCTCCTCTTATGGATACCTGGAGAAGGCAATGGCAACCCACTCCAGTACTCTTGCCTGGAAAATCCCATGGACGGAGGAGCCTGGTAGGCTGAAGTCCATGGGGTCGCTAAGAGTCGGAGACGACTGAGCAACTTCACTTTCACTTTTCCCTTTCATGCATTGGAGAAGGAAATGGCAACCCACTCCAATGTTCTTGCCTGGAGAATCCCAGGGACGGGGAAGCCTGGTGGGCTGCCGTCTATGGGGTCGAACAGAGTCGGACACGACTGAAGTGACTTAGCAGTATGGATACCTTCCCCCAGCTGCCCCAAATGATCTTTAAATCATTACCTTCTGCTACAATCTAACGTATTCCTGAGGAATTAGAATATATAGTTTATTGCTTTTAAACTAAATTCTTCAATGGTTGTTTCAAATTACATTTCAATCATTAGTCCAGATAATTTTATAGCCATCAGCACCCTACCAAACCCAGAGTTAGTAGCTCTGTACTAACTCTGTACAACTGTACGTATATATTCCCAAATCTCCATTGGAACTCTTTCCTCAGCTGGAGCAGTATTTTTAACTCTAGCTAGACAATACCCTGGAGAAGGCAATGGTACCCCACTCCAGTACTCTTGCCTGGAAAATCCCATGGATGGAGGAGCCTGGTGGGCTGCAGTCCATGGGGTCGCTAAGAGTTGGACACGACTGAGCGACTTCACTTTCACTTTTTCACTTTCAGGCATTGAAGAAGGAAATGGCAACCCACTCCAATCCCAGGGGCAGAAGAGCCTGGTGGGCTGACGTCTATGGGGTCGCACAGAGTCGGACACGACTGAAGTGACTTAGCAGCAGCAGCAGACAATACCCCTTGGATACTTCCATTGGTGCCTCACACACTGGTCAATGTGTCTTAAAACCAAAGTAGCCATTCTTCCCCATCAACATGGTTCTGCTAAGGGATATAATAATTTCTTTTAATGACACCACCATTCTTACAGTCACCCAAATTAAAAACCCTGGAGTTCCCCTTTTGTTTTTCTCCACTGTTTCCCAAAAGCCCTTTTGCCATCAAATCCTTCAATCTTTCTTTCAATTATTTCTTACATGGCTCCCTTTCCCTTTATTCCCATTACCACCATCCCAACTTTGATTCTCAGTACTTCACACTTCTGTCATAGCCTTCTTTGTCTTCTAGTTACTAGGTTCTCTTCATTGCAAAAAAAACCCAGAGAAACGAACAAAACAGGTAACCAGATAAACACTCTTAAACCCACTCAAAAATCAATGGTTCTCCACTACATACCGAGTCAAGTTAAAACTCTATTTCCAAAAAATAGAAACTACTCAATTTTCCAATAATCATGGAATAGATAAACACTCTGGTATATTCACATAATGAACCCCAAAGAGCAATGAAAAAGAATGAATCTCACAGTCATATGGTGAGCACAGGAAACCAGATACAGAAGTATGATTCCCCTAATATGAAAACATAACAAAACTATTCTGTGTGACAGAGGTTAGTATAGTAATTACTTTTGGTTGAAGGCGGCATAAACTTAGAGGAGACACATGAGGAAACCTTCTGGGATGTTAAGAATGTTTATACTGAACTGGGTGATGATTACATAAATGTAAACCTAAGAGAAACAATTAAACTGTACTCAAGATTTGAGCGTTCTATATAAGTCATTTCCCAACAAATTTTTAAGAACCACTTTAGCCTGGATATTTAGGTATCTATTTAACTTTTATTTTCCTCCATTCATCAACATGAACCCTAAATTCCAGTTCATGTAGACCACCAATTACTTAATATATCCAGAATTTTTCTATCAGTCATATCACTTCTTTCTGGAGTGCCAACCCTCACCATCATGCCTACTATAATCTTATTTATCCTTCAAGCTCTAAGCTATGTACCAATTCTTCACAAAGTTGAATCTGCCATAGTACTTCTGTCAGACAGATGTGTACACATTTTTGTTCCAGGACAAACTCTTGAAGAATATGAACATGTTTACATCATATATAAATGTGTATCCTTCACACGGCCTACCATAGAACCTTGCACACAGTAAGTATATAAAATTATTTCCTGACTGAATAAATCCGGGCAGATCATCAAAAGCACCCTCCAATCTAACCCCTCCTTCTCAAAACCATCTATCACTGTCTTCACTCACAGTTCATTGCTCGGCTTACCTATTTAATCATTCAACAAACAACTGAGAACCTACTCATGCAGGAAACTGTATCTATTCTAATGTACCCCACCAAACTATCCAAAGATGTAATCCAATTGCAGTTGCTGCCTTGTACATCTTTCCCCAACTCTCATTTCCTAGTCATCTTCCCCTCTTCACTCCATCCAATCAAATCTCACACCTTCATTTATAATCCTCCTGTTATCAAGCGAATTCAAGCCCGTCTTAGCTTCTCCTGTAGCCTCCAAACTGGGCTTTCCTCACCTCCAGTCATACTCTGCCACCACACTATCCCCAATCTATCTTGTATGGTATGGCTATCATCAGACTAAGGTATCTAATACATAGTCCTTGATTCAATTCTCTACTCAAAAAAGTTCAATAGCTGTACAGTAATGATATATGTTAGCATGCTTTAAATCCTAGATTAACATACTTTAATCCTCAAACCCTCACAATAACCCTTGCCAGAAGGTGTAATGATTATCAATTTCCTGATGAGAAAACTGGGTCTCAGAAAGGAAGTAATTCTCTCCACAACCATCGTGGAGGTAAACAGAAGGGCTAAGACTAAAACCTAGCTTGCTTGCTTACCAAGCACAGCACTATGTCATATCAAATACAAACTACTTAGCTTAGCTTTCAAGGCCATCCATTTTCAACTCAACCCCAACTGAGCTTTCCTATCTTATACCATACTCATGAACTCTTTATTACAAATTACAGGTTATGATCAATTAATTCATCATGAAATCAGTTTAGTAAGTGACAGCCATCCTTTTTTTCTTTTTAGTCAAAGAGAACAAGAGAAAACATACAGTGCCTCCACCGTGGTAAGGACAGTTACTGTTATTGAAACTTTGTGTTCTAAACATACACACATTCATACATGCATATATTAGGTGAAGATGTGAAACATTTTCCTTACTGTGGACCATAGTAAAATAAAAAAAAAAACTAAAACCAACACACTCGTCTCCACATCTCCTTGACTTCTCACCACCACATTTTTGCTTCCTCAGGTTGGAATGTTCTTTCGAGTAATTTCTGCCAGTTGGAATCCCTATCCCTTCAAAGACTAGCTAAAATGTCACTTCCATGCTACTAAATGCCGTCCCAGGCTTTCCCTTAATCAAATGTTTTTTCCACCTTTTAACTTTAGTAACATTTGGTACTTTTCTCCTAATATATTTGTGATCATACTGTGTAGTCTTCTGTGCTCAAGTCTAGCCCCTCTATTAGAATTAAGTCCCAAAGGATTTATCCTTGAGTGCATCTAACAATGCTTTTGCACATAACAAATGTGCATTATCTGTTGACTAAAGAAAACTCACCCCTTTACTTTCTGAAACTTGTTATAAATCATCATCATAATTTCCACTACATTTCAAACTTTTGAAACTCTCATCCTTCAAAGTCTTATCATCTTCCTCTCAAAATCAGCCATTTCAAATAATCCTCTACTTTCAATCTTCTCTTGCTTCCCTTTAACAATAACCTGTCACATATCAATAACTTTTTTTCTTTCAGAATCATATTTTCCATCAAACAACACCATTTCTTCTCCATCTGTTTATATTCCACTTTATTCCTAGTTCTTCAACATCCATAATGATAAGTCTTAACATTCTTTCCTTTTCTCATCAACTAGACTTCAATTATTTCAATTCATTTATGGTGAACATATTTCCGTCAGCCTCATTAAATCCTTGTAGAAAAAGCCAGGTTATGAATAAACTGAAACAAACAAAACGTATAGACAGTTCAGATAAATTATCTCAGACACTCTCATTCATTCATTTATTCAACAAACATGTGTCTACTGGATATATGCCCTCAATTTTCTTGTCTATTCTATTCTGTAATTCAGAAAGCAGCTCTGAGAAAAGCATTCAGGAAAATGCCAGGATAACAGAGCCAAGTTGACTCATTCTCTTCACTCACAGAGACCAAGTCATTTGTGGGGTATACAGGCTCAAAAAAGAAGACAAACTAACAGTTTTACTAGATATACCTGAGAACTGACACCATCCCCCCACAAGCTGTTCCAAAGGGACCTCAAAATCTACCCAGCAAAGGTGAATCTGAAAAGGAACAAACCATTAAGAGTAGTGAAAATGAAACAGGCAGAAAGCATTCAGACAAAAATAGATTCAGACTCTAGGTTCATTCTAGGGCTGTAAGAGAAATTTGGAGCAGTTTAGTTCCTCTCCTGAGATCTCTAAGGAATCTTTTCAAATATCTAGCTAAAGTTTGGGACATGTAAATCCTCTCCCCAAACCTAAGCCAATATTCATTTCTCCATTTTCTGAACTCCTAAAGCAATTATTGTCTATAAAACTCATTTGGGAACTTAATCATAAACCATCTTGTAATGAACTGTTAACAAACAGAGCCAGAATTTATTTACATATTAAAGTCAGTGTGGTCTTCTTTAAAATAGTTACCTTGGCAGGCTACCACTTACTTATTTTTTATTCACTCCGTCTATCCAACCATCTGATGCACTTAACCAACATTCATCTAGTACCTACTGCCACTGTTCAAAGTATTTCCAAATTCCTCTTTGGAAGTATATTCCAAAGTTAATAAGTCAACCAAGAAAATCATCCCCATTTCTGTGTTACTTAAATCTAAACCAAAATTATTTTTTATTCACTCTGATACTAACAGAGCCTCGGTATTTCTAAAAATCAAATCTTTCAAACTAAAAAGATTTGTCCCAATAAGACCATTCAGAATAACATTATGCCGGTATTATTTGTAACTGTGCTATCCTAGAGTTTATGAACTCTTACAGGATAGGGACCATATTTTACTCATCTTTATAGACTCCCTCCCCTCAACAGCACACTACAAGTACTCAATAAATAAGTAAATTGGATAGAATGTGCTAGACATTAAATCAGAAAAGGTGTTCCAAAAACCTTTTAAACACTACCACTCAAAGTGACTACCAAAATACAAAAATTCCCATTTGGAGGTATACTTTTGGTATTTGTTTTAAAAAATCAGTTTTCTGAAAGAACAGAGGGTTGTGGGGAGAGAATGGAGGATTGCTGGAGAGAGATGGGAGGAATGTGGGAGAAAAACAATTGTGTGAGGGACAGAAATGTTGGCTTCCCCTGTGGCTCAGTGATAAAGAATTTGCCTGCCAATGCAGGAGCCACTGGAGATGCAGGTTTGGTCCCTGGGTCTGAAAGATCCCCTGGAAAAAGAAATGGCAACCCACTCCAGTATTCCTTTTGGGAAATCCCATGGACAGAAAAGCCTGGCAGGCTACAGTCCATGGGGTCTCCAAGAATCCGACACAGCTATACGACTGACCACACAAGCGTAAGCACTGTGGAAGAGAACAGGAAATCTGGAGAAAGAAAGGGTAATTTGGAAAAGAAGGAGTAACTGTGAGAGTGACAAAGACATGGAATTTGGGGATACATGTGGAATTGTAAGAGAGATGGCAATTCTGGGAGGAAAAAGAAGAGTGGATTTTAGAAAAAGAGTTTTAGAAAAGAATAGGGAATTGTGGGGAAAAAAAGAAAAAGTCAGTTTTCTGAAATCTTACACTGTTATGGGATTACTTCACAACTGTATTTCTCCCTCTAAAAGAATAAAAATACCATAAATTCCTTGAGGGTAGAAACTTCATCTAACACTTTTTTATTAAATCCTCAAAATGAATTAGACAGATTCTTAAAACAGCTAAAGATCTCTAAGTAGTCATTTAGGCCTGAGGTAAGAAAATCAAAATTAAACCAGCCTCCAGTTTCAAACCAGATTTACTCAGATTAAACTAGCCTCAAATTAGAAGAGAACCTTTGGTCCCATCCATTAGATGTTTCTGCAGGACTATTACAGTTCCAGTCTAATCCATTCTGTTGTCTTCCCTTAAATCTAAAGGCCTTCCCCAGTCAGATAGCCCTTTGTTCTTCACTATCTCCAATACACACTCTCTCTGTCTCACACACACACATACACAATTCTGTCTGTAATACTCATAGTGCTCAGCAATTTCACAGTCCCACTACTAACAGTAAGGTGAATCCTACTTTCTATCAGTCATTCAACAAGTACTTATTAAGCACTTAAGAATCAAGCTGTTGTGAATTTTCCCAGAAATTAAAGTGTCAGCTCTAGAGCAGGTTACAATCTAGCTACTATTTGCAAAACAAACAGAAAAAATTACCATAAACAAATATAAGATTTAGCACTATAGAATCAACATGTGAATGTTGTTTTTATTCAACATGTAAGGAGGAGTCTCAAGAGCTAGGGTTACTTAAAACAAGACTCTTAAAAAGGGGAGCAAGACCTTTCTATACTCCCAATATCTGTCACCCTGACTCGGGAATGTTGAACCTCATACCAAATTTCAAAAACCAACATTTCAAGAATCTACAATAAATGAGCAGATGCTCTTTCCCACCATATTCCCAACATATCAGTGACTTAAATATGCTAATTTCCTTAATGATTGTCACAAATCTGTCTCACCAATGTACTTTAAATCTCCTTCAGAGCCAACTATATCCAAATGTCTTGAGACTTCTTTACCTTTTCTTCAATTCCCCACAAAATTATCACCATCTCCACCATAACCTGTCCCTCATCCTCCTCTCCCTCTTACCAATTTCCCCATCCCCCAGCCCACAAAGAAACACATAATCACACTGACCCATTCTTTCCTAAAAAACATAAGACACCACCAAAGCCTGGAAAGAATAATCAAAGATCGTTTTAATCCATTCCCAGATTCCCCACACTAAAACTCTCCAGAAGCCTGTCAAAGAATTCTGCACTGTTGACCTGGTAACTACTTTTAAGAAGAACAACTATCACTGCCAAGCAACTCCCCCTCATCTCTAAGCAGCGACACTTAGGCTGCAAAGATGCTGTTTCCTACAACCTAGTCTTTCCTAAAGGTCCACCAATCTAACTTCCCTTACTCGTCTCACCCAGTTTTTCCAGTCTAATTTTAAATGTTTTTTTCCTTTAAGAATATTAAATATATGACATCAAATTAAAAAGCTAAAATAATAACTATCAAAGTTTGAAAAGGAGGAGGAAAAAAAGGATAATGGCAATGACAAATCCTTTCCACTCAGAGTAAGAATAAGAAGTCTCTTGACTCCTTTTTAATGTCACTTTGATCAGTCAAGAAATAAGAATACATACATATTACCTGGAGACCTAGAGAAAAGCATGGTTAAGAACTACAAAAAATGCTTAGAAGCAGTCTCTGGAAAGTGGGGCTGTAATGGACAGGTGAGACAGGGGTTACTGCTTTTCATTATAAGCTCCCTCAGGACAATTTTTAAAATTACGTACATGTATTATTTTATATAATTTAATGGAGAGAAAACAATGATATACTTTATTTAAATCCATTAAACTTATAAAAACTAAAAGAACTGATAATATATAGTGCCAGTGAGGGGGAAGGAAACAGATCTTCTCATACTATGATGACAATAAAAATGGGTACAACCTACTATGTAATATATTGAAACTCTTAAAAAGAATGAATAACTCTATAAATGTACTGACATAGAAAGTTTTCCAATCTTTTAAAAATAATCCTGAATTATTTCTATAAAAATTTTTAATAAAAGCCCCTCTCGACTCAAATGTTAAACTGTATCCTCCTTTAGAGTTATTTCCTAAAAGAACAAATGACTGAATTTTCCCATCGCTCCCCTAAATTTCTATCTTCCCCTTTAATTCCTCCACCCTCTATATCCATAAAAGGATTTTTCATACTACTCTCTCCTCAGTTTAATTAATATTACAATGCAATGTGTATATAGTCTTTAATAATATAAAACATGAATAATTTTCAGATAAATCTTAAGGGTATGGTTTTAGCCCAGGGTTCCCTCTTGGAAATAAATCCAGTCTGGTGTGAGCTCAGCAAACCCAATAGCCTGGGTACATTTCCTGATAGGGAAATACTAATATTCCCTCCAACCTGGCTCTAGAATCACCCAGCCTCTTCAGGTTCCCCTAGACTTCAAAACAGCCAGTTCTGACCTCCTTGCAACTTCTTAAGACCAAAACAGATATCCTCATCCTCCCTTCTGCAGCTGCACACTTTGTAGGCTAATGCATTTTCTTCAATACCACCATGCCTTAGTGAGGGTATATATTCAGGAACCATGAGTGGAAAAGATCTCCAACCAGCAGAGAGGAACCAATAACCAGGGTTATGGAACCAGTCCTGTCAATCAGACTAATCTGAGCTACAAATGGGGCCTCCAAAGAAGGGCCACCATGCATGGACTCTCCCCACCATTAATTATAACCCTGTGTACTGCAACCCAAGCTGAATAACACGGCAACAGTTCTCTTGGACCAGATAAGCTGGGCAGTGAAGAAGAAAACCGCCAAGTCAAGTAATTTCCATTCCAGCATCTGCCAGTAGTGTTCAGTTCACCCAGCCACTGGTAAGTGATAATATTTCAAAATTGCTAAAATCTAAACCCTGTGGCCTAGCGAATGCCTGTAGGCCGGGCATCTTCTTAAGGTCCGCTTCAGAGATTCTCAGACTCACTGGTGCAGTTCTAAAGCTTCTCAGACCAAACTACTACACTCTGATTCTCAGTGACCCCCAACCACTGTCAGTACCCACACTTACCAGATGTCATCTTACAGAAGAGCCCAAACAGGTTCGGAACTAGGCCATCCTGGCCCATCTGGAATAACTCTTTAGTCTTTGGACCAACATTTACTAATTTTGCTACATCTGTCTATTCTATCATGCATTCTCTTCATATTCTCTGGTATTAAACACTCCCTCTTGCTTCAAACCTACCCTTTCTATTCAGGGAAACTCCTCATATCCCGTCTTTCCTTTCCTTAGAAACGCTTGAGTTCTTTCCACAACGAAATACCTAATGTATCTACACAATGAACACCCCCCGGAATCCTCAAGACTCCTCCACAGCCGCCCCCTGCATTCCTCCACCTACCTGGCATCTTCCCCTCCGGCCTCTCTCCTAGTGCACGCTCCCACTACGTTTCCTGCAAGGATTCCCTTTTCTCCAACCCCTGCCCTTCCCTTCTCCCAAAGAACACATTCAGGCAGCAACAGTGACTGAGGCCTGCGGTGCATAAAGCACTGCACCAGGCACGGCAGACAAGAGACCTGGTGTCTCCCTAGGCTTTTCACACCCACATCCAGCACCCTCGGGCCACCCCGTGCCACCATCCCACCTCCTTCCCTACCTCTGACACCCGCTTCAGGCCTCGGAGGCTGCCTTCTCGCTTCAACCACCCCCGTCATTATCCTTTCTCAACCCCCCAACCCACCATCCGCGCCCTGCTTCCTCCCGTCCCCCAACCTGCTCCTGCGTTTCCCTCGGCCTTGGCCGGTCCCGGGGCCACCCCCAGCCTCGCCACGGCTCGCTCCCCCCCGGGTCAGGCCGTTACCGCCGCGCGCTCCCCCCGCGCGCCGCCCCCTCCCCCTCCCTCGCCCTCCCCCGGGCCCGGGCCTGCCAGGCCGAGCGCTTTACCGCGGGCGGGCGCCGAGTCGCGCGGTCACCGACTGCAGGCGGCGGCAGCTTCAACCTTTCTAGGGGCCTTGAGAGGAGGGGAAGGGGGGAGGGGGGAGAACTTTTGCTGTGGCAGCTTCGGCAACAGCTCCCACCCCTGCGCCTTTCTCCTCTTCCTCCCCCTCCTCCTCCTCCTCTTCCTCCTTCTCTTCCTCCTCCCAGAGCAGTAGAGACGCAGACATGCCGCGTCTAGAGCGCCGCCGCGGTCGCCGCCACTGCCGGCGCGGTGCATTGTGGGAAGCCCCGCACATGGGAAGCGCTCCGCGGCGCCCGCCCTCCTTGGGCCGGGGACCAGGCTGAGGAGACCCAGCGTGGCTTCGATTCCGGCGCCTGCGTGTCACCAGACCGGCGTGGTCCGGGAAGCTGGCCCTGAGCCGCAGGGTCCCTTCGGGCTGGACCCGGAAGGAAAGCAATTTGAAAAAGATCAGAACTGAGGAAACGTCTTTGAGATGGGGGTCCGGCTTCAGTATAAATCAGTGCCTAACTCCCTGAGACGTGGAGGACTCAGTGGTCGGGTGCATTTCAGGCCCAGGGCAAAGGAATGGTCGGGTGGGGACCCAGGTGAAAGGTTATCTATCAGAGTTTGGGGGCTTTTTCGTTTCTCCTCTCTTCCCCAGCCCTCTCCGCTGTGACCCCCAGTCACTACCATCCCAAATGCTACCTGTCCCACAGGCGGTAGCCCTGCGCCCTTGAATCTAGAAAACCCCTTTAGTGTCTGCAAACATACGCAAGGTGTGAGCACAGGAAAGGATCAAGAGACCTAGCCCTGGATCCTATTGGGCAAGATCTTACATGGTGTTTCCCCTTCACTTAACTTCGGGCCCAAAACGTCTCTGTATGGCAAAAACTTGGTAATGGTCTATGTAGAGCTAGAATTGCACAGTTAATGTCTCAAGACTTGGAGGACCTTTAAGTGACCTTAGCCAAACTGTGACCTCCTTAATGGTGCCTTTATTCAACTAACATTTATTGGGCGCTGTGAGGTGTCGTGCATAATGCAGTGGCTTACAATTACTCATCTTTGTGTCCACACCCTAGCACAAGGTCAGCCATGTAAAATAGATGCTCAGTGAGTGTTGATTGTGAGATCAGAAAGGTATCATGGGATGAAACACCTTCATTAAGATTTCTTCATAATAGTCTGAAGATTTATTTAGCGTCTCTCTGCAATACTTAAATATAACCCCTGAGAGGAAAGGGAAAGGGAAATCATTAAAATATCTATATAACCATTTCTGGAGTTCTTCTTCCCTTCTCCACACCCACCTTCTCACCCCTTGCCAAATGAATCTTCATTCGAATAGTGCTTTTTGGCAAAACTCCAAACTCCTGCATTATGCACTTGTGATGGCACTGAATTAGATTAGTGTCTGCAAGGTTAATGTTCCCCCAGGCATTAACCTTAGTAAATCGTGATGCCTGTTTAGAAATAGCAGAAGCCCAGAGGTTCAGCTTAATTTAGACACAGGTAACTAAGAAAAAGCAAGGGTAAACCACAGCTCCACAGTCAACTCTTCCTGTGCTTTCTTCATTAAAAAATATAAATTTTAATAAGATGACAGTGCATATTCTGAACGCTAATTGCAACAAAACATTGATACAAGCTAGAGCAAGGGACAGTTATCTGGAGGACAGCCTTCTGGCAACTTCTAGCATCTGCAATGGCATCAAATTCAGATATTAAAAAAAAAAACACCTCTGGCAGCAAAGAGGCAGACACTGAATATTAGGTAATAGGAAAACTAATAACTAAAAAGAATTAAAGGCCTGGAGATTTCACCCAGTAGGCTAAGATTGATTGGCCTATCATCAGGAATAGACCTAGTTCTCTACTCAGTACCATAACTAAGAAATAATAGAGGAATAACTGTCTAACATGGGCAGAATAAAGAGCATAAAGTGATGACACGGAGCAAGTTTAAGCCTTTGGTAGGTTAAACTTCTGGTAATACTTCTCAGAGCCCCAGTCTGCCTTCTTCATGCTCCTCTTGCTCACTTCCCCAATACCAATCCTAGGCATTCAGCCTACTTTCCTTTAAAAAAAAAATTACTAATTAAAGACTCACAAGAAATTGCAAAAATAGTATAAGGAGTCCCATTTACCCTTCACTCATCTTCCCCCAATGGCAACAGAGTTTTAGAAATATATCAACACCAGGAAATTGACAATGGTACAATATTTTTTAGTAGACTGAGAAGGCAATGGTACCCCACTCCAGTACTCTTGCCTGGCAAATCCCATGGACGGAGAAACCTGGTAGGCTGCAGTCCATGGAATCGCTAAGAGTTGGGCCCAACTAAGTGACTTCACTTTCACTTTTCAATTTCATGCATTGGAAAAGGAAATGGCAACCCACTCCAGTGTTCTTGCCTGGAGAATCCCAGGGACGGGGGAGCCTGGTGAGCTGCTGTCTATGGGGTCGCACAGAGTCAGACACGATTGAAGTGACTTAGCAGCAGCAGCAGCAGAACTTATTTCTTACCATTTTTAAAAAAACATTTGTGTGTGTGTGTGTATTGCACAATTTTGGGCTTCCCAGGTGGCACTCAGTTCACTTCAGTTGTTCAGTCGTGTCCGACTCTTTGTGACCCCACGGACTGCAGCACGCCAGGCCTCCCTGTCCATCACCAACTCCCGGAGTCCACCCAAACTCATGTCCATTGAGTTGGTGATGCCATCCAACCATCTCATCCTCTGTCGTCCCCTTCTCCTCCTGCCCTCAATCTTTCCCAGCATCAGGGTCTTTTCCAATGAGTCAGCTCTTCGCATAAGGTGGCCAAAGTATTGGCGTTTCAACCTCAACATCAGTCCTTCCAATGAACACCCAGGATTAATCTCCTTTTGGATGGACTGGTTGTATCTCCTTGCTGTCCAAGGGACTCTGAAGAGTGTTCTCCAACACCACAGTTCAAAAGCATCAATTCTTCAGGGCTCAGCTTTCTTTATAGTCCAACTCTCACATCCATACATGACCACTGGAAAAACCATAGCCTTGACTAGAAGGACCTTTGTTGACAAAGTAATGTCTCTGCTTTTTAATATGTTGCCTTGGTTGGTCATAACTTTCCTTCCAAGGAGTAAGCATCTTTTAATTTCATGGCTGCAATCACCATCTGCAGTGATTTTGGAGCCCAGAAAAATAAAGTCAGCCACTGTTTCCACTGTTTCGCCATCTATTTGCCATGAAACAATGGGACTGGATGCCATGATCTTAGTTTTCTGAATGTTGAACTTTAAGCCAACTTTTTCACTCTCCTCTTCCACTTTTCTCAAGAGGCTCTTTAGTTCCTCTTCACTTTCTGCCATAAGGGTGGTGTCATCTGCATATCTGAGGTTATTGGTATTTCTCCCGGCAATCTTGATTTCAGCTTGTACTTCTTCCAGCCCAGCGTTTCTCATGATGTACTCTGCATAGAAATTAAATAAGCAGGGTGACAATATACAGCCTTGATGTACTCCTTTTCCTATTTGGAACCAATCTGTTGTTCCATGTCCAGTTCTAACTGTTGTTTCCTGACCTGCATATAGGTTTCTCAAGAGGCAGGTCAGGTGGTCTAGTATTCCCATCTCTTTCAGAATTTTCCACAGTTTATTGTGATCCACACAGTCAAAGGGTTTGTGTCAATAAAGCAGAAATAGATGTTTTTCTGGAACTCTCTTGCTTTTTCGATGATCCAGTGGATGTTGGCAATTTGATCTCTGGTTCCTCTGCCTTTTCTAAAACCAGCTTGAACATCTGGAAGTTCTTGGTTCATGTATTGCTGAAGCCTGGATTGAAGAATTGGTGCCACTAGTGGTAAAGAATCTGCCGGCCAATGCAGGAGACATCAGAGATGCAGGTTCAATCTCTGGGTCAGGAACATCCCCTAGAGTAGGAAATGGCAACCCATTCCAGTATTCTTGCCTGGAAAAAATTCTATGGGCAGAGGAGCCTGGCAGGCTATAGTCAATGGGGTTGCAAAGAGTCAGACACAACTGAGCACCTGTCAGCAGCATGTACAATTTTATTCCATGTGTCATTTCTGTACCCTCTACAACCAGGATATGAAACTGCTCCATTATCACAAAAAAAACTCCCTCATGCTACATTCTTGTATTCACAAATTTACCTCCCCTTCTAACTCCCCACACTATCCCTGTTTCCTAGTAACCACCAATCTGTTTTTCATCTCTATAGTTTTGTCATTTCAATAATGTTATATAAACAGAATCATATCGCATGTAACCTTTTGATGTTTTTACCTAACATAATGCCCTTTTCCAGTAGTCATGTATGGATATGAGAGTTGGACCATGAAGGCTGAGCCCTGAAGAATTGATGCTTTGAACTGTGGTGTTGGAGAAGACTTTTGAGAGTCCCTTGGACTGCAAGGAGATCAAACCAGTCAATCCTGAGAAAATCAATCCTGAATATTCTTTGGAAGGACTGATGCTGAAGCTGAAGCTCCAATACTTTGCCCACCTGATGCAAAGAGCCAACTCATAAGAAAAGACCCGGATGCTGGGAAAGATTGAGGGAAGGAGAAGGGGATGACAGAGGATGAGATGGTTGGATGGCATCACCGACTCAATGGACATGAATTTGAGTAAGCTCTGGGAAATGGTGAAGGAAAGGGAAGCTTGATGTGCTGCAGTCCATGAGGTCACAAAGAGTCAAACACTACTGAGCGACTAAACAACAGCAATGGCCTTGAGTTCCATCCATGTTGTGACAGGTTTCAAACATTCATTTCTTGTGATTGTTAAGTGATATTCCATTGTATGGCTGTACCAAAATCTGTTCACCCATTCCCTAGGTGAGGTACATTTGGGTTGTTTCCAACCTTTTTGCTATTATAAGTAAAACTGCTGTGAAAACCTGTGTACATGTTTTTGTGTGTACTTAAATTTTCGTTTCTCTAGGGTAAATACCTAAGATTATGATTGATGCGTCATATGGTAAGTGCATATTTAATTTTTTTAAGAAACTGCCAAACTATTTCCTAGAGTAGCTATTATCCTTTTACCTTCCCATCAATAATGTATGAGAGATCTAGTGTGTCCCCATCCTCATCAGCACTTGATATTATCACTCTTTTTTATTTTAACTGTTTTAATACATATGTAGTGGAATCTCACTGTGGTTCTTTCCCTTTTATTTATTTATTTATTTATTTTTTTGTATGTATGCATATGTCCCCTCCCTCTTGAACCTCCCTCCCACCTCCCATCCCATCCCACCCCTCTAGGTTGTCACCAAGCACCAGTTTGAGCTCCCTGAGTCATACAGCAAATGCCCTCAGGCTGTCTAGTTTACATATGGTGCTGTGTGTGTTTCTTTTTTTTTTTTTTTAATTTTTTTTTTTATTTTTAAAATTAAAAAAATTTCAGGTATACACGTGCTCCCCATCCTGAACCCTCCTCCCTCCCCCCTCCCCATACCATCCCCCTGGGCCATCCCAGCGCACCAGCCCCAAGCATCCAGCATCGTGCACTGAACCTGGACTGGCATCTCGTTTCATACATGACATTTCACATGTTTCAATGCCATTCTCCCAAATCTTCCCCCCCTCTCCCTCTCCCACAGAGTCCATAAGACTGTTCTATACATCAGTGTCTCTTTTGCTGTCTCGTATACAGGGTTATCGTTACCATCTTTCCCTTTTAAAAAGGAGCACTGTCTCCACAAAACTGGTTCCTGAGTAGGATATATGCTCTCTCTCTCTTACTTTCCGTGGTGCATTTTTAAACAAGCTCACCAGCCCATTTGTTGAAGGATACTCAAGTGTCCACCAACAGATGAACAGATAAAAGAATATGTGGTGTATACATACAGTGGAATCTTATATATCTTACATATTACTGCAGAGAAGCACAACTCTCGTGGATAAATTGTTAAATTAATATTAAGCACATACAGCATATATCTTTTTTTCACACCCTTTTTAAGATGGCTCCAGGAAATATCTGTTAAGCAGATGTAGAAATTTCCCTGGGGAAGTGATATGTATAAGCTGCTCAGGATGCAGTTCACAGGTAGAAAACTTTAATGCCCAACAAGCTAAGCAGATAACATGAATAAGTGAGGCAGGCCAGATATAAAGATAACTGACAGTAAAAGGGACAGTAAAGAGCCAGACAGTTCAAGCCAGTCTAAAGGGCATCATCACTACTCATTTCCAGCTGATTATTTCCAAGTGAGAATGTAAAGAGCAAGAAGTCAAGAGAAATCAGGAATCTGAGTTTTGGGGTGAACTCTCCCAACTATTAATGTTGGCAAATAACATTTAAAGTTCTTTAAAACAGGAAAGCATATTAAACAAAACGTGTCTGTGGGTCAGATTCAGCCTACAACCTTCTGGCTCTCTGGCTTCTTTAGAAGAGGAATGTACTTCCATCTCTTGTCCCCAAAGACTTCGCCAGGTCTTCAGAACCTCCTGTATTGACCATCTTCCAAGCTTCCTGGACTTCTCAGGCTCAGGAGGATGTGGAAGTACTACCTTCTCTACTCATGTGTTGCCTGCAGCATGAGCCATTTATAAAGGCTGCTCCTACCTTAAGCAGAAACTTGGCTTTTTTTGTGTGTGCAAAATTCTAAATTCATAACCCTGTCAGCGATTGGGTCACAGGAGCCTGCTCCACTATATCTAGTCCATCCCACTCAATCCAGAAAAGCATGACTTCTCCTGTTCTCAAGGGCCATCTTTTCACAGGACACTTTTCCCTCAGTTCCCGCTTCAGATTTGAAGGAAACTTACTGATCATTGATATGTTCTAAAACTCATGACCAAAACATGGTAACAACTCCAGTGTCCATCAACAGATGTACAGATAGAAGAATATGTGGTGTATACATACAATGGAATCTTATCCAGCTTTTAGAAGGAAGGAAATCCTGCCATTTGTAACAGCATGGATGAACCTGGAGAAAAGTGTGCCAAGTGAAATAAGCCAACAGAGAAAGACAAACACTGCATGATTCCACTTGTATGAAGTATCCAAAATAGTCAAACTCATAGCAGCAGAGACTACAATAGTGCTTACTGAAGGCTGGGGACAAGGGGCACAGGGGAAATGGAATATTATTATTCAATGGGCATAAAGTTTCAGTAATGCAAGATAAATAAGTTCTAGATATCTGCTATACAATATAGTGCCTATAGTTACCAATATAGTATTATTTTCCCTGGACTTCCCTGGTGGTCCAATGGTTAAGACTTCACCTTTCAACGCAGAGGGTATGTGTTCAATCTCTGGGCAAGGAGCTAAGCTCCCACATGTCTCCTGACCAAAAAGCCAAAATATGAAACAGAAGCAATATTGTAACTAATTCAATACAGACTTTTAAAAAAATTGTCCCCATTAAAAATAATCTTAAAAAAAAATTGCTTTCCTGACAAATCTCATGTTAGGTGTTCTCACCACCAAAGAGAGAGAGAGGGAGAGGGGTAGAGAGAGAGAAACACACCCAGAAGGAAACTCTGGGAGGTTTTGGGTATCTCTGACCTTGCCAGTAGTGATAGCATCACCAGGGTTTGCATATGTCCAAATCATCAAATTGTACACATAAATATGTGTTGTTCTGGGTGAAAAGTGAACGTGTTAGTCCCTCAGTCATGTCTGATTCTTTTTGACTCCATGGACTATAGCCTGGCAGGCTCCTCTGTCCATGGAATTCTTCAGGAAAGAATACTGGAGTGGGTAGCCATTCCCTTCTCCAGAGGATCTTCCCAACCCAGGGATAAAATCCAGGTCTCCTACATTACAGGCAGATTCTTTACCATCTGAGCCACCAGGGAAATAAAGCTATTTAATAAATAAAGCTAAAACTAATGAAAGGCCTATTCTTTCCTGCTTAGGATATTGAGTTTAGACAATATCTTAGACAATATTTTTCAGTTTAGGAGGGCAAGTAGCCCTCCACCTCTCAGTAGCCTCTGAGAGAGGTACTGGGTTGCACTAAAGACATTAGCTATGAGATAACTATAGTTGGGAGGGATCCAGGGAAGACCTGAGTGAACATCAAGAACACAGCAATGAATGAAAATAACGCCTTGGGCCAGGATGATATCCGGGGAAAGGAAAAATTAAATAAAGCAACATTATAAGGATAAAATATTATCAGGACCTAGAGATTAGCCTTGTGGTTAAACTAAATCCTTCTTGGTTTAAATCCTATCACTACCACTTAACTAGGTTTGCAACCTTAGCTACTTCTCTGTGTTATCAAGTACTCCATCCAGAAAATGAGACTAATAATAGTAACCTCTTCTTGCAGTTGTTAAGAACATGAAATGGTAATACATTTAAAGTGTTTAAAACAGTTTCTGGCACATAGTTAGTGTTCTTTGTGTTGTAGATATCGTTGTTCAGTTCAGTCGCTCAGTCGTGTCCGACTCTTTATGACCCCATGAACCACAGCACACCAGGCCTCCCTGTCCATCACCAACTCCTGGAGTTCACTCAGACTCATGTCCATTACGTCGGTGATGCCATCCAGCCATCTCATCCTCTGTCATCCCCTTCTCCTCCTGCCCTCAATTTTCCCCAGCATCTTGCTGTTGTTATTCTTACTATTTAAAAGGATTTAAAGACGGTGCTGAACCAAACTGCCTAAAAATAAAATATGATAAGGGCAAAAAGTCAGTTCTTGGAAGTGGACTAAGGCAAGGGAAAAGATAAGAACTATTCAAGTACAAAAAAAGTGATTTGAATGGGAAAATATCTTAGAAAATGTTTAGCTTAGGGAATAAAGACAGTATATGATAGATGGAGCCAAGAAAAATAAGCAATTAAGCTGCAGGGAAAAATAATACATAACATTATTCAAGGGCTTCTCTGATGGCTTAGACAGTGGTGGCTCAGTGATAAAGAATCTGCTTGCAATGCAGGAGACCTGGGTTCGATCCCTGGGTTGGGAAGATCCCCTGGAGGAGGGCCTGGCAATCCACTCCAGTATTCTTGCCTGGAGAATCCCCATGGACAGAGGAGCCTGGTGGGCTACAGTCCATACAGTCACAAAGAGTCAGACATGACTGAGGAACTAAGCACAACATTATTTAAAGAATTTATTTCTGAGCATAATTTTTGCCTGAATAATTTTATTTATAAGGCTAATGAAATTGTAAAGATGCTTGCTATTTTCTACTCAGCAAGTACAAATGAATCAAGCTCCTACCTCTCCTTTCCCAAAGTTTAAGCAGAATGAAGAAAAGTTAACTACTGTTATATGTATTAAAGCTGTGGGTTTCCATAAAATAGAAAGAATGGCAATTTGAAATTTTTATCATTCTAGAGCTTTCAAAGATTTCATAATTTAGCTTATTGTCAGATAGTGTGATATAATGTGGAGATGATTTTTTTCTTGTTTTTACTATCTTTTATAATTTAAATTTTAAAAGCACATCAGAATTCCAGCCTTACCAGAGAATCTTAAAAATACCCTGTTGCTAAACAATTGTTTTTTTGGGCTCCAAATTCACTGCAGATGGTGACTGCAGCCATGAAATTAAAACATGCTTGCTCCTTGGAAGAAAAGTTATGACCAAACTAGACAGCATATTAAAAAGCAGAGACATTACTTTGCCTACAAAGGTCCATCTAGTCAAAGCTATTGTTTTTCCAGTGGTCATGTATGGATGTGAGAGTTGGACTATAAAGAAAGCTGAGCCCTGAAGAACTGATGCTTTTGAACTGTGGTGTTGGAGAAGACTCTTAAGAGTCCCTTGGACTGCAAGTCCATCCTAAAGGAAATCAGTCCTGAATATTCATTGGAAGGACTGATGCTGAAGCTGAAACTCCAATACTTTGGTCACCTGATGTGAAGAACTGACTCATTGGAAAAGACCCTGATGCTGGGAAAGATTGAAGGCAGGAGGAGAAGGGGATGACAGAGGATGAAGATGGTTGGATGGTATCACCGACTCAGTTGACATGAGTTTTAGTAATCTCTGGGAGATGGCGATGGACAGGGAAGCCTGGCGTACTGCAGTCCATGGGGTTGCAAAGAGTTGGATACGACTGAGCTACTGAACTGAACAGAAACAATTGTGAGGGCCTCCCTGATGACTCAGTGAGTAAAGAATCTCCTGCAATGCAGGAGACAGAGGTTCAGTCCCTGGGTCAGGAAGATTCCCTGGAGGTGGAAATAGCAACCCACTCCAGTATTCTTGCCTGGAGAATCCCATGGACAGAGGAGACTGGCAGGTCATAGTCTATGGGGTCTCAAAGAGTCGGACACAACTGAGTGACTAAGCATTCACACAAACAATTGTGATCACACAAATAAAGATCAACACAATGAAGGAGTTCCTCCAAAATGACCATCTTCCTCCTTGGGATAAACATTTACAAAAAGCACATATGCAAGACTCAGCAAAAGAGATAAAAGAGGTCCTGGATTGCACTGAAGTTCATCAGCTATAAGATAGCTATAGTTTGGAGGGATTCAGGGGGAGACACAGGCGAAGGGTCAAGATGCACAAGAATGGAGTGCTAGGGTTGAGGCTGTCACCACTGAAGTGATCATCCAGTCAGCCTCAGGCCCCACAGCATGTGGGTCTCCATGTGTGCTCCACTGAACTCTAACACAGAGAGACATGAATCCCAATAACTGATATCTGTAGGTACAGCCTCAAATCAACAAAGAACCATTAATATTTCAGGCAAAGCCAGAGAAGTGTGCAATACTTTTGGAAAGTTCCCATTGTTTTTTCAGTTGTTTTTTTTAATGTTTTGGTATTTACAAGAGTAAATATCAATGTTTGGAAACTCCACTTATATCAAATATTGCATTCCTCAAGATGCCAGAGAGTAGAGATATTACTGGAGAAGGCAATGGCACCCCACTCCAGTACTCTTGCCTGGAAAATCCCATGGACGGAGGAGCCTGGTAGGCTGCAGTCCATGGGGTTGCTAAGAGTCGGACACGACTGAGTGACTTCACTCTCACTTTTCCCTTTCATGCATTGGAGAAGGAAATGGCAACCCACTCCAGTGTTCTTGCCTGGAGAATCCCAGGGACGGGGGAGCCTGGTGGGCTGCCGTCTATGGGGTCGCACAGAGTCGGACACGACTGAAGCGACTTAGCAGCAGCAGCAGCAGAGATATTACAAAAGAGAAAAATAAAAGTACAATTTAGTTATTGTGAAACCTTTATTATATGCCCTTTGGCACACATTGTTGGAAGAAACATTGGTACCATCAGTCTTAAAAAGTGCTGTGAAAAGGACTTTCTCGACTTCGTATGAAGGGGAACCCTGCTCAGTGTTATGTGGCAGCCTGCAAGGGAGGGGAGTTTGGGGGAGAATGGATACATGCAGATGCACTGAAACTGAAACTTCACTGAAACTTGCTCTTCATATGAAACTATCACAACAGTGTTAATCAGCTATAGCCCAGTACAAAACAAAAGGTGTTTTAAAAACTGCATAGGTTGTACTCTGGAATCTCAGGAAAGGAGAATACTGGCATTAAAATTTGGATATATAGTAAGATAACATTAAATGCACTGAAAACCTACATGAAGTATGGATTCTAATATTAACTCAAAAGTTTAATATTGGGACTTCCCTGGTGGTCCAGTGGCTAAGATTCTGCACTCCCACTGCAGAGAGCCTGGGTTCAATCCCTGGTCAGGAAACTAGATCCCAAACACTGCAACTAAAGATCCTTCGTGCCACAACTAACACCCAGAGCAGCCAAATAAACAAATAAATAATTTTTTTTAAAGTTTCCTACTTACATATAGCTACTTTGCACTAAGAGAAAAGCACACTATACTGCAGATTTCCTGACAGTCTGCCCTCTGTCGCAGCAAGCCTATTTATTGAAGGACCAAAAGTCTCTTCAGGCACAGATAGACATTCTGACCTCATTTCTGACCTCTTCCTGGGCAGACAGTAGAGAATAATGTCACAGAGTGCCACACCATTTGAATCGGAGACCATCTCTCAAATAATTTTTTTTTAATGTAATATCACTAGGGTGAGGAGCAGCATTTACTTCTTTCATTCAGCAATATTTTTTGAATGCCTAGCAGTATCAGGCGATGTGCTGAATGTTACTGCTATTCATGTCCTTGAAAAATATGTACATTTGTTCTTTTATTCATCAACTAGATCATTCCTGAATATTTGGTACTATAGTAAATACTAGAAATACGATGGTAAATAAAATATTCTTCCCCCAGCCCTTGAAAAGGCGTTTACAGTCTTCATTCAGCTGAAGTCAAACACGTAAGGAAGCCGCTTCACTAGAGGATGATACGCTATGGGACGGACAAGCCAGGCTCCCCGGGGGGACGTGGCTCAACCTTAGGCCGGCAGCTCTCCCTTCCCAATATAAGACCAAAGCAGAGACCTGAAAGGTAATGGGCTGGGGTTCTGATGGAGTCCTGAACAGATAAGGAGATGGCGAGTACAGAGTCCCAGAGCCAGGGAGAGCTCTATGCACAGACAGAGCTCGGTGTCTTCACCAAACTGCCAGTCATTCAGAATGAATGAGTGCAGAAAGTGGTAAAAAAAAAAAAAAAAAACAAAAAACTGAGAGACTGCAGTGGAAAGCACCAGCCAACTCCGGAGTGCCTCGTGGGCTACCTTGTGTTATCTGACCTTTATCCTGAGAGCAGGTTTCCCAGAAGTGTGGCCAAGTGGTGACCAAGATTTTAGATGGTGTGCAAACCAATGTGTGTTTCTTTCTTTCTTTTTTTTGGTAGCTAATGGATTTTATATGCGTTAGAAAATACATAATGCAAGTATCCAACATATTCTCTTACATTATTGCTCAAGATGGGACTGAGCAACAAAAGTGATTTAATTCACACAATTTTAAAATATATTATCACTGGTACATGGACAACCATAAAAGATGGACATTTTGGAGAAACTGCCTGAGACCCAGAGATTGCCTTTGAAAAATTTTATACAGTAAAGTATCAGGACAAGACTTTTGAAGTCAGAAAGAACACTCTAGTTGTGGACAATGCATTAGGGAAGTGTTCATGAAATTTCTGATTGAATTCCATTAGAGGATTCTGAAATCAAATTTAAAGTTGTAACTGGCAGGGTTTCTTCAATGAAATGTAATAGAAGAGAATAAATAATATCAGACAGCTTCACACTAACGATACTTTTAACTATATTATGTTCATGTGTGCATGCGTGTGGCTCTTCACTGGATTATACTGTAAAATGTTTTTTCTCCTGTAAGTCAAGTTCAAAGAAAGTTTAAAAGCCTCTGAAAATAGACCAGTTAAGAGGCTATTACAGTAGTCTGTTCATTCATTTGACTGGTATTTATTGAGCACATCCTATGTGAAAGGTGCTGTTATAAGCACTGAGAATATAGTTGGTGAACAAAACAGAAACTGTCTCTGATCTCACAAGATTTACATATCGGTGAGGAGAGGTGATACAATGCCCACGTAACCAAATATATACATAAAACAATTTGAGGGATGGCATGTTTTTAAAAGCTATAAATCTAACGGAGAAATGTAAGCTCCACACAAGCTGTTTTTTCACTGCTGTGTCCCAAGCCCAGAAAATAAGGAATAGTCCCTGGAACATCATGCTTATCAAGAAGTATTAGTTGATTGATTGAATAAAGGAAGTTGTTGGTTTGACACAGGTAGTGACAACAGAAATTAAACAGATGGGTTCAACATATATTTAAGAGGTAAAAAAGGCTTAGTGAGAAAAAACTGGGGGGGTGGTGCTGAGAGATAAAAAGAAGAGGAATGATTTCCCTACAACCTATTCTAAACTTTCTAATCAGAGTGATTGTATGATTTCTCCACTCAACCCTCCTATGGTTCCCTATTATACTCAGAGTAAAACTCAAAATCCTTACAAGGGACAGTAAGACTGCACACGATCTGGACTTAGGTACCCCCTTGACCTCATCTCTAATAATCTTCCCATGGTTCTCTCTGTTCAAGCCACACTGACCACCTGGCAGTTCCTCAAATCCTCCAGTTAAGTTTCTGGCCAAGGCCTCTGAACCAGCAGTCCCTCTTCCTGAAATCCTCTTCCCCCAAATATTTATTCATTTAGCACAGTTCTTGCTTCCTTCAACAGTCTCTTCCTTCATAAGGTCTAATCTGACCATTCCATTTAATACTACAGTATACTCTCCATGACATTCATTGCTCTGCCTCCTCAATTTCTCCCTGATAGCATTTACTGTTTTGTATAAATATATAAATGGGCTTCCACGATGGCCCAGCAGGTAAAGAATCTGCCTGCAATGCAGGAGAATCAGGAGATGCAGGTTCAATCCCTGGGTGGGGAATATTCCCTGGAGAAGGAAATGGCAACCCACTCCAGTATTCTTGGCTGGAAAATCATATGGACAGAGGAGCCTGGCAGACCACAGTCCATGGGGTCACAAAGAATTGGACCAACTAAACACACATGTGTGTATAACAATTACACCAAAATGTACTGGCTTAAAATAAGGCACATTTATTATCTTACTCCTCCTATGGGTCAGGAATCTGTGCACTGCTTAGCTGGGGCCTCTTGTTATATTATCTGACCAGACTGCAGTCAAGTTATTAGCCAAGGCTGTGGTCTCTTTGGTAGGGTTGACTGAGAAGGAATCCTCTTCAAAACCGTTAAAACTGGCCAATTTTTGGCAGGATTCCATTTCCTAAGATCTGTTAGGATGAGGGCCTTGGATCCTTCTCATGTGAGTCTCACCATAGGGTACCTCACAATTTGGGAGCTTGCATCAACAGAACAAACATGAAAGAAGACTGAGGAAAAGTGCAAGCAACTCTCTTATAACTTAATCTCAGAAGTGCCATGTCATCGCATCTCACATTTGTCTTATTCTGTTATTTAGAAGAAAGGTACCAACTCAGCCCACACACAAGGGGAGAGGATCATGAAAGGGAGTGAATACCAGGAGGTGGAGATCACTGGGATCCATTTTTGAAACTGCCTCCTACGGAAGATGTGTCAGCAGTATTAAATGTTGTAGCATGATCAAGTGTCCAGGAGATTTGGCAATCTCCTGGGAAGCCATTTGTTATTTTAGAGAGAGCTGGCTTAGCAAAGGCCAGACTCTGATGGCTTGAAGAGTAAGAATGGAAGTAGTTGAGACATCTATCCCAGACAATTCTTTAAAGATGTATATGAAAAGATGCTCAACATTGCTAATTATTAAGAGAAATGCAAATCAAAACTACAATGACGTATCACCTCACATGGTCAGAATGGCCATCATCAAAAAATCTACAAACAAAAAATGCTGGAGGGGGCGTGGAGAAAAGGGGACCCTCTTACACTGTTGGTGAGAATGTAAATGCTGTTCTCCATAGCACCTCTATGGAAAACAGTATATGCTGTGCTGTGCTAAATCACTTTCAGTTCAGTTCAGTTCAGTTGCTCAGTCGTGTCTGACTCTTTGCGACCCCATGAATCCCAGCATGCCAGGCCTCCCTGTCCATCACCATATCCCAGAGTTCACTCAAACTCACGTCCATCGAGTTGGTGATACCATCCAGCCATCTCATCCTCTGTCGTCCCCTTTTCCTCCTGCCCCCAATCCCTCCCAGCATCAGAGTCTTTTCCAATGAGTCAGCTCTTCACATCAGGTGGCTAAAGTACTGGAGTTTCAGCTTTAGCATCATTCCTTCCAAAGAATACCCAGGGCTTAGTTCTGTCCAATTCTTTGCAATTCCATGGTTCACAGCCCTCTAGGCTCCTCTGTCCTTGGGATTCTCCAGGCAAGAATACTGGAGTGGGTTGCCATGCCCTCCTCCAGGGTATCTTCCTGAACCAGGTGTTAAGCCCACATCTCCTGAGTCTCCTGGATTGCCGGGTATTTCTTTACCACTGAGACACCGAGGAAGACCCATGAAGAACAGTATGGAGGTTCCTTAAAAAGCTAAAAGTAGAAATACCATAAGATCCAGCAATCTCACTCCTGAGCATGTACCCAGAGAAAACTATAATTCAAAAACATACATGCAACCCAATATTCATTGCAGCAATATTTACAATGGCCAGCATATAGAAGTAACCTAAATGTCCATTAACAGAGGAATGGATAAAGAAGATGTGCTGCTGTTGCTGCTGCTAAGTCACTTCAGTCGTGTCCAACTCTGTGTGACTCCACAGACGGCAGCCCACCAGGCTCCTCTGTCCCTGAGATTCTCCAGGCAAGAACACTGGAGTGGGTTGCCATTTCCTTCTCCAATGCATGAAAGTGAAAAGTGAAAGTGAAGTTGTTCAGTCGTGTCCGACTCTTAGTGACCCCATGGACTGCAGCCTACCAGGCTCCTCCATCCATGGGATTTTCCAGGCAAGAGTACTGGAGTGGGGTGCCATTGCCTTCTCCAGAAGATGTGCTACATATACACAATGAAGTATTACTCAGCCATTAAAAGGAATGAAATTGGGTCATTTGTAGAGATGTGGATGGATCTAGAGACTGTCATATAGAATTAAATAAGTCAGAAAGAGAAAAAAATATATCATATTAATGCATATGTGTGGAATCTAGAAAAATGGCATAGATGATCTTTTCTGCAAAGCAGAAATAGAGACACAGAATAGAGAACAAACATATGGATACCAAAGTGGGAAGAGGGGTAGAATGGATTAGGAGATTGAGATTGACATATATACACTACTATGTATAAAATAGGTAACTAACAAGAACCTAGTGTTTAACACAGAGAACTCTACTCAGTGCTCTGTGGTGATGTAAATGTGAAGGAAATCCAAAAAAGGGGGGCTATATGTATACATATAGTTGATTCATTTTTCTGTACAGCAGAGGATAACACAACATTGTAAAGCAACTACACACCAATAAAAAAATGTTTTTAAAAAAGATGCTTAGATCAGGTAGTAAAGAATCCACTTGCAATGCAGGAGACCCCAGTTCAATTCCTGGGTTGAGAAGATCCTCTGGAGATGGGATAGGCTACCCACTCCAGTATTCTTGGGCTTCCCTGGTGGCTCAGCTGGTAAAGAATCTGCCTGCAATGCAGGAGACCTGGTTTCCATCCCTGGCTTGGGAAGATCTCTTGGAGAAGGGAATGGCTACCCACTCCAGTACTCGGGCCTGGAGAATTCCAAGGACTTGCAAAGAGTTGGAAACAACTGAGTGACTTTGACACAGATATGAAGGAAAGGATAGAGACAGGATGGCAGGAAGAAAGAAGGGAGTCAAAGCCAGATTATAGGTTTTTTAAAAACTGGAAGAAATTTGAAAGTGTTGAAATGTTATTTATCAATAACCTCAGATATGCAGATGACACCACCCTTATGGCAGAAAGTGAAGAGGAACTAAAAAGCCTCTTGATGAAAGTGAAAGTGGAGAGTGAAAAAGTTGGCTTAAAGCCCAACATTCAGCAAACGAAGATCATGGCATCCAGTCCCATCACTTCATGGGAAATAGATGGGGAAACAGTGGAAACAGTGTCAGGCTTTATTTTGGGGGGCTCTTAAATCACTGCAGATGGTGACTGCAGCCATGAAATTAAAAGACGCTTACTCCTTGGAAGGAAAGTTATGACCAACCTAGATAGCATATTCAAAAGCAGAGACATTACTTTGCCAACAAAGGTTCGTCTAGTCAAGGCTCTGGTTTTTCCTGTGGTCATGTATGGATGTGAGAGTTGGACTGTGAAGAAGGCTGAGCGCTGAAGAATTGATGCTTTTGAACTGTGGTGTTGGAGAAGACTCTTGAGAGTCCCTTGGACTGCAAGGAGATCCAACCAGTCCATTCTGAAGGAGATCAACCCTGGGATTTCTTTGGAAGGAATGATGCTAAAGCTGAAACTCCAGTACTTTGGCCACCTCATGCCAAGAGTTGACTCATTGGAAAAGACTCTGATGCTGGGAGGGATTGGGGGCAGGAGGAGAAGGGGACGACAGAGGATGAGATGGCTGGATGGCATCACTGACTCGATGGACGTGAGTCTGAGTGAACTCCGGGAGTTGGTGATGGACAGGGAAGCCTGGCATGCTGCGATTCATGGGTTTGAAAAGAATAGGACACGACTGAGCAACTGAACTGAACTGAACTGAACTGAAATGTTATTTGGTAAGCATCAACAGAAAGGAAGAGATTGTGGTCAGAGAGAGAAAAAAAATCACTCAGATGGTTTTATGAGGGATGGAGAAGACCAGTAGTGAGTCCAGGAGAAAGATAAAAGTTATCAAGAGGGCCTTGATAACTGCCGTTTTTAAGGCCTACAAACGTCCAGGCTTATTGAAAGTGCTTTACTGTATTATCGCATTTAATTCAACTCTCAAACCTAAGACTTTTATCACCATGCTATATACCACCTGCTATATACAGGCCTAGAAAAACTAAATAACTTGCCCGACGTCACACAGTAAATAAGGGGAGTAAATCTGAAATCAGCCCATAGATCACTAGGGCTCAAATTGTAGTCCAGCAGGAGCAGCAGCACCAAGGAAGTCATTAGAAACGCAAATTGTCAGGTCCCACTCCAGACCAAGTGAATCAGAAATTCTGGGGGCAGGGCCCAGTAATCTGTTTTAACATGCCAGGCCCTCCAGGTCACTGAAGTTAGAGAAGCACTGCTCCAGGTGACGCTGCCCTTCCCGGCCTAAACAGGGGCATGTGTGCCAAAGATGAGTGAAAAGTATGGATTTGAGAATTATCTAGAAAGTTAAGGGAGAGGAACTGGATGAAGAAACCCAGGATGAGATTCTAGCTTGAGTGACAGAGAAATCACCCAAAGAAGGAGGAAGTTTAGTGGAGAAAGGCAACGAACTTTGTTGTGGACAAGCCAATTCTGAAGTTCTAAGACAAACAGGTAGACTGTTTAGTAGGCAAATGAATGTACACATCAGATGGTAGAAGGGAAGATGGTGACAGAAAAGCTGGCCCTCAGCATTTGCAAAGCCTGGGGCAAGAGTACACATAACCTGAACCTTAATATTTAAATGTTTGAAAGTTATCAATCAGACTAAGTTATTTTAAATAAAATACACTGTCTCCTTTTACTATGACACATATATCTTCATAATGACAAAATTTTTTTAAATATGTATAAAGAGATGGGTTTTATATGCATGAAAGTTGGCAAAATGGCAGATGCCTTGGGAGTTCTGTCGATGGGTCAGTGACTAGGATAAGTCATAAAGTATATATGTAATTCATAAATTATTGTTTATTTCCTTTAAGAAATTTATTTTCCATGCCTTCATTTCAGCAGAATTTTCAATGAAGTTGTTATAATGAAGATTTTCACATAATTTGTATGCAACTGACAAATGACTCAAAGGATTAAACAATAAATGTAACTATTCAAAGTACACAAAAAATTTTTAGTAAATTTTCATTAAAATGTAAATCAAAAAAAATGTAAAAACTTTCAATTACCTTTCATGAATGTTTCTAAAAATTATTTTTCTTCTAAACTATTCAAAACTATTAAAATTAAAAAGCAAAATACAAATTATAATGAATAAATATCAATTTAAAGAGAAAGCACTTAAAGTTGAAAGTCTTAATTCTTTGACAATTTAAAACTTATTAAATATTTTTAGAAAGATAAAACTATTAGCAACCCTAGCAACTCACGTTTTCATTTTCTCTTGCCACATAACTAATCATCTCAAAACTTAATACCTTAAAATCATGAGCTCTTATCTGTCACCATTGTGTGGACTGGCTGGCTGGTTCTTCTCGTAGTCTCTCCTGAGCTTTTCATGAGTCTGCAGTTGTACGGAAGCTCAGCCGGAACTGGGTTAGGAAAATCCCCTGGAGAAAGGAATGGCTACCCACCCCAGTATTTTTTAGGGTCACAAAGAATAGGACACAACTGAGCAACAAACACTCTTCTAAAACTAATTCTTCTCCAAACTCCTCTTCCATCCAGGCACTACATAACATTGAGCAGAGTTCCCTGAGCTATACAGTAGCTCCTTGCTGGGTATCCATTTTAAACACAGCAGTATGTACATGTCCATCCCAAACTCCCTAACTAGCCCTCCCGCCCTCCGACCCCTGTTCTTCCCCAGACTTCTGTCACTTTCTAGTGGTCAAAACAAATCATAAGGTCATTCCAGCTGGAAAAAAACAGACTCTGCTTCTTGATAGGAGAAATGCCATGAGTGGACAGGGATGGGAAGCATTATTAGCAGCTATCTATGCAATTTACCACAGTCCATCTGGTTGTCAATGTGAAGAACTGGTTATCTTCATAGCGGCACAGAGCTACATACATACAAATTTAAAATAATAGGATATAGTAAATAACAGGATATATAACTTAAAATAATAATTTTGTTTAATATTGCAAAATGATCCTCCACCATTCTGTACAACAATAGGAGAATCAGAATTTAGAACATGAAGAGAAGCAAGAAAATGGAGGTTCATCATCCATTTTCTACGATTAGTGGGAAACACTTTGTTATGCAAGGATCTGTTATACTTCATGCAGTCTGAAAGAAAGGATTTGATCAGTTAATTGTCTAAATACTTACCCTGCTCAAATCCTCTTCAAACTCAGAAGCAGCATCCCTCTCTATGTCAGCAGCAGGAATTTAGAGGCAGCTGCCTTTTGTTTTAGGGACATAGGGCGAAAGACATGGAGAAGTGTTTCCTTGGGACCTGAACAGTATTAGTAGAATGGATGTTTACAGATATGGATCACACTGTACCTGTGCTGAGTACTGAAGCTGATACCTGAGTATCTATGCTGATCCTGGATGACAAAGGTGCTCAGGTAGTCCTCCATTCATTTATACTGTATATGTTTGCATATGAAGGAATCTCCAAAGTACGCAAGTCAGGGAAGGACCCTCTTGTCTAACAGAAGTACTGAGTAGGTACCATTGGATAGGGAGTAACATGAGGTTCCCTTCTCCAGGGGATCTTCCCAATCCAGGGATCAAACCCAGGTCTCCCACATTGCAGGCGGATTCTTTACCTGCTGAGCCACAAGGGAAGCCTGTTTGTGGTATGGAGGGACTGAAATATCCCCTGACAGGAGAAATGATTAAATAAATTATAATGCATTCATTCTGGGAAATCCTAAGGAACTCCTTTCTCTCGTTCTCTCATTCTGTCTTTGTCTCCATCTCTTTTCTATATATATATGCATGGACTGATCTCTAAAATAAAGCGCAGAATAAAACAGCCAGCAAAATGTAGGATAATAGGTATAACATGATTTATATTACATTTATATCACACACACACACACACACAGGATGCATAGAAAAAGGACTAGAAGCAAACATACCAAACTGCCAAATGTTTAGAGGTGCAAAGGGGGATTTTCACATTTTATTCAGTCACTTAGAATAACTTGTTGTCTCTGAATATGAGTTTTCTGTTATGTAAAATACAGATAATAATAGTAATCACTTCACAGAGTTCTTTTTTAAAAGTTGAGATACAATTCACCACAAAATTCACCCTTTTAAAGTGTACAACTTGGTATTTTTTAGTATATTCACAAAGGTATATAACCATCACCACTATCTAATCCAGAACATTTCATCACCCCAGAAAGAAGCCCCAAACCCCTAGGCAGTCACTCCCCAAGCTCTCTTCCTCCCAGTCTTTGGTGACCACTCATCTACATTCTGCCTCTCTGCATTTGGCTTTTCTGGGAATCTCATATAAATGGAATCATACAGTGTTTTCAAGATTCATCCATGTAATAACATGTAACCTATTTTATTCCTTTTTATGGCTGGATAATATTCCACTGGGTGAGGGTATCACAATTTGTTTATCTATTCATCAGTTAACAGACATTTGGGTTTTTTTTTCCATTTTTTAGCTATTATGAATACTGTTGCTATAAACATTCCTTTACAAGTTTTTGTTGTGGGCATAGATTTTATTTCTCTTGGGCACATATCTAGGAGTGGAACTGCTGAGTCATATGGTAACTCTATGTTTAACTTTTTGAGAACTGCCAAACTTTTTTACAGCAGCTGCACTATTTTACATTCTCATCAACAATGTATGACTGTTCCAATTACTCCACATCCTTGCCAACACTTGGTGTTGTCTGTCTTTTTTCTCCCAGTCATCCTGTTGGGTGTAAAGCGGTATCTCATTGTGGTTTTGATTTGCCTGTCTCTGATGGCTAATGGTATTGAGCATCTTTTCACATTTTATTGGCCATTTGCATATCCTCTTTGGAGAAATGTGTATTTACTTTGCCCATTTTGGAATTATTTTTTGTTTTATGAGTTTTTTTTTAATATTTACTATTTATTTGGCTATGTTGGGTCTTACGGTACATGTGCTTCTCTCTGCAGTGTGCAGGCTGAGTTTTTTTGTTTGTAATTTTGGTTTTTGTTGCTGCGCTGTGTCTTCATTGCTGCCCATGGGTTTTCTCCAGTCGCAGCGAGCAGAGGCTACTCTTCACTGCTGTGTGCAGGAGCGTCATTGTGGTGACTTCTCTTGTGGAGCGTGGACTCCAGAGTGAACAGGCTTAGCTGTCCCTCAGCATGTGAGATCTTCCCAGGCCAGGGATCGAACCCATGTCCCTTGCATTGGCAGGCAGGTTCTTAACCACTGGACCACCAGGAAAATCTCAAAAGCTTTCAATTTTGATGAAGTTCAATTTGTTCTTTTTTATTGCATGTGCTTTGGGTGTCATATTTTTTAAAACATAACCTAATCCAAAGTCACCAGGATTTACAATTATGTTTTCTAATAGTTTTAGCTACAAAATTGTAAGCTTTAACTCTTACATTTAGGTTGTTGATCCATTTTGAGTTCAGTTTTATATTTGGTGATAAATCACAGAGTTTTTACAATGATTCAATGAAATGAATATTGCATATTACAAAGCATGTAATAAGCTCTCCATGACTGGTAACTAGTATTATTACTGTATTACTTGTTTAGCAAAACCATCAAATGCACAACAATCACCAAAAAAACTTTTCAGAGAAAGATCAACCTTATTACTTTGTTGTCACATCTACTTTTTGAGAAGAAACATAACAACCTAATACGGTTACCCCCTTGTTCATTATTTTTGGTAACGGACACGACTGAAGCAACTTAGCAGCAGCAGCAGCAGCAGCAGCAGCAGCAGCAGCAGCGTTACCAAAAAGATGAAGACTTGCCATGGGTAGAGATTTCAAAGCAGAAGCAGTTTCCAAAGACAGGCCCAGCACCACCCTAGATAATGAGGCACCTCTGGCCCAAGTGTAAAGCTCCCCACAGTGACTACAGGAGGAAAAACATGCATTTTGACATAGTTATTTAGCATGAAACTTCATAGTTTCATCCTTGTATTTCTATGTCCATGTGCATATATATTCTGCATGTGAGCCTTACGTAGAATCAACTTCTGAGGATTCACCCACTATTCAAATGCTCCAAAGTAAGTCAGGGCTCCAGCTACCCAAATATGCTAGATATCTTCTCTGGGTCTTTAGTATTCACAATGACCCCATTTTGGTCTTTCTTTGAGACAGTCTCCCTGAAATCTCAGTATTTCCAATGGGAAGGGGGTTGCCCCCAGGGTACATTTGGCAACGTCTGGAGATATTTTTGGTTGTCACATCCAAAAGGGAGGACTACTGGCATCCAGCAGGCAGAGGCCAGGGACATTGCTAAACATCCTACAAGGCACAGGACAACCCCCAAACGAAAACCTCTGTGTGTGTGCACTCAGTCGTGTCCGACTCTTTGCAACCCTATGGACTGCAGCCCACCAGGCCCTTCTGTCCATGGGATTCTCCAGACAAGAGTACTGGAGTGGGTGGCCATGCCCTCCGCCAGGGAATCTTCCTAACCCAGGGATTGAACTCATGTCTCCTGCATTGTCAGGCGGGTTCTTTACCACTAGTGCCCCTGGGAAGCCCCAAAAAAAACTTATGCAGTCTTGACTGTCAATCATGCAGACTAAGAAACCCTGACAAGACATATGTGTCAATCATGCTTACATTTTGAACTAGGGCCACAAGATGTGAAGGCTCTGGAATCAGACACAGCTGGATTCAAATCTCAGCTCTTTCACTTACCCGCCTTTGTGAGCTTGAGCAAGTTTCTTAACCTCTCTGAGCCTTAGTTTCCTCAGCTAATAATCACTCTAATATACGTACGTGTATATACATATACTTAGACTCATCTAATAAGTAATGTGTGGCATAGTGACTGGCACATATTAAATGTTCTGATATTAGCTCACATAAACATAGTTGATAATGATATCCTAATAAAAATAATACCTTAGGATTTTTCTAAGTTGGGTGTATTGTATTGATTTACATAGGGTAATATCATCTTTTTAAGTATACAGTGAGTTTTGACAAATGAACACAATTGTGTGATCATTACTGCAATAATTAACAGGTTTATCACCCCCAAAATTCCCTCCTATCCCTTCCCTTTGTATAAATTCCTCACCCCACTGATCTACTAGAAAGTAGTATTGTCTTTTGCCTGGTTCAAAGCATCATATAAATGGAATCATAGAGCACGTAGCCTTCGAGTCTGGCTTCTCTTGCTTACACAGTGCTTTTGTGACTCACCTATGCTTTTGCGCGCATCAGTAGCCTGGTTCGTTTACATTGCTGAGTAGTATTTCATTGTGTGCATGTGCCACAGTTTTGCTTATCCATTTACCAGCTGATGGGCTTTTTTTTTTGTTTCCAGTTTCTTGGCTATTATGAATGTAGCCGCTATAAACACAGATCTTTCTGTGGATGTGTGTTTTTATTTCTCTTGAAACTAACAAGTTTAATCCCAGGAGTAAGACTTCTTGGTGTCACAGTAAATGTATGTTTAACTTTGTGAGAAACTGCCCAACTGTTTTCCAAAGGGACTGTACCATTTTGTATTGCTGATCTATAGCCTAGCTGGCACAAGATGCTGTTAGTTTTTGTTTTGCAATTTTAGTTATTCTAGAAAGTAGGTAGTAGTATCTTATTGTGTTAATTTGCATTGTCCCTAATAACTCGCAGTGTTGAATGCCTTTGTTTTGCTTCATTTCTTAACATACAGACCATTTTGGATGCCTTAAACCTCACAGAAAACTATATTAAGTAGGTAAAAATAAACAACATGTTCATACTGATGAGAATTAAATGCATGCATTCTCTCCACCCCACCATCATCAAAGTGACTGCTTCCCCACTTCCCATAAGAAAAGAGACGTCTGGTTTTGTACACTCTAGCAACCCGGAGCTGCAGCCAATCTGCGTCATCCTCACTGTGTAATTAGAGGCTGGAGGTGCCCACGTGTCTCATTTTTAGGATGCTGTGGGCTACATTTGGCCCAGATTAGGCTATACTTTAGGCATTTCACTGCATATCTCTTTTTCCTCCTCAGCATTCTGTTTCTCAGAAGGCTCTCAAAAGAACAAACAGCTCTGGGTCCGAGTGAAGATTCTCCCTCTCTGAGGACAGTGCGGGTGACAGAGACCACCCTCAGGCATACTCTCTAAAGCAGAAAAGGAAAGAAAAACAAGCCCCAGCAGCCCTGAGGGTGCATTGTCTTAGACTCAAACCCAGCAAGAGCATGCTGCCTCATGTACTAAAATCCTCCATCCACAAGTTTATTTCACCAAGCGGACATTATCCTGCCCTCTCTTCTTCTCACACAGAACCCATCACCCTTAACACTTTTCCTTGCTCTTCTAGTTATGGTTGCCAGAAAAAATAGAAGATCCCCAGTTAAACTTGAATTTCAAATAAACAACACACAAATTTTTAGTGGAAGTATATCCCATATAATAGTTGGAGTCTTCTTGTAGTGCTAATGTTGGAGGGGCTAGCTTATTTTTATTAAGGGAGTCAAGATATTACTTAGGGAGAGAACTAAGAACCTATTTGATTTTGTTTTAGCCCTATGCTTGTTCTCTCCCCGCCCACCCCCTCACCCCCCCGCCCCCGCCCCCGCCCCTGCACCTCCAAGAGGCAGGATATATAGACAACTACTTATTTTCTCCACCGCAGCATCAGTTACGGGACTTCAGAAGCAAAAGGACCAGAGCTAGATGGCAATGACCATCAGTACCAACTCCTGTTTAAAAAAAAAAAAGCAAAGCTCCTTCTGTGCTGGCTCTGTGTATAGTCAGATGAAAAACTGACCATTCCGTTTGTTCAACACAGGATGGCTGGGGAAGGAAGTGAGCCAATCCTTATTAAAGGGTCACTCAAACTCATTTCTGGAATCAGCCTGATATAAATGCATTCATGTTAAACTTCTTGAGTCACTGCACTGCCAGCAAACCCACTAAGAGTGAGCCTCTCCTACAGAGAAGGGCACAAGCAATTTCAGCCCCTTCAGCCTCTCATACAAGGTTAATGGGAAAATAAACCCAAACTATAAATAAAAGTAAATAGAACAAATGTTATTTTTAAAATAAGAGAAAAAATTTATTGACTGCCTCCTTGTCCAAGTTCCCTATGTGTGTTATGTGAATGGGTCCAATTTTACCTAACATACTTGTGGGCTATATGTTATGAATTACTGAATAATTAAATAATCGCCCCAATGTTAGTAGGAGTAGCTTGGATTTTTATTATTATCAGTCTGATTCTAGAATTAGGTCTCCCTACTAATCCACATAAATCTGACACCATAATTACCCGGGAGAAGGAAAGAGAAACTTCTCAGTGAAAATGCTTGGTAGTGTATGAAATTCTCACAATGAATCGTCCCCACAGGTACAAGGCCTATGATTCCAACAGCCAAGCAGAATCCACACAGGCAGTTTTGACAGCGATATGAAAGATGGGTTCCAGGTGCCATGGCCGTAGATTATTTAAGAGGCAGCACTGGGGCTCTAGAGTAGCGGCAAGACTGGAGATTGGTGTTAAAAGTCATTGACACAAAGGCGAATAAAACTGTCTTGTAATTTCCCAGAGACCAGAGCAGACAAGAGATCAGAAATCGAGGCAAGTAGAGAAATCCAATCACATCTCTAGCTACTAAAGCACCATAAGTGATTATGACTCTGACATAATGTCTGGGCCAGCCACAGCTTGGTCAGGGCCTTGGACCTGTTTCCCCAGGTGTGACGCCAATAACAAGAGTTAACATTGTCGTGGTGCTGTCCAGGTGTCAAGCTCTGCTTCAGGTGCTGCACAACTTTTAACCCATTTCATCTTCACAAAAACCCTCTGAGATAAGTAGTCTTATTATCTCTCTTTCATCTTTGAGGAAACCATGGCAGAGGGAGGCTAAGTAACTTACCCAAGATCCCAAGTGGCAGATCTGGGATTCAAACAGAAGAGTCTGGATCCAGAGTCTGTGCTCTTAACCATCACACCATGTGCTATGTGCTAAGCATCTGTACCTGTCAAAGAGGTGGACCTGAGAAAAGGATTGAAACTGATGGCTGGGGTCAGCTTTCCAAAGGAGGGCACTGCATGTAGAGGAGAAAATCAGTGGAGAACGCCATGGTGAAAGGAGGGAAAGAGAAGGTAGGTAGACAAAGAAGGAACAGTCAGAGAGGTATACAGGGAAGCAGGATTGTGCAAAAGCAGGGGAGTACAAGGAGAAGAAGCTTCAGGAAGGAAGGTCATCCACAGAACCCCAGTGCTGCAGAAAGATCAAGCAGAGTGGGGCCTGAGAAACAGACATTGAATTAGCACTTTGAAGCTTGTGTTGATGAAGACTGGGTTATCCCCGAAGGGTACCAATTTGGATGCTGTGACTCGGACGGTAAAGAGTCCACCTGCAATGCAGGAGACCCGGGTTCGATCCCTGGGTCGGGAAGATCCCCTGGAGGAGGGCATGGCAACCTACCCCAGTATTCTTGCCTGGAGAATCCCATGGACAGAGGAGCCTGGTGGGCTACAGTCCATGGGGTTGCATGGAGTCTGACATGACTAAGTGGCCTACAGAGGCCTACAACAAAGGCCAAAAATGCCAGTGTGAGGCGTATTTCCCCTCATATGACAGTCCAGCATAAGCAGTTCTGGGCTAATCTCACCTTGGTGCACTGCCATCTTGAGCATGAGGTTTCTATCTTTAAATGACTGTTCCTATCATCTCTTCACAGTCTAGGCAGCATGAAGGCTAAAAGCTTCATGGAAAATGCACCCCTTCCTTTCAAGGAGATGATCTGGAAGCTATGAACCTGGCAACACCAAGCTGCACGGGAACCTGGAAAATGCAATCTTTCGTTGGGTAGTTGTACTCAGATAAAAGTGATGAGTTCTGTTTCTAAGAGTAGAAAAAAAGATGACAGAATCAGGACACAGCTCTCTACCATAGAGGTCACTGATCACCTTGGCAGTTAGCTTCATCTAGTGGGCTGCAGGGAGTTCACAGGGAGAGGGTGGGTCCTTCCTAGAGAGGAAAGACCATGTGAGAACGTTACTGTTCACTGGAAATAGAGAAAACGATAGAGGCAGAGGAGTAGCAGAATAGAAAGATGGTCTGTGCAAAAGGGGGAGAATCAGGAATGTTTATGGAGAGATTGGAAAAAAATCAAGAGGGAAGAGAGAGATCAGATGCTGTGAGGTCTGTCTTGGACACTTCTTTCTTTGAAACAAGAAGACAGGAGAAGACAGTGAGTAAAGATGTGCATTTTTTATTTATTTTTATTTGGCCTCACCGGGACTTAGTTGCGGCATGAGGGATCTTTTTTTTTTTTGGTTGCAGCATGTGGGATCTAGTTCCCTCACCATGGATCACACCTGGGCCCCCTGCATTGGGAGTGCGGAGTCTTAGCCACTGGACCACCAGGAAAGTGTACATTTCACTGTGGAGATGAGGGAAGCTGAGCAAGCATGGGTTCATGTGGCTTCACTCCCAGCCACATGGGTGAGAGCAGTCACCTCCCTAACAGCGTGTTCCCAAATATGAAGGCTACCAGGAGCTTACAGAACATAGGGTGATGCTCCCTGTGCCTGACTAGCGTCCTGTCGCCTGCATCTCGGGAGGACACTCGTGACTGCGCACTGTCTCTCTCCTACAGAGTTAGAACCCTACAGACAGCCGCTTCTCACCCGTAGAGCCACTGTGGACACAGAGATGACCCCCCAATAAATATCTGTTAAATCAGTGAATAAATGAATAGGTGAATGAACAAGCACATTTCACGACTGAGTAGCTGCACATGTTCAGAACATTTAAATTCCTCTTCAAGCAGCATAATTCCTTATGGGCTGACATTCATCTCAACAGATTCCATTTCCAAACCTGCTTCCTTCTTCTCTAAAACATGAGAATGATACATTCCCTGGAATATCTGAGATGTTGTGGATTTTACTAGGCAATATCTCTCTAATAGCAAAGAGAAGTGCCTCCGTTTATTAGTGGCTCTAACAGTGGCTAGTGTCTCTCTAGGTCTTTTGTTTGCATTGTTAGAGAAGCTTGTGAGGATCCATTCAGGCTAAACGTTGACTTGTTTCAGTTTAAAGAAACAGCACCCAAAATAGGCTGCTTTTGCCCTAAAAGGAAAATATCCTTTCATGCAAGTTTTTTGCATGTACTTGTTTCTAACTGCCACAATGTCATATCATTTCAGATGTCAGCCAAGCCATGTCAGAGCTGAAAGAGTTCAGATATTTCAGACAAGGAAAATGCCCCTCCTCTCTGTTCCCCACCTTCAGTTCTTACAGTTAATTGTTCATCAGCTCAACTCTGTTATTTCAGGAGGTTACTTACAGGAAGATGGTGAAATTAGCAGGAGAAAATCAGATTAAAAGTGGCCTCATCAGCCATTAACTACCCAAAAAATCAGAAAGTCTTTCGTTACGTAGTTATTACATATGGTGACACGTTTAGGACTAAACAAAAGGAGAAAGTGGCGCCTGGGCTGGTGTCAACATAGCTTCAGTACCTGCTCCTGTAGGACGGTCCCCATCATATGACCACTTGAGACTTTGGCCCTGCCTGGGTGTTTTTCTGAATTAAACGCACTCTGTTGGTGAGTCACAGAACATGTTCTCTGTAAAGGGAGACTCTCCAGGTTCAACTATTACAACTGCACAAACTACAAGCAAGCATGATGATTACATCACTTCTAATTACAGTTCCTCTTTCTGGCTCCGACAGGAGGAAACTCTGTGCTTGCTCACCTCCAGGCTGCTGCTCTCCAAGCAGCCTCCACCTTGTGAAGGACAAAGCTGCCTCTGGTCTTCTACCTTGGAAATCACCCTGAGCTTGTCTCTTTTCAAGACAAGACACCCTTTAAAGCGTTCTTTAAAGCCCAGACTCTCTGGCACAAGACAGAAACAGGTGTGCAAGGGACTTGAAATAACTGTCTTCTTCCTTCTCCAAGAAAAGTGACTTTTGGTGAATATATCTGGGGCGCCACCTCTGCCTCCTCCATGCTCTCCTGAAACACTGAGCTTCCACTGTTCTCGGAAGGGGATAGGGCACTAACACCAGTACTCATTATTTGGTCTCAATCCCTCCCTGCTTCCAGATTGTTCCATTAGCTTAAGAGCACCACCCAGTCCTCTCAATAACTTTTGTTTGACATCACAGCCTCTGACCTCTCAGCCCACACGCCAGAGGTTGACAAGGTCCTTCCTGCCCAGAGCACAGGGAGCACTTTCCTACCTTGCTTTTCCTTCTTTTTCATCTGTGGGCCTCCCTCTTTTCCATATGCAAAGACAATACAAAGAGCAGACCACACATTTTCAAGATGTTTACTAAAGAAAATTAAAGGAGTGATCTAAAATTACAGAGTAGCATTTGTGTGTAATCCTTGGTTACAAAGTGGTGCTAAATCCTGTCCATCCTTCTCTGATCACACAGTTATGGTCACCCAAGGTCTGTGCCTCTCCCTGGTCTATGTGGGACTATGCCAGAGTCCCCGAGCTGACCAGTGTGGGCCGGCCTGCTCCTGTAATTACAGAGGCGCTAGACGACCGGGGTCTCGTGTCTGAGTCTTGTCCCGGCGCTTGACGCACCCGCTCTCATACCCTGTGCTCAGTCCTGGTTGTCATCGTTTGAGAAGCATGTTGACAAACTTGAGAGAACAGCCAAGTAGTGAGGAATCTGGAAGGCATCTTACACCCAGAACGGTCAGAGAAACTGAGGGTGTGGGCTAGAGAAGGAGGACTTGGGGAGTGGACACGGCCATCCAGAGACTGTTGAGATACATCTGCTGCTTTCAGGCCAACCCAAAGATAATGCCGTCCTTACACTAACCCAGATACATTAAAGTGGTGCAGAGTGTTCTAGAAAATGGTATTTCTGTCTCTAACTTGTTCTAGCAGTGACGTTCCTTCCAGCAGAGATGGTCCAGAGATTCGTGTGCCGGGTAAGGGCTGGCCTTCCAAATCCATAATTGTCTATTTCTATGGAGAACACCAAGGGAGGGTCCAGAGGTTTTTGGTGACTAGGATCCTGTTAAACCTTGTGGCCTGCTTGGCACTAGACATCAGTCAGCTTTCACCTATTATTATTAGCCTTTGAAATTCTGACATGCTCTCCAGGAATTTAAAATATTCCCTTCTGCAGGACGGCACAGCTTGCCAGCTTTAAAATTCAAACTTCAAAGCTGCTTTGGAAATAAAAATTTGCTTTTACAATTTTAAACGTTTCTAGCCACAGGAAAGATGACTTGAACTTTTGGAAACTGGCTTTTGAAATGTACATCTATTGACCAGTTTAGTGGTGAGCTTGGAAGGCCCTCTGCCAGCGGCCTGTTTAACTTACCTTTGCCCTTTAGCAGGTCACCCAGCATCTGGTTCAGAGCAGGCTACAGCAGTGGCTCCCAACTGGGCTGGGATTGGGTCAGGCATCGGTCATTTATTTCTCTGGGTCAATGTGCAGCCGGAGGTGAGAAGCTCTGTTGCTGAAGGTTTGAGAATTGCCATTTTAAACCATGTTCCTCTCAGACATCATTTCAGAACAAGCCAGTTGCTTACATTCTACCATATCACAAAGCTCCATTCCGCAATCAGTGGACGAGTTGTTTTTATCTGTTGTCCTGATTCTCAGAGGACCTTGTGCCTCAGGTCTGCTGACCCAGCTATGATGGTGGAGTGACAGTAGGGCGTAGGTTGAGAGGTGTTGTACATCTCTGACAAAATTAGGGTGGTGGTCAAGCTACACTCACCCCTAGGTGTTTTGAGGGTTTCTCTTGGGTGTCCCTTGCCAACACACAGCCTCCCCAGGCCTGGACAAAAACCTCTTTCTCTGGAGCTTCCACAGTCTCAGACAAGACTGCGTTCCTTTAAGAAGGCTTTTGACATGCTGATTCACAGCTGTTTGTAGTCAAGAATAGCTGCCCACTGGGGAAATCACATCTGTGCTGACTATTGGAATAAAACTGCCCACAGAAGTTGATGAGCCAGCAGACTCATTCTTCTGGATGGTGCTAGGTCCCTGCCATCCCCACACAAAAGTAAACTCCATGAAGGCACAGATCTCATGGGACTTCTACACCCTGGTGACCTCAAAGCCTAGAACAACATCCAACAGGAAGGTGCTCAAGAAATGTATTCAACGGATGTATAAAATGAATGAATGAATCTAATACTAATAGGGGCCCAGCGAGAACTCCAGAGACCATTGATACTACTTAAAAATAAATACGTAAAATATTTATTTACAGATTTTGGTTTTCCTAGAGCTTCAGATACTAGCAGAGGAAAACTTTCTGGACAATGTTACATGTTAATCTAGGGCATTGTGCTGTGCTTAGTCACTCAGTCATGTCCGGCTCTTTGCGACCACATGGACTGTAGCCTGGCAGGCTCCTCTGTTCATGGGGATTCTCCAGGCAATAATACTGAAGTGGGTTGCCATGCCCTCCTCCAGGGGATCTTCCCAACTCAGGGATCAAACCCAGGAAGCCCAATAATATTGGATTGTATTTTCATGCCCTCCTCCAGAGGATCTGTAGGAATAAAGATGGCTCAACCTACATGAAGTCTTAGATCCACTGCTAACTGACCACCCCAAACGCTCTCACTGCCAAGAATTCCCTGAGCATCAGGAAGCATCCCTCCACAGAGTTGCCTCCCCCAACTCAGGGGTTCCCCAATATTAACTGCACTAACCCACCCCACCTCCAGGGAGGGCCCCTCATAAATCCATTCTCATGTCTCAGGTCTCCAGCCTGACCCCCGACACCTTTGCATAATTTCAGTTTTACCAACCTGGGTGATGCATTACCAAGCCCTTTTCCTCTTCCTCAGAAGCAGCTTAGAAAATCTTTAATGTGTGTGTGTGTGTGTGCGTGCCTTAAGAAATTAGAACTAGGCTTGTCCAGCCCTGCCAGTGTTAGCAATCATCTGCTGGAGAAGCATACAAATTTGAGTAAAAAAAAGCCATGCAGCTGTGTTCTCCCAATCCCTAGGGCCCTAGAACACACCCTATAGAGAGTAGAAATCCTTTCTTGGAATATGGAATGTGGGGTTGAATGAAAAGATTCTGACCTAACCACCTTTCTCCTGGGCACTCACATCTTTCCCCTAGAAGCTGGTATATAGGGAAGTGTTCACATCCATTGCTTTTTAGTTTCCCTGTCATCTTGGCCGCTGACCACGTGACTTGGCAGAGCAGAACAGCTCTCCCTGAGTCTCTGACTGGTACAATAAGGAATTTTAACTTTGAGGCTCAGTCAGCTCTCTGATGAAAAGGATTCTCTATGTCTCAGTATAAGCATTGCCTGTATCAAAATGTGCACATGGAAAAATCAAGTGCTTGCACCCAATAGTCGATGTGTTGAATCCCTTGTATTTATCACATTCTCTGGCTGAGATTCAAAGTGAGGGATTAAATGCTGGCAACCTGGGAGCTGGCATTATTTAGTGGCTCTAGAAAAGTCCCCTCTATGATGCATCATTTAGACTGGGAAGATTGTTTCCTGCTGACTGCACCTCTAGGGAAGTGCATCTTAAAATCAAGCGGGAAATAGTCAAGCAGCTTGATCTGTAACAATAACTTGTGATTGTTAACTACAGGTTAATGCTTTAAGAGGAGCAGCATTCCAATTTCTAATCAAGGGGCCATTGTTACTGCTAATAGTTCATCCTCTCTCTGCTTATCCCCCTCCTTGAACTGTGCATCCTAGACAGGGTGGAAAGTGATCGCTTGTTTAGGAAACTTCACTCTTGTCCGTGTTATCACAACCACAGGGAGATTCACACAAACGAGGTGGAGGTATTAGGACTGAGGGCAAGGCTGAGATACAGACATTACATTTAAAGCAGCACCTGGTTAGCAGCCGCTGGAGGGAGCTTTCCCCGCCCCCAAAATACATGCAGACACAGAAAAAGATTAAAACTCTAAGTCATCCAGGGATTTAAAAAAAAACCACTCATCTGACAAGTGCTGAATAGTCACTGCTTCAAGGAATTTCTGGTCCAGTCACTAAACCAAGCTCTTAGTTAACTAATTTGCTGTGTAGCAAATTACCACAAAACTTAAGGGCTTAAAACATTTATTTTCTCACAGTTCCTAGGGGTCAGAGTCCAAGCATGGCTTAGCTGGTTCCTAACTCTGGGTCTCTCAATAAAATAAATAACTAATAAGGACCTACTGTACAGCACAGGGAACTCTACTTGATACTCTGTAATGACCTAAATGGGAAAAGAATCTAAAAAAGACTGGATATATGTATACGTATAACTGATTCACTTTGCTAACACAATGTAAATCACTATACTCCAATAAAATTTTTAAAATAAAGGAAGTGCTTCAAAATTGTTTATTCATATTTTATTTCCAATTTTAAATAAGGTTATTACTATTTTACTATTGGCAAATATTTTTTAAAAGATCAACCCTCGGTTGTTATATTTAAAGCAAAACTTTACAAGTTTGATTTTGTCCTTTTATTGTGTTTATTATTTTAGATTAATATTTTAGGTTATATGTATTCAAATTTACCTGTCTGTATTTCAGTTTTATGTCTGAGAATATTTTTCCTATTTTTAATTAAAAAAAAAAGAATTGTATAGTTTATCACAAGACAAGTGCTATAGAGAAGAAAAAGAAGTGTTAGTCTTTCAGTCATGTCTGACTCTTTGTGACCCCATGGACTGTAGCCCATCAGGTTCCTCTGTCCATGGAATTCTCCAGGCAAGAATACTGGAGTGGATAGCCATTCCCTTCTCCAGGGATCTTCCCAACCCAGGGATCAAACTCGGGTTTCCGGCATTGCAGGTGGATTCTTTACCATCTAAGCCACCAGGAAGTGCTGAGGGGTGTGTACGTCTGTGTGACGGGAGGTTATAATACGACATTTGAGCAGAGAAGTGATAGAAGGTAGAAGTCTTGGGGTGGCAGTGTGCTTGATGTGTTTGAAGAACAGCAGTAAAGTCCATGGGACTGAAGCAGTCAGCGAGGCAGAGAACAGTACGACAGGAGGTCAGAGGGATGGCTGATTCACGGAACGTAGTGAAGCTCATTTCAGTCACTTGAAGGGTTCTGCAGGTCATTTTAAGACTTCGATATTTACTGTGAGGTGGAACATGGTGGGCAGATTTGGACAGGAGGAGTAACATGATCGGATGGAAGACCACATGCTTGCTAGGTTTAAAAAGAAATGGTCTGTGGGCCAAGGCTGGAAGCCAGGACACCAGTTACAAAACAATAGAAATAATACAGGCAAAAATGGTAAGAAGTGACTGGATTCAGGATTTATTTTAAAGGTAAATAAGATTTAATGAAAGAATAAATATGGGAACAAAAAAAAAAAAAAAGAGTCATTAAGGACAATTCCAGAGTTTTTGGCCTGAGCAACTGGTGCCATTAAGAAGAAAGAGGAATGATGGGGGAGGAGTAAGATGGGGAAGGTTCAGAAATCAAGAATTGTGACAGAACCAAAACAAACAATCTTAACATTTATACAGACCCTGAACAGCCAAAGCAAGCTTCAGAAAGAAGAACAAAGCTAGAGGCATCATGCTCCCTAACTTCAGATCATACTACAAAGCTACAGTAATCAGACAGTATATACCGGCACAAAAACAGATCAGAAAACACACAGAAACACACAGATCAATGGAACAGAATAGAGAGCCCAGAAATAAACCCACACACCAGTGGCCAATTAACCTACAGCAAAGGAGGCAAGAATACACAATGGAGAAAAGACAGTCTCTTCAATAAGCAGTGGTGGGAAAACCAAACAACTGTATGTAGAAGATGACATCATAGTTTTCTCACACCATATACAAAAATAAACTCAAAATGAATTAAAGACCAGAAACCATTAAACTTTTCAAAGAAAATAGGCAGAACACTCTTTGACATAAAATGTAACAGTCTTTTTTTTTGGATCTGTCTCCTAAAACAAAGGAAACAAAAGCAAAAATAGACAAAATTTAGTTCAATTTAAAAGCTTTTGCATGCCAAAGGAAACCACTGACAAAATGAAAAGACAACTTGCTGAATGGGAGAACACTTTTGCAAATGATATGACTAATAAGGGGTTAGTATCTAAAATATATAAACAACTCATGTAACTCAACATCAAAAAACCAAACAACTGGATTAAAAAATGGGCAGGACTTCTCTGGTGGTCCAGCGGCTAAGACACTGCTCTCCCAGTGCAGAGGGCCCAGGTTCAATCCCTGGTCACAGAACTAGATTCCATATGCTGCGACTAAGACCCAGTGTGGTCAAACAAAGAAATAATTTTTTTTTTTAATGGGCAGAAGACCTAAATAGACATTTTTCCAAAGGTGACATAGATGGCCAACAGGCACATGAAAAGATGCTCAACATTGCTAATCATCAGAGAAATGTAAATCAAAACCATAATGAGATATCACCTCACTCTGGTCAGAATGACTATCATCAAAACACCACAAATAACAGTCATTGGTACTGTAATCATCATCATCATCATGTTGTAAACCTGAAACCAACAACATACTGTAAATCAACTACACTTCAAAAAAGACCATAGTAAAATAAAAATAAATAATTAAAAAAATCTGTTTTGAATCTGTTGAGATACCTATTAGATGCCCAGATGGGCAAATTAAGTAGACAGTTCAATAAATGAGTCTGGAGTTCAAGGATTGATTCTGGCTAGAGATGGAAACATGGGCGTTATTAGTTTATGGACATTAATTAAAGCCCTGAGCCAATGAATTCACTAGGAAGTTAGGGCAGATAGAAAAGAAAAATTCAAGAACTGAACCCTGGGACACTCTAACATGGAGAGGAGGAGGATGGGAAAAGTGCAAGCGGCTGGTAAGGAAAGGGGAGAATCAATAAAAAGTGGTGTTCAGGAAAACAAATGAAGGAAGTATTCCAAATTATTGAGTCTTCCTTTAGATTTTTTTTCCTGTTTTTTTTTTTTTTTTTTTCAAATGCTCACGTTCATAAGAATCACTCTACAGAGTATCCAGAGGATGCCGTAATTACTTCTTTTGTGGGAAATTTAAAAGATTTTCAAGGTAGTTCTGACTTGAGTTGATTTTAGCCATAGGTACTGATGCAAGAACATAATTGTGATGGAATGGGATCTACTGTAGTTTCAAGAGAGCTGGAAGGATTCTAACATGCTATAAGGATAGAGGCAGTGTTTACTGGGTGATTAAGGGAATTTGTTTGATAGTTGCAATTTTAAAAACTTTCATTATAGAGACTATCACATGTACAAAATTAGCAGAATAGTCTAATGTTATAATAGCCTCTGTGTTCCCATCACCCAGTTCAACAACTATCAACTCATGGCCAAACTTTTTTCTTTTCTATTTCATTCACTATCTCCATATATGTTGAAACAGACTCCAAACACCATATCATTTCATCTGCAAAAACAAAGACTTTTTCACATTAATAAAATATCATTATCACCCCCCACAAGTTAATGTAATTTCTTAACATTGTAAAGAAATCCAATCAGTGCTCAATTTTTCAATTGTTTCATAAAGATTATGATTAAAAAAAAAAATTTGGCCACACAGCATGTGTCATCTTAGTTCTCTGACCAGGGACTGAACCTGCACCCCACGCATTGGAAGCACAGAGTCTTCATCACTGAACCACCAGGGAAGTCTTGATTTATTTAATAGTTTGCTTGTTTAACTAAATGTTTCCCAGGTGGCTCAGTTGGTAAAGAATCTGCCTGCAATGCAGGAGACCTGGGTTTGATCCCTGGGTTGGGAAGATCTCTTGGAGAAAGGAATGGTAACCTTGTTTAAATAAGGTGTATACATTGAAAATGGTGATAATACTATCTTTTATACATTTTCCCTTTACTATTTCTCATATGTGTGTGTATGTATATATATATATATTTTTTTTTTTTTTTTTTTCTTTTTCCGGGAAAATTGTTTGTGGAAGAGAATAGGCAGTTTCCCACCATCTGGATTTTGATGATTGCATCCTCATGTTGGTGGTGCTGAAATGCTTAGCATGCTCCTCTATCCCCTGAATTTCCTATAAAAGGAAGTTGAATCTGGAGGCTTAATCAGGTTTGTTAGATTTTTTTGGCAAGACTACCTTCTAGGTGCTGCTGCTTTCTTCCCCCAGGAGTCCCTTACTGTCTGGTTGCATCTCTTCTTTGTGATGTTGACAGCTGTTGATGGTCAAAGCCTAGGCCCGCTGATACAGTGGAGGTTGCAAAATGGTTCTAACTCTATCCGTCCTTCTTCATTTACTAACTGTAATAAAGAGAAACTTCATAATTTTTATTTTTTATTTCTTTCTATAAAGAGAAACTTACCACAATCTGTATTTGGCTTCTACATGATACAGTTCAAAAATGAAAAGGCACCATAACTGTTTAATTTATCTTATTTATTAATTTTAAAAACAATGAGTTCGTCTCTAGCACCCTCCCACAGAGACCAACTAGAGCTTTGCCAGGAAAGGGTTTATTGTGAATGCATGGATTTAATTATTTCAGTGTTTCAATCCATTGCAGTTACCCTCACTTATGCTCAAATTATCCACCATTGGCCAATGGAAACCCCTTCACATTAGTTCCTGAATTCTTCTGATGTACAATCCTCACTATCCGGTGTGACAAGATGTTTAGGCTTATCTTGTGTATTTCCCATCCGGACCTGGAATCAGCCATGTTCCCTAGAAGCCCTGTTTCCTTTTAGTGGAAAAGGAATTGAAGTTGTTACATACCATATAGGGTCACAGAATCAAAGAGCCAGGAGGTAGGTGTTGAAGGAGATGTCACTTTAGTGAGCAAAGCTGTCTATAGAGTCCCCTAGGACTCAGAATTTGACTGGGAACCATTCACACCAACCTCCTCTCAAGCTGTTGATCTAAGAAAAGGATGCTATTATCTCCCAAGCAGAAAGTGTTGGGCCAAGCTGATGGCATTGTTTCATTCAATCCAAGTAAGTAAAAGGAGAAAAAAATGGAACCCATGAAAAAATTCTACTAAATTTTTTTTAGAAGGACAAACCTCTTGATCCCTGAACAACAAGAGGAAGGGACAAATCTCTGAAAATGTAGACTGCTACAGGATACAGAAGGAAAATGCTGAGCAATTGCTGGGCAGCCTCAAAAGGATGGAAGAAGAGACGTCTTTCATAAAACATAAGCAGATAGTCACAGGGTGAAAACCAGCTAAGAAGAAAAAGAACGAAATAAATACAAAGGTAGATGAAAGAGATGAAGAATGCAAAGGGAAAATCATAGACACAAGGGCAAGAATAAGATCACACTAGACATCTACCCATGTAATACTGCTGTTTTCACTTCACAATATATGAGAAATGTCTTTCCATATGTCATTCACATTTTTTTAACCATAATTTTCCTAGTAACTGGACTGGGAAATTTAAAATATGAAGACTCATACTTCATTGAACTAATCCTCTCCTGTTAGAAAATTAGGCGTTTTCCAAGTTTTTCTGCCACTCTGAGCAATCTTAAGATATACATTTTCTTGTATATCTGTCCATGGAGTCAGTAACTATTTATTGAGCATTACTGGGCACATTCTGGGGTGCATGGTGGTGAAAGAGACGGACACAGTTCCCATCTTGATGGACCTTGCAGCTCAATGGGGAAACCTACAATTAAGAAATTACAACACTTTTGTGATAAGTGGTAGAGAAACTGTATGGTGATAATGAAGCACATGGCCAGGAAGCCTAACCTATTTTAGAGTTTCCCGAGAAAGTGACATTTAATCTGAGACCTGAAGAATGAGAAGAGGTAAGCTAAGAAAAGAATTGCAAATAATATTTTCGGGAGAAAGAACAGCGAGTGCAAAGGCCTGAATGTAAGAAGAGCAAGGCACATTCAAGACAAAAGAAATTCAGTGGCAGGTAACTAAGGGCCTTGTCACTGAAGGATGTTAAGCATGGGTGTTCCATGGTCAAATTTTTTGCTCTAGAGGAAGCACCCTGGAGCACAATGGACATTGGTTTGAAGTATAGCATGACTCAAGGTAGAGAAATAATTCAGGAAGCTCTTCAATAAGCCAGGCAAGAAAGGGTAGTGAGCCACAAGAGGGTGTTGACCCTGAGGACTCAGACAAGCAAATGGATCTGGAAAATATTTAGGAGAGACTTTCATTTGAATCAGGGGTGGTAAGGGAGAGGGGAGTCAAAGTTGGACCCTAGGTTTCTGACTTTAGCAACCAGGGGGTGCCATTTACTAGCATCAGGAGAAAGATATGAGAAAAATTATGAATTCAGTTGGATAAAGTTGAATTTGAGGTTCCTCCAAAATTCCCAGATAGAAATAGCCAATATGCAATTAGATATACAGATTTACAGCTCAGAATTGCTCCTGAGACCTGGACTGGAATTCTAGATTTGGGATCCATCAGCATATGGGTTATAATCAGAGCTTTGGGAGTGGTGGAGACCTTACAGAGAGAATATGTGGAGGGAGAAAGAAAAGCGCCCAGGGCACACCCTGAGGAACAGTGCCAACACTGAAGGGATGGGCCGAAGACACTTACACGGAAAAGCCAACAAGACAGGAAGAAAACAGAGGAAATGCAGCCTTCTAGAAGCTGAGGAAAGAGCGTGTATAGAGGGGAAGGGCGTGGCTTGCAACATCAAATATTTCCAAGAAGTTAAGAAAGACAAGGGCTGAAGAGACTCCGTTGGATTTAGTGACCCAAGTTGCGCGTGGTGAAGGGATTTCACAGTAAAGAGTTAGCTGAAGTTGAAGGAACAATCTCTTGACTCCTGACCCAATTTTGAGAACCACTCTCTTTTACTCTAGCAAGTTTAACTCCTTTACAATTATTTTCATAATAGCTTCATTTGGGTTTGCTTCACTCATTTTGTTTTATGCTTTCTAGCTTTTATGTATCCTTGCTCTTTCTTTTCTGTTTTACCTTTTGCTGAGTACATCACTGCAAAATCATGGCAGATAGTGACTGCAGTCATGAAATTAAAAGACGCTTGCTCCTTGGAAGAAAAGTTATGACCAACCTAGACAGCATGTTAAAAAGCAGAGACACTACTTTGCCAACAAAGGTCCATCTAGTCAAAGCTATGGTTTTTCCAGTAGTCATGTATGATGTGAGAGTTGGACTATAAAGAAAGCTGAGGGCCGAAGAATTGATGCTTTTGAACTGTGGTGTTGGAGAAGACTCTTGAGAGCCCCTTGGACAGCAAGGAGATCCAACCAGTCCATCCTAAAGGAAATCAGTCCTGAATATTCCTTGGAAGGACTGATGCTGAAGTGGAAATTCTAATACTTTGGCCACTTGATGTGAAGAACTGACTCATTTGAAAAGACCCTGATGCTGGGAAAGATTGAAGGCAGGAGAAGAAGGGGACGACAGAGGATGAGATGGTTGGATGGCATCATCGAATCAATGGACATGAGTGTGAGTAAGCTCCAGGAGTTGGTGATGGACTGAAGCAACTTAGCAGCAGCAGGGAAGCCTGGCGTACTGCAGTCCATGGGGTCACAAAGAGTCAGACTGAGTGACTGAACTGAACTGAACTGAGTAGATCACTGTGTTTACCACTATTTCCTAAAGCAAACTAGAGGGTGAATAGCCTGCTTTTAATTCTACTCAGTAGTGGAGCCAGAATTTGAACCCTGGAGTCCACAGTCTCAGCCATGATGCTGTACAGCCTTGTGTGTGACCCCAAGTATCCTATATCCATAGAAAATTAACTTGCCCTTGAAAATAGTTGGGCTTCCCTTGTGGCTCACTTGGTAAAGAATTTGCCTACAATGAGGGAGACCTGGGTTCAATTCTTGGGTTGGGAAGATCCCCGGAGAAGGGAAAGGCTACACACTCCAGTATTCTGGCCTGAAGAATTCCATGGACTGTATAGTCCATGGGGTCACAAAAAGTTGGACATGACTGAGCACCTTTCACTGAAAATAGTTATGCCATTAGGGCAATAACTTTACCTATAGAAATATACTTTAGAGAACTAATCACAGAATTATGCACATAGTTATTCATTGTAGTATTATTTATAGCAATATGAATTTATATGTTTTTCTGTTTTAAAACAATATTCATCAGTTGTTCCTCTCTAATGCTTGACTTATCTTTTTGTCTGTGTTTATAATTTTTGGCCTTGCATCTGAATTTTGGTATACATTGATCACATTCATTAAAATGCTGATTGAAAAAAATATTTACATTAAAATCTGTGCCCTGCTTGCTTCCTAAGTTGGCTGACTGTTTGCAACACAGAACAAGACTTGACATATAAGGATGAAAGAGCTCAGAGTCCATCTGAAGGAGGCAGAGGAGGCAGGCATTTTCTGTCATCAGAGCAGAACGTATTACAAGACCTGAGCAATTTGGTTCTAAGCTGTCTGGGAACAAAGCAGAAAGAAACAGAGTAAGTTACATAATTTTCATTGTCCTGTAAGAAAATAATTCGTACTAATTCTTTTGTGGAGGCAGCTCTTTTTGAGATCTAAAATCAAGCAGAAATTTATGTGAATCTTCATGTAATGGGCATTGAGGGACACTGAAGACTGGAACAGAGCTCCCCAAACCCTTGGAATTTTCCGAGCTATAAGAATCATGAGAGCATCTTTTGTTGTAATATTCGGTTTTTCGTCCTCAGTTTCTGAAATTGCTTCAGAGCCGTAACGGTGAAGTGGATATCTTGTTATGTGTAAGTCCCTTTCAACCACAACTGATTTTATGTTAATAAGGCAACTTTTGGAAAGCACCTAAAGATGGGGGGCTGGCTACTGGAGGAGTCAATCTTGTGATTAAAGGGTTGAAAGTTTCAGTCCTACTCCCTGATGGCTAGAGACTGAGTTCAATCACCAACGACCCTGATTTAATCAATCCTGCTTGTGTAACGAAGCCTCCATAAAACCCCAGAAGAACAGGGTTCAGAGAGCTTTGGAGTTGGTAAACACATGAAGATGGGGGGAGATGGAGAATCTCTGGTCCCTTTCCTATGGCTTACCCTGTGCATCTCTTCCATCTGGTTGTTCCTGAGTTATATCCTTTCATCAGATCAGATCAGTCGCTCAGTCGTGTCTGACTCTTTGTGACCCCATGAATCGCAGCAAGCCAGGCCTCCCTGTCCATCACCAACTCCTGGAGTTCACCCAGACTCACATCCATCGAGTCAGTGATGCCATCCAGCCATCTCATCCTCTGTCGTCCCCTTCTCCTCTTGCCCTCAATCCCTCCCAGCATCAGAGTCTTTTCCAATGAGTCAACTGTTGGCATGAGGTGGCCAAAGTACTGGAGTTTCAGCTTTAGCATCATTCCTTCCAAAGAAATCCCAGGACTGATCTCCTTCAGAATGGACTGGCTGTATCTCCTTGCAGTCCAAGGGACTCTCAAGAGTCTTCTCCAACACCACAGTTCAAAAGCATCAATTCTTCGGTGCTCAGCCTTCTTCACAGTCCAACTCTCACATCCATACATGACCACTGGAAAAACCATAGCCTTGACTAGACAAACCTTTGTTGGCAAAGTAATGTCTCTGCTTTTGAATATGCTATCTAGGTTGGTCATAACTTTCCTTCCAAGGAGTAAGCGTCTTTTAATTTCATGGCTGCAATCACCATCTGCAGTGATTTTGGAGTCCAGAAAAATAAAGTCTGACACTGTTTCCACTGTTTCCCCATCTATTTCCCATGAAGTGATGGGACCGGATGCCATGATCTTTGTTTTCTGAATGTTGAGCTTTAAGCCAACTTTTTCACTCTCCACTTTCACTTTCATCAAGAGGCTTTTGAGTTCCTCTTCACTTTCTGCCATAAGGGTGGTGTCATCTGCATATCTGAGGTTATTGATATTTCTCCCGGCAATCTTGATTCCTTTCATAATAAACTGGTAATGTAGTAAGTAAAATGTTTCCCTGAGTTCTGTGAGCCCCTTTAGCAAATTGATTGAACCCAAGTGGGGGTCATAAGAACCTCCAACCTATAGGCAGGAGGTCAGAAGTACAGATACAAACTAGATTTGTGACTGGAATGTTGGTGGAGGTAGGGGCGGGTGTGCCTCTTGTGGGACTGAGCCCTTAACCTGTGAAAGCTGGCACTATCTCCAGGTAGACAGTGTCAGAATAGAGTTGAATCGCAGGACACCCAACTGGTGCAGGAGAATTGCTTGTTGGTGTGGGGAACACACCCTCATGCTCACCCCTGCCACAAGTTGGGACTGGGTACTCGAATCCCTTACTATCTTCAAACAGTTTATAAAGATACCCTGTTAAACTAATTGGCCTGGATGGCTCTCCAAGAATTTGCCATAAAATTACATACCAAGGTACTTGCCTGGGGCTCCAAGGGCTTCTCTGGTGGCTCAGACAGTAAAGAATCTGCCTGTAATGAGGAAGACCTGGGTTCAGTCACTGGATTGGGAAGATCCCCTGGAGGAAAGCATGGCTACCCACTCCAGTATTCTTGCCTGGAGAATCCCCATGGACGGTGGAGCCTGGAGGGCTACAGTCCATGGGGTTGCAAAAGAGTAGGACACAACTGAGCAACTAAGCATACAGCACATCCCTGGGGCTCCAGTGGTTAAGACTTTACTTTCTAACACTTGGGGGTGTGGATTTGATCCCTGGTCAGACAGCTAAGATCCCACACGCCTTGTGGCTAAAAAACAAAACATAAAACAGAAGCAATATTGTAATAAATTCAATAAAGCCTTTAAAAATGGTTCATATCAAAAAATTTTTTTTCACTCATTATAAAAATAAAAGCACACAGCAAGATATCCTCTCCCAACCTGGGGAAGTTATTTATGTAAACAGACAAGAGAGGGGTCCAGGTATTTTATTTTCTGGTCCTAGCTGAGTCTTCTTCTCATCTGGGGAGCTCTACCACCAGCAAGGCGCTTTCAGATCCTGTGCTTTTTCAGTTTTGCCACGAAAGCACCCTCACGTGAATACGAGCTGGAGGTGGGTGAGAAGATGTTGTAGCCCAAAAAGGCCAGCTGTAAGCTAAAATGTGTTTGAAGATTTGCAATTTATATTTAAAGTCCATGTGAATTACAGTCTGTTTCATAATGTGTTATAGATAAAAATGTGTTCCCCCCACCCTTAAAACTTCTAACAGAATTGGTGATCCAGGAAGATGAGCTGTTTTTATCCCATCTGAGCAACTCTGGGCCAGCTGACTTGGACCTCCCTATGCCCACAGACACACTTTTACTTTAATTTTGATGTTGGGTCAGTGCTTCCATGGTGGCTCAGACGGTAAAGCATCTGTCTGCAATGTGGGAGACGTGGGTTCAACCCCTGGGTCGGGAAAATCCCCTGGAGCAGGAAATGGCAACCCACTCCAGCACTCTTGCCTGCAAAAACCCTTAGATGGAGGAGACTGATAGGCTATATTCCATGGGGTCACAAAGAGTCGGACATGACTGAGCAATTTCTCTCTTTTTCTTTCAGTGCTTTCAGAGTCCAGATTAGTGAACTGTTCTTTCCAATATTAAATGTCTTAGAACAGAACATTATGTATTCTTCTAAAATACAGAAAAGAGGGGGTATATAAGCTCTGGTTGACAGGTATTTTTTTTTTAAGTTGACATTATGTGGTGAACACAGATTAGTTGAACTTACTGTTTAGCCACTGTTTTACACAGACACAAACATTAAGAGTGACCACATTAGGCAAGAGCCAATACTTACTTCTTAAGCAAGATCTTTTCATTCATGACCATGACCTACCTGAAATCCTAGGGAGAAGATGCCTGGGTGGTGGACACTGGGTGGGCTGACGTCACTAGAATAATAAGGCTCTAAGGAGAGGTTTGAAACTGCTAACCTGGCACAGGCTCTCTGTGAAAGCAAGCATACACTAAGAACTTTGCACATTGAGTCAATTACCCTATAAGCTCTTTCCTACTCAGTTGCCCCTTTCTCTGCCTAGGACTCCTAGATCTTGAAAGCCTGCTGCTGCTGCTGCTGCTGCTGCTGCTACTGCTGCTAAGTCGCCTCAGTCGTGTCCGACTCGGTGCGACCCCATAGACGGCAGCCCATCAGGCTCCCCCGACCCTGGGATTCTCCAGGCAAGAACACTGGAGTGGGTTGTCATTTCCTTCTCCGATGCATGAAAGTGAAAAGTGAAAGTGAAGTCACTCAGTCGTGTCCGACTCTTTTCCACCCCATGGACTGCAGCCCACCAGGCCCCTCCATCCATGGGATTTTCCAGGCAAGAGTAGGGGTAGCTAAAGCACCTCTGGGGAAGGGGTGTTGTATAGGTCCTCCAGCTGGACTTAGGACTAGACTGGACCATTACATGTGAGTATGGAAGGACGGAAGGCCCAAGATTATTTGGGAAAAGATGTATTCTTCTGAAATCAGAGGCCACAACCTCCATGAGCAAGCGTCATAGAGTGCAGGCCAGCGGTCGGCCACTAGGCATGTGGAAAGCCCCATGAAACAAGGAAGAAAGACTTCCTTGTGGAAAAGGATCTAAAGCAGATGCTGGCCACCTCTTCCACAGAACTTCAGGATGGCCTCAGAAGTACAACTATTTTAAGAAAAACACTCACTGAACTGGGAGAAGGCAATGGCACCCCACTCCAGTACTGTTGCCCGGAAAATCCCATGGATGGAGGAGCCTGGTGTGCTGCAGTCCATGGGGTCGCTAAGAGTCAGACACGACTGAGTGACTTCACTTTCACTTTCCACTTTCATGCATTGGGGAAGGAAATGGCAACCCACTCCAGTGTTCTTGCCTGGAGGATCCCATGGACGGAGAAGCCTGGTAGGCTGCAGTCCATGGGGTCGCACAGAGTCGGACACGACTGAAGCGACTTGGCAGGCAGCAGCAACTCACTGAACTATCAAAATGAGTAAGCTATAAACTGTATCCCTAAATATCTAATAGATAGAACTCTTTGGTACCATTTTTAAAGACTAATTTAGGGACTTCCCTGGTGGTCCAGTGGCTAAGACTCTATGCTCCCAATGCAAGGGGACCCTAAAGACCTAACAGAACTGTTTGGTACCATTTTTAAAGACTCACTGAGGGACTTTCCTGGTGGTCCAGTGACTAAGAATCCATGCTCCAATGCAATGGGTCCAGGTTCAATCTCTGGTTGGGCAACTAGATCCCACAGGTTGCAAGTAGAGATCCTGCATGCCACAACCAAGACCCGTCGCAGCCAAATAAATAGTATTAAAATAAATAGTCATTTAAATACTGGCAAAATCAATATTTGAAACTATATTTGTTGGCTAGGGGGAAGACCCAGGAGGAGGTAAGGTCAGGTGTTCATTCCTCCAGAGCCCTCCTGGCAGGGCTGTGAGTTGGAATAGTGGCATTTCTGTACTGAAAGCTATAGCCCTGCTGGGGCCCTCCTCCAGCTACAACTCTCACCAAATCCTAGCAACTGCTCCATCCTCTGCCCCTTCAGGCTTGGGGGTAGTAATGCTGGCTGGGACATCTCACCATCCTTCCCCAGTTTCTGCTAAGGCTGTCCACACCTTTGTGGATTAACACCTCATTAAACGCTCAATTCCCCTATTGCCTGTGTCATCTTTCCCCTGCTGGACCCTGACTCACACATGGTCCTTACTCCAGGGCCAGCCTGATGAAGCTGCCACCATCTAGAACTTGTCTGGAAAAAGAATATAGTGGCATGTACCTTCTTCTTAATGTTTCTTCTACCTGAAAATAACACATGACACTTCTGTCCATTCTTTATAAGCCAAAGCAAATCACAGGTGTATTAGTTATCAATTGCTATATAACAGATAACCCCAAAACTTGGTAGCTGAAAATAACGAACATTTATGATCTCACATAGCTTCTGAGGGCCAGGCATCTATGACCAGATTAGCTGGGTGGCTCTGGCCCCAGGCCTCTCACAAAACTGCAGGCATTTGGAGGCTTGACAGGGGCTGGCGAGTCTGTTTGCAAGGCAGCTCACTAACATGTCTGGCAGCTTAGGACTGGTTGTTGGCAGGAGGCCTCAGGTCCTCGCCACATGAAACTTTAAAGTACTCCTTGAGTGTTCTCATGACATGGCAGCTGGCTTCCTCTGGAATAAGCATGTCAACAGACAGTCCAAGAAGCAGCCACGAAACCTTTTAGGACCTTCTCTGAAAGTCAGAATATTCTGTTCATTCTCAGTGAGTTGTTAACTGCAGCCCATACTATATGGGCAAAGCGAAGTTCTACTTCCTGAAGAGAGCAGTATCAAAGAACACTTAGATATTTTAAAACCACCTCACAAGCCTACACCTAACTTCAAAGCAAAAGATGTAACTGGGAGATGAAATGTAAACCTCTGGTGAATAGCACTAATGACTGGAAGAATCCTAGATTTTACTGGCCACTTAAAAGTTCAACAAGGTCTGGACCTGGGCTTTACTTCTGTGTTTATGAGTCTTTGCTATATGAATCTTGGGGCTCCGGTGTTGAAATATAACTTGAACCCAATCCAGGAATTCCTTGGGATGAGGAGGGGGCAGACAAGCATACAGACTTCCTTGAAATAATGTCATTCCCAGGGCTAATCCACTCTGGGAGGAAGGGGTTCTTCACTTAAAATGAGGCCCGAGGCGACAGGAGTGAGGAATCCACTTCTTTCCACAACCTTCACTGTTCCCACGGCACAGCTGGGAATGACTCAGCCAGGTGTGAACCCATGCTTTAGGAAGACTGGCATTTCCCTCTTCCTCCCTGTTAGTCCCCAGCATCCATGCTGTGAGGAAGCCCAGGCAGCCACATGGAGGAGAACCAACCTTCTTGCACAATGACCCCAGCTGACCTCCCTGCTTGCAGCCAGCACCAACTTGCCAACCGGGTGACCAAGCCATGTGGAACATGGACAGATGTCCCCACTGAGCCCAGTCCCAATTGTAAAGATGTGAACAAATCTGTGATTACTGTTTTAAGGCACTAGTTTGGGGGGTGGTTTGTTTTGTAGCAATCAGTAACTGACATGCTTCGAAGTTCTCCAGGTAGCCCCGTGGAAGCCCTTACCACTAGGTTGGACGTGAAATAGACAGTGGGATGGGGACTCAGCCTGGCAACAGATCTCTCCAAGATCTGTGATTTCTCACAAGTCACCCTCTCTCCCCACACTCTAACCTGGAATAGAGTTCATATCCCTAACCTGAGTACTTTCATATCCCTAATCTGCCTGAGGAGTCCAAGAGTTGTGGAATCAGCTCTTTGAAATTTCCTTTACAAATTCAAAGTGCATGGGAATTCTATCTGATGCTCACACAAGCATCTGGTATTGTTCATAGTAATTCTTCAGTTAAAGCTGAGGCCCAAAGAGCCTCACTTTCAGGTTCTGTGGCACTGGGTCCAGGACCAGCTGGGGCAGATACTGACTGGAAGTCTTCAAGCAGATGGATGGGACAGTGGTTTAAAATATATATATATATATATATATATATATATATATTTTTTTTTTTTTTTCTTTTTTAGCTGGGAAATCCTGGCAGAGTCCTATCTGAAGGTCCAAACAAGTTAAAAGCTATGCTTAGTTGAAGAGGGAGGGGGACATCCAAGCTGGTCCACAGGACGCCCTCCTCGCTCCTACAGTGCCCTGTAAAGCGACATCAATGGCTTGGGGTGAGCAGAGCACAATTTGAACACCGCTTGTGTAAGGTAGCCAGCCTGGGCTTCAGAGCAGGTGAATATCTCTGCACCTCTGTATCTTTATCTGTGCGAGGTGGACAATGATGATACCTGCCTCACCGGTTTTAGAAGAATTTGATGAGACCAAGAGGCCAAGCACATCTGCTCTCAGTTGGCAATCCAAGATGTCTGTGCCTCTCTCATTTCATTCTAACCCAAGTCTTAACTCAGCATACCATGGGCATCCCTCCCTGGGCTTGGTGGGGAGCCCAGCACAGTACCCCAGGCCTCTGCAGATTGTCACTGTGTGGGATGACCAAAGCCCCTTTTCTTGAGGTTGGCCAGACTTCTGGTAAGGGGAGGGTCAACCGTGGTGCCCCTCCCAGTCCAGGCCTTTTCAGTGCCCCTCAGGGGCGCCCAGCAAATCCTCCCTCACGGCCAATGTTGGCACTCACCACATGCTAGACAGATGTTAAGTGCTTTTTCTGCACTAGTGCATTTAATCTCCACAACGACCCCACGGGGCAGATACTGCCACCCTGTTTAGAAAACTGAGGATCACAGATATTAAGCCAGTCATCCCCAAACCTGGCTGATCATCAGAATAACTGGGGAGCTCTTAAAATGGACCTCAGCGCAACAAAACCAGAACTCATTTCTTTAGGATCCAAGGTTACTTACCCATCCAGTGGGAAGACAGGTCTGGGAATGGGGTGAGGCAATGGAAGCAGCTGGAGGGAGGGTACACACAGAGAGCCAGCCTTTGTACAATTGAAATGTAGGTGCCCAGCTCCCCTAGTCCCACCCACTGTGAAGCCAGAATTGGAACGCAGGCCACTCTTACCATCCCAGGATCCCCTAAGGGAGGAGCTTCTTAAACTTGAGGGTGCGTCAAAGCCACCACAGCAGAGTGCTGTCCCCACCATCTGCACAGCCTGTGATTCAGTAGGCCTGGAATGAGGCTGAGAATCTGGATTTCTAAGTTCTCACGTGATGCTGATGCTGCTGGCCCAGGCTCCACACTTGGGAGATCCACCATCTCAAGGTGGAAGGAGAAGCCAGCACCTAGAGCAAGGGCTTCCTTCTCTAAGCGTCTGGGATGAACGGCTCCCAGGTGCCTGGATGCTCCATCCTGCAACCCCAAGTTGGATGAACTCCCTCATCTCTCCTGCAGGCATCCCAAGCTCCTGGTCTCAATAAAAATAAAGAAGTGTCTCGAGCACAGAGAGGTCAAAGCCAACAGGCTCTCGGGTCTCTGGCCACTCCGTGTTGGCACCATCCACTTGCATGGCAGCTTCTGGGATGGTAGTGGTATACTCACGTGTGTTCCTGTGCTTTCTGCAGCCCCGCATTTACGCAGCTGACCAAGAAAAAGAAAAGCCTGACTTAACGTTCTTAGGCTCGCAGGCCTCCCTCACTGAGTAATTGTCCTGAGAGCAGTTGCAGACATTAGCACTAATTAGCTAATTTATGTGTGCCTTGTTAGGGCCCCAAATTCAATCTACAAATGGCTGGCAGCTCACATGCAAATGAGTGGAATTCAGTCCCCAGACTTCACGGTTTTGGTTTTTAAAACAGCTCTATAGCCATAGGCCAGCACTGGGTATTTCCTTCTAATCTTCAAAATACTATTTGATTCATTAAGCACCTAATTGCACAGCTCTTAAGGGAAGTTTCTATCAAAAATGCAAAACAACATTCAGCACGCCTGGGCCCCCTCATCACTTCTACAAAGTCAACAACTGCCTGTCTCAACTGTCCTGTTCCTGACCCCTGGCCACTCCCAATTTCTCCACTCTAACTCAGGCCCCTTATGCTTTGGGGAAAGAGCTCTATGCTGTGTGCCAGGATCTGTGAGCTGTGTCCACTGACCAGCTGTGTGTATTGGGTGGTCACCTTGCCTCTCTTAGGCTGCAGTTGTCTCGCCCAAATACAGGAGCAACAGGATGGTGGCTTCTCCTGAAGGAAATGGGAGGTGCTGCTGGGAAGAGGAGTCCAGGGTTGCTGTGAACTTGGGGCTGGGAGATGAAGGACTTCCTCCAGGGACTCTGGAACTTGGAGTTTTGGGAGGATGGGAAGCAGCTCCAGGAACGACAGAGAGTTGATGCTTGCTGCAGGGGTGAAGGGGGATTAACAGCATCCTTGGATGCCATCTTACTTTTGCTGGCAGCTGCAATGAGGGACAGCTTCCAGGGGACACAAAGAGCCCTTGAAGGATTCAGAGCCTTGGAGAAAACTAGCCCCGGCTGACCAGCATCTGTGTGGAGAAGTTCAAAGAGGTGTGTGTGTGCTGCTGTGTCCGACTTTCTGCGACCACACAGACTGTAGCCTGCCAGGCTCCTCTGCCCATGGGATTCTTCCTGGCAAGAATACTGAGTGGGTTGCCATTTTCTTCTCCAGGGGATCTACCTGACCCAGGGATCGAACCCGTGTCTCCTGCACTGCAGGCAGATTCTTCACTGCTGAGCCACCTGGGAAGCCCAACGTTCAAATAGCTTTATTTCTAAAACATCACTGCCATGAAGCCCAGGCCAGCTGACCACAACCTGCAGAGACAACCCTGAGAAACAGCCATGGCCTAGGTGGCAGGCCGCATGGTGAATGGTCCTTCTGGCCTCTTGTATTTTCTCAGACATGAAATGACCATGACTGAGAACCACTAAGGGTTTCTAGATTCATTATTGACAGGACACATTTTTTAAAAGTTCTACTGAAGTATAACTGACAAATAACAGGAGGTATTTTTTTAACAAGTTGTATGTTTGGAGCTTGGAATTGCTTATTTGGACATTAAAAAATAGTTTCTTATTTTCATCCAAGTTGGTGAAGCAAGACTTCTGGTTATTTGAGAGAACTATCCTGCCTTAGTCCTTTCGGACTGCCCTGACATCACACCACATATGGTGTGGCTGGTAAGCACCAGAAATTGCTCACAGTTCTGGAGGTTAGAAGTCCAAGGTTGAATGTTGGCTGAATCAGGATGTGGTGAGAGCCCTCTTCTGGGTGCCAACTTCTCTCTGGACCCTCATATGGCAGAAGGGATGAGAGAGCTCCATGAGGTCTCTCTTATAAGTGCACTAATTCTGTTCCTGGGGGCCTCCACCCTCTGAACCACACACCTCGCCTCCTAACACCATTAGGCTGGGCATAAGGATTTCGACATTATCAATCTGGGGGGAAATGAGCACTCAGACCACAGTGTAGCCTGACCTCTCCAGGCACATCAGCAGTATTGTTCCACGATCCCATGAGCTACCTCCATCCTTTACTTAACTGAACAACAGCCAGCATTACCAAGCACTTGGCCCAGTGTGCCAGGTGCAATGCTAGGCACTTTACAGGCATTACTGTACCTAACACAACATTTCTGCACAGTAGATGCTACGCTTATGCCCACTTTGCACTGAGAAAACCAAGTCTCAAAAACTCTAGGGGCGTACCTTAAAATCACAGACTTTGCAAAGGGTGGAGCTTAGAATGCCACCCCTGGCTGCTTCTCTAGCACCAGCCCCACCTTGAGGTCCTTAACAGTCAGGAACTTGTCTGCCTGCAAGAGACCTTCCCCCAAGCATGAAGACTGGGCACTGGGAGCAGTCAGACTGCAGCAAGGGACACCGCTGGGGGAGGCTTGGAGTTCAACCCTGGACCATTTAGGCAGAACCCACATGTGGTGAAACGTTAAAAAAATCCTTTTGCTGTTCTATTTCTGTTGAAGGATAGACGCAGTTAGACAATACACATGTGTGCTTGTACAAAGGGTGTGAGAGAGATGCTGCTGGGCAAGGGGGGAAAGCAGCAAGCAAAGCCCTCGTGCTTGTTCAGGAACTCCAAAAAGAAAGAATAAAACCTTTTTTTTTTTTTTAAGGAGGCAGAAAAATCTCAAACTGTGAGTGGGAGACTGAAGAAATGAGACGGGTTTGTGGGCTCCTAGATCAGAAAGCAGCACATTCTCACATACAAGTTGGATAGGTTGAAGGACGGGTGGTTGGGCCGTGAGTCGAAGATTCTTTCCAAAAATAGGTCTACCCCAGTCCCCAAGGGTTTCCACAGGCCACCAAGTTCCCCTCTCTAAAACCCTTGCCCAAGGCTCTGACAGGCTCTCCCGGCTGAGGATATGGCCCACAGCCTTGATTTCTGCCAGGGGTGGAAAAGCAGGGGCAGGAGCAGCAAAGGGTGGGTGGAAAGTCAGGAAGGATCATCCAAGTGCAGGTGAGTTTAAAGCAGAGATTCCCCCTGAGGAATCACAGTGATGAAATCTAGGCAAGAGAGGGCCACGGTCAAAGGTCTGTTTACTTTATTATCTTTTTACCCTGAGGAATGTGCCTGCTGGGTTAATGTTTATTTTATTGAATAATCTAGTTTTAGGCATGTCAATAAGAGTCAGTGCTACTTTATAGGAAGAAAATCCAGGTTTGTGGCTATTTCTGATCTCCAGCAAGAGGTCCTTCCTAGGCCCATTAGCACTACTGCCACCTGCTGGTGGATTCCTGTAGAGCAGGGCTGGCAATTTGGGTCGCAGGCTGGAACCCGAGCCCAGGGCTGGAATCGTGGCTCTGCTCACTCGGAGCAGGGTGACTAGTTAGAGTCTCCCTCTCTGAATTTTATTTTCTACCTCTTAGAGATTTTGTGATGATTCAATGAGTTAACATATATATAATGCATGGTGCATAGTATATGTGTAATAAACTATTAGTTAGTCTTAAGAATTCAATATCCCTGTGGGGTCCTCTTCTCATTACCATCTTGACCCAAGCGAAGTTACAGAAGGCATGGCCCCACATCGGTGACTGAATCAGAGGCTGAGGCATCAGCGGGCTAGGCCAAAACTAACAGGCGAAATGTAACAGGAATAAAGCTCTCAATTACATTTACTGTCCACCAAGTGCATAAATGTGGGGGATGCCTGGTCGACAAAAAAAGACCAAGCCTAAAACACTGAGCAATTTTAAGAACACATAGCTCAACCACAGCCAACTGGGTGACTCCACACTCAAAATTCTAATTTGATCAATAGCCATGAAGGAACAACAGATATGACAAGCCTTTAAAACGTTCATATACCCTGACCTCATAATTCCACTACTAGGACTCTGAGCAGAAGAAATAAGAAGAGAGAGTTGTATACAAAAATTTCATTCCAGTGACATTTATAAAAGTGAAAAATTAGATACAATCAATGTTCAATAATAGAGGACTAGGTAATTAAATCATGGTTTATCCATATGTAGTCCTTAAAAATTAAAGGGAAAAATCTCATCATGTAAGTTGGAATGGAGGGAGGACCATGGTATAAATAGAAAGAGGCATAAATACTGATAAAAAGCATCAATAAAAAAAAAAAGCATCAATAAAGATGCACGCAATGAGAGCATCAAATTGTATATGGCATCGACTGACAAAACTATGGGGAGAAATTGACAAGTTCAGCATTTGAAGTAGATTCTAATATACCTCTTTCAGTAGCTGATCAAGCAACCAAAAAACAACCTGTAAGGATAAAGGGCTGAACTTCACAATTTGGAAATTTAATAAAAACACTGCAGAGTACATTACTCCCTGTAGCTGAAGCAAACATGTCCTTTTCAAATGCAGACTTGACCCCCACTCCCTAACCCTCCCCACCCCCATGGAGAAACCAGCAATTTCAGCATCTGATGCTAAAGTCTAAGAACAGGGGGTCTGGGAAGCCGGAGGCTCTTTGACTTGGGGCACAAAGATCGCCCACAGGAGGTTGTGGCTGAGACGAGTTGTCAGGATGGTTCTCTAGATAGAGAAGATGGGCTGGGAGCCCATGCAGGAGAGGCACCAGGTCCCCCGGTCCTGAGGCAAACTAAAGCAAATGAGCTCAGGGAGTTGCAGAGGGCAACCCTTGCAGTAACACCAGCTCTCTGTCATGACTACCCAGGCCCCACCAGAAGCTATGGTTCAGTTTCCACCTCTAAGAGAAGACGGGGGTCTTCAGTTACTTCCAAGCAGGGCCATGTCCCCCAAAGAGGAACATGAGCTGGGCCTGAAAAGAAACCATTGGAGCTCAGGTGTCAGGCAGGTTTGGCGAGCTCACCACAAGCGGGAAGGTCACAGGACTCCTGTGGCTCTGCCAACCACCAAAGGAACCCATTGCCCACCAGGGGGATCCCTGAAAAGCCTTAGAGGCCTCCCTGCAGGCTGGGCCAGGTAAAGGGGGAGCCACAGCTTCCAGGCCTGGTCCCCCCAGCTGTGTGACCCAGATCACCCATCGTCCTCTGGGGCTCAGGCCACCTGTTAAACACAGCTATCACTGGCCTTCTGCCCACCCCCCAGGGTGTCACATACACAGGCTCAAGTTAAGGAAGGAACTGGAGAGGTGTTTGCAACAGTAACCGTCCAAAGTCTGTGTGTGGTTGAAAGGCAGTGTTGATCCCAAACACTCATTCAGCCAATTGCTTTCCCATGTTCTCTCCACAAACTGCTCTCCATGTGCCCCCTGACCTGGTGTGGGGGCCTGCCTTATCCCCTTTCCAGTCCCTGTCCCTGGCTACTGAGCAAGTGGTGAGACGTGAGAGCCAGAGAGGTCTGGTCAAGCCACCCAGGCCCACTAGCTCAGGAGACAGAGCTAATACAGGAGGGGAGGAACCCTGCCCAAGTTGAGAATCTGCTGTGTGACTGGGAGCAAGTCACTTCCCCTCTCTGGTCACGTTTCCTCATTTCTAAATTGACGGGAAATCATCTCCAAGCTCATTTCTTGCTGAAGATTCTGGGATCCTATCATTGGAAGAACTGGGTCTGTTTCAAAGGTCAGTCAAGTAAGTTCTTAATTAGAGGGTATCATTCCCTCCATTGACTTACCAGGGCTGCTGACAGGTGGAAGCAGCAGAAGTGGGACTCCCCGAGTCTCTGCTGAGCCGGACTGGGAACTAGACCTCTAAGGGGCTGTTGCCAGACCAGGTACCAGGTTCATTTTGCTCCCCACTCAGCCAAAACACTGAGGTGCTGAGGTTTACAGCAGAGAGGGGGCTTGTTCACAAGGCAGCCAGGGGCGAATAAGCCTCACATGTACCTCCCCACAGGCAAGGGGCTCAGGGCACTTAAGGAATAAAGAATAAAGATGCAGGGTAGCCTGAGGCGTGGGGAGCATGGGGAAAGGTGAGGTAACAGATATTCTGCACAGGTGTCACTAGGCTACAAGCATCAGCACATAACTGGCAAATGCAGGCACCACGCACCACCTGAGGGTGGTTGCGAGCCCTCTGCCATCAAAGGTCACTGGGCAGACACTCATGCACGCTGTTTCAGGGTCGGTGGTCCTGTCCAGTCTCAACCGGCTCAGCTCAAACTAGATGCAACAGACTCCAAGTTCCTGGAAAATAACTCTGGCAAACATCTTACTGTTTTAGGCTACCTGCTGCATGGAGGACGTGCAAGCCTTTTGTAGATAACGTTGACTAGTAAAGGCAGGTGACATGGAATTTTGACTAATGGTTACCCACGGTTTCAGGGCTGCACTGGGGCCAGTGTTCTTCGGTCATCCCCACCTGACCAACACAGCAACATGGGGAACACTGGTACCTCTATCAGGCCTAGTCCTAAGAGAAGCCAATCCTTTACCTGGGGGTATGCATGTATCTATACCTAAAGATACAGAGAGAAACTTGAAACCTCTCTCTCTCTCTCCCCCCCTCTCTCCCCCCTCTCTCTCTCTCTCTATATATATATATCTCCCCTGGAAGAGGGCATGGCAACCCACTCCAGTATTTTTGCCTGGAGAATCCCTATGGACTGAAGAGTCTGGTGGGCTACAGTCCATGGGGTTGCACAGAGTCAGGCACAACTGAAGTGACTTAGCACATATATATATGTGTGTGTATGTGTGTGTGTATATATATATATATATATATGAATATATAGTGAATCCAGAAAAGTAGAATTATGTGATACAACATAGGTTTGGTGGTTAAAGAATCTTCCTGCAATACAGGAGACCTAGGTTTGATCCCTTGGTTGGGAAGATCCCCTGGAGAAGGGAATGGCTACCCACTCCAGTATTCCTGCCTGGACAAGTCCATGGACATGGTGAGCTACAGTCCATAGGGTCACAGAGCTGGACAGGACTGAGCGACTCCCTCTTTCTTCTTTTTGGTTCCTGAGCGCTTTTAGCGGTGTAAGGGAAACAGGGACCTGGCTCACAGTGGTGACCCTCAGTTGGCTGACGGGTAACGAGTGGTGTCTCAACACCAGCTAGGAGCAGCCTTCCTGTATCCTGCTTACACTGGGTGAACCTCTGCAGGGTCATACTTATTTCTGGGTCCTAAGTTTTGAGAAGGATACTTCAAATCAGAGGTTGACAAGTAATATTAGCTCAGGTGGGTCAGAGTCTGGAAAGCACATGAGTGATGGCTGAAAGAACTGGGCATTCAGAGTCTAAACGGGAACACAGGTTAACACAGAAATAGAGTTGAGTTTTTACCAAAACCGAAGTAGAAGGAAGAAAGATTAGTTACCATGGTCATGCCCATATCCACACATACGGTTTCGTACTTGGGTCTCCGTTCATTCAGGCTGCTCCCCACAGTGTTCATTCCATCTATTTGCTAACATCCCCCAAACCCATGTTCGGCTAAGACTCTTCTGGAGCTTCTGACCTGTATATCTAACTCCCTCTAACTCCCTCCCTCCTCACCTCGACCTGGTTGTTCTCATCATACAAAGCTCCACATGTCCTAAAGTGAACTCTTCACCACATCCATGACCATATTTGGAAGGGCTTCAACTTTTATGGGCTGCATTTTTATTGACCATATCTGGAAGGCAAAGAAGGGTATGGAATGTGTCATTTATAACTGAACTCCACTGTGGTGGTTACCATTTGCCTCTATCCTTAGAATGAAGTGTTTTCAACTTGGTTGCTCATCAGAATCTCCTGGGACATTTTTAGAAAATGCAGATTTTTTACCCCAGGCCCCACCTGAAATTCCATGAATCAGAATCCCAAGAATTTTTTTTTTCTTCAAATTTTGACTCCCACTAATGAGATCAACAAAAGTCAACTATGCTAATTAACAATTCATAAATATCAACACTGAAAATTTCTTTCTCACATTTATTATAGTCAGTAGGAAAGATCAGGGATTGATTTTGAGGGAATGAATGCCTTGGCTCTTATCACCTCCTTTAACCAGAAAACACACCGCTCAACCATTCTCTTAAAATTTAGCAACTCTGGGAAGAATTATTCACTTGATGCCTCCAGAAAGAATCTGCCTTTCATCTGGCCTGAGCATCAGGTGCTTGATCGCACAGTATTAATTTCTTCTCACAGTAATTCTGTCCTTTGGAGCAACTCCCAAATCACTAACTGCCCCCACCCACTCCAAACTGGAAGCTCAAGGGCAGGAAAAGAAAGGGCAGAGCCAGGACAGGCACTGAAGGTGCCAATGCTCATGCGGGCCCACACCATCTTTCAGTGGCCTCCCATGCTGCCCCGTCGCCCTGAGTTTCTGGCCTCAGACTTGCTTCTCCTGATAAGAATCTATCATTTTTGAGCCTTGATGCACTGCTGGCTACCTTTCTGTGCTTTTGATAGCTTTTCCCTTTGAATAAACAAAATATAGCTATGCTCAACTTGTGGGTGGGCTTCCCTTGTGGCTCAGTTGGTAAAGAATCCGCCTGCAATGCGGGAGACCTGGGTTTGATCCCTGGGTTGGGATGATACCCTGGAGAAGGGAAAGGCTACCCACTCCAGTATTTGGGCCTGGAGAATCCCATGGACTGTATAGTCCATGGGGTCGCAAAGAGTCAGACATGACTGAGCGACTCTCACTTTCACCTTGTGGGCAGGGGGGTGGGTACAGGTAAAATGTAAGCAGTTCTAAATGGTAGGTCATTGCCAAATTATTTTAAAATCAGCATGGGGACGTAATCAGACATGAATGTGCTAGAATATACCTCCCTTCCCATGTCAGCTGCTCCCTGGTTAATGTATACACTGCTCCCCACTCTTAATCCTTTTGACCTGTGCCCCATCTTTTTCTCTGCTTCTTATACATTAGACGAAAGAAGCAATTATTTTTACATTTTTATTACACATGTTCTGAATTAGCTACTGACTCACATTACTTCTCTTTTCTTCATCTTGTCACATACAGGAGCGCAGCATTTGCACACCAAGCCGAGTCTGTAACAAGCAGGAAGTGTACTTCACTGCGATGACTGGAAACCATCACTTATGACATCATCTACAGTAAGTGGGGAGGGGCAGATGTGGACATTGCCGTTTCATGTCAGTATACTGCAGCCATATTTTGCTGATAGCCTAATTCCTGATACTTCTTTAATTTTCTTTTAGTTACAATTCCTTTGGAGCCACTTCTGGAGAGATGTGTGTTCTCACTTTTATCACTCATATCCATATTCATTTCTAGTGTATTCTACTGTCTACCGGGAGAAGGCAATGGCACCCCACTCCAGTACTCCTGCCTGGAAAATCCCATGGACGGAGGAACCTGGTAGGCTGCAGTCCATGGGGTCGCTAACAGTCGGACATGACTGAGCGACTTCACTTTCTCTTTTCACTTTCATGCATTGGAGGAGGAAATGGCAACCCACTCCAGTGTTCTTGCCTGGAGCATCCCTGGGACGGCAGGGCCTGGTGGGCTGCCGTCTATGGGGTAGCAAAGAGTTGGACACGACTGAAGCAACTTAGCAGCAGCAGCATACTGTCTACCACATGTACCAACTTTGATATGGTTGGTTCCTATGGGGTCATGTTGTCTGAGGCAGTGATTACTGTTATTTTCCTTTTGGTCACAAAGCAGTTTGGTATATAGTGATAATTTTTCACAAATATTATTCCTATCATCTGCAGGTATTTAACTATTAATTTAAAATTAAATAGTACTTACATTCAATTTCCTATAATAAACCATAATGGTAAAGAAGAATGTATAACTGAATCACTTTGCTGTACAGTAAAAATTGACACATTCTAAATCAATTATACTTCAATAAATTTTTTAAAAATTAAATAGTGTTTAAAGATTTACAATATAAAATAAAATTAGAGTATGGATGGAATGTGATTGGCCATGTCTGTAATTGTTGGGGCTGGTTGAGGGGTACATGGAGATTCACTGTACTTTTCTCTATACTTCTGAGTATGTTTGAGAATTTCCACAATACAGTGTTTTTAAAAAAAAAAAAAAAAACGGTTTATGACAAAAATAGCTGCCCCTTATTTCACCTTCTACCTATCCTCTATTCTTCAGTCCCTTCACTTCTTTTTGCCATTTCTCTGGACATTTATCTTTGTATTTTTTAACAATGCTTCTGGTGCTGTGTCTTGATTTATCAACATACTAGGTTAACTATTTGGCATGCTTAATCTCTCCTCCCAAACCACCATTACAGCGGTTAGCACCATGTCTGGATAAGCTCTTTGTCAGGTTTCCATTATTGTAATTATGTAAATATTTTAACTTCAGAGCCATGTAGTATATTCTGATTATGATACTCTTCCTGCAAAACACTCCTTTTCTTCCTGAATATTACAATAGACTTGTTTTTATTGCTTAGTTTTCTGTGTCTAACATCCCACTCCAACGGTTCCACATACTACATTCCACATTTGTCAGATCTACACAGAAGCCTACAATTCCAACTTTTCCCCAGCCGTTCTTTCTCCTGGAGCTCTCCATCTCTGGCTTCCCAACGGACAGTGCCCTCCTGGGACTCCTTCTGGTTGTCTTCTGGGCATTTCTGTCATCTACCTTCTATGCTGGATCTCCTTTTTCTGTATCCCATGTCTTCCAGGTCAATGCTCCTGCTTTGGTGAACCACATCCTCTGATAGCTTTTTGAGAATAAGTGTATAGGAAGAGAATTTTTTGAAACTACATATCCAAAAATGTCTTTGTTCTGCCTCACATGTGATTGACGGTTTGGCTGTCAAGCTGGAAATAGTTCATCTTTAGAATTCTGAAGCAATTACTCTTTTCTTTTTGGAGACTTTGCTATTGAGAAGCCTGATGCTATGATGATAGCAATTCTCTGGATATTAACTGTTTCCTGGAATTTTCTATTCATCTGAAATTTCATAGTAATGTGCAATGGTGCTCTCCTCATTATATGAAGAGTCAGGTCCTGGGCGTCTACTTGCTCTTGCCCCACCTTTAACTCTACACCCATTCATTCGGTTTCCTCTAATTCCTGAGTCTTACATTCTGCTGTGCAAATTAGCTTGCTTCTCATTAGCAGCCCCCACTATAAGCATGTATTATTAAGTTTCAGTTGTCAACATTTTGCTTAGTCAATTAACACTTCTCCATCTTTTTATTCTTCCAAACTTTTGTGATTTTGTCAACATTTCTTGTGCACTGTTGTCTCTTCTGTTCCCTGTGTCTTTAATGGTACTCAAAAAAAAATTTTTCCCCTTACTGCCATTTTAGAGGAATGGTGAAGGTGCAAACATAAACCAAAAGTACAGTGTAAATCACTCTATTTAATAGCAAGTCTTCCACAATATTTGATGAATGCCTCATAAATGTTATTTTTATCACTATAAAATTTGTTTTTATGTAATTATTATCCATTACTCATCTTTATCATTAAAGCTTCACACAGAATTTGCTTTTGATATAAACTTCCAAACTTGACATAGTACTAAAAAGTTGCTATTATCTAATTTTCTTTTTTTTTTGTATAATTGCTAAATTTTTGTATATTTTCTAAATAACTGAACCAAAATATATCTGTTTGGCCAGGTCATTGGCCTAATAGCTAGTGATGTCCAATATAATATAAATATATGCATTTAAGGGTGACCAGTAGCACTGCCAGTATCTGGGAGCTTGTTAAGAAATGCAGACTCTCAGGCTCCACTCTATAATCTATACAATCAGAATCTGTGTTTTAACTAGATCCCCAAGTGATTCACAAATACGTAAGTTGGAGCACTAGTCTAGTATTTCACCAGATCCCGCTTCTCTCTCATGTCTCCACTCCCTGTCCCCACTTCCAGAAGTACCCATGACATTTTCCTTTCAAATACCTTACAGTCTGAGTATGATGCAAGTTACCTTTTCTATCCCTCTGCCATCCTCATGGGTCTGTCCCAGAGGGTCTCCTCCAAGTCTCTGCTCCTCCAAACGGGAAAAGCCTTGAAAAGTACAGGCTCTAGAGCCATGTTATTTGGGTTCATTTAAACTCTGACTCTAGCAGTTACTATATATGGGACCTTGGGTCAGCACACTGCCACACTGTGCCTCAGTTTTAGGTGTAGAATGAGTAGCATTTTCATGCATGTTAGCTATTATGCTCTGCAATCAAGGCCTTAATAACCGAGTATTTAGGAATTTCTCCTCGTCTTCTGCTGATGCTGCTTGTATCACACGATGGTTTATTCATTTGGACTTCTGCTACTGAATCAACTAGTTCCACCTTCATCTGGGGATGATTTTATAAAATTTGCTGAATCAACAGATTCCCCAGACTTTTTGGACTTGTGGAGTGTCCACCTGGTGAACATACGTGAATGAATTTCCTGTTATAAGCTTTACGAATGAGGCATCAATCTTCTTCAAGGTTCAACAATATTCAGAGAAAAGTGAGCACAGGGAACAATCTGGGAAGGAGACAGTTGAAGGGAGAAAGCCAGAGAATTTCAGCATTGGTGGGAACAAAGGGGGAAATGGGGGCATGTATTGTCTAGTGAGGAGGTGTCTAGTGATGAACTTAACTTTCCCAACATTAGATATGATGTTAGCTGTAGGTTTTCCACAGATGCACTTTATCAAATTAAGGTTTCTTCTATTCTTAGTTTCTTCAGAGCTTTAAGTCATGAATCAGAGTTGAATCCTGTCAAATGTCTGTCTGCATGTATTGAAGTGATCATGAAGGATTCCTTTATTTTGTTAACAGGATAGATTATAGTAATTGACTCTTCTGATTTTAAAATGACCCCGCATTCTGAGATAAACTACTTGGTCATAAGGTATTATGCTCTTTATTTATTGCTGGATTCAACTAGCTAATAGTTCAATAATTTTTGTGTCTATGTTCATGATATATATTGGAATGTCCACTTTCTTTCCTTGAAATGTCTTTGGCTAGTTTCGCTATTGGGGTAATACTTGTTCTCATTTTTTTTTTTTTTAATTGGGGAAGTATTCCCTTTACCCCTATTTTCTGAAAATCTGTGTAGAATTAAAGCTTTTTATTCCTTGAGTTCTTTTGTATGAAAATTTCTGATATTTTCTTTAATATTAAAACTATTCACATTTTCTGTCTTGTGTCAGTTCTAGTAAGCTGTATTTTTCAAGAAATTTGATGACTTTAATTTATTGGTTTACATTTGTACATAACATTCCTTATTATCCTTTTAACGTCTGAAAGATCTAAATAACATTCTTGATTTCATTCCTGATAGGGATAATCTGTCTTTTAGGTTTTTCCATCATTTTGCTAGAGGTTTAATTTTATTAATACTCTCAAAGACCAACTTTTGGCTTTGTTAACTGTATTACCTGTTTTCAATATCACTGATTTTTGCTCTTGCTTTTAATATTTCTTTGTTCTACTTACTTTGAATTTTATTGGCTCATTTTTTTCCCTCTAGTATGCTCTTTTAAAGCTATAAAAGTAAGGAAGGAAGTACAATTTTACTGATTTGGCCTTTTGTTAGTTTATTTCTCTGGATTATTACATAAAAAAAAATTTTTCTAAAAATTTTTTAGGTAAATATTTCCAGGATAATCAGTAAATTCTACCATGAAGAGAGTATGCATGTAAATATAAAAAATGATTATAAGAATATACAAAGCCTAGCTAGCATTCCTGTTATATAACCCTCGGCTTTTCATTCCATTCTGAGCTGGGTATGTGTTTATTCTAAAGATGCTTGAATTTTAAGAACTCTCAGTTCCTGTTTTGGATGCTATGTTGTAATTACCAGTGACTCATTCATCAAGTTTTTGGATATAAATGAAGGTGAGGTATGACTTCAGTTAATTTTAATGCTCTGACTACACTAACTGCATCACTGGTACACTGTAAAGATTAAATTTTCCTCCGTTATGAAGTATTTACATTTATGTAATAAGTCTTCTCTAGTTATTGCTCATACAAGCTTTTTATATTTATCTTTGGAGATCTATCTCCCCTTTAAATAATTCATTTTTGAGTTCTAGTTTTTAAATACTGAAAAGGGTAAATGCACACAGGTGGCGCAGTGGTAACGAAATCTGCCTGCCAGTGCAGGAGATGTGGGTTCAATCCCTGGGTCAGGAAGACCCCCTGGAGAAGGAAATCCCACAGACAGAGCCTGGTGGGCTACAGCCCATGGGGTCTCAAAGAATTAGACACGACTGAGTGAGCACACACGCACATACAATAGTACCAAAAATGATTTTCACATAAAACCTTTAAGAGTTCTTTTTAAAGGAATTATTGTACTATCAAGTGAAACTTTTTCAAACTCAATCCATCAAGATATTCCTACTTAAATACACATACAATCAAATGAATATTTGTGTATTTCAGAGATGATAAAATATTTTTGCTAATTTATCTCAAAACATAGATATCAGTGACCTTCTCAAATTAGGTCAGGTAGTAGAAAAAAAATCTAATGCTTTTTTTCTTGGTTGTGCTGGGCCTTCAGTGTTGCTTGGAATTGCTCCTGTTGCAGTGAGCAGGCTTCTCATTGCAGTGGCTTCTCTTGTTGTGGAGCATGGGCTCTAAGTGCATGGGCTTTAGTAGCTGCAGCACAGGAGCTCATTAGTGGTGGCTCACAGGCTCTAGAGCGTGCAGGCTCAGCAGTTGTGGCTCATGGATTAGATGCTCCAAGGTATGTGGAATCTTCCCAGACCAAGTATCGAACCTGTGTCCCCTGCACTGGCAGGCAAGATTCTTATCCATTGTACCACCAGGCAAGTCCTCTAATGCATTTTTTCTTTTAGCATAAGGTTAGGTTGGAAGAAAAGGCTTTTGATTTTAAAGGCCAAATGGAAAGCTATTTTATTTCGTGAGCCAAGAGAGGATACACTTCAGTGGGATGAAAAGTGTACCTACCAAGATGACTTTTGCTTCTAACAATTTTATCTTTTTTTTAAAAAAGGTAAAAATTTAGAAATCATATATCATTTCATAATCTTATTTTTAAGAAATCCAACATTTTGGCATAAGACAAATGTATACAATTAAAGAGTTGACTCATTGGAAAAGACTCTGATGCTGGGAGGGATTGGGGGCAGGAGGAGAAGGGGACGACAGAGGATGAGATGGCTGGATGGCATCACTGACTCGATGGACTTGAGTTTGAGTGAACTCTGGGAGTTGGTGATGGATAGGGAGGCCTGGCGTGCTGCAATTCATGGAGTCACAAAGAGTCGGACACGACTGAGCAACTGAACTGAACTGAACTGAAACTCTTCAAAACACAGTATGGCATATATTATTTTTCCACAGGGCATCAGATACTAATAGATATAGACCACTTTGTTAAATAACAAAAATCATATGAAAATCAACACAGTACTTCATTTATTTACTGTATAAGTCTGGCAAACAGCACAAAAATTCAGCAACATTTCAAACATGTAAAAAAGTCAAATGTTGAACAGTACTGAAAAAATTTTTTTACATAATTAGTAATAATGAGTACACATGTAGAGTTCTGCAAAGCTAGCAAATTCCAAGGGTGCTTGGCTTCTGAACATACACCACAAAAACACATACACAAAAGCAATATAATTTATCTTTATAAAAATTACAGCCAAGCAATAAAAAAGGATGATAATAATGAAGATACCAATACATATGTTCACTACATATATCTTATACATTGAAATGCTACATCTTGTACCCTGAAATGTCATGTATAGAGAGCCAAGCAGAGTAAATTTAGGCTCATCACTGAGGTTAAGAATTATTTAAGAATTTAATGCTTGTATATGTAACATACTCAAAACTTTCTATATAGCAATTCCTAGATTATAACAATGTATTCCACTGAGAAGTTGAGTCTTCTTTGTTGGCAGTATAAAATTTTTGACCACATCAAAATTCTGGTAAAACACACACTGAAGGCATTGTCTAGTGTATTAATGTTCATGGGCATTAATGAACGTAGGAGAAATTCTTAGATTTCACACTAAATTTCAGCTGAGCTTTGTCAAACCAAACAGCTCAACTGTAAGGCAAGAAAAATTAACCCTCTCTGATAGATTAGTGGGCCTTACCACATAAAGATAAGAATTCAGTCTTAGGGAAAGACTCCCTACATAAGCAAATATCAAACAGTGGGCACTGAAATGAACTTCTAGAAATGATCTAACATCTTGATACTCAGACACTGGTTCAGAAGCAACAATCTGTTGGTATATTTTATCTAATTAACATTTTACAATCAGCACCAGTCCCCAAAACCTCAAATTATAATATTTAATCTTCATTAAAATACATCCTTTTGTGCTATATTAATATAACTATTAATATAATCAAATTAAGGAAAGTCGAACTTAACGCAACTTACTATATATTTTTGTGTATGCAGGGTAACAATCTTTTTATTTACTTGTGCTTCTGTTTTGGGGTATTTTGATTGAAGAGAAATTCATTTCACAGGATTACATCTTGCTAAAGCATTCTTTAGCATTGGTCCAAACTTGAATTCCCTTTTAAAACAAACAAACGGAAAAAAAAAAAAAGCCCCCAAAACCTTAAAATGTAATTTTGGAAGGATTTTGAAAGCCCAAGTACTTGGCTTACTGGTATGTTAGATTTCACCTTTCGGAATAATCAATAACTCCAACAAACAGAATACTTTTTCTGGCAATGGCTAATGTAAGTCAAAGTGAAATACTTCTGAAAAAAGTAATAGAATCATTGTATGAGCCTATCTTCAAAAAAGAGACAGAATGCCTACTTCTTTCTGAAAGACTCATTTACTCCTATCATATACTCATATCATTTCTACTTATAAAACAAGTTTTGCAATATCTGAAATGAAAAACTTGATTAGTCTAACAATTAAATATAATTTAATGAACTATTAATTAACCTAATAACCAATATTTTGATAAAAAGTTATAAACTCCCTCTCAATGGTTACAGCAGGCTACTTAGCAAAAACTAACACGTTATTATATACCTAATAGGCTTAAACAAAAACACATGTTTGTAAAAAATGTAACAGTAAAATCTATAAAGTGGTAGAAGGTATGTTTTCAACAAACAAGATATATACATATATATCTCTTGTTTATATATATATATTCTCTAATAACTTCTAATTTATGAAGAATATTTTAATACTTATACATTAAAGTTTATCAATATTTACTGAGGCTTTGAACAATAGGAAAAAAATCAATCTTTTTAGCTTTTTTTCCTCCCTGATGGAGCACAAAAGAAAAACAAAACCGCACAATCCTTTAAAACGTCCCAGATTGCCTTACTAAATGATTTACTGAGATAAAGCATGCTGAATCGCTCAATAAAGTGAGAAGCACTAGAGAAAGGTAAGGCACCAGTACTGACTGGTAATCACACAGGCAGCACTGGGGCTATGAAAATGAGGTTAAGGAAGATTATACATGTTGTTCTTACAACATCGTTTTAGAAAAATTTCCATCACTGCCAAAACACTTATTTTAACCAGAATAAGCCTCAGTGTTCATACCTTATATGATAGGTGTAAGTGACATGTTTATTAATACACACTTTCATGTGTATCTTTTCAAACTCATTTGTATACATCCAATCATTTAAAAAATACACACTTTCCTCTTCCCCACAAAAACAGGATTGCATTATACGCACTAGTGTGTAGCTTGTTTTCTCATCTGCCGTCCTATTAGGACATCTTATTAGGACAGTGCATGTGAGATCCATCTTATTAGGACAGTGCATGTGAGATCCATCTTGTCTTTTCTAACAATGAATACTCCATTAGCTACTACTTTATCCAGGCCCTAACGTTTAGACCATTTTCCAATGAAAGTATGTATCGCTATTAGGAATGGTATTTTACTGCCCTGTTCAAGAATATCACATAACCATATAATGCTTTTAGTACATATTTTCAAATACAAGTAATAAATAGGGCATACAAATTTGAAACTTCAGATGAGTGGAGACTTGGTAATTAAGATTCTGATTATGACATTTCTTTCAAAATTAAGTAGAGAAACTGGGAAACATTCTGGAAAAGAATGGACTTTAAAAATGAAAATGATATATACTTTGTTCCAAATAAGAAACTGATTTTAAAGAAATTTGCCAGCACTTCTGAATATACTGGTACCTTCACTGAAACCAAAACCTACCTTTTTGCACATACTGATCTGCATGACTGCGTAGCTTATGAGGGCCTCCTTTAAATCATGGTTCTTTTGTTCTTTGAAGCGTTCAATATCAGCCCAAGCATTTCTGACAAACTCTCTGAAATAAAGGGTATAGTCATCATTATTATTCGTATTTAAATTAAGTAAACTATATATTAATTCAAATAAACACTTCTCATCTGAGTTGGGTTTTTGTCTATAAAGTGAGAGAAAAAGCAGACAGTCATACACTCTTCTATAATTTAATAGTCTCTTTTACCACAAATTCCAGCTTCAAATTATTCCTATAAAAAAGATGTAAATGGCTCCTTGAACCAACTTATAAGCCAACAGATGCCACATGAACTTACCTGCCTGGAGTCACTGCAAAACACACAGTCTTTTCAACAAGATGGATTACGTATTACATTTATCATGTATTTACTTTAAATGAGAACTAAAGTTTTAAAAATTCTGAGAGCCACTTGTCTTTTTAACTCTGTTCTTGAGTTTATAAGCCAACAGATGCCACATGAACTTACCTGCCTGGAGTCACTGCAAAACACACAGTCTTTTCAACAAGATGGATTACGTATTACATTTATCATGTATTTACTTTAAATGAGAACTAAAGTTTTAAAAATTCTGAGAGCCACTTGTCTTTTTAACTCTGTTCTTGAGTTTACTTTGACTTACTTGACACCAGCAGTTTCAAAAATTAACAAAACCACCTCCAAATCAGTGAAACTCTTGGTCTGCCTTGATTTACTCAACAACTATCAGACAAAAACAACATGAAAAATGGGCCCAGAAGTAATGGCAGATCTCTGAGAACTGAATTTCTAAAAATATTTATGGAATAATTATATTCTAAGCCATATGCAAGGTGCTGGGACACAAAGATGAAGAAGACACAATCACTGACTTTGAAGGGTTCGTATAGCCAGAGACAGTCACACTGTACAAACTGCCACGGGATAAGGGTATGAACCAAGTGCTGTGACAGCCTGTGAGAAGGCTTAACAAAGGAAGCAGTTCAAGAGCTGGGCATTGCAGAATGATCAGGCTTTTAACTGACAGAAAAGAGCAGAGGAAATATGCAAAGGATAGAAATCATGTAAAGTGCAAAAAAATAATATTATGAAGTTTAAACACTTCCTTCTTCCTCTTTCCCCCAACACTAACACAAATCCTTCTATGTAACATGATTTTTGATTACTCAAGTTTCTTAGGAATATTCAATCACTGTATTTTAGAAGATGAGGCTACATCCAGGGACACTGATGAAGCTAGGAATGGTTATAAGCCACCTGCCACAGAGCCTATAAGTCTAGCCATGTTAAACACCCCAGCATTTTTACCTGCCTTCCAGATTTTTAGACTTAAGTTGTTGTTCTCCTTCCTTTATTTGTTCTTCTAGCATCTTTATTCTGGCTTCTCTCTGCTCTGGAGTTTCTTGACCGAAGAGCTTGGTAGTCATTCCCTTCAAAGAAAATGTTCTCACAGTCTAAGATGAAACAGAAACAGATGAATGGATAAATAACATCTGTACACTGAATATTTTTCAGTCTTAAAAAGGAAGAAAATTCTGACACACGATCCAATATGGATGAACCTTGAGGACACTGTGCTAAGTAAAATAAGCCAGTCACAAAAAGACAAATACAGTACAAGTCTTCTTACATGAAATATCCAGAGTAGTGTAACTTACAGAGACAGAAAGTGGAATGGTGACTGCCAAGGGCTAGGTAAAGAGGGAAATTAATAGTTGATATTTAGTAAGTATAGAGTTTCAATTTTGCAAGATGAAGAGTTCTGCAGGTTGGCTGCACAACCATATGAATGAACTTACTACTACTGAACTTGAAAAATGGTTAAAATAATAAATGCTATGTTCTGTATATTTTATCACAATTTTTTTTTTAAAGAGGAAATAGCCATTTCCCCCTAACTCAGACAGAAGACCACAAACCATACAACCAGGGGGCTACTATTAAGGCTTATGATACTAGAGATGCTGAAGAATCGAAAAAGGAAAAATTTTAACTGAGCTTCTTCATCATATGGAAAACTTCCAGGTGAAATACTAGGCAAGTTATTTATGTCAGGAGTCATATTCTTTCAATTACTCTGTGATCATAAAAAATGGATAAAATTCAACAGGCAACAATGAAAATAAACCAAACTGAAAAAACCATTTAAAATCTGCATAACTCACACTAAAACTTGGTTATCTATTAATAAAACAGAATGCCTACACCCAAGCCTCAAACTTCACCATCTCCTCACTCTCTGGAGTTTACTGAAGAAAATGCTTTTCCCTGCACATGCAGGAGTAGAGGACCAAGCTCCCTGAAAATGGACTGGAAATTTCCCCTGGATTTTAAAAATAAATCAAGCCAGTGCGTACCTGCTTCATGGTGAAAGGTCTTTCCCCACCTATCTTTATGTGGGTAACCCACAAGCACTTTTAAAAGTACAGGACTTGTTAACTATGAGATGACTTATAAGCAGTGGCACTGTCACGGCCTCATTACTTCCAGATTGTGTGCCCTCACCACGACAGCTTATTTATTCCAATGAAACAGCTGGACAGTAGAAAGCTGATTATAAAAATGATCTAAGTCTAATACAGTAAGATACAAAATTTTGTTCACAAGTACTCACTGTAAGGATTCAAGAATAAAGTACACAAAAAGCTCTCTGTTAGGAGAGAGGCAATGATTCTAACAGGGCAGTTTTTCAAGTTAACTAAAATTTCTATAATGTAAGTGATAAAATTAAATCTTGCAAAGGTCATTATTTCAATCCCAAAGAATAATTTTTTTTTCACTTAGACTTAATCAGAAAAGAGATGGTTCTTATTATACAGTGCAATTTGGCAAAATTTCTTATAACACTATATATGTTTTAATGGCTTACATTTTTTTTAAGACTTAATTTTTTAATTTAATTTTTGGCCACCACCATGCAGCATATGGGACCTTAGTTCCCTGACCAGGGATTGAACTCGTGCTCCCTGCAATGAAAGCACGTAGTCTTAACCACTGGACCATCAGGGAAGCCCCTAGTGGCTTATATCTTTTTATGTCAAGATCACAACCAAAAGAATTATACAGTTGTCCACAAATTACTCCCCTTGAAAAGCTACAGGCATCCTGCAGCCCATTTCACTTAAGGGTCATTATAATACCAAAGACCCAAACAGAAAACAGCTCACCCCAGTTGCCAGTTCCTCACACTGCTGCTTCTTGGATGCTAGGTCCTGAGCAGCCATCTCCAAGTCATACTGCATAAGTTCATGTTTCCTGCACACAGCCCTAGGAGAAAAAAAGTGCTGCCATTTAATTTTTGTGGCCTCTCTAATTATTAACATGTTAAATTTTTCCTCAGCGGGTATAGTGGAGGCATTCATATCTTACTATGGTCAGAACTTTTATATCTAGAAATTTTAAGCTTACAATGTAGTACCCCAATATTAAAAATTTAATCTAGCAGAACCTAAGCATAAATACTTTATATTTTAAATCAAAAAAGGTTGTTTTCCAGATACTTGCAAAAGTTTTTTCAATAAACATACTGTTATCACATACATTTTTTAAAAAAGCTTTTTTTGTACAGCACTGGAATTAATGCTATAATCTCACATAACAACTGAGTATTATTTAAAAAGATTATCTCAAAATTTTCTACTTAGAAATGTCTATTAGTTTTTATTATCATAAAAGTAATCCATGCTTACTAAAAAAAAAAAGATTCTAATACAGGAATGTACTAAATAAGTTTTAAAAACACTTTCTTCTCCATAGTTCTACAATCCAGACACAATTCATATTAATAGATGGTATATATTGTTCTAGACTTTAGCTAGGCATTTCTGAACTATATACCAAAGACACGTTTCTTTATCAATATACATTCATCTTTTCTATAATCTTTAAGAGTTGCAAAGAGTTCCATTGTGTTGAGCAACCTTCCTTTGGTAAGTTACTTGAAAAAGCTTGGTGTGACCTCTACTACTCAAAGCTCTAGAAGGAAAAATGCTAACAATGTGATGTTTTCATCCCAGCTACTGAACAGCCAAAGGAATACTGCTCTTCTGTTTTATTAACAGAATTCTTATACTGATTTTAAAAGTGACAGGAAAATGATTCATTTTTCTAAACTGGAATATCTCCCAGAGAATTCTGCTTGGCCCTGTAGGAGATACCATAAAAACAGAAGACAAAGTCCTAACATTAAGAAATTTTACAACCTTACTAAGGAGATAAAATATGCAGGTATGGAAAATCACAGAATTTAAAGGTAATATACAATTTAATGACAGATCATAACAACACACACTCAATGTGTACTCTGCTTCCAATCTCCAAGAAAAAAGCAGAAACAACAACATACAGACAGACTTGAAGTCAGAGACTAAAAGGTTTTATCAATATAATGTTTCAAATATAGTGGAAGTGTTAGTCGCTTAGTCATGTCCGACTCTTTGTGACCCCGTGGACTGTAGCCCTCCAGGCTCCTCTGTCCATGGGATTCTCCAGGGAAGAATACTGGTAGGTTGCCATTTCCTTCTACAGGGTATCTTTCCAACCCAGAGATCAAACCCAGGTCTCCTGCATTGCAGGCAGACTCTTTACCATCTGAGCCACCAGGGATCAGGGTCGTCTTAAATTCCTATGTCTAGCACTCTGCAACAGATAGGAATACAGTGAGATCTCATTCAATATCTAGGGGAAGGGATTCATTTAAAAATCATCTTATTCTCTTTATTTTAGAGTAACAGATGAAGAGAGTGTTGACCAGCCATAGGACTGCATCTGGAACATGTATTATACTTACCGCAATGCTTCTGCATAAAAAAGATACTCCTTTAACTGATCTGCATAATGTTCTTCATCTTCCAAAATATCATCAATAGAAGATGCATACCTGTTTAAAAAATAACGTATATAGTGACTCTTATCAAGACACAAAATATTAATATTCTAAAGGGCTATTCAAAGCATGGTCCACTGACCACTTGCTACCCATGAATGACTGACCAAAATACAGACAATGAGAATAAGTTTGTGTCTGTTAATCCCACACTCCTAATTTATCCCACCCCCAAAGAGCAATCCTTAATTACCATGACAATTCTACTGAATTTTACCAAAATGTGTTTAGCAAGGTCTTGGATATAAAAAAAACAAACAAAAAAATGGTCCTTCTTAAGGTAGCTTAATAAGCACTGTAGTATCTTTTGTTAAATATAGCACAGTGCCCCAGTATAGCACAGGGCACTATATTTAGTATCTTGTAATAACCTATAATGGAAAATTTGAAAGAAATAAATATATAACTGAATCATTTTGCTATATACCTGAAACTAACATAGTATTGCAAATCAACTACATAAAGTATAAAAATATACTTTATGCCTCCAAGCCTGCTTCATGTAGTTAAGTAAACAAGTTTACTGAATTAAAAAATAAACAAAAAATCTAAGTTACTGCTCACTGAAAAGGGATGTGCTTATAGTATTTATGAAAGTAGGCAAAATACATATTCTGTAAATATAAATTTACATTTGTGAGAGTGTGGACTTTGTCCTATGTGACTGAAAAATGGCTTGAGAATCATTGTTAAGAGTAGGAAAAACTCTGTAGTTCATAAATCTACGATTCTGGAAAAGTTAATGTTAAGAAAACAAAAAAGGTAAGTGGCTGCTTGGTTGAAGATTGGAAACACAGTGTGGAGAAAGGGGTAAGTGGTAAAGATGTTTTAGGTATTAGTACTAAAATTAATTTTATTTAACGTTTACATAAACCAAGTGAAGGGATAATCCCAAATTCCTGCAAATACTGAGACTGTCCTGTCAACAGAATGCATGAAGACAACAAAATAGTTGAAAAGCAGCTGGTCAGCTTAAATAATCCAAAGAAAAATGATATTTAAATAAAATAATATTTTTGTCTTTTTATTGGTCAGTTGTAGGAGCTCTTTATATATTTGGGTTGGAAATGTTTACTCCCGGTCTGTGGCTTGCCTCTTCACCATCTTAATGGGGTGTGTTTTTTCGTGTGTGGTAAAACGTAACGTAAAATTCACCTTTTTAACAATTTATTGGTGTATACAGTTCAGTGGCTTCAAGTACTTTCATGGTGTTGTGCAACCATTACCACCATTCATCTCCAGAACTTATCTTCCCCAACTGACTCTGTACTCCTACATTCCTTCCACTTACAAAGGAAATCTTTTGATAAGCTAAATTTTTAAATTTTTTTTGTTTTTTGGCACAGCATGTTAGGTAGTAGTTCCCTACCGAGGGCTCAAACCAATGCTCCCTGCAATGCAAGCATGGCATCTTTACTGCTGGACCACCAGGGAGATCCCAAAATTTCTAATTTTGAAGAACAATTTATCATTTTTAAAATACTTTTTTTCCTTTCATGTCCTTTAAAAAAAATCTTTTGCTTACTCGAAGGCTGCTAAAATATTCTATTTCCTACTAAAAGCTATAGTTTAAGGTTTTATATTGATGTATGTCATCCAAACTGAATTAGCTTTTATGTACGATGTGAGATATGGCTCAAGGTTCCTTTTTTTTTAATGATTCACTTTTTTAAAAAATTACTTATTTTCCACGGAAAAAATAAAATTTATACAGAAAAAATCCTGTTAACTGCAAATAAAGACAGTTTTCCATCTTCCTTTCTATGCTGGGTCTTTGTTGCTGCATGGGCTTTTCTCTAGTTGCAGAGAGCAGGGGCTACTCTCTAGTGGCAGTGCATGGGCTTCCCGTTGCAGTGGCCTCTCTTGTTGCAGAGCATATGCTGGGCTCTAGGGAATGCACATTTTGGGAGCTGCAGTACGTCAGCTAAGAAGTTGCGGCTCCTGGGCTCTAGAGCACAGGCTCAATAGTTGTGGCACAGGGGCTTAGCTGCCATATGGCATGTGGGCTATTCCAGGAGCAGGAATTGAACCTGTGGCTCCTACACTGTCAGGAGGATTCTCTACTACTGGGCCAAAAGGGAAGTCCTCAAGGTTCAGGAGGTTTTTTCCCATGAAGATATCCAGTTATTCCAGAACCATTTCTTGAAATGAGCTATGTAAATGTGCATCTATTTCTGAATTCTATCCTATTCCATGGATCTATCTCAATATCTCCTGATAACTGTAGCTCTATAGTAAGTCTTGAAATCAGGTAATATGTTCAACTTTGTCCTTTTTTTCAAGATTGTTCTGACTACTTCATGTTCTTTGAATTTCTATATACATTTTTGAATCAGCTTATCAATTTCTATTAAAAATCTCGAGGTTTGATTGGGACTGTCATTTAGGAAGAATGCTCATATTAACACTACTGAGTCTTCCAAGCTATGAACATGGTTTAATCTCACCTTTTATTTAGGTACTTAGTTTCTCTTAGCAATGTTTATATATAAAGTTTTCAGTGTAGAGGTCTTTCACACTATTATAAACAGCATTTTCAAGCTTTTATTTTCTAATTTTACTAGTATGAAAAAACGGTTTTTTTATATATGCATTATGTATCATGCATTCTCATTAAACTCAATTGTTAGTTCTATAGTATTTTTGGCTGATTCTTTATTTTCTACAGAAAAATCCTGTTAACTGCCAATAAAGATAGGACAGTTTTCCTTCTTCCTTTCTAAGACATGTGCCATTTATTTGATCTTCTTGCCTTACTGCGCTGACCGGGACCTCTACTACCACTTCTACCAGTAGTGGTGGAGCAAACAGTCTTGCCTTATTCCTGATTTTAGGAGAAAACATTAATATTTCACTATTAAGTACAGTATTAGGTGTATGTTTTACATTGAGGAAATTCTTTACATTCCTAGTTTGATGAAAATTTTTACTGTGAATAGATGGTAAAATGCTTTCGATATACACAGAAATGAACATCTGGATTTTCTTCTCTGTTCTGGCAATATGTGAACTGAACTGAAAGATTTTTGAATGTTAATCTTGCATTCCTGAGATTAACTTCTTTAAGTCAAATCTGTATACAGAGAGCACAATACAAATGCCAGCAAACTTTTTAAAACAGAAGAATCACTAACACTTTCACACTAAATGTCACCTCCAGTTCTACCTTAAATTCTCTGGGTACTTACACATCCATATGATGACCAGCACTCTGCAGTCCATCACCCATTTCTTTTTCTATGGCACTCCACTCACTATGAAGAAAGAGATAAAACCAAAACCATCATGAATTATATACGAAATATTATTAAACAGAATCTTTTACATTTTTTTCCTAGTTAGCTTTTAAACAGTATGATATCTATTTTATTTTTTTCTTGATGATTTATTTTCTGTGACTCAAATATGCTCCTTTCCCCTGAAGTTTAACAACTAAATGCAAATGAAGGCTTTAAAAATGCTAATTCAAAAGTTCATATCTGCTGTTAAGTACAAAGTTAGTATCATACAAAACAGTTTCTGCTTATAAACAGCTTTCTCAGCTACAGAGCCTATGTAAATCAACCGTGGAGAATGCTTGTCTTGCTCTTGAATGACTTAATCAGAATTTCTAGGATAGAGCTGAGGCACGTATATTTTTAAACTCTACATGACTGACTGTGATAACCACACATGATTACATATCACTATCTTAACAGGTAACAGAAAAAGACAATTGTACAGAAATACTGGGTGTACCATAAAACTTCAGTAACTTGTACTAAAGTTGCACAACAAAGTCTACCGGAACTACAGATCATTTTGTTACCATTTCAGGGAAATTCCTGAAATAAAAATTCCTTTTTATGGAAGATGTATACATTATAATAAAGGGGGGAATAGATCTATAATCTTAAATACTAAGAGATGACATAATTTGATATATTTTCTTCCAGTTATTTTTACTTATTGTAATATGGCGGAGATCATGTAGTATATGCACCTTTGTACCATGTTTTTTCTTGTTAACAGTATTTCCCCACATTATTAAAATAATTTGTTCCCAGCATTGTTTCAGTGGCAACTCTTAATTTTTTTAACCATTTTCTGAACCATTCAAGATTGTTTCCAATTTTTCTGCTATGTAAAGAATGTATAATAAACACCTTCAACTGCAAAATATCATAAAAAGAAAAATTAAAACACTATGATTCTGTTAATCTGTGCTCTTTATAAACTGTTCTTGAAATATCAAGATTATATGCTTATAATACTAGAAGGGAAAACCCTCACATGGTTTTTAAAATTGTCAAGGAAGGAAAACAAACATAAATAAACATATCTGCTTCTGATAATTTTTACTCATGTGTATTCTCAAAATAGTAATAGCAACAGTTAATCTTTTTTTAGTGCTGGCTGTTTACAAAATGACTCTTTTTTTTTTTTTGGCTGTGCTACGTCTGAACACTAATATTCAAATAAATTTCAGATGAATCAAAAATTTCCAGAACCACAAAAATATAGAATAAATTAAAAATATATGCTTTATTATTCAAAAACTAATCACTTGCATGTCAACTGAATTTAATAGATTGAATATTTTTGTATATTAAAAGCCACATAAGTCAAGAGACATATGACAAAGTGGGGGAAAAGTTGCAATCCATTTCACAAACGTCTAATATTCCTAAAAGATAAACAACTCCTGCAAATCAATTAAGAAACCAGACTACCAGCCCAGTAGGAAAAAATGGCCAAAGATACATACAGACAGTTTATAAGATTAAAAAAATAAAATAGAGGCTATTAATCATCAGGAAAACAGTTTAACTTCATCCATAATTAGAGTAATATAAATTATAACTACAGTGAGAAGGCATTTTTCACCATCAGGCTGATAAAGACGAAAGTTCACTAAAAATTGTTTGGGTGAGGATCTGAGGAAACAGACATTAACATTTTGATGATGGGAGCTGAATATCTTCCATACAGGGAAATCTGGCAATATCTACCAACTCAATTATCCTTAGATGCAGTAACAACATTTGTAGAATTTTATCCTACATATATGGACTTCCCTGGTGGCTCAGACGGTTAAGTGTCTGTCTACAATGTGGAAGACCCAGGTTCGATCCCTGGGTCAGGAAGTTCCCTGGAGAAGGAAATGGCAATCCACTTCAGTACTATTGCCTGGAAAATCACATGGATAGAGGAGCCTGGTAGGCTACAGTCCATGGGGTCGCAAAGAGTTGGACACGACTGAGCGATCTTCACCGTTCACCGTGTCCTACATATATACTCAATCATGTGTGAAATGACATGAACATGAACATTAATTAAAGCATTGAATGCAACAGCAGATTAGAAATAATTATCAAGAAGAAACTGGTTAAATAAATTATGATGCTTCAGCTCAATAAAGCCCAATACAGTTATTTGCTGATAACAATATATTTAGGATAGCAGTTTTTAAGTTAAAAAGAGCAAAATAAAAGAAGTGAACATTTACATGTTTAAAAAAGGTGGGGGGAGGGAGGGAGTAGAATGCATTCGTTTGTGTGTTAATATACATTGACGGGCTTCCCTGGTGGCTCAGAGGTTTAAGTGTCTGCCTCCAATGCTGGAGACCCAGGTTCAATCCCTGGGTTGGGAAGATCCCCTGGAGAAGGAAATGGCACCCTACTCCAGTACTCTTGCCTGGAGAATCCCATGGACGGAGGAGCCTGGTAGGCTACAGTCCGCAGGGTCGCAAAGAGTCTGACACAACTGAGCAACCTCACTTTCACTTTATACATTGACAGTGCTACAATACATTTTACTGGAAGGATACACAAGTAACTTAGAAACTGCTAGTAGTTGCCTCAGAGGAGGAAACCTGGGTGGTTGGCAGGCAGGAGGAGCAAAGAGACTTTTCACTATACAAGCTTTTGTTCCTATTGAATTTTGTATTATATGAATATCTTATCTATTCAAATATGTTAAATGAATTATTTTTGACTACTTCAATCAAAAGGACACAACATTAGCAAGGACAGTCTTCTTACAAGGAGATATGGATAATAACTACTAAAATTTCACAACTAAAATAATAAACAAACAAAAATTCACAAAAGAAAAGGCTCAAAAATTACCAATATATGCAAGTTACATACCAAGTAAATATTCTAATTTACACTAATATTACTCCAAGACTGAGAAACCAATCTTGCAAAAGCCTTAGAAATTATAAAATAAAACAAAGGAAGAAAAAAAAGAAAACCACCAATTCAATATGACAGTGACTTAAAAGAAATCTCCTTGGGTATCCTGCCAAGAAAATAAAAGACATTGCTCACTGCTTAAGAGGAGTTTATCTTTTATCTGCTCAATATATTAGACTCCTTTACTATTTTTTATTTAAAAAAAGGCTTTACAATAAAAATTTCGAAGACTTAAAACTCCCTGGCAGTCCAGTGGCTAAGACTCCGCCACTACAGAGAGCATAGGTTCGATCCCTGGTTAGGGAATTAAGAGCTTGCAGGAAAAGTCTGAAAACTACTACTATTGGACAGGATTTAAAAAATAAGCTTTTGGGACTTCCCTGGTGGTCCAGTGGTTAAGAATCTGCCTTTCAACGTACAGAAGGTGGGTTGGATCCCTGGTCAGGGAACTAAGATCCCACATGCTGCAGGGCAACTAAGCCTGCGCGCCACAACTAGAAAGCACATACCTCACAAGGAAGACCCAGCCCAGCACAGAAATTAAATAAATAACAATTAAAAACTATCTTTTGCTTTGCAGACTCATATATATTCAAGAATTACAGTTCTTACGCAAAAAGCTGATTAGAGCTAGTTGTTGTTTATTATAAAAGTTTGTATAATGCATACCTGAAAACTCGCCCATAATTCCCATGTACTTTATATACACCATATAGTCGATCTGCTACTCTCTGGAACAAATATTCAAAAGAAATTGCTATTAGTTATAAACAGTTCACTGTTTATAAGTTAAAAACAGATCACTAAAAATACATTTTATCTTCATTAAAAAATACATATGTATACTTAGTACAACTTGAAAAATACGCCAAAAAAAAAAAAAAAAAAAAAGAGCTTAAATTTTCCAAAGTCTCATCATGGGGGGAAAAAACTAATGATGTCATCATATTTATATTTTCATATATATATATATATATATATATATATGTTTTAATTAACATTTTAAAATTTCCTATACCAAGAGTGCTAATATTTTTATCAAGCAGGTTAATATTATTTTTAATAGACAACAGTTAAAAAAACAGATGCATAAAATTTCACCTAGTGGTATATAAATTATATACGCATTCCTTGTCAGGTACTCAAGTTATCCCTAATTTTTTCAGTATTAAATAAGCATTCTCTGAGAGTACAGCTTTTTCCAAATTTCAGATTACTTCCTTAAGATAAAAGTCCCCAAAGACGGATCTACCAGGGAAGAGGATATAAACATTTTCAATTGTATTATTGATAGTTTTATACATAAACGCTACACACATGCAATATACTTCCTGTGCTACTTTATCAAATTAATGCCTTCTAACCATTTAATAACAGTAGAATTATAGTTTAGCTCACTGAGATTAAAACACATACCACCCCATCATTCACACACATCTTGGAAAAGACAAAAAACACTGTATGTGGTAATCTCCTTTCTCCAAAGTGTTATGGACATGAAACAGAAGACCAGAAGTCAATGTCACATAAAACTCTTTAAAAAAAAATTTCTAGTATTCAATTTCTCAATGAAAATCCTGAAGATGAACTGCCCCTCTAATTCCTTACTCAGTTCAGTTCAGTCGCTCACGCATGTTCGACTCTTTGAGACCCATGAACCACAGTATGCCAGGCCTCCCTGTCCATCATCAACTCGTGGAGTTTACCCAAATTCATGTCCATTGAGTCGGTGATGCCATCCAACCATCTCATCCTCTGTCGTCCCCTTCTCCTCCTGCCCTCAATCTTTCCCAGCATCAGGGTCTTTTCAAATGAGTCAGCTCTTCGCATCAGGTGGCCAAATTCCTTACTCAAATATGAGTAATTTGAGGAAACAGGCATTAGCCATACAATAAATCTTAACCCGTTCAACACTTCAGCTTAAAAGTCAGTAAACTACATTGTAAAACTTGGAACTGGTATAAGAGGATCAGGAAGTGCTTTCCATCTCTCTTTGACCTGCTATGAAGAAACACATGCCTGCTAGATGAGGGGGAGCACACTACCAGTCTGCAGCTGGTTTCTGTGAAGTCTTACTAGAACAGTCTTACTCACTCACACTAGCACTACCCACAGCTGTTTTCATAGCAGAGTTGAACAGCTTCAACAAGGGCCATACGACCCGAGCAGGTGAAAATAATTACTATCTGGCCTTCAGAAAAAGTTTGCCAACTAATGTACTAGACTCCACTTCCAGTACAAAGTTCAGTCTTTATTATGCTTGAAAGTTTTCAGGGTTGTCCGCAGACCTCGAAACTAATTACTCTGGGACATTACTTCCCAATTATTTTTTGAGAGTCCTACAGAGTGTTGACTGGTTGTTTAAATGAGTTCCATTGTTAAATAAATTTTGGAAGCAATGAGATTTAAAAGTTTAACAGGTTGTTGTGTTTTTTTTCTGCCTGACTTTTTAGATCTTTAACACTATATATGAATAAGGACTACTGAGAGAGGGTGATTTGCGGTAGGGACCACATTATAGGACTGGCATTCTAAAGATGACAAAATGGAAAATGCCATTCTAGACTACTAACTTTTCTAGATTCTTGTACTTTTAAAAATCAAACCTCCTCCTGAAAACTGAGCATTTCATCATCTATCTAAGATACTAAGCATGGAAGAGAGGGAAAGAGTTTGTTAAATAACCACATAAGTATAAAAACTAGAGCAACTTAAATACAAAATACATATCCAAAATAAACGTGCAAAGATAAAGCTTTGAATTCCAGGTGTTTAAAAGTTTTGTTTTGTTTTTCTTTAAATTTTATCACTCCATGCAGCTGATACAAAAAGAGCTTCAATCATAATAATTAGAGCTCTGGAAAATACTCTAGTCCACAGAGCTTGACAAAAAGAGGCAAGAGTTCTCATACGCCAAAAAGATGAGCAACTACACAGGAACCACTCTACTAGAGAATGAGGCAACACAGAGCCACTCAACAGTTGTTACTGAACCAGCAGTAATGTTTCTGGTATCAACTACTCATGGAAGTAAATTGTGCTAGCCAACTAAAACACAAGATGACTAGTACCCAGATCATCAGGCAGTGAGAAAAAAGATGAAGCAAAAAAAACTATAGACCAAAAATGAGCATTTCTACAGAAAAGTAAAGATAAAAATGGCCAAGAAATAAATCATGAATTATTAAAACCCATGGCTCAGTGGTAAAGAATCCACCTGCCAATGCAGGAGACGCAGGAGATGGATGTGGGTTCAATCCCTTGGTCAGGAAGATCCCCCTGGGAAGGAAATGGCAACCCATTCCAGTATTCTTGCCTGGGAAATTCCATGGACAGAGAAGCCTGGTAGGCTACAGTCCATGGGGTCACAAAAGAGTCGGATGCAACACAGGCACTAAACAGCAACAGAACCAGATTAATTCAATGGTCACTGGTAATCAAGAATCGTGGTGCCAGGGAAAAGGGGCTAGACCCAATGATTTAGTCTAGACTGCCACTCAATTTCAATTCTGTTGACAAGTCTTTCTTTTTGAAAACTGATCATCTTAACAACTGACAACAAAGGACTGACACCTAGCAAATAATATGACAACAGAAGAAACTTGACAGACTCATCGTATCATCCTCCCCAGCTCTGAAATCATTTGGAACTATGCTAAGAATGCCTTCCCTATCCATGCCGAAGTAGTAGCAGATTAAATGTTAAAAAGGACATAAAGTTTTATGACAGTCTATTAAATGATCTTATTTTAAAAATCTGGACACATAGTTTTTCTTCTGAATTATCTCCTACGTGAAAGTGAAGTCACTCAGTCATGTCCGACTCTTAGCGACCCCATGGACTGCAGCCCACCAGGCTCCCCTGTCCCTGGGATTCTCCAAGCAAGAACACTGGAGTGGGGTGCCATTGCCTTCTCCAATGCATGAAAGTGAAAAGTGAAAGTGAAGTCGCTCAGTTGTGGCTGACTCTTAGCGACCCTATGGACTGCAGCCCACCAGGCTCCTCCGTCCATGGGATTTTCCAGGCAAGAGTACTGGAGTGGGGTGCCATTGCCTTCTCCAGAATTATCTCCTAAGGAGGCAACAATCATGAGATTTAAGATTCATGACAGTACTGCTAAAATCTTTCCCAAAGGAGTTGTACCTAAGACTTTACATTGCCATCACCGAATATTTCACAAACACTAGATATGTTATCTATACAAATGACTACAAATTAAATGTTAAATAGTAGCTCAATACTTTCAATTTACATAGTTAGCGTATTAGCAAAGTCAAGCAATCCTCCTTCCCTTCTAAATTTGATTTCCCCTAGAAAGGCAGCAAATATGATTGTAGAAAATAAGGGATTTGCTTCCTTATCTATAAACTGGGGACAGTCATAGCACCTACTTTCAAAGGGCCACTGTCAGATTTAGGTAAAAATAACACACCATAGTTGGCTTATATACAACAGTAAATATAATAAATATTAGATCAGTTCAGTTTAGTTCAGTCCTCAGTCATGTCTGACTCTTTGTAACCCCATGGAGTACAGCATGCCAGGACTCCCTGTCCATCACCAACTCCTGGAGCTTGCTTAAATTCATGTCCATCGAGTCGTTGATGCCATCCAACCATCTTCATCCTCTGTCATCCCCTTCTCCTCCTGCCTTCAATCTTTCCCAGCATCAGGGCCTTTTCCAATTAGTCAGTTCTTCACATCAGGTGGCCAAAGTATTGGAGTTTCAGCTTCAGCATCAGTCCTTTCAATGAATATTCAGGACTGATTTCCTTTAGGATGGACTGGTTTGATTTCCTTGCAACCCAAAGGACTCTCAAGAGTCTTCTCCAACACCACGGTTCAAAATATTAGATATTAGTACCTTTTCCTTTTGTTTTAGTTTATGAAACATGGATTATCTCATCCGAATATCACAACTCTATGAATAACACACTCATTCATATAACAAATATTTATGCAGTACCTACTGTGTACCAGGCAGATACTCTCCAAGAAAACAAACTCTGAAAGGTCTCTGGATTGGCCTGAAGAACTTAGTAAACAGCAGAGAAAGTGCTAACTCCAGCTCCTCTCAATCTAAGACTACCCACCCTTTCTGGTTCTGTTTTAATACCTTAAATATTAACTCTTTAACCTGTAAGTCATTTATTTTTTGCCTTTTCTATCAAGACTTTGAAAAGAATTTTCCTCAACAGAAAAGACAGCCAAATAATTGTATTTTCTTTTTATCTGTTAATAAGTCATCATGTCTCCAACAGTGTCTAAGCCTTCTTCTCTTGACACTGAATGTTACAAAAAGGCCCTCCCTGTGGTGATCTCTGTTGTTTTCAGGATTCTACCAGTGTTGGGTTCTAACCTTCCATTTTTAACTTTTATGTTACTGTCAATGATTAAAAAGCCTTTTTCCTAATTTTAGTATAAATCAAGATTTTAGCTATTCCATATTTTTCACTGGCATTTATCTTGTTTATCAAGTGCTGTCTTACCTTTGAAGAGCTCAAGCAGTCTTTCAGGTCAATTAAGTTTCTGAAGCCTGTTTTCATAAAGTCTAGGGCAAATATCTATACCCAGAATTCTCTTACTTGTGTATTACAAGCTCTTTGATGACAAGGTCATTTTCTTTAAAAGTTCTTGTCATATATACATTACTAACCAGTTCCCCTTGGTTGGTTATAATTAAGTTCAAGAAGCAATTTATCTTACTGCTTTTCAAGATTTTTTAAAACATAAAACTGTCAGCACATACATTTATTTATTCATCCATTCAATGAATACATAGTGGGTGCTATTTGAGTCCAGCATTATTCTCAGGATTCAGCAGTGAGAAAATAAAGCTCCTGCTCTTATGAGCTCACGTATATACTAGTAGAGGAGATAATTAACAAGTTCGGAATCACGGAAAATGACAGAAACCATAGAAACCTGCACCACATTTTATATAGGATGCTCAAGAAAGATAATTTCTCTCAAGAGGTATTTGAACCAGTAACTGAATAACAAAAGAATAAGCCAAGTGAGGATCCATGGGGGAAGAATGGTACAGGCCCAGGAAACAGCAAATAAAAGACCAGAAACAAGCTTGGCATGGTTAAAAATAGTTAGAAGAACAACAGGGCTAAAATGAAGCGCTGCTCTTGTTTAGTCACTAAGTCATGTTCTTTTGCAACCCGCCAGGCTGTAGCCCGCCAGGCTCCTCTGTCCGTGGGATTTCCCAGGCAAGAATACTGGAGTAGGTTGCCATTTCCTTCTCCAGGGGATCTTCCAAACCCGGGGATCAAACCCAAGTCACCTGCGCCTCTTCTGCACTGGCAGGCAGTTTCTTTACCACTGAGCCACGAGGGAAGCCCTCAAAATGAAATGTACAAAGTATTGAAACAGCTGTGTGTGAGACTCAAAATTTTCTGTAACATCACTATTACATTTTATCATGATCTCTAAAGATTATTAAGTATTAATCACATTCAAAAACATACTTTCAGCAGAAAGCCAAATATGATCACTGGATATCCTACCTTGACTGTGATAATTTTCTTACTTGCTTTATGAGGGCAATCACCCATACCTTCTTGCAGGCTAGATGATCTGCAGCACAGCTTCACAACAGTGACAGTTATTTCCTCCCTCCTTTAGATATCATTCAAACTTATTCCCTGCATTTTACAGATTCTCTGGGTTTTAACTGTTACACTTTGTTCAATTCACCAACTCATCTCTGCTATTTCCGATAAATCTGACTCTGGCTGGTTTTTCTGCCTTTTCCCTTTGTTTCTTCTGGATGTGAACGACTGCTTGAGAACCTCTCAATACCTGGAGCTGGTATGTGACTGCTTAACCGTGTGCCTCTGCCTACCCAAGACACCCAGCACCGTCCAGCTTCCTGTGGCATGACACCTTCTACAGTGTGCCCCCTCTTCCCTTTGGTGGAACGTCTTTAAGAGGAAACAGCTTTCATAATCAGCCAGACCTCTAATTTAAGTAAATTCTCCAGGTTTTTTGACAGAAGACAAAAATAGTATGAAGGGTTCTTCCAGTCTTCTGGGGTGTCTCTGACCCCACCTTCACTTTCCATTAAGAACTGTTGCCTTATTTGTTTAGGTAACTTCAAAGCAACTAGAGGCCTAGAAATTTTATCTCATCAATTCACAAGTCCTTTTCAATACCCCATTGTTGACTCTATCCTAGTAATTCTCATAGGTACCTTTTTCTTTTCCTACAAAGTATCTTACAATTTATATAAAGAGTCCTATAGTACTCTGGACGGTTACACAGATTGGGTCAATATGAGGATAGTTCAAAAGGAGTGTTCCCTTACTTTATTTTTTTATACTTTTAATGAAAATCTTCATACAAACATACAAAAAGTAGAGGATAGTAGGATATACTCCCATTTCCCAACATTTACCTTCAACAATTATCATATGGCCAATTAAATTGCATCTAAAATTGACCCTACTCTCCACCCTTTACCATCAGATTCTTTCATTAAAACAAATCCCAGATAATATATTTCATTTCAAGATGATTCCAATGAGTGTAAGATATGATCATAGACCTGGTAACTCAGTGTCTTTCAAAGCCTTTAAGACCAGTTCTAAGGTTTTCTCTAGGTTACCCCACAGGATATTTTTCAGGTACTACATTAATCTACCCAAAAATATATTTCTCCATGTCTATTACAGCCAAACTCTACAGGTAAGTACAATCATTATTGGTATATTTCTAGTTCCTCATGTCATAGCAGACCATTACCCTACATAAGTTTATTTAGTATAATTTAAGAGCACAGATGCAGAATGGCTTAATATTAACTATTCACCAACCTTAAAAAAAAATCTTGAAAGAATAAAAGAATATGTAGATCAAAGTCACAAAATTATATTCCAATGCTGAAATGGTAGGCACTTTGATAAATGTCAAAACAACCATACACTAAGAAAAAAAAAAACAAGAAACCATATATAGACTACAGAAAAAACAATAGGTTAAAATTCTTTAAGTTATTTATGCCAGAAAAAATTTCACAATTTTTAAAAAATGTTATTTAGGTGAATAACACACCAAATTTGAATATAAAAATCAGTTATTCATCATAAACACCTTCCATTACTTAAAAACATAATGATTAAATGAGAAGCACTTCCATAAAAACACCTGTCAAAAAGCTTCTGGTGACCACTTACAGCTCTGACTCGAAGAAGATGTGAGATGACAGACTGGAGTTCATCACTATAGTGTTTTAGTTCAATAAATCTCCTGAAATAGGAAACAAAACATCATTTTTTTCATGAAGAGCAGTCAAAAACTGAAAGACAAAACAGCAGTTCCTGAGAATAATGAAACTGATTCTATTTAACCATATGCTAGCCTTAAACATTTACACACTGATACAAACTCAAAAAGTTCTACAATTAAATAACCACATTTTCTTTAGATATTTTTAAAGCTGAGAAAAGATGTCATACTTTATAATTCACACCGTGGAACGGAGATAGAGATAAAATTTGTTGGTATGAAAAACTACTGGGGAAAAAAAGAAATCAGGAGAAAATTTATGTTGCTAAAAAAATCTTTTGGTACAAACATAAACTCATGATCTCTAACCCTAATCTTCATGCTGCTCAGTAATCTTTGTTTCTATAATCTAATATCTGCCATTCTCCATAACGACCTGAAACTTCAGATACCACTGCTCTTCCAGCAATGTAACAGCTTACTTCACCCTCCTCAAAAACTTATTTCCTTGACATCATTGTTAATTTCTAATGATTTTCCTTTTACTCTCTGGTCACTCCTAAAGTCTCCTTTGCAGGACTGACTTCCTTCACCCATCTCTTATGCTGCCAACTTTAGTGTGCAAAGGACTCCTAAAATATTTGCCAGAAACACAACTGAGGGCCTCTCAGTAAAAGAGGGCATGAATAATCACCATAACTGTACACAGAGGCCCTAGTGGGACTCAGGAATCTGAATTTATAACAAACTCACTCACAGGATTCAGATGCTGGTAATCCTCAGATTATACTTTGGAAAACACCCTTCAAGCACTGGTTTCTTTAGAGTTCAGCCCTAGGTCCTTGCCCATATTACAACCAATTATTTGGTCTACATACTGTATGTGTGTGCGTATGTGCCAAGTCATTTCAGTCGTGTCTGACTCTTTGCAACTCTATGGACCGTAGCCCACCAGGCTCCTCTGTCCATGGGATTCTCCAGGCAAGAATACTGGAGTGAGTTGCCATGCCCTCCTCCAGGGGACCTTCCTGACCCAGGGATCAAACCTGGGTCTCCTGCATTGGTAGGCGGGTTCTTTACCACTAGTGCCATGTGGGAAGCCCGTACTCTATGTGACTTATTCACAAAGCTTCACGATTATGATCTACATGCTGCTTAACTCCAAATATCTATCTCCAGCCCCAAACTCTGTCCTAAATGCTGTATCTATAATGCCAACTGGCTAGCAGATATTAGTGGCTGCTTATATATCCAAAGTTCAACTTATCTTCCCCCATGCCATCAAATCTCTCTCCTCTGTACTCCCTAGCAGTTTAAAGAATGAAACCTGGGTGCCACCTGTTTTCCTTCTCCTCTCTTTCATGCCATACATTCTATTACTCACTTGGTCTACCTCCTAAATATCAGCCAAATACTGCCACAAGAAAGTAGAAGACTCGAGGTCCTCCTCCTCACTGCTTTGAACAGTGTAAAGAAAAATAAACATGCATGAAGGAGTATCATTTTGGTATTCCCTCTGAAACTCTTTCTGGTTTTCTAGATTTTAAGAAAGAACAGAAAGAAAGTATTTTAGTGATATAAACTATTTTAATAACAGTATGAATAATAATTAATTTACTGGGCCAGCTAGACCTAGAACAGAGATTCTATATATTAAAAATCTGTTACAACAATGACTGATAGATAATTCTCTAATCTAAAACTTAAGGCAAACAAATTCTATTACTAATTATATACTTTAACAAGAACTTAGGAGCAAAAACTGCCCTGGTTATGTTATTGGCCATATCACATTTAAAATTCTATAATATGGATATTAAACAAAATTTAGCAATCTAGAAAAGATGGGTAGGTCAGAAAAGGGAAGACAAACATACAATTGACAATACATTTTTTATTACATTAAAAAACATTTAACTAACAGCTACATTAAAATATTAATTTAAACTGTCTCATCTACATGCTCCTCTAACGAATGTACATTCACCAATGTCATAAACTCTTCTGCTTAAATTTTCCAAAGCTTTTTTTGGAGGATGACATAATTTTAGTTCTTAATCTAGACAACACCTATTATATATTATGGATGTCATAACCTTTATTAAAACCTCAGTGGAATCTTAAATGCATACTGTAAAGCAAAAGTCTGTCTGAAAATGCTCCATACTATGATACAACATTCTGGAAAAGGCAAAACTATCGAATCAGTAAAAAGATAAGTGGTTGCTAGGGTTATGGGGAGGAAGAGATAAAAAGGGAGAGCAAAAAGGATTTTTAGCACAATGAAAATACTTTTCATGATAGTATAATGATACATACATGTCATTGTACATGTTTCAAAACCCATACAATATATAACACCAAGGGTGAACCCTGATGTAAACTATGCACTTTGACAGGCATCATGATGATTCAATGCAAGCTGATCAATCGTAACAAATGTATCACGCTGGAAAGGGATACCAGGGGTGGCTGTGTGTATCCAGGAACAGCTATGCAAGTGTAGGGGCAGAGGGGACACGGGAGTTCTGTATGATGTCTCACTTAGTTTTTCTGGGAACCTAAAACTACTCTAAGAAACAAAGTCTATTAAAAAAGTGAAAACCTCAATGGTTACCATCACAATTTCCTAATTACCAAACTTTAAAATATTAGTGTTTACATCTTATATTCAAAAGTTATATTAAAAAGTAGAGGCATTACGTTAATGTGTTATGGTTTATGAAAATCAGCATAACAGGCTATCAGACTATGCAAACTTGGCCTCTATCTGCTAAGAATGTACACTATGTAGAAGTTAAGGCTTGAAGGCCTGACTAGAGAAATTCTAACAGACCTTGTAAACTTGGTCGCCAAGTATGGAGAAACCCCATCCACCTAAGCACATTTCTAACTGGAAAGTACAACTGAACTAAGCTTCAGGCAAAGGTCCGTATAATGAAGAGCCTGAATTATCTGCAAATTCCGAGAATGAACAAAACCAAATCTTATATACCTAGATTCCACCCTCCGGAAAGTTATTTCTGAATACACAGTTTCCTTTAATACAGAAATGCTCTCACAAACTCCAAACTAACATTAATGAAGTCAGGTAATTGTCATATAGATATAGCTCCATGAAATTATTATATTAGTATGCATTTATTTATCAAGTTTTCTTGGCATTCAAAGTAGATAGTTTATTATTAAAATAGATATTATCTTGAGTTTTGCACATATCTGACAAGCAAAGTCTATTAAGAAAAACCTATTTTATATGAAATTAAAATTACTTTCCTCATTTTTCTGATACCTTCAATAACACTTAAGAAATCCTTCCAGGAAAAAGCAGTGGTTTAATTTTCTAAAATGTCAGTTACTTACAACCTTAATCCCAATAAAAACATCAAATTTCAAAATCAGTTTTAGACTGTAAAAGGATTTCACTAATGTGAATTACTATTTAAAATATTTAGCAAATAAAGTGCATACATTCAGAAATGAAAAATTAAATAGATTGATAGGCACCATTCAAAACAACATTGTAACTGTTATTAAAACAAAACCTTACTTGTCTGGGTTTTTCACTCTGAATGTTGCATTAAGCGCTTTTAACCTGGAGTCTGCCTGGAAAAAATAATTTATTCACTTAATACAATTATATTTCAGGGTATAAATCCAAACAGTTTTATTTTCCCTTTAGAATTAAGCTATTCAAGTATACTTTTCTTCATATTATTTGTGTCAAACACATTAAACATACCCCCAAAACACCCAGTAGTTATTTTTTAAACACTGCAAAAATATTATAAATTAATATTGAATACATGACAGTTAATGATTTCAAAGTGAAACAACTGTAAATACCAACAGGCGAGCAAGCATACAGCTCTGCATTATTATAACTCAGAATAGGTTGTGTCAAAAAGTAGTTTACTTTTTCTCTAAATCAAGAAAAACAATGATCTGTATATATAAACTAAATAAAATGACTGCTTTGAAGCCTGTGCATTACTGAGGGTCATTCTCAGACGGAATCTAAACCAAATGTACATTGGTTTTTCTCATTTTCATGATCAGTATTTTAGGAAAAGAAAGAAATATGGAAATGCCTGTACTAAATTAAAACAAGCCGCTGCTGCTGCTAAGTCGCTTCAGTCATGTCCGACTCTGTGCGACCCCATAGACAGCAGCCAACCAGGCTTCCCGTCCCTGGATTTCTCCAGGCAAGAACACTGGAGTGGGTTGCCATTTCCTTCTCCAATGCATGAAAGTGAAAAGTGAAAGTGAAGTCGCTCAGTCGTGTCCGACTCTAGCGACCCCATGGACTGCAGCCTACCAGGCTCCTCCGTCCACGGGATTTTCCAAGCAAAAGTACTAGAGTGGGGTGCCATTGCCTTCTCCAAAAAACAAGCTAGATGACATCAAATTAATTCCTTTCTAGTTGACAGAAAGTATTACAACACAACTTTTAAACAATCTTTACTTATTTCTAGATATTCTGACACAACTATTTAACTACCTTTAGTTATTTCTGCTGCTGCTTAGTCGCTAAGTGGTGTCCAAATCTTTGCAACCCTGTGGACTACAGCCAGCCAGGCTTCCTCTGTCCATGGGATTTCCCAGGCAAGAATACTGGAGTGGGTTGCCATTTCCTTCTCCAGGGGATTTTCCTGATCCAAGGATAGAGCTCACATCTCCTGTGTTGGCAGGCAGATTCTTTACCACTGAGCTACCTGGAAAACCCCTTCACTTCTACCTTATTTCAAAGGAGAGACAGAAGGATCAACACTAAATAATAATTTCACTGTATAAACTTATACTTAATATATCCGAAGTTATCCTCTTTGTCTATGTCCTCATTTAAAATATATACATAAATGTATTTTTTCCCCTGACCAAGGCACAAAAGAATAGGGTTCACAAAAGGTGTAGCTCAATCGGTTAACAATTTTATAACATGATTTGGTTTTGAAAATACCAATCATCCTGAACATTTTATATCATTCCAACTTACAAATCCTAATTACAAATACTCCCCAAATAATAAAACAAAAAAACCAGAACAACTAAGGCTTCCCAGATTACACAGCTTAAAAAAAAAACAAACTGCAATAATACACCACTCCACAAATCCAGCATCCTAAAACTTTAGACCAAAAGCAACTCAAAGAGCTATCAAGAATATCTAAAGCTTAAGTTGTCACTGAATTCAGGGGATTCTCTTATTTCTAAAATGGGGTGTATTTTAGGAATTTCCCTGGCAGTCCAGGGGTTAGGACTCCACACTTCCAATGTAGGGGGCACAGGTTGGATCCCTGGTCAAGAAATGAAGATCCCACATGCCGTGGCATGGCCCCCCCAAAAAAAGTTTTTAATAAATAAATGGATATTTTACCAATTCTTGACATTTCTTACATCTGAAGGGCCAAGGAACTAATGCATGTGAAAGTCCTTTCAATCACAGCATATATGAATTTAAGGCATATATTACTCCCTTGTGTTCTTTAAGTGATTTCAAATTACCAATGTGACATTATAGGCACAAGCAAATGAGATTCTTTTAAATAAGGATGAAAGTACATAAACCCATCAGTAAAAAAAGAAAATTTTCATGTGTATCTTTTTCTGAATCTCATACTGAATCCCACCAATTTACTTTTTACTTTTAATATTACCAATTTACCACTATAGAAGGCATATAAAATGTAAACCATCACCATCCTAACCTTGCTTACCAAACACCGTCAGGTCAGTCCATCATAATACCCCACTCAATCTGCTCATCATTTCACAAGATTCCATACAAAGAGAAACTGCCTAAAATGTCATCAAGTCAGAAACTTCTCCCCAAAGCTAGATCTCTAAGTGAAAGTGAAAGTCACTCAGTCGTGTCCGACTCTTTGCAACCCCATGGACTATACAGTCCATGGAATTCTCCAGGCCAGAATACTGGAGTGGGTAGCCTTTCCCTTCTCCAGGGGATCCTCCCAACCCAGAGATCGAACCCAGGTCTCCCACATTGCAGGCGGATTCTTTACCAGCTGAGCCACAAGGGAAGCCCTACCCAAATCTGACAGGTTACCGTTCATCCATCTTATCAGATTCCCCACTAAGTATCTAAAGAAGCCCTTACACCACTGTCTCATACCACCTTACTTTGTCTCCTTTACTACAGCACTGTCTGAAATCCCTTGGGCTGTTTGCTTGTTTCCTAGCTGTCCATGAAAATATAAGAGCCACAAGAAAAACACAATGTGAATAGGGCCCCGAGAGTTGCACAATAGCCGCCGTGGCACTACTTTAAACTGCGTTTTCATTCCTGTATCCCCAACACTTCCCAATGCCTGGCACAAGAAAAACATGCAATAAGTATACTGGATGAATGAAAAGAAAAAAAAAAACCCGACTATTCTACAGTCCCAACTTTATACCTTCCCATATTCTTTAATCCCCACCTCCCTTTCCCTTTCCAATCCCTATTACATACTATACTTCTCTTGTGCTAGACCTTGTCCTTCCTCCACTTCATTTTCAGATTCTTATCTTCCTCCAAGCTTTATCTAGTAAACCATTACCAGCTTGCCCTGTCTCTAACATTCTTCTTCCTTGACCCTTAGGCTGACTCCCCTGCAGGCTTCTCATTATTCAGGTCTCAGCTCAAGTGTTCTCTTCAACCATGTGACCCAGTTTGCCCAGAACAGTACTAATGGTTTACACCTGCTGTCCTAACCTAATTATTAACAGAGCCCCTTTTTATTCTCAAAACTGTCTCCATTTGAACAATAAATTATACTGTCATAGCTCAAAATAATCCCTGGGGAAAAAATTCCAGCTGTCATATTATCTCACAACGACAACTGTTTTCTGTTTTATCACCTATAACTTTTAAAGTATCTTAAACAGATGTTAATTCAACTTCAACTACTTCAGTATAAGCTCCATAAGAACACGGGGCTTATGAATGTTTCCAGCTTATCCACAGTTGGATCCACAGCACCTAGAAGAGTATCCGACAGTCTGTAGGTACCTAGCATCTGGACTTTCCAGAGTTAGCAGAGATCCTAAAGGCTCAGATCTTGTCTGTGGCAGTTCCTGCTCCAAGCCACAAACAAGGTTCTAGATACTTCCCAGTCAGCCTAAATTCATTTAAGATTTGGGCATATGGATGACACTTACTTTCATGTAACTGGGTTAAAATGGTATTTCTTTAAACTAAAGTAACTAGTTAATATGTTCATTACTCTAAAGAGAAACTCTCTGCTCTCCCTTCAGTGAATTAACAGAAGTTATCATATAGACATCCAAGAAAAACGAAGGAATGCCAATATACAACAGTGATGAAAAAGTCTGTTGCTCATATTTGTGTTAAATGAAGAACAAGAGTGGGGAGGGGAGGGGAGGGGAGAGAGTTCCCTAGCGGTCCAGTGGTTAGAACTCTGTGTGCTCATTGTCAAGGGCCTCCGTTGAATGTTTAATACCTGGTTGGTGAATCAAGATCCCACAAGTCATGTAGCATGGCCAAAAAAAAATAAAGCACAGACTTTTATAAAACTAAATTTTTACAATTATCCTGTTGAGTATAATACTCAAAATATTTAAGAAAATGTAAACTATTAGGCTCAAACTCAGAGAAGGCAATGGCACCCCACTCCAGTACTCTTGCCTGGAAAATCCCATGGATGGAGGAGCGTGGTAGGCTGCAGTCCATGGGGTCGCTAAAAGTCAGGATACGACTAAGCGACTTCACTTTCACTTTTCACTTTCATGCATTGGAGAAGGAAATGGCAACCCACTCCAGTGTTCTTGCCTGGAGAATCTCAGGGACGGGGGAGCCTGGTGGGCTACCGTCTATGGGGTCGAAGAGTCGGACACAACTGAAGCGACTTAGCAGCAGCAGCAGCAGGCCCAAACTACAGATTAAACATGTCTAAAAGGGAGAAATTAAAGCTATTATTTCAATTTGATGATGACAATCCAATAGCCAAGTTCAAATATTCTTTTTTTTAATTGCAGTATTATTGACCTGGGCTTCCCTGGTGGCTCAGACAGTAAAGCATCTGCCTGCAATGTGGGAGACCCGGGTTCAATTCCTGGGTCTGGAAGATCCCCTGGAGAAGGAAATGGCAACCCACTCCAGCACTCTTGCCTGGAAAATCCCATAGACAGAGGAGCCTGATAGGCTACAGTCCATGGGGTCCCAAAGAGTCGGACACGACTGAGTGGCTTCACTTTCACTTTCATTATTGACCTATAACACTATATTAGTTCCAGTCTGACTCAGAACAATCTCATTTTCATTGAAATATAGTTTCCAACATTCCTTTACCAATCATCTTTATATACATTAATTATATAAGTAGCTAGTGAAAAGATAAGTAATACAGGATGGTAATTATGAAGGCCTGGACTTTAATTCAGCCTCTATCACTTATAACTATATGACCGTGGGTTAAGTCACTTTCTCCTGACCTAAAAAGCTGGGATAATACTGAACTAACCTCAAAGGTACTGAGGCAGCTGCCAGCAAAAAAACCATGAACACTGTATCAGAGTACAGTGCTTAAGCACATAGTAAACATTTAATGTTAATGATATTCAGAAAAAAAATGCTGCTTTTGGTTCTAAACTTTTTTTTCTTACCAATTTTGATAATCTTTTAAAATTATCTTCCTAAAAACATTATCGGTCATCTTACAACAATGTTTGTCAAGTTTTTGGCCCATGGGAGTCAATATGCCTGCAATGAATTCTAGGATTCAGTATTCTGAACAATCCCAACATATTGAGACTCATGAAGCCAACTGACCACACTTGAAGAAACACTGAATTTAAAAAAATTTTTTACATCAAAATACTAGTTACATGCTAAAAAGAAGGAGAAGAAGAAGAAAAAACACTGAATTATAAGTACTCAGACAGCAATTCAACCTTCTCTGGAAGCCTCAAAGTAACCACTATAAACAACTAATACTGAATCCACCTGTGATGCAATGAAGCCCGAGAGGCTACAAAGGTGAGTGGGGATTCGGCACCATGCCACAGACCCCAGTACTGCAGTGTCTGACGCTCATATCACTGTTATACTTTACCGGCAGGCTCGCTGTCAATTCTCACTATCGTCACAGTATGCCTATCTCCAGCAGTATGCACCTTTAGACCTTTAAAACTTTCTAGTAGGCTGCCGACTAAAAATAGTCGTGTGTTTGGATAACTACAATAAAATTAATTGGATACTATGTGAAAGGACCAAAGTATATCTGTAAACACTGTAGTAAGTTATGTCACATCCATCTGAACATCTCAGAAGTCAGTTCTAAATCCCACCTTTTGACTGTGATCAGGTTAGTTATAACTACCAAATACACAACCTCCAGATAAGAGAAGTGAGTCTTTCTCTCTCTATATATATATATAGATATACACAGATGCATGTACATGCTTGAATGTATGCATGCACAAACATGCATGTGTTCGTCCAAAAGGTTCCATTTCCTTGCAAATGTTTCCAAATTCTCCCTATACATTTTATGTCTAGTCCATTTCAATTCCTACTTTTCAAATTATTAACACTGTGTACAGAGTATTACGAAGATCATGGCATCTGGTCCCATCACTTCATGGGAAATAGATGGGGAAACAGTGCAAAGTGTCAGACTTTATTTTTGGGGGCTCCAAAATCACTGCAGATGGTGACTGCAGCCATGAAATTAAAGGACGCTTACTCCTTGGAAGGAAAGTTATGACCAACTTAGCATATTCAAAAGCAGAGACATTACTTTGTCAACAAAGGTCCGTCTAGTCAAGCCTATGGTTTTTCCAGTGGTCATGTATGGATGTGAGAGTTGGACTGTGAGGAAGGCTGAACGCCAAAGAATTGATGCTTTTGAACTGTGGTGTTGGAGAAGACTCTTGAGAGTCCCTTGGACTGCAAGGAGATCCAAGCAGTCCATTCTGAAGGAGATCAGCCCTGGGATTTCTTTGCAAGGAATGATGCTAAAGCTGAAACTCCAGTACTTGGGCCACCTCATGCCAAGAGTTGACTCATTGGAAAAGACTCTGATGCTTGGAGAGATTGGGGGCAGGAGGAGAAGGGGACGACAGAGGATGAGATGGCTGGATGGCATCACTGACTTGATGGACGTGAGTCTGAGTGAACTCCAGGAGTTGGTGATGGACAGGGAGGCCTGGTGTGCTGCGATTCACAAAGAGTCGGACACGACTGAGCATCTGAACTGAACTCAACAGAGTATTACCTTTCAAAGATTTTATAAAAGTGAAACTAGGATTTTACCGTAAGGCTACCCAAATATAAAACATTATATCTAAACACTTAGGTAGCACCGACACACAAGATTCAAGGCACTCTGTAAACAGAATAGTCTAAATGGATGGGGAAATTCATGAATTTTCTCAAGGCCACCCAGTTACGCCCAAAAACTGTGCTAAGGACAAACAACTGATAACCAGTTACTAAAATAATGACTAAATCAATGAAACTCTTAAAAAGTTAAGAGTTTTTAAATTTTCTATTATATAAAGAGCATCACCAAAAAAATATTTTAGTTTGTTCTTTTCTTCATTATTAGCTCCTAAGAAATCCTGGACTAGTTCTCATAAAATTCTATCAAAATATAAACAATTTTTTAAAGTTCAGAGTTATTTCAAATCATCTTCAAAATTCTATTATTCTCTCTTTGAGCACTATAGTGAGTTACAGCTAAGAAAACACTAATTTTTTCATGTTATCTGAAGTTTCAGATAACTCATAAGTTGAACCAGTAAGTTAAAATTGGTTTATGACAAAATTAGATACTTAATTACATTTTCTGTGCAGAAAAAAATGTTTTCTCCTGTCTTTTTGTGTTAAAATTAAAATACCTATATGCCAATGCATAAATCTCTAGTTCTGAAAATTACTGTAAAGACATTCTGTTCTTGCTGCCTAAACCTATTGAACTTCTGTTACTGCAATATCATATGAACTGTTTATCAATTTATATATCAATTTATATTACTTTTCCTTCTTATATATTCTGTTTACATAAAAGATGAAAACTTTAAAAAATATGCAGTGTTAAATTACTTTTGTAAACCAGGAGGGGAGAGCAGAGCAGAGTGAGGGTAGTCATCTTATGACTGACATGGTCTTTAATTTTTAGGTAACAGTTCCATTCCCAAACACTAATTCTAATGATCAATATGATGAGCAATCAAAATCTAATTAAACCTGTATCACTGATACAAAATGAATCCTATGCCCACTCAAAACTGGCCACCGTGTCTCAGTATACAAAATAAGCATGACTGATGGCTACTCTTTTAGCCTACTAAGATAAGAAAACCCAAGTTCAACCCTTTAGAAGTGTTTTTTCTATCTAATAGAGTTAGCAATTACGTGGGCACCACTAAGAGTGACAGTGACAAGGACAGAGGAAAGAAAAAAACATAAAAAGCATAATGTGAGTATACTGCGGGGAAAATCTATAGCTTAAACGTAAATTACTGCTTCAAAATGTTCTTTCCCAAGAGAATTAAATTCACACATAAATATGCCCATTATAGTCTCACTATTACCAAAAATTACACCAATCAAAAATAAACCGCATTGTTTCTTTAAAATTACCAGTGATATTAGATGTAAAGCCTATTTCCAACATTCACTCATTCAGTAAATAGCAAGTATCCATTAAGGCATGGCACTGTGCTAGAAATTGTATATGGACATGACACATTATTTCATACAATTACCCTTACCTTCAGCTGAAATCCAGTTTCATTTACCGTCTCTTTCCAGTTGCCTTCCTAAAAATTAAAGATAACTTTAGATATCACTGTAAAATAGCCCATAAGTAATATCCCAAATTAAATACCCATCGTTCTGTTCTTCTTTCATGGGAGATGGGGGAGAGGCACATACAATCCAGATTCCAAAAGATTACCGGAGACAGCCCCAAAATTTTATAGATCCGGGATTCAAAAAACTAAAGACTAACTTTGATACCATTTAAGTGATACCAAAAAGTACCATCTTTAGTATCTTTAAGTATAAAAATGTTAACCAAAAGAATGATATAATACTTTGGAAATTCAAAACAAAACAAACTGTTAAAATACATATAAATTAACAAAGGGCGGCTCCAAGAGAATCCTTAAGCAGCAGCAGTCCACAATTTAAAATGTTTAAAATCCCAAGTAAAATGAAATTTTTTAAAAGACTAAATAAAAGAAAAATACCTGTGTTAAAAACAAATAGAAGATTTTGTCTCTACAAAGGATGGGATGTGAAGCAACTCTCAAGAGGAAATTTTCTAAACCAATTCGTCGTCTTTCCACAAAATCCGGGTCCATGTTGTCAGCAGAGAGTTTATGCCAAACGAATTCTGCCTAGATAAAAAAAACAATCATGAAGAACAGTCTCAGCGCTAACTACTTCTAAACTACACCACCATTTCACTCCTTACCCTTTTTTCTGGTAGAGGTGGCACAACAATATGTGGATAGTACACTAAAAGGTAGTTCCTCAACAACTCAAATTCACTATACCGCCTCCACAGTGAGTCTGTTAGGACACTCTGACCATCATTATGTTCAACTGACCTGAAAAAGACAGAATAAGATTTCTAGTGTTTTTTAAAAATACAAATGCATACATACAACCTCCTTTAAAACTGATAACTCCATTTACTGAATGCTTATGAACCAGGAGGGCCATGAACCAGGCACTGAGAACATTTCATGTATTATTTAACCCCTACAACAGACCTGGTGAAGCAGGGATTACTGTCCCCACTTCACAGATGAGGAAGCAGCTGCACGGTATATGCTCTTCCTTCAATCACAAAGATTTGTTGGTAGAGCACGCAGATCCATCTGATTCCCAAGCCCTCACTCCTAACCACTTTGCTCCATTATAGAAAACCTATTTGAACTTGAGAGAAATAGTCATATTAGGAATACTCTTCTCAACAAGAGCCTCAATGTAAAATAATTCAGTTAACATAATGGCTGGCTTTACAATACAGTGCAAGTCTGGCTTCATCAGCGTTTCATTAAAGAAAAATTACTTTTAATTGCCACAATGAAAGAACAATTCCTGCCACCATGAGAGAACAACATTCATGCCAAAGACCATGACACCAAAAAAACCCTCAATTTAACCTCATCAATGAATCAGATGCATCCAAGTACCAGAAAAGATCCACAAAAGTAAAATGTCAATTAACTCTGAAACAGTGGCAAGAAGGGAAGTAACAAATCAATTTTAGTCTTATATTTACTATAAAGAGCTGCAGGCGATGCCATGAATCATCCATATAAAAGTTCAATTTGGAGGAAAGCTGGGTAAAATCATAAAAAGAGTATTTGAAATTATTTTGACTATGATTTCTGCTAGCATAATGACTATTAAAAAACATCAGCCTTCTAAACATTATCTGAACCTTCCTATTTCCTAATTGAAAATAACTTACAGTTCCTCCAAGAAACATGCATATAACCAAAATGTGCATTTGTACATGTACAGTATAAAGGCAGAGAGGCTAAATCAGTCTCAGAATAAAGTCTTGAGAAAATATATACATCATGCCATGCTCAACACAAGATGTTCAATGTTTTTATCATTTATATATTAAGTTTGCTAAATTAATTCACTGTAATAAAAAGGGAAACATAATATGAAATTCAAAATATACAAATGGCTTTCATGGCAAGATAGAGGATTATTAAATGATAATTCATTTTAAAGAGTTGACCTAACCATTAGCTGACTAAAACTATTCTAATTCAGAGTTTCAACTGCAGCTAAAAAAAAAATATCTTGGGTTAATATAAAGTTTCAGATTATTCAAAATCATTACCAACAGAGCCCAAATCTTGCTAAAAAGTAGATAAATATAGCCTATAGGCAGTACATCTAAAGGCTGTTAGAAGAGCTGCTACAAGTTGTTTTCACTTGGTTTTATTTCAAAGGCCACAAAAACAAGTCAGCAGAAGCCACCTAAAAGCATAGAAAAGACTTTCTTTGGACCACAAAACTACCCCATTTATCCAATCATTTAACAAATATTTAATACCACATAAGAGATATAAGCATCTGAATGCAGAGTTCCAAAGAACAGTAAGAAGAGGTAAGAAAGCCTTCCTCAGCAATCAATGCAAAGAAATAGAGGGAAACAACAGAATGGGGAAGACTAGAGATCTCTTCAAGAAAATTAGAGATACCAAGGGAATATTTCATGCAAAGATGGGCTGGATAAAGAACAGAAATGGTATGGACCTAACAGAAGCAGGAGATATTAAGAAGAGGTGGCAAGAATACACAGAAGAACTGTACAAAAAAGATCTTCATGACCAAGATAATCCCAAGAGCCAGACATCCTGGAATGTGAAGTCAAGTGGGCCTTAGAAAGCATCACTACGAACAAAGCTAGTGGAGGTGATGGAATTCCAGTTAAGCTATTTCAAATCCTCAAAGATGATGCTGTGAAAGTGCTGCACTCAATATACCAGCAAATTTGGAAAACTCAGCAGTGGCCACAGGACTGGAAAAGGTCAGTTTTCATTCCAATCCCAAAGAAAGGCAATGCCAAAGAATGCTCAAACTACCGCACAATTGTACTCAACTCACACACTAGTAAAGTAATGCTCAAAATTCTCCAAGCCAGGCTTCAGCAATACGTGAACCGTGAACTTTCAGATGTTCAAGCTGGTTTTAGAAAAGACAAAGGAACCAGAGATCAAATTGCCAACATCCGCTGGATCATGGAAAAACCAAAAGAGTTCCAGAAAAACATCTATTTCTGCTTTATTGACTATGCCAAAGCCTTTGACTGTGTGGATCACAATAAACTGTGGAAAATTTTGAAAGAGATGGGAATACCAGACCACCTGACCTGCCTCTTGAGAAACCTATATGCAGGTTAGGAAGCAACAGTTAGAACTGGACATGGAGCAACAGACTGGTTCCAAATAGGAAAAGGAGTAAGTCAAGGCTGTATATTGTCACCCTGTTTATTTAACTTCTATGCAGAGTGAAGTGAAGTGAAAGTCGCTCAGTCGTGTCTGACTCTTTGCGACCCCGTGGACTGTAGTCTACCACACTCCTCCGTCCATGGGATTTTCCAGGCAAGGGTACTGGAGTGGGTTACAATTTCCTTCTCCAGAGGATCTTCCTGACCCAGGGATCGAACCCAGGTCTCCCACATTGTAGGCAGACACTTTACCATCTGAGCCACAAGGGAAGTCAGGAGAGTACATAATGAGAAACACTGGGCTGGAAGAAGCACAAGTTGGAATCAAGATTGCCGGGAGAAATATCAATAACCTCAGATATGCAGATGACACCACCCTTATGGCAGAAAGTGAAGAGGAACTAAAAAGCCTCTTGATGAAAGTGAAAGAGGAGAGTGGCAAAAGTTGGCTTAAAGCTCAACATTGAGAAAACTAAGATCATGGCATCCGGTCCCCACTTCATGGGAAATAGATGGGGAAACAGTGGAAACAGTGTCAGACTTCATTTTTGGGGGCTCCAAAATCACTGCAGATGGTGACTGCAGCCATGAAATTAAAAGACGCTTCCTCCTTGGAAGAAAAGTTATGACCAACCTAGATAGCATATTCAAAAGCAGAGACATTACTTTGTCAACAAAGGTCCATCTAGTCAAGGCTATGGTTTTTCCAATGGTCATGTATGGATGTGAGAGTTGGACTGTGAAGAAAGCTGAGCGCCGAAGAATTGATGCTTTTTAACTGTGGTGTTAGAGAACACTCTTGAGAGTCCGTTGGACTGCAAGGAGATCCAACCAGTCTATTCTAAAGGAGATCAGCCCTGAGTGTTCTTTGGAAGGAATGATGCTAAAGCTGAAACTCCAGTACTTTGGCTATCTCATGCGAAGAGTTGACTCATTGGAAAAGACCCTGATGCTGGGAGGGATTGGGGGCAGGAGGAAAGGGGGACAACAGAGGATGAGATGGCTGGATGGCATCACCGACTCGATGGACCTGAGTTTGAGTGAACTCCGGGAGTTGGTGATAGACAGGGAGGCCTGGTGTGCTGTGATTCATGGGGTCACAAAGAGTCGGACATGACTGAGCGACTAAAATGAAGTGAACTGAAGTGGTTTCACATGCAACATTTAAATTAAATTTAACCGTTTAAACCATTTCATTTGACTAAGTATATAGGATCTTTAGCCCTGCTTTACAAATTAGAAGAATTAAGACATCATATAGCTTCCCAGGACAAAAGCTTTCTTACCTATTAATACATACAATATTCTTACCTATTTTAAAAGGGTTCATACTTTATGAACAGGAAAACATAAAAATCTCTGGAAAAATTAAAATCAATGACCTTAGCCTTATTAATTTTAGCCTATTAAACTGTAACACAATAGGCAACTGCTAAACTGACTTTCTTCTTGTGTCCACAGAAGAGATGAGCTATGTGATAAAGTTGAACTTTTAGTCAATGTCAAGGCTCAACAATATTCATAGTGTCCAAGATACTGTGCATAACACTGAATTACAGCAAGAATTCTACATGACCAAAATAATAAATTCCAGGGTTCTGTGGTTGCTGAAGGTCAGTTATAGTACTGACAAAATAATCTATTTATAAACAGTATCTATAAACAGTATTTCTCAAAGTGGACGTGTATATGATATGGGATAGGCAAGAATTTAAGACAGGGAAAACACAAGTCATAAAGAAGAAAGATAAATTTGACTACCTTAAAATGTAAAGCTTTTGTATTTGAAAGATAAAACTATGGTCCATGGCTCATTTGCTTCAAAAACACTTGGAACTTAAGCTTAAAATGTGTTAATTCCTGGACCCCACTCAAAATTCTGTAGCTTAACAAATTTTCCAAGTGATTCCTATATATTTTAAAGTTTAAGAATCACTGTTTTAAAATAAATGAAATATAAGTGTGAAAGTCAACTGAATATCTTTTATGTACCACATTATTTACTGATGATTCACTTAGATATTTATCCAGAGACTGCAAGGAGATCCAACCAGTCCATTCTGAAGGAGATCAGCCCTGGGATTTCTTTGCAAGGAATGATGCTAAAGCTGAAACTCCAGTACTTTGGCCACCTCGTGCGAAGAGTTGACTCATTGGAAAAGACTCTGATGATGGGAGGGATTGGGGGCAGGAGAAAGGGACGACAGAGGATGAGATGGCTGGATGGCATCACTGACTCAATGGACATCAGTCTCAGTGAACTCCGGGAGTTGGTGATGGACAGGGAGGCCTGGCGTGCTGCAATTCATGGGGTCGCAAAGAGTCGGACACGACTGAGCTACTGATCTGATCTGATCTGATGGTCACTTCTAACTCCAACTTTTGAATTATAATTCTCTATTCATTTCAAAGTCAAGAGTAAACAACTATAATAAATAAAGAGTAAACAGCTATAAATTATTCCACATTATTGAAATCAAGAGGTTCTTCTAGCAGTAAAGCTAATCAACAGCTAATTTCATTGTTCAACTGGATGAAGAAACAGGCATATACTAAAAATATCCTTTTTAGCTTTAAGAATTTACTTAAAAAGCTAGAGCCAATACAAATTTCTAAAGTATGATATTTTAAAATAGCTAATTTAACTTAAAAAAAAACCTCTCATGGGATCATACTTTTTTTAAATTAACTTAAAAATCTCTCTGAAACATATGCATGTATGTACATAGGCAGGATACTTCCCTGACCCACCAGGCAAGGCCCTCTACTTTTCTATAAAAATATGAATTATACTTTTTTATTCATTTTTTTTATATTCCGGCCACACTGCACAGCATGTGAGATCTAATTCCCCAACCAGGGATCAAACCTGCACACCTCGCACTGGAAGCACAGAGTCTTAATGGACTACCAGGGAAGCCCCCCCTATTTGTTTTAACTGAAAGCATTTCTTCTCAGTTCACAGAAAGAAAAGAGCTTGTCAGTATAGTCTTTATATAAACTATTTATAATAAGCAAAATTCCCAGGTGGTGCAGTGGTAAAGAATCCACCTGCCAATGCAGGAGACGCAAGAGATGTGGGTTCGATCCCTAGGTCAGGAAGAGGTCAGGAAGAGGCCCTGGAGGAGGAAATGGCAACCCACTCCAGTATTCTTGCCTGGGAATTCCATGGACAGAGAAGCCTGGTAGGTCACAAAGAGTCAGACATGACCGCACACACACACACATCCTTTGCTTTTCTCTGGACAAACAGTTTAATTCATTTAACTTTTTCCTTATGAAGTAAAAGACTTTTCTGGTGAGTTTTTTAAATAAATAATTTTATTTGGGGCTGTGCTGAGTCTTCCCTGCTGTGTGGGCTTTTCTCTAGTTGCGGTGCACGGCGGCTTCTCTTGCTGTGGAGCACAGGCTCTAGGGGCCGGGCTTCAGTAGTTGTGGCCCGTGGGCTCAGAAGTCATGGCTCCCGAGCTCTCGAGCACAGACTCGGCAGTTGTGGCACATGAGCTTAGTTACTCTGAGGCACGTGGGATCTTCCCAAACCAGGGACAAACCCGTGTCTCCCGCATGGGCAGGCCTGTGATGTGGATGGGATCTGGATGTTACTTGACACTAAAGCAAGCATCAAGTAACATCCAGTAACCTTTATTCTCCCTCCAAAATTAATACATTCAAATTTAGCTACTAAGAGTACCAGAGTAAAAGAAAACCTTGTCACCTGTTAAAAAGTAAAGAAACTAAAAGACAATGACCTGTAAATGATTCCATTATACAACAGAATTTACATCAACAGCTACCAAAGCTTTTTCTAACCTCAGACATAATTCTCATCACTCACCTTGTTTCAATGAGGTAAGCAGTATATGTTTCCTGCATGTTCATGGCATTTCTTCCAGTTCGCTTTTCTGCTTCTGAAACACTAATTTCTATCTTCTTCAACGAAAAATTATTTTCTGTCATCTGAATAAAAATAGAACAACAAAAAACTTTTTAAATGATACTGAAAAAAAACCCAGCTATTATAATCAAATCCATTATTAGTACATATCTCAGGTTACTTTTTTATATCTCTTGCATTACTAGTGGTTGCTAAACGACATCAGCAAATGATATGCCTCTTTTTATCAGCATGTAGCACACTAAACTTTTCCAGGAGCTATTTTAGCAAGTGCCATAGATTTAATTATTAAAATGTAGGCATGATTATAGGAGAAAAAAATTAAAATAAAAAGTATACATATCATTTAAATGACCAAGAATAAATCTGTATAAAAATACGTAAGAAAAAATTTAAAAACACTGTTTATAAAGACGAATGATCCTCAATACTGACATCTTTTTATTTTACCAGTCAAATCAAATATAAAATGCTATATGACAAAACGTGAGATTTTCAGCTTTAAAAATTAAAGCTGAATTTTAAATTTTTTTAAAAGAAGGTTAATTTTTAAAAAGGAGCCATCACGTATTTGATCATAAATTTGCATAAACTTTTTGGCAGTGGTTAACAGGCTCCACTGTGAGATAGCAGGTTTTTCTTTTTTATAAATATTGCTTTTATTGATTTATTCATTTTTTATTGAAGTATAGTTGATTTACAATGTTGTCTTAGTTCCTGGTATACAGCAAAGATATTCTTTAATATATATTCTTTTTCATATTATTTGTGATTATAGTTTATTACAGGATAATGAATAGAGTTCCCTGTGCTATACACAGGACCCTGTCTATCTGAGACAGCAGGTTTTAAGAACAGGAAACCTCTTTCTTTTCTTGCTAGATCATCCCCAGGTCTGTATCAAACAACATCACTTGGTGGTTCACAGATTCTTTGTGCCACTGAAGAAAGAAAGTCAAAGTGAAGTCGCTCAGTCCTGTCCAACTCTTTGCGACCCCATGGTCTGTAGCCCACCACGCTCCTCCATCCACGGGATTTTCCAGGCAAGAGTACTGGAGTGGGTTGCCATTTCCTTCTCCAGAGGATCTTCCCAACCCAGGGATCAAATCTGGGTCTCCTGCATTGTAGGCAGACACTTTACCTTCTGAGCCACCAGGGAAGTCCTGCCACTGAAGAAGCGTCTTGAATACACCCAAACTAGCTCCAAGTTTAAACAAGAAAGACACAGTGAGGCCATGCGATAACTGCTGTGCTTTTCTTTTTGTTCCCTTGCTTTTTTTTTCTCCCTGAACTTTCAAAGTTCAGAGGTGGATTCTAATTAAAAAGCATTGTATTGTATTAAAACTGGGGGTGGTTTGTGAAGAAGAGATATAAGTAAAAAGATGGATATACCAACAAGTTAAAAGAAAAAGCAGTATGCAATAAAAATCCATGATACTTTACACAGGAAATTAAAGCTATGTGCTATGAAGACAGAATAAGCTATGTGACAATACCCAAAATTGAATCAGTGATGAATCAAGACGACATGCTTAGAAAGTACCCCAAAAACGCTGAAGAATAATAGATGTAAAAATGCTAAAAGAAAATAAAGGACAGAGAACTAAAAATGAACCCAAAACAAAACTACTCTGTTGCCAAACAAGACAATTTTATAAAATGTAAGTTTTACGTCCAGGTATTAAAAGAGAAAATAAGAGAGAAAAACCATTCAACTAAAAGAAAGCTCAAGAAATTACATAAGCATAAACCACCCAACATCAGGATGATGAAGCCCTCACTGGCTGAGATTATACATATAAAACATTTTGGCCCACAGCCAAGCACTGATTTATCATCATGTACTACACTGAAAAATTCTCTGAATTCTAGAATCAAAACTGATAAAACAAATTATTTCCCACCAAAAAGATAGTGCACATGAATCATAAATTTACCCCATTATGCCATCCAAATAATTACACAGAAGGGAAAAATAAAAGTATAAAATCAACTATCATAAAAACTAAAGATATCAGCAGGGATTGGTAGATGATATAAAATTGCTAATACTGTCATACTAAAGTACAAACAGTGCCAAGAATAGCATAACTAATGTTAAAAGGACACATTCAAAAGATTTAGAAATGGATAAACTTGATGACTGGAAGATGAGACTAGGAGTGTGTTTTAAAGAGAGAGAGAATATTTTATGTATTTACCTTAAATTGAAGTACAGTTGATTTACAATGTTGTATTGGTGAAACACAATGCTTTAGATGTATTAAAGTGGACTTCTCATCAGAGTAAAGAACATCATTAAAGAATGATGCTACACTTGTATCCTATACTTACATTCAAAGAATAACATCCCAAATGTAGATGCTTGATAGGTGAATCACTACTTCCTACCTGACTTAAGACCAAATAAATATAAAAAAATGGACATATTTAAAAGGTTGATGAAATTTTTTATTTCAAGTCAATGAGCAAAAATCAATCTGTGTGCGTGTGTGCCAAGTTACTTCAGTCATGCCCAATTCTGCGAACCTATGGACTATAGCCCACCAGGCTCCTCCATCCATGGGATATTCCAGGCAAGAATATTGGAGTGGGTTGTCATTCCTTTCTCCAATGAACTTTCCAACCCAGAGATCAAACCTAGGTCTCCTGCATTGCAGGCAGATTCTTTACCATCTAAGCCACCAGGCAAGCCCCCAAATCAATCTACTATAAGTTTTTAAAATATTGCAAGGACTTCCCTGGAGGCTCAGTGGATAAGAATCCATCTGCCAATGCAGAGGACACGGGTTCGATCCTTGGTCCAAGAAGACTCTACATGCTGCGGGGCAACTAGACCTGTGTGCCACGACTACTGAGCCCGCGCTCTAGAGCCCTCAAATTGCAACTACTGAAACCCATGTGCCCTAAAGCCTGTGCTCTGCAACAAGAGAAACCACAGCAATGAGAAGCCTGAAAACCACAAGAAGAGAACAGCACCTGCTTGTCACAACTAGAAGAAAGCCCATGCCCGCAATGAAAATCCAGTGCAGCCATAAATGAATAAATAATGCTGAAACAGTGAAACAGTAAAAGCAAGCATAAGACAGGTTAATAGTGATAAAAGGAATGATAAGAAACTATTGATTCAATAACTGAATGATTACTGAGTATCTACAGTGCCAGTCATTAGGAATGGGAAGATAACTGAGACAAAGTGCTTGAGTTCAGTGGTTCAAAGTGCAGAGTTCAGTGGTTGAGTTTGCTTGAGGAAATCTCACCATCCAGAAAAGTGAAAATGATGAAAGATAATTTTTTTAAAAAAGGAAAATGAAGAATCAATGCTTAAATTATAGTTCTTAAAGAAGAAATTGGAGGAAACAGAACAGAAATAATAATCACCAGTATAATAAAAAAGAAACCAACAAAAATTCTTTCTGGATTGAAAAATATTTCTACAGCTCCAAATTGAAAGGCATGTGGTCCATGTATAATAAATTAGAAAATTAAACATCTTCAGCATAAAGGAAAAAAATCCTAGAAAGATTAAGACAGGAAAATAAAAAGCACAATCACTACCAAAGAATAAAGACCAGATTTGCCCTAGATTTCACAATAATATAAAGTCCAAATGACAAAGGAGCATCATGCATATAGAATGCTTGAAATATTATAAAAATACTAACACACTGTTCCTTTAAAGATAACTCTATCCAGAAGGGATTTTTGTGGTGTTGTTTTTTTTGTAGAAACTGATGCTCTGTTCCTACAATTTATATGGAAATACAAAGGACCTAAAATAGCCAAAATAGTTTTGAAAAATAACAAGTTGCAGGATCTATACTATCTCGTTTCAAAATTTATTAAAAAGCTAAACTAATCAAGACAGTGGGGACACTGGCAGGATAGGCTTAGACATCAATGGATCAATGGAACAGAACTGAGAATCCAGAAATAAACCCTTATATTTAAGGTCAAGTGATTTTAATAAACACACCAAGGCAATTCAACAGGGAGAGTCTTTTCAACATATAGAGCAGGGGCAACTGAGTAGCCACAGACCAAGGAAAAAACCCCAGAACTAGACCCTTTACTCACATTGTACATAGAAATTAACTCAAAATGGTTTACATACTCAGATGTAAAAGCAAAACCTGGGGAATTCCCTGGCAATCCAGTGGTTAGGATTCATATGCTTTCACCACCAAGGACCCAGTTTCCATCCCTGGTCAGAGAACTAAGATCCCATAAGCCATCTGGGGAAGGTCAAAAAAAAGACAAAACATGATCCTGGGATAAGCAAAGCGTTCTTATAAGCACAATCTATAAAAGAAAAACAAAAACAAAAACCTGATCTCCTAGTCTTCATCAAAATTGAAAACTATTGCTAAACTTTCAAAGATAACATTAAGAAAAAGTAAAAAGTCATGGCCCAGGGGAAATATCTGCAAATCTCATTATTTGATTAAAAAAACAAATATCCAGACTAACTGAACAACATGTGCTTATGTGCTCAGTCGTGTCCGACTCTGCGACCCCATGGACTATATATAGCCCACAAGGCTCCTCTGTAGATGCAATCTTCTAGGCAAGATAAAGCAAGTTGCCATTTCCTACTCCAGAGAATCTTCCCAAGCAGGGATCAAACCTGTGTCTCCTGCACTGGCAGGCAGATTCTTTACCACTAAGCCACGCAGGAAGCACCTTCAATAAAAAGAAACACCACCCATTTTTAATAAGCAAAAGACCTGAATAGAATTTCACCAAAAAAGACATACAAATGGAAATAAGCACATGAAAAGATGTTCAACACCATCAGTCATTTAAAAAATGCAAATTAAAACCACTTCACATCCCCTAGAATGGTTATAATCCGAAAGACAGACACTGCCAAGTACTGGCAGGGATGTGGAGAAAAGTGAGCCTCGTAATTGCTGGTGGTAATGTTAAATGGTACAGCCCCTTGGGAAAAGAGTGGCAGTTTCTTAAAACAAAAAGTTAAAATTTACCATATAACCCAGCAATTATACTGCTACAAATTTAACTCAAGAGAAATGTAAACATACATCCACACAAAGACTTGAATGTGAATGAATATTCATCACAGCAATAATATTCATAATATAAAAGCTGAAAATAACTTGCATCAAATGGTGAATAAACAAAAAGTGATACATCCATACAACTGAATGCTATTCAGTAATAAAAAAAAATCAGAAAAGTTCGAAAACTAGGTTGTAGTGATGGCGGTGCAATTCTGTGAATCTAACTCTGAGACCCCCATGGACTGTAGCCGGCCAGGCTCCTCTGTCCATGCAATTCTCCAGGCAAGAATACTAGAGTGGGTTGCCATTTCCTTCTCCAGGGGATCTTCCTGACCCAGGGATTGGACCCAGGTCTTCTGCATTGCAGGAAGATTCTTTACATCTGAGGCACCAGTGAAGCCCTTACTACAAATTACTGAATTTATATACTTACAGAGTGAATTTTATGGTGTATAAATCATATCTTAATAAAGTTTAAAAAATAAAACCCATCAGTCCATAATGAAACAGACAAGTAAATAGAAATTTTGATGAGGAACAAAGTATTTTTCTAGTTTCAAAGTATGTCTTCACAAAACGAGATCAGATTTGTAGTTACCAGACGCAGGGGATGGGGAAAAAAGAAACTGGATCAAAGAATCAAAAGGTACAAAGTTATAAAGAGTACTAGGGATATAACGTACAACATGATAAATTAACACTGATGTATGTTATTTATGAGAATTGTTAAGAGAGTAAACCTTAAGCATTCTCGTCACAAGAAAAAAATGTATTTTTTCTATTTCTTAATATTGTATCTATATGAGATGATGGACATTCATTTCATGATGAATGTAAGTCCAATCACTATACTGTATGCCTTAAACATATATAGTTGTGTATGCCAATTAGACCTCAATAAAACAGGAAGAAAAAAAAAAAGTATACCCCAGAAAGTTAATCACAAAGAAGAAAAGAGAACTTTATATTGGAGAAGACTAGCAGAGAAAGTGATCAAACCTGAATCATGTGCAAACTGGTAAGAAGCAATTAGAAGAACACAGCATCATATTAGTGGCAATTTCTGCCAAAGAAGCACAACCTGAATTTAACCATGAGAAAACATCAGGCAAACCCAAACTGAAGGGCATTCTACAAAAATAACTGGTTGCTAATATAGAAAAGGGTCAAAGTCATGAAAGCAAAGACCAAGAAACACTTTCAGATGGGAGGAGACTAAAGAGACAATGCAACTAGATGTAATACTTGAGGCTGGACTGAATTATTTTGTTCTATTGGTACAACTGGCAAAACTTACATGAAGTCTGAGGATTAGATAATAATAATTTATCAATGCTTTTGATAGAAGCTCTGTGATTATACAGAATGTCCTTTTTTGCCCTTGAAATATATACTAAATGTTCTGGGGATGAGATAAACAGCAGTTTATTCTCAAATATTTCAAGGGAAACAATTCTTTGTACTGTACTTGCTTATAAATTTGAGATCATTTCTATAAATTACTTCAAAAAATTTAATGGCATTACATTTACATAAATAATATGTCTCAATTATGTCTTGGGGAAGAAAAAAAGACATGCCTTCAAAATCATTATAGAGGATAAAACCAAAGAAACTATGGTCCACAAAGGAAAATCCAAAACCAGAAACCAAAATAAGAAAGCATAAACTATAACAGAAAAAAATCAGCTAAAAATGGAGTTAGTTAAGATAATAAATGTAGGGGCTTTAAATGTAGGGGCTTCCCTGGTGGTCCAGTGCTTAAGAATTCGCCTTTCAATGCAGGGGCACAGATTCAATCCCTGGTCAGGAAGCTAAGATCCCACAAGCTTTGTGGCCAAAAAACAAAAAACAAGTAATACTGTAAAAAAAATCAGTAAAGACTTCAAAAATAGTCCACATTAAAAAAAAAATTTTTTAATAAAAAATAGATAATAAATGCAAATATCTTATTTCCCATGGTCTTCCCTGGTCATTCAGTGGTAAAGAATCCACCTGCAATGCAGGAGACACAGGTTCAATTCGTGGACTGGATGACCCCTTGTAGAAGGAAATGGCAACCCACTCCAGTATTCTTGTCTGGGAAATCCCATGGTCACAGAAGCCTGGTGGGCTAAAGTCCCTGGGGTCAGAGTCAGCCATGACTGAGTTGAAACAATGCTTATGTATACAAGTACATGGGTTCTGACTATGATGTAAAAACGTATTCTGCACCATGAGTTGCCTTCAAAAGGTAACTGAGAGCTGCTGAAGTAGAAAGTGAGGAAAGCAATTCTTGAGAATTATTTAATAACTTGCTGTGTCGGGTGTGCTTAGTCGCTCAGTCATGTCTGACTCTTTGCGACCTCCGTGTCTGTAGCCCGCCAGGCTCCTCTATCCTTGGGGATTCTCCAGGCAAGAATACTGGAGGGGGTTGCCATGCCCTCCCCTTCAGATCTTCCCGACTGAGGGACTGAACCGGGTCTACTGCGCTGCAGGCGGATTCTTCACCAGCTGAGCCACCAGGGAAGCCCTAAACTTTCTGTAACTCTGCCTATGCACTTCCTTTTTCATATTATCTTTACCATATATGTCTCAAACCTTCCTCCACTCCCTTCTGGACCCCTCCACTGAGCTTTCTGCTGCCAACCTGTGAAGGAACTAACAGTGTACAGGCATTGTTCAAGCAATGGTTGCTCAAGCCCTCTTAGCCCCAGAAGCACTCAGAGGCCTAAAGAACCCTCCCTACAAAAGAGAGACACTGAATCCCTCAGGAAGCAGTTCTCTGAGCAAATACTGTTAACTGCCATCTCAGTGGAATCTTCCAGCCCAAAAAAAGCAGCATTTTTACTCCCATTCCCTTGCTGCGTCCTCGCCAGGACTGATTGCTACTCTCTTGAAGATTGTGGTCCTCCCTCATTCTTCATATTCTAAACTTCTTTAAATAAAACCGACAATACTTAAAAAAAAAAATACACTCTTCCTCGTAAGGAAAAAGTACAGAGAGAAAGAAAGAAAGAAAGGGAAACTTCTAACTAGACATTGGAAAGGAAGAGGATGAAGACTCACAGAAACAAAAACAAGAGAATAGAGTTTACAACAGAATTTAAAGACTGTTAAAATCAGTGATGTTTAAAACTGGAAAACATCTGCAACCTTGGCAGTGCTTGTTTCTACCATCCCTCGGTGTAGGGCAACTAGCACAATTTACTCTCCAACCAAAATGGAGAGTCAAAAATAAGGCTGATGAGGCTTTTTGTCATTTCTGCACACTATCTGTATAGATGCTTTTATGGTGAAAAAGTCATTGATAAGTCAACACATTATTCAGAGCTCTTTTCTTCTTAAAATAACAACTTAAATCTTAATAAAACAAAAAAATATTTAAGTATAGTATTTTACAATTTACAAGATTATTTTTAATCTTTTTTTTTCTTTTTTGGTCGGGGGTGGGGGGTGCAGGGAGTGAAGCTTCATGGTTTCATGAACAGAGCACTGATGTCAAAGCCACGAGGACCTGGGCCCAAATCCCAGCCATGTCACCAGTTTGTGACTTTGGCCAAATCACTTCTCTCAGAGCCTCTGCTTCCTTATCTCTGTATGTCTTTTATGTCTTTTGGGAGTAATTTTGAAAATTAAATGAAAAGTAGAGCCTCACAGTGTCTAGCACAAACAAATGTAATTTACCTGTCTGCCCAGACCACATTCCTATCTACCAGTAACAGTAGCAATGTGGCTATGGCTACTGCAATACTTCTCAACTGAGGATGGATTAGAGTGGAAGAGGGGATAGAAACAGGAAAAGGAGTAGATCTTCTGAGACTGCAGGGGACAATATATAGAGTGTATGTGAATGCACGTGTGTGTGTTGATAAGCTCCAGATGATTCTGAAATATTTGTCCAAATGGCTTGTATTTCTAAAAATTACTAAATTATCTCTATAAATTACTAAATCATTGTTTGAGGAAACCCTAAGTTTGGGCAGTCTCGAATGGTCTCTTACAACACATTTAAAAGTCAGGTAATATTATATAACTACAACTCTTACTGTATGATGGCATCTTTGGGATTTCAAATATCTTAAACCAAACACAGGTTTTTTATTTTAAATGAGATATGTATAATCACTTAACACAAATGGATTTTATACTATAGTTGCAACTTCATATTAATTATCCAAAGGCTTTCACAAAAAAAAATTACCAAAATGTTCAGTCATAATCAATATTAAACTCATGATGCAGCTAACAAAATATATGATTCTTACCCTTTGAAACAATCTAAAATCGCTTTAACACATATCCATATGGTTGGCAAGTAACTTAAAGCCTGAAAATATTAAGTGCTGATAAGGATAGACAGCAGCAGGCACTACTGATGTGAATACAAACTGGTATGTTCACTCTAGAAAACAACTTGGCACTACTTACTATACTACACTGCTGTCCAGGTGGCACACTGCTAAGGAATCTGCCTGCCGATGCAAGAGACGTGGGTTCAATCCCTGGGTAGGGAAATCCCTTGAAGTAGAAAACAATAATCTGCTCCAATATTCTTGCCTAGAATATTCTTGCCTAGAAAATTCTAGTGGGCTACAGTCCATGGGGTCGCAAAGTCAAACATGACTGAGTGGCTGACAGCGCGTGCGCACGCGCACACACACGCGCACACACACACACACACACACACACACACACACTCTTCTATGTCTTATGCTGCTGCTGCTAAGTCGCTTCAGTCGTGTCCGACTCTGTGCGACCCCATAGACGGCAGCCCACCAGGCTCCTCTGTCCCTGGGATTCTCCAGGCAAGAACACTGGAGTGGGTTGTCATTTCCTTCTCCAATGCATGAAAAGTGAAAAGTGAAAGTGAAGTCGCTCAGTCGTGCCCGACTCTTAGCGATACCATGAACTGCAGCCCACCAGGCTCCTCCATCCATGGGATTTTCCAGGCAAGAGTACTGGAGTGGGGTGCCATTGCCTTCTCCGTGTCTTATGCTATCACCCTATAATCCAGCAATTCCACTGTTAAGTTTACAGACACTTGCACTACGTATTTCTTACATGTAAGAAGTTCATAGTGGTAGTAATCTTTCAGAAACAGCAAGAATCTTGAAACAACCCTAATGTCTGTAAAATGAGGAAAAGAGAAATCAACTGTAGAATACCTACAAAATGGTATACATAGTCTCATGACTATAAAAACAAACTAAGTTACATTTTGGGTGAATCCCCAAAACAGTATAGAGCAAAAAAAGGAAGTCATAGTAAAACTAGTTTGATTATGTAAATTTCAAAATGAAGTAAAATTAAACAACATGTTCTTTAGGGACATTTACATTTATATGTATATTTAAAGCTAGAAAACTGTTAATACAAAATTCAGAATATAATTACTTCTATGGTCGAGGGAGCAGATGTAACATAGGAGAATATACACAGGTTTCAAAGAAACTGATTTTTACTTTGTGAGACTCTTCTCTGCATTAATTATATACTTCATGATAAAAGTTTTTTGAAGAAACAGAAAAACTAAGTCACAAATGGAATCTGCATTAAAAAAGCAATTCATGTAAGAGTCAAGTTTATGGACTACAGAATACACACACTGCTCTCACATTTAATATAAGATACCTCTCCACAAATAATTCTATAATTTAGGAAGAAAATAAATGAAAAACTTAAAATTCACCCACAGAAGTTTTCATGCTATCCTATATACCTCGACATTTCCCCTAAGTAGGCAAAACCTTGAACTCCTAGCTAGTTAAAATAGCTAGTGGTGAAGTGTTGAACTTCAACTAGTGTTGAAATTCCTAGCTAGTTGTCTTTCTAGTTACAGTCAGCAAACAACTTTTAACTTTTCTTTATCCATTTATCACAAGGATGGGCAGTTTTATATTGAGAACTTGTTTCAGAAAAAAATAATCAAAATGGATGAGCACTGCACAGGCTCATTAGGGCGGTCTGATGATAAATACTCGACTGAGTTTCCGAATCACTTTATTTAACATGGTCTACTCATCTTGCATTATGCGTGAAAACACTTTGGAATGAAAGTAATTACAAATATAAAATGATGCATTTTCTCCTTCTGTCAAGCAAATGAAAATCACTACCAAAGGAGCTTCACAATGCCAATAAATGGGATATCCATGACACATCTCCATTGGGAGATACAGCACTGACCCCCAAGTGATGAAATTACAAGTCAAATAAGAATTTGGATGGGGGGAGGTTCAAGAGGGAGGGGACATACGTATATTTACGTATGGCTGATTCACGTTCTTGTGTGACAGAAACCAACACAATACAGTAAAGCAATTTTATTATCCTCCAACTAAAAATATATTTAAAAACACACAAACAAAAAAATCTTTTTCACTTGTACCTTTTCTTGACTCTAACACTTTATTCCATCTCCCGATGGTGGCACCAAGCCAAACACCCTCGTGCCCCAAACTTGTTCCTCAAGTCCCCCATTCTCTTCTTTCTCAAACACCGCTGCCACCGCCCACGGTTAAGCCTACTCCTCCGCACAACTTACAGATGCGAGAAACATCAGCGTTCCTCTTCGGGTCCAACCTCCCGGGGTTCCCGACCCTGAAACCGCACTTGCCTCAGCCTGGAGCTTTCCGGGCCCCGCGCCCGCGCCTGCCGAGCCGCGCCCACAGAACCCCTCCGCTCCCTCGGCCGCGCCCTCTCCACCCTTCCTGCGGTCCCGCAGCCCTGGCGCTCGCCCCCTACTCAGAACCCCCTTTTCCCACCGAGCCTCCCCCACCTGACTGCACCCCGCTTCCCCGTCACCGCGGGGCCTCTCGGCCGAGCGAGCCCACCCGCGCGGTCAGCGTAAACCAGTCCATTCTGCCCTCTAGGCCGCGCCCCAGGCCGCGGGGGTGGGGGCCCTCTGCCACCCGTTCTCCTCACCGTGCCGTCCCCGGGGCCCTCGTCCCGGGCCCCCTTCGTTTCCTCACCAACCATGGACTCCAGCCCAGCGTCGGGGTGGCTCAGCGGCTCCAGCGGCGCGGGCTGCCAAAGCCGCTCAGGGTCGGGAGCTGCCTGCTCCATGGCTGCGGCTCAGCGCAGCGGACACACTGCGCCGGCGCCGCCTCGCCTGGCCCGCCCACCCACGGCCGCCGACCAGGCCCCGCCCCCTCTGCCTGCGGCCGCCCCGCCCCGCCGCGCCGCGCCTAGCTCTTGGCTGCGCAGGCTGAGAGCGCTCCAGGGCTTGGCCCGCAGTTGGGAATGGTACTTGGGAAGGGCGGGCCTGCGAGGAAAGTGGTCAGCTCCCGAGCCAGGAGACCCAGGAATCCGGGAGAACCGGTGGGGGAAAGACAGAAAGGCAAGGGGAAGGTGAAGACAGGGTGGGTGCTGGAACCACTCAGGTTGGTGATCACCTAAAGAAAACTTGAAATCAGTAGAAATCCGTGGCTGTGGTCTGACGGCTCCCTCTTGGCCTTTTATCTTGCCTGCCATCATTGGGTCCTTTTTGGCTCCACCCCCACCCCCTAAACACACACCCAGAAAGATCAGAGCCGCGTAACTCACTAATTTTCGGCAGGTTGAGTGACACAATCAGGAAAAGGTAAACACTTTTCTGAGAAAAGTGAAGCGCTTAACTGAAGCTGTGTTTGAGTTCTATCTTCAAGTGTTTCTTGAAGCCCTGGTGATATCTGATAATTTTCTGTAAACACTTCAGTTGAATTTTCGGAACCTGTTTCCTAGGCAAGCATTCACTATGATAACCTGCCGGGAAACACTCGCTGGGTGTACCAGATTGTGGTACTTTGTGGTACCTTGTATAGGAAGTCTGCTCATCAAGTTTTCAAGGAGAGAAACTGATCTTTCTGTCCAAATAACTTAGCTGTTCGAAGCGGTGACACGCACTTTTCTCCTCCTCCTGATACTTCTTTTGGCATGGTAGCGATTTTCCCATTCATCCCTAAAACCTCAGGTTATGTCCAAGTGCTAATATCACTTTGTTCATAAATCAGTTATGACCTTTCTCATACTTCTTTACAATTATTTATTTATGTCTGTCTGCCCCAACTAGACTTCAGACTCCTTTAAAGCAAGGACCCTATTGTATTATTTGTTCTCTCTTACCAAGCCTAGAACATTTACTCAATAAATGTTTAAAGGCATTTAGGACTTCCCTGGTAGTCCAGTGGTTAAGAATCCACCTTGCAGTGCAAGGGACACAAATCCAATCCCTGATCCAGGAATATCCCACATGCAGCACTGAGCCCCTGTGCTGTAACTACTGAAGCCCATATGCCTAGAGCCTTGCTCAACAAGAGAAGCCACTAATGAGAAGCCTGTGCACCACAACTAGAGAAAGCCCGTGTGCAGCAACAGAGACCCACCACTGCCAAATAAATAAGCAAAGCTTTAATGTTTCAAGGCATGGAAACAGTTTTTCAGGGAATATCCATGCTAGGCAAGTTCTTAGTTTTTGTGTGTGTGTGTGTGTGGCCTCACTGTGTGCCTTGTGGAATCTTAATTTCCCCGCCAAGGGTTGAAGAACCCCAGCCCTTCACAGTGGTAGTGCTGAGTCCTAACCACGGGACCACCAAGGAATTTCCAGGAACCATCTTTAAATCAGAAGACTTTATTAATTTACAGATATATTTTCAGGGACAGATTTGTATCTGTTAATTTTTGTCATTCAGTCGCTAAGTGGTGTTCAACTGAGACCCCATGGATTGCCACACGCCAGGCTCTTCTGTCCTTCACTGTCTCCAGGAATTTGCTCAGATTCATGTCCATTGAGTCAGTGTTGCTATCAAAGCATCTCATCGTCTGCTGCCCCCTTCTTTTACTTTCAGTCTCTCCAGGGTCTTTTCCAATGAGTCAGATCTTCTCATCAGGTGGCCAAATTATTGGAGTTTCAGCTTCAGCATCAGTTCTTTCAATGAATATTCAGAGTTGATTTCCTTTAGGATTGACTGATTTGATCTCCTTGCTGCTGTCCAAGGGACTCTCAAGAGTCTACACTAGCACCACAATTCAAAAGCATCAATTCTTCGGTGCTCAGCCTTCTTTATGGTCCAACTCTCACACCAGTATGTACTACTGGAAAAAACATAGCTTTGATTATATGGACCTTTGTCTGTATCTGTTATACTGTGCCTTTTTCCCAGTTTTGAGATACCCAGGAAACTAAGTCCTAGATCCACTGGGATAATTACTCTGGGCTGGTGATTTGAGCATCACACCTTGCACTGAGTAGTGTTAAAAAACCATAATTCAACTGAGTAAACTTTGAAGGTCAAGCGCCAGAGAATTGATGCTTTTGAACTGTGGTGTTGGAGAAGACTCTTGCGAGTCTCTTGGACAGCAAGGAGATCAAACCAATCAATCCTGAAAGAAATCAACCCTGAATATTCATAGGAAGGACTGATGCTGAATATCCAATACTTTGACCACCTGATTCAAAGAGCTGACTCACTGGAAAAGATCCTGATGCTGGGAAAGATTGAAGGCAGGATAAGAAGGGGATGACAGAGGACGAGATGGTTGGATGGCATCACCGACTCAATGGACATGAGTTTGAGCAAGCTCCAGGAGATTGTGAAGGACAGGGAAGCCTGGTATGCTGCAGTCCATGGGGTCGCAAAGAGTCAGACACAACTGAATGACTGAACAACAACAAACTTTGAGGATCTTTTTGGCTTTATTCAACAATTCATGGATCAGGCAGCATCCCATCTAAGCAGAGAGAAAGGCACTCCAATGAGCTGTACAAAGTGGAAGACTTAGGAGGGAACGAGGGCAAAGAAGTTATACCAGCAAAAACTGAATTGTTTGTGATAAGGACACATTCCTTTTGAGGATAGTAGTGTCTAAAGAACAAATTACCTCACTAGTGCTGACCAAGTAATTCCTGATTGACAAGTTTGATTCCATTTTGGGAAGAGCTCAAACTGTAATTAAGTTAAATATTAAGTCCCGTTTGATGACGTGGGGTTAACATAAGTGACCTGAGGCACCTTTCCTTGATTATGAAGGTAAAGTCACTGCACTGGCTAAAGTTTAGAAGAGCCTAAGACTAACTCAGTGGAGATTTCAGATGCTCCCCATTCTTCTGATTCAGATAGGAGGATATCTACCCCAGCACTTCCCTCGGGGGGTGCTTGAATGGGAAAATCTCAGGAGCAGGGTTATCTAGCCAGGGTGGTATAGTCACCTTCTATGTGGACACACTCCTCACCTCATCCAGCCAGAGGAACTTCAGTTTCTTACATCTGAATAGTATGATTTAAGCTCCCATTTTGTCATGGGTTTAATTGAACTCTGCTATTAGCCTGGGAACTCTGAACACCCATTCTTGTTCCACATCATCCAGGTTCTGTGCTTGCTCTCCAGGATTCTCCTCCTGTGTCTGGCCAACCCCTCAGGGTCTGTGAAGGTCATGTTCTTCTTCCTCTGAAACTATACCCTTCCTCTCCTTGACTAGCAACCAGCCCCAACCCCTCCCATCTCTCATTATAGTGTCATTGTGGGTGACATCTGCTTCATGTATTCTGAAGACGTATATTAGGCACATACAAACTTATGACTGTTGTGTATTTCTAATGGAATTGATCTTTTATCATGGAGAAGTGTCTCTGTCTACAGATACTCTGTGCACTAAGGCCCATTTTATCTTATATCAATATGGCCACACCAGGTATGTAATGCTTATTGTTTTGTTTGCATGGTAGATCTTTTTCCATTTTGTTATCTTCAACCTGTGTCTTTAAAGTGTTTCTTATAGACAGTGTAAGTGGGAGGGGGGAGTGGGGAGGAAGGCTGCGTTTGTGAGAAAATTTAAATTACCATGAATCAGTTTAAAACATTAATGTCTTAGATGGAATCTTCTACTTGGAACTTCTGGTATCGTTTGCCCCTTGCTGTGTGGACTGCCACAGGGGGACATTTTAAGTCACTAATCAGAGGTACAGCCCTCCTGAGGGGGATCCTATCCTTCTTCAGCCAACCACCCTCAAAAAGCAGTGGTTCCGAGGGCAGCAAAGCGAAGGGAAAGCCATGCTGTGAATGAGAACACTCAGGAATAGAATTAAGTGAGGGAGGGCAGGACGCAGGAGAGAGAGCATTATCTGGGATTTTACCTCTGCCTGAGAAGCAGTGTGTCCCAATACATGTTCAGAAAGGTGAACAAGAAACAGGCAAGAAATGGTTGTTGTGACTGATAACCTGTGGAGAGCTCTTCAATTGTTTTCTCCTAAACTATTTTGTCCTTTTTATGGACATCTATAGAACAATAGGGGACTTCCTGAATACTAAAAATAATTTTAAATATGTAAATTTATACTGAATGTACTTTGCCCTGTCTTTATTCTTTTTTCATCACTGTGTTCTGCTCCAGTTATTTCCATCAGTCTATCTTCCAGCTCACGTAACTGTTCTTCTGCCTCACTTACTCTGCTGTTGATTCCCACCAGTGTATTTTCAATCTCAATTATTGTGTTGTTGATTGTTTAATTTTTCTAGGTCCTTGTTAAAGAAGACTTTGTGTCTTTTTGATCCATGCCTCCATTTATCTTCTAGATTTTGGGTCATCTTTACTATCATTACTTTGAGTCCTTTTTCAGGTAGACTGCCTATTTCCCCTTCATTTGTTTGGTCTTGTGGGTTTTTACCATTTTTCTTCATCTGCTGCGTATTTCTCTTTCTTTGCATTTTGTTTAATTGACTGTGTTTGGGGTCTCCTTTCTGCAGACTGGAAGGTCACCATTGCTCTTAATTGTGGAGTCTGCCTGCCATGGGTGGGCTGGACTAGTGCCTTGTGAAGGTTTCCAGTTTGGGGGGCCTTGTGCCTGTGTTCTGATGGATGGGGCTGGATTTCATCTCTCTGGAAGGCAGTGCCATGGCCAGTAGTGTGTTTTGGGTGTCTATGGGTTCAGTATGGATTTGGGCAGCCTGTCTGCTAATATGCAAGGTTGTGATCCTGCTTTGCTGAAGGATTGGTGTGGGGCATTCAGCACTGGAGTTTGCTGGATTTTGGGTGGAACATGGTCTTAGTGTTGAGATGGAGGCCATTGGGAGGGCTATTGCCTATTAATTTTCCATGGGGTTAGGAGTTCTCTGGTAGTCCAAAGTCCTGGAGTCGAGTCTCCTGCCTCTGGGGTTCAGGCTCAACCCCTTAAGCAGCATCAAGACTTCACAGGGCACGCAGCACAGAAGACAAAACACCTAGACTAATGGAGAAACAATTCTCAACATCCAAGATCACCCAAAGAGATTCACACACTTATACAAAGCAAAGAGGAACGAAGAAGGAGAAAAAACGGGGAAAAAAGGTCAAAAGAAAAGAGAGCAATCAAGTCAATAACCTAACTCCTAAATGAAAACAGGTACTAAAAATTAGACTCTCAAAGATACAAAATTAAAAACAAAAGATCAAACAACAAAAATCAAAAACGTGGAAAAAAATTAGACTCTCAAAATTATAAAATCAAAAACATCAAAAACAAAAACAAAAAATATGTAATTTATTTAAAAGATAAGTTGTTTTCATTTTTTAAGATAAAAAGTAGTAGGTTACAAAAAATAAAAATTAAAGGAGTACTAAAGAACCGTATTAGGCCAATATGAGAAGAAGGAAAAAGCAGGGGAGTGCAGAATATAGAGAGTGGCAGTGAGAGGCATGTTCAAGTGATTCCTGTTTTCCTGCTGCAGTCGATCTGCCTATTCAGAAAGTCCTTCAATACATCTTGGAAGGTCTCAACCTGTTGTGGGTGGTGTGGGGTCAGCTTAGACTCAGATCTTCCCTTGCTCAAGCTTGTACTTGCTCTCAAAATCCACAGTTGCCACTAAAGCACACAACCTCAGAATAATTGCAGGAATTTAAACCTCTGCACTTGCCACGTCTGGGGCGGTTTCCTCTTCTGTCCTTTGCTCACAGCTCTTGGTGTTCCACTTTGGTTTTGGGGTTGCCTCTTCTTCTAAGTCTCTCTCCAGTGCCTGTTCTCTGCCCATACGTGAGGGGGCGAAAGTAGTCACTTATTAGGACTCACTTGCTCAGTTGTGCTGGGAAGAGGCAGGGGTACAGCAGATACTGCTGGAGGGTGTAGGGAGTGCTTGCTATGGCTGGGCCCTGAGGGAGGTTGCCCAGGCTGGGGTGGGTCGTATGCTTCCCCAGGCGAGTTGGTCCCAGGTTGTGACACCCTTGGCAGAGCCAAGCCACTCAGGCTTTCAGGAAAATGTGGGTAGCGACCGGCAGGTGCTCACAGCTTGATGGTAGTTGTGATCTGTGGGGTCAAGACTGTAGATCTCCTGCCCCTGGCACTCATGTCTGCTTCTCTGCCTCTGGGACCTAAGACTGGTAGATCAGAGTCCTTTGATCTGTGAGTACATAGAGTTAGAAAATGGCGGCATTAGAGATTTCCCACGGGAATAATCTTTTGCTTCTCTGGTGGTCCCATATAGCTCTCCCTTAAGAATTTGAATATGTCCTACACATTTCAGGGCTTCCCTGGTGGCTCAGATGGTAAAGAATTTGTCTGCAATGCAGGAGAGCCAGGTTCGAGATCCCCTGGAGAAGGGAATGGCAAGCCACTCCAGTATTCTAGCCTGGAGAATCCCATGGACAGAGGAGCCTGGTGGGCTGCATTCCATGGGGTCACAGAGTTGGATACCACTGAGCAACTAACACAGGCTGGCAGTCCCAGGGTTTTCCCTGATCCGCTTCCACTGTGTCATATTAGCCCCCTCGGAGTAGTCAACCCCTGTTCCTCTCACTGAGGACCAATCCCAAGGCCTGAGCCTCCACACCCAGCCCCTACTTGCCACAAGCGTGTGAGCCACGTGCGAGCCAAAATGGTGAAGTTTCTCCATTTTGCCTTCGGCACACCTGTCTCGCTGTGCTTCCCTCTGAGGTTCTGAAGCTCCCTTCCCCTGACCTTGCTTGTGAGGGGTTTTCCTGGTATGCAGAAATCTTTTCTCCTTCACGACTGACTCCCTCCCCAGGGTGCAGGCCCCCATCCCAAATTCTTTGTCCCCTTTTTTGTCTTTTATCTTTTGCCCTACCTCATTCCGAGGAGATTGGCTTGTCTTTCTGTAAATCTGGGGTCTTCTGCCAGTGTTCAGAAGGTGTTCTGTGGGAACTGTTCCACATGTAGATGATATTTTGATACATTTGTTGGGGAGAAGTTGGTCTTCCCATCCTATTCTTCCACCATCTTCTCTCCCTTTCTGCCCTGTGTTTAGACTGGTTGTTTTCTTAATGAGATTTTTTCATGACCTCCTTCTCACATACTCATTAACCCCTTTCATTGAAGGCTGGCTTTTTTCTATTCTGGCACGTCTCACTTGGTTTACTAACAGACTGTCTCCTCTTCTAGGCTAATGGGGGAATGGGGAGTGTCTCACATCTCTGTGTCCCCAGCACTCAGCATATAGGTCTCCTGGATTAATAAATGAGTGGGGGGTGGGACAGAGAATACAAGACAAAACAAGCAAACAAGTAATAAGAAACCACACTTTTACTTATTAAAGCCGGGTAGGTCTCCTAACCACCCTAGCTCTCATTGTACCAGTCAGGCCAAAAGAAAGTCCTTCCTCCTCCAGCCCATGTAGGTATTTCCTCATACCTGAATGTTCTTTGGAAGGAATAATGCTAAAGTTGAAACTCCAGTACTTTGGCCACCTCATGCGAAGAGTTGACTCATTGGAAAAGACCCTGATGCTGGGAGGGATCGGGGGCAGGAGGAGAAGGGGATGACAGAGGATGAGATGGCTGGATGGCATCACTGACTCAATGGATGTGAGTCTGAGTGAACTCCGGGAGTTGGTGATAGACAGGGAGGCCTGGCGTGCTGCGATTCATGGGGTCGCAAAGAGTCAGACACGACTGAGCAACTGAACTGAACTGAATTCTCCTTAAAACTGCAAGGGGGAGTAGGTAAAAATGGTGATGGTGGAATGGTGGCCAGTGCTGCCTCCTTTCATATCCCTTCCCCAGTCCCAAGATGGGCCCTCCTCCCTAGCCCCTACCCCATGGGCCTGGTCCTGTGAGGACCCCAGCGTGGTTCCTGAGAACCATTTCCTTGAGATGGAGAGGCACGAGGTGGAGTCACCATGTCCCTTTATGCCTCTGGGCCCTAAAGGCAGAGTTCTGCTTCCACCAGGGAGTGACTCTGAGCAGCCTTACCATCCTCACTTCTCCCCTTCTTTAGGCAGGAAAAGCGGTGACATGGCAGAGATCTGAGTCAGCTGACTGGTTCCAGAAACCAACTTCAGCCCTAAGGGGAATGGGAGAGGAGGGGATTCTTTTTTTTTCGCCCTATATAAATAACCCAAACTGGAGATCATCAGTAAGGTGTTACCCGAGAGATCCTCTAATCAACGCCTTCATTTCTCTGATGAGGGCCAGGAAGCCCCAAGAGGCAGTTAGACTTACACATAGTCAGCACTAGCAGCAGTAGTAGTGTTGGTCACTCAGTCATGTCCGACTTTGCAACCCCATGGACTGTAGCCCACGAGGCTCCTCTGTCCATAGAATTCTCCAGGCAAGAATACTAGAGTGGGTAGCTATTCCCTTCTCCACGGGATATTCCTGACCCAGGGATCAAACCCGGTCTCCTGCATTGCAGACAGATTTTTTATCATCTGAGCCACCAGGGAAGCACATAGTCAGCACTAACAACCAGCTAATAGCAGAAGGTGGTTGGGACAGAGCTCACTAACCCCAAACTCTGACTGAGGGGCAGAGAGTGCCTGGCTTAGCTTCTTCTAAAGGCCAGAGGAAGCCATTTCCTTGTCTGGAGGGATGGAGCAGGAGAAGTTTTTTCTCTTCCACTTGAGGCAGAATGAGGTGCTGGGAAGACAACCACAGCTATCTATCAACACCAATGAATAAATGAATAAATTGTGGTATATTCCAAACAATTCAGCAATAAAAAAGAATATACGAATCAACATGGATAAATAGCAGATAATTATGCTGAATGGAATAAGTCAGACACCCCCCCCCACCGCCACCGCCCCACAAAAGACCATACTGTTTGATTCTGTTAACAAATCTGTGATACAAAGCAGTTAGTGATGTAATGGGTTGAATGATGACCTCCAAAATGATATTCCATATCCCAATTCCTGGAACCTGTTCATGTTACCTTACTTAGATAAAAGGTCTTTACAGGTATAATAAATAAATCCTGAGATGAGTTCACCATCCTGAATTATGCTGGTGGGCCTTAAATTCAATGTCAAGTGTCCTTACAATACAATACACTGATATAAGAAGTTCCCTGGAAATGGGAAAGAAGATGGGGAGAGGTGAAAAGGAGAGATTACAAAGAATTAAGAGTCAACTTTCGGGAATGATAAATATTTTCATTATCATGACTATGATACTGTTTCATGGATGGAGACATATGTTAAAACTTATCAAATTGTACACTTTAAGTCCATTATACATTAACAGAACTGTTAAAAAGATGAAAGATCGATGGATCCAAAACAAGACTCCACTTGCAATATTTTGGCTTTTTGGAAGTAACATTGATATATGGTGCAGTCTCAGGAAATTGATCATGAGAGAACATACCATCATATGAAGAACAGCTAAAAATAACACCAGAATACTAAAATTGGGAGGATGAACATACATATAAATATATATAGTAATCAAATATATTAAGTATTGTGACGTACAAGTTAAAATATTCTCATCTTATATGAACTTCATTAGAATCGATCAATGATATCCTTGTTGTGAGACAGATTTTGGTTCAAATAACTTCCTAAAGTCAGTACCTGTCCACAGATATGATAGTGGTTGGAGGAGCTAGTTAGTGGGAGACTACCTGCCGAGATGGACAGAGGAGCCTGGTGGGCTAGTCCATGAGGTCGTGAATGAGCCAGACGTGACTTAGCAACTAAAGAACAACAATGTGTCTCAAGATCATAGAGTGGAAGCTTCTCTGACTTGTGTTTGATCTTCTGTTTTTCATGATTTTTTATCCTCTCCAATTTCTGTTTTTTCCCTCTTGTTTCGCTGGAGCATATACTTTAGAAGTTTTCAGAAAAGGAAATGCTGGCATAAAATTTTGAAATCTTGAATGTCAGATTTGTCTGTTGGCTGGGAATAAAATTCTAGGCAAAATTGGAGGTATTACTCTTTTGCCTTTTAGCTTTAAGTGATGTTATCAAGAGGGCTGGCACTATTCTCTTTTTAGAATCTTCTCTCTATCCTTGCCTCCATATGTGCTAAGTTGCTTCAGTCATATCCGACTTTGCACAACCCTGTGAACTTTGCCCACTAGGTTCCTCTGTTTGCGGGATTCTCCAGGCAAGGATTCTGGAGTGGGTTGCCATGCCCTCCTTCAGGGAATCTTCCTGACCCAGGGATGTTGGAACCCGCATCTGTCTCCTGCATTGGCAGGCAAGTTCTTTACCGCTAGCACCGCCTAAGATGCCCTCTCTATCCTTAGTGTTATGAAATTTCACAATGTGTTTTGGTTTGGGCTTTTGTTTTTTCCCCTATTGTGCAGAGTATTCATGGCATTTTCAAAAGAATTCACATCATTTACTCCTGGGAAATTTTATATATACACAAATATCTAAATAGTATCATCCTTTCCATTGGTTTTCTTTTCCTGGAATCCCCACTAGTTACATTAGACTTCCTGGACTGCATCTCCCATTTTCATATTATTTCTCTCCTATTGTCCATGGTCTGTCCTTTTGTTCTATTTGCTGACAGCTTTTTCTCACTTATCTTCTAGAACATCTATTGAGTGGTTAATTTGAACTATCATATTTTAAATTTCCAAGACCAGTGCCTGTTCTCTGAACAGTCCATTTTAAAAAATAGCATTTTGTTCATGTTTCATAGAAGCAAAACCATCTAAAGATTTATTTTTTTCTCAAGTAATTTCCCTAAACTTCCTAAATTATTTCCTTCCTCTAATTTCCCTTCTCCTGTTTGCTTTGATCTCTTTATGTTGGAAGCTTTCCTGAAATATCTGCTGAACCTTAGCTATTAAAATGAAGTGTGATGTTGTGTGTGTGTGTGTATATATATATATAGTGTGGAGGAACACAGATGTGTGTAGTGCGTTGGAGAGAGGGTAGAAAGTTATGTTGAAGGAGCTGGCTTTACTAACAGAGTTGTCAGCTGAGCTTTTTGTTGGTGGACCCTTTAAATTTATCATAGGACTTTTTGTTTTCTGGAGTTTTACTCCAGAAAATGTATCTTTTAATCTCTCACCTAAGGGTTTAAGTCTGACTGCCAATATTTTGGGAATGGGATAGAGGAAGGGGCTGAAAGGTCTCACTTTTACTAACTTGTTCTGTTTTTCATTTTAATAATTTGTGTTCTTGAATTGGGAACCTCTCTGGTTAAATCTCTCCAAGTCTTTTGTAGGGATGAACAAGGATAAGTCACCTGGATGCATTGTTTGGAGCTTCTTATGCAGACTTTAAACCAACCTTCTTGATTTCGTCTCAGTGCTCAACTCTGCCTTCCACATTACGGAGGTATCTGAGTTTTGGAAAGACCAATACATAGCCTTGCCTGTGTCAACATACCATTTTCAGGAATTAAGTTTTAGTTTCTTCCCTCATCTGTGAGGATACAGAGTACTTACCATATCTGAGTCCAGTGCATCAATCAGCTCTAAAAGGAATACTCAGAAGATGTTTGTTGAATGAATGAAACTCTAGCTAAGTGACCTGAAGTGAGCACTAAACTCTCTGAGCAATAATTTCTTCATCTGTACAGTATGAACACCCATCCCTGAGTTTACAACTTCACAGGGTTGTTTGAACATTAAGTGAAAATGTTTTGTAAGAATTTCCTTTGCAATTTGGTTTTTTGACCAAATAGGAATTTTTGTTGTTGTTGTTTATGCCACTAGAATATATATTTTATTAGAATTTTCATGTGTATGAGCTTTGTCTTTTCTATCCCCCATATGGTAAAATCTGGAGAAGGGAATGGCAGTCCACTCCAGTATTCTTGCCTGGAGAATTCCATGGACAGAGAAGCCCAGCAGGCTACAGTCCATGGGGTCGCAAAGAGTCGAACATGACTGAGTGACTAACACACACGTGGTAGAATCATCTTATATTAACTTTTCTACTATCTCTGGTGAATCATCACTCAGTTTCCAGTCACTGTAACAGCTAAAAAGAATCTCTCCAAAGTGTAGACTCTGGAATAATCACACCAATTTGCCTTTCTACGGGAACACATTGAATAGAAGTTAGCTTTCATCTTAAGGCAATATTTTTAACAAAATTTCAGACTTACCAAATTAATTAATAAATCTTAAGAATCCATCTAGACAGAATATTAAAAAGCAAAGACATTATTTTGCCCACAAAGGTCCATCTAGTTAAGGCTATGGTTTTTCCAGTAGTCATGTATGGATGTGAGAATTGAACTATAAAGAAAGCTGAGTGCCAAAGAACTGATGCTTTTGAACTGTGGTGTTGGAGAAGACTCTTGAGAGTCCCTTGGACTGCAAGGAGATACAACCACTCCATCCTAAAGGAGATCAGTCCTGAATATTCATTGCAAGGACTGATATTGAAGCTGAAACTCCAACACCTTGGCCACCTGATGCGAAGAGCTGACTCATTTGAAAAGACCCTGATTCTGGGAAAGATTGAAGGTGGGAGGAGAAGTGGGTGACAGAGGATGAGATGGTTGGATGGCATCACCGACTCAATGGACATGAGTTTGAGTAAACTCTGGGAGTTGGTGATGGACAGGGAAGCCTGGCGTGCTGCAGTCCATGGGGCCGTAAAGAGTCAGACATGACTAAGAGACTGAACTGAAGAATCCATCTGTAGAAGTTGGTTCATCAAGTATCAGATATTTACAGTGAGAGTAATATATGAGGATTATGGAGTGAGGAACTCAATACTTTTTTCTTATTTTTAGTGACAAGTAGGTATTACAGTTGATGGTTACAACTTGCAGAGTTCAGTGAATCAACATATAGCTGCCATACCTCACCCAATACATAACCTAAAAGTCAGAATACGTACTTTTTGTCACTTCCAGTCTTGGACTTCTTAACACACAATTTCTCATAGCCAGAACCAAAGTGTATATTTAAAACTTTGGCCCAAAAGACAGACACAATTGCTACAAAAACTGCTTCCCTGACCAATTAAGAAGGTGTAGACTAAAAGAACAAAACAAAAACCAGAAGAGGCCTCTACCTCTTGTTAGGTGAGTAAGCTGCAGTAGATGTCAAGAAAAGGACAGGGACTTCCCTTGTGGTATAGTGGATAAGAATCTGCCTGGTGATGCAGGGGACACAGGTTTGATCCCTGGTCCAGGAAGGTCCTACATCCTGCAGAACAACGAAGCTTCTGTGTCACAACCACTGAGTCCGAGCTCTAGAGCTCACGAGCAGCAGCCCACGTGCTCAACTACCGAAGACCGTGCATCTAGAGCCTGTGCTCTACAACAAGAGAAGTCACTGCAACGAGAAGCCCGGGCGTCACAATGAGTAGTAGTGCCCATTTGCCCCAAGTAGAGAAAGTCCATGCACAGCCACGGAGATGGAGAGAAACCAAAAATAAATAATGAATAATATATTTTAAAAAGGGATTCATAGGTTATTATTATTATTTTTTAAAAGGACAAGGTAAAACAGTTACCCTAAAGTGGTATTACTTCACTTCTGTCAACATGGGGAGATTTCAATTACTTTAAATGTATTTTTAGCAAGAATTTAAAAAATCCTATTTCAGTAATTCTTAAAATGGTTCAAAAATTCAAAGAAATAAATGAGCATTCAAATGGTTCAAAGAACAAAATAAAAACTTCTATTCCAATTTACTTAAGTAGTAAAATTAAAATATTTCATTAAAAAAAAAACACACAACTAAGTTTACTCCCTTATCTTCCCAAAAGATTCCTGAAGGTAAGGATTTAAAACCAATGTCCTGGGCTTCCTTGGTGGCTCAGTGGTAAAGAATCTACCTGCCAGTGTAGGAGATGTGGGTTCAATCCCTGATTTGGGAAGATCCCACACACCGTGGAGCAACTAAGCTCCTGTGGCACAACTGCTGAGCCTGCATTCGAGCCCGGCAGCCGCAACTACTGAGCCACTACTGAAGCCTGTACACCCTGAAGCCCATGCTCTACAATGAGAGGCCACTGCAAACCGCAACTAGAGAGTAGCCCCTGCTCTCTGCCACCAGACAAAAACCCACCCAGCAATGAAGATCCAGGATAGACAAAAATAAATAAATAATTTTTTTAAAAGTACACATCATTCTCAAATCCAAAAGAGAGGATATATATATGTACACATATACACAGATATGCGTATGTGTACATATATATATATATATGTACAGCTGACTCATTTTGCTGTACAGCACATTGTAAAACAACTAATTCCAATAAAAAAAAATAAAAGATGCAGAAGGAAATGGCAACCCACCCCAGTAAGCTTGCCTGGAAAACACCATGGACAGAGGAGCCTGGCAGGCTACAGTCCGTGGCGTTGCAAGAATCAGACACAACCTAGTGACTAAACCATCTACCACCACAAAGTGAATACATGCCTAGAGATAACATGTGAAAAGGATATTTGCCATATACTAGCTAGTTTCTTCGGAGAAGGCAATGGCACTCCACTCCAGTACTCTTGCCTGGAAAATCCCATGGATGGAGGCGCCTGATAGGCTGCAGTCCATGGGGTCGCTAGAGTCAGACACAACTGAGCGACTTCACTTTCACTTTCCACTTGCATGCATTGGAGAAGGAAATGGCGACCCACTCCAGTGTTCTTGCCTGGAGAATCCCAGGGGTGGGGCAGCCCGTCTATGGGGTCGCACAGAGTCCGACATGACTGAAGTGACTTAGCAGCAGCAGCTAGTTTCTTTGGGGGAGGGTGGGAGTCAAGGAAGACTTGGGTTATTTTTTCATCAACTTGGGTTAGTTTTTCATCAACTTCCATTTTATACTTATTAATAATGACCATTATTTTTACTAATACTGTAGAACTATGAAAAATGAATAAAATACTAAAAGTTTCATGTAAAAAAATAAAATAAATGCCCTTCTCAAATGAATAGAGCAGTAACTTCAACTTTCTATTTCTCTCCACTCATAAAATAGACAAAGGCATCACTGTTGTCCAGTTTTATTATTTTTTAATCTTTCCAACACATGAACTATAATTCATTTTGAGATTTTTTTCAGTGCATTTCACAGCAAAAATGAACAAGGGAATCATTAAAATGGTTGTACATAAACCAATTATTTTCTTACAACTTACAATTTGTTGAAAAAATTATTTTGCTGTTTTCATTCTATTAACCCCCTTCAATAAAACACAATTTATCAGCGCACAAAGCTTAAACATCTTATGTTGATGCAACAGATACAGCTACCTACAATGGCTGATGAATAATAGCTATATGTTACACACACTGATTGGAAGACCACATCAGGAGAAACAGAGTAAGGCACCACTCTTGAAAAATTAAGGTAGCTTGCAGTAAAACAAGTGTTGAGTACCATAAGCAGGTGCTCAATAAATACTTGAATGAATGATGAAAGCCATAATTAGCACTATTCTTTTGTCAGTAATTCTTTAACCTCAATAAAATACTTAAAAAAAAAAAAGATTTGTACCTGAATACAACTTCCTGATACCTTTTTTCCTGGTATCTTTTTTATCTCATACTCTTTCTTCAGCATTTTAGTTTCCTTGAAAAGAAAGCAAAACCATACCATACATGCACTTAGTCACATATTAAAATTCTGAATTACTGACAAATAGGAATAGTTGTTTTAAATTTTGAGTGAACGGAGGTAAAATAAAGCATACTTATCCAGAGGGATAGCACATAATACTGGATATTAATCTACAAATGAAAAAAAGATAAGGAAAACAGTAACAGTTTTATTTTTAAATATTTGCTATGTTCTTTAATGCCTCAGTTCTTGAGAAAGGCCAAAATCTCATCATATTGACATGAACACATTTTAAAAAATTGTCTCTCAAGTATAATATTTAATAAAACTAGGTATTGAAAAATGTTCTGAAATTTTTCAAGTCAGTGTTGTTTTCAAGTATATTAAAATGCTCAGAAGAAAAAATTCTCCATGGTTATAATTCTAATCAATTTATAAATATACTTTTTAAAAGAGAGTTCCAACAGAGGTGGATAATGGATAAGTTCCTCAGACACAGGCACACAGTCTCTTTGAAGGAACAGAATGCCTTGTTATGACAACCTGGTTGATTTTTTTTTAACACTGATTTCAGGCACAATGGCTGAAGCCACTTCTGGGTCATCTTCTTCCTCCTCTTGGTTTGTTGTAAGAGTAGCGAATACTTCAGCTACTAACAGAAAGCAAAGCACAAACTCTAAAAGAGACTTCAATTTTCACTATAAAGAAATTAAAATCACTGAGTTCTCACTGTTGTGTTTATCTGCTGCCCCCATGCAAAAACAGGGGATTCAATCTGGAGCAGAAACTGGGTAAGAGATTAATCATCTAATAATTCAGGTGAAAGGTTTTCAGATGATATTGCTCATATCACATGAACAGCTTGGTGAGAAGTCCACCGTGCTTCTTCAACACTTTGGTCGTGCTGCAGCTCTACGGTGCCCTATCGGTACATTCGTGTGTGATTAGCTTCAGTCTGTGCAATCAGGAAGCAGGTCACTCAGTGCAATGACTCCATACTGGGAGGGTTTAGGGTAAACAGAGAAGTTCATTTAGTTGAGTCTTAGATAGTATATGTCACTCTGCTGGTTGTGTTGTTGGAATTATTTTCCAAAGGGGTTTGTGATAAACCCAGCCATCTCCCTGAAACAAGCAGAAAAACAAATTAAAGAACCATTCCTCTAGTATTTTCAGAATCAGTAACCAAAACTAGATGCCATGCTTTTACTGAAATGGAATTCTATTTTCACATTTAAACACAAAAGTTTTTAAAGAAAAGATCTCTTTTGCTTAAGACATCAGAAAGTATGTGTGGTTTAGCTAGGATTAGGTGAGAAGTTCTGGTCTGGGAAGACCTAGTTTGTGCTCCACGTGGAAGTCATCTGTAGCAATTCTGCTACTTTTGCCAAGATGCTTCAGACAGCCTCACCCACAGAGTGACAGGCAGCAGGTGGAGCACGAAAAACGGTCACCAAGGTACCAGCTGTTCTCTACATGGCAAATGGCATTCTAGTAGCTGAGTATTGTTTTCTAGTTCTTTCCTGACTCTACCCCTTAGCTTTCCCTGGTTCCTGTGAACAGGAGGTTACCAAAAGGAGATAAAGTCAGTCAAAGAGTTTACTAAAGACAAGAGAAGACCAAGTGAGGAAAAAAGTGCCATCAAGAATGCGTGAAACAGCATACTGGGGTAAAAGCAGAGCTGAGGTCACAGTAGCTAAGACTGAAATTTAGTGTTTCTGCAATGAGGTTGCTGCTGCTGCTGCTAAGTCACTTCAGTCATGTCTGACTCTGTGCAACCCCACAGATGGCAGCCCACCAGGCTCCCCCGTCCCTAGGATGAAAGTGAAAAGTGAAAGTGAAGTCGCTCAGTCGTGTCCGACTCTTAGTGACCCCATGGACTGCAGCCTACGAGGCTCCTCCACCCATGGGATTTTCCAGGCAAGAGTACTGGAGTGGGGTGCCATTGCCTTCTCTGGCAATGAGGTTAGGTAAGTCAGATTTGAACCTCTGTCCATAATCCCTATATCGACTTCAATATATTTGCATTAAATTAAAAAATATATATATTTACAATACCCTGTCCCAAAAATAACTTATGGTCAGCAATTATGTGGCTCATAGTGACCAGACTCTCAAGTTAAGACTCCTTAGTCTCCAGTTTTGCCTCAGCCTTCTAGGCCTGCTGAACTGTTTTAGCCAAAAAAAAAATCCCAATGAACCAGTTTATCAAGAATCCTCTCATCTTTGATATCCAATGAAACTCCTCTCCTCCCACCTTTGATCTAATCACAGCCTCCCTCGATCCACCATCACTGACACGTGACCAAGGTCTCTTGGTAATTTTCCATCCACTCCCTCATCGTACATGCTGGGTATAACTCCTACTTAGCCCCATATTCAGTGTTGAATTCAATCTTCCTCCTCTATTGCAATACTCTGATGTCATTTAATCACATTACAGAATGCTAGGTTTACAAGTTAACCTGTGCCATCTGACCATCTCATTTCAAAGAGAAAATGGAGGCTCTGAGAAGTGAAATGAACAGCCCAAATTCACCCAGGAAGGGACAGTGTTCTTTCCAGTACCACTTTTGTATATCTACTTACACTTAAAAATAATAATTTTATTTATCTATTTTTATTTTTGGCTGTGACAGATCTTTGTTGCTGCATGGGCTTTTCTCCAGTTGTGGTGCCCAGGCTTCTCACTGTGGTGGCTTCTCTTGTTGTGGCATTTGGGGTCTAGGGTGCGTGGGCTTCAGCAGTTGTGGCACCCACCATGGGCTCCATTGTTGTGGCTCCCAGGCTCTAGAGCACAGGCTCAATAGTTGTGGTGCACGGGCTGAGCTGCTCTGTGACATGTGCGATCTTCCAGATGAGAGATAGAACCTGTGTCTCCTGCATTGGCAGGTGGATTCTTTACCACTGAGCCACCACGGAAGTTTAGCACCTACCTACATTTTACAGGTGAGGAAACTGAAGTGAGAAATGGTAAATAAACTATCCAAGGTATGAGCTGGAGTGGAAACTTAGCACATCTGACTCCAATATGGCCCACTATTCTGTAAAAGCCTTCCTGTTTGCATTTATACACATCTTAAGAAATTTTAAACATCCATTTAAGAGGATACAGATTCTGATGGATGTGTATAATCACAAAAGGGAGGAAACAGAAGATCTAATTTATTTTCTTGGGCTCGAAAATCACCGCAGACAGTGACTGCTGCCACGAAATAAAAAGATGCTTGCTCCTTGGAAGAAAAGCTATGACAAACCTATACAGCATATTAAAAAGCAGAGACATCCCTGCAGAAGGGAATGGCAACCCACTCCAGTATTCTCGGCTGGAGAATCCCATGGACAGAGGAGCATAATGGGCTATACTCCATGGCACTGCAAAGAGTTGGGGAAAAAAAGCAAAAAAAAAAGCAGAGACATCACTTGGCCGACAAAGGTCCATAGAGTCAAAGCTATGGTTTTTCCAGTAGTCATGTACAGATATGAGAGTTGGACCATAAAAGAAGGCTGAGCACCAAAGAATTGATGCTTTCGAACTGTTGTGCTGGAGAAGACTCTTGAGAGTCCCTTGGACTGCAAGGAGATCAAACCAGTCAATCCTGAAGCAAATCAACCCGGAATATTCATTGGAAGGACTGATGCTAAAGCTGAAGCTCCAATACTTTGGCCACCTGTTGTGAAGAGCTGACTCATTAGAAAACACCCTGATGCTGGGAAAGACTGAGGGCAGGAAGAAGGGGACAACAGAGGACGAGATGGTTGGATGGCATCACTGATTCAATGGACATGAATTTGAGCAAACTCCAAGAGATAGTAAAGGATAGGGAAGCCTTGCGTACTGCAATCCATAGGGTCACAAAGAGGTGGACATGACTAAGCGACTGAACAAAGGCAAAGAAGATCTAATAAACTAAATGTCAATGAAAAATGGTTAGGAAAAAAGGGTGGGTATTACCAAATGATTCTAGAAACACTTAAGTTCACCTATACTTTCTCAGATTACTCTCTCTCCTTGTTCTATACCAAGAGACTCTATTCCATACTCCATCTAAAGCCAATTTCAAACTGGTCTGTAATTGGTCTGACAGCAATAATGAAAGTACAAAACAAATGAAAAGGCTCTTGTTACTCATAACAATATGGATGAAACACCTACTATGTATCTAGCATTCTGTTTAGGACCACAGGAAGACAAAACAGACTTATCAGTAATATGATTTTTCTTAGCAAAGAGCCATACCTGATGGCAAGAGCCCAAAGTTGTTATGAACCTTGGGGTACCAGCTTCAGCTAGCTCATCAGCCTCATTTATACTCTGCAGTGCTTCTCACAGCACAAGCCATGGTCCTGTCATACACAGGATGTGACTTGACTGTTCCATGAGCTTCAGTTCAGTTCAGTTGCTCAGTTGTGTCTGACTCTTTGCAACCCCATGAACCACAGCCCGCTGGATCTCCCTGTCCATCACCAACTTTCAGAGTTTACTCAAACTCATGTCCATTGAGTCAGTGATGCCACCCAACCATCTCATCCTGTGTCGTCCCCTTCTCCTCCCACCTTCAATCTTTCCCAGCATCAGGGTCTTTTCAAATGAGTCAGTTCTTTGCATCAGGTGGCCAAAGTATTGGAGTTTCAGCTTCAGCATCAGTCCTTCCAATGAATATTCAGAACTGATTTCCTTTAGGATGGACTGGTTGGATCTCCTTCCAGTCCAAGGGATTCTCAAGAGTCTTCTCCAACACCACAGTTTAAAAGCATCAATTCTTTGGTGCTCAGCTTTCTTTATAGTGGTGGTGTCATCTGCTTATCTGTGGTTATTTGTATTTCTCCCAGCAATCTGGATTCCAGCTTGTGCTTCATCCAGTCCAGCATTTCTCATGATGTACTCTGCATATAAATTAAATAAGCATGGTGACAATATACAGCCTTGATGTACTCCTTTCCCTATTTGGAACCAGTCTGTCATTCCATGTCCGGTTCTAACTGTTGCTTCTTAACCTGAATACAGATTTCTAGGAGGCAGGTCAGGTGGTCGGTATTCCTATCTCTTTAAGAATTTTCCACAGTTTGTTGTAATCCACACAGTCAAAGGCTTTGGCATAGTCAATAAAGCAGATGTTTTTCTGGAACTCTCTTGTTTTTTCGATGATCCAGTGGATGTTGGCAATTTGATCTCTGGTTCCTTTGCCTTTTCTAAAACCAGCTTGAACATCTGGAAGTTCACGGTTCACGTACTGTTGAGGCCTGGCTTGGAGAATTTTGAGCATTACTTTGCTAGTGTGTGAGAGGAGTGCAACTGTGTGGTAGTTTGAACATTGTTTGGTATTGGCTTTCTTTGGGATTGGAATGAAAACTGACATTTTCCAGTCCTGTGGCCACTGCTGAGTTTTCCAAATTTGCTGACATATTGAGTGCAGCACTTTGACAGGATCATCTCTTAGGATCTGAAAGAGCTCAACTGGAATTCCATCACCTCTACTAGCTTTGTTCGTAGTGATGCTTTCTAAGGCCCACTTGACTTCACATTCCAGGATGTCTGGCTCTAGGTGAGTGATCACACCATTGTGATCATCTGGGTCATGAAGATTTTTTTGTTTAGTTCTTCTGTGTATTCTTGCCACCTCTTCTTAATATCTTCTACTTCTGTTAGGTCCATACCATTTCTGTCCTTTACTGTGCCCATCTTCGCATGAAATGTTCCCTTGGTATCTCTAATTTTCTTGAAGAGTTCTCTAGTCTTTCCCATTCTATTGTTTTCCTCTATTTCTTTGCATTGATCACTAAGGAAGGTTTTATCTCATCTCTCCCTGCTATTCTTTGGAACTCTTCATTCAGGTGGGTATATCTTTCCTTTTCTCCTTTGCCTTTCACTTCTCTTCTCCGTGAGTTTAGGCAATCAATATTTGTCATAAAATCTTACGTATCTATTTTGTAGCACCCTGCCATGGCACACCATTTAGAAAGTCATCTTACATCTTACCACCTGAAGGGGCCCAAATGTGAGTCAGCATCTCCAATTTACTGTTCCATCAAGCAGCTGGTTAAGATTACTTAGGTGGAAAGAAAATCACTATTTTACTGGACAATTGCCATATCTTGCTACCACTTTCTACATCTGTCTATTCAACATCATAAAATATAATAATGGTATTAAGTGGTAGGCTCTTAATAATAATCTGTCAAATAAAGAATGAATAAGAAGTAGCATGTTTCCATGTCATGTTAGTTGAAAGATACAGGAGGCCTGTCTTAAATTTGGTTGCATCTTTTATCATTACAGTGTCTTGCTCTTAGCCAATAGAGTTCATTTTTAATGATTTATAGAAATCTTCCCTTAGAAAATTTTTCCTGTGTTTGGTATATCTGCTTTCTTAGTGAGCTTGAAATGAAAAAAATCCAAGGTTACCAAACTTCAATCTTGCAGAGTAATTACAATGGTTTTATCTTTTCATATAAAAATAGATGAAAAGGACTTTCCCTTCAATTCCTATCCATGAAAACAGTTGGTATTTATATCAGATATCCAAAGATGAGAAAAATTAAAGCAATGAAATTACTATAATGAATGATGTGCTTTTAAGAGTAATAGCTATGCAAAATTCATATTCAAATTATTTTTCCAGATTTTCTCCTGACAGACCAATTGAAATTCAATGAGTTTCCTTAGACTTGGCTACGGACAAGAAAACTTTTTTTGGCATTGGCTCTGGTCCATTATTCACCTTACTCTGAGTTCTACCAAACAGTAATAAACAAAACAAAACCTTTAAATTTAGAAAAGACTTTAGAAATCATTTAGTCTTAACTGCAAAACCAGTGAATTAAACTCTTCTATATAAGCTCTGGTCTCTTATATGAGCTTAGTGATGGGAACACATTACTATAAAATGTACACTTGTTATTATTGGATATTTTTATTGATAAACAATTCTTTCTTATGTTAAGCTCCTAGATCTAGGCCTGGCTCAAGTCTGCTATCCAAGTTGACAAAAAACTTCTATGTGAAAGCCTATATATATTTGAAGAAAGCTATAATAAACGGCCCCAATTTTCTGTTTTCAGTCTAAACACTCACCATTTCATTCTTTTATCCTTAAGCACTGTAAAGATTTTAGCCCCTTCACTATCCTCTGTGTGGCTAATTTTTTCATGTATCCCTTAAAATGTGATCTTTAGAAGTGAAAAAATTTCACTGTTGTGGTACAATGGCAACAAACTTTTAACTGTGTATTCATTATTAAGATTAAAGATTAATCTTAGTATTTTGTGGCAAATTTAAATCCCTAAATCTACTTCAGAACTGCTGGTAAACTATTCTGACAAATTGTAAAAAGGTCACAAAAAAGCTCATGGTTAAGCTGGACTATTTTTAGAAACAAAGATATGTACCTGTTATTAAGCCAAAAAAGCCTCCTAAGTTAAAGTTCTCATTATGTAGATAATGAGTTTTAGTCTGAAGGCATATAGGACATATACCTCTTTAATAAAATATTTGGTTTTCCAAGGTGTGCCTGTTTCAGTTCGATGCCTTTCTTCAGTTCTCTGGCGTTCTTCCAGGGTACGTTTATGCTCTGTGGCTTTATCGATTTCCGAGTCCCTCAGAGAGTCTGTCACATTTTTCCACAATCGCCTGAAATTAGAAAACCACATGCTTTACAAACATTCTTCAAAAAAAAAAAAAAGAATGGATACCTGCAAAATTAACAGTAATTTTCATAAATTACATTTCCTGAATCATATCTATAATTTCACACGAGTTATAAGAATACATACTATGTTGCTGATGTTAATGTCCAAGATGCTGCTGTTTCTGCTTCTTTTTAAATTAAAAATAATGTATTTTTTCCCAAGTTATATAACCAAGATTTTATTTTAAAGAAATTTAGGAAATAAGAAGCAAAAAGAGAAATAAATATTTAAAAAGCTGAAACAGAAGACACCATTTCTGCTTCTGGACATGATGAAATAAGGGGCACCATATTTACCCTCCCACTTTTAATCAGCTAGGAAACTAGACAAAAATATATTGAAACAATGGTTTTCAGATATTGAACAAAAGGCAGCACAGGACAGTGATTCCTGAGAGCAGGCAAACTAATGAGGGGAACCCTACAAGCACTCCAACTGACTAGTTAGAGAGCATTTGCAGGCACAGCACAGGGAAGGGGAAGCTCAACAGACTTCAAGCAAAAGAAAACTGCCAAGACAATTCTTGGGGAAAGTATAGTCTGTTCAACAAATGGTGCTGAAAAAACTGGATATCCACGTACAAAAATGTGACCTTAGACTCTCATGTCACAATAAAACTAAGAAGAAGATATAAGAGAAAATCTTTGAGACTTTGGGTTAGGCAAAGATTTCTTAGCTACAACACCAAAACCTATAAAAGAAAACATTGATAGTCTCACCTCATCAAAATAAAAACTTATTACTGAAAAAAACACCATTAAGAAAATGAAAAGACGAGCAAGAGATGAGGAGACAATATTTACAAAACACATACCCAACAAAGGAATTGTGTCCAGAATTTATAAAGAACTCCTATAACACAATAAGACGACAAACAGTTCAATTTAAAAAATGGGCAAAATTTATAAGTACACATTTCAACAAAGAAGATATACAAATGGCTAACTAGCACATAAAGACATGTTCAACATCATTAGCCATTAAGGAAATACAAATTAAAATCACAGTGAGATACTATTTCAGACCAGCTCGAATGGGTATATTAAATAAGACAGGCAATAACAAATGTTGATGAGGATGAGAACTGGAACCTTCATATGTTCCCGGCAGAAATGTAAAATGGTGCAGCCATTTTGAAATACAGTTAGGCAGTTATGTGAAAAGTTAGACATAAAACCCACACAAACCAGCAATTCCACTCTGAGGTGTTTTACCCAAGAGATATGAAAACATGTCCACAAAAATATTTGCACAAGAATATTCACAGTGGTGTGTCCATGCTAAGTCGCTTCAGTCCTATCTCTCTGTGACCCCATGGATTGTAGCCCACCAGGGTCCTCTGTCCATGGGATTCTCCAGGCAAGAATACTAGAGTGGGTTGCCATGCCCTTCTCCGGGAGATCTTCCCAAACCAGGGATCAAACCCAGGTCTCCCACATTGCAGGCAGATTCTTTACCATTTGAGCTATGCTATGCTAAGTCACTTCAGTCGTGTCCGACTCTGTGCGACCCCATAGACGGCAGCCCACCAGGCTCCCCTGCCCCTGGGATTCTCCAGGCAAGAACACTGGAGTGGGTTGCCATTTCCTTCTCCAATGCATGCAAGTGAAAAGTGAAAGTGAAGTTGCTCAGTAGTGTCCGACTCTTAGCGACCCCATGGATTGCAGCTTAATAGGCTCCTCCATCCATGGGATTTTCCAAGCAAGAGTACTGAAGTGGGGTGCCATTTGAGCTATCCCGGAAGCCAAACCAGGAGTAAACTATGGTCTAATGCTCATTTTTGTAAGCAGACTTTTGTTTTAATATAGCAATATCTATCTGTTTTTGTCTATGGCTATTTTCATGCTACAATGGCTGAACTGAGCTGTGGTAGAGACTATCTAGTCCATCAAGCTTAAGATATTCATTCTGAGATCAAACCAGTCAATCCTAAAAGAAATCAATCCTGAATATTCATTGGAAGGACTGATGCTGAAGTTGAAGCTGCAGTACTTTGGCCACCCGATGCAAAGAACTGACTCATTGGAAAAGAGCCTGATGCTGGGAAAGACTGAAGGTAGGAGGAGAAGGGGACAACAGAGGATGTGATGGTTGGATGGTGTCACTGACTCAATGGAACTGAATTTGAGCAAGCTCCAGGAGTTGGTGATGGACAGGGAAGCCTGGTATGCTGCAGTCCATGGGGTCGAAAAGAGGTGGACACAACTGAGCGACTGAACTGAACTGAGCCTTTAACAAAAGAAGTTTGCTGACCTTTACCTAACTTCTATTTTAAGAAACTATAAAAAGTTAGAGCAAACGATGCATAAAATAAGGAGAAAAAAGGAAATAAGAGCAGAAATCAATGAAAAAGAAAACAGAAATATACAGAGAAATCAATGAAACCAAAAACTAGTTCTTTAAGTAAAATTAATGAACCTTTAATCACATTGATCAAGAAAAGAATCATGAATACAAAGAATGAGTGTGACATCATCACGATAGAGCCTACAAACATTAAAAAATAAGCAAATATTATAAAATACATATCAATAAATTTGAAAAATTGAACCAAGTCTTTCAAATATAAAAACTACCAAAGTTTGCTCAAGAAGAAGCAGATAACCTCAGTAGCCCTAGGTACTAAAGATATTAAATTTGTGGTTAAAATTTTTCTCCCAAAGAAAACAAAAAACCAATAACCCCCAGGAATGCAGACAAAAAAATCTATAATACAAGTTTAGCACAGAGAATCTCTTAAACACCTGGTTCAATAACAGCCAGATTCTCATATCTGCTTCTACATTCAATCTATATATATTGTGATATATATTGTTTCAGTTAAAGTATATAAAGAAAATATGGCCTCACAAAGATATATAGTTAGTAACGGGAAGGGTATTTTAATAGCTATTTCAAATAACTCAATTCTTTGTTATTATATTAAAACTCAGAAAGTGGTAGTTCTTAAAAGATTAGCTGCAATGTGGAAACTGAAAAATGTCAATGAATTTTTCATACTCTGATACATGAAAATCCATTGGTTTAATTTGTATCTTGAATGGAATTTTTATCCATGCATAATTTTATAATTATCATGCAGTGATCATCTGAAAAAAATTATCTTCCAGATGTTGACATATTTTATTATGTCATATTTTAAAAAATCACCTTCATTAGTTTCATCACTAATTTCATCAGAAAACTCTTTACTAGGGAAGCTTTCAATTCATTGCGACAGATAAAAGTTTTCTAAAATTTTGATATTTGCCTTTAAAAGCTTCATTTTTTCCTTCAAGTTTTACTAAGATACAATCGACATACAGATCTGTATAAGTTTCAGGAGTACAGCATAATGATGTGATTTACATATATTGTGAAATGATTACCACAATAAGTTAAGATTCATCCTCTCATATAGACACAAAATCAGAGAAACAGAAAAAATTTTTTTTCTTTCTTGAGATGAGAACTCTTAGGATCTATTCTCTCAACCAATTTCAAATATACCAAACAGCAGTGTTAACTACAATCATCATGAGGTACGTTACATCCCCAGTACTTGTTTATCTTATAACTGGAGGTTTGTATGTTTTGACTACTTTCATCCAATTCCTTAACTCCCTACCCCACATTTCTGGTAACGACAATCTGGCTTCCTTTCTAAGAATTTTTTTAAAAAAGTTTTGTTGAAATATATGGTTGATATATAACACCGTGTTAGTTCCAGGTATACAACATAGTAATTTAGTATTTGTATTACTACGAAATGTTCACCACAATAAGTCTAGTCAACCTCCATCACCATACATAATTACCAAAAACATTTTCTTCTTGTGATGAAGACTTTTAAGAACTACTTTCTTAGCAACTTTCAATTATCCAGTACAGTATTAACTATAGCCACTATGCTGTACATTATGTCCTCATCACATTTATTTTAAAACTGGAAATTTGTACCTTTTGACCTACTTCATTCATTTCTCACTGCCCAGGTGCCCACCTCTGGCATTTTGGCAATAATGCCAATCTCTGTTTTCTGTATCTGTGAGCTTTTTTTTTTTTAAGATTCCATATATAAGTAATATCATACAGTATTTGTCTTTACATATTTGACATTTCACTTGGCATAATGTTCTCAAGATCCACTCATGTTGTCTCAAATGGCAAGATTTCATTCTTTTTATGGTTGAATAATACTCCCAATTATAAAAATACTGGGAGTATTATCATACAATACAAAAAAAAATACTAACAATTGTATAAGTGAGACCACAGAGTATTTGCTCTTTCTCTGACACTTCATATAATGCCCTCAAGGTCCGTCCATGTTATCACAAATGGTGGGGTTCCTTTCCTTCTTAATAATATTTCATTATAAATACACATCACAACTTGCTTATCCATTTATCTGTCAATGAATGGTTAGGTTGTTTCCATTTAAATTTTATTATTAGCAAAAAAAAAAATATTGCCAATTGTTTTCCTTTAAATGCCATGTTTACAACATTCATTTACAAGAAAAATGTCTTCCCAATATTAAAATTATAATAGTCTTAATCTGTCTGTCAATCATCTAAGTAAAAATGGTGCTTCAAGAAAGGGTAGTTTGGTTGGAACTCCATCAGTTGCACAAGTTCTCTTCCTTCAGATAATCAGTGTACTTCATAATCTCCCACAAGTGCTTTATGTATACTCCAAATGTGTCATGAAGAATATTTTTTAAAAAGGTAGGTAATGAATGTTCCAGATCTAACAAAACTAATAATCTGTACTGCTTTTCAAGGACATTTTTAAAAGAAAATGGCTTTGAAAAAACTGCAACGTAGAAAAGAAAAAAAACTGCAGGGCAGCAAGGAATACCACCATTACTTTTACAGTTTGATGCCACTGCCTTGAACGGTGCTAAGGCCCAGCAGTGCTACCCACCACTGCTTTTGTACCACCAATGCAAGTGCCAACAGAGTGAAAAAGGCAAATAATATTTTAGCATTATTAAGAAAGCTTTCTCAACTTGTAAACACCTGGTACAAATATCAAGGGCCCCAGGGGTCCACAAACCAAACCTTGATGCATGCTCCTAAATAAATCCTAAATAAGAATTTTTTTTTCAATCACTACTGTTTTATTTTTTGAACCAACCTGAGTTTTTGCATAATGGGTACTAAACATCTGCTTATAAATGGTTTGGTTCCATTTATGTGATCTTTGGAGAAGGCAATGGCACCCCACTCCAATACTCTTGCCTGGAAAATCCCATGGACGGCGGAGCCTGGTAGGCTGTAGTCCATGGGGTCGCTAAGAGTCGGACATGACTGAGCGACTTCATTTAAGATGGTTAATGCTTCCTTATATTTGATACAGTAATACTTACATGTGATATAAAATTTAAACAGTACAAAAGGGCATTCTGTGAAGAGTAAGTCTGTTTCTTATCAGAGAGATGAATAAGTGGCTCAGTTGTGTCTGACTCTTTGTGACCCCAGGGACTGCAGCCCACCTGTCTCCTTTGTCCATGGAATTTTCCAGGCAAGAATACTGGATTGGGTTGCCATTTCCTCTTCAAGGGAATCTTCCTGACCCAAGGATCAAATCCACATCTCCTGCGTCTCCTTCATTGGCAGGCAGATTCTTTACCATTGCACCACCTGGAAAGCCTAGACCCCAGTATTCCTCTCTGGAAGCAACTACTGCCAATACATTCTGGAGACTACCTTATTAACACATATAGAGCTACTTTATTTACTTTTTAGAAAAATTATTTAATCGCTGCATGGGCTTTTCTCTAGGTGCGGCAAGCGAGTGCTACTCTCTAGTTGCGGTGCTTGGGCTTCTCATTGCCGTGGCTTCTCTTGTTGTGGAGTATGGGCTCTAGAGCACATGGGCTTCAGTATTTGTGGCTCCTGGGCTCTACAGTACAGACTCAATAGTTGTGGCCTATGGGCTTAGTTGCTCTGCAGCATGTGAGATCTTCCCAGACCAGGGACTGAACCCATTATCTCCTGCATTGGCACGAGGATTCTTTGCCATTGAGCAACCAGGGAAGCTCCATTTCATTATCTTTTTTCTTAATATTTATTTTTATTCATTTACTTAGTTGGTGTGATGGGTCTTCGTCGCAGTACATTGGATCTTTGATCTTTGTTGTGGCATGAGGGATCTAGTTCCCTGACTAGGGACTGAACCCAGGCCCCTGAATTTGGAGCATGGAGTCACTGGACCACCAGGGAAGTCCCCCATTTCATTTACTTTTAAAGGCCTATGACATATATTTCCAAAATACCTTCTAGGAAGGTTGTATCAGTTTACCTCTCTAACCAACAATATGAAAATGTCTATTCACTTTTTCCCAAAAAAGATACTATTTAAAAAAAATTTTTTGTCTTTCTGTTAATTTGTATTTCTTTGAATTCTAATTATAATGAACAACTTTCCATTTTCTTAGTGGGTATTGTTTTCTTCTATTTTTGTGAACTACCTCTTTATGCCTTTGCCCATTTTCCTATTAGGGTACCTCTCTTTTTATTAATAATTTGTAAGAGTTTGTATGACAAAGATAGTGATCCTTTAACTGCTAAAAGTTAGTACTTTTGTCCAGTTTACAAATGTTTTATTTTTACTAAAATGTGATTATGTACACATAATGTCATAGCTGGTACAGTGTTTACAACCATGAGATCAGACCAATACTTTCAATTTAGAGATGAGGAAGCTTATCTAAAGTGGTGAAGTGACTTGCCAAGGGTTAGATATTAGTGAAAAAGCTTAAATTAAGATCTAGACTTTCTGACTCTTTCCTGATGGATGCAAGGATGACACACCTGGATTCAAATGGATCCTGCTTCTCCAAAGGTCTTACTCTTTTCTTCGTCACTGCCAACTTAGTCAAGTCCACGTATTTTGTCTCTCCACTGCTGTAAGCAAACTCAAGAACGCTGTTCCATTCCCCCTGCACTCTGCATACAACAGTGTTGGTGATGTTGTGCTTTACTTCACCTGTAACCCTAGAAGCAGGCAGGAAAATAAAAAAAAAGCTTTAGTAAGTAATACTGTGCTTGTTTCTTAGGGATTTTAAAACCCCAAGAATGTACTTTGTGAATTCTGCTTAAAATAGTTACACAATTCGCTTCAATTTGTCAGTGCCAAAGTCAGGGTCTTTGTAAATCCATGATAGTTTCTAAGATAATTTTTTCAAATAATATTAACTTAATTTTAGAAAGAATACTGGGAATTAAACTAGACTTACCATAAATGACCACAAAGTATGATATTTTAATTTCTGCTACAAACAACTATTATAACATTAAAACTAAGTAGGAATATGAAAAATATTAACTTTTTTTTATTACAGTCAAAAATGTTAAAACACTAGGGGCAGGGTTAAAAAAAATGTTACAACACTATAGCTTATTCAACATTTTTTAAAAAAGAACTAGTCCTATTTATTTAAAAAATTAAAGTCCCTAGATTTCTCTGGTGGTGCAGTGGATAAAAATCTGCCTGCTGATGCAGGAGACATGGCTTCAGTCTCTGGCCCAGGAAGATCTCACATATCACAAAGTGACTAACCTTGCGCACCACAACTGCTAAAACCTATGGGCCCTAGAGCCTGTGCTCTGCAACAAGAGAAGACCCTGAAATGAGAAGACTATGCACTACAACGAAGAGTAGCCCCAACTTGTTGCAACTAGGAAAAAACCCACACAAAGCAATGAAGACCCAGTGCATCCAAAAATAAATCAATGAATAAATAATTTTTAAATTAAAAAAAAAGTTTAGAAAATTTGAAATTCTGAATACATAAATTCTGTATAAAATCACATAAGCTTAATTTTAAGTTAAATACAGAAACCAGATAATAAGAGATAGAAAAAATAAGATATATTAAAAATTTTATAATTCTCTTAAAAAGAGCACTGGCATACAAAAATTATTGCCAGCAACACAAAACTCTGAGAGTGCTCAAGCACTACTGTTGAAAGTTTAATGAAGGATTATCTGGCTGGTTTATCAACAGACAGATAAGATGCAGCTCAAATGAAGGTTGGAATAGAAAACAGGTCTAATTATTTTTAATGAAGTACTCTATGTTCACTGTTGGACACAAACAACAGGGTAAGACTAGACAAAGATTAAGAACTCAAAGAATAGTGAGCAAATATTAGGGTCTGGTCAGTGTACCAGGGATTATGGTTTATCTGGATTCAAAAGGGAATCCAAAGGACCCAAGCCCATGTTCAGGTGACAGCTCAAGAACCCGAAGTAGCATGTGTCAGATATAAGTCACGGGCCTGGGAACCAGAAGGATATGTTGAATTTAAGGAATCCAAAGCTTTTAATCAGGAGAAGTGAATGGCCTACAAATTCAAAACTCAAGGCAGAGGTATAGGAGCCAATGGGCTATCTGGTGGCTCAGTCGTAAAGTACCTGCTTGCGGTGCATAAGACACTAGGTCGATCTCTGGGTCAGGAAGATCCCCTGGAGAAGGAAATGACAACCCACTCCAGCATTGTCACCTGGTAAATCTCATGGAGAGGAGCCTGGCAGGCTCCATGGGGTTCATGGCGGGGCAAAAGGATGAGACCTGACTCAGTGACTAAACGTCAACAACATCAACAACAGCACAGGAGCCAATAAGCAAATGAACCAGATCTTAGAGATGAAGGTGTACTAGGGTTTAGAATCCAAGAGCAGACCAAACATCAAAAATCAAAAGTTAGAAAAAAATAAATACCTAGGCATAACTGTAGCTAATTAGACACAAAGATGGAGAAGGCACTGGCACCCCACTCCAGCATTCTTGCCTGGAAAATCCCATGGACGGAGGAGCCTGGTGGGCTACCATCTATGGGGTTGCTAAGAGTCGGACATGACTGAGCAACTTCACTTTCACTTTTCACTTTCATGCATTGGAGAAGGAAATGGCAACCCACTCCAGTGTTATTGCCTGGAGAATCCCAGGGACGGGGGAGCCTGGTGGGCTGCAGTCTATGGGGTTGCACAGAGTCGGATACGACTGAAGCGACTTAGCAGCAGCAGCAGCAGCAGCAGACACAAAGAACACTAAGTCTGCTAGATTACAGCAGAAGTGGGAACTCTGGGTTATAATTCAAAGCATATGAACTTAAATAACTATGCTGCTAAGGGGTTTTGCCTGATTTTTGTGACATCCATGTTTCTTCTCTGATCCTATCTGCCAACATTGTTTCCTTCCTTGAAAATGTATATCTAACCAAACAGGATATAAAGAAATGGCACTAAACACTTACCTCTTCCATCTTATAACCAGACACACTCAAAACTATATTCTGCAAACTTAGGGATAATAATCCATTTCTCACTTGATCTTTCTTTTATTGCCACAATCTCTCAAGTTATTATCTCTGTCACAAGCCTTTCCACTTGAGAAGTAACAAGCATGCTGGGTTACATGGAATCTTTGCTCCTTACTGCAGTTACATAGCAAGATCATCATGACAAGAAATGGGGCAGGGAACAAGAACTGCCCATGCTAGAGATAGGCCATGCATACACACGTGCTAAGTCGCTTCAGTTGTGCCCTACTCTGTGCAGCTCTATGGACGTCAGCCTGCCAGGCTCCTCTGTCCAGGGGATTCTCCAGGCAAGAATACTGGAGTGGGTTGCCATGCCCTCCTCCAGGGAATCTTCCCAACCCAGGGATTGAATCTGTCTCTTATGTCTCCTACACTGGCAGGTGGGTTCTTTATCACTAGCGCCAACTGGGAAGCCCATAGAATACTAGAAAATCACTGGATATATTAACTTGGCTTCATACAGGAAGCTTTTATTTAAAGACTGAAAGTTAAGATTTCAGCTTTGGGTTTTATTGATAGGTATATAAGAAACACCACATGAAAGATAATTATATTTTATGCAGAACAACTACAGGACACACTGTCCTATCACGTTACTTAATGCCACTACATGAGAATACTCATCCTTTTCCATCACCATGTTTATTATAATAACAGATGTTATTTTTAACTGTCTGTTATACATGAGTTTTTTCTAAAAGCCTTACAAATGCTTTCCAAAGATAGGGTCCTGAATTCTAATACTAGAATGTCTAAGCTTCTTGATATATTGAGTACCACTGTGAGTTTTCCAAATTTGCTGGCAACAGGACTGCAAACGGTCAGTTTTCATTCCAATCCCAAAGATGGGCAATGCCAAAGAATGTTCAAACTACAATACAATTGCGCTCATTTCACATGCCAGCAAAGTAACGCTCAAAATTCTTCAAGGCTTCAACAGTACATAAACAGAGAACTTCCAGATGTACACGCTGGATTTAGAAAAGGCAGCAGGACCAGAGATTAAATTGCCAACATCCTTTAGATCATAGAAAAAGCAAGTGAATTCAAAAGAAATCCTCTGCTTCATTTGACTACACTAAAGCCTCTGACAGCGTGGATCACAACAAACTGTGGAAAATTCTGAAAGAGATTCAAATACCAGACCACCTTACTTATCTCCTGAGAAACTTGTATGCAGGTCAAGAAGCAATAGTTAGAACCGGACATGGAACAACAGACTGGTTCCAAATTGGGAAAGGAATATGTCAAGGCTGTACACTGTCACTTTGCTTATGTAACTTATATACAGGGTACATCATGCAAAATACTAGGCTGGATGACTCACAAGCTGGAATCAAGATGGCCGGGAGAAATATCAACAACCTTAGATAGGCAGGTGATACCACTCTAATGGCAGAAAGCAAAGAAGAACTAAAAAGAGCCTCTTGATGAGGGTGAAAGAGTGAAGTGAAAAAAACTGGCTTAAAACTCAACATTCAAACAACTAAGATCATGGCATATGGTCCCAAAACTTCATGGCAAACAGATGGGGAAAAGTAGAAACAATGACAGATTTTATTTTCTTGGGCTCCAAAATCACTGTGGACTATGACTGCAGCCATGAAATTAAAAGACACTTGCTCCTTGGAAGAAAAGCTATGATAACCTAGACAGCGTATTAAAAAGCAGAGACCTCACTTTGCTGACAAAAGTCCACATATGGACTGTGTAGGTGTAGTCAAAGCTATGGTTTTTCTGTAGTCATGTATGGACGTGAGAGCTGGACCATAAAGAAGGCTGAATACCGAAGAATTGATGCTTTCAAACTGTGAGGCTGGAGAAGACTCTTTAGAATCCCTTGGACAGCAAGGAGATCAAACAAGTCAATCCTAACAGAAACCAACCCTGAGTATACACTGGAAGGACTGATGCTGAAGCTGAAGTTCCAATATTTTGGCCACCTGATGTGAAGAGCCAATTTGTTGGAAAAGACTCTGATGCTGGGAAAGACTGGGCAGGAGAAGGGTCAACAGAGGATGAGATGGTTAGATGGCATCACCAACTCAATGGACACAAGTTTGAGGAAACCCTGGGAGATAGAGAAGGACAGGAAAGCCTGGTGTGCTACAGTTCATGGGGTCATAAAGAGTCAGACATAACTTAGCAACTGAAAAACAAAAGCTTCTTGAAGGCAGATGTTGTTTTTTTTTTTTCTTTTCTATATCTTCAGTGTGCCACTTAGCAGTTAGCTGACACAATCTTAATGACATTATACCACTACGTATATTTTAAAATGGAAAATGGGATCAGGATATGGAAAAGGGCATGAGGAACAGTTAACTAGGCCTGTTTGGCTCCATCAGAGATAGCTGTGGAAAATGAGGGAGTAAGGAAAGGCAAGTGGAAGATAATATATTTATACCAAATGCAGACAGCAGATAATGTGTCTGCTTGATTGCAGATAGCAGTAAAAAACTAGGCTATGTCTGAGGAGGGAGGCATGGCTAATAAAGACACCAAAGAGAGCCTAAGTTAAAATATTCTGTAAAATCAAAGAAAAGATATCAAAATAGAGAAGCTTGTTTCTAATATTAATCTTTTAAATGCAAAATTAAGTGAAATCATTGGTTTTAAGTGAAATCTCAGTGGAAAAAATGAGGAAACTCTAGAGTCAACCAAAGTATACTTCCAGGTAACAAAAAGGCCTTGTGGACAGGTTAAAAGATACAAAAGGAGAAAAGAAGCCAACTTAAGTAAAATATTAAAAGAAATAAGATGGCAAATATAATGACTGGTCATTAACAAACCAAGGATATCTATCTAAAATTATTAGAAGTCTTCAAAAAGTCAAAGTATGAACACCAGGTATCAAAAGCCAATAAGGCTTTTGAAATTCTTGGTTTTGGATACTCCTTCCCTCTTAGGAACCTAGATGTCAAGATAAGAGAAGGTCCAATAATGTGGAAAGGCCACATGCAGTCCCCCTTGGATTACAGCCCCAGCTGAGGCCCTGGTCAACAGCCAGCTCTCCTGCTTCCCATGTGACTGAGCTGCTTTTGATACTCAGCTGGCTCAAGCCTGTAGGTAACTGAAGCCAAATCAAGGCCCAACTACAACCACATGAAAGATGCCATGTGAGAATCACCTAACTGAGCATAGCCAATCCACAAAACTATAAAGATAATAATAAATTGCTGTTTCAGCACTAAATTTTAGAGAGGTTTATTACAAGCCATAGATAACTAGGTCATCATCCAAACTTATCTTAGATATACTGGCTTCCCCTGTAACAGTCAGTTACTCCTTGAAGTCTGTCCATTCTGAATGCCTAACTGGTCTCCCAACTTTTAATGTCCCCCCACACACACCTAATCTAATCTTTATCTGCCACCAAATTGATTTTTATTGATGGGAAGCATACCACTTCCAGATACAACATTTCTCATATTGTATTCTTATAAAAAATGTATAACCTGAACCTAAAACAAAAGACAAACCCAAATTAAAGAGATGCATTTTATAAAACCGGCCTGTATTCTTCAAAAATGTCAATGTCATAAATGACAAAGAAAGGCTGAAGAAATATTGCCAATTAAATGAGACTAAAGGGATATAACAAGAAAATGTAATGCATGATCCTGGGTCAGGAGAGAATACATCCCTAATTATCAGGCCAATTTACAAAAATTTAATATGCATTATACATTAGATTGGAGAAGGCGATGGCACCCCACTCCAGTACTCTTGCCTGGAAAATCCCATGGACAGAAGATTTTCCATCCAGGCAGTAGGCTGCAGTCCATGGGGTCGCGAAGAGTTGGACACGACTGAGTGAGCGACTTCACTTTCACTTTTCACTTGCATGCATTGGAGAAGGAAATGGCAACCCACTCCAGTGTTCTTGCCTGGAGAATCCCAAGGACGGGGGAGCCTGATAGGCTGCTGTCTATGGAGTTGCACAGAGTCAGACACGACTGAAGCAACTTAGCAGCAGCAGCAGTAGCATATATTAGATAATAGTATCGTATCATTTTATATTTCCTGAATTTGACAACATTTGTGATTATGTTGGTTTCCCTGGTGGTTAGACAGTAAAGAATTTGCCTGCGATGCAGGATACTCAGGTTCAATCCCTGGGTTGTGAAGATCCCCTGGAGAACGGAATGGCTACCCAGTCCAGTACTCTTGTCCAGAATATCATGGACAGAGTAATTATGTAAGAGCATTTTCCTGTTCTTGGGAAATTCTGGCTGAAATACTTGGGGTAAAGTGTCACGATGTTTTTAACTCTCAAATGTTTCAGGAATAATAATAACAATAAAACAACAATGACAATAAAGTATGTGTGTATAAATATAGAGAGATTTTGATAAGGCTGTTGTAACAAAATGTTACCAACTGGAAATCTAGGCAAAGGGGACATGAGAATTTTTATAACTCTTCTGTGGGTTTGAAATGATTACAAAAGAAAAGATAAAAATAAGTAAAACAAACAAAATATATCATTAAATGTTTGAAAGTTTCATTGGCTCCCACTGCCTTCAGAATAAATATTGAATTTGTCAACAAAAATATCACTAAAGATAATAATGATAGGAATGTTAAATCATAAAAGGAAGGCTGAACATGCCCTATCTTTTAAAGTCCCTCTAACTTTTAAAATAGATTCTGTTATCAACAAAATTGTGGCTACAAAGTAGTTAAATAAATGAAACTATTTTTGTATAGAAGGGCTATGAAAATTACATACAGAGAAAAAAGGAACTATAAAATTAGCCACCTTTCCTCCCACTCGCCAACCTGAATCCTAATCCAGCTGATTTGCTCTCTGGAGCTGCCCTTGGAGATTCAGCCATTGGTGGGCATCAGGCTCGTCAGCACATCTCTACTTTGCTTGTTTACTGCCTGCTCCTAGCAGGGAATACTGAGTGAGACAGACAACAGCTGAGTTTTAAAAAATACAGACACAGGAAGTCAAAGGACATGATTATGGACTTCATCAGGAAGAGTGGGTATTGCTGAGCGTTAAGAGTTCACAGAACAGAGAAGTCTTATGATAAATAATAATGATTTCAAAAGAAGTCCAGTCATTATTTACTCAATATAGACATGGGAGAACTCACCCTGGAGAAAAATCTTTATTAGTCATTCATATGTTAAATGGCACAAGAGAAAACAAAGAAGAGGAAAATTATATGAAGACAAATGCTGTGAGGCAACTCTCTATAATCATTCACTCCTTAAACGACATCAAAGAGTCCATACCAAAAAAAAAAATATTAAAAAACCCTGTATGAATGAGATTTATGTGGGAAAGTCTTTCATCACTACTTGACTCAGGTAATACAAGATAATTTACACAATTTACAAATGTAGTAATTGTGTAAATGGCCAGTAAATGTAGACTTTAGCCAGAGCTCTACCTTAACTGACATCAGAGAACTCCGAGGAAGAAATGCTATTTTTGAAATCAATGTAGGAGACCCTTTAGCTGGAGCTCTGGCCTCAATGTACAGAAGACAATTCATATTGGGGAGTAATCCTATATACATAATGAATGGGAAGAAGTCTTCAACAGGAGACTCTTGATGAGTACCAGAGAATTCATAGAGCAGATACAAGTTCAATTAAATGAATGTGAGAAATTCTTTATTCACTGAGCAACACTTGTAAAACGTGAGAATTCACTGGAGAACAACACCTTGAATAGTATGAATAAAGGAAAGTCTTCAATAACTATTAAAAACCTTATAATATTAAAGATTTCTCCCTGGAGAAATTCTATACATACAGCCAATATGTAGGTGTAACTCTCAATTTATTAAACATGAAGAGAGTGCACAACAGGTGTTTTCAAACTTCTGAAAGGTTATCCTAGAGGAAAAAGGGAGTATCAATTGTACAAAGCTCCAAAAATATCAAATCCAAGGGCTCATACAGAAGTTAACCAGTAGCAGATCAAAACATCATTGGGAAAAGCTATAATTTGACAGGGTGGATAAGACTGTATCTTTAAGAAGAAAGAAACTCACACTTACTGTATTTCCCTCACACTATATACAAAAATAAACTCAAAATGATTTAAAGACCTAAAGCCATAAAACTTCTAGAGAAGAACATAGGAGAAACACTTTTTAGCATAACTTGTAGCAGTATTTTCTTGGATTAGTACAAGGAACAAAAGCAAAAATAAATGAATGGGAACTAATTAAATTTAAAAGCTTTTGCACAGCAAACAAAACCATCAACAAAATGAAAAGAAAAACTATGGAACGTGAGAAATATTTGAAAATGATTTGATCAATAAGGTATTGACACCATAACATTGCATAGCAATTAACCTCCAGTAAAAAGGGGGGGGGGGGGTTAACATCCAAAATACACAAACACCTCATACAACTCAGTATCAAAAAAAACTCAAACAACCAATCAAAAAGTGGGCAAAAGACCTAAATAGACAGTTTTCCAAAGATGGCATACAGATGGCTAACATCAACATGAAAAGATGCTCAATACTGCTAACCATTAGAGAAATGCAAATCAAAAAACAGTAAGATATTACCTCACCCTTGTCAGAATCACTATCATATCAAAAAATCTCCAAGTATCCAAAGAAACACAAACAAAAAAACCCCAGAAGAATAACTAAGTGATGACGAGACAGGCAATCTACTGAAAAAAGAATTCAGAGTAAAGATAGTAAAGATGACTCAAGATCTCAGAAAAAGAAGAGAGGCACAGAATAAGAAGATAGAATTGTTTAACAGAGCTGGAAGATACGAAGGACAAACAGAGTTGAACAACATAATAACTGAAATGAAAAATACACTAGAAGAAATCAATAGCAGAATAAATGAGGCAGAAGCACAGATAAGTGAGCTGGAAGAAAGAGTAGTGGAAATCACTGATGCAGAACAGAATAAAGATAAAATAATGAAAAGAAATGAAGACAGTTTAAGAGACCTCTAGGACATTACATGCACCAACATCTGCATAATAGGGGTCCCAGAAGGACAAGGGTCCCAGAAGAGAATAGGGCTTCCCTAGTGGTTCAGATGGTAAAGAATTCCCCTGTAATACAGGAGACCTGGGTTCGATCCCTGGGTTGGGAAGATCCCCTGGAGGAGGGCATGGTAATCCACTCCAGTATTCTTGCCTGGAGAATCCCCAGGGACAGAGGAGCCTGGTGGGGTCACAAAGAGTGGGATATGACAGTGACTAAACACAGCACAGCACAGAAGGAGAAGAGAGAGAAAAGGCCTGAGAAAATACTTGAAGAGATTACAGAAAACTTCCCTAATATGGGAAAGGAAATAACGACCCAAGTCCAGGAAACACAGAGTCCCATACAGGATAAACCCAAGGAGGAACACACTGAGATACATATTCATCAAACTGACAAAAATTAAAGACAAAGAGAAAATATGAAAAGCAACAAATAACACTCAAGGGAATCTCAGTATGGTTATCAGCTAATTTTTTCCAGTAGAAGCTTTGCAAGCTAGGATATATTGTACCTCTGCAGGCTCAATATATTAAAGTGATGAGAAGGAAAAACCTATACCCAAGAAAACTCTACCTAGCAAGGCTCTTGTTCAGAGCTTTACAGAAAAACAAAGGCTAAGAGAATTCAGCACCACCCAATCAGCTTTACAATAATTGCTGAAGGAACTTCTCTAGGCAGAAAAGGCCACAACTAGAAACAAAAAAAGATTATGAATGGGAAAGTGAAAGTAAAAGTCGTTCAGTGGTGTCCAATACTTTGCGACCCCATGGACTATACAGTCCATGGATTCTCCAGGCTAGAATACTGGAGTGGGTAGCCGTTCCCTTCTCCAAGAGATCTTCCCAACCCAGGGATCGAACCTAGGTCTCCCACATTGCAGGTGGATTCTTTACCAGCTGAGCCACCAGGGAAGTTATGAATGGGAAAGCTCACCAGTAAACATAAAGCAAAGGCAGGAAATCATCGACAAAATGTGAACCATAATAATACCTTCTCTGAGGATAAAGGACAACTATTTTGATAATCTCCAGTGGTTCTGTTTGAGTGATTTTTTTTTTTAATTCTGTGCTTCAGTATTTTGAAATTCGTATTTTTTAAGGCCCATTCAATGCCTGGGAGTCAATAAATCTTTCCACTTCTAAGACTGTTCAGTACTAGCTGTCTGGTAAAGACGTAAAATAGCTATACACACTGAAAGTTTCATACATAACTGAAGCTAGTGCATTCTGGTATAACCATGTAAGAAAACTTTTTGCAATAATAAAGTCAAATTTTCATTCCCTATGACCCAACAATTCCACTCCTAGATATCTATCAAACATAAATTCATGCATTCACCAATGTTCTAGAAACACTATTTGAAATGGCCCAAAATCGACGTACATACTTTTATATGTTATTCTTTAATACAAACTGTAAAGAAAACTATCCCTACTTTAGAATAATCAGAATAGACATCAAAAGCTAAAACAAGGGGTATTCTTTTGAGGATCCTGTTACAAAACTTGTCTTCATGTAGTTGGGTGATCTGGACAAGTGCTAAAGAGACCAACAAACCATTAAGGAGTATAATAACTGGCCCATTCCTAGATGGAATCAGAACAAAGCCATTATTCAGTACTGGTGCCTGAAGATATTGACTTCCGTCATTGTGCTTCTTGAATTATTCTTTATAGATTAGTAGATATATTTTCTTCCTAATCTGTAGCAATATTACCTCTACTGAAGTCTCGGTCCAAATCTGAATCACTTTAAAAGCAGAAACTGGACCAGAAACAACGTACCATTTGTTAGGAGTTCTAGTTTATTAGAGTAGAAAGATCTGTCACTATTTTTAAAATCAGATCATAATTTCCAGAATTCCTTCAAAGATGAAATATATTAAAAAAATAAACATGAAAGAAATCCAACTTCATTTCACAAAAAACAAAGCAGAAAATGAATGAGTTATAATACAAGATTAAACTGATAAGAGCCAGGTATCACTAAAATATTCTTACCGGTGCAGTTTGCCACCATAAAACGGCTTCGTATGAAATGTGATGCTGGCTGAGTACCCAGTTTTTGCACAGTTGACGTTGACTTTGCCACCCAGTTCTACCCAAGGAACAGTTAAAATTGACCGGGCATATGCACAAGGCAGAGAAAACGTATACTCTTCTCCATGCTCCAGTAGACTGAGAATACCTGAATGTGAAAACATGAAGGTGGATAGTATGTTTAAAAAACAAACAAACAAACAAAAAAAACAAACAAAAATAAGATAGCTATGAAAAATCCATATTAGGATTTTCTTCTGCCTGGTAAAGGAACATCATAATTTTGCTTAATTTTCTTTTTGCTTTGGATGAAATTGGATTCATTTACAATTACATTTGACAACAATTCATGGTAACAGTTAATCAAGGTTACTTTCATAATGACCTTATTATCCCTTTGGGTTCATGGAACAAAACTCCCTCTAATGCTCCTAAAAATAAAATAAAACTTCAAGTCAGAATTTAAGTCCATGCTAGACTGTATCATCCTAAGATCTGATCTTTAGCTAGTACTAATAACTTTTAAAGTAGTTTTTAGAACAACTAAATATCTAACATAACATAGAACTTAATCTCAAACAACATGGGGGGAGTTCGTCATTTTATTCTATGCATATTAAGATAGAAAAAAGTTATTTTATGATATAAACTAATGTCATCATAGTAATTTTGCTTGCCAAATTCTGAAATATTTAAGGCAAAGCTACAAGAGTTAGAAATGGCAGTTTTCAAACAATATTCTAATGGGGCTTGTTCCATATTAAATGATAGTATATTAAAAGATGACTTTAAAAAACATATATGAAAGAGAGTTACAGGGAAAAAAGGGAATTACATTAATGAATAATCAATCTATCACAGATGATTAAGAGACATTGAGAAGACTTGAGCTAATTACATTACTAACCTAAGCTCATTACCTAGTTCACCATCAAAATAAACACTGAACTGGATATGTACTGCTAGTTTGAACTCTGAGGATATCTCTCTCTTAATAAATGCTCATGAAGTACTGTGTTCTTAATGTTCACAAAAAAGGGCAAAAATTATATTTTCATATAGTCAAATTTTTAGGACAAATAGATTGAATTCTAAAGCAGTCTACTTTACATAAAGCAACAGCAACTATTTTTTGTAGTAGTTTTCACACAGGGCAATAATAAATTGAGCCACATGAAAAGAAACATGGTTTTGTATATATTTATATATAATGGGAGCTGTCAGAGACATATATATATTTGGTTATTCAAGTATTTGATAATAATTTGATTAATTCTAAGTTGGAAAGGAAATCATGTTTCTTTCTAAAAACATTTGGCCTTATAAATTGGATTCAGGATCTTTTATTTCTAGGAATATAGTTAACAAAAGTTAACATTCATTATGGAATTTAAGGTCCAAGAAATATGTAATTATTGAAAAGGAAAATAAGACTAGCTAGGATAACTGAAATTCAAAGAATCCTAAAATCTCATTTATCTAATAATTAAACACATTTTCCTCCTACTTTAAAAGAAAAACAGCTGCTAACAGGAGCAAAATAAATTGTGAGAAGTTCCATTCTCTGATTTAATTTACCTTCTGTTGAAGGTGTCAATGGTAATTTAATTTTAAAAAGACAAATCTATGAATATACAACCAGCACTTAAATAATAATAAAAAAATATCAATACCACCTTCTCATTTAACACATGAGTAAGCTATTAATGCTTTTCCTCATTTCTTGAGGTATTTCCTTTCTTAGAGTGGGAGAAGCCACCAGATACTATCTGTCTCATGAACTGGTAAGAGTAACTGGCCTTGGGGAGAGTGTGCCAAAGAATGAGGGTCTTAATCTGACTATGCCTTAATTTCTATGATTCTGGACACATTCCATCACTACCAGACTTCAGGTTTTTCATCTCTAAAATAAGTAAACTGCTTTGTGAAGAGCCTAAGGTTAATGTGATAGACCTTATAACGGAGTTAGCCAACTCTTTTTTTTTTTTAATACAATATCTTACTATGTTATAAAAAATTTGATTAGTTTGAAACATTACTTGGAAACTGACTCATAGCACAACAGGTGTTAAAGATGAGGAATGCTTGTAAGGGGAATAAAATATTTTCTTCAGGGCTAAAAAAACACAATCTCAAAATGTTAGGGTCACAGGCTTAACTACACCATGCTTATATTTAAAACAAATTTTCTCATGCATAGGAGTGTTCCTTTGACATTAAAATAGCAGAGTTTTTTTCTTCCATTATATTTTCATTAACTCTGCAATGATTTCTGTGGAGACTTGTCTGTTGTTGTTAATCTGTTTTTTGTATTCTTAGCCAAAAAACACAGAACTTCTTTTAATTGTTAAAAGAAATTAAAAGAAAACAATTCCTTTTAAAAACAATTTCTTTTAATTGTTATAATCATTTGTGCTGGAATAGATTTAAAGTTTGGCAGTATATTTTAAAATATTTTATTAATATTTCCTATGATATATAAAAGATACAGACATAGATTTACCTAGAAAATATTTCTTGAGTGCTATTTATAATAAAAACATGTTTTATGTTTTTAAAGCATTATCAATAACTTGAGAAAATATTCACCGCAAAAAAGGAGGACACAACTACATAGAGAGAATCCTAATTTTATAAAACTGAAAGTATGAACACACACACATAGAAAAAATACAAAATACTAGCTATATTTATTTATCTCTGAATGAAGGAATTAGACATACTTTTTCACCTTGACACTTTTCTAAGTTTACTAAATTTTCTATAATAAAAATAATTTACATTTAAAATCAGGAAAAAAATTGCAAAAGAAATTTTTATTTGTTGATAGATTCACCCTCTCCCCTCTACCAACATTCTAAAACATACTAGGAATTGGGGGAAAAAGTAGTACACATACAGTTCAAATTTACAATTAATATTTATCTAGCTTCCCCCAATTTAAGGCTATAGTTTGATGTGAAAAATTGGAGAATAATTTTTTCTACTTACCTTCCCCAACCATTGTCACGCCTATTGACATGCCTAAGAATTTGCTCTTAGTCCAGACATGTGCATTTACACATATCTTCCTCTCTGCACATTCAGCATAAAATCCTGAGACTGGAGGATGATGGGAAACCTGCTCGGCAACAAATCTGACTGTGTAACAGTCTGAACCCATCTGGTTCAAAGCCTCCTCTGATGGAGGTACATGATTTGTGATGGCCTGGGTAGAAGAGCTGTTAATGACACTGGATGCTACCTCGCTTTTGGGCATCCTCCAGGAACAGTGAAACGTTTCTCCAATGATAGGATTGTATGGTTTCTTAGCAATGGCTCCTTTACGGCCTTCGTGAAATGAAGTAAGGTAGTACTCAACAAAACGAATCATCCTGTCCTCAGCTGTAGCTCCATTAGTGATGGCTATAAATAGGTCTGGATGAGACATAAAGTCTGCATACATTTCCAACAAGGATCGCTTCTCTAAGATAAATGTAGGAAGCACCACCTAAAACAACAATAACAACAACAAATCAACCAAAGAGGGAAGTACAAAAAAACAGTAATAAATACTTTCAGAGAATTGAGATGATAATATACACATGAAACAAGAATGCTTTCTGAAAAAGAAAATTCAGAAAAAATTAAAATATGATAGGAAAAATTAAAATTCAAGAGAATGGTTAGAAGATAAAGGTGAGGACCTTCCTAGTCTGGTCCTCTATTCTCCTATGAGATTTTTGCTTCTTTCAAGTCTGTTTCTTTATTTTGGTCTTTATATTCCTAATTAGAGGTCTTCTCAAAGACCTGATACATCTGTAGAGAATGATTCTTATTTCCCTGAAAATATTTCATTCTAGATGGGTATTAAAAGCAGAGTCACAAAAGACAAGTAATTTGTGTCAGTAAAAAATAAGTGTGTTATACTTTGAGGAAATCAAAATTGAAAAAGACACACGTACTCCAATGTACACTGCAACACTATTTACAAGAGCTAGGACATGGAAGCAACCTAGATGTCTATCAACAGATGAACAGATAAATAAGTTGTGGTACATATATGCAATGGAATATTACTCAGCCATAAAAAGGGATGCATTTGAGTCTGTTCTAATGAGGTAGACGAACCCAGAGCTTATTATACAGAGTGAAGTAAGTCAGAAAGACAAACATGGTATATTAATGCATATACAGGGAATATAGAAAGATGGTGCTGATGAACCTATTCACTGGGCAGCAGTGGATATGCAGACATAAAGAAGAGACTTACGGACATAGAATGGAAGAAGAGGGTGGGACTAATGGAGAGAGTAGCAAGGAAACATATATACTACCATATGTAAAATAGATAAGTCAATGGGAATTTGCTGTAGGTAACAATCTAGAGCAGAGAAGGCAATGGCACCCCACTCCAGTACTCTTGCCTGGAAAATCTCATGGACGGAAGGGCCTGGTGGGCTGCAGTCCATGGGGTCACTAGGAGTCGGACACGACTAAGCGACTTCACTTTATTTTTTCACTCTCCTGCATTGGAGAAGGAAATGGCAACCCACTCCAGCGTTCTTGCCTGGAGAATCCTAGGGACGAGGGAGCCTGGTGGGCTGCAGTCTATGGGGTCGCACAGAGTCGGACATGACTGAAGCGACTTAGCAGCAGCAGCAGCAGCGACAATCTAGAGGGGTGGGATGGGGAGGGAGGTGGGAAGAAGGTTCAAGAGGGAGGGAACATTATGTGTACCTATGATTGATTCATATTAATGTATGGCAGGAACAAGCTCATTGTTATGAATCAATTATTCTTCAATTAAAAATAAATTTAAAAATATAAGCATGCTTAAAAGGAAATAGCCTTTCCAAATGGTTAAGGTCAAACAATCAATTCAGCACTTGAAGAGGGTCAACTAAAAAAAAAAAAAAAACAACCACTTCAAATTCCTAGATTGGATAAAAGTATCATAAGGGGAAAGACATAAGGGAAGAGAATGGTAATTTACATTTAATTTTAACCTCAAGAAGACTAATTCTAAGAAAAGACCTTTTGATACTTAAAGCCAGGTAAATAGTAGGAAGATTAAACATTTTATTTAAAGCAGAATTGGAGAAGCACTGAAATTGGTTCAACTCTGTGACAAAACAATCTGGCAACATTTTTTCAAGAGCCTGTAGATTTCATATCCATTTAGCCTAATAATGATTCTTTGAAGAATCTAGTCTTAGGAAGTAAGAAACCTGAAAATAAAATTAAAACAGTCTATGTTTTTAACTCTGTACTGTGCTTAGTCAGTTCAGCTGTGTCCAGTTCTTTGCAACCCCGTGGACTGTAGCCCACCAGATTCCTCGATCTATGGGGACTGTCCAGGCAAGAATACTGGAATGGGTTTGCAGAAGAGCTATGCCCTTCTCCAGGAGATCTTCCCAGCCCAGGGATCGAACTGAGGTCTCCCGCATTGCAAGCGGATTCTTAACTAGCTGAGCCACAGGGATGCCCCAGAATACTCTGGGTCTAGTTAAGTGATATGATAAAAGGGTACAAAGTAACCCTCTATAAATTAAATGATTGATATTAAGACAATTTCCCACCTAGCCCTCTTCTCCTCCCTGACTCCTACTTGCTTTACCTACCTAAGCAAGAAGTTAGAAGAATTTTCTTCTAGGGGAACTTGACTAACCATAGAGGAAAAATCTAATGATACTAACATCAGGTTCCCCAACAAATTCAGATTACTCAATGTTGAAAAGCACAGGTTCCACTCACATGTTCAAAACTTAAAATCAGGTTTTTAGTTCCTCTATACTTAAACATGAGTGGAAATCCAAGAAACATGAGATCTCTAAGAATACCTCTCCTAAGAAATATAAAGAAAATATACAGCCAAGATTGTACTCACTATTCACTTTCCTCTAAGTAACACTGTTACAGGGTACATATATAGGTGGTAAAACTATAAATGAAAGTAGGGGGATGATTAACACAAAAGACAAGTTAAGTTGTTACATCCAGGAGAAAACAGAGGACTACAGCTGGAAGGGGCACTCAGAGATCTTCCAAGATCTGGCAATGTTCTGTAACTTAATCAGAGGTGAGTACACAGGTATTTGTTTTACCATTGTTTTCTGAACTGTTTCTATGCACTCTAAGCCATGTACTTCTATATGTACAATACACTTCACAAAGAAAAGATATTAACTGAAAAAAATGGAAACGTTATAAAATTGGATATAAAATATAATTATATAAAGAAAAACTGAAAAGAAATCACAAAAAGTAACATTTGTGTTGTTAGGATGGTAGAATTATAGATTTTTTCCTTTCATTTTTCAAAAACTTTCTTTGAAAAGTTTATACTAAATTCATGACACTATTTTTTTTTTTCATGACACTATTTTTAAAAGAACAAAATAATGGAGGAAATGGCTATTACTTATTCACAATATGCAAGTAAGGACCTTCTTTGTTGCTGTAGTCACAGTACCTAGAACAGTGTCTGGAATATAAGGTGGCCTGACATCACTTCATGGGAAATAGATGGGGAAACAGTGTCAGACTTTATTTTTTGGGGCTCCAAAATCACTGCAGATGGTGACTGCAGCCATGAAAGTAAAAGATGCTTACTCCTTGGAAGGAAAGTTATGACCAACCTAGATAGCATATTGAAAAGCAGAGACATTACTTTGCCAACAAAGGTCTGTCTAGTTAAGGCTATGGATTTTCCAGTGGTCATGTAGGGATGTGACAGTTGGACTGTGAAGAAAGCTGAGCGCCAAAGAATTGATGCTTTTGAACAAGAGGAGAAGACTCTTGAGAGTCCCTTGGACTGCAAGGAGATCCAACCAGTCCATCCTAAAGGAGATTGGTCCTGGGTGTTCATTGGAAGGATTGATGCTAAAGCTGAAACTCCAATACTTTGGCCACCTCATGCGAAAAGTTGACTCACTGGAAAAGACCCTGATGCTGGGAGGGATTGGGGGCAGGAGGAGAAGGGGACGACAGAGGATGAGATGGTTGGATGGCATCACCAACTTGATGGACATGAGTTTGGGTAAACTCCAGGAGTTGGTGATGGACAGGGAGGCCTGGTGTACTGTGATTCATGGGGTTGCAAAGAGTCGGACACGACTGAGCGACTGAACTGAACTGAACTGAATACCTCATAAACCCCAACATTGTTCTTATGACTTACAAACCTACATTTACTAGAAGACAGTAAACACCACAATAACCAAATAAACTCTATACCTACTGCTCATTTTAACCAATTTTAAAGCTAGTGTTTTCTGAACCACTAATACAAAAATATTTCTAGAATAAAAATGATACTCAGTTGAAATACTAAGATTAGATGAAAGATGAATTGTTAGATGGCTTTCTTGATTCCTAAAATATCTGCTTCTTAGTAGGTTATTAACTTAACCAACTTACAAACTTTCTTATAATTACTGTAAATATAAGTAGAGAAATATGTTTTTTGATTTTGAAATACTTCAAAGTGAATGTTAAAAGCAAAATGTTTTTAAGTTACATTTTCAGGTAAGTAATTCACTGGAATCAAACAATCTTTTAATTTATACTTTTGTTACCTCACAGGCATTGAAAACCTCAATTCGAAATATACATCCTGAAGTCAATTTTGAAATTCCAAACTAATGCAAAGTAGCATTAGTAGTGATTCAAAATATATAATTCTACAGTAAGTAATGTCTAACATACATAGGTTTTGAACCTCATTGACTTTCTAAATCAACGTCATGGATTAATTGTTAAAACAAATAAAGGCACACTCATTAGATAAACTGGGAATGGAGAAGATGGGCCTAAAATTAAAAATTATACATCAGTGCTTCTCAAACTTTAATGTATATATACATATTTATTGAAACACAGATTCTGTTTCTCTAACTGTGAGATTGGGGCTGAGATTATACATTTCTAACAAGTTCTCAGGTGATGGTGATGATACTGACTTTCAGATTTTTTTTCTCCTTTCAGTTCTAAGGCATAACTGACAAATAAAATCATAAGTTATTTAAAGTGTACCTTGTAGTGATTTGATATACACATATATAGTTAAAGGGGGCTTCCCTGGTAGCTCAGCTGGTAAAGAATTCACCTGCAATGCAGGAGATCCTGGTTCGATTCCTGGGTCAGGAAGTTCCCCTGGAGAAGGGATAGGCTACCTACTCCAGTATTCTTGGGCTTCCCTGGTGGCTCACATGGTAGGAATCCACCTGCAATGTGGGAGACCTGGGTTCAGTCCCTGGTTAAGAAGATCCCCTGGAGGAGGGCATGGCAACCCACTCTAGTATTCTTGCCTGGTGAATCCCCATGGACAGAGGAGCCTGGAAGGCTACAGTCCATACGGTCACAGAGAGTCGGACACAACTGAGCAACTAAGCACAGCACACAGTAAAAGGACTTCCACCGTCAAATTAATTCATGCCACATTTTTAAAGTAGCAAGCCTTCAGACCAGGGGTGTGCAAACTGTGGCCTTCAGGTCAAATCTGGCCTCCTGTTTGTGTAATAGTTTTGTGTGGAAATACACTCATTCCAATCTAACATATTGGGTTGGCCAAAAGGTTTGTTCTGTAAGGTGTTACGGACTCCCCTGGTGGCTCAGATGGTAAAGCGTCTGTCTACAATGCAGGAGACCCGGGTTCGATCCCTGGGTTGGGAAGATCCGCTGGAGAAGGAAATGGCAATCCACTCCAGTACTATTGCCTGGAAAATCCCATGGACAGAGGAGCCTGGTAGGCTACAGTCCATGGGGTCCCAAAGAGTTGGACACGACTGAGAGACTTCACTTGCTTACTTGCTTGCCTGTAAGGTATTACACGGAAAAACCCAAATGAACCTTTTGGTTAACCCAGTATTATCCTGGCTGCTTTTACAAAGGCTGAGTTGAATACTGCTGATCCTTAAACAATATGGGTTTGAAACGCAGGTCTACTCATACATGGATTTTTTTTCCCAATAAACATACAAAATATACATGTAGAACATCATGTGCAAGACTTGTACTGAGGTGGATAGTCCACCTTTACATAGGCTTAAGGTGAGTAATACATAATATAAAATGAATATGTTAGTTTTATTACTGTTTCATAACTTTGCTTTCAAAGAATTATATTACCATAACTATCATACCTCTCTCATAAGGCAAGAAACTGTGTATTATCACAGGTATGTGGGATTTTTAAAAATTGAACAATGTTTCCTATATTATATCATGAATATGACTGTAATACTGCACGTCACAAAAATCTTATAACAATATTCATTAGTATATAGGCTAGGCTACCATGAAGCCTAGGATACCATAAAACAATCATGTTGCTGCTTCATCATTATCAATGCATAAATTATTATACCTGTAAATAAACATGAATATTTTTCATGTTCTTTTCATTTTTAATGTCTAGTATTAGTAATACATATAAACAAAAGTTGTGCTGAGTATTTTTGTTAATGGTAAGGCTTCCAGTAAATAAATTAGTAGCTAAGTTTTGAAGGATTTCAAAAATTATATGTGGATTTTCAACTGCATGAGGGCCTAGTGTCCCTAACCCCTACACTGTTCAAGAATCAACTACAGCTACCTCAGAGATCTATGCCCACATAGCTAAAAACATCTACTATCTGATACTTTACAGAAAATGTTTGCTGACCTCTGTTACAGATAATACCCAAAATGTACTATCAAACATGAAATAAGAATAAAGCAGCAGGATCAATGACTTTAATAGTTTTATGGGATTAAATCCTTTTCTTTAGATTCTCCAATTCTGTATTCCAATGGACTCTTTTATTTTGCACAAAAACAAGACTATAGGTCTTTAGTTGCCATGTGACTTAATCTGCACAAAAAACCATCACATTTTTAATGAAAATAAGAAATGTTGATCAGGAAAAAAAGAAACCAACTCATAAAGATTAAAAAGCCCTGACAGCATTAACAATTATAGGTATAGTCCTGACCAAATGATCTTCATAGACTGTTTATCCCATTACTTACTCTTGTTAAGTCCATGCCCAGCTTGAGCTGTGATAAGAGATGTAGAATAACACTGCGTTGCTCTTCCACAGCTCCCAGGTCATCCTCCTTGTTGTCACAAGTATCCTCCACCTCATCATCTGCATTTATTTCTTCAGGTTCCTTGATGCAAAATAAAGCAAAAGTCTATTGTTACAAGTGCATATCAATATGCACTAAGAATAAAAGTATAAACATCAGATGATGACATATTGGGCCTAAACGAAACTGAGAGCAGACAAAAATCTTTCAGAAAATACAACTTACATCATTTGGCCATGGAATAGATTTGCTTCAAAGAACGCATTATCACTGACATTGGACATACTGTTGTTTTGTCATATGCATCACACATAAAATACATATGCTTTGTGAAAATAGGATTTTTCAGGAAGAATGAAAAATGTCTCATCTGAAACTTAGGCTTTGAAGGCTTTCTCCACCTGCCTAGGGGCCCTACTACTATCTATAATTCAAGATGTTTTGAGAATTAAATATTTGCCCCATTTTTAAGCTAATACTGTCAAAGTAAAATTTTAAAGTGACTGTACATATCAAGTCTAACTTCTGTAATCTGTATTTAGATATTTACTCATCCTTGGAGTTGTCAGGAAAAAACTGTGGGGATGAAGAGAATTCCAGGTGCAGGTATGGAAACCCTGTAGTTGGTTATGCAGTCTTAAGACTACAAAACATTCTCTGTACAGTTTTTCAATCAATCAATAAAACAACCCCTTGAAAAGCCAAAATTGTTTACCCTCCTCCTCCAAATAACTGCTTAAAAGAAATCTAATTTCATTTCATTTTTTAAATTAGGTTTATTTATTAGTTTTGGCTGTGCTGAGTCTTTGTTGCTGCACATGGGCTTTCTTTCGTTGTGGCAAGAGGAGGTTACCCTCTATTTGTGGTGCACGAGTTTATCACTTCAGTGACTTCTCCTATTGCAGAGCACAGGCTCAAGAGCACGTGGGCTTCAGCAGTTGTAGTTCGCTGGCTCAGCAGGTGCAGCTCACTGGCTCAGTAGTTGTGGCGCAAAGGCTTATCTGCCCTGTGGCATGTGGAATCTTCCTTGACCAGGGATCAAACTTGTGTTCCCTGTATTGGCAGATGGATTCTTTACCACTGGACCGACCACCAGAGAAGTCAGAGAAATCTAATTTCCTATTTTTATTTAAACAACAAGTAACAGTTTCAAATCCCAAAATTCTAAATAATTTTATTGGATGTCACTTTCCATGTTTATGTGGGGATGGAATACGATCTTTCTCAGGGGTACCTCTTTTCATTACCTTTGTGCAAGAGAGCTTTCATGAGTATATTATCTTTGGTAATGTGTTAAATTTTAAGTTATGAGGGTTTTAAAAAAGAAATGATTCTGTTAATGTCTCTGCTTTTAATTTTCTATTCCCATAAACAAATCCTATCAAATAAGAAGCCCATCTGTTCTCTGTAGCTAGACAAAGAAAACCAATCCTAATCAGGCATAAAATAAAGAACTTAATATTCTTAAAATATTAAAAACAAAATACAAAACTTGGTGATAGAGATGAAAAATAATGAATTTCTGGTCATTCTTTTGCCTTTGTTCTCTTTTTTCTTCTTCCTTTCTATCATCCCTTCTATCAGTAAAATCCTTATTATATCAAATTTTGACAAATCAATTAATAGTCCAGTTCAGAAAGCAAAGAAGAACTAAAGAGCCTCTTGAAAGTGAAAGAGGAGAGTGAAAAAGTTGGCTTAAAACTCAACATTCAGAAAACGAAGATCATGGCATCCAGTCCCATCACTTTATGGCAAATAGATGGGGAAACAATGGAAACAGTGCCAGACTTTATTTTTTGGGCCTCCAAAATCACTGCAGATGGTGACTGCAGCCATGAAATTAGAAGATGCTTGCTCCTTGGAAGAAAAGCTATGACCAACCTAGAGAGCATATTAAAAAGCAGAGACATTACTCTGCCAGCAAAGCTCCGTCTAGTCAAAGCTATAGTTTTTCCAGTGTCACACATGTGGATGTGAGAGTTGGACTATAAAGAAAGCTGAGCACCGAAGAATTGGTGCTTTTGAACTGTGATGTTGGAGAAGACTCTTAAGGGTCCTTTGGACTGCAAGGAGATCAAACCAATCAATCCTAAAGGAAATCAGTCTTGAATGCTCATTGGAAGAACTGATGCTGAAGCGGAAACTCAAATACTTTGGCCACCTGATGTGAAGAACTGACTCACTGAAAAAGACCCTGATGCTGGGAAAGACTGAAGGCAGGAGGAGAAGGGGACGACACAGAATGAGATGGCTGGATGGCATCACCAGCTCGATGGACATGAGTTTGAGTGAGCTTCAGGAGTTGGAGATGGAGAGGGAAGCCTGGTGTGCCACAGTCCATGGGGTCACAAAGAGTCAGACACGACTCAGCAACTGAACTGAACTGAGTCCAATTCATTTCTTCAGAGACCAAATACAACAATTGCTTGTATATACCACAATTATTTGTTTTTACGACCTTAAGGAGAGATTCCCAAAGGCGAATTTCTCAATTTCCCTTTTCTATGGCTAGTAAGTCTGTTAGGAAGTACTTCCTGTAATCTATCCTAAGTCAGTTGCATAATACAGTTTAAGTATATTTGTGAACGTATACTTATTATAAATCAGAGAAAAAAACTGATCATTCCTCTTTCTATATACAATACTAAATATAACAATTTTTCATTTGAGAAATGTCAAGGGGGGAGAAATACAGATCTTGATTAAATAATGTCCTTCAGCTTCTGAAAGGTACTATTACATTTGAGGTCAGAACCTAGGACACAGATTAATAATGCAAATATATCCTTAACATTATTATACACAGTTATACCCAAAGTTTATTGTGTAGTTTAATGAAAATAGTATTAAACTAAAGAGATAAAACAAATTTGACAGAAAAGCTAAAGAACATATTTTTGTTATCTTTATAAAAATAGTCAAACACTTAATAGAAAAAAAAGGAATTACATTCGCGAATAAATACTGATTCTAAAGTATGATATGAATGGAAGATTCTGGAAGCTCTCTTTTCTTTTTGAAATGCCTCTTCTTAGAGATCATGCCTTTCTCAAACAAAAGCTTAAGGTTAAAAAAAAAAAAAAGGCATTACCAAAATTCAAACAAACTGCTCAAATGTATAAAATCCCTACAAACTCAGAATGACTAGTAAATACAGTGGCAAAAGCAGTTGAGTTTCTAGGTATTCATAATATCCGGAGATTGCATGGCAAAAGGAAATTCCACAAAACTCATACCAATGCCATTTTTTGTTTTCCTGATTTCTGACTTGGGCACTAAGGAACTGTGGGCTTCATTCTAGCCTCTAGCATTTATCTTCTCTATCACCTGACAGCAACATTTCCACCACTATAATACATGTTTCCAGCTTGCACTGACACTTATATTCCAAAAAAGGCATAGGTGAAATTTTCAAACAATTCAGGTCTATTCTTGTATGCTTGAAAGTGAAAGTCGCTCAGTTGTGTCTGACTCTTTGTGACCCCATGGACTATACTGTCCGTGGAATTCTTAAGGCCAGAATACTGGAATGGGTAGCCTTTCCTTTCTCCAGGGGATCTTCCCAACCCAGGGATCAAACCCAGGTCTCCCGCATTGCAGATTCTTTACCAGCTGAGCCACCAGGAAAGCTTGAGTGGAGTCTAAAATCTTTTGTTAACTGAAAAAAAAGAATCTATGCACTTAGAGTTTTTTCTGTTTGCACTGGGTCATACACTAGGCTACTCATTTCAAAAGGTTTAGAAATTCAACAATCCTCTCCCCCACATCCCTGTGCCCTATCTCTACCATATTTCTATCCTGATCTCCAACATGTTTTGTATTCTCATTTAGAAGAATAAAAATGTTGTGGAGTATATGACCTATTGTTTGTAATTTTTCACAAAAAATTATAGTCCTGATCTCTGCAAAGCTTTGGTTTCATCATTTCCAAACTGTTTTTCATGTACATTAACAATCATACATCCTCTTCCCACATAAAATTCAACATGTTTATAAACTATACTAAACCTTTTCTCTTAAAAAGCTTTCTTTCTAATTTTGCTAGGTTTTGTGAATGGGACCCTAATTTTAATCTCAATTTAGGCTCAAAAACTTGGAAGTCATTTGTGATCCAACCCTATATCCAGTCAATCACAAGTTCAACTGATTTTTTATTTGAAATGCATATTACCTGTTCATGTCTTCATTCCTACTTCCACAGACTTCTATCCACACTTCAATTCCAAGTCATATGATACACCAATCTTCTTATACATTTTGCATCCCTCCTCATGCTCATGATCTCAGTATCTGTCACAATAAGACTAAATTTTTCTGCCTGATTTTACACTGTATTCTGTGTAGCAGTGTTCCAGGAATAATTATTCCACAAAGAATGCAACATGAATGGCCATCTGGATTTGTAAAATCCAACAACCCTGGGGTCATTTTCCATAAACTAGGTGCTCTGCTAAATTTACTTTATCTTAATAACAACTTATAATGTATTATTACCCCTACTTTACAAATGAGAAAGTTAAGCATGGTTAATGAGTTGGCCCACATGTTAGTAAATGACAGGACCCAGGTTCACCAGCATCAGGCAAGCCTTCCCCACAGTAAGTAGGAACTCTAAATGATTTTAAGTCTCTCCAGTGAAAGAACGGTCTTCTATTTTTGTGTCTCCTCTAATTCTTAACATTGGACTTGTCATATACTAATATAACTTAATGAATACTTACTAACTGCTTGACTTCACAAATGAATTAGTTAAGAAACTAAGACAAAGAGGATTTTTTTTTTTTCTTCTTCCTCAGTCACCCTGCTGCCACTGCCTGCCTCCTTGAGTCAAAACCTTTGCCAGCTTTGGAAGTCCCTGTGTTGTATGTTTCTTTCAAGAAGTAATTTACTAATATATAAATAACCATAAACCACGCCTGACTCTTGACTCAGTAATTTTAGCTGGGAATAACTTAAGAAATAATCTAAATAAAGGGGAGAAAAAAAAATAAAACAGTAGACAAAATGATAGAGCATTATTTATAAGAACAAAAAAAAATAACAACCTAGACATTCAATAGCCTACTTCAACCTTTAAAATTTTTAATTATATAGGCCAGAATAACATATAAAAACACTTATGAGAAGTATCAAGTAAAAAGAGCTTAAAACAAAACTATCTATGTAATTATGATAACCATAAAAATAAAAGATGTAAACTCAAGAGGCAAAAAAACAGTATGATATGTCACAGAGGTAGAACTAAGAATAGAAGAGAGCCTGTTTAGCTTCTGGGAAATGTGCAACGAACATTACTTTACTAAAATATTAAACTCTAAGACTGCATGCTATTTTAAGTAGACTAACACTTTCTTTTTTTTTTAGACTAACACTTTTAAAAATTGGTTTGGTACAGTGCTTACTATCAAAAAAAACCTTAATAGTAAACTTTTAAACTTAATAGCAAACTTTTAAACTTAATAGCAAACACCTACTAAATAATGTTAAATTAAGAAATCTATGAGATAAATATCACGCAAATAATCTTCCATTAGAAAAGCTGTTTTCCAGAAAAAGAAAAACATGCAAATTTTAAATACATTTATATAAAGCAAAAGTAAACTAAAACTAAGAAGGACACATAATTTAACCTGGAAAACACAGTATGTACAAGTTTTACACAATAGAGCCCTTCCAAAGCCAATGCAGTTCAAAGTAGAACAACTCTTAGAGTGAGCTCTCTAGAGTATGCACATCCTGACAATGAAAAGGTGCTTTTCAGTAATTCCTAATTTTTACTCCAAAACTGTATTTTCGTATTACCTTACCCTTGCTAATAGTCCAGATTCTGCAACACACTGCTCTTCTGGGACTGCCACTGGCTTACTTTGCTCAGTTGCAAAGGGCTGGTCAGCTCCATTTTTATAGTGGTTTGATAATGGTATCTTTGGTTCTAACCATTCGATTGTCGTTCCTGATGAAGTAAGAAAAAACTTTCGCTGAAACTTGCTCATAATCTGGAAAGTTCAGCAAATGTGGATTTTATTAAACGATTTTGTTTTGCATCTACAAGGCTAAAAGCAATTCAAAACCTGTTAAGAGACTCTGCAAGACAGTGACTTGTATCTCATTAGCATGAGCATGACGATTGGTTATTTTACAACAGAGCAACCTGCAACTTGTAATCAGATACCATTTAAGTGAATCAACCCTGAATAGGAGTGAACTCACTTCCTGGGAAAATCTGAATCATTAAGTGTATTCTCACCCCAATAGTTGACCTTTCTGCATGAATCTTGACCCTCTAGTGATAAGAAGTATGCAGTTAGACTTGAGGAAATCACAATTACAGGAATAGCCTAGGATTGTGAAACAGTAAAATCTACTTCAATTTGGGGTTGAACCTTATTCTCAGTACCAATTTTCTAACCAATCAAGATAACCCCACAATCTAATTTAAGAATTGCAGATCCATGTCCATTATGGTTTTCTTTCCAATCATATAAAAAGGCTCCATATACTTTGAAACTGAAAGGTTCTTCTACTGAATAAATAATAGCTGACCTAATGAAAGACAGTGGTCACATTTAGAGACTTGTCATCTTCTCAGTTAATGACTCAAATGTCTCTTATTACCCTCAACTAGTTTAACAAAGTGGATTCTATGCCTAATCAATAATGGAAAATGTTCCATTTGATTTCAGAGGCTGATCTAGGTTTCACAGAAGCTTGGTTATACAGTGTTACATTAAGGGATACTCAGACTACTACACCAGAAATTTAAAAGGAGTATGGAATTTACTTAGTCTATAACAAAATCCTAGACTTCAGTAGAGGAATAAATTACAAAGTACCTACCAGGCTTCCAGAGCATCTTGCCTTGGCACTTAGTTCAGATTCACTGAGGGGGATTCACAATTGGGGGAATGCCCTGGATAAGTTCATGGGGCCTGTTTCAAAACTCCAAAGAAATGAAAGCTCTTTGTTTCTACTTTGATATGTTTATTTTTAATATCAGCATCTAGATTCCCCTACTTCTTGAAATAAGATACACATAAACACTGAATTTAAGAGAGTTGTTTTAAGAGATTATTCACAGATATTTCACAGATGATTCACATAACAAAATTCTTTAGCAAACAAATCATCTGGTCTCAGGGTCCTTCTAAATCAGTTCTTTCTAAAATATCTTTCTTTCACAAGCAAGAGGAGTTCATTGAATCAGAAAACAATGAGTGTTGGGAATACTAAGTTACTACTATTAATTCATTGTGATGGTGGTGGGGAAATTGGGGCAATGTTGTTAAAGGGTACAGACTTGCAACTAGAAGACGAATAAGTCCTGTATATCTAATACACAGCAGTGAATGGAGTCAACAGTACTACAGTAAATATTTCAAAGTTGCTAAGAGACTAGATTCTAATTGTTCTCATTACAAAATAGGGAATTCCTTAGTTCCAAAGGTTAGGACTTGGCACTTTCACTGCCAAGGCCGAGGAAACTAAGACTCCACAAGCTCTGTGTGTCTGTATGTGTGTGTGTGTGTGTATGTGTTGGGGGTGGGGGGAGGGCAGGCCAAGAAGGGGCAGAGAAAAAAAGAAATGACAATTATGTGATATGATTGGGACATTAGCTAACACTCTGGTGGCATATAAATATATAAATGTGTTAAATCAACACTTTAAACTCGCATGTCAATTATATATAATATCATTTTATATGCACTATATGTCAGTTATATCAATTTTTAAATGAGTTTATTAATCTCATTTAATAGAAAAAGTCATTTTTTGTTATGCAGTAACAAATAATGCAATAACGCTGTTTTCCCCAGTAAATTAATTTCAACAAATAGGTGCTCTCAAATACTAGATGTATATCTTTATTTTTCAAACTGAAAGGTGACTGATAGACTTTTATATATATGTATCTCAACAGGGAAATAGTGAATAGTGGACTAAAGCAACCAAGGAATGATTCTAATGTTTCTACTTTGATTGATTGGATAGAGTAATGCCATCAACTTCAATAGAAATACAGAAGATGTAAATTTTTAATTCAGTTTTTGACAAGTTTAATTTGAGGTCTCTAAATGAATATTTAATTATATGAGACCTAAAATGGTTTTAGATTTGAAAAAGGACACAGTAAAAGAGATTTTGCATAACATTAGTATGATAATAAAAACCAAGAAGCTAGCTGGTTTTCTGTTTGTCTTGCTTTGATTAAGATTTTCTGGAGCAGAATTACAAAGAATGCAGTTACTATTTCCATGTTTTGACCTGCAATGTTCAGTCCTACCTTTAAGCAATAACTTACCTGAAGGCAATGAGCCCTTCTGATGTGATGCATGCTGTAACTGGAGAATATGAAAGCAGTCATTTAAGCAGTTCATAGTTGCCATGGAAGTAGCCTTGAGCATTAACAGATCCTGGTCCAGGGAACTAAGATGGCCAGAAGCAGGAAGGCATTCAATTCCTCTAATTAAGTCTCTTTGTTGTCCTTCAGCATGAGACATCATCTATGGAAAATAACAGTTCCATGTGTCTCACTCATGATCTCTGTATAGCATACAGTTGCCACTTTAATTACCATATTTTGTATAACATGTAACATACAATTGTCATTTTTAGGATATATTCAGCCTAGAAATCTATTTTAAATTTGTTTGGCTATTCTCAATAAGCATTTAATAGTGCTACTCAAAAAATGATAACACATAAGTAAATCTCCAACATATGCTGACTAAAAAGAAGCCATACCCAGAGAAACACATACTACTCGATTCAGTTCAGAAATTTCAGACACAGGCAAAATAAATCTATGGTTTATAGGTGAGGAAACCTCTACACATTAGAAGTCAGGATAGTGAAGACAGTATAATGATGAAGAGGCATGAGAGGGTCCTCTAGGGTACTGGTAATATTTAATTTTTTGATCCAGGAGGTAGTTACGTTAAAATTACAAGATGCACATTGTGTATCAGGTTCTTTTATACAAGGATACATGCTGAGAAGGTTAATTAAGAACTGGGATGGAGACCAAGGGAAGGGGGCCAAACAGATCCATTAGGTTTACCACTGGTCTAATGAAAAGAACTTCCATGATTAATTAAACAGAACAGAAGGCCAGATAAGAAATTATAGACAAAATTCTACAATTAGTTGATACATAAGCCCCACATATCCAGGGACAATCCCCATTCATGCTTAGAGTCCTGCTGTAATTATGTCTAAACCTGTTACAGCTTGAGGGCCAAATTATATACTTACCCTATTTCTTCATTTTACAAGAACTTCTTGGCATGAAATTAGAAATGGGATTATATATTATGGGATTATATATAAATGGGATTTATATTATGCCTCTTTTGCATCTCCCACGGGTCTAGGTTTCCTAACTATAATTGCTCTTCTCCTCTGTTTCTAACAATGCTATAAGCAAATACTAAGTTTTATACTTGTCAGATTTTTTAAACAAGTCACAAGTGCTAGTAATGTTGAGGGAAAAAATTACTACTCAAGTATATCTGAACCAAGATGAATTTATTACTTTCCAGACAAGGGAAAACTGTCCTTCCAGAACAAATCAAATAGCTAATCTTACGTAAACTTCTTGGGGACATACAACATTCAAGGATGGGTTGACTTTACAACAAAAGTAATAGCGTGGAGGAAGTATGGTCTTTAGGGACTGTCTAACATTCAGAAGGAAGCACAGTGAAACAGAGTTGCTAATGACTGAAGTGAGTTGGTTAAACAGGCTCCACATTACTTCCTAAGAGATTCAATCTAGAGCCAAACAAGAGACTATTTTTCACTTTCTTCTTTGAACTCAAGAGAATACAACTTCTTATTCTTACAACAAGAAAAACATTTGAAAAACTGGACATTCAAATTAAAAAAAACACCTATTCACTTGAATACACTCTTCAGAGAACACAAAGGAAAAAAAGATTATGCATACTTTCCTATATTATGTTATAAGCCAATAAAAGTTTAATAAAGGAAAAAATCATAAGCAGGATATCAACAATATGAATAATCAGCTCTCACAATATAACATTAAAGAAGAAAAGTGTTTCTTTATACAAATGGCCCAAAAAAGCCACTTGCTAGTTTTGATATTGTAAGTGAAGAGACCTAAGGACTTCCCTAGTGGTCCAGTGGTTAAGAATCAGCCGGCCAATGCAGGAGACATGGGTTCAATCGCTGGTCTGGAAAAGATTCCACATACTGCAGAGCAACTAAGCCTCGAACAACTACTGAGTCTGAGCTCTAGGGCCCTCAAGCCACTAAGCCTGCATGCTGTAACTACTGAAGCCCATGCTTTACAACAAGAAAAGCTTCCACAATGAGAAGCTCCCACACCACAACTAGAGAGGAATCCCCATCTTCACAATTAGAGAAAGCCTGCAGGCAGCAATGAAGACCCTGCACAACCAAAAAATAAAATAAACAAATTATAAAAAAAAAATTAAAATAAAAAAGTGAAGAGGCTTAAGAAAGTGATGCTCTTAACTGGAAAAAATAAAATTTAAATTATAATTAGAGTGCAAATGTTAAAATCTGAAAATTCCCTGGTGGTCCATTGATTAGGACTCTGTGCTTCCACTGCAAGGGGTACCAGTTGGATCCCAGAAGCTGCATGGCATGCCCCCTTCCTCCTGCCAAAGAATAAAATTTGGTTATGGTTCTTTCCAAAGCAAACAAATGGGCTGACCATATATTTACAATGAAATAGAACTGATTCTGTGAAGCTGTTTTAGTGACTGTTCCTGACAATAGTAAAACCAGTTCCTTAAGAATGAAAAACCATCATGAAAGCTGAAAACTTGCTTAATCTGTGTTTTGCAGCTAGGTATGACAAATACGATGATAATGAACATCACTTATGTGGCATATAGTTTGTCTGAAAATCAGATGAGAATCATGATTTTATCGCTTGTATTTTAAATGTGTCTCCCTTACTAGACTGGTGGTGTTAGCTTCTCCCAAGGCAGAGCATAGTAACCTGCAAGAAGCATGCACTGATTAATAGAGTGATTGATGGATTGTAAATTAGTAATTTATTGTAATTAGTAAATACTAAAATAGATCACTTTAACACTTCAGTAATAAATCCACAGAGCCACAATATGACTCGATTTTCAACAGTCAGTTGCTTTTGCCAACTGTTACTTCATTTATTGCTGGACTTACTCATGGACTTTGATTAAAATACTCCTTTCAAACTCACTTTGAATTATATCTTTGCATTATAACCAATTGGAGCTAGATCACTATAGAATAGCAATTCTCAAACAGTGCTCTCCAGATTCTTATGGGGCTCTTTTCAGGGGGTCTATGGAGTCAAGATTATTTTCACAATAATTCTAGGAAATTAATTTGCCTTCTTCACTTGGTGGCATTTGCACAGATGGTGCAAAAGCAATGGTAGGTAAAACTGTTGGTGTCTTAGAATCATGGCAGTTGATACAACAGTGTCACGATTGTATTCTTCACTGCCATGCACTTCACCCCCATGTAAGCATTGGGGGCTGGGGAAAAGACAGCCAATTTTGTTAAGAATATTTCTGAAAAATCAGTAAAAATTATTAGTTTTACTTTATCCACTCTTGAGTACACATATTTAAAACTGTCTATATGAAAAATGAGAAGCACACTTCTATCGCACATAAAAAAAAAAAATGTACAATACTGTTGCATACCAAAGCACTGTGGTTGCCCAAGGAAAAGCACTTGCGAGACTGAGTTACAGGTTGAACAAGCAGTTTATTTTCACAGATCACCACCTGACATGAAAGAACGTGATTATATTGGTTGTTCAGAAACACAGGTGACAACCTGGACTTGGGAAGGGCATCTGAAATGAGGGCAGTTTTGTGGGATCTGATACTATCTCAGCTAAATGGTGTCAGAACTGAACTAAATTGTAGAACACCTAGCTGGAATCTACCAAGAATCAGAGAATTACCTAGTGTGAAGGAAATCCCCACACATTTGGTGACTGGATACAGAAGTATGGGGTGTTATAGTAGCATAGAGGAGAAGCACAAGAGTGTTGTTTTTCCCTGACAGAATGATTGCTAATAACTATAGCTCTTCAGGCTTGGGAGTATGTGGTAGACATCCTTTCAAAATTAAACAAAATGATATGTCACTTCAAGAAAAACAACTGACAGCATTTGTTGCCAATTATAAAATATTCTAGGAATCAGCGAACTAAAATGGACTGGAATGGGGAATTTAACTCAGATGACCATTATATCTACTACTGCGGGCAGGAATCCCTTAGAAAAATGGAGTAGCTATCATGGTCAACAAGAGAGTCCGAAATGCAGTACTTGGATGCAATCTCAAAAACGACAGAATGATCTCTGTTCGTTTCCAAGACAAACTATTCAATATCATGGCAATCCAAGTATATGCCCCGACCAGTAATGCTGAAGAAGCTGAAGTTGAACAGTTCTATGAAGACCTCCAAGACCTTTTATAACGAACAACCAAAAAAGATGTCCTTTTCATTATAGGGGACTGCAATGCAAAAGTAGGAAGTAGAGACATACCTGGAGTAACAGGCAAATTTGGCCTTGGAATATGGAATGAAGCAGGGCAAAGACTAATAAGAGTTTTGCCAGGAAAATGCACTGGTCATAGCAAACACCCTCTTCCAACAACACAAGAGAACACTCTACACATGGACATCACCAGATGGTCAACACTGAAATCAGATTGATTATATTCTTTGCAGCCAAAGATGGAGATCTACACAGTCAGCAAAAACAAGACCGGGAGCTGACTGTGGCTCAGATCATGAACTCCCTATTGCCAAATTCAGACTTATATTGAAGAAAGTAGGGAAAACCACTAGACCATTCAGGTATGACCTAAATCAAATCCCTTATGATTATACAGTGGAAATGAGAAATAAATTTAAGGGACTAGATCTGATAGAGGAGAAGGAAATGGCACCCCACTCCAGTACTCTTGCCTGGAAAATCCCATGGATGGAGGAGCCTGGTGGGCTGCAGTCCATGGGGTCGCTAAGAGTCGGGCACGACTGAGCGACTTCACTTTCACTTTTCACTTTCATGCATTGGAGAAGGAAATGGGAACCCACTCCAGTGTTCTTGCCTGGAGGATCCCAGGGATGGGGGAGCCTGGTGGGCTGCCATCTATGGGGTCGCACAGAGTTGGACACGACTGAAGTGACTTAGCAGCAGATCTGATAGAGTGCCTGATGAACTATGGACGGAGGTTCGTGACAATGTACAGGAGACAGGGATCAAGACCATCCCCATGGAAAAGAAATGCAAAAAAGCAAAATGGCTGTCTGGGGAGGCCTTACAAATAGCTGTAAAAAGAAGAGAAATGAAAAGCAAAGGAGAAAAGGAAAGATATAAACATCTGAATGCAGAGTTTCAAAGAATAGCAAGAAGAGATGAGAAAGCCTTCCTCAGTGATCAATGCAAAGAAATAGAGGAAAACAACAGAATGGGAAAGACTAGAGATCTCTTCAAGAAAATTAGAGATACCAAGGGAACGTTTCATGCAAAGATGGGCTCGATAAAAGACAGAAATGGTATGGACCTAACAGAAGCAGAAGATATTAAGAAGAGGTGGCAAGAATACACAGAAGAACTGTACAAAAAAGATCTTCACGATCCAGATAATCACGATGGTGTGATCACTCACCTATAGCCAGACATCCTGGAATGTGAAGTCAAGTGGGCCTTAGAAAGCATCACTAAGAACAAAGCTAGTGGAGGTGATGGAATTCTAGTTGAGCTATTCCAAATCCTGAAAGATGATGCTCTGAAAGTGCTGCACTCAATATGCCAGCAAATTTGGAAAACTCAGCAGTGGCCACAGGACTGGAAAAGGTCAGTTTTCATTCCAATCCCAAAGAAAGGCAATGCCAAAGAATGCTCAAACTACTGCACAATTGCACTCATCTCACGCGCTAGTAAAGTAATGCTCAAAATTCTCCAAGCCAGGCTTCAGCAATACGTGAACCGAGAACTTCCTCATGTTCAAGCTGGTTTTAGAAAAGGCAGAGGAACCAGAGATCAAATTGCCAACATCCGCTGGATCATGGAAAAAGCAAGAGAGTTCCAGAAAAACATCTATTTCTGCTTTATTGACTATGACAAATCCTTTGACTGTGTGGATCACAATCAACTGTGGAAAATTCTGAAAGAGATGGGAATACCAGACCACCTGACCTGCCTCTTGAGAAACCTATATGCAGGTCAGGAAGCAACAGTTAGAACTGGACATGGAACAAACAGACTGGTTCCAAATAGGAAAAGGAGTACATCAAGGCTGTATATTGTCACCCTGCTTATTTAACTTATGCAGAGTACATCATGAGAAATGCTGGGCTGGAAGAAGCACAAGCTGGAATCAAGATTGCCGGGAGAAATATCAATAACCTCAGATATGCAGATGACACCACCCTTATGGCAGAAAGTGAAGAGGAACTAAAAAGCCTCTTGATGAAAGTGAAAGTGGAGAGTGAAAAAGTTGGCTTAAAGCTCAACATTCAGAAAACTAAGATCATGGCATCTGGTCCCATCACTTCATGGGAAATAGATGGGGAAACAGTGGAAACAGTGTCAGACTTTATTTTTCTGGGCTTCAAAATCACTGCAGATGGTGACTGCAGCCATGAAATTAAAAGATGCTTACTCCTTGGAAGAAAAGTTATGACCAACCTAGATAGGATATCGAAAAGCAGAGACATTACTTTGCCAACAAAGGTCCGTCTAGTCAAGGCTATGGTTTTTCCAATGGTCATGTATGGATGTGAGAGTTGGACTGTGAAGAAGGCTGAGCACCGAAGAACTGACGCTTTTGAACTGTGGTGTTGGAGAAGACTCTTGAGAGTCCCTTGGACTGCAAAGAGATCCAACCAGTCCATTTTGAAGGAGATCAGCCCTCGGATCTCTTTGGAAGGAATGATGCTAAAGCTGAAACTCCAGTACTTTGGCCACCTCATGCAAAGAACTGACTCATTGGAAAAGACTCTGATGCTGGGAAGGATTGGGGGCAGGAAGAGAAGGGGACAAGAGAGGATGAGATGGCTGGATGGCATCAGTGACTTGACGGACATGAGTCTGAGTGAACTCCGGGAGTTGGTGATGGACAGGGAGGCCTGGCGTGCTGTGATTCATGGGGTCACAAAGAGTTGGACAAGAATGAGTGACTGAACTGAACTGATAAAATATGAGCTTTAAAATGAAATTACAATTTTGGAAAACCTGTATCAGTCACCATAAGCTTTGCAGTTTCCCAATATTGAAAGCCTTTTCTGATGAAGTTGGTACGGATGTTAATGATTGTGAATTTTTGATATTGTATACCAGTATCTGTAAGGGCTGCCTAACTCCGAACTAACATTTTCCAAATGACTAATGCAGTGTTACAAAATCGTGCATAAGTTAAACATCCACTCAATGTGCAAGGCAAACCAGTGTACTGTCATGAAACAGAACCTGAAAAGTCCACTGATACATATTAGATTCCACACTGCATCTAACACTTAAGAAACTGTCACTGTCCACTTTTACTGGAGTATCAAAGAACAGCCACATTTACCTTAAAAAACTATTTTAAAACATTTCTCTTTTTTCCCCAACCACAAAGGTTTTTTTCATATAGTTCATATAGTTCAACTAAAACTACACATTTGCAGTAAATTGAGTTTGCAATAATTGCATTGAGTGCAATTATTTTGTTTATTTGGGGGGGAAAATAGCTGTTTGACATAAAAATATGTTATCTATGTTAATATGTATGAATTTATTAATTTTTATTTTAAAATAATAAAACATAAAATTGAAAGGTAAATTTTAAAAACAAGCATTTTTTAAATACCTGCTTCAATTTCTAATAAGGTAAATATTGGTAAGTTTAACCTATATAAAGCAAAAATTCTTTGAGGTCCTCAATAATTTTTAAGAGTGAAACAGATACCAAGGCCACAAAAAGCTTGAGAACACCCACCAGGAACCATGGTCAGTATAGTAACAAAAGTTCTCTCAATGTCTTTGAAAAGAAAAAGGAAATACATAGTCTCAAAGAAGCTCCCCAGATATTTTATTAACTACAGAGAAAAAGACAGCAACTTTACAGTGGAGGAAAGCTACTTTAATCAAGCAGAAGCTACCTTAACCACGAGATCAAGGTGAACATTACCAGTAACATACTGATATCACGAACTCCTTGATATAGGTACTGACAATACATATCTTCAAGGATATCTTTCCCAGGAATGTATAATTTCACTCAAATCTCAATTTCTTCACCTACAAATACAACCTAAAATAACCTGATAGAGGGAACATTCTCCCCAGCTTCCTGCCTTAAATCATTTGGGTGTGATTTATAATCCACAATCCACTACATAGGTATCTATGAGCTCTATCAAAATTAACTCAGTAAACAACACCTGGATTATTAAGAACCTAACTGCATTCTTTATTTTTATTTTATTTTTTTAGTTCTACCAGTTTATTGCTACCAACCCATCATCCTCCACCCTTATACACACATGCTCAGTCATGTAACTCCATGGACTGCAGCCCGCCAGGCTCCTCTGTCCATGGACTTTTCCAGGCAAGAATACTGGAGTGGGTTGCCATTTCCCTCTCCTGCATTCTTTATTAACTAGAATTATTTGGTACTTAGTTTCAAAGAGAATAAGGAAAATGGTGAGATAAGGGAACATCAAGGATTTAACTATTCTATCTTTGTATGTTTGAAATTCTCTATTTACATGTATCAGTTAAAAAAAAAAAAAGGTCACTTGTTTGATCACACAGTCTTTCCACTAGGCTTAATAATCCTTTTATCATAAATTTTACATTAAAGGAGTCTATACTTTCTCTTGAGAAATAAAAGATACAGATTTTTAAAATATGATAGTGTACACAGAACCTAGCTGACAGACTTGCGGAAACTTAGGACACCTAAAAAATCAGGGAATTGTTATGACCTAAACATTGAGGCCCCCAGAAGACACAAACAGGATTAAAAATTTTTTTGTGACAAAATCAAGCTGGTAATATTATTTTATGCATTTTAACTTGATTTCAATTCATACTTACTTCTCTGACTTCCACAAGATGGTCTGGAGGTAAGTTAGCTCTTTTGCTCACTGATTGTAGTCTGGAATGTCCAACATTAAAAAAGGAAATGGTATTTTGACTTGGTCTCCTCTGGGATATAGGAGAATTACCACTAGATGCAAGTGAGAAGCTCCGTGACTTCAGAGGAGGATTATTCTATTAGACAAAGAAAATAATTCCTTTTTTAAAATTTAGGTAAACTCTCAACCTATAATATACTGGAGGCTTACACACAAACAGTTTTAAAAATAAGGTTAACCTCAGAATTAACTACAAGAATAGTTCTGAAGATGGAAAAATTTAAAACCTTCAAAGTTTAAGAATGTCACACATCCCATAGTAAACTGGTAATTTATTCAGAAAATTAATTCCAGGTGTGTGCTGTCAAGAATTCTTTTTTTACATTAGACATATATTAAAATAACAAGAAATTTCTAATTTCAGATATTTAAACATCATGATTGAAGCAAAAAATACATTCATCAATATTCAATATAATAATTTTTCTAGTGTAACATTCAAGTATCTTTGAAACAAACTAGCACTTTCTGGTCACTGCCAAAGATTAGAATCTTGCAGCAAGAATAAAGTTTTTTGCTGGATTTCTTAAAGACTGCAGGCCTAAATCACAATTTTAAAAAATTTAGCTATGGGGAAGGAACACTAAAAAGAAAACAAAAAGGTATGGAAATCCTTTAACTCTGCTTCCCACATATTAATTTTTAGACATTTCTAACCTCAGATTTCAAGTACTAAGACCCTCCTTCTCATTTTAAAAAAGAAAACACTTCAAATGAGATACAGAAATTATCTATAAACACATGAAAAGACGCTCAACCTTATTAGCCATTAGAGAAATGAAATTAAAACCACAACAAAATTCTACTTCATAACCATGAGGATGGCCATAATAATTGTTAAAAAAGGACAGTAACAGTATCAGTAATAATGTGGAGAAACTGGAACCTTCGTGTATTGCTGGTGAGAATGGGAAATAATTTGGCCAATTTCAAAAACAGTTTGGCAGCTCCTCAATAGTTAAACAGACAACTACCATATAACCCAGTAATTTCACTCCTAGGAATAACCTAGAAAACTGAAATCATATGTTCATACAAAAATTTGAACACAAATGTTCATAGAAGTATTATTCATAACAGCCACAACATGTAAACAATCCACATGCCTATCAGCTGATGCATGGATAAACATAATGTGGTATATCCATAAAAGACGATTATTCAGTCTTAAAAAGTAATGAAGTATGATCCATGCAATGACATGGATGAACCTTTAAAACATTATGCTTATCGTAAGAAGCCAGACAAAAACAAACAAACAAACACCACATACTGCATGATTCCATTTATATCAAATGCCCAGAATAGACAAATCTCTTGAAACAGAAATTATAGGTTAGTTTTTGCCAGGGGACTGGGAAAAGAGATTCAAATAGGGAGTGACTGTTAAACAGATACGGGTTTTTTGGAAGGTGATGAAAATGTTCAGGAATTAGATAGTTGCAACAACTATATAATCTTATGAATATATTAATAAAACCCATGAAATTGTACACTTTAAAAGGATCAATTTTATGGTATGTGAATCTCAATTTTAAAATGCAAAAAAATAAAGTTAAAAAGATCTTTCCCCATTTCCGTGCATTAATATCATACATGAATCCACATACCTTGCCAATAGCTTCAGTGTGGTGTTGTGTACATATCTGAAGTCTGCTAACCCAATGTTGTCGCTCTTTAGCATCTGTGGCTGATAAAAAGTATCTACAAGTTATTTACTTTTTCATTTATTTTTAGAATACAATTAATTGTTATAGCATGAAGAATGGATCACTGAAAATCAGGGCATGTTCCCACTCTCCCTGACCAGAGCGAGGTAGGAAAAAGGCCAAAGCATCAACCTTGTTAGGTAACACCACAGCTGGATGTGGATATTTCCTAGGGAGGATAAATGACATATAGCTCGGTGGGTAGATGGAACTTGACATGTTTTAACTTTCGCTTAAAGATATGCTCTTCTTCAAATAAATATCCTTTATTAAGCATTTGGTGTGTACTCAATATATTCTTTCAGATCTCTAGCATGATCAATTAGGATTAACATCATACTTTATGTGTATTAATTAAAAATAGAAACCTCTATACAAATTATATTTATCTAAACAGATGTTATACCTGAATACAAGCATTTTCATAAATCCCAGTTATGTACATTAATCATTAAAAAACACGAAGAGAACATATCAACTAAATTAAGAAAGGAAATAAAATACAAATCTGTGGAAGACAAAACATTTTTAACAAGTCTATGTTTTTAGATTTCTCAGTATTTCATCTATACAAATTTCTTAGAGGGGTCAATTTTAAACAGACTTACTCACTGTGCAACTTAAAAGTCATTAATTAAAACAGATCTCATAAACCCTTAAAACAATTACAAGGTGTAGAATACTGTTTCTGTATCAATGATAGTAATTTCTATTTCCAAAACCTAAATGAAAGGAGGGAAGTATATCAACTTCTCAAGGAAGAAGAAAATCACACTATTAATTCTCATATTTCAGCCATACCTCTGAGTTTATATTGTTCCCCACTGGCAGCATTTACAGTGAAGGTGTGAGAGTCCTCATCACTGGGTGATATTACAGCTCCTGCAAGCTGCAAAGTACCTCTGGGTTTTTGATTTCTAGACTGTTCATTCACAAAATACTCCAACAGCCCAGCTTCATTGTTTAGAACAAAAAACCTGCAATAATTTTAAAAAAAGTCATACTTTTAAAATATTTCCCCTAGTCAAACTAGAGCAATCCAAATTTTAATCACATACTTTTGAGTTTTTGCTATTAAAAAAATAAAATTCAAAAGCATCTCAAGAAGTACTTAGAAACACTAGACTGAATTTCCTAGTAGTAAATGTTACTGAAGAATTGAATGAGTTTAATAAAAGATATAAAATCTTCAGCTGTGAAAGAGGCATTTAATAGGGAATACAAGACAATGCAGAAAGGAAACAAAAATACAGTATCCTTCAGAGGAAGATTTCTCTCCAGAATTCATTAACAGGGTAAGTTCCCAAAGACAAATGGTAGGGAGAGTTTTTATTTAAAATTCACTGGGAACAAATCAAAGCATGAGCTCTGGGATTAACAAATGCTAGGTAAGAAATGAATATGATTTAAGATTTAACCAGTGAAATAAACAATATGAATAATGCCAAAGTAGCAAGACTTTGTGAACACATTATTCAATAGGTCACAACTAAAGATTACTTATCCTGTTTTAAAATGAAAAGGCTGCAACTAGAGATGCAGAACCATAAGGAACTTGAAACTAAATGATGATATAATGAAACACGCTGGAAAAGAATTTGATGTTCTGATTTGGTTTTAGATTAACTACTTTGGGAAATATATTAATTTGGATTCCAATTTAAGTAGTACAATAGTTCTTTTCTTTAGGAAAAAAATCTAAAAAGTCTCTATTCCAAAAAATTAATGTTTGGGTTTACAGCAATTTGGTATTCTACATGTTAATGCATTCTGTAATACATCCAGACAATTTGATCCAGTTCAAGTTCCTAGAAGATACTATCTTAAGCAACGTGGCAACTATATCAATCATACCAAACTGGGAGAGAATGCAATTGGCCTTTTATTAAGGGAAAGAAAAAGAAATAATGAGAAGCAAATAAGAGAAGTTGAAAGCAGCTACCTGAAAAGGGAGCTGGAAAAGCAAGACTATTGTTTTTCTCATTCATCTTTAGCATGCTTGTGACTTTTAAAGGGGCTTCCCTGGTGGTTCAGACAAATCTGAACAAACAGACAAACAAGAAATAAGGAAAGGAATGAATGAAGGAAATAAGGAAAGAAATCTCTTTCTCCTAGTCTAAGCAATAAGCCCAATTATTCCAAACAAAGAAAGAAGACTGGTCTCTTCTAAGAAGTCAATTCAAAGAAAATTTAGAGAACAATGTTGGAAATCTCAAGTTACTGGGAACATGTATTTCTTATCCCAAAAGCATTACCACAAATCTACAACATGGGAAGCACTCACCTCGATATACAAAAGTAATACTGAGGAGGAACTGGTAAAATGATAGAATTGAGTCAAAAACTGATTACCTAATACCAAGATGATGCTATGGACCCAGTGGCACCAATAACGCACTGTATGCTGTCTTTCATTATACACGAATTAACCCAAATGTTCTTCCTTCACCCTTTCTCTGGAGATGTATAAGATGTGCAGATTGGAGATGGAGAGACAATTCACATAGCAAGGAAACTGAAAGCTATTTTGCCCAGAAGAGGACTAGACTCTTGATTATAGTATTCTTAGCAAGCTGGTCTAACCTAGGAGCTAAAGAAACATAGAAAAAAAGGCTTAAGATTCAGCATCTTTCTTTATATGCTGAAAAGTCACCACATTGTTAAAAAGAAAAATTAAATAATTATTTATTTTGTGCAATTTCAAAATAATAAAGACTGCAAGTTTGAGAAAATGACTAATCCTCAGAATAGCTGACAACTTAAAATGAAGTATTTTGGAATGGAACTTTAAAAAATATTCTGACTTGGAAGTATGTCTTATGATAGCAATAGCCAACTTCAGGGAAGATTTTGGATGGAAAGACACGCATATGCTTTGTGCTGACCATCCTAGGCTTCAGTGCTGACCATGTACAGAACTTCTGAGTAGGAAGAGATCTCCTCTTCATGAATGCTAATTCAAAGTGAAAGGAAGTACATTCAAGAGAGGGTCTTGCTGTTTCTTAGGGTACCACATTCCACAACAAGCAGTTTATTATTTACAGAGTATGCTCATGCTGGATTTCTCCAAGCTTCTCTCAGTTGCTCTTAGTCAAACAGAAATAGATTGCCAGGAGACCACCTTGAATACCTGGCACAGGTACAGTGCTTTTGTTACTTAAGCTTTATCCACACTTCAGGGACCAAGTGGCTAAGTCTACCAAAAGAACTGAGCTCTAAGCCTAAGTTCCTTTAACATGGTCTTAACCTTTTTGTAGGTGCCCAATATGCTACTGGAGATCAGTGGAGAAATAACTCCAGAAAGAATGAAGGGATGGAGCCAAAGCAAAAACAACACCCAGCTGTGGATGTGACTGGTGATAGAAGCAAGATCCGATGCTGTAAGAGCAATATTGCATAGGAACCTGGAATGTGAGGTTCATGAATCAAGGCAAATTGGAAGTGGTCAAACAGGAGATGGCAAGAGTGAACGTCGACATTCTAGAAATCAGCAATTAAGGACTAGAATGGGTAAATTTAACTCAGATGACCATTATATCTATTATTGTGGGCAGGAATCCCTTAGAGAAAAGGAGTAGCCCTCATAGTCAACAAAAAAGTCCAAAATGCAGTACTTGGATGCACTCTCAAAAACGACAGAATGATCTCTGTTCATTTCCAAGGCAAACCATTCAATATCATGGTAATCCAAGTCCATACCCCGACCAGTAATGCTGAAGAAGCTGAAGTTGAAAGGTTCTATGAAGACTATAAAAACTTTTAGAACACGTAAAAAAGATGTCGTTTCATTATAGGGGACTGAAATGCAAAAGTAGGAAGTCAAGAAATACCTGGAGTAATAGGAAAATTTGGCCTTGGAGTACAGAATGAAGCAGGGCAAGGCTAATAGAGTTTTGCCAAGAGAACGCACCGGTCATAGCAAACACCCTCTTCCAACAACACAAGAGAACACTCTACACATGGACATCACCAGATGATGATAATTTGGTGATCATCAACAGCAAAATCAGATTGATTATATTCTTTGCAGCCAAAGATGGAGAAGCTCTATACAGTCAGCAAAAACAAGACAAGGAGCTGACTGTGGCTCAGATCATGAACTCCTTATTGCCGAATTGAGACTTAAATTGAAAAAAGTAGAGAAAACCACTAGACCATTCAGGTATGACCTAAATCAAATCCCTTATGATTATACAGTAGAAGTGAGAAATAGATTTAAGGGACTAGATCTGATAGACAGAGTGCCTGATGAACTGTGAATGGAGGTTCGTGACATTGTACAAGAGACAGGGATCAAGACCATCCCTAAGAAAAAGAAATGCAAAAAAGCAAAATGGCTGTCTGAGGAGGCCTTACAAATAGCTGTGAAAAGAAGAGAAATGAAAAACAAAGGAGAAAAGGAAAGATACACCCATTTGAAGGCAGAGTTCCAAAGAATAGCAAGAAGAGATAAGAAAGCCTTCCTCAGTGATCAATGCAAAGAAATAGAGGAAAACAACAGAATGGGAAAGACTAGAGATCTCTTCGAGAAAATCAGATACCAAGGGAACATTTCATGCAAAGATGGGTGCAATAAAGGACAGAAATGGTATGGACCTAACAGAAGCAGAAGATATTAAGAAGAGGTGGCAAGAATACACAGAACTGTATAAAAAAGATCTTCACGACCCAGATAATCATGACGGTGTGATCACTCACCTAGAGCCAGACATCCTGGAATGCGAAGTCAAGTGGCCCTTAGGAAGCATCACTATGAACAAAGCTAGTGGAGGTGATGGAATTCCAGTGGAGCTATTTCAAATCCTAAAAGATGATGCTCTGAAAGTGCTGCACTCAATATGTCAGCAAATTTGGAAAACTCAGCAGTAGCCACAGGACTGGAAAAGGTCAGTTCTCATTCCAATCCCAAAGAAAGGCAATGCCAAAGAATGCTCAAACTACCACACAATTGTACTCATCTCACACGCTAGTAAACTAATGCTCAAAATTCTCCAAGCCAGGCTTTAGCAGTAATGAACCGTGAACTTCCAAATGCTCAAGCTGGTTTTAGAAAAGGCAGAGGAACCAGAGATCAAATTGCCAACATCCGTTGGACCATTGAAAATGCAAGTGCGTTCCAGAAAAACACCTATTTCTGCTTTATTGACTATGCCAAAGCCTTTGACTGTGTGGATCACAATAAACTGTGGAAAATTCTTAAAGAGATGGGAAAACCAGACCACCTGACCTGCCTCTTGAGAAACCTATATGCATGTCAGCAAACAACAGTTAGAACTGGACATGGAACAGACAGACTGGTTCCAAATAGGAAAAGGAGTACATCAAGGCTGTATATTGTCACCCTGCTTATTTAACTTCTATGCAGAGTACATCATGAGAAACGCTGGGCTGGATGAGGCACAAGCTGGAATCAAGACTGCTGGGAGAAATATCAATAACCTCAGATATGCAGATGACACCACCCTTATGGCAGAAAGTGAAGAGGAACTCAAAAGCCTCTTGATGAAAGTGAAAGTGGAGAGTGAAAAAGTTGGCTTAAAGCTCAACATTCAGAAAACGAAGATCATGGCATCCGGTCCCATCACTTCATGGGAAATAGATGGGGAAACAGTGACAGACTTTATTTTTGGGGGCTCCAAAATCACTGCAGATGGTGACTACAGCCATGAAATTAAAAGACGCTTACTCTTGGAAGGAAAGTTATGACCAACCTAGACAGCGTATTAAAAAGCAGAGCCATTACTTTGTCAACAAAGCTCCATCTAGTCAAGGCTATGGTTTTTCCAGTAGTCATGTATGGATGTGAGAGTTGGACTATAAAGAGGGCTGAGTGCAGAAGAATTGATGCTTTTGAATTGTGGTGTTGGAGAAGACTCTTGAGAGTCCCTTGGACTGCAAAGAGATCCAACCAGTCCATCCTATCAGTCCTGGGTATTCACTGGTAGGACTGATGTTAAAGCTGAAACTCCAGTATTTGGGCCACCTGATGCAAAGAGATGACTCATTTGAAAAGACCCTGATGTTGGGAAAGATTGAGGGTAGCAGGAGAAGGGGACGACAGAGGATGAGATGGCTGGATGGCATCACCGACTCAATGGACATGAGTTTGGGTAGACTCCAAGAGTTGGTGATGGATAGGGAGGCCTGGCGTCTGCGGTTCATGGGGTCGCAAAGAATCGGACACGACTGAGCAACTGAACTGAACTGAACCTTTCTGTTCCTCTTTTATCATTCAATCTGCAATTCATGCTGGGAACCCAGGATATCGCTGCTGTGCCACAAGCCTCCAGGCAGTCTGGCAGGAAAGAGAAAACGAGCTTGCAGTAAACCAGTTGACAACCTGAGACCTCTCTGATGGGACAAGCGGATAAAAGGTTGTGTTCTCAGTGGCAAATGGTGATGTGTTGTCTTCATTCCCACACTTTCTTTGCTGCTAAAACTGGCCTCTAGGACAGCTAGAAGAATCGCAAGGGTAGAAGCCATGCCTTTCCCTATGCTAGAACTTTGCTTGGATCTCTTAGCTAACTTCCTGGGCAACCAGTGGCCAATGGATCTTTTTAGTATGCTCCCCCACACAAGGATACAAACACATGCCCCTTCTTCCCATGGCCTCAAGTCACCACTAACTTGAAATGCCATGTTTAACATATACTTAATCTTATGTGCTTGGGGATACTTTGGCGCTTTCCTACTCTATTCCACTTCTGAGAATTTCTCAGTAATACTCAATAATATAACATGAATGAAAGTAGTTGAATGAATGGGGGAGAAAAGTTAACCTATTTCCCTTTTTAAAAAGAACAAAAAACAGTGCTAAAAGCAAAGTGACATAAAATTTTTTTTAATATTTTATATGTCATTTAAATGGATAAGCCTTCAAAAAATTACATAAAAACTGAGGTGAGAAAATGCAAAATGAAAAGGCTCCCCTGACTTTGTTCTTTCTTAAAAAAAATAAAGGGTGGGAACCTTAGAGAACTACCCTTTTCACTTTAACAGGAATGACTGTCTTCTATAATTTCATATCCAGCTTTGACCTCTCATATGACCTCCAACTTCTGGCGTATCACTCTTATGTGAAAGTCCTACTGTTACTTCAAATTAAACATATCCCAAACTGCCTTCTCTTTTAAGCAATCACATGTTCATTACAATGCTTCAACTCTTTTTTGAATTCTGAAAAACATTCCTTCATATACTATGTACCATTTTCTAATTGTTTAAGGTAGAAAGGCAGAATCAGCTTATTATTCCATCATAACCAAAATCAGAGATCTCCAAATGACATGTGAATAAGAAGCAGTATTTATAATGAAAATACCAACCTGGAGTCAGAACTATTTGGGTTCAGATTCTAGCTTTATCACTTTTTTAAATAGTTTTAAAAAACCACAATGAGATAACACTCAATACCCATTAAGATGGTTATTATACACACACACATAGACATAACAGAAAGTAACAACTGTTGAGAAGATGTAGAGAAACTGGAATCCTTGTACACTGCTAGTGGGAATGTAAAACAGTGCAGCTGCTATGGAAAATAGTATGGAGATATCCCCAAAAATTAAACATAGAATTACAATGTGATTCAGCAATTCTACTTCTGGGTATACACACACAAGAATGAGAGCAGTGACTCTGATATTGTGTACACCAATACTCAAAGCAGCATTATTCACAATAGCCAAAAGACGGAAGCAACCCAAATGTCCACTGATTGATAACTGGATAAACAAAATGTGGTATACACTTACAAGGGACTGTTTTTCAGCCCTCAAAAGGTAGAGAATTCTGACACACACTACATGGATGAACTTTGAGAACATTACACTAAATGAAATAAGCCAATCACAAAAGGACAAATATTATATGATTCCACTTATATAAGGTACCTAGAGTAGTCAAATTCATAGAGACAGAGAGTAGAACAGTGGTTGCCTAAGGACTCAGGGGGAGAGGAAAATGTGAAATTATTGTCTAATGGGTACAGTTTTAGTCTGAGAAGATGCAGAGAGTTCTGAGATGAATGCGGGTGATGGTTGCACAAAAATGTGAATGTATTTAATACCACTGAACTGCATACCAAAAAATGTTTACAATGGTAAATTTTATGTTATATTTTACCACAATAAAAGAATAAAAGTTTAGTCCCCTGCCCCACAAATATCAATTCCACAAAGTATTTAAGACAGTTGGCTGTGCTACTTCTTGACTGCTTGTGGGACCTCAGGTTGGTTATTTAAACTTTTCAAGATCTCAGAAGAGTTTAAGAATCCTCAACAATTAAAAGAAGCAAAAATCCTCAACAGGCACCTAACACAAATCTCTTTGCTGTCTCTAAACCACCCAAAAAGCCTAACCACTGGAAGTACACATAAGAAGCCCAAGGTGAGTTGATAAATGATACTAATCTTGACGTAACAGTAACTTCTGACGTATTTGGAGGCTGCAATTTGGACAATGTTAACTCCTCTTACCCCCTAAAAATAGAAAAAGAAAGTCATCAGACTTATAGAAAACATGGTAAGTCTTTCTCTAACATGCTTCCCAGTCATGTAACATCAGTTATAAAATCATCATGCCCATTTCTGTTCTCTTGGGAGAGAAAGCGACAGAATACTCACACTTACCTGTACTGCCACCCAGTGACGAGGTTGGTGTACTTCATTAGGTAGCCATACACATTTTCCATGTGGTCACTGTTTCAAAAAGATCAGAAAGTGCCAAAATCAGTGAAAATTAGAAGAAATTCCAGGAAGTTAACTGTACAGTTGAAAAAATAGCTGTAGAAACATACTTTTTTCTATAAATGTCTCAAACTTACTTCAGAAGTAAAATTCATAGGTTAACAAATAGAGCTATTTATTTATTCCTCCATATTTCATATCCAAAGGACTATATATTTTATCAGAATTCTTCAAAACAAGTGTAATCACCCATAAATTACTGGGTATTTCAAACATAAAATCATTATATGAGTATAAAATTACATAAATATGAAACAAATATACTATAAATATAAATAAAAGCATTTAATAACCTAATTCAAAACTAAACAAAGACAACCCAGTTTTATGGTTCCAAAATAAATTTAAAAAAATCTCTAGGCTGAACAGTGCTTCCTCACTCTGGTGGGACACATTATGTCTCTCAATCTTTGGGCTTCCAAAATGACGATCCTGATTTTAGATGTCTGTGACACCTTACTCCCACTCCCCCATCCCAGACAGGCATGAGGCAAAGTGCTCACTGCAAATCTTGCCACTGGCAAGACTGAGCCTTACTACTACTGAGTTCCTTTACTTCTGCCCCTCTTTCTATTTAATAGATGTATTCTGTTATAGTGGTTCATAGAAAATGCAGATCTCCTCACTACTTCTTTTCCAATATTTTAAGGTTCCCTATACTTATGAAAAGATATCAAAGCTACAACTACATTGATATATCTTTTTGACATACAGGCTTCATTTTTTATTTTGTAATTTACATTAAGAATTCCTCCAGTAAAAGGAGATTAAAGAGATATAAATAAAAAAAAAGAATTCCTTTTAAACTCCTCTGAAGTTTTAACTTTACACTATAAAATGCAACGAATACTAAACATTTATTTTCTCTACTATCCTTGAATTGCAGAACTTATTTGGTAAAAGTTCAGCTAACCAGCATTTAGGAAATGGAAAGTATCAGACAACTGACAACCTTTAAAACATGGACATCAAAAGTAAAATCGAGAGAGCGCTGACACAACCAACAGAACGGAATTTTTCAAAGATTTAGATTGATCTGAATGACAAATGAAGAGATGAAGATAAAGACACTCTCGTGTAAACACACAACAAAATGACTATAAGAGTCTAGCTAGGCATTATTACTACTGGAGATCAAGTAGGAGGATGCCTGGGGAATAAACTCAGTGTTGGATGCCTTTCTAACCTCATTTCTTCAGAGTGCTTGGAAATAAAGATCAAATCTGAAAGTAAAGAACTGACCCCAGTTCAAAAAATATATTATTTTTTTCTATATTTTTCTTCCAATCCAAGATTAGCAAAAAACACCATTTATTCACTAACATTAAATGAAACTACTCAAGCCCTTTTGGTTTTATAAGGTCAGTAATCTCAAGAAGGTAAAGGCTGTCAACTTCTAAAATGCCAACCCAAAGTTAAGATAATTATATATGTGCTCTGTCATGTTAAAACTGACAGTACCATTTGAATTCTCATTTCAGTATATTCTAAAGCCCGTATCTAGAGGAAGGATTCTTCTCTGAAACTCAACCTATTCGATTTTTGCCCTATTTCCATCCTTAGGTCACAGCAAAGGTACTTCTTTCAGTTACATTGGTACTTGAAAAGGCAGAGAGATACTCCTCTAGTCTGGCTCTCAAATTTTTCCCAGGCTTCAAACAGCGTTTTGGGGCCACAGGAGTCCCAATGTCCCTGGACTCTGTCCCAAAATAATTTCACAAAAAGTTCCTCGTCCATTTTTGATATTTCACATATAGCTTAGCTGTCTTGAATAGTTCTCATCCTCAAAACTTATTTCTTCACTTATATATGGAATCTAATAATGCCCCCTCCACCAAAAAAAACCTACAACTCATAGAAGAGATTAGTGGCTGCCAGAGGTGACAGGTGAACAAAATGGGTGAAGGTGATCCAAAGACACAAACTTGCAGTTATAAAGTAAGTAAGTCCTAGGGATGTTATTCGGAGAAGGCAATGGTACCCCACTCCGGTACTCTTGCCTGGAAAATCCTATGGATGGAGGAGCCTGGTAGGCTACAGTCCATGGGGTCGCGAAGAGTCAGACACGACTGAGCGACTTCATTTTCACTCTTCACTTTTATGCATTGGAGAGGGAAATGGCAACCCACTCCAGGGTCCTTGCCTGGAGAATCCCAGGGACGGGGGAGCCTGATGGGCTGCCGTCTATGGGGTCGCACAGAGTCGGACACGACTGACATGACTTAGCAGCAGCAGCAGGGATGTTGTTTATAGCATGGTGACTATAATTAATAATACCATATTGTGTATTTGAAAATTGCTAAGTATAGATCTTAAAAGTTCTCATCATAAGGAAAACAAAAGTGTAACTGTGTAGTGATAGATGTTAATTAGACTTGTGATCATTTTGCAACATATAAAAAAATCACCATATACCTAAAAGTAATGTTACATGACAATTATATCCAAAGTTTTAAAAACCTTATTCTTTGCCTATTCTTGTGGCTTTATAACCTCAATATTTATTTAATTACATTCTGTATCAACCCACAAGAGGAGTAAGGTGTCACACAACCAGAATTAAATATTTCCCTAAAGTACCCAGATAGTCCATAATTCACCATTTTTTATTTTCCATTTTAATCTAGGTTCTCTACACCAAGCTTTCATTACTAAATAAGAATCATTTCATAGCTATTGGTATGTAATAAAAACATTACAATTCAATTATAGTTCACTTCCTCTGGTTCTAGGACTATATATATTCTTCAAATGAATATATGAACTGTGCAGAAAATCTGTCTTAAAACTTCAAATAAACTATCAACAACTAAGAAAAACAAAACTCTTCATTTCAAAGCAATGAGGGCTCCTGTTCCTTACCTTTGTTTGGTCCCTCATATTATTAAAGGTATTCCTTATTTGGGTCGTAAGTTATTTATATTGATCATTTAATGAATATCAATGAATTTTTTAGAGTATAATTTCAGTAGCATTGTTCACTAAACAACGAAAGTTTATCTTCATACTGCATAGTAATGCTTTATGTTCAATTTTTAATGTTTTTAGTATTTTTGATTCTTGTATCTAAAAAGTTAATAACCTTCTCACAAAAATCACAATAGGGATACTGACATGGTTCATTTGGTAGTAGCATAAAGCCAACTTCAAAAGAAACAAATTCAAACATGCAATAACAAGCTGCTGGCCTGCTTTTACCACAGAAAACAGACATCTGAGGTTACAAAGAACCGACTTAAGAACACCCCATCCCTGAACAGCTGGTGACACTGTCCCTCTCTCATCCCTCCCCTTCTCAGTGCAACCAGCTGATGTGGAACCACTGTGCCATCTGGTGGCCCACATAAAAAGCTCTGTGAGTGAACGTCCTTCGTTCACTCTCCTTTCTTCTACTTCCTTGTAATTGAGTTATTATGAAGTACCTCTAACATTCATGGTTTGCTCCCAATTAAAATATGTGAATTTAACTGAAGATTTACCTGTTAATATGAATAAAACCTAGTTGTTAAAGTGGGAATATACCACATATTTGATTATAGCATACTAATATTTTTCCTATGAAGTAGAGATGATGGTCCAAAAGATTAACACAATGAAAAATAAGCAATAAAAAAGTTAATTTCTTCTTCTGTCCTTCAGCAACTCCACCACTTAAATTTGGTACATTCTGATCTTGTTAACATTTCATTGAAATCAAGCTAGAAGCTGATAATCTCTAAACACAGCTGATGAACTGAACTATATGTCAAGCAGCATTATTCTATTTAATTTGTTCACCACCTCCCAAGTAGCTTAATAATGACTGTTTCAATTTCTAATTCTCCACTATTATAACACATATTTCTTAATTCTTCTTCATCAGACTTAAGGAAAACATGTAGAAGCTTCTAAATTAAGCTACTTTTTAAACAGTTTCAAATCCGCTTATTTCAGTTCAACACAATTGCTCAGTACGTTCTAAATATAACGCACTCTGAAAATCCACTGAAAAGGATAGGGAAGTAAAGAAGGCTATACCTTTCCATCCAAATTCATTACCAAATATAAGAAAAACATCTTCTTGAAGAAAAGACAATGACCCACAGCAACTCTGTTTTTAGCTGTCATACAAATGCAAAGGATAGCTTGTTAAATATACAGTATTCATTAAACAAAGATACAGGATTCAATGGTGATTAGGTTGAAGTGACAGGACTTATCAGATGTGGAATGAGAGTGAGAATAAGAGAAGGGACAAAGGCAAAAACCCAGATTTCCAGCTGGCACAACTGTGTAGATATGAACACCCTCACTGCACTGGGGATGATAAAAGAAGTTTTGGATTTGTTCCAAATTACCATGGTGATTTTAAGGGACCTGTGAGACATAACACAAGGAGATACCCAATAAGGTAGTATGATTTGGACTGAACACACAGGTTTTGGTGGTAATCAGCACATAAGCATATAACTGGTATTTGAAACCATGAGGGTACATCACTTAGGAATTATATAAAATGACAAGGGGTAGTAGGTGGGAGGGAGGCAGGAGAGAGGGGAGATACGTATACCTGTGGCTGATCCATGTTGAAGTATGGCAGAAACCAATACAATATTGTAATCACCCTTCAATTAAAAATAAATTTTTTTTTTTTAAATGACAAGAGAAGGGACATATTCTAAGAGAGAACCCTAGGGAAAAGTTTTATAGGCAAGAGGAATACAGAGAGGAGATAAGAAGTAGCTGAATAGTAGGACGAAAACCAGGAGCATTTCAAGTAACTTTTTGGTCAAGAATGTTAATAGTATTTGAGGAGTAAACGAAGATGAAGATTGAGCAATTTCTATTAGAGTCAACCACCAACGGCATCCATTGGTGGTCCAGTGGCTGGGAATCAGTGCTTTCTCTTGTGTGGGCCTGGGTTCAATCCCTAATAAGGGGTCTAGGATCCCATAAGCCACAACGCATGACCAAAAAAAAAAAAAAAAAAGATTTAACAACCAAGAGATAATACTTCAATGTAATGATGAAGGCAGAGCTAGCTGGTAATGAACTGAAGAAAGACTGGGAGAAAGAAAAGTGGTTAAGGCAATGTGGGCTTAAGGCAGGGGTAGTTCAAAGTGCCTAATGGGTAGGATACAGTAAAGAGAAAAAGGCTCACAACTCAGAAGAGAGATGGAAATGAGGAAGAGAGGGGGCTCCAGAGCCCAGGTAGAGGAACTGGCATCAGATACCTTAGGACACTTAATTATGGGCAGAAATTTATGCAAGCTGTAGTAAAGAAAGTGCCAGTCAGCCACAGTTCAATATTCCTACTTTCTACTAGGCAAAAACTGTCCTCCAAAAAGGCTGAGTTTTGGTTCATTCCCTTGATAATATAAATAGCATGAACGGAGGGAGCCGCCTTCTTAGTTGAGGGAAAAGCCACTGACAACAGATGGGAATGATTGCAACACACGTGCGTCCTTCTGCTGTAAAGATACTCCACAGAGCAGCGACTGCTTCTCACTCATCCTAGCAGCCCGTGCAGCACCTAGTGCATAGTCTGGGATATAAGCAGGTGTTCACTACATCTCTGTTGAATGAATTAAGCAATGAGAAGACAGAAGCAAAATTTTCCTATAAAAGCATAAGACAACTGAGAAGCTTGCAAAAAAACAGAAAAAAATTAAATTCACAGCCTGTATACTGAAATAAATCCCAGATAAAACAAATTCTAATTGCAACTATCTTAATCTATACCAAAAAGTATACAGTCAAGGGAGATGCTCACCTTTCTGCTAAAGAGTCTTAAAAATGTTAATATTCCTTGGCCTAAGAATTTCACTTCTAGGTATCCTGACAGACAACAGAAATGTAGACAAACATAATGTGCAAATATGTCCATTGCAGCACTATTTACAATAGTAAAAAATATAGATTGGAAAAAAAAGGAAGTGAAAAGGAAACAAAGAAAAACAAACTAACAAATGAAATTAAGAAAATGACGAACTAATATAGAATAGTATTCACCAGTTAAAATGTTTATGAGTTTTTAACATGGGGAAACACTTATCAAGAGCCTAAAATTGCAGGTTACAGAATTTCATATAGTGTGTAAAATATATGCACAGAACAAAAGCACACAAATCATAACTGTGATTATCACTGGATAGAAGAATTATGGTTGATTTAATTTGCTTCCTTTACTGTTTCACATTTTTCAATTTTAATACATTATTTTTATAACCAAGTAAAACATTTTAAAATGTTCAATCATATTGACTAGGTGGGACAGTCCAGACACAGAGCTATTTATACTTATTAACATAGGAATGGATTAAATTTTTAAAAACTTTTCAATGTGACCCTATGAGCATTGCTTTTTTGGGATGTAAAACTATGTTCCTATAAGCTTTTAATTCTCAAATTAGGTTACACATACCCAAAACTGGGCTAGGTGGTTAGGAGAACAGGGTAAAACAAGGCTATATTTCTAGAGCCAACTTATCTGACTGTAAGAAATTAAAAGCATTTTTAATGTTAAAACTCACATAAATGTTAAGAAACTTACTCCCTGCTCATGTATTTTCATGATGATGACTTCACCAGAGAGCTCCTGTCCTCCTCTCCCAGCCTTCCCCTTTCCCTTCACTCTTTCCATAGCTAGGCATGAATAGCTCACTCCCTTCTGGGCACGCTTCTTTGTATCCTAGACTATCTACCCAGAGAACATAGTCTTATTTGCTCTGACAGAGATAGGACCTGAATATTCTAAGCTGCTTGTAACGAGGTGGATATGTACATGCGCGCGTGTGTGTAAGTGCTCAGCCATGTCTGACACTTCTGAGACCCTACAGACTATACACCACCAGGCTCCTCTGTTCATGGGATTCTCCAGGCAAGAATACTGCAGTGGGTTGCAATTTCCTACTCCAAGGGATCTTGCTGACCCAGGGATCCAAGCCAAGTGTCCTGTGCCTCCTGCATTGGCAGGCAGATTCTTTACCACTGCACCACCAGGGAAGCCCTTACCCATCAAAAACAAAACCAAAGGACTTCTCTGACGGTCCAGTGGTTGAGACTCTGTGCTTCCACTGCAGGGAGCACGGGTTTGATTCCTGGTCAGGGATTTAAGATCCCACATGTTGTGTGGTGCAGCCAAAAATATAAATAAATAAAACCAAACAAAACAGAAAATAACAAGTGTTGGTAAGAATGTAGAGAAATTAGAACACTTGTGCGTTGCTGGTGGGACTATAAAATGGTGCAGCCACTGTGGAGAACAGTATAATCATTTCTCAGAAAGTTAAATATAGAATTACTATATCCAGCAATTTCACTTCTGGGTAGATACACAAAAGAATAAAAGCAAGAACTCCAACAGATATTTGCACACAAATATTTATAGCAACATTATTCACAACAGCCAAAAGGTAGAAATAACTCTGGACAGTCCCACGTAAATCAATGAAGCCAGAACATACCCTCACATCACACACAAAAATAAACTCAAAATGATTTAAAGACTTAAATATAAGATAAGACACCATAAAACTCCGAAAGAACATAGGCAAAACATTCTGACAAAAACAGTACCAATATTTTCTTAGGTCAGTCTCCCAAGGAATAAAAGTAAAATCACACAAATGGGACCTAATCAAATTTACAAGCTTTTGCACAGCAAAGGAAACGATAAAGTGAAAAGACAGCCTACAGAGTGGGAGAAAATATTTGCAAATGATGCAACCAACAAGGGCTTAATTTCCAAAACAAACAAACAGCTTCTACAATTCAATAATAAAAACAAACAAACAACCCAAGCAAAAAATGGGCAGAACACCTAAACAGACATTTCTCCAAAGACAACATATAGATGGCCAACAGGCATATGAAAAGATGCTAATTATTAGAGAATTATCTAATGACAGATAAATGTTACTTAAAATTTTATTTTAAGCTGATAGTAATAACCTTTACTTATTTTAAAATTATTCAGTAATTGTTCTCCAGTATGTTAAAACTTACTATAAAAAAACAAAACAAAATAAGATGCATGCACCCCTACATTCATAGCAGCACTATTTACAATAGACAAGACATAGAAACAACCAAAATGTCCATCAACAGATGAATGGATGAAGAAGATGTGGTACACATACATACATTAGTTCAGTTCAATTCAGTCGCTCAGTCGTGTCCGACTCTTTGCGACCCCGTGAATCGCAGCACGCCAGGCCTCCCTATCCATCACCAACTCCCGGAGTTCATTCAAACTCACGTCCATTGAGTCGGTGATGCCATCCAGCCATCTCATCCTCTGTCATCCCTTTCTCCTCCTGCCCCCAATCCCTCCCAGCACCAGAGTCTTTTCCAATGAGCCAACTCTTCACACGAGGTGGCCAAAGTATTGGAGTTTCAGCTTTAGCATCAGTCCTTCCATGAACACCCAGGTCTGATCTCCTTTAGAATGTACTGGTTGGGTCTCCTTGCAGTCCAAGGGACTCTCAAGAGTCTTCTCCAACAGCACAGTTCAAAAGCATCAATTCTTCGGCGCTCAGTTTTCTTCACAGTCCAACTCTCACATCCATACATGACCACTGGAAAAACCATAGCCTTGACTAGACGGACCTTTGTTGGAAAACTAATGTCTCTGCTTTTGAATATGCTATCTAAATTAGTCATAACTTTCCTTCCAAGGAGTAAGCGTCTTTTAATTTCATGGCTGCAATCACCATCTGCAGTGATTTTGGAGCCCCCAAAAATAAAGTCTGACACTGTTTCCACTGTTTCCCCATCTATTTCCCATGAAGTGATGGCACCTGATGCCATGATCTTCGTTTTCTGAATGTTGAGCTTTAAGCCAACTTTTTCACTCTCCACTTTCACTTTCATCAAGAGGCTTTTTAGTTCCTCTTCACTTTCTGCCATAAGGGTGGTGTCATCTGCATACCTGAGGTTATTGATATTTCTCCCGGCAATCTTGATTGCAGCTTGTGCTTCTTCCAGCCCAGTGTTTCTCATGATGTACTCTGCATATAAGTTAAATAATCAGGGGGACAATATACAGCCTTGACGTACTCCTTTCCCTATTTGGAACCAGTCTGTTGTTCCATGTCCAGTTCTAACTGTTGCTTCCTGACCTGCATACAGGTTTCTTGAGAGGCAGGTCAGGTGGTCTGGTATTCCCATCTCTTTCAGAATTTTCCACAGTTTATTGCGATCCACACAGTCAAAGGCTTTGGCATAGTCAATAAAGCAGAAATAGAGGTTTTTCTGGAACTCTCTTGCTTTTTCCATACACACACACAAAAGAAATATTGCTCAGCCATTAAAAAGAGTGAAATAGTGCCATTTGCAGCAATATGCATGGACCTCTAGGTTCGCCCAAAGTGAAGTTAAGGCAGAAAGAGAAAGACAAATACCATATGATACCACTTATATGTGGAATCTAAAATACAACATAAATGAACATATCTATGAAACAAAAACAGACCCACGAATATAGAGAACAGACTTGTGATTGCCAAGGGGGAATAGGGCTGGGGGAGGGAAGGATTGGGCATTTGGGATTAGCAGATGCAAACTATTATACATAGGCTGGATAAACAAGTCCTACTGTCTAGCACCAGAAACTACATTTAATATCCTGTGATAAACCATAATGGAAAAGAATATGAAAAAGAAAATATATATATGAGTCACTTTGCTGTAGAGCAAAAATTAAACACAACATTGTAAATCAATGATACTTCAATTAAAAAAAATTTTTAAGGCAGAAACAACTCAGGTATCCATCAACAGATGAATGGATAAATAAAATGTAGTGTGTGTGTGTGTGTGTGTGTGTGTGTGTGTGTGTGTGTGTATATACATGGAATATTTATTCAGCCTTAAAAGAAAAAGACGGAAATTCTAACACATGGTACAACATGGATAAATCTTGAGGACACTGCTAAATGAAATAAGCTACTCACAAAATGACAAGTATTTTATGATTCCACTTACATGAGGTACTTAGATTTGTCAAAATCAGAGACAGAAGGTACAACAGTGGTTGGGGCGGGGGCTGATGTAAGGAGTTATTTAATAGTTATAGAGTTTTAGTTTGGGATGATAAAAAATTCTGGAATGAATAGTGGAGATGGCTGCAATAACAATGTGAATATATTTAAGGCCACTGAACTTATAAATAGTTACAAATGGTTAAAGTCGTAAATTTTATGATATGTACATTTTACAATAAAAAAATAACCTGAAAATTTGACTGCATCCTATCTGATCCTTATGTCCTCTCAACTGGTCCTGAACTCATGATGTTATTTATTTATTTCTGAAAAACCCAGTAACAGATATATTATAGGGTAGAATATAAATCCTCGTGAATTTTGAAGATCATAAAGTTACATCAGCCATGGGCTCCTTTAAATCACAAACTGCACTGACTGTCTTATGCAATTAAGAGAGCTTTCATAAAGGAAGTTTGAGAAACACAGCTGTAAAACATTTGCCTATACAGACTGGAAACAGAAAGAAAAATTCAATATATAATCCTATAGTTACAGACAACTAAATCCCTCATGCAGATAACCAGCCATCTGAAGATGGGAAAGAAGAAACTTATACACGAAAAAGTAGAAAGTCAACTCTCAACTTTCCTACAGAAAGTTAGGAAGTTGTTTACTATAATGTGAAGAGCAGGAGCTTAACCCAGACAAACACAAGTCTGAATCCCAGTGTGACCTTAGGCAAGTAACAAATCTGGTCCTGTGTCTTTACCTGTTCAGTTCAGTTCAGTCGCTCAGTCGTGTTTGACTCTTTGCGACCCCGTGAATTGCAGCACGCCAGGCTTCCCTGTCCATCACCAACTCCCGGAGTTCACTCAGACTCACGTCCATCAAGTCGGTGATGCCATCCAGCCATCTCATCCTCTGTTGTCCCCTTCTCCTCCTGCCCCCAATTCCTCCCAGCATCAGAGTCTTTTCCAATGAGTCAACTCTTCACATGAGGTGGCCAAAGTACTGGAGTTTCAGCTTTAGCATCAGTCCTTCCAAAGAACACCCGGGACTGATCTCCTTTAGAATGGACTGGTTGGATCTCCTTGTAATCCAAGGGACTCTCAAGAGTCTTCTCCAACACCACAGTTCAAAAGCATCAATTCTTCAGCGCTCAGCTTTCTTCACAGTCCAACTGTCACATCCATACATGACTACTGGAAAAACCATAGCCTTGACTAGACGGACCTTTGTTAGCAAAGTAATGTCTCTGCTTTTCAATATGCTATCTACGTTGGTCACAACTTTCTGTAAATGTGAATTAAAAAACCTAACTTCAGATTTATAATGAGGAATGAAGAAGAGATATTTTAATCCAAATATATTTGAAGTGCATTTCAATATGGTGTACGCCCAGGAAATACTGGTTTTCTCCCGCTTAAGGGAGTCGATTCCTCTTCAGACAAAGGGCTCATTTTCTAGATCAGTTCTCTAGATCTGTCTTACTTGTTAGACTGACATTTTCAAGTCAGAATGATGGGATCTAAAAAGCTCTGAGTCTCCCACTTCTTTTATTTGAAAAAGATAATTTTTTTGTCCACTAGGTATCTTGTCAAGAACCATGAAGGGTCTGAGACATCATCCTATTTTGTTGCTGTTCAGTCAATCGTGTCCAACTCTGCGACCCTATGGACTGCAGTGCGCCAGGCTTCCCTGTCCTTCACTGTCTCCCAGAGTTTGCTCAAACTCATGTCCATTGAGTTGGTGATGCCATCCAACCACCTCACCTCATCATCCTCTGTCATATTCTTCTTCTTTTGCCTTCTATCTTTCCCAGCAACAGGGTCTTTTCCAATGACTCGGGTCTTCACATCAGGAGGCCAAAGTTTGGAAGTTCAGCTTCAGCAACAGTTCTTCTGATGAATATTCAAGATTTATTTCCTTTAGGATTGACAGATTTGATCTCCGTGTAGTACATCGGACTTTCAAGAGTCTTCTCCAGTCACCACAATTTGAAAGCATCAATTCTTCAGTGCTCAGCCATCCGTACTGGAAAAACCATCGCTTTGACTATACGGATCTTTGTCAGCAAAGTGATTTCTCTGCTTTTTAATACGCTGTCTAGGTTTGTCGTAGTTTTTCTTAGAAGTAAGTGTCTTTCAATGTCATGGCTGCAGTCACCGTCTGCAGTGATTTTGGAGCCCAAGAAAATCAAATCTGCCACTGTTTCCACTTTCACCCTATTTGCAAGCCAACAAATTAGCTTGCCACAGTTTCCTGGATGCTGGCATAATACATTAAACTCGTACGTCAGAGACCAAAGACTTCAGTAGTCACAGCAATACCAGTAGATTATCAGCCCAGTCACATGGGGCAATGCAGAGGGCAGGAGATGCCTGCACATGTGGTAGGCTGCAGTACAGACAAGGAACCTTGAGTGGAGGGAACCCAACTCTTTTAAGAACAGTAAGTCTATCTGACCTCCATGGCAAGGAGACATTATCTTTATTATATTGGACAGTAAACAAACCTGACTTTTGCTCAGGAGGGAGATATTATCTCTATCCTCTAAGACTTTTTGCTATACAAATATTTTTTGAAAAAAACAGTAAAGAACAAAGGAGAGTCAGTACCTCAACGCACAAGGGAAGCAGAAATATGAGCGACCCATGAAGAATCCCATGAAGAACTTTTTCCTAATAACTGTTCCCTAACTACATCATTGGAGAATCCCATGGATGGAGAAGCCTGGTAGGCTGCAGTCCATGGGGTCGCACAGAGTCGGACACGACTGAAGCGACTTAGCAGCAGCAGCAGCTACAATTCATATACAGTGAAAAGTCTCTTTCCAACCTTGTATTCCACCACCAATTCCCCTCCTCAGAGATAAGCACTTCCCTCAACTTTTTATCATCTCTTCAAGAGACAGTCTATGTACCTACAAGTGTGTGTGCACACACTTGTGTGCACTCACTAAATTTTTTTAAATGATTGCTACTACATACCCTGTACCTTGCTTTTTTCACAATTTTCTTAGGGATGATTTCATTTTGACACATATGGATTTAATTCATTCTTAGCATCTGCATAGAAACCCACTGCACAGCAGTATTACTATATAATTAACTAATCCTCCTAGTGATGGACATTTGCTTCCAGGCTTTTATTATTACAAACAATACTATAACAAACTAAGTTATACATATCTTTGTATATATTTGCTAAAAGTGAAATTCCTAGGCGAAAAGGATATGCATTTTTAAAATTTATTTTTAATTGGAGGATAATTGCTTTACAATGTTGTGTTGGTTTCTGCTGTACAACGATGTGAATCATCTATATGTATACATATATCCCCTTCCTCCTGAACCTCCCTCCCACCCACCTAGGTCATCACAGAGCGCCAGGCTAGGCTCCCTGTGTCATACAGCAATTTCCTACTGCCTATCTATTTTAGACATGGTAGTGTATTTATGTTAATGCTACTCTCTCAACTTCGTTCCATCCTCTGCAAAGAGGTTCATCAGTACCATTTTTCTAGATTCTATATACATGCATTAATATACAATATTTTTCTTTTTCTGACTTACTACACTCTATAACAAGCTCTAGGTTCATCCACCTCACTTCAACTGACTCAAGTTTGTTCCTTGAAATGTATATGCATTTTTAATTTTTATATATTGTCAATCTACTCTCTAAAGAGGCTGCAACCAATATTAACTCCCACCTTTCAATACAAAAACAGCCAGTTTCCTCACACCAACCTACAGCACCACTGCCAACAAAAATAGGGTGAAGACTTTACTTATAAACAGGAATTTCAGAAATTACTAGTAGGATTTTCAATACCTTTATACTCAAAATTAAGTTTCTAAAGCTTAAGCATGAGGTAATATATACTGTGGAATGCACACCTGAAAGGGATACATGATCAAGTTCTGACCTTCCCACTGACTAATGCCACGACTGGCGCTGGCCAAATCACTTAAATTCTGTCAGTTTTCTCATGTATTAGATGACCTTTTCAATCTAAAATGCGTGTACATTACTCATCACTCAAAATTCCAAAGGTTTTTCTCAACAGAAAATTGTTATTTCAAAAGTAAAGTTTGCATGTAAGAGCAACATATTTCACGTTTAAAATTTTTAGAGAAAAGTAGACATATTTTTCTAGCACAATATCTTGTTCACATAGTAGCATTTACTTATACCCCATATACTCTCAAAAAGTCTTCATAGTAGCCATTTCAATAAGACTTGGACACCGCAGAACAAGAGAACAGCAGGATACTAAAAGTCCCTGCTATCGTCTCCCTAACTGAATATCTATTCTCTCTACTTTTGTTATGTACCTCTCTCTAGCTTTAGTTCCAAAACACACTTACAGTAACATTTAAATTTTGCCTGTACAGCATAATTCAAGAAAGAATACTTTCTTCCCTTGTGCTGCTGCTAAGTCGCTTCAGTCGTGTCCGACTCTGTGAGACCCCATAGCCAGCAGCCCATCAGGCTCCGCCATCCCTGAGATTCTCCAGGCAAGAACACTGGAATGGTTGCCATTTCCTTCTCCAATCATGAAAGTGAGAAGTGAAAGTGAAGTCGATCAGTCGTGTCCGACTCTTAGCAATCCCATGGACTGCAGCCTACCAGGCTCCTCTGTCCATGGGATTTTCCAGGCAAGAGTACTGGAGTGGGGTGCCATCGCCTTCTCCTCTTCCCTTGTGCTAATTCTTTCTAAATTGAATGTAAAAAGAAATAACAGAAAATCATTTCCCTTCCTCCATACTTGAAATAAAAAGGAGAAAAAAGGTGACAACCACACAAGAAGCTCCAAGCAAAGTTCTTTTTTATATATATATATAACCTGACTAAAGAGTTGATTCTTTTGAAAATTTTACATTACTTAATGACAAATTCAAACTCTCAAGTTTTTTTACCTTAAAGAACCTGTAAGTTATTAAAAAAAAAAAAAAAACACAGAAAAATTTAAAGCTCACTCTATTACAGAAATAAAAGAAACATCTGGGAATTCTCTGGGGGTCCAGTGGTTAGGGCTCCACACGCTTACTGTCAAGGGGTCAGATTTGATCCTTGGTCGGGGAACTAAGATTCCACATGCCTCACGGAGAGGCCAAAAAAAGAAATCTTTTTTTTTTTATAAGTTTCATCATAATTTTCGGTAGCAAATCTTCAAGCTTCCCATTTCTAGGAAGTAGATCACCTCCAATTACAAATTTGCATAATCAAATGATTCTGTTATCTGGTATAGCTATAAAATCATGTGAAATTTTAAAAATATAACTTCACAATATACAAAGTATACTCTAAAATGAAACCATGTCTCTGGTTACCAAGAATATAATAATAAAAACAAAAATGTTAAAGGCATAAGTATATTTTGTACAGAATTTTCCCAACTGCTGATCTATTAATAAATTGATTCACTATTTACAATGATAGCAAAACAGAATAAAATCCCACTCAGAATTTCATGCTAAACTTCACTCATTATAAAAAAGAACTAAATTAAAACTATCCTGAAATACCATTTTTTAACCTATTAAACTTTTAGATTTTTGCCAGTCTAATAACACATTACACTGATAAGGCTGATGGGAAACAAGCACTCAATCACTGCCACTGTACACCCCAATGAGGAGAAATCTGGTAATAACTACTATCAAAATTACAATTTTGATACTTACTGATTCAGTAAGTCCAACCTCTGGGTATTTTTTCCCACAGATATATTCATATGCTTGCAAGATGACATGTGTGGAAGGTTATTAACTACAACATTATAATAACAAAATTTTGGAAAACAAATGTCCATCAATAGGGAGCTTATTAAAGGTAGACTGAATTGTGTCTCTCCAAAATCCATATGGTAAAGTCCTAACCCCCACTGTGATGGTTTTCAGAGATGGGGCCTTTGGGAGATACTCAGGGGGTCGCAGAGTCGGACACGAATGAAGCGACTTAGCAGCAGCAGGTATAGACTGGGGCCCCTATAATGAGATTTGTGCCTTTAAAAGAAACACCAGAGAGCTCTCTCCCACCCCTCAGTCTCTACCATGTGAGCACACATTGAGAAGACCACCTGAAAACCTGGAGAAGAGCCCTCAGCAGAACCTGACAATGCTGGCACCCTGATCTCAAAACTTTCTGCCTTCATAGTGAGAAATTAAATTTATGTTGTTTAAGCCATTCAGAGTACAGCATTTTTGTTATGAAAGCCTAAACTAATACTATATACATATACATAATTTGATACCATTTGTAGTAAAATTAAAAGTGGAGCAAATGTATATTGTATTTACTTAATTCTTAAAAAAAAAAATCTCTGAAAGACAAAAAACCAAGTGTATCCCCTCTATTTGTAGGTGAGAGGAGTCCTAAGCAGGTAGAGATCAGGTGAAAAGATTTTCATTACAAATCTTGTTTTTCTTCTGGATCAAGTGAACATATTACCTATTCTCCAAAATTAGATTTAGAATATTTTTCATTTATGTTAGTTATAAATACGTGAAATATCTACAAAATTGATAAACACCTTATTCTTTATAGAATTGAGAGTATAGGCTCCGACACTACATTAAAAAGCCCTCTTGTATCAAGGATAGGAAACCTGTTTCAGAAGCAACTCTTGGTGGCATTTCATCTCATCCCTTACATCATTTTTATTCTGTCCCTTTCTTCTGTCCCTCCCTCTTTCTCCCTCGGTCTATCTCTCTTTTCTATGTCCTTTTTCCATCCCTGTTTTACCTCTTGTTCTATTTCTAATTTTCTCTTCCTTCTATCCCTCTTGACTAGGGTTTCCAGATACAGCCAGTAGCAACCACAGGCTTCAGTCTACCCCTCCAGGGACTTTCCAGCCAACCTCAAGAATAGCAATGGAAGCAAACTGCAAAAGCAGGGCAACTCAAGTACGGGGAGACTCTGAATAGGAAATCATGCTTTGTTACAATACCTAATTAACCAAAAAGAAAATCTTTTTTTCACCAGAAACTAAACTGCTCTAAAATCTTCCTAAAACCCAGATAGTAATGTCAAAACGCTAATGCAACTTTTTAAATTAGGCAATTTAGTTTTAAGTTAAACCTGAACAAGTCTGAACACAAATTATTTGATTAAACAAAATGAGTACAGTGGAAGATTCTTAGCTAGGAAAGACGTTCCCTCTCTCAAAGTAGTATAACTTACATTAAGAATATTCTCCACTATTTTCAGAGTGCTAACCATTACACCATGGGGCCTGTTTTCTCTACCATTTTCAAAAGCAAAAACAAAAGACATAATTTCCCACAAGTCTATTTGACAGGCAATTACCTCTGGAACCTAAATTACATGACATTCAGAAAATACTAAAAAGACTAATTTGTGTGTTCTAACATTAAGCTGTTTGTACAGTTTTAATAAGTATAACTTCTCGAGAAATAGGAACTCAAATAGACTATATTTAAACTCATAAAGCAAAAATATAAGAAATCACAGTATACTATAACCAAATCTTGTTCAAAGCTTGGTAGGGTTCTCACTAGATTTCTGCAACAGAAAATTACTGTTTTCAGTTTTATGCCTATAAGGTGTCTTCCCCTTGTTATCAGCTGTAGCAGACTTAAGGAAAACAAAACAAAACAAATACTAGGGTACAGAAATACATATTCAACTTTCCTTTAACCTTTAAGAGAAAAAAAGCAAACGTTTACGACTTTTTCTTCAAATCAACCTCAAAAGTGGTAAAAATCTCAAAGACAGCAAACACCAGGTTATATTTAGGCAGATGTCATTTCCCCATTTGCAAATGGGTACTTTTCCCTGTAACAGAGTATTTAGAGTGCAAGACACCAGATCTGACCACAAAAATTATTTCTATGCATTTGCAGACGTCTACCCAATCTACTGAAATGTATACTATTTGCTAATGTTAGCATACTCTTTTCTAACAAAGAGATCTGTTTGTTAACAGGAAGGAAATGGCAACCCACTCCAGTGTTCTTGCCTGGAGAATCCCAGGGACGGCGGAGCCTGGTGGGCTGCCATCTGTGGGGTCGCACAGAGTCAGACACGACAAGCGACTTAGCAGCAGCAGCAGGTAGCACAGAGTCCAAAATAAGAAAAAGCAGGCCCATCATATGCCCCAATTTGCTTTTAAGTTCCTCCTCTGGGTAGTTCTCTTCTCTCCATTTTAAACAAAAAAGTGGCAGATTTGCAGATTTGTAAATTTTTCTGAAAGCTGGCAGGAAGAAAAATAATGGAAACATGCACATTTTATAAATTTTGAACATTTACTATGAAAAAGGAAGGAAGGATATAGAATTAAGAAATCTATTTTCATTTTAAATAGTGAATATAAATCCTATGCATATAAATTACCCTGGAAAGAAATTTTAAGACTAATAAACACACTTCTCAGCTTTGGTTTTAAAAAAGTTCATCATGATACATTAATATTTTGCAAATATAGTTGAGGCTCTTCCCTTTTCTGATCCTTTTTCATGATCCTCCCAAAATAAGCCTTGGGGTCCCTACTTCCACTGTTCTGAGAGTATACATTATTTTAGAATTAACTAACAGAGAGCTTCATACATGGAAAAGACTCAAACTATTTGCTGCATGAGTTACAACACTAGTAAATAATGAAAGTTTTGTTGTTGTTCAATTGCTAATCATGTCCACCTCTTTGTAACCCCATGGACTGAAGTATGCCAGGCTTCCCTGTCCTTCCTTCACTATCTCCCAGAGTTTGCTCAAATTCATGTCCATTGAGTTGGTAATGCTACCCAACCAGTTATCTCATCCTCTGCTGCCCTATTCTCCTTTTGCCTTCATTCTTTCCTGGCACCAGGGTCTTTTCCAATGAGCAGCTCTTTGCATCATGGTCACAGCCCTGTCATGGTGAAGGGGCTTGCATAACTCGATGAAGCTATAAGCCATGCTGTGCAGGGCCACCCAGGACAGAGAGGTCATAGTAGAGAGTCCTGACAAAATGTGGTCCACTGTAAGAGGGAATGGCAAACCACTCCAGTATTCTTGCTGCGAGAACCCCATGAGCAATATGAAAAGGCAATGAAGAAGCTTCCGTGTCCTAAACTAATTCTTCATCAATAATTATTCATTCCTTTAGAGAGCTCATCTACTTTTAATATCTTTAGGCAAACAGCTCCCTGGAAATAAAAGTTCTCTCATTTACTAGCTATATAACCTTGGCCAACTTATTTAGACTACTTTCTGGGAAGGGGCATTGTCCCTAAATTGTTGAGGTAGCATATTCTCCTAACCCTCATATTGAGGGTCTCTGATCCAGGGGCCCCAAGTAATAGGTAGAGGAGGTTGTGGCATTCGTAGGAACTTGAACAACCATTTGTAATCTAAATGGGAATAATGACTCTCTCTCTTCGTCCAAGAGGACTGAACGTGATAATAAACGAGAGGACATTCTGGATACTACAAAGGCAATTATCTACATTTCTAATGCCCCATAGTTCTAAGTCACTTAAACATTCTGGCAACTTAGGCTCAATTTACCCAAAAGCAAATGTAGCACGTGACTCTCAAAAATCTGTTTCTCCTAGTACAGACTTCTCAAAGTTTTGAATCTGGATAACCGAAGTCAATTTTTACTTCCTTTCCCTCTACTGCCTTCCACCTAATCACCCAATCAACCACCAAGCCCTGTCACTCTTCCTCTAATGAGTTCTTTCTTTTTCAGCCTACTGGCACATTTTCCTTATTATCAAATGTCTGGGTCATGACAACTGATTTCCAAGTAGTTCCTCTTATTCCCCAAAGATCAAATTCAGCCCCCAATTCTCAGCTTTAGAGACAAACTTCCAGTAGTGTAGCTGTCAAATCTATCTCAATCATAGATGACAATCTTGAATCCATTCATATTAACATTTATGACGTGCACCTTATTGCACAGCTCCCATTGATCCCTACCTGTTGGTATCCAACCTTTGTGTGGCTAAACCTCATCTTTTTCTTAATGAATAGTGAAAAGTGATGTGACTTCACTTCCATGTCTAGGTTACGAAAGACTGACTTCCTTCTTTCTAGCACTCTCTTCTCACTTCCTCACTCTGACGAAACAAGCTGCCAAGTTGTAAGACACTCCATGGAGAAGTCCATGTGGCCAGGAACCAAAGAAGGCCACCAGTGGTCATCTCGTGAGGAACTGAGGTCTGTTTCCAACAAGCCAAAATAAATGAATTGTGCCAAAACATGAATTGTGCCAAAACATGAATTGTGCCAAATGAATGAATTGTGCCAAAACACGAATGAGCCAGGATGTGGATCCTTCCCAGCTGAGCCTCAAGATGACTACAGCCTTGTGAAAGACCCAGAGCCAGAGCACCCAGCAGTACTGCACCAATATTACTGACCCACAGACACTGTGAGATTAAAAAAACACTGCTGTTTCAATACACTACATTTGGGGATAATTTGTAGCACAATAATAGATAACAAACACACTGTCTCATATTTCTAAATAAATTCTAGGAAGATTAAAAGATTAAATATAAAACTACCAAATTATCTTAAAACTACATGAAAACAAATATTTACAAAATTTCTATAATTTGAAGTGAAAGAAAAAAGAGTAAGAGTTTGATTTATACAGGTTTTCTATATGACTGGAAAAATGTAATAGACTAAAATATAAAGACCAGGAAAATCTTTGCAGCAAGTATAGAAAAATATTTATAACCATACAAAATTAAGATATATGTAGTTACATATTTGTTACATAAAAAACTAATATAAATTTTCTGAAATGATAGTGAAGAAATCAGTAAAAGGTAGTGCCTCCAGGGAGGGAACATGGGTGGCTGGGACAAGTATGTAAGGTAAACATTTCACTGTATATCCCTCTTCTGTCAACAAAGTAATAATAGTTTACAGTATTACTGATATTAAAAATATTAACTAGCAAAAGTATTAACATGGAATATTTAAAATAAACTTCAAATATATTAATAAAAAAATGAAAAGATATAAGCAGATATTTAACATGAGCAAAAATAAAATTAATCATAAAGAAAGATGAGTTCAAAATGGATCAGAGACCTAAATGTAAGTTCAAAAATTTAAAACTCTTAGAAAAAAATATACGTGCAAATCTTTGCAACTTTGGCATTGCCAATGATTTCTTAAATGTGATACCAAGTATAAGCAAAAAAAGAAAAAACAGACGGGGCTTCATGAAAATTAAAAGCTTCTATGCTACAAATAATTTCATCAAGAAAGTGAAAAGACCAGAATTCCCTGGTGGTCCAGTGGTTAGGGCTCCGTGCTTTCACTGCCGCGGGCCTATATTCAATCCCTGGTTGGGGAACTAAGATCCCACAAGCCCTGAGGCTTGGCCAAAAAAAAAAAAAGAAGTGAAAAGACAACCCACGAGTGGGAAAAAATACTTGCAAATCAATATCTGATAAAGGAATTGTTCACATAATACACAAAGAACCCTGACAACTCAATAATCCAATTTTAAAATGGCCAAAGATATCAACAAAGTCTACAAATAATAAATGCTGGAGAGGCTGTGGAGAAAAAGGAATCCTCCTACACTGTTGGTAAGGATACACACTGGTACAGCCACTCTGGAAAACAGTATGGAGGTTCCTTAAAAAACTAAAAATAGAGTTACCATATGATCCAGCAATCTCACTCCTGGGCATATACCTGGAAAAGATGAACACTCTAACTTGAAGAGACAGATGCACTCCAATGTTCACAGCAGCACTATTTATAATAATCAAGACATGGAAGCAACCTAAATGTCCACTGATACAAATGAATGGATAAAGAAGATGTAATACACACACACACACAATAGAATACTACTCAGCAAAAAAAGAATAATGCCATTTGTAGCAACATGGATGTACCTAGACTTTAACATAGTAAGTGAAATAAGTCAGAGAAAGACAAATATCATATACCACTTATATGTGGAATCTAAAAAAAAGACACAAAGCAACTTATTTACAAGATATAAATAGACTCACAGACACTAAAATTTATGATTATCAAAGGGGAAAGGGGTAAGGGATAAATTAGGAGTTTGGGATTAACAGGTACAAATTGCTGTATATAAAATAGATAAACAACAAGGACCTGCTGCATAACACAGGGAACTATATTCAGTATCTTGTAATAACCTACAATGGAAAAGAATCTGACACTTTGCTGTATACTTGAGACTAGCACAATATTGTAAACCAGCTATCCAGTTCAACTTTTTAAAAGTGGCCAAAAGATCTGAATACACATTTCTCCAAAGAAGACAGCCAAATAACCAGTAAGAACATGAAGATACTTAACATTATTAGTCATCAGGGAAATGCAATTCAAAAACCACAATGAGATGCCATTTCATAGCCACTAGGATGGCTAAAACCAAAAAGACAGACAGTAACAAGTGTTGATGAGAATGTCAAGAAGTTAAAACCTTAATATACTGCTGATAAGAAGATAAGATGGTGCAGCAGCTTTGGAAAATGGTCTAAGAGGTTCACAAACAGTTGAACAGTTAAACAATTACCTTATAACCCAATAATTCTACTCCTAGGTATATATTCAAGAGAAATGAAAACATGTCCATACAAAACTTGAACACAAATGTTCAAAGCAGCATTATTCATAATATACAACATGGAAACTGACTGAAAAGATTAGCAAAATGTGGTGTATTCATAAATGAAATATTATTCAGCCACAAAAAGGAATAAAGTAACAATATATGCTACAACATATACGACCCATGAAAGCATTATGCCAATTAATCTTCTAAGTCTGCAAAGCCAAAGCCCAGTGTCTGAAACACAAGTGCATGTGCTCAACTGCTCAGTCATGAGCACAGACTAGGCTCCTCTGTCCATGGAATTTTCCAGGCAAGAATATTGGAGTGTTTTACCATTTCTATTCTAGGGGATCTTCCCAATCCTGGGATAGAGTCCACATCTCTGTGTCACCTGCACTGGCAGGTAGATTCTTTACCACTGTGCCACCTGGGAAGCAACTGAATCACATAGTCTTAACTGAATTTCAACCACTCCCTAAGACATAACCTGAAATCTCCATTTTTTAAAATGGGATAGTAGCAAGTTACAGGTAAGCACAGTTGCATTTATGGCTCTAAAGTTCCAGAGGGGGCTGGTGAGGCCATGGAAGAGAATGAGACAGAAAACAGAAAACATGAGCTTAAGAGAAGATGATAAAGCAACATATCAGCTTCTAAAGTAAAAGAGCCAACCAAAGAAGTGAGAAAGGAGCAATTAATTAGACAACAAAGCAATAAAGGGGCTCCCAGCATAGCAGTCAGTAAAGAATCTGCCTGCAATGAGGGAGACCTGGGTTCAATTCCTAGGTCGGGAAGATCCCCTGGAGAAGGAAATGACAACACACTCCAGTATTCTTGCCTGGAGAATCCCATGGACAGAGGAGCCTGGTAGGCTACAATCCATGGGGTCACAAGAGTCGGACATGACTTGGTGCTTTCTCTTAGAGCAATAAAGGAGAAATTAAGAGAAAGTAATGTCAAAAAAGGCAAGAAAAGAATAGTAACAGATACACTTATAAAGATATCATATATCTTAAAAAGTTGGAATAAGAATCTAAAAATATTCATCATTTTTTATTCATATCCTTGGTAAGGACAGAGCCAACTGTCATGGGTTGAGCAATAAATAAGAGTTACAGAAATGGAAGCAGTTGAGTGTAAATTGTTTTTAAAAGGAAAGGATTTAGATTAGGTTTCATTATTGTTTTTGTTTTTTAAATCTAGAGACTTTGGGCCTCAGAGGAAGAAGCCTGGAAGAAGTAACACAAGACAATGAAGGAAACTGTTTGACTAATGTCCTACAGGATAAAGGGATAAATTCAACTGAGAAACAGGCTGAAAGACTAGCTTTGAACAAGCCTCATGTAAGTAAAAGTATATGTCCGTATGTAAATGCAGTAATGCGCTATGTATCTGCATCACTGGGGAAGAGTTCCACATAACTGAATTAGCCAACACAAGCATTTTTTTTAGTTTAGTCATTTTCCTTGAAATTGTTCATCATCATATGATACAGTTGTCTGCCTTCTTAAACATATTGTACTCTCCTGGATGACAAGGTCATTGTAACTATAATTGTATTAATAGGAAGTAATATAGCTGAATCTGCATGTTAATTTTTCAAGTCTTTGACTGTTCTGTCAGCTGCCATTTCCTGATAACTTTTCTCCTTTGTGCTTTCAACAGATTCTAGGTTTAAAATTATATAACCATTAAATAATACCCTAAGTAAGGGATAATAGAATCCTGAATCAAAGTATAGTAATAAAGTATACGGCTTTATGACAGTGTTAAGAAACCTGTTTCACTTTTCAGTTCAATTAAAGACTGGGGTTCAAACAGTTGAAGATGTCAGAAGACTGACCTCTGGCTACATGAAATATTACTTGATCTTGCTTCCTTAAGTTATAGCAAAATAACCCTGCCAAGTTATTGATAATTTTATATGGTTAGTCTTAAACCACACACACACACACACACACACACAAAAGTATCATGCATTCCAAAACTGAGCCTAGACATTTCACAGTAACTATACTTTCCTTTCATAATCACTTACCAATAAAAAATTATAATCTTCTACATTTCTATACGTAAACACAGCCAAGCATATTTCACATATATGGATATTATTCATGATAAATGTATGGCCTTCACAAAATCTTGATTTTAATCTCTTCCAAATTTCATACAAATTTCACAACTACAAACATCACAAAGGCTAAAAAGGACTAGAGCTAGGCACAAGGCAATTACTTGACCAAAATTTAAGAATTCATTCCTATAGTTCCAATAACAAATGATATTACAATTTCATTCATTCATTCTTAAGATTCTGAATAATCCAGCAATTTCACTTCCGGGTATTCATCCCAAGGAAAGGAAAACACTAATTTGAAAATATATCTGAACCTTCATGTTCACTGCAGTATTATTTACAAAAGTCAAAACATGGAAGCAACCAAAGAGTCCATCAAATGGACAATGATGAGTAGATAAATAAAATGTGGTATATATACACACAGTGGAATATTATTCAGCCATAAAAAAGGAAATATTGCCATTTGCAACAAGGTGGACGTACTTTGAGAGCATTATGCTAAGTGAGAAAAGTCAGAAAGAGAAAAGACAAATACTGTACAACGCTTCTTATATGTAGAATCTAAAAAACCAAACGAAACTCATAAATACAGAGAACGGATTGAGGGCAGCCAGAGGCGGGGTGGGTACAATGGGTGAAGGTGATCAAAAGGTACAAACTTCCAGTTATAAAATAAGTAAGTCGTGGAAATGTAATGTGCAGCATCATGACTATAGTTGATAATACTGTATCACGCATTTGAAAGTTGCTAACAGAGTTCTCATTAAAAAAAAAAATTTAACTGTGCAGGGACACACATTAACTAGATCTACTGTGGTGATCACTCCACAATACATACAAATATCAAATCTTTATGTTGTACATCTGAACCTAATATAATGTTACATGTCAAATATTTCTCAATTAAAAAAAAAAGATTCTGGATGGCTATGCTCACCTATCCTATACATTATCAAAAACAAAAAACTACCATTACTTCTCTAGCACTCACTTCCTGTTCCTTCAGTTTTTCATTCATATCAATGAAAATTAATAAATGTAGAATCTCTCAAAGACAGAGGGGTGTGAGTGACCTAATCAACTCAAACTGAAACATCTCACTAGTTTAGAGTATCGGAGTAGAGTAGAGTTTGTACTTTTGTCCAGTACCTGAGTTCGATCCCTGAATCGGGAAGATCCCCTAGAGACAGGAATGGCAACCCACTCCAGTATTCTTGCCTGGAGAATTCCGTGGACAGAGGAGCCTGGCAGGCTACAGTCCACGGGGTAACAAAGACTCAGACAAGACTGAGCACGCACACACTCTGTATTTAATTATTTATGTACATCTCTCTTTCTAAATCACAAATACTATGAGGGCAAGAATCTTCTCTGATTGAATGATTCCATCCATCGCTGGACAAACAAGTTCTCACCACCAAGCATTTTGCTAGCCTCTGGAGAGAGTGGAGTTAAACAGTCCCCCGCCTTCCACAAGCAAGAAAGGGAGGTAGACTTATTGTAAACAAATTACAATATAGGAAAAAACAAAAGTGAGTATAGACTCAAATCACAGGAAAAATTAACTCTACGGTTGTAGAGGGAGTTAAGGGATACATTTATGTGTTCTCCTAAAGGCCTAAATACTTGTTGAATGGACAAATAAATGTATTAAATCTTGCTAATGAAAGTTGAGACCCCCAGATCCAAATGAAACGTTATTAGCTACTTCTGAAGTTACTGCATAAACCTAACCCTTCAACAACTGCAAGAATGCAGACTTCAGCATACTCACCCCCTCCTTAGGAAATCACCTTGAAGAAAGGGCCATACCTGTACTGCCAGCCTTTAGCACTGCCACCTCGGCTGCTACTGCTGCTGCTGCTGCTGATTCCACCCCCACAGCTGCTGTTGCTGCTGTTCTTGTTCGGGGTCACCGCGGTGGCCAGGCCCTCCAGCCTTCCTTCGCTCTCTGAGACTTTCATTGCTGACACGGGTTCACCCCCCTGCATCTTAACTCCAAAGTCCATCTGCCCTTCTTGGGCGGGAGAAACAACTCTGTAGAGTAGTTTTGTAAGTGATAAGATTTAAGATCTGATATGAAAGGGCTCCTAATTGCTAACCTAGCCGGCGGCTGGAGCAGTAATCATCAAATAGTCCAGGGAAGGAATACAAGCATTCCCCCTGAAGGAAACTTTTAAGAGGAGAAGGACAGCGAAGAGGGCAGATGTCCTTTAAATATATATCTCCTTCCAGGCAAAAGCAAGGAGGAAAAAAAAAAAATCACCCTGCCAGAGGACTTGGTGGCATGCTCAAACGAGGAGCAGAAACAGCGTGAGGAGGTCGCGGACCCTAGCCAGGAGGGCTAGGCGAAGTACGGTCCACTGACGGGAACCCGCGGCCTGACCTCTGGGCTGACGGACCGACCCGCCTCGCTCCCTCTTCTCAAGCTGGTCCTCAGCGGGAAGGTTCAGTCCAGCCCACTCGGCGGTTCCCACAGCAGCTCTCGAGACAGAGCTGGAACGGCTCGCGCTCAGCCCGGGAGGAGGGTCGGGGAAGGAGGCCGCCGGGGGCGGGACGCCGGCTCCCAGGGTCGCCTCGCCTCCAGTCAGAGGCGAGCAGCTAGGGACGATTTCCTCCAACGCCCCCGGCCCTGAGCCCTCGACCGGGTTCCCAGCGGCGGACAAGTCCCTCACCCTCGCTACTGCCCAAACGTGAAACCCACAACTGCGGCCACCGCCCCACCCACAGCCCTACAGACCCACAGCTGGTCACCCGCCCGCTCGCTCTCTCCCCGCCTTCCCTTCCGGAGTAGCGTGAGCTCACTTCCCCCAGAGAAGAGGCCACTGGCGCCATCTTGAAGAAGGGCGCGCGGCCCTGAAGGGGGCGGAGCCTCGGGAATCGCGGCGCTGGGGCGGTGGACTACGGGGAAAGGGAGGGGGCAGGCAGCTGGGGGATGAGCGGTGGGCCAGCCACCAGGCAGAAAAAAAGGAGTTAGCGCCCTAATGAAGGTGTCTTGCGGCCTTCCTGTCCTGGGCAAGGCCTTCCATTTGAGGGCCCATTCCAGGCATTTTAGGAAGAAAGCTTAGAAAAATGTCATTTCTAAAATGACATTTAGAATTATTATTAAAAAATAATAATTCATCTTCAGTTCAGTTCAGTTTAGTCGCTCAGTCGTGTCCGACTCTTTGAGACCCCATGAATCGCAGCACGCCAGGCCTCCCTGTCCATCACCAACTCCCGGAGTTCACTCAGACTCAGGTCCATTGAGTCAGTGACGCCATCCAGCCATCTCATCCTCTGTCGTCCCCTTCTCCTCCTGCCCCCTCGTCCCCTTCTCCTCCTGCCCCCAATCCCTCCCAGCATCAGAGTCTTTTCCAATGAGTCAACTCTTCACAAGAGGTGGCCAAAGTACTGGAGTTTCAGCTTTAGCATCAGTCCTTCCAAAGAAATCCCAGGGCTGATCTTCAGAATGGACTGGTTGGATCTCCTTGCAGTCCAAGGGACTCTCAAGAGTCTTCTCCAACACCACAGTTCAAAAGCATCAATTCTTCGGCGCTCAGCCTTCCTCACAGTCCAACTCTCACATCCATACATGACCACTGGAAAAACCATAGCCTTGAGTAGACGGACCTTTGTTGGAAAAGTAATGTCTCTGCTTTTGAATATGCTATCTAGGTTGGTCATAACTTTCCTTCCAAGGAGTAAGCGTCTTTTAATTTCATGGCTGCAGTCACCATCTGCAGTGATTTTGGAGCCAAAAAAAATAAAGTCTGACACTGTTTCCATTGTTTCCCTATCTATTTCCCATGAAGTGATGGGACCAGATGCCATGATCTTACTTTTCTGAATGTTGTTGAGCTTTAAGCCAATTTTTTCACTCTCCACTTTCACTTTCATCAGGAGGCTTTTTAGTTCCTCTTCACTTTCTGCCATAAGGGTGGTATCATCTGCATATCTGAGCTTATTGATATTTCTCCCAGCAATCTTGATTCCAGCTTGTGCTTCTTCCATTCCAGCGTTTCTCATGATGTACTCTGCATTTAAGTTAAATAAGCAGGGTGAGTTAGTAATTAAAAAAAAAAAAAAGCCTTATTGGCATAAGGCAAATCAGTATTATAAATGAAAAAGAAACTATCATGGAAATTAGAGCTCTCAGAATCAAAACTAGTTATTCTGAGGGTCTTCCCTAGTGGCTCAGCAGTAAAGAATCCGCCTGCCAATGCAGGAGATGCTGCTTTGATCCCTGGGTCTCCAAGACTACCTGGAGGAGGAAATGGCAACCCACTCCAGTATTCTTGCTTGGGAAATCCCCTGGACAGAGGAGCCTGGCAGGCTACAGTCCATGAGATCTCAAAAGAGTCCAGTCGGTCACAACTTAGGGACTGAGGACAATGTTCTTTCTGACCTCAGACAACTCTTTCATCCTCCTTAAGCCTAGACTTTTGTATCTATAAATCAGAATGTTTGCTGCTGCTGCTATGTCGCATCAGTCGTGTCTGACACTGTGCAACCCCAGAGATGGCAGCCCACCAGGCTCCCCCGTCCCTGGGATTCTCCTGGCAAGAACCTGGAGTGGGTTGCCATTTCCTTCTCCAATGCCTGAAAGTGAAAAGTGAAAGTGAAGTCACTCTGTCGTGTCTGACCCTCAGGGACCCCATGGACTGCAGCCTTCTAGGCTCCTCCGTCCATGGGATTTTCCAGGCAAGAGTACTGGAGTGGGGTGCCATTGCCTTCTCCGTTTAGGTGATTTCTAAAGTTCCTTCTAGGACTTCCCTAGTGGCTCAGACGGTAAAGCGTCTGCCTACAATGTCGGAGACCCGCATTCCATCCCTGGGTTGGGAAGATCCTCTGGAGAAGGAAATGGCAACCCACTCCAGTACTCTTGCCTGGAAAATCCCAAGGACAGAGGAGCCTGGTAGGCTACAGTCCATAGGGTCGCAAAGAGTTGGACACGACTGAGCGACTAAACTTTCTTTCTTTCTAATTGTAAATTCCAGTTTCTAACAACATGGCTTTTGAACGTATACCATGTGCGAAACACTAGAAGTATTGTTGTTAGTCACTAAGTTTTCTCCGACTCTTTGCAACCCCATGGACTGCAGCACTCTAGGCTCCTCTATACTCCACTATCTCCCAGAGTTTGCTCAAATTCATGTCCATTGAGTCGGTTAAGTTATCTAATATCCTCTGATGTCTTCTTCTGTTGCTTTCAATCATTCCCAGCATCAGGGTCTTTTCCAGTGAGTTAGCTCTTCATATCAGGTGGCCAAAGTATTGGAGCTTCAGATTCAGCAATGGTCTTAGTTTTTTGAATGTTGAATTTCAAGCCAGCTTTTTCAGTCTCCTCTTTCACCTTCATCAAGAGGCTCTTTAGATCCTCTTTGCTTTTGCCAATGGAGTGGTATCATCTGCATATATGAGGTTGATAATTTCTCCCAGCAATCTTGATTCCAGCTTGTGTTTCATCCAACCTGGCATTTCACATGATGTACTCTGCATGTAAGTTAAATTAGCAGGGTGACATATACAGTACGACAAAAAACTTGTCATACTCGTTTCCCAATTTTGAACCAGTCTGTTGTTCCATGTGCAGTTCTAACTGTTGCTTCTTGACCTGCATACAGGTTTCTAAGGACACAAATAAGGTGGTCTTGTACTTCCATCTCCTTAAGAATTTTCCACAGTTTGTTTTGATGCACACAGTCAAAGTCTTACCATAGTGAAGCAGATGTTTCTCTGGAATTCCCTTGCTTTCTCCATGATCCAACAAATGTTTGCAATTTGATTTGTGATTCCTCTGCCTTTTCAAAACCCAGCTGGTACATCTGGAAGTTTTCACTTCATGTACTGTTGAAGCCTAGCTTGAAGGATTTTCAGCATAACCTTGCTAGCATGTGAAATGACTGCAACTGTACAGTACTTTGAACATTCTTTGTCACTGCTCTTCTTTGGGATTAGAATGAAAAGTGACTTTTCCAGTCCTATGTCCACTGCTGAGTTTTCCAAATTTGCTGGCATATTGTGCAACACTTTAACAGCATCATCTTTTAGGATATGAAATAGCTCAACTGGAATTCCATCACTTCCACTAGCTTTGTTTGTAGTATTGCTTCCTAAGGCCCACTTGACTTCACACTCCAGGTTGCCCAGTTCTATGTGAGTGACCACTCCATCATGGTTATCCAGGTCATTAAGACCTTTCTTGTATAGTTCTTCTGTATATTCTTGCCACTTCTTAATATCTTCTACTTCTGTTAGGTCCTTACTGTTTCTGTCCTGTTTTGTGCCCATCTTTGCTTGAAATGTTCCCTTGGTATCTCCAATTTTCATGAAGAGATCGCTAGTCTTTCCCATTCTATTGTTTTCTTCTATTTCCCTGCATTGTTCTTTCAAGAAGGCCTTTTTACCTCTCCTTGCTATTCTCTGGAACTCTGCATTCAGTTGGGCATAGCTTTCACTTTCTCCCTTGCCTTTCATGTCTCTTCTTTCCTCAACTATTTGTAAAGACTCCTCAGACAACCACTTTGCCTTCTTGCATTTCTTTTTCTTTGGGATGATTTTGGTCACTGCCTTCTGTACACTGTTACAAACCTCCATCCATAGTTCTTCAGGCACTCTGTCTACCAGGTCTGATCCCTTAATTCATCAGCTCCACTGTATAATCATAAGGGATTTGATTTAGGTCATACCTGAATGACCTAGTGGTTTTCCCTACTTTCTTCAACTTAAGCCTGAATTTTGCAATAAGGAAGTCATGATCTGAGCCACAGTCAGCTCCAGGTCTTGTTTTTCTGACTGTATAGAGCTCCTCCATCTTTGGCTGCAAAGAACATAATCAATATGATTTCAGTATTGACCATCTGGTGATGTCTCAAAGTAAAAAAGTAAATAAAGTAGTAATATAGATATAGTTATACAGATAATTAAAGCCATGAAGAAAATAAAAGGAGATGATGTAGAAAATAAGCACGATGGAATAGAGAACTTACTTTTAGGAAGAACAATTGAAAAAAGTCATCTATGACAAGCTGCGATTCATGGGGTCGCAGAGTAGGACATGACTGAGCGACTGATCTGATCTGATCTGATGACGAGGTGGCATTTAAAGTGAGGGAATAAAGAAAGGAGAGGAAGCTAAGGGGAAAGCAAGCTTTACTTATTTTGGGAAATGAGAAACCTGGGACCCTGGATCTCAGTGAATAAAAAGTGGTGTGAAATGAAAGTGAAGAGATAGGCAGAGAAATTTGGATTTTAAGTGCAATGGAAAGTCATTGAGACTTTTAATAAAGGAGGATTGTGATCTGACTTATGTTTTTAGACCATTTCTCTAGTCTTTTCAGCAGATGGTCCTAGCACACTGGATATTCACATACAAAAGAATAAAATTGGACCCTACACATCATATACAAAAGTTAACTCAAAATGTATCAAAGACACAAATGTAAAAGCTAAAATATTAAAACTCTTAAATGAAAAAAAGGTATAAATCTTCACAACCAGAGGTCAGGCAAAGCCTTTTGACTACAACATCAAAGCATAAGTGACAAAAGAAAAAATAGATTGGATTTCATGAAAATTAAAAACATTTGTTTTGCAAGCAATACTATCAAGGAAGTAAAAAGGCAACCCATAAAATGGGGGGGAAATATCTGCAAACCATATATATAAGGAACTTATATCCAGAATATATAAAGAGCTCTTACAACTCATTAATAAAAATACAAATAACCAAATTTTTAAATGGACAAAGGAATGGAACATTTATTCAAAGAAGATATAGCAATGATCAAAAACTACATTAAGAAGTTTTCAACATCGTTACTAACCAAGGAAACAGGTCAAAACCACAATGAACAGGGCTTCCCTTGTGGTCCAATGGAAAAGAATCCACCTTGCAATATGCAAGGGACACTAGATCAATCACTGGTCCAGGAAGATCCCACATGCTGGAGGGCAACTAAGCCTATGCACCACAACAACTAAGCCTGTGCCTTAGAGCATTCCAGCCACCACTGCTGAAGCCCAAGTGCCTAGGGTCTGTGCTCCGCAGTAAGAGAAGCTACCACAATAGGAAACCGGTGTACCGCAGCTAGAGAGTAGCCTCTTCTCACAACTAGAGAAAGCCTGTGCACAGCAACAAAGAACCAGTGCAACCATCAATGAATAAACAGATAAAATAAAACAACATTTAAAAAAAAAAAACCACAATGAGGGACTTCTCTGGCAGTCCAGTGGTTAGAACTCCATGCTTTCACTGCCAAGGGTACAGGTTTAATCCTTGGTTGGGGAACTAAGACCCTGTAGGCTGTGCAGTGTGGCTGAAAAAATAAATACATATCTAAAAGGTAGAGAATAAGCTAACCAGTGTTGATGAGGGATGTGGCAAAATTGGAATCCTTATACTCTGATAGTGGAAATGTAAAATGTGGTATATCCACACAATGCAATATTACTTGGCCATAAAAGGAATGGAGTGCTAATATATGCTATAACAAGAATAGGGACAACATAGAGACTGAGCATGAGCACAGGAGTCTGGAAAAGTTTTCAACTTTCGAGACCTATAAACTATTTTTTTGTTGCTCCCAATGGTGATGAGACTCGGGGACTAGCCCATGCTAACCAAATGAACAACAAATGGATGTGTAGCAACTGGAAAGATGTGTTATTTAACAATGAAAAATACAATACAGAGTACTCAAGTTTGGTATCAGCACTTTCTATAAAAGACAATCAACAGGAAAAGCTACATTATTAACAGAAGGTTACATGATGCTCATGGAATCAGAGCCAGGAGAGTTGATTCATAGGTGTTTTATTATTTTTTAAGTAAAAATTTTTTGTTGTTGTACAATAGGGTCTGATCAGTCTGACTTTCATTTAATGTTTAAGGAGAAAAGAGGGCATATGATTTGAACAAAGAAGATAAAGGCACTTTTTTTAATGCCTTCAATGAAGGATATGTTCATCTTTTTGAAGAGTTTAAGGTACATTCCCCTGATTCCAGGTGGGTGATGATGGATCAGTGCATCCTTGCACGTGGAAAGTGGCACTTATATGTCAGATTGACCATGATTGACTACTGATTGCATGCATGTGACATTGGGTGAGTTACCTAAATTCTTTATACTTGTTCCTTGCCTGAAAATGGGAGTAATAACCTTTCTGCTATGGGTTGAATTTTGCCTCCTGAAAATTCATCTAATTCTCAATGTGTAGAGAAGGAACCTTATGAGTTTATTAGGTTTTGATGAGGTCATTAGCCTGGTGTCCCCATGATGAGACTGCTGCTGCTGCTGCTGCTAAGTTGTTTCAGTCATGTCCGACTCTGTACAATCCCATAGATGGCAGCCCACCAGGCTCCCCCATCCTTGGGATTCTCCAGGAAAGAACACTGGAATGGGTTGCCATTTCCTTCTCCAATGCATGAAAGGGAAAAGTGAAAGTGAAGTCGCTCAGTCGTATCTGACTCTTAGCAACCCCATGGACTGCAGCCTACCAGGCTCCTCCATCCATGGGATTTTCCAGGCAAGAGTACTGGAGTGAGGTGCCATTGCCTTCTCCGCATGATGAGATTAGTACCTTTTTAAGAAGACACACCAGAATGCTTTCTCTCTGTGCCCCCACCCCCGCCCCTGCCCCCAACTCCTCTGTGAAGACACAGGAAGAAGGAGGCTATCTACAGGCCATGAAGACAGTTCTCACTAGAAATTGGTGAGTTTGATCTTGGAACTCTAACTTTCAGATACTGTATTTTGTTATGATGACAGCTGAAGGTAAGACAATCTCCCTTTTGAGTGGTTATCAGCATTAAATGAAATGACACATGTGAAATCTGGCACATGACTTGGTAAGTGCTTAGCAACTGTTAGCCATGGTTACTGTAAGAATAGGGTTTCCTTGACAAATACAGTGAATGGCTGTGTTTGGCGAGGGCACCTATCCCCTGGACAGCTCTGAAGACACACCAACCAGCATATTTCTGAAGACACCCACATTTTTCTATGGGAGAATGCCAGCTTTGTCTCCCAGATGAAATGAAGGTTTCCAGAGGTAGCAAAAGAGACTTGTCAGGGTATGGAGATAAATACTCCTAGGGACATTACCTGGAATCACCAGCGTGTGGGTGTCTGGGTGAAAAGGCAGGCGCACCAGGTGATCCCTGCTTCAGTGTCGCCCACTCACAGAGGCCTTCCTTGACCACTCACTCTGTACAGAGCAGCAGCTCCTCCCCATTTTTCCAGCCTTTACCCTGCTTTCGTTTTCTAAGCACCTAACATTATATGCTCTGTTGTGCATTTTCTGTCTGCTCATTAAAAGGTAAGCTGCATGAGGAAAGAGTCAATTATTTTTTTCCCACCTCTGCACCCCGAGTACTGGAACACTGCCTGGAACATTTGTTGAATGAATGAATTTACAACAGTGGTTAGGAATATAAAATTGGCGTCAGCCTTCAAATCTTGGCTTTGTCACTTTCAGCATGTAATCTTGGGCAAGTTACTACCTTTGTGAACCTGACTTTTCTCATCTATAAAATGGAAACAGGATGAAATAAGAAAATATACGAAAAGTGCTTATTAGCACAGTGCCTGGCATCTAGTAAACACTGAACCAATGCTGGCCACATTTTCTCTCTCACCCTGGTGTGCAGGGAGGGGAAGGGTAATTTATTTCCCAGAAGCACAGGAGGCCTTCTTTCTCCTTGAGCCCGCAGCTGGCTGTGGCAGCTACAGCAGCTGGAATAAGGAGATTGACAGGCTGCAGAGAAACAGGACAGGAGGGGATTGGGAAGCAGAGGAGCGGGGAGCAGTAATAATCCCATGAGAGCCACTGTGAGAATAAGGCTGTGGACCTGAAATTTCTGTTTTTTTAAAAATGAAGGGGACTTCCCTGGTGACCCAGTGGCTAAGACTCTGCACTCCCAAAGCACATGCGGCCTAAGTTCCATCCCTGGTCAGGGAACTAGATCCCACATGCCTCTCTCTCTCTCTCTCTCTATATATATATATATATACAAATGAAGGAAGGAAAAGAGAAAAAAAGAGCAATTCTGAGAGGACAAAATGTTCATATTCACAATAGATGTTACTACTACTTTGGTGAAACAGAGTTTTGATTAACCAGGAGCCCCATCTTCCCTGCCTCCAGTTTAGACTGAAATCTTGATCAGTTTCCCAGACCACTGTGGCTGATTCTGACGATGGGCTTAAGTAGGGAGCATTAAAGTGGAAATATTCCCCTGCCAAGCTCCTGGGGGGAGTTAAAGAAGCAGACATACTCAGAGATTTTGTTTGAGAGAAGGAAGGAACCTTGGGGAAGAGAGAATAGAGCAGTGATCAGTTTTGATAACATGACTTTTTTTTCCCCTCCCTTTTTTTGCTTCTCCCAGACCTCTCCCCTGAATCCTTATTGAACCTGAAAGTATTTTTTTTTTAATAACCAGTAGACAGTAAAATTAGCTCTTCAAGCTGTGTTATAAAATGAGAACATATGTTCTTTCAGTATGATGTGTTTGGCTTGTCCATTTTTAGACTCATTGGCTAGTGCAGGTAATGTTTTGCTGACAGAAGCCCATAAAAATGCACCTTCAACAGGAGTCACTTGGCCTTGCCATCATTTACTGGTGAATACCCTGGGGAGGGAGAGAAAGAAATGCTAACTGATGTTTTAAAGCATGCCAACTAATGCTTTATCATGAAATCACATGGGTGTGAATTCTGGGGATCAGCACTCAAATTTATTGTTCCCATCAAAAAGTCAGCTGACAAGAAAGAAAGGAAAGTGTTAGTCGCTCAGTCGTGTCTGACTTTTTGCGACCCCATGAACTGTAGCCTGCTAGGCTCCTCTGTCCATGAGATTTCCCAGGCAAGAACACTGGAGTGGGTTGCCATTTCATTTTGCCCAGTTGACAAGAGAACATTGATTTACCTGATTGGATATGTGCAAAAGTCTCTTTTGAAAACACTGTGTCCCCCACCAACTTCCCCCGACAAAAGGAAAAAATACTTGGGTAGCATTTTTCAATATGTGTGCCACACAATATTGCAGGATATTAACAGATGTTACTTGATTTAAATTTTTTCTTGCTGTGATTATATACATTTAAGTTACACCAGTTCCTTTATTGCAGGACTTCTTGGAGGATCTAATATATTAATGCACATCATATATCTTTTAAAGGGAGATAGAAAGTGCAATATTTCCCCAAATTATTTGACCACAGAACTCTTTTTACATAGAACATCTCCCAGAAATAGTGTCCACAAAGTTTAAAGATTGGGATACCCCTAGAAAGCAAGTAGAATTTTATGAGGAAACCCACCCAGATTAAATTCACCTTATTTTGCAAGTTTTAGCACCATTTTTCTCTACAACCTCCTCTGATTCTGCACCGCTCAGAATTCTTACCATAAAAATAGCTTCCCTGGGCCTCAGATGTGCCCATAAAGCCCCTGTCAGTGAAGGAGTTGCAACTTCAAGGTCCTAAGCATTGAAAAGATGGGGTTTCTCATATGTGATTCCCAAATAAAAATAATACCAACCTGTGAAACAAATGAAAAGGAGTCCAACAAAGTTTGGATTTCTCCAGCAAACTCTGGAAAGACTTGCAAGAGCAGAGCTTTACTGAAAGCCAAGAAGCTACCTACTCTGGTCACTGGGTGGCCCAGCACTTCCCTGGAGAGATGCTCTCTTGTCTGGGAGAGGGGGAATCCTAAGGACTCCGTACTAGTACCCTGGTACAAATGAACTTGGTTCAATTGCTTTCGCATCTGTGAGAGGAGACTCGGAAAGGTGAAGTAGTAGAAAGCTTGCAACAAGAAGGGAGCTAGGGATTTCAGAAAACCGACCTGGAAAAGGTTAGTTTTCGTTCCAATCCCAAAGAAAGGCAATGCCAAAGAATGTTCAAACTACCGCACAATTGCACTCATCTCACACACTAGCAAAGTAATGCTCAAAATTCTCCAAGCCAGGCTTCATCAGTACGTGAACTGTGAACTTCCAGATGTTCAGGCTTGATTTAGAAAAGGCAGTGGAACCAGAGATCAAATTGCCAACATCCGTTGGATCATAGAAAAATCAGGAGCATTCCAGAAAAACATCTGCTTTATTGACTATGCCAAAGCCTTTGACTGTGTAGATCACAATAAACTGTGGAAAATTCTGAAAGAAATGTGAATACCAGACCATCTGACCTGTCTCTTGAGAAATCTGTATGCAGGTCAGGAAGAAACAGTTAGAACCGGACATAGAACGACAGACTGGTTCCAAATAGGAAAAGGAGTATGTCAAGGCTGTATATTGTCACCCTGCTTATTTAACTTATATGCAGAGCACATCACACGAAATACCAGGTTGGATGAAGCACAAGCTGGAATCAAGATTGCCAGAAGAAATACCAATAACCTCAGATACGCAGATGACACTACCCTTATGGCAGACAGTGAAGAACTAAAGAGCCTCTTGATGAAAGTGAAAGAGGAGAGTGAAAAAAATTGGCTTAAAACTCAACATTCAGAAAACTAAGATCATGGCATCCAGTCCAATCACTTCATGGCAAATGGATGGGGAAACAGTGAGAGACTTTATTTTCTTGGGCTCCAAAATCACTGCAGATGGTGACTGCAGCCATGAAATTAAAAGATGCTTGCTCCTTGCAAGAAAAGCTATGGCCATCCTAGACAGCATATTAAAAAGCAGAGACTTTGCCAACAAAAGTCCGTCTGGTCAAAGCTATGGTTTTTCCAGTAGTCATGTATGCATGTGAGAGTTGGATCATAAAGAAAGCTGAGCTCCAAAGAATTGATGCTTTTGAACTGTGGTGTTGGAGAAGACTCTTGAGAGTCCCTTGGACTGCAAAAAGATCAAACCAGTCAATCCTAAAGGAAATCAGTCCTGAATATTCCTTGGATGGACTGATGCTGAAGCTGAAGCTCCAATACTTTGGCCACCTGATGGGAAGAACTGACTCATTGGAAAATACCCTGATGCTGGGCAAGATTGAAGGCAGGAGGAGAAGGGGACAAGAAGATGAGATGGCTGGATGGCATCACTGACTCAATGGACATGAGTTTGAGCAAGCTCTGGGAGATGGTGATGGACAGGGAAGCCTGGAGTGCTGCAGTCCATGGGGTCAAAAAGAGTTGGACAGGACTGAGCGAGTGAACTCCCAGGGTTATCAGCCCAGTGATGACAGGCCTGGGGCAACAGGGAATTGGGCCTGCTTTGGCTAAGTGGATAGTGGATTGCTTATTTGATGGTTTTGCCTTGGGCCCTCTTTTTTTGTCTTTTTCAGTCTTTTTTTTTCCCCTTCAGTCTTTTAATCTGAATAACTATTATGGATTCTGCACTTGAGGTCTCTGTGCAGCTATGTTTGCATTTACACGTATTTTTTGATGTAAATCTTTGATAAGCAAGAACAGAAGTAATATCTTTCATTTAAGAACTGTTTCAATCCCACCACTACCCCAGGCTATGAGCACCTCCAGGGCAGGTTACTTACTGTGATACAGCTTCCCAGGTGGTGCTAGTGGTAAAGAAAGTGAAAGTGAAGTCGCTCAGTCATGTCCGACTCTTTGCGACCCCATGGACTGTAGTCTACCAGGCTCCTCCCTCCATGGGATCCAGTGGTAAAGAACCCATTTGCAAATTCAGGAGGCAAAAAAAGACACAGTTCCATCCCTGGGTCGGGAAGATCCCCTGAAAGAGGGCATGGCGACCCACTCCAGTATTCTTGCCTGGAGAATCCCATGGACAGAGGATCCTGGTGGGTTGCAGTCCATGGGGTTGGGAAAACACATGACTAAATTGACTTAGCATGCACGCATGTGAGTAAAATAGATAAATAGCACATGATGTTGTCACTCATACAGGGCCTGGAGATCAAATCCTCATATCTTTTTGCACATAAGCCACCAGCATTCTGCTGATAATTACTTTCATTTTTCTAAATATCAAACTAGTAGATAGAATGTTTAAATGAAAAGAGCTGCTTGTTGTTCAGGAAATGGAAAATGGCTATCTGGGATGGGGACAAAGAGGCAAGATCAAGTGATTAGTGATGTAGAAAGTAGCTTTCTATAATAAGTTTACTGGCAAAGGACTAGGTTTGGTAACATGCATAGTCAGTATGAAAAAGGTAAGATTATGGAGAGAATGTAATTGTCAGATTTATTCAAAGGTTGCCTACGTGCAGCCCAAAGATGAACTATCAAGAGAGTTATGGTTTCTCCTTTTCCTCATTTTTTGACTTGAAATGAAGTCTGCCTAGAGAAAAGGAGATAAGATGATCTCAGATTTCCAAAGCCAATGAATACTGTTTCTTATTTCTTCTTTGAAAGCCTTCACTGTAGTCATTAACTGAACAAATATTTATTGCACATGAATTAAATGCCATGTATTCTGCTAGTTGCAAAGGTAACAACCATAAGTAAGACATAGTTTCTGGCCCCAAAGTCTATGTATAGAGCTGGGAAGACAGATCTCAAACAAGAAATTTTAAAAAACTGTGAGAAGTGTCAAGATAGATACAGTATGGAGCCTGAGGAGAAAGGTTTGTGGGTGTATGGGTGGTTTTTTAACCTATTGGAGCAATCAGAGAAGCCTTCTTGAGAAAAGTGATCAGATCAGATCAGATCAGTCGCTCAGTCGTGTCCGACTCCTTGCGACCCCATGAATCGCAGCACGCCAGGCCTCCCTGTCCATCACCAACTCCCGGAGTTCACTCAGACTCAACGTCCATCGAGTCAGTGATGCCATCCAGCCATCTCATCCTCTGTCGTCCCCTTCTCCTCTTGCCCCCAATCTCTCCCAGCATCAGAGTCTTTTCCAATGAGTCAACTCTTCACAAGAGGTGGCCAAAGTACTGGAGTTTCAGCTTTAGCATCAGTCCTTCCAAAGAAATCCCAGGGCTGATCTCCTTCAGAATGGACTGGTTGGATCTCTGTGCAGTCCAAGGGACTCTCAAGAGTCTTCTCCAACACCACAGTTCAAAAGCATCACTTTGGTGCTCAGCCTTCTTCACAGTCCAACTCTCACATCCATACATGACCACAGGAAAACCATAGCCTTGAGTAGACGAACCTTTGTTGGCAAAGTAATGTCTCTGCTTTTGAATATGCTATCTAGGCTGGTCATAACTTTCCTTCCAAGAAGTAAGCGTCTTTTAATTTCATGGCTGCAGTCACCATCTGCAGTGATTTTGGAGCCCCCAAAAATAAAGTCTGACACTGTTTCCACTGTTTCCCCATCTATTTCCCGTGAAGTGATGGGACTGGATGCCATGATCTTCGTTTTCTGAATGTTGAGCTTTAAGCCAACTTTTTCGCTCTCCACTTTCACTTTCATCAAGAGGCTTTTTAGTTCCTCTTCACTTTCTGCCATAAGGGTGGTGTCATCTGCATATCTGAGGTTATTGATATTTCTCCTGGCAATCTTGATTCCAGCTTGTGTTTCTTCCAGTCCAGCATTTCTCATGATGTACTCTGCATATAAGTTAAATAAACAGAGTGACAATATACAGCCTTGACGAACTCCTTTTCCTATTTGGAACCAGTCTGTTGTTCCATGTCCAGAGAAAAGTGATATTTAAGCTTAAAACTAGAAGCGTGAGTTGAGGACAGAGTGAGGCAATATTCTGGGAAGAAGGAAAAACATGTTCAAAGATGAGAGAGAAGAGATATGAGAAACTTAAAGGCCAGGATGGCCAAGTATCAAAAGGAGTATAACAGAACATGAATCTAGGGAGGGAGTGAGGGATCAGATGCCAGGCCAGGGAATTTAGACTTTTTCCTAAACACAAGAAGTGTCACTGAATGATTCTAAGCAAAGGAATTAATTACACGAGGAGATTTAGATCATCTAAATTAGAATGACATTCTTTCTAGACTTAGCTTCTTTTGGACCTAACTATACTCTTGCCCTGAATTAGGTTCTCAGGAAAACTTCTGTGCCTACTCATTGCTGGATTTCAAGTAGAAAAATGACACCTAGCTCCACTGCCAGGTCTTGCAAGCCATAAGATACAGAGAGAAACTTCCAGCAAGGATGTCTTCTTCCTGAAGTGTCTGAGGGAGTTAAGTGATGGATCTTTTACCACCTGTTTGCATTTCTTGATTTCCCGACTCTCATTTGCCCAGAAAAAGGCATGTGAGTCCTCTCCTAGTTGTTCCTTTCTTTTCCCCTGACTGTGGCTATAGATTTTCAAGTAGTACTGGGCAACCACCCAACCTTGTGAGAAGTTGCTCAACAGCATCAGGGACATTCTGCTCCTTCTTTCCATTTTCCAAAGCAACTTTAGCTTTGTCATAAGCTGTACTTTTAATGGCAATTAGAGTTGTTCATGACTTTCACCTGCAACAAAACCTATTTTAGCTCTTCTGAACCATTCCCAACATTTTAGATTTTAACTGATCAGAGCTTAAACCAAGCTCTCATCTGTTCTCAGAACAGAACAGGTAAAGGCATTCCACAAAGACCACAGCCCAATAGTATCAGTTCATCTCAAGCATAGCAGAGAGACAGTGTCCTCAGTCATTCCAGCTGTCTGATTCGACGCGCTTTCAATCCTGGAGGGATTGCACCAACAATTCCTCGTTGCTCTCGGCAATTTAAGGTACCCGTTGCGAAAGCAGTACTGTTGGCAGGCCAAGCTGCTAATTATTTGAAGTGTCTGGTCAGGCTTCCAGAGGCCAAGGTCAGGTAGTCCTCTGATCTGTATCCAGTCCTCCCAAGCCCAAGTTCTTCAGGCTTCTATGACCCTTTCTCATGGCAACATGCTATTTCATGCTCAGCTTTTAATCAAGATCCAAAAAGCCAAACGTGATATAGGCTTTGCTATATCACACTTGTGATAGAAAATAATCACACTTGTAATTATATGTATCTTGCTATTAACAGGGAATTTTGTGATGACTCTGCAGAGTACAGAGTAAAAGGTTTATTTCTTTCTTTTTTTTTTTTTTTTGTCTTTTTAGTTAACAAGAGTCGTAGACACAGGACAGGGTCAGATAAATGAATGCAGTAGGCCAGGTGGGGATTGTATTAAGTGGAGAGTGTATGCTCCATCTTAAGAGACGAGTACTACTCCATTCCAACAAACTCTTTCCAGAAAGGCCCAAGGCCCAGTGAAGCCAAATCTTCTAAGAGAAGCCAGAAATATGAGCTTTAAAGTGAAAGCCCCTCAAGTCTTAAATGTTCACCACTATTTCAAAAAAGTGGATCTTCCCTGGTGGTTCAGAGGTTAAGACTCCGCACTCCCAATGCAAGGGGCTCAGGTTCAGTCCCTGGTTGGGGAACTAGTTCCCACATGCCACAGCTAAGATCCCACCTGTCACAACTAGGACCTGGCACAGCTAAATAAATTAAATAAACAAAACTAATAATTATCAAAAAATTGTTTAATATGTAGGTTTCGTGAACTACACCAATTTGGTTTCATGTCCACTGCAGATTCATCAAGTTGTCATCTGTACTCATCCAATTCATGGGCAAAATTCTGACCAGGACAGAGCCTGATAGAGACTTCCCTCTGGACTCACATAGATCCAATCAATCAGAATCCTCTGGCGTGGTGGAGTGCCTCACCCAGCTCATACTCCTAATTTGAAAGGCTGTTATAAGAGATTTGGCGAAATTTTGTGGTCACAACATTTCTCTATCCTATCTTCTAGCAGCCTTAATTTTAAAGAATTACCCAGATTAAAAAATAAAGAAAAAAGAAGAATTTCCCAACAAGTTAGTGGCTGACTACACACAGTGTGGTCTCTGCTATCCCAAATCTCGAGAACACACAACTGAGACACAGTCAAGAGGACCAGGCACTTCTCTTCCCCATCAGTAGAGAGAACATGAGATACAAGAAGGGAGGGCCTGGGACTTCCCTGGTGGTCTAGTGGCTAAGACTTCAGCTCCCAACACAGGTGGGTCTAGGTTTGATCCCACAGGCTGCAACTAAGAGTTTACATGCTGCAATTAAAGATCCTGCATGCCACAACTAAGACCCATTACAACCAAATGAATAAATATTTTAAAAAAAGAAAAGAAGAAGAAGGACGGACCTTAGAGGGACCGTCCATGATTCAAACTTAATAACAGAGCTGTAGGCATATAAAAGCCTCTTTGGCTGAATCTACTTTGAGCATGCCATGTCCTTTCCCATGATTTTTCATTTCTGAAAAATGGAGGAAATGAAATTTTCTTTAAGTATGGGCTGTTAGTCATTTGAAACAGTTTTCCTCAGCCTCTGTGAAATTTCCTTCCTAGAAAGGTTGCTGCAGTTGGCATAGACTGGCCGTAAGGAACATCCAACAAGAGATGTGGGCCAGATGGCTATTACAGTCCTTACGGCCATGGTCTTGTAGCAGTGAGGGCCAAGAAAGAAGGCATTTGTTTCAAGCATCCACGACAAGGAAAATTTCATACTAAAGTGCTGCCTGGTCTTAGGTCAAAGAGGCTTCAGCCACATCTCCCCACCTGTGCCTGCATCACACACACTTTGAGTGATGTGATCCACATCACTTGTGTGGAGCTTAAGAAGGGAGGAAAAAATAATTCAAAAATGGATCCACCACTACAGTTTTAAGACAGTTCTTAGGACTCCTTTGTTCCCATTCTCAAGTAAGAGAATGTTTTTACTAAGTGACTAGTTAAGAAAACTAACCATTACTAAATCTGCACATACTTCAGAGCTTCAGACATTTTAGCCTAGTTCAGTTCAGTCACTCAGTCATGTCAGACTCTTTGCGACCCCATGAATCGCAGCACGCCAGGCCTCCCTGTCCAACACCAACTCCCGGAGTTCACTCAGACTCATGTCCATCGAGTCAGTGATGCCATCCAGCCATCTCATCCTCTGTCGTCCCCTTCTCCTCCTGCCCCCAATCCCTCCCAGCATCAGAGTCTTTTCCAATGAGTCAACTCTTCCCATGAGGTGGCCAAAGTACTGGAGTTTCAGCTTTAGCATCATTCCTTCCAAAGAAATCCCAGGGCTGAAGCCTAGACCAGTACTCAAAAGCCTCTATGCCCATCTTGAGTGCCATAACTCTGACATCACAACTGACCTCCTGTTCTCATCCTTGTCTCTAAAATCCAAGTAAAAAACACTGAGCTCCACTTTAGGTGGGAGACATGGGGTGTCTCTCTGATTATGAAAGTATGGGGGATCCTGAGACGAGTCTACAAGGAAAATACTGGAAATTCTTGATCCCTGCAGGGCTTTCAGCAAAGAATTAACACTAATCTGTCAGGTACAGAACCTGAGGAAGGTATAACCCCAAACAAATCTAACCAAGACCTTGGAAGGGTTTCAGTTGTCTTGAGTGTTAACGAACCACTAGAAGGAGAGCTATGACAGAGAGGGAAGAGTGGAGGGCATTTGGTCTAAGTCTCAAATGTCCAAATTGCCTACTAGGACCCAGTAGGACACTGCTTCCTGGATGCCACCTGGTCCATCAGCTTCACATTTTGCATTGCTCTGAAAGGCTCTTCCATTCAGCCCAGTTTCTCCCCTTTGTCACCAGCTGCTTCTTTAGGTCTAGGCCTCAAAGGAAAAATAAATCACATTTTCATCCTGTTCACCTTTGCTTCTCAAGGATGTCCATGAGAGCTGTCGTAGTCTGTCCGGGCTGCTATAACAAAAGTACCACAGATTGGGTGGCTTAAACAACAAATGTTTATTTCTTGCAGTTCTAGAGGCTGGAAGTCCAAGATCAGGGTAGTGGCAGATTCAGTGTCTGGTATGAGCTGCTTTCCTGGTTCACAAATGCCAGCTTCCCTCTTTCTGTGCCCTCACATGGTGGAAATGGCAAGAGGGTTCTGGGGTCCCTTTTATAAGGATGCTAACGCTACTCACGAGGGCTCTATCCTCAAGACCTAATCATCTCCTAAAGGTCCCAATTCTTAATATCATCACATTGAGGGTTAGGGTTTAAACATATGAATTTGAGGAAGACACAAACATTCAGACCAGAACCAGAGAACCAGAGCTGTAAGATTTCTTCTCTACCTTAAACTCTATTCTGATGGACTGAGTAGTAGTCTCTGTAGTTCTGGTCTCAATTGTGTTTTGGCTGACATTAATTGGGTTTGAAGTAATCTTAAAGAGTTACCTTACTATCTTAATACATCCCTTAACTCATGGAAAAATCAGGTTAGCCATAAGATAATGGTCATCTAGCTTTTTAGAGACAGTGTTTCTCATAAGTAATTTATTGAACAACTAGCTGCACAAGCATGTTCATGGTTTATAGTAAGAAAATTAGGGACTTCCCTGGAGGTCCAGTGGTTAAGAGCCCACCTGCCAATGCAGAGGACTCAGGTTCTATCCCTGGTCAGGGAGCTAAGATTCCACATGCCTGGCAGCCAAAAGACCAAAACATAAAACAGAAGCAATATTGTAGCAAATTCAATAAAGAATTCAAAAAATGATCCACATCAAAAAAATCATGTGATCTCTGCTACTGATGGCATACTGGAGAGTTGCTTAAAACCTGTATTTACAAAGAGTTCCCATCAGCCTGTGGGTTTCTGCTTCCCTATTGAACTAATGGACCATATAAGAATTCCTCCTTATTACCTTTCAGCTGCATTTTTCCTTGGTGGCTTTATATTGCTTTTTGCCCTTCCAGGTAGCTAAATCCAATACACAGCATCCATGAAGTTTTGTCTTTCACATATTCCTGAGGAGTAACTTTGTTTTTTTCTCTTGATTTAATCATAGAGCTAAATCAATAGGTAATTATGGTTTTCTCCCAAATAGTAAAAGAAAATGAGAAAAAAGAGAGAGAAAGAAAAGGGAATTTCCTGTGAGGTAATTCTCACAGCTTATGGTAATGCTATGGCTTTGTACTGTTTTCTGAAGGACACACCATAGTTCAAAAAGTTCAGTTTGGTTCTGCACAAGTAGTCCCCACTTCTGGAATAGGTTATGCATTCCAAAGTATAATTACAAAGCCAGTCATTTAAAACTCACAATACCAGTGCCCACAGGAATGAGGCTACCCTGGGTCACTGGGTTCTCAGGGCAGTCCACAAAAGTCTATCTACTCCTGAATGTGGCCGACCTGGCACACTAAATCCAGCTACTCTCAACAGCTCTATATGTCTTTGACTCTGCAAGAGGGGGAGAGCGGGAGAGAGGGCACTCTGTGTTCCAGCCCCGGGTGCCAGGGACCCAGCTCTCCCCTACTCCCTACTTGGCAGGGCCAGCAGCTAGTGGAGGGCTGTGCCAGGGAGGGAACTGGGGAGAAGGGCAGATGATCCTGGGCACAAACACCAGAAATTTGATTCTCTGCCTTAGGACCTCATTCTAGTCCTAGTAGTAATAATAATGACATCTGTATGGTGCTTTATCATTTACAATTGACATGTTTTCATCTTTATATTTCACTGGTCTCATCCGGTTCTTACAATTCCCTTGAATTAGTTATTGTTATAATTTAACAGGCAAGAAAACTGAAGTTCAGAAAAGATTTTTTCTAAGGCCAGTGGGGGAAGTGTGTAAAAAAAAAAAAAGATCAACTGGCACCCAAGCACGGGTGCTTCTGACCGGGTCTTCTGCCAGGCCCACTTGTTTGTTTTTCATTTACTTACAAAACACTTTGTGTTTACTTAGGTGCCAGACAGTGTTCTAAGAGTTCTACAAATATCAGCCCATTTATTAGGGCTCAATTATGAGTTAAGATTTGCTTATTTTCTTTTTTACTTTTAAACCTGTGCCCTAGTTATTGTGGAATCATCTTAGAAATGCGTGGTGACTTTAATAATGTTTCTTGGAGGCACAGTTTTTAGTCAGATGACCTTGGACTACTGTGTCAAGTGATCTCTGATTCTCATATTTCTGTTATCAGGTGAGTTGTTTTCAAGAGTCAGACTCTGCCAAATAGTTTAAAATATGATGTGAGCCTCTATATTTGCAAATCCAGCAGGTCTCTCCACCGCAGCCTTTTTTACTTGAAGACAAAATACTGTCTCCAACCAGAGCTAACGTCTCAGCCAATGGAAAATGGCCCTTAGTAAACCCCTCTGTCGGAGAAGGCAATGGCACCCCACTCCAGTACTGTTGCCCGGAAAATCCCATGGATGGAGGAGCCTGGTAGGCTGCAGTCCATGGGGTCGCTAAGAGTCAGACACGACTGAGTGACTTCACTTTCACTTTCCACTTTCATGCATTGGAGAAGGAAATGGCAACCCACTCCAGTGTTCTTGCCTGGAGAATCCCATGGACAGAGAAGCCTGGTAGGCTGCAGTCCATGGGGTCGCACAGAGTCGGACACGACTGAAGCGACGTAGCAGCAAATCCCTCTATTGAATATTTCATCTGAGACTGGCAGTTCTGTGCTTCTTGGCACCTAGAGAGCATTTGACCATCCTAAGAGGAAAGTAGCATAGCAGTTACCAGAACAGGCTCTGAAATAGACCTCTGGTTTTGAGTTCTGGCTCTCCTTCTTTCTGTTTTTAATCTTAGGCAAGTTATCTACCTTATCTGTGCCTCCGTTTTTCTCATCTTTAAAATGGGGACAGTAATAGTGCCAGCCTTACAGTATTTTGTGAAGTCTGTCTCATTCTACAGATGAGAAAAATTGAAGCTCAAGGAATAGTAAGGAATTTTCCCAATGCCACACATGGAGCTGGGGTTTGAATTTAGAGTTGTTTTTATCCAAAGCCCATACTTTATCAACTGTAGGGTTAGAGTCAACTCCTGGCCAGGTGGTCAGTCAGATGTGCTATCTTGAGAATGATTCTGAGACTGCATTGGGCTGAATGGGCATGAGTGTAGGCATAGGAGGGGAGATGGCATATCTGTCATCCCCAGTTGGCACATCCACTGATAGACCTGGACATCATTTAGGAAGGGGGCCCCAGCCTGGGAGCTACGTTAGGGCAGACATCATGTCTTATTGATACATGTCTCCCCAGCCCTTATCACAGTGCCTAGCCCAAAATAGGCAGTAATTATGTGTTGAACTGGATTGACTTTGGACAGTCCAACCTGTCCAAAGACTTGCGCCCTGAGGATGGCTCCTCTGCACTCTAGGTTTGGGCAACTTTCTTTGGTTTACCTTTAAAAAGGCAAACTTCTGGTTCTAAGTAAAACTTGAGGAGGCTCATCTGTCCAGATGTTAAGACCTTCTACAGCTTCCACCCTTATTTCAAGGGCAAATTTAAGTGTGAAAAAGATACTAACATGATATGTTGATTTCATTCTACAGTCATTACAATGAAAAACTGGTTTCCCGGGTGGTGCTAGCGGTAAAGAACCTGCCTGCCAATGCAGGAGACATAGGAGACGCAGGTTTGATCCCTGGGTTGGGAAGATCCACTGTAGAAGGAAATGGCAACCCACTCCAGTATTCTTGCCTGGAGAATCCCGTGGACAGAGGAGCCTGGTGTGCTATAGTTCATGGGGTCGCAAAGAGTCAGACACGACTGAAGCACTTACAACGCACAGACAGTTGGCAGTCTATCCAACCTACTCTCTTCCTCTCTGCTATGCCTATTCACTCTTGCCCAATTATAAAGGCAAATGGATATTATCTTAAGGATGGGAAGTAAAAAGGATTGATGGGTGAGAGTTTAGGAATAACATCTTATCTTTGGAACATAGTCTGGGACCATTGACTCTGTTTCATTTTTCCTTCCTGATTTAATAAGTAGCAGAGGGCTTCCATGCTGGCTTAGTAGTAAAGAATCCAACTGTCAATGTAGGGGACACAGGTTTGACCTCTGGTCTGGGACGATTCCATATGCTGCAGGACAACAAAGCCTGTGCACCATAACTACTGAGTCTGTATGTTGCAACTACTGAAGCCCGTGAATCTAGAGCCTGTGCTCTGCAACAAGAGAAGCCACTGCAATGAGAAGCCCACACACTGCAACTAGAGGACGCCTGTGGGCAGCAAGGAAGACCCAGCACAGCCATATATAAATTATATTTTTTCAAAGTAGTGGAAGTATGGATATTCCCTGGCTGTCCAGTGGTTAGGGCTCTGCGCTGTCACTACTGAAGGCCCAAGTTTGATCCCTGGTCAGGGAACTAAGATCCCACAAGCTTCATGAGTGAGTGAAGTCACTCAGTCGTGTCCAACTCTTTGTGACCCCATGGACTGTAGCCAGCCTACGAGGCTCCTCAGTCCACAGAATTTTCCAGGCAAGAGTACTGGAGTGGGTTGCCATTTCCTTATCCAGGGGATCTTCCCAACCCAGGGATTAAACCCCGGTCTCCCGCACTGCAGGCAGACGCTTTACCATCTGAGCCACCAGGGAAGAAGCCCAACAAGCTGCATGGCATGGCCAAAAATAAAATAAAGTAATAAAGAGTTGTGGAAGTCTGGAGTGTTTACTGTTTCATGAGAGTCAGGGTAAAAGGAGTATTTGACTTGGTTTACATATGAAAGGAATATTGCATATATAAAACCTGATTATCTACCTAGATGTGGCTTAAGCAGAGTGTGCTCTGGAGAACTTGCCCTTGAGAGGATTGTTCTTTGAAACCCAATCTAGTGTGTATCCCCAAAGAGATGCACCTGGTTATTATCTTCTTCATTTAATCTAAAATAGTATCTAGATCTTGCAGCATGAGGAGATTGGCTTAATGAAAGTAGGAGGCTGGAACAGATAACTTCTTAAATCTTTTCTCCTAAAAATAATTATTGATTGCTTTCCATCAGCTAGGTGCTATGGTAATGCATTAATGCACATTATCTCACTTAATTCTCATAACAGCTTTAGGGAGGAGGTATCATTACCTTCTTGTACAGATAAAATCTTAGACTCCGGGGGAAGGTTAAGAGATATGCTAAGATGGCACAGTTCCCAAGTGGTTAAACTCATTTATTCAGTAAATGTTTGTGAGTCCCTGCTTTTTACCAGGCACTGGAATAAACCCCAGAAATACTGAAATGAAAAAGAAGCATCCTTGTACTCAAGAGCTTCCAGTGTAAAGACAAAGGATCTCCAAGCAGATTATATAATCAGAGGACAGAATGTGGTCCACTGGAGAAGGGAATGGCAAACCACTTCAATATTCTTGCCTTGAGAACCCCATGAACAGTATGAAAAGACAAAAAGATAGATCACTGAAAGATGAACCCCCCAGGTTGGGAAGTGACCAACATGCTACTGGAGATCAGAAGAGAAATAACTCCAGAAAGAATGAAGAGACGGAGCCAAGGCAAAAACAACACCCAGCTGTGGATGTGACTGGTGATGGAAGCAAGGTCCAATGCTGTAAAGAACAATACTGCATAGGAACCTGGAATGTTAGGTCCATGAATCAAGGCAAATTGGAATTGGTCAAACAAGACGGCAAGTGTGAACGTTGAGATTTTAGCAATCAGCTAACTAAAATGGACTGGAATGGGTGAATTTAACTCAGATGACCATCATATCTACTACTGTGGGCAAGAATCCCTTAGAGAAAAGGAGTAGCCCTCATAGTCAACAAAAAAGTCCAAAATGCAGTACTTGGATGCAATCTCAAAAACAACAGAATGATCTCTGTTTGTTTCCAAGGCAAACCATTCAATATCACAGTAATCCAAGTCTATGCCCCAACCAGTAATGCTGAAGAAGATGAAGTTGAATGGTTCTATGAAGACCTACAAGACCTTTTAGAACTAACACCCAAAAAAGATATCCTTTTCATTATAGGGGACTGGAATGCAAAAGCAGGAAGTCAAGAAACACCAGGAGTTAACAGGCAAATTTGGCCTTGGAGGACACAATGGAGCAGGGCAAAGGCTAATAGCACTTTGCCAAGAGAACGCACTGGTCATAGCAAACACCCTCTTCCAACAACACAAAAGAAGATTCTACACATGGATACCACTAGATAGTCAACACCAAAATCAGATTGATTATATTCTTTGCAGCCAAAGGTGGAGAAGCTCTATACAGTCAGCAAAAATAAGACTGGGAGCTGACTGTGGCTCAGATCATGAATTCCTTATTGCTAAATTCAGACTTAAATTCAAGTAGGGAAAACCACTAGACCATTCAGTTCAGTTCAGTTCAGTTGCTCAGTCGTGTCCGACTCTTTGCGACCCCATGAATTGCAGCATGTCAGGCCTCTCTGTCCATCACCAACTCCTGGAGTTTACCCAAACTCATGTCCATTGAGTCGGTGATGGCATCTAATCATCTCATCCTCTGTTGTCCCCTTCTCCTCCTGCCTTCAATCTTTCCCAGCATCAGGGTCTTTTCAAATGAGTCAGCTCTTCGCATCAGGTGGCCAAAATATTGGAGTTTCAGCTTCAACATCAGTCCTTCCAATGAACACCCAGGACTGATTTCCTTTAGGATGGATTGGTTAGATCTCCTTGCAGTCCAAGGGACTCGCAAGAGTCTTCTCCAACACCACAGTTCAAAAGCATCAATTCTTCTGCACTCAGCTTTCTTGATAGTCCAACTCTCACATCCATACATGACTACTGGAAAAACCATAGCCTTGACTACATGGAACTTTGTTGACAAAGTAATGTCTCTGCTTTTTATTTATTTTTTTTTCTTAAATCACTTTATTTATTTTTTTATTTTACTTTACAATATTGTATTGGTTTTGCCATACATCAACATGCATCTACCACGGGTGTACATGTGTTCCCCAATCCTGAACCCCCCTCCCTCCTCCCCCTGCTCCAATACCATCCCTCTGGGTCATCCCAGTACACCAGCCCTAAGCTTCCTGTATCCTCATTCGAACCTGGACTGGTGATTCATTTTTTATATGATATTATACATGTTTTAATGCCATTCTCCCAAATCATCCCCCCCTCCCCCCCGCCACAGAGTCCAAAAGACTGTTTTATACATTTGTGTCTCTTTTGCTGTCTCGCATACAGGGTTGTCGTTACCATCTTTCTAAATTCCATATATATGCGTTAGTATACTGTATTGGTGTTTTTCTTTCTGGCTTACTTCACTCTGTATAATAGGCTCCAGTTTCATCCACCTCATTAGAACTGATTCAAATGTATTCTTTTTAATGGCTGAGTAATACTCCATTGTGTATATGTACCACAGCTTTCTTATCCATTCATCTGCTGATGGACATCTAGGTTGCTTCCATGTCCTGGCTGTTATAAACAGTGCTGCGATGAACATTGGGGTACACGTGTCTCTTTCAATTCTGGTTTCCTCGGTGTGTATACCCAGCAGTGGGATTGCTGAATCATAAGGCAGTTCTATTTCCAGTTTTTTAAGGAGTCTCCACACTGTTCTCCATAGTGGCTGTACTAGTTTGCATTCCCACCAACAGTGTTAAGAGGGTTCCCTTTTCTCCACATCCTCTCCAGCATTTATTGCTTGTAGACTTTTGGACCGCAGCCATTCTGACTGGCGTGAAATGGTACCTCATTGTGGTTTTGATTTGCATTTCTCTGATAATGAGTGATGTTGAGCATCTTTTCATGTGTTTGTTAGCCATCTATATGTCTTCTTTGGAGAAATGTATATTTAGTTCTTTGGCCCATTTTTTGATTGGGTCGTTTATTTTTCTGGAATTGAGCTGTAGGAGTTGCTTGTATATTTTTGAGATTAGTTGTTTGTCAGTTGCTTCATTTGCTATTATTTTCTCCCATTCTGAAGGCTGTCTTTTCACCTTGTTTATAGTTTCTTTTGTTGTGCAGAAGCTTTTAATTTTAATTAGATACCATTTGTTTATTTTTGCTTTTATTTCCAATATTCTGGGAGGTGGGTCATAGAGGATCCTGCTGTGATGTATGTCGGAGAGTGTTTTGCCTATGTTCTCCTCTAAGAGTTTTATAGTTTCTGGTCTTATGTTTAGATCTTTAATCCATTTTGAGTTTATTTTTGTGTGGCCGGGAGGAGCAACCCCACGCCCGAGGCCAGGAGCGGTGGCCGGGAGGACCAACCCCACGTACAAGGAGCCGTGGCTGCACGGGCGCAGGAGAGCCTAGAGGAGCTATCCCACGTTGAAGGTCAGGAAGTGCGGCAGTGAGGAGATACCCCACGCCCAAGGTAAGAGAAAACCAAGTAAGACTGTAGGTGTTGCAAGAAGGCATCAGAGGGCAAACACACTGAAACCATACTCACAGAAAACTAGTCAATCTAATCACACTAGGACCACAGTCTTGTCTAACTCAATGAAACTAAGCCATGCCCGTGGGACAACCCAAGATGGGTGGGTCATGGTGGAGAGATCTGACAGAATGTGGTCCACTGGAGAAGGGAATGGCATACTACTTCAGTATTCTTGCCTTGAGAAACCCATGAACAGTATGAAAAGACAAAATGATAGGATACTGAAAGAGGAACTCCCCAGCTCAGTAGGTGCCCAATATGCTACTGGAGATCAGTGGAGAAATAACTCCAGAAAGAATGAAGGGATGGAGCCAAAGCAAAAACAATACCCAGCTGTGGATGTGACTGGTGATAGAAGCAAGGTCCAATGCTGTAAAGAGCAATATTGCATAGGAACCTGGAATGTCAGGTCCATGAATCAAGGCAAATTGGAAGTGGTCAAACAAGAGATGGCAAGAGTGAATGTCGACATTCTAGGAATCAGCGAACTAAAATGGACTGGAATGGGTGAATTTAACTGAGATGACCATTATATCTACTACTGCGGGCAGGAATCCCTTAGAAGAAATGGAGTAGCCATCATGGTCAACAAAAGAGTCCGAAATGCAGTACTTGGATATAATCTCAAAAACGACAGAATGATCTCTGTTTGTTTCCAAGGCAAGCCATTCAATATCACAGTAATCCAAGTCTATGCCCCAAACAGTAACACTGAAGAAGCTGAAGTTGAACGGTTCTATGAAGACCTACAAGACATTTTAGAACTAACACCCAAGAAAGATGTCCTTTTCATTATAGGGGACTGGAATGAAAAAGTAGGAAGTCAAGAAACACCTGGAGTAACAGGCAAATTTGGCCTTAGAATACGGAATGAAGCCGGGCAAAGACTAATAGAGTTTTGCCAAGAAAATGCACTGGTCATAACAAACACACTCTTCCAAATACACAAGAGAAGACTCTACACATGGACATCACCAGATGGTCAACACCGAAATCAGATTGATTATATTCTTTGCAGCCAAAGGTGAAGAAGCTCTATACAGTCAGCAAAAACAAGTCCAGGAGCTGACTGTGGCTCAGACCATGAACTCCTTATTGCCAAATTCAGACTTAAATTGAAGAAAGTAGGGAAAACCCCTAGACCATTCAGGTATGACCTAAATCAAAACCCTTATGATTATACAGTGGAAGTGAGAAATAAATTTAAGAGCTTAGATCTGATAGATAGAGTGCCTGATGAACTATGGAATGAGGTTCGTGACATTGTACAGGAGACAGGGATCAAGACCATCCCCATGGAAAAGAAATGCAAAAAAGCAAAATGGCTGTCTGGGGAGGGCTTACAAATAGCTGTGAAGAGAAGTGAAAAGCAAAGGAGAAAAGGAAAGATATAAACATCTGAAGGTAGAGTTTCAAAGAATAGCAAGAAGAGATAAGAAAGCCTTCTTCAGCAATCAATGCAAAGAAATAGAGGAAAACAACAGAATGGGAAAGACTAGAGATCTCTTCAAGAAAATCAGAGATACCAAAGGAACATTTCATGCAAAGATGGGCTCGATAAAGGACAGAAATGGTATGGACCTAACAGAAGCAGAAGATATTAAGAAGAGATGGCAAGAATACACAGAAGAATTGTACAAAAAAGATCTTCATGACCCAGATAATCATGATGGTGTGATCACTCACCTAGAGCCAGACATCCTGGAATGTGAAGTCAAGTGGGCCTTAGAAAGCATCACTACGAGCAAAGCTAGTGGAGGTGATGGAATTCCAGTTGAGCTATTCCAAATCCTGAAAAATGATGTTGTGAAAGTGCTGCACTCAATATGTCAGCAAATTTGGAAAACTCAGCAGTGGCCACAGGACTGGAAAAGGTCAGTTTTCTTTCCAGTCCCAAAGAAAGGCAATGCCAAAGAATGCTCAAACTACCACACAATTGCACTCATCTCACACGCTAGTAAAGTAATGCTCAAAATTCTCCAAGCTAGGCTTCAGCAATATGTGAACTGTGAACTTCCAGATGTTCAAGCTGGTTTTAGAAAAGGCAGAGGAACCAGAGATCAAATTGCCAACATCCGCTGGATCATGGAAAAAGCAAGAGAGTTCCAGAAAAACATCTATTTCTGCTTTATTGACTATGACAAAACCTTTGACTGTGTGGATCACAATAAACCGTGGAAAATTCTGAAAGAGATGGGAATACCAGACCACCTGATCTGCCTCTTGAGAAACCTATATGCAGGTCAGGAAGCAACAGTTAGAACTGGACATGGAACAACAGACTGGTTCCAAATAGGAAACGGAGTACATCAAGGCTGTATATTTTCACCCTGTTTATTTAACTTCTATGCAGAGTACATCATGAGAAACGCTGGACTGGAAGAAACACAAGCTGGAATCAAGATTGCCGGGAGAAATATCAATAACCTCAGGTATGCAGATGACACCACCCTTATGGCAGAAAGTGAAGAGGAACTAAAAAGCCTCTTGATGAAAGTGAAAGAGCAGAGTGAAAAAGTTGGCTTAAAGCTCAACATTGAGAAAACTAAGATCATGGCATCCGGTCCCATCACTTCATGGGAAATAAATGGGGAAACAGTGGAAACAGTGGCAGACTTTCTTTTTCTGGGCTCCAAAATCACGGCAGATGGTGACTGCAGCCATGAAATTAAAAGACGCTTACTCCTTGGAAGGAAAGTTATGACCAATCTAGATAGCATATTCAAAAGCAGAGACGTTACTTTGCCAAGAAAAGTCCGTCTAGTCAAGGCTATGGTTTTTCCTGTGGTCATGTATGGATGTGAGAGTTGGACTGTGAAGAAGGCTGAGCGCTGAAGAATTGATGCTTTTGAACTGCGGTGTTGGAGAAGACTCTTGAGAGTCCCTTGGACTGCAAGGAGATCCAACCAGTCCATTCGGAAGGAGATCAGCCCTGGGATCTCTTTGGAAGGAATGATGCTAAAGCTGAAACTCCAATACTTTGGCCACCTCATGCGAAGAGTTGACTCATTGGAAAAGACTGATGCTGGGAGGGATTGGGGGCAAGAGGAGAAGGGGACGAGAGGGGATGAGATGGCTGGATGGCATCACTGACTCGATGGACATGAGTCTCTGTGAACTCCAGGAGTTGGTGATGGACAGGGAAGCCTGGTGTACTGCAATTCATGGGGTCACAAAGAGTCAGACACGTTTGAGCGACTGATCTGATCTGATCTGATCTGATGGTGTTAGAAAGTGTTTAGTTTCATTCTTTTACAAGTGGTTGACCAGTTTTCCCAGCACCACTTGTTAAAGAGATTGTTTTTTCTCCATCGTATATCCTTGCCTCCTTTGTCAAAGATAAGGTGTCCTTAGGTGCGTGGGTTTATCTCTGGGCTTTCTATTTTGTTCCATTGATCTATATTTCTGTCTTTGTGCCAGTACAATACTGTCTTGATGACTGTGGCTTTGTAGTGGAGCCTGAAGTTAGGCAGGTTGATTCCTCCAGTTCCATTCTTCTTAAGATTGCTTTGGCTATCCAAGGTTTTTTGTATTTCCATACAAATTGTGAAATTATTTGTTCTAGCTCTGTGAAAAATACCATTGGTAACTTGATAGGGATTGCATTGAATCTATAGATTGCGTTGGGTAGTATACTCATTTTCACTCAATTGATTCTTCTGATCCATGAATATGGTATATTTCTCCATCTATTAGTGTCCTTTTTGATTTCTTTCATCAGTGTTTTATAGTTTTCTATATATAGGTCTTTAGTTTCTTTATGTATATATATCCCTAAGTATTTTATTCTTTTCGTTGCAATGGTGAATGGAATTGTTTCCTTAATTTCTCATTCTGTTTTCTCATTATTAGTGTATAGGAATGCAAGGGATTTCTGTGTGTTGATTTCATATCCTGCAACTTTACTATATTCATTGATTAGCTCTAGTAGTTTTCTGGTGGAGTCTTTAGGGTTTTCTATGTAGAGGATCATGTCATCTGCAAACAGTGAGAGTTTTACTTCTTCTTTTCCAATTTGGATTCCTTTTATTTCTTTTTCTGCTCTGATTGCTGTGGCCAAAACTTCCAAAACTATATTGAATAGTAGTGGTGAGAGTGGGCACCCTGGTCTTGTTCCTGACTTTAGAGGAAATGCTTTCAATTTTTCACCATTGAGGATAATGTTTGCTGTGGGTTTGTCATATATAGCTTTTATTATGTTGAGGTATGTTCCTTCTATTCCTGCTTTCTGGAGTGTTTTTATCATAAATGGATGTTGAATTTTATCAAAGGCTTTCTCTGCATCTATTGAGATAATCATATGACTTTTATTTTTCAATTTGTTAATGTGGTGTATTACACTGATTTGTGGATATTGAAGAATCCTTGCATCCCTGGGATAAAGCCCACTTGGTCATGGTGTATGATCTTTTTAATGTGTTTTTTTGTTTGTTTTTAAAAAGAACTGTTTATTTACTGAACCTGGGGCAGATCAGATACACAACCAATTTTAAATTTACATCTTTTAACTCAATTTTGAAGTTTTTGCACACACACACACACACACACAAATTGGCATGCAACAGTTGTCCTCAGGTAAAACTCAGTTACCTTAAACTGTTGCTAGTATTTTCACCCAAGGTTGAAAAATTGTGTACCCTGAACATGAAAACCTGTAACAAATTTAATTATACGAAACTCGTTACTTGTAGTTTTCCCCTTGTAAAGATCCAAAAAAAAAAAATGTACAAGTAACCAATATACATCAGTCACAACATAATCCTGGATCATCCCCACAATAAAACCAGATGCTCCTTGATTTTTAAACCCATCATCAGAGACCAAAAGAAAGTCGTTTCGTTCTACACAAAACAAAATTCACATGTGCCAAAAAAGAAAGACCCAAGAAAAACAAAAACCCTAGTACTGACAGTGATATTCAGTACCCTAATTAAACAGTGGCCAAAATGCCACTGATCAAAAATAAAATAGTGGCTGTATATCACTGCAAAGAAATCCAAGAGGCTTTAACCCTTTGGCATCAGAAATCCAGATTTTTCCAGTTACATGAATGCATACCTCCTACATGCCAAGAGTAGAAAAGGTGGATGCGCCATCATAGAAAGAAAAAGAGCTACCATTTGCTAAAACTCCCAAGAGAATTGGCTTTAATAGACTTCTTACAAGGTTAGGCAGAAACCAAAAAATGGTTATTAGCTGCTTGTGTCAACAATTTTAAGTGGAGGTGACTGACTTCTAAGGTTCAAAGTGAAACTTTGGAGGAGTGGGTAAAGGTTGTTGGTTTAAGTCATATCTTTAAAGCAAAAATAAGATAGACAAAGTATAAAAGTACCAACCTGGTCACATACTCTAGTCACAGAGCTCTACCATCAAGCTGGATAGAAAGTGTCAAGATTCAGATTGTTGTTTCTCAACAAAATGAATCTTTCTAGTGACCTGAACTGCAGGATAAGGGATCCCAAGAAGAGAGTCATTTTAGTAAAGTACTATCCTGAACAAACTGTATTTTATAATGAAAATAAAAGGAAAGAAACCTAAGGACTCTACACCTATATCTGGCTTACAGTGTTTGAGCTTTGGGAGGGCCTGTATAATGGAGGCAGAATTCAAATATGAATTTATGCCAATCAAATGTCAAATTTTCACTATAGCTTTCCTAAAAAAGTGTTTTCCCCCAATATCTATTAATCACAAAGAAACAAGCTGTGAAGATACAGTTCAGAAAATAAAAACATAGAAACTAATGACATTATTATGACCAAGATGTTTGGTAAACAGTGAATTATGAATTTGGGATTATGGGGAAAAGGCTTTTAAACAACCCTCCGGACTTTGAAGAATCTCTTCAGGTAGTAGATTTGTCCCAGTGTCATGGCAACTAGAACAAGAGCTTCAAAGAAGGACCAAAGGACCACTCTGCTGTTTGTGTTGTCATTGATTGCTCTGTGTATTCTCTCTTGAACTTCCATGTATTCCTGTTCATGCTTCACAGCTGTCATCACCACTGTGAGCTCATTAATCATTTCTTCTAGCTTGTTCTGGTGAGCTTCTGTTTCCATGTCTTGTCCTTTGGGGACTTCCCCAATATCAATGGTGAACATCACTATCTTTGGAGTCATGGTATACATCCTATTGCTAAAACAAAACTTATATGTTCCATCCATGTGAGCAGCAAATGCGTATTTCCCACTGGACTCCCGGTCCCCTTTATAAATTCCTTTATTATCAGGTCCTGTAATCTCCATGTTGATGTCCAGGAAGCCGTCCTCGGCCACCTCAAAGATGAGGCCCATCTTGGTGCCCAAGGTGACCCACTCGAAGAAGCACTCCTCTGCATGTGCGTCAATGCTGATGAAGTAGCCCGAGGCCGTGGCCAGGAGGGTGGCCAGGAGCACCAGCAGCTCAGCAAGCGTCACCATGGTGGGGCTGGGGCCGAAGCCAGGACTGGGACTGCAGCCTCCAGAGCCGCCGTTGTCACTGCCGCCACCGCTGCCTTCTCTCTCTGCTTTTTAATATGCTGTCTAGGTTGGTCATAACTTTTCTGCCAAGCAGTAAGCGTCTTTTAATTTCGTGGCTGCAATCACCATCTGCAGTGATTTTGGAGCCCCCAAAAATAAAGTCAGCCACTGTTTCCACTGTTTCCCCATCTATTTGCCATGAAGTGATGAGACTGGATGCCATGATCTCAGTTTTCTGAATGTTGAGCTGTAAGCCAACTTTTTCACTCTCCTCTTTCACTTTCATCACAAGCTCTTTAGTTCTTCTTCACTTTCTGTCATAAGGGTGGTGTCATCTGCTTATCTGTGGTTATTGGTATTTCTCCCAGCAATCTGGATTCCAGCTTGTGCTTCATCCAGCCCAGTGTTTCTCATGATGTACTCTGCATATAAGTTAAATAAGCAGGGTGACAATATACAGCCTTGACATACTCCTTTTCCTGTTTGGAACCAGTCTGTTATTCCATGTCCAGTTCTAACTGTTGCTTCCTGACCTGCATACAGGTTTCTCAAGAGGCAGGTCAGGTGGTCTGGTATTGCCATCTCTTTCAGAATTTTCCACAGTTTACTGTGATCCACACAGTCAAAGGCTTTGGCATAGTCAAATCCCTTATGATTATACAGTGGAAGTGGGAAATAGATTTAAGGGACTAGATCTGATAGACAGTGCCTGAAGAACAATGGGCAGAGCTTCATGACATTGTACAGGAGACAGGGTTCAAGACCATCCAGAAGAAAAAACAATGCAGAGAAGCAAAATGCCTGTCTGAGGAGGCCTTACAAATAGCTGTGAAAAGAAGAGAAATGAAAAACAAAGGAGAAAAGGAAAGATATACCCATTTGAATGCAGAGTTCCAAAGAATAGTAAGGAGAGATAAGAAAGCCTTCCTCAGTGATCAGTGCAAAGAAATAGAGGAAAACAATAGAATGGGAAAGACTAGAGATCTCTTCAAGAAAATTAGAGATACTAAGGGAACATTTCATGCAAAGATGGGCTCAATAAAGGACAGAAATGGTATGGACCTAACAGAAGCAGAAGATATTAAGAAGAGGTGGCAAGAATACACAGAAGAACTGTACAAAAAGATCTTCACGACCCAGATGATCACGATGGTGTGATCTCTCACCTAGAACCAGGCATCTTGGAATGTGAAGTCAAGTGGACCTTAGGAAGCATCACTATGAACAAAGCTAGTAGAAGTGATGGAATTCTGGTTGAGCTATTTCAAGTCCTAAAAGAGGACACTGTGAAAGTGCTGCAGTCAATATGCCAGCAAATCTGGAAAACTCAGCAGTGGCCACAGGACTGGAAAAGGTCAGTTTTCATTCCAATCCCAAAGAAAGGCAATGCCAAAGAATGCTCAAACTACCGCACAATTGCACTCATCTCACACACTGGTAAAGTAACGCTCAAAATTCTCCAAGCCAGGCTTCAGCAGTATGTGAACCATGTTCAAGCTGGATTTACAAAAGGCAGAGGAACCAGAGATCAAATTGCCAATATCCGTTGGACCATCGAAAAAGCAAGAGAATTCCAGAAAAACATCTATTTCTGCTTTATTGACTATGCCTAAGCCTTTGACTGTGTGGATCACAACAAACTGTGGAAAATTCTGAAAGAGATGGGAATACCAAACAATCTGACCTGCCTCTTGAGAAATCTGTATGCAGGTCAAAAAGCAACAGTTAGAACCGGACATGGAAGAACAGACTGCTCCCAATAGGAAAAGGAGTACGTCAAGGCTGTATATTGTCACCCTGCTTATTTAACTTCTATGCAGAGTACATCATGAGAAACGCTGGGCTGGAAGAAACACAAGCTGGAATCCAGATTGCTGGGATAAATACCAATAACCACAGATATGCAGATGACACCACCCTTATGGCAGAAAGTGAAGAGGAACTCAAAAGCCTCTTGATGAAAGTGAAAGTGGAGAGTGAAAAAGTTGGCTTAAAGCTCAACACTCAGAAAACTAAGATCATGGCATCCTGTCCCATCACTTCATGGCAAATAGATGGGGAAACAGTGGAAACAGTGGCTGACTTTATTTTTGGGGGCTCCAAAATCACTGCAGATGGTGATTGCAGCCACAAAATTAAAAGACGCTTACTGCTTGGCAGGAAAGTTATGACCAACCTAGACAGCATATTACTTTGTTAACAAAAGTCCATGTAGTCAAGGCTATGGTTTTTCCAGTGGTCATGTATGGATGTGAGAGTTGGACTATAAAGAAAGCTGAGTGCAGAAGAATTGATGCTTTTGAACTGTGGTGTTGCAGAAGACTTTTGAGAGTCCCCTGGACTGCAAGGAGATCCAACCAGTCCATCGTAAAGGAGATCAGCCCTGGGTGTTCATTGGAAGGACTGATATTGGAGCTGAAACTCCAATACTTTGGCCACCTGATGCAAAGAACTGACTCATTTGAAACGACCCTGATGCTGGGAAAGATTGAGGGTGGGAGCAGAAGGATACGACAGAGGATGAGATGGTTGGATGGCATCACTGACTCAATGGACATGAATTTGGGCAAACTCTGGGAGCTGGCGATGGATAGGGCAGCTTGGAGTGCTGCAGTCCCTGGGGTCGCAAAGAATTGGACACGACTGAGTGACTGAACTCAACTGATGTGGTAAAAGAGTAATCATTTTATGGAAGGGGCATCCCAGGAGCACAGACGGCAGAACTTAACCAGCATGGGAGTCAGGAGGATCTTAGATGATTAAAAAGCAGGCACTAACCTGGTGAAGGAGAGTTTAAAAAGGGACAGACTGCATCTCAGGGCATTGGGAAGGAGAAGCAGTAGCAAAGGCATGAAGATGGGAAACAGCATTGTGTGTGAGATCCACAAAGGTAGGGATTGTTGGAATAGTACTGTTGAGGAAATGGAATTGCTGTGACAGGCAAGGGCTGCGGCAAGGCTATCCTTGTGACTGTGTTTTCCTGTTGAGCTACACGGTCCTGTTTCCCTCAACATGCTGTCAGTCCTCAGAGCCATGAGAGCCTCCCATGGCCTGATATCCTCACCTTTGATTTGGGCTCCTCTAAGACAGGTACTTGTCATACACGAATCCTCAGTCTCTAAAACCAGGTTTATAGAGGAGAGTGAATAAGTGATGCTGAATAAACAAACTGGCACAAGTTCGATGATAAGCTCCTCTTGACTTGGCTAACTTAACTGCAAATTATATACATATATATAAAAAAGTCCTGGTCTTAGATACAGGACACACAGGGTCTCATCCATTCTACTTCTGATACTTTTGGCTATATCACCTCATAGCTCAGTTGGTAAAGAATCTGCCTGCAATTCAGGAGACCCCGGTTGGATTCCTGGCTCGGGAAAATCTGCTGGAGAAGGGATAGGCTACCCACTCCAGTATTCTTGGGCTTCCCTGATAGCTCAGTTGGTAAAGAATCTGCCTGCAATGCGGGAGACCTGGGTTTGATCCCTGGGTTGGGAAGATCCCCTGGAGAAGGGAAAAGCTACCCACTCCAGTATTCTGGCCTGGAGAATTCCATGGGGTCACAGAGTCGGACACGACTGAGCAACTTTCACTTCACCATAAAAAAGAGATATAAGGATAGATTTAACTCTAAAGTCTTCCTTCTCAAAAAGTGTCTCTTCTCTAAGTTGCAGGTAGCTTCCATTTTAAAATTGTCTGTAGTAGAAAAGGCTATTATAAAACTCAGCCCCACCTAACCCCTTTCTTCTGAAGCCCCACACTCAAGGCTATCTGCTGACAAGGCAGTTTGGAATCTTGGTCTGATCTGAAAGGCCCCTGGCTTTCCTCATGGTCACAGAATGGTTGGTAATTACAGAGTGAGACTGGCCTAATGCCTTCAGTTATCCACAGATGATGTCCAAACACCTCAGCATGTTGCGGAAGGCTATTCATACTCAGGTCCTGGCCAGATACACCATAATACCCCTCTTCTCACTACTCAATGACCTCACTGCCCCCAAACCCATGTTGTTTCTCTCCTCTTGGCCTGTGTTCAGTTCAGTTCAGTCGCTCAGTCATGTCTGACTCTTTGCAACCCCATGGACTGTGGCACACCAGGCCTCCCTGTCCATTACCAGCTCCCAGAGTCTGCTCAAACTCATGGCCATCAAGTCGGTGATGCCATCCAACCATCTCATCCTCTGTCATCCCCTTCTCCTCCCGCCTTCAATCTTTCTCAGCATCAGGGTCTTTTTCAATGAGTCAGTTCTTTGCATCAGGTGGCCAAAGTATTGGAGTTTCAGCCTCAGCATCAGTCCTTTCAATGAATATTCAGGACTGATCTCCTTTAGGATTGACTGGTTTGATCTCCTTACAGTCCAAGGGACTCTCAAGAGTCTTCTCCAACACCACAGTTCAAAAGCATCAATTCTTCGGCGCTCAGTTTTCTTTATGGCCCAACTCTCATATCTATATGTGACTACTGGAAAAACCATAGCTTTTACTAGACAGACTTTTGTTGGCAAAGTAATGTCTCTGCTTTTTAATATGCTGTCTTTTCTCTTCCTCACCCCATTCATCCATCTAGTGAATTCCTACTTGACCTTTAACACCCAGTGGAAAGGACCCCTCTGGGAAGTTGTTTAGTCACCACCCGTGTCTCCAGGCCTAACTTTCACTCTCTCCCTCCTCAGTACCTTGTACAGTCCCTGTCATTGCATTATCACAGTGCTCACTCCTTCATGTGCTGGTTCCCCTACTAGACTGACCTCCTTGAGGGCAAGGACCTAGGACACATCTCAGAAGCACAACCATGCATGCTGAATGGAGGCTGAACAGCCCTAAATCCAATATACTGAATTGACTGCACGTCAAAGAAGAACTGACCATTAGCCCCGGTCCTGCCCATATTCCCCCTCCCCCAACACACACACTACTGCATTTGGAGATGCAGAGCTCAGGGCTGCTTTAGAATGACAGATGATGTTTGCCATTGGCTCATTATCCTGTGTTTCAGCATCAGCGCTGCATAATGTGGCTTGTAGGGATTATGTGTAAATAATTATTTGGTGTAGCACTTAACAGTAACTGCATGGCTAGGGCAGCATTTCCTCAACTGTTATGAGGAATCCTCCCTCTAATCCTCTTTTGTAAATGTAAATAGGAAACTGTATTAAAAAGTAATCCAGTCAAAAAAGTTTGAGAAAGTCTGAAGACTTTATTAGCATATTAAAGGCTCAGATGTCTAGTGCTAAAGAACAAGGCTTAATTTTGTTTCACTCAGGGCTTCCAAAGCACAATGTTGAGGCATGGACACTGAATGAGAAGTCAGAAGACTTGAGTTCTCATTTCCTCTCTGCCAGTAATGCAAATGCATGATCTTGAATCAGACACTTCCACTTTTGGAGCCTCAAATTCTTAATTTGTTTATTGAATGATTGAAAAAAAAAAAACCCTAAAATGACATGCTGGATTAGATAATTTCTAGGAGCCAGCCCTTCTAATCCCTATTTTCTGTCCTGCTTAGAAGGGATGAACAACTCTGCTGGGCCTTTGCTGGGCTAAAAGGCTTACACAGTGGGTACTTAGCTACACGGTCTCAGCCCAGCTCTGCCTCGCCCCCGGAACAGCTGGGCAGGAGCTAGCATGTTCTCCTAACGCAGCTGTTTCCTGTGGAAGGTTAGATCTGACTGGATATTATCTGGCAGTTCTGAGCTGGTTGTGCAACTCCAGGACAATCTTTCTATTTTTATTTGTTCCAGGACAATCTTTAACATTGTGAGAATCAGCCATCCACTTTTCTTCTCTTCCTTGAAAGGAAATCCCCATTGCAGGAATCATTGCCCCGAATATCCAAAAGACAGTAAGTCTGACAGTAAAGGGAAACTCTGGGTTAAGGAAGAGCTGGTGGGTAGGAGAGATTTGTTGATAGCAATCACCAAATCAGGACCCTTAAAACACCAAGTACCTGCCAGGAGACCAGGCCCCCCAAGAATGTAGTAAAGAGAGTAAGGACCAAAGTTCCCCTGGTTTTTAAAGAAAACAGCCAGACTGGTTCTCTTTAAAGTGCATTTGTGGAAGGGAAAGTATAGCTGGCTCAAGTCAGGTTTTGTAACCATGGAGTTCATGTGGACAGGGGTCAGCGCATTGGTATTTACTGCTGATGGGGGCCCTGTTAGCATGATACCATGTTCAAAACAGAAAGCCCACACTTGCTGCTTTGAAGGGTAGCCTCCAAATGGTGACTGTTTAAGACTCATATTACATATAAGCAGAGTGGTTGTTCCCTCTGGATATCATCTCAACAAAGTCAGAAATGCCATTACTCAGAATAATCTGTAGCCAGGATTTTCTTCTTTTGTAAGGTACCACCACTCCAGGATCCTCCCTAGTTTCCTTTCCTCTGTCCTAAAAAATTAAAGGGCATTCATTCCTAGAGTCAAATGACTAAACTAAAACAATTGGGACTTCCCTGGTGGAAGTCCAGTGGCTTCCAGTGGCTAAGAGTCTGAGCTCCCAATGTAGGGGGCCAGGGTTCAATCTCTGGTCAGGGAACTGCATCCCACATGCCAAAACTAAGAGACTGCATACCACAATTAAAGAGCCTGCATGCCTCAAGGAAGATGGAAGATTCTCCCCATGCAACTAAGACCCAGCACAATCAAATAAGTAAATATTTTTTTAAAAAAAGCAAAAACAAGTTAGTGTTCTTTCCTTTATTCAGGGGAAAGCAATCCATGGGCTGGGGAATCCACAGGGCCTCACCAGCAGTGGAGGGCTCTTCCCAGGGATTTTTGACAAGAGCAAATTTTGTGTTAGAAGCAGCAATGTGGAAACAAGGCATGATTGGCTAGTAGGCTCTATTTTCTAGGGTTGGATAAACCAACTAAATCTGAGCTGGAGGACTGAAATTGGTATTAGGTTTCCTTGGCAGTGAGGCCTTTCCTGTAAGTGCTGCTGACTTAAGCTTAGATTTGAGGGCTGGGCCACTGGGCAGCCTGCATTTTGTGGGTCCTGATAGAGGAATTCACTGTATTGCTGTGTTTCAGGTCTGGCACTGGCATCATGGTATGACATGGAGCCTGAAAGAGTGTATATAGTATACCTCTTATACGGATTGGATCCAAAAGTTAATGTCTAAAGCAAAAATCAAGTATTATCAGAAATAACCTCTGAAGGACTTCCCTGGTGGTCCAGTGGTTGGCAATCAATCTGCCAATGCAGGGGACATGGGTTTGATTCCTGGTCTGGGAAGATTCACCTGCCTCAGGGCAACTAAGCCCATGCACCACAACTACCGAGCCCATGCACCCTAGTGTCTGTGCTCTGCAACAGAAGAAGCCCAAGCATCACGACTGCAGACAGTAGCCCCTGCTCACCGCAACTAGAGAAAGCCCACACACAGCAACCAAGACTCTGTGCAGTCAAAAATAAACAAAAATTTTTTAAAAAAGAAATACCCTTGAAAATATTTAAAATCGTCCTCAAGGGTGGTGAAATGGTCACACCAAAAGAAGCACCAGGACAGCGGAGGGATCTGGGTTTAACTGAAGGATTCTGACATTCATCTCACACTTTTCCAGGCCATTGACTCAGTATGTGGAATGGCACTAGTTAAATTACCATTTCAGAGTCTTGTTTGTTTTGTTCTGTTTTGGCTGAAATTAAATTTGCGTAAGCTAAATATATGTATGACACTCATTTGAAATACATAGAAAAATATCTCCATTCATCCTGCTAACTCAGGTTACACCCCAGGAGAAAACTTGGATTGGGGATGAAACAGGAGGCAATGAGGCAGGACATGACCTTTGAAAGAATGGCATAGCCCAAGGACACAACATAAACTGATTAGAACCAAATGAGTCCAAGGTGACAGACAGGTCTACTTCCACTAGACCTTGAGACTCAGTATACACTCACTGTAACACATCAGCAAGCTAAGTGATACCCATAGGTGCCATGACAGTTCCAACGCCAACCAGCAGAGATCAAAAAATGGGCCATGGCCCAATTTCTGGAACTCTCCACCCTTTCCCCAAAATAGTTGGAATAATCTTCCCACTCATTAACCTGTGAAACTACCCAGACCATAAAAGCTAACCACACCACATTTTAAGGTTGCACTCACCCCCTGCAATGACCCATGCTCCTATCTGTGGGGTGTGTTTCTCTCTAAATAAATCCACGTCTTACCTATCACTTTGTTTCTCAATGAATTCTTTCTGTGATGAGAAAGCAAGAAGCTGAGGTTCATTAGGTTCTGAAATTAGGTGTGTGATCTCAGTTGAAAGGAAGACTGTGGGTTTTGGCTGGCTTTGAGTCCTGGTCTCATGGGTTCAAGACCCAGTACGGGTTTCCTGTGAAACCTGTATGCAGGTCAAGAAGCAACTGTTAGAACTGGACATGGAACAGTGGACTGGCTGAAAGTTGGGAAAAGAGTACATCAAGGCTGTATATTGTCACCCTGCTTATTTAACTTATATGCAGAGTACATCACACAAAACGCCGAGCTGGATGAAGCACAAACTGGAATCAAGATTGCCAGGAGAAATATTAATAACCTCAGATATGCAGATGATACCACCCTTATGGCAGAAAGCAAAGAACTAAAGAGCCTCTTGATGAAGGTGAAAGAGGAGAGTGAAAAAGTTGGCTTAAAACTCAACATTCAGTAAACTAAGATCATGGCATCTGGTCCCATCACTTCGTGGCAAATGGATGAGGAAACAATAGAAATAGTGACACACTTCATTTTCTGAGCTCCAAAATCACTGCAGATGGTGGCTGCAGCCATGAAATTAAAAGACACTTGCTCCTTGGAAGAAAATCTATGACCAACCTAGACAGTATATTAAAAAGCAGAGACTTTGCTAACAAAGGTCTGTCTAGTAAAAGCTATAGTTTTTCCAGTAGTTATGTATGGATGTGAGAGTTGGACCATAAATAAGGCTGAGCACTGAAGAATTGATGCTAGTAAACTGTGGTGTTGGAGAAGACTCTTGAGAGTCCCTTGGACTGCAAGGAGATCCAACCAGTCCATCCTAAAGGAAATCAACCCTGAATATTCATTGGAAGGACTGATGCCAAAGCTGAAGCTCCAATACTTTGGCCACCTGATGCAAAGAGTCGACTCATTAGAAAAGACCCTGATGCTGGGCAAGATTGAGGTAGGAGGAGAAGGGGATGACAGAGGACCAGATGGTTGGATGGTACTACCAACACAATGGACATGAGTTTGAGCAAGCTCCAGGAGATGGTGATAGACAGGGAAGCCTGATGTGCTACAGTCCATGGGGTCACAAAGAGTCGGATGCAACTAAGCGGCTGAACAACAACAACAATGGCATATGGGTTCAAATCAAGTCTGAGGTGAGTGGTTTCAGGAATGCTAAACAAAAAGTAGGTCAAAGAGGATCTCAGCCTTCTCTGTAATTTTTTAAAATTTTTATTTAACACAGAAAACATATTCACACTTTTCTTGTGTAACGTGTAATGACCCTGACTACATGTAGTTCACTATCAGAGGGAGACAGGCATGAAAATAAACAATAAGACAGCAACATAAGTGCTATAATAGCATTTATGGGAGGCCACAGTATGGGGGGAGTGCAATTGATTTCTCTATGTTAATCATGTCCCTATTCTTTTGTGCTGTGTTCAGGAAATACGGTTGAAGCCTTGATTATCTTGCTTCAGTTCAGTTCAGTTCACTTCAGTCTCTCAGTTGTGTCCGACTCTTTGCAACCCCATGAACTGCAGCACACCAGGCCTCCCTGTCCATCACCAACTCCCGGACTTTACCCAAACTCATATCCATTGAGTTGGTGATGCCATTCAACCATCTCATCCTCTGTTGTCTCCTTCTCCTCCCACCTTCAATCTTTCCCAGCATCAGGGTCGTTTCAAATGAGTCAGTTCTTCGCATCAGGTGGCCAAAGTATTAGAGTTTCAGCTTCAATATCAGTCCTTCCAATGAACACTCAGGACTGATCTCCTTTAGGAAGGACTGGTTGGATCTCGTTGCAGTTCAAGGGACTCACAAAAGTCTTCTCCAACACCACAGTTCAAAAGCATCAATTCTTTTGCACTCAGCTTTCTTTATAGTCCAACTCTCACATCCATACATGACTACTGGAAAAACCATAGCCTTGACTACACAGACCTTTGTTGGAAAAGTAATGTCTCTGCTTTTTAATATGCTATCTAGGTTGGTCATAACTATCCTGCCAAGCAGTAAGCGTCTTTTAATTTTGTGGCTGCAATCACCATCTGCAGTGATTTTGGAGCCCCCAAAAATAAAGTCAGCCACTGTTTCCACTGTTTCCCCATCTATTTGCCATGAAGTGATGGGACAGGATGCCATGATCTTAGTTTTCTGAATGTTGAGCTGTAAGCCAACTTTTTCACTCTCCTCTTTCACTTTCATCACAAGGCTTTTTAGTTCTTCTTCACTTTTTGCCATAAGGGTGGTGTCATCTGCACATCTGTGGTTATTGGTATTTCTCCCAGCAATCTGGATTCCAGCTTGTGCTTCATCCAGCCCAGCGTTTCTCATGATGTACTCTGCATATAAGATAAATAAGTAGGGTGACAATATACAGCCTCATTGACATACTCCTTTTCCTATTTGGAACCAGTCTATTGTTCCATGTCTGGTTCTAACTGTTGCTTCTTGACCTGCATACAGATTTCTCAAGAGGCAGGTCAGATAGTTGGGTATTCCCATGTCTTTCAGAATTTTCCACAGTTTGTTGTGATCCATACAGTCAAAGGTTTTGGCATAGTCAATAAAGCAGAAATAGATGTTTTTCTGGAATTCTCTTGCTTTTTCGATGGTCCAACAGATGTTGGCAATTTGATCTCTGGTTCCTCTGCCTTTTGTAAATCCAGCCTGAACATCTGGAAGCTCTTGGTTCACATATTGTTGAAGCCTGGCTTGGAGAATTTTGAGCATTACTTTACTAGCTAGTGTGAGATGAGTGCAATTGTGTGGTAGTTTGAGCATTCTTTGGCATTGCCTTTCTTTGGGATTGGAATGAAAACTGACCTTTTCCAGTCCTGTGGCCACTGCTGAGTTTTCCAAATTTGCTGGCATATTGAGTGCAGCACTTCCACAGCATCATCTTTTAGGACTTGAAATAGCTCAACCAGAGTTCCATCACCTCCACTACCTTTGTTCATAGTGATGCTTCCTAAGGCCCACTTGACTTCACATTCCTGGATGCCTTGCTCTAGGTGAGTGATCACACCATTGTCATCATCTGGGTCGTGAAGATCTTTTTTGTACAGTTTTTCTGTGTATTCTTGCCACCTCTTCTTAATGTCTTCTGCTTCTGTTAGGTCCACACCATTTCTGTCCTGTATTGAGCCCATCTTTGCATGAAATATTCCCTTGGTATCTCTTTATTTTCTTGAAGAGATCTCTAGTCTTTCCTGTTCTATTGGTTTCCTCTATTTCTTTGACTGATCACTGAGGAAGGCTTTCTTATCTCTCCTTGTTATTCTTTGGAACTCTGCATTCAAATGGGTATATCTTTCCTTTTCTCCTTTGTTTTTCATTTCTCTTTTTTTCACAGCTATTTGTAAGGCCTCCTCAGACAGCAATTTTGCTTTTTTGCATTTTTTTTCTTGGGAATGGTCTTGATTCCTGTCTCCTGTACAATGTCGTGAACCTCCATCCATAGTTCGTTAGTTCATGAACTAGTTCACCAGATAGTTCATCACTCTATCTAGCAGATCTAGTCCCTTAAATCTATTTCTCACTTCCACTGTATAATCATAAGGGATTTGATTTAGGTCATACCTGATTGGTCTAGTGGTTTTCCCCACTTTCTTCAATTTAAGTTTGAATTTAGCAATAAGGAGTTCATGATCTGAGCCACAGTCAGCTCCCAGTCTTATTTTTGCTGACTGTATAGAGCTTCTCCACCTTTGGCTACAAAGAATATAATCAATCTGATTTCGGTGTTGACCATCTGGTGATGTCCATGTGTAGAGTCTTCTCTTGTGTTGTTGGAAGAGGGTGTTTGCTATGATCAGTATGTTCTCTTGGCAAAACTCTATTAGCCTTTGCCCTGCTTCATTCTGTACTCTAAGGCCAAATTTGCCCATTACTCCAGGTGTTTCTTGACTTCCTACTTTTTCATTCCAGTCCCCTATAATGAAAAGGACATCTTTTTTGGGTGTTAGTTCTAAAAGGTCTTGTAGGTCTTCATAGAACCGTTCAACTTCAGCTTCTTCAGCATTACTGATTGGGGCATAGACTTGGATTACTGTGATATTGAATGGTTTGCCTTGGAAACGAACGGAGATCATTCTGTCGTTTTTGAGATTGCATCCAAGTACTGCATTTTGGACTGTTTTGTCGACCATGATGGCTACTCCATTTCTTCTAAGGGATTCCTGCCCACAGTAGTAGATATAATGGTCATCTCAGTTAAATTCACCCATTCCAGTCCATTTTAGTTCGCTGATTCCGAGAATGTCGATGTTTACTCTTGCCATCTCCTTACATTTGACCACTTCCAATTTGCCTTGATTCATGGACCTAACATTCCAGGTTCCTATGCAATATTGCTCTCAACAGCATCGGAACTTGCTTCTATCACTAGTCACATCCACAGCTGGGCATTGTTTTTGCTTTGGCTCCATCCCTTCATTCTTTCTGGAGTTATTTCTCCACTGATCTCCAGTAGCATATTGGGCACCTACCAACCTGGGGAGTTCCTCTTTCAGTATCCTATCATTTTGTCTTTTCATACTGTTCATGGGGTTCTCAAGACAAGAATACTGAAGTAGTTTGCAATTCCTTTCTCCAGTGGACCACATTCTGTCAGACCTCTCCACCGTGACCCGCCCATCTTGGGTGGCCCCACAGGGCATGGGTTAGTTTCATTCAGTTAGACAAGGCTGTGGTCCATGTGATTAGATTGACTAGTATGGATGTGAGAGTTGGACTGTGAAGAAAGCTGAGCTCCGAAGAATTGATGCTTTTGAACTGTGGTGTTGGAGAAGACTCTTGAGAGTCCCTTGGACTGCAAGGAGATCCAACCAGTCCATCCTAAAGGAGATCAGCCCTGGGTGTTCTTCAGAAGGACTGATGCTAAAGCTGAAACTCCAGTACTTTGACCACCTCATGCGAAGAGTTGACTCACTGGAAAAGACTCTGATGCTGGGAGGGATTGGGGGCAGGAGGAGAAGGGGACGACAGAGGATGAGATGGCTGGATGGCATCACTGACTCGATGGACGTGAGTCTGAGTGAACTCCAGGAGCTGGTGGTGGACAGGGAGGCCTGGTGTGCTGTGATTCATGGGGTCGCAAAGAGTTGGACACGACTGAGCAACTGAAGTGACTGACAGGAGGGACTGGCTGCAAAACACCTGGTAGCACTGCCTGATTTGGTGAGTTGCCTCGTGGGAACAATAAAATCCAAAAGGCATTTGGAACATTAATGTCTGCATCCATGGAGGGGATCTTTGCTTGAAGTGCCTCTTTTAAGACTAACTTGGGCCTGTAAGAATAGAGAAAGAAATAGAGAAAGAAAGAAAAAAGGAAATAAGGAAGGAAGGGAAAGAAGGAATCTTTGAGTGCATAATTTTTATTGCTTTTCTTTTCCACACTAAAAGAAATTGAGATGAGTTGCCAGAGCTGGGGACATCCTGAAATTTTCTTCTCTTTGGATACATATCAAGAAGGTATATGATGCTTTTGTCAGTGTCTGATGTTGGCATGATTGCATCGTGTGCTTTTCCAAAGACCTTCTCCTGGATGAAGGCATTTGATGATGTAAGACATTGACGATTAAAGTTTTTAGGCCTCTGGCTCAGCAATAAAATGAGATGAGGATGTATGGCAGCATTTATATTACATGGTTTTCCTCTAGGAATTCTAGAGCTTGCTGTCCCCAAAGATATTTATGTTTAAATTAGCTGAAACCCTTTGTTGCCATAACAGAATTCATTTAAAGTTGGCTGAAGGGAAAACTGATAATTTTATGTATATGCATATTACAGATGATTAAAGGAGACAGTTTAGGTGATACAAACAAATGTCATTTAATGCTTCACGAGGCAGCCAGTCTCCATTGACAAGGGTCCAGAGAACTGCAAAATGGGGCTGAAGGCAGATAGCTTTCACAGGGTAGAGAATATAGAACAGAGAAAAGAAAAATGAAGATATCTGGTTAACTGGGGCCACATGGCCAACCTTATTTGTGGTGAGAGGAAGAAGAACATAAGTATAGTGCTCAGAGCTGGGTTGTGCATTTGGGGGTGGTTGACTGGATATGCTACATTTCTGGTCAAATGGAGCATTTACAGGGGCATGAAAGTTATCTAAATTTTCATTTGCTGACATGAGACCCTGAGCAGGAGTGGCCTAGAAATTTATTTCAACATGTATTTGTATATTTTATATACATGTTTTTATATGTGTGCATATTTATGTTTAGGTATATATTCTATGTATGTACACCATGTATAATGTATAAGGATATGAGACTTCCCTGGCAGTCCAGTGGTTAAGACTTCACCTTCCAATACAGGGTGTGCAGGTTCAATCTCTGGTTGGGGAGCCAAGATCCCACATGCCTTGTGGCCAAAAAACCAAAATATAAAACAGAAATAATACTGTAGCAAATTCAATAAAGACTTTAAAAATGGTCCATATAAAGAAATCTTAACTGCATAAGGATATGCATAGTGCTTTTTCATGGAATCTGAAGACAGAAATACAGTAAAGCTGTAGGAAGGGGCTAGAAAATGGGACTGCAGAGCCATTGAGATGTCTCCTTGCATGTCCTTTGAGCTCTTCTCTCCTCGCCTCCCCCTCCCCCTCCCCTAAGCTTATATAGCTGTTATTACTCTCCTGATTGACTGATTGATGGATATAGTTCCCATCAGTTCTGAGTCAGGGCTGATTAGGTCACAAATCCCAGTTCCTGGCTTGGGTAAGGTGTCCATCCTGGCCAGTGAGCTATTACAGGCAGAGGAAATGAGATACCCAAAGCAGATCTGGCTGCTGGCGCCTGTTCTTTGTGAGAAGGGAGACATACATTATAATTTATGACCAAGGACTGGAAATCAATCTAGACTGGGTTATCAATGCTGCATCAAGAAGGCAAACATGACCAAATGTGAACAACTATAACCAAAATCACCTTAATCATGACTGAGAAAGATAAACAAAACAAGGGCCTTTCTTGGGAGTGGGTTTAGATGGAGAAATGGAAGCAGGACTTGATGGCAGTAAAAAAAAAAAAAGAAGGGATGAAGTGAATCCTTGTGTTTGATACATGGAAGCTGAGCAGCAGGACAGTGTGACTAACAGAAAGGAGAAGGGAGAGAGAAGGGCAACCAGGGCCACTGCCTTGCTCCCTAGAAGAGAATCTCCCCTAATTACTCCCATGGAAGCATTTTGTAATCCCTTCCTCTTCCAACATTCTAATTTTAAATAAGGTCCATGTCTTTGATCTCTCACTTTCTTGCCTAATTAAAGGAAAGCATTTAAAAGAAAATAAATAGTGATGGCAAAAATAATAGCTTCCGTTTACTAAGAGCCTACTAAATGCCCACTGTTTAAATAATTTATCTCTACTTCTTACAACAATGTTGCAAGGCAGACATTGCTGTCCCCCATTCTACGGACATGGAAAATGAGTCTCGGTGATGAAGAAACTCTGTCCCAAGTCACATGGCTACTGGACTCTGACAGGAGTCTGACTCCGACTCAGCACTGACACTATACCTCAGTGCCCCGTATGGAGGAATGAGAACTGTGTCAGCTTCCCACTGCTGCCATAATAAATGATTATAAAGTGAGAGTCTAGAATGAGGCTAATCAACCATCTTACCGTTCTATAAGGCCGAAGTTCTAAAGTTATGGGGTTGGCCAGACTGCATTCCTTCCAGAGACTCTGGGGAGAATGTGCTTCCTTGCCTTTTCCAGCTTTTATAAGTCATCTGCATTTCTTGGCTCATGGCCCCTTCTGTCTTCAAAGCTATTTGTTGTCTTCAAATCTCTAACTCTGCTTCCCTCTTCTCTCACTCTAATTCTCCTGTCTCCGTCTTATAAGGACATACGATTACATTGGGCCCACCAGATAATCCAGAATAATCTGTCCACCTCAAAATCCTTAACTGAATCTCACCTGCCAAGTCCCTTTTCCCACGTAAGGTAACATTTCACAGGTCCCAGGATTAGGATGTGGACATCTTTGGGGACCATTATTTTGCCTCCCACATGAACCTCATCTGTGTCATTGACCACTATATCCCCAGTATCTAGCCAATGCTTGTCACCTATAAAGCGCTCAAGAAATATTTGTTAAGTTGATGAATGAAGAAAAGTAAACTAGATTAACTTCAAATTCTATCCTCTCCTTCTTTTGTTTTTAATTTTAGTTTTTGGTTCATCTATCTTATGATATAATATGACCAGAGGGACCTCTATGGCTGAGCAATCACAATCAACCCCAGTTCCTCCAATCAACCCCACATTTAAAAATGAACAGCCCTTGATACCAGAGTCTGTCTTCTAAGGTTGAGAGTAGTTCTAGTTTGTAAAGTGCAGACTGACTGCTGGTGACCTACAGTGGAGAGGGCTTCAAAACTCTGGGTTAAAAAAAACTACAAACAACCCAATTTAAAAATGGGCAAAGGACTTGACATTTCTCCAAAGAAGATAGTCAAATGATCAATAAACATGAAAAGATGCTCAACATCATTAGCCATCAAGAAATACAAAAATCAAAACTATAATGATATATCACTTTATACCCATTAGAAGATCTATAATAAAACATAAAAAATAAAATATTTCATTAAAGATGTGGAAAAATTGGAAATCTCATGCATTTCTGGGAATGTAAAATGGAACACCTGCTGTGGAAAACAATTTGGCAATTCCTTGAAAAGTTAAACATAGAATTACCATATGGCCCAGTAATTCCATTTCTAAGTATAAACCCAAAAGAATTTCAATCAAGGACTCAGTGTCAACATTCATAGCAGCACTATTCACAATAGTCAAAAGGTAGAGACAATCCAAATGTTCATTAACAAATGAGTGGATAAACAAAATCTGATATATACATACAATCAGATATTTTACCATAAAAATAAAGTTTGGACACATCACACAACACAGATGAACCTTGAAAACATTATGCTAAGTGAAATAAGCCAGACAAAAGAAAATATATTGGATGATTTCACTCCCATGAAATAACTAGAATAGGCAAATCCATAGAGACAGAGAGTAGATCAGAAGTTGCTAAGGCTGGGGAAGTAGGGAAGGGAAATTATTGTTTAATAGGCACTGAATTTCTTTTTGGGGAGATGAAAAATTTTGGAAACCTTGGCTATGGTTGAACAACATTGTGAACATACTTAATGCCACTGAACTGCACATGTAAAAATAGTTAAAATGACAAAACTGAGGTTATACATATTTTACCACAATTTTTAAATAGAAGTAAAAAGATAAATGAATAAACCATGAACATTTTCTACCAAGGAAAGAAGAGCTTTTAGTGAAATCACACAGCCACAGTGTAAAAAGCCTAAGTCCTCAGACTTAGAAAACAAACTTATGGTTACCAAAGGGGGAAAATGGAGGAGGGGTAAATTAGGTTAGAATTAACATACACACACTACTATATATAAAGTAGATAATCAACAAGGGCCTATTGAATATCACAGGGAACTCTACTCAATACTCTGATAACCTACATAGGAAAAGAGTCTGAGAAAGAATCCATCTATGTGTATGCATAGCTGAGTCACTTTGCTGTACACCTGAAACGAACATTGTATTGTAAATCAACTATAGTCTAATATAAAATAAAAATTAATTAAAAAAAGTGTCAATCCTATGAATCCCAAGATTCATAAAAGACAAAATGTTTAATTACAGGGGCTTGGGGCAGAAAACTACTCTGAGATCTTTGTAGCATAACATAGGGAACAGCGAAACTAGTTTTATCAACTCTTATCAGCCTTAGGGGAAGACCTGGGACAAATATATGGTGAAGTTGTTTCACAATCTACTGATTTTAGAGTTTAACAAAACAAACCAGGAAGGATAAGCACTGGCAGGTGCTATGTCTTACGTCTGCCTGAAATTTAAGACAGTGGGAACAGAGTGTACTCTGGACATATTAGAAAGTAAAAACTGAGGAATTTTGATGAGGATGTGGCAAAAAGAATCCCAAAGGTCTTTAAAGCAAACAACAGAACCAATTATATTCAGAAAATTTTAATATATAATCATAAAAAGGGCATCTCTGGTGGCTCAGTAGTAAAGAATCTGTATGCCAATACAGGAGATGCAGGGTTGAATCCTGGATTAGGAAGATTCCCTGGAGAAGGAAATGGCAATCTATCCCAGTATTCTTGCCTGGAGAATTCATACAAAGATGGGCAGAATAAAGGGTAGAATGGCAAGGACCTAACAGAAGCAGAAGAGATTAAGAGGTGGCAAGAATACACAGAAGAAGTATACAAAAAAGGTCTTAATGACCCAGATAACCACGATGGTGTGGTCACTCACCTAGAGCCAGACATCCTGGAGTGTGAAGTCAAGTAGACCTTAGGAAAACTCAGCAGTGGCCACAGGACTGGAAAAGGTCAGTTCTCATTCCAATTCCAAAGAAAGGCAATGCCAAAGAATGCTCAAACTACTGCACAATTGCACTCATCTCACACAGTAGCAAAGTAATACTCAAAATTCTCCAAGCCAGGCTTCAACAGTATGTGAACCAAGAACTTACAGATGTTCAGGCTGGATTTAGAAAAGGCAGAGGAACCAGAGATCAAATTGCCAAATCCATTGGACCATCGAAAAAGCAAGAGAGTTCCAGAAAGACATCTATTTCTGCCTTATTGACTATGCCAAAACCTTTGACTGTGTGGATCACAACAAACTGTGGAAAATTCTGAAAGAGATGGAAATACCAGACCACCTTACCTGCCTCCTGAAAAATCCATATGCAGGTCAAGAAGCAACAGTTAGAACTGGACATGGAACAACAGACTGGTTCAAAATTGGGAAATGAGTATGTCAAGGCTGTATGCTGTCACTCTGCTTATTTAACTTATATGCAGAGTACATCATGTGAAATGCCAGGCTGGATGAAGCACAAGCTGGAATCAAGATTGATGGCAGAAATATCAATAACCTCAGATACGCAGATGACACCACCCTTCTGGCAGAAAGAGAAGAACTAAAAAGCCTCTTGATGAAAGTGAAAGAGGAGAGCGAAAAAGTTGGCTTAAAACTCAACATTCATAAAACTAAGATCATGGCATCTGGTCCCATCACTTCATGGCAAATAGATGGGGAAACAATGGAAACAGTGAGAGACTTTATTTTCTTGGGCTCCAAAATCACTGCAGATGGTGGCTGCAGCCATGAAATTAAAAGACGCTTGCTCCTTGGAAGAAAAGCTATGACCAACCTGTATTAAAAAGCTATGACCAACCTGTATTAAAAAGCAGAGCCATTACTTTGCCAACAAAGGTCTGTCTGGTCAAAGCTATGGCTTTTCCAGTAGTCATGTATGGATGTGAGAATTGGACTATAAAGAAAGCTGAGCACCAAAGAATGATGGTTTTGAGCTGTGGTGTTGGAGGAGACTCTTTAGAGTCCCTTGGACTGCAAAGAGATCCAACCAGTCAATCCTAAAGGAAATATGTCCTGAATATTCATTGGATGGACTGATGCTGAAGCTGAAACACTGATACTTTGGCCACCTGATGGGAAGAACTGACTCATTGGAAAAGATCCTGATGCTAGGAAAGATTGAAAGCGGGAGGAGAAAGGGACGACAGAGGGTGAGATGGTTTGATGGCATCACCGACTTGAGGGACATGTGTTTAAGTAAGCTCTGGGAGTTGGTGATGGACAGGGAAGCCTGGTGTGCTGCAGTCCATGGGGTTACGAAGAGTTGAGCAACTGAACTGAACTTGCAATGCAGGGGACATGGGTTCAATCTTTGGTTGGGGAAGTAAGATTCTACACTCCACAGAACAAGTAAGCCTGCATGCCACAACTAGAGAGTCCATGCACTGCAATGCAAGATTCCACATGATGCAAGAAAGATCCCACGTGCTCTGGCGCCTGCAGGTCAGCCATCAAGTCTACTTTCTCTTGGGTCCAGTGCCCAAAAGCCCTGTATACTTTTGTTCTCAAGTTGCTCCATTTGTGGAGCATGGTCAACACATTCAGAGTATGGAGGATGGAGCAATATGTTTCTTTTCTGTTGCTGCGCAGTTTCCTTTTGGATGGGTAGGCAGGCACCTCTTCCTGTCCTCTGCCTTTTTTTTACCCTTCCCCCTATGCTAAACCCTCAGAAGCCTGTCCTGCTTCATCCTACCCACACCTTCTGTCTTCAGGCCAGTGGGATCCATCTGCAAACTATCTTTGCTGTGGTCCTCGTACTCTTAAAAGCAGAAGGATCATTTAAAAGAAAAGCCTCTGTCTTGCTGATATTGACTGCCTTGAAAATGAATGTGCTAGATAATTTATTATTAAAGGCAATATTATGAGTTGAGGAGTCTGGTTGACTCAGAGGGGGATTATAAACCCTTCATTGCCATGAGCAACCTTTAGCTTTCATGTCACTGGTGCTAGGAAGCCAGGTTTCAAACAGGCTCAAAATGGGTAGCATATGATTCCAGAGAGTCTTAAATCATTCAACAAAGTATGCACATACTTGAAACTTAGCAAGCTGCTTCCTTAAGATTCTCATAGCAGATGGTGACTATGTCTTTTTAGCTTAAATCCTCCTCCTCCCTGTTGACATGAGAATGGAAGAAGCAAGCAGATGAGACAAAGACAGAGAATCCCAGATGGCTGTACCACATCTCACTGGCAGAGACTCAAGTCCTTAATGTTTCCTTTTTTTAAGCAGAAATCCACTTCCTATGGATCAGGCCTGTACTTTGAAGCCTACAGAGAAAGAACTTTTTCTTCCCAGTGATAAACCTTAGGTTTTTGTTCTAAAAGAGGAAAATGCCTATTTCCTTGATATACATATATGTTCACTATGCCAGTTTCCAGGCTCTCATCATCCTGATCCTTCTAATTTACTCAAATTTGACAATGTACTTTCTTTTTTCCACAGTATGATTTTTCAAATGAGATATAATGGACATATGACATGATATCAGTTTCAGATGATAAAGATTTGATATTTATATATACTGTGAAATGATCACAATAAGCCTAATTAACATCTGTCACCATACATAGTTAAGAAAACATTTTTTTTTCCTTGTGATGAGAACTTTGAAGATCTACTCTCTTGGTAACTCTCAAACATAATTTGCTAATATACTTTTTAAAATACGGCACTAGGAGTTGAAATATTTTTCTTGGGAAAGAGGAGTGATGTGTACATATGCTATCTGACAAGTAGAAAGAGAGAGAGATGGAGATGATTTTAAGAAAGTGAGCTCAAGGACCAGAAATATATTGAAGGTAGCACTGATGGTATTGTTGAAAAGCTGGGAAAAATTGTTCAAGTGAAGATAATTTGGCGTTGGCTGTGCTTTCTGGTGAGAAACAAGAAACACAAATTTAGAGGAAGAATCAGAGACTAGAACTGAAGGTATAGATTAAAGGGTCTGCAGCCTAGACATAGGTAGTAGTAGCTAATTCAGTGAGAAAGGGGGAGAACTCCTTCACTGAGAAAGGGGGAGATCATCCTTAGGATGATCAGGCTGTGCTAGATATTCTCCTGGTATTAGTATCATCTATCTTTACAGTTTGTAAGGTGGGAATTACTGCCTTCACCAGGCAAGTAAGGCTGACGAAGGTTATGTAACTCGCCCAAGGCCACTCAGTTACTAAGTGAAAGGTCTCGGACTCCAACTCAGGCAACTTCTCAGGGCGAAGTGTGATGAGTGCCTCAGGAACTTGTTCCCAAGCTAGTGGTGTCACAGGTCAGTCACTGAGTGCTCTTGCCTAAGGGTTTTGCAGGAAGTCTATAGACTGTGTGCAGATTTAGTGCTTATGAAATAACAAAGTCCACAGTTTGTTGGGAGGCTGCATAGCATAGAATTTAATGGTTAGCAACATAGGCTTTAGAGAGGCCTTATAGCTCTGCCTCATAGCTCTGCCCCTTGCTTACTGGATGTTCATGGGAATATGTCTCCAACCTTAATTTCTTCATCTATGAAATGATACCAATTTTATAGCATTGTTATGAGGACTAAAGGAGATCATGTTTGTAATGTATGTATTCATATATCTATGTAAGTAAAATGTATGTGAAGAGTTTATAGTTGAATCTAAAAAAAAAAAAAAACACAAATGAATATAACAAACAAAAACAGACTCACAGGTATAGACAATAAACCAGTGGTTACCAGTGGGGAGAGGAGTCGGGGAGGGGCAAAATGAACTAGGGAATTTAGAGGTACAAACTACTAGGTCTAAAATAAATAAGATATACAGATATATTGTACACACAGGGAATATAGTCAATATGTTATAATGATTTTACAAGGTGTATAATCCATAAAAATAATGAGTCACTGTTGTACAACTTTATTGTACAACTATACTTTAATAGAGTATATTAGAAGTGCTTAAATAGAAAGGATTCAACAAAATGTAGCTATTTCTTTTCTTTTTTTTGATCTTTTCTTGTCCTTTATGTCTTTTTATGATTTTTTTATATTTTATTTTTTACTGAAGTAACATTGGTTTATAATATTACATGTTAATGCATACAACATTGTATTTCTACTTCCGTATGCACTACATGCATATCAATCCCAAAGAAGGACAATGCCAAAGAATGTTAAAACTAACATACAATTGTGCTCACTTCACATGCTAGCGAGGTAATGCTCAAACTCCTTCAAGCTAGGCTTCAACAGTACATGAACCAAGAACTTCCAGATGTACAAGCTGGATTTAGAAAAGGCAGAGAAACCAGAGATCAAATTGCCAACATCTACTGGATCACAGAAAAAGCAAGAGAATTCCAGAAAAACAGCTACTTCTGCTTCATTGACTATGCAAAAGCCTTTGACTGTGTGAATCACAATAAATTGTGAAATATTCTTAAAGAGATGGGAATACCAGACCATCTTAACTGCCTTCTGAGAAACCTGACTGCAGGTCAAGAATCAACAGTTAGAACCTGACATAGAACAATGGATTAGTTCAAATTCAGGAAAGGAGTACATCAAGGCTATATATTGTCACCTTGTTCATTTAACTTATATGCAGAGTACATCATGCAAGATGTCAGGCTGGATGACTCACAAGCTGGAATTAAGATTGCTGGAAGAAATATCAACAACCTCAGGTATGCAGATGATGCCACCCTTATGGCAGAAAGCAAAGAGGAACTAAAGAGCCTCTTGATGAAGGTGAAAGAGGAGAGAGAAAAAGCTGGCTTGAAACTCAATATTCAAAAAATTAAGATCATGGCATCTGGTTCCATCACTTCATGGCAAATAGATGGGGGTGGGGGTGGAATTGGAAACAGTGACAGACTTCATTCTCTTGAGCTCCAAAAATCAGTACAGATGGTGACTGCAGCTGTGAAGTTAAAAGACCCTTGCTCCTTGGAAGAAAAGCAATGACCAACCTAGACAGTGTATTAAAAAGCAGAGACATCACTTTGTTGCCAAAGATCTGTCTAGTCAAAGCTATGGTTTTTCCAGTAGTCACGTATGGATATGAGAATTGGACCATCAAGAAGGCTGAGTGTTGTAGAATTGATGCTTTTGAACTGTGGTACTGGAGAAGATTTTTGAGAGTCCCTTGGACAGCAAGGAGATCCAACCAGTCAATCCTAAAGGAAATCAGTCAATAATCACTGGAAAGACTGATGCCCAAGCTGAAGCTCCAGTACTTTGGCCACCTGATCGGAAGGGCTGACTCATTAGAAAAGACCCTGATGCTGGGGATGATTGAAGGCAGGAGGAGAAGGAGGCAACAGAGGATGAGATGGTTGGATGGAATCACTGACTCAATGGACATGAGTCTGAGCAAACTCTGGGATATGGTGAACGAGAGGGAAGCCTGACGTGCTGCTGTTCTTGGGTTTGCAAAGAGTCACAAAAAGTTAAATGACTTAGTGACTGAACAACAAATGCACTACAGTATGCTCACCACCAAAATGGAGTTTCCTCCTGTCACTGTACAGTTGATCTCACATATCTATTTTGCCCTCCCCCTGGCCTCTTCCTCTTTAGTAACCACTATTCTGTTCTTTGCATTGTGTGTTTGTTTCTGTTCATGTTTTTTTTGGCTGTGGTGGGTCTTTGCTGTGCAAGGGCTTTCTCTAGCTGCGTCGAGCAGGGACTACTCTCTGTTGTGCTGCACAGGCTTCCCATTGCGGTGCCTTCTCTTATTGCAGAGCATAGGTTCTAGGCACACAGGCTTCAGTGGTTTCGGCTTATGGGCTCTAAAGCACAGTTTCGGCAGTTGTGGTGCATGCGCTTCGTTGCTCCATAGCATATGGGATCTTCCCAGACCAGGGATTAAACCAGCGTCCCTTGTGTTGCAAGCAGACTCTTAACCACTGGACCACCAGGGAAGCCCTGTTGATTTATTTTTTAAATATTCCAAATATGAGTGAAATCATATGATACTTGTCTTTCTCTGTCTGACTTATTTCACTTAGCCTAGTGTTCTCAAGCTCCATCCCTGTTGTCACAAATGGAAAGATTTCATCTTTCTTATTCCTAGGCAATATTCCATTTTATATGTATCTATATATCACCTCTTCTTTATCCATTCATCCATTCATGGACACTTAGGCTGTTTCCACATTTGGCTATTGTAAATAATGCTTCAGTGAACATAAGGCTGCATGCATTAGTGTTTTCATGTTCTTTGGATAATACATAGAAGTGCAATAGCTGGGTCATACGGTACTTCTATTCTTCATTTTTTGAGAATCCTCCACTCTGCTGTACATAGTGGCTGTGCCAGTTTACATTCCTACCAACAGTATTTGTCCCCAGTGTCCTCGGGATATTGATAAGGACTGCACTGAATCTGTAGATTGCCGTAGGTATTATGGACATTTAAACAATGTTAATTCTTTTAATCCATGAGCATGAAATATCTTTCTATTTATACGTAAGTTCCCTTTTCTCCACATACTCAACAATACTTTCCTTTTTGATAATAAGGATTCTAACAGGCATGAGGTGATATCTCATTGTGGTTTTGACTTGCATTTACTTAATGATTAGTGATGCTAAACACCTTTTCATCTGCTTGTTGTTCATCTGTATGTGTTCTTTGGGAAAATGTCTACTCAGCACCTCTGCCAACTCATTTGAAACAGGGAACACCTTTCTATTTGATTCTAACAATTCAACTTAATTAAAAATTAGAGGCCTTTCTTCTACTTTCCAGCAGGTGGCGATATAGCACAAACTTTTGGTTTCTCTTACCTGGCTGCCTCAGGTGGAAGACAGCACTTGCCGCTCTCCACTGCGCCCATCAGAGGCGGGGCTCCATGTGGTCCTTTATCACTGCCTGTGTCTCTGGGGTTGTTGGAGCCTTTGATGCTGCCAGTGTCACTACCCCACCTGAAGCACCAGGATGGTGGGTGATTCCTCTGCAAATGGAATCAGGCTCTGTTGCTGTCAGCCAAGGAGGAGGGGAGGGAAAGGAGCCAGGGTCAAGGCACCTCTGCTGTGTCTGGTGTTAGGTTCCTGGGCTCTGCTGCTGCCATTGGGAGGGTCGAGGGCTGGAGTCCTGGGTGCTTCCACAGCTGGAGGGCCAGGGCCCCAGGTCCCACTGTCACTGCTGTCCAGTTCCCTGTGGCCATGAGTGCCACTGTGCCTGAGAGACTGGAGTGGTATGCACTGCCTCTCCTGCAGCTACTGAAACCGAGTGGGCCCTGTGGGGCTCCCAGACATGGAGGCCTTGCTGTCTCCCATTTCTTGTAGGCAAGACTCTGCCTCCATGACCTTCCCTGAGTCCCAAAGGCAGATTCACAACAGTTGCTATGGGAGGAGCAGCCAAGAAAGATCTGAAGCAAGATGAAATGGACCAGAGATTAGATTAGGAGACCCACCTGAGAAGAGATTAAGGGAGTGAAAGCCCTGCACACCCTATCATGTAAACCTTTGAAAGGGGAGAGTTGTTATAAAACCCTCATCAAATCCTCCCAGGTGATGACATAATAATTTTTCGAGGCAGAGACCTGATGTGTCTCTCTTTGCCCGGCAAAGCAATAAAGCTATCCTTTTCTATTTCACCCCAAACTCTGTCTCTAGGATTTGATTCAGCACTGTACAGAGAGGCCAGGGTCTCAGTACCACCACTGGATTCTCTGGGGCTGTGGGCTGCCATAGCTAGAGGGCCAGGATTGCAGGCACTGTCTGCTGTTCCCCTAATTCCACTTCCTCTGTGTGTTCCAGTCTACCCGTAGATACACAGATGTGTGTAATCCTCTGTCATCCTGGTGTTTTGGACAGAGGCCCCTTGCTGTGTTGTGGATGTTTTACTGGTTGTAGATTGAAGGGGAAAGACAAAGATAGTATCTTACCCTACTATGTTGCTGACGTCATTCTCCCAAAGGACTGCTATGTAAAGGGCAGCTGTGTAAAATTTTCATCTGTCACTGGCATTTAATATCAAGCCTCTTTTAAGTTGAAGAATGGGTGTGGTGGAGTACAATGCATCACCCTGACTAAGTTGTTACTTATCCCAAAATTCCTTTCCCTGTGTGTTTCCAGTTAGCATGCTTCAGAGACATACCTGGGGGAGATTAAGGACAGAAGTAAAGCAACAATCATTTTGCAAACACATTGTTATTTATTTGCTGGGTCACCCTGCTGGTGTGAGGCATCAGACAGGACTCCAACTGTCCCATCTTCCTTTGACTCCTCCTGCAGCATCTCTGGCTTTTGGACCAGGTGTGTGTGTGTTTAGTTCGTGCTGGAGGGTCCTAGCTTCTCCAGAACATCTGTACCATCAAGGTCAGAGGCAACAAGGACTGACATGGTTTCACTGTTGGCCCCATCCTGTGCTTGCTCGCTTCCCAACTGCCTGCATACTGATTATATATATATCTCCTAGTTAGAGTTGCTAATTTTAGCAAATAAAAATACAGGTTGCTCAGTGAAATGTGAATTTCAGATAGAAGTGTCGACTAAAAAAGATGCACAACTTGAGTTGTTAGTTAAGTTTTATTTGGGGCAACATGAGGATTGCAGCCCGGGAGGCAGCATCTCAGATAGTTCTGAGAGACTGCTCCAAAGCAGCTTTGGTTAACAGGCAGGGGGGTGGGGTGGCGGTGGGTAGTTCAATACCATTAAGCAGCCCTCATTTTACAAAAGGTTTTTTTGTTAGTCATGAGGATCTGATGTCACCTTTAACGGATTTAGTGCTTCTCTAGATAAGAGGAGATACAAAGATTGACATCATAAAATCTATTCCTAAAAACATCCAACTATCTAAAGACCTGTCCCACCAGATTTCCTGGAGCACAGAGTGCCTCACTCTACCGTGAACTCAGTCAGGGGTATTTGAAGGTCAACAGGTATAGCAGCACAGGATTCAGTCTGCATAGAGGCAGATGGCAAATGCCTTGGTTGTTCAGTCATTAGCAATGCTCTTGGTAAGTGCCAATTTGTAGTTGACACGAGCAAATAATTTTTTAGTATATGATTATTTGAAATTAAATAATAATTAAATAAAGCAAAGGAGAAAAGGAAAGATATAAACATCTGAATGCAGAGTTCCAAAGAATAGCAAGAAGAGATGAGAAAGCCTTCTTCAGCGATCAATGCAAAGAAATAGAGGAAAACAACAGAATGGGAAAGACTAGAGATCTTGTCAAGAAAATTAGAGATATCAAGGGAATATTTCATGCAAAGATGGGCTCAATAAAGGACAGAAATAGTATGGACCTAACAGAAGCAGAGGATATTAAGAAGAGGTGGCAAGAATACACAGAAGAACTGTACAAAAAAGATCTTCATGACCCAGATAATCATGATGGTGTGATCACTCACCTAGAGCCAGACATCCTGGAATGTGAAGTCAAGAGGGCCTTAGGAAGCATCACTACGAACAAAGCTAGTGGAGGTGATAGAATTCCAGTTGAGCTATCTCAAATCCTGAAAGATGATGCTGTGAAAGTGCTGCACTCAATATGCCAGCAAATCTGGAAAACTCAGCAGTGGCTACAGGACTGGAAAAGGTCAGTTTTCATTCCAATTCCAAAGAAAGGCAATGCCAAAGAATGCTCAAACTACCGCACAATTGCACTCATCTCACATGCTAGTAAAGTAATGCTCAAAATTCTCCAAGCCAGGCTTCAGCAATATGTGAACTGTGAACTTCCAGATATTCAAGCTGGTTTTAGAAAAGGCAGAGGAACCAGAGATCAAATTGCCAACATCTGCTGGATCATCGAAAATGCAAGAGAGTTCCAGGAAAACATCTATTTCTGCTTTATTGACTATGCCAAAGCCTTTGACTGTGTGGATCACAATAAACTGTGGAAAATTCTGAAAGAAAGGGGAATACCAAACCACCTGACCTGCCTCTTGAGAAACCTATATGCAGGTCAGGAAGCAACAGTTAGAACTGGACTTGGAACAACAGACTGGTTCCAAATAGGAAAAGGAGTAAGTCAAGGCTGTATATTGTCACCCTGCTTATTTAACTTATATGCAGAGTACATCATGAGAAATGCTGGGCTGGAAGAAGCACAAGCTGGATTCAAGATTGCCGGGAGAAATATCAATAACCTCAGGTATGCAGATGACACCACCCTTATGGCAGAAAGTGAAGAGGAACTCAAAAGCCTCTTGATGAAAGTGGAGAGTGAAAAAGTTGGCTTAAAGCTCAACATTCAGAAAACTAAGATCATGGCATCTGGTCCCATCAGTTCATGGGAAATAGATGGGGAAACAGTGGAAACAGTGAGAAACTTTATTTTTTGGGGCTCCAAAATAACTGCAGATGGTGACTGCAGCCATGAAATTAAAAGATGCTTACTCCTTGGAAGAAAAGTTATGACCAACCTAGATAGCATATTGAAAAGCAGAGACATTACTTTGCCAACAAAGGTCCATCTAGTCAAGGCTATGGTTTTTCCAGTGGTCATGTATGGATGTGAGAGTTGGACTGTGAAGAAAGCTGAGCACTGAAGAGTTGATGCTTTTGAACTGTGGTGTTGAAGAAGACTTTTTTTTTGAAGAAGAAGACTCTTGAGAGTCCCTTGGCTGCAAGGAGATCCAACCAGTCCATTCTGAAGATCAGCCCTGGGATTTCTTTGGAAGGAATGATGCTAAAGCTGAAACTCCAGTACTTTGGCCACCCCATGCGAAGAGTTGACTCATTGGAAAAGACTCTGATGCTAGGAGGGATTGGGGGCAGGAGGAGAAGGGGACGACAGAGGATGAGATGGCTGGATGGCATCACTGACTCGATGGACGTGAGTCTGAGTGAACTCTGGTAGTTGGTGATGGACAGGGAGGCCTGGCATGCTGCGATTCATGGGGTCGCAAAGAGTCAGACACAACTGAGTTAATGAACTGAACTTATTTGAAATTAAAATTTGTGTGTCCTGGTTTGGGGTTTTTCTTCACTAATTCTGGCAACCTTGAGCATGGGAGAGGAAGTGACTAGAGGAAGATAAGATTGTTGGGCAAAACCCAGTTGAGTACACATACAATCAGCTTAGTGTTTTTCCCTAGTAGGGCTCATCTAGTATAAGTAAGGTCAAGGCAGATAATAGGATTCCTCCAAAGTTGGGATTTTACCAAGTAGATTTTGGTAAGAAGCACCAGAGAGTTTAAGGGCAGTAATTTGCAAATTTGAGTTTTCAACAGCATCAATTAGAGGATTTGTTAGGACACAGATTGCAGGGCCCCAACCCTAGAGATTTTGATTCAGCAGATCTGGGATGGGGCCAAAGAATTTGCATTTTATAGGAATTCCCTGGACTGGTTCTATTCTGGTCAGGGAACTAAGATCCTGCAAGCTGCACAGTGCGGCCAAAAAAAAAAAAATTGCATTCTGAGGAATACAGCTGGTCCAGGAGCCACAAAAAGATGTTCTTTCTGTTTTTTTTTACAAATAAGCATAAAAGAACATCATTGCAAAGATGGGAACAATAAAGGACAGAAATGGTATGGACCTAAAAGAAGCAAAAGATATTCAGAAGAGGTGGCAAGAATACACAGAAGAACTATATAAAAAAGATCTTCATGACCCAGATAACAATGATGGTGTGATCACTCACCTAGAGCCAGACATCCTGGAATGCGAAGTCAAGTGGGCCTTAAAAACATCACTACGAACAAAGCTAGCGGAGGTGATGGAATTCCAGCTGAGCTATTCCAAATCCTAAAAGATGAAGCCGTGAAAGTACTGCATTCAATATGCCAGCAAATTTTGAAAACTCGGCTGTGGCCACGGGACTGGAAAAGGTCAGTTTTTATTCCAATCCCAAAGAAAGGCAATGTAAAAGAATGCTCAAACTACTGCACAATTATACTCATCTCACATGCTAGTAAAGTAATGCTCAAAATTCTCCAAGCCAGGCTTCAGCAATATGTGAACTGAGAACTTCCAGATGTTCAAGCTGGTTTTAGAAAAGGCAGAGGAACCAGAGATCAAATTGCCAACATCCACTGGATCATAGAAAAAGCAAGAGAATTCCAGAAGAACATCTACTTCTGTTTCATTGACTATGCCAAACTGTGGAAAATTCTTAGGGATGGGAATACCAGACCACCTGACCTGCCTCTTGAGAAACCTGTATGCAAGTCAAGAAGCAAAAGTTAGAACTGGACATGGAACAACAGACTGGCTCAAAATTGGGAAAAGGAGTATGTCAAGGCTGTATATTGTCACCTTGATTATTTAACTTATATGCAGAGTACATCATGTGAAATGTCAGGCTGGATGAAGCACAAGTTGGAATTGAGACTGCTGGGAGAAATATCAAGAACCTCAGAAACGCAGATGACACCACCCTTATGGCAGAAAGTGAAGAAGAACTAAAGAGCCTCTTGATGAAAGTGAAAGAGGAGAGTGAAAGTTGGCTGAAAACCCAACATTCAGAAAACTAAGATCATGGCCTCTGGTCCTGTCACTTCATGGCAAATAGATGGGGAAACAATGGAAACAGTGACAGACTTAATTTTCTTGGGCTCCAAAATCACTGCAGATGGTGACTGCAGCCATGAAATTAAAAGATGCTTGCTTCTTGGAAGAAATGCTATAACAAACCTAGACAGTATATTAAAAAGCAGAGACATTACTTTGCCAACAAAGGTTCATCTAGTCAAAGGTATGGTTTTTTCTAGTAGTCATGTATGGATGTGAGAGTTGGACCATAAAGAAAGCTGAGTGCTGAAGAATTGATGCTTTTGAACTGTGGTGTTGGAGAAGACTCTTGAGAGTCCCTTGGACTGCAAGGAGATAAAATCAGTCAATCCTAAAGGAAATCAGTCCTGAATATTCATTGGAAGGACTGATGCTGAGGCTGAAACTCCAATACTTTGGCCACCTGATAGAAAGAACTGACTCATTGGAAAAGACCCTGATGCTGGGAAAGATTGAAGGCAGGAGAAGGGGACAACAGAGGATGAGATTGTTGGATGGCATCACCAACTTGATGGACATGAGTTTGAGCAAGCTCCAGGAGCTGGTGATGAACAAGGAAGCCTGGTGTGCTGCAGTCCACAGGGTTGCAAAGAGTCAGATACAACTGAGCGACTGAACTCAAATGAACTGAACTTACAGTTCACACTTTGAGAGCCACTGCAGTAGAGTGAAATGGGGGACCATGTGATCTAATGTAGATAAGGGGAGGCAGTAAGGATGGAGGAGGCTGAGGGGCACAGAGGGTATAAGAAAGGTTTGTATTCCTTGTCTTCACAGTGAGCAGAAGTCTGCAATGGCTCCTTGCAAAGGATTAGCTGTTCTACTTCAGATTCTTTTCCCATACAGGTTATTACAGAGTATTAAGGAAACAATCATTTAATTGTCCCCCTCCTTCACCACCTCTAGGTCAAAGACCATGTCTGTCGGTTTCTTGTGTTCCCAGCAGAGTGCCTGCCAGAGTTGGTGCTAAATATGCACTGAACATCGTAAGTACCCAACAAATACTTCAATGTTCAATCACTAGATTTAGTACCTCGATAAGCATCAGAAGGTACTCTCAAGTGCACTTACACCTTGGAGGCAAAAACACAAGGCAGCCCCTCCCCATGTCGCAGTAGTGGCCTGGTCATTCTGCATGCACCCTCTTGCTCCTGTTTCCCTCCTGAGTCATTTCTTAGTACCCAATTCTTAGGCCTTCACTCTCGAGTTTAGACTTACCTTCACCATCTGTTTCTTCCTCTGTGCTGTGCTCAGTCATTCAGTTGTGTCTGACTCTCTGAGACCCCATGGACTGCAGCCTGCCAGACTCTTCTGTCCATGGGACTCTCTGGGCAAGAATACTGGAGTGGATTGCTATTTCCTTCTCCAGGGCACTAATAACTTCTGCATCTATGCTTCTGGCTTGAGTAGCTGGAAGCCACATCCAGATCAGTGCCTGCCCTCTCTGAAGCTGACCTGCTCCGATTTCTGAGCTCAGTAGACGCTAGTCTGCTCATTTTCACCACCATGGCTCCTGGGCCATGGTGCACGGCAGCCACACCAGGCACTGTCATTCCAGACCTGGAATTAAATGATGGTATGAAAACTATAAAACAGCAGGAGCAAACTGCAGAGGGAGGGGTTTCTGACAAATTAGTGAGAGCTGCTGGTTCCCTCTTTTCAAATCGATCCTTGAAAAAGATGGAGGGGTAAGATTCCCCTCGCCACCACTCCCAGTTAATAATACCACCACATAGGTATGTGTATGTACCTGAGAAAACCAGGTTGTTTTGAAATGGTAACGGGGAAACAGGAGGAGGAATGATCACAGCCTAGGGTTGGAGGGCAGCTGTGAAAGGGTAAGTTAGAACAAAAAGGAGGGAAAAAACCCATCTGTGGAGACCAGGCATGGGGCACACTGCTGATGTTGGGGTTCTGGAGCAAAATCCCAGAGTGGCGAAGCCACTGACTCACCTCAATCAGACTGAGGACTGATTTGCCTTAGATATTTCACTTCTTCATTTTTCTTTCCATGATGCTTATTCCTAAGGATCATTTAACACCTATAGACTTAACTGGCTCTCCCTTTACTCCTTTGTCAAACCTATTGTAAGAAATGCAGATTTTATACATTTACTTAATAACAAGCATTAAGCCTCACAACTAACCAATATCATTTTAGAGCAGTGGCATAACCTGTTTTATCTGACTTCTATCAAAGATTCAAGGCTCTGGCAAACTGCTGAGGCGTGAGGCATTTGCTCTATTCTTTGCAGCTACCCCACTTACAGTAAATTTTCATATTCTCAGCCAAATACATCAGAGCTGTCACTATATACACACTAATGAACACCCGTGTGTGTAATCACATGTGAAATTTCTTCCTATCAACCTGTAGCCTTCTTGACTGTGATTCTCAAACAAGACGACGACGTTAGAACATTGAGTCTCTAATGTTTCTGTTGAAATTGAAAAAACTGGCTGTTAGTGGCATTGGATGTGAAAATGGCATTAAATCTAAGATAGATCAAGGTCTATAGGCAGAACAAAACATTTCTATACATACAAAATGAGAATGGTATTGGTCATCTACCAGAATATCAGATAGTGTATTTGAACTTCTATCTCCAAATATGTCCAGTTTATTTTAAACATTAAAGAATGAACTTCTGATGGACCACTAACAAGCTGATTTAAATAAACCTCTCCATTTCAGCGTATCTACCAGAGATGTGTGGACAAAAGACTTGTTTATGTAATGATACCTTCTGAAAGTGAAATTTGCTTAGTTGTGTCCAACTCTTTGTGACTCCAAGGACTACACAGTCCATGGAATTCTCCAGGCCAGAATACTGGAGTGCTTAGCCATTCCCTTCTACAGGAAATCTTTCCAACCCAGGGATCGAACCCAGATCTCTTGCATTGCTGGCAGATTCTTTATCAGCTGAGCCACCAGGGAAGCAATGACACCTACTAAATAAGCTATATTCTATGAATATACAAAAAGGGAGTATAAACAGGTAATGTATGAGGTGTAGATGGCTTTATCTTCAGTACATTGTGCAAATAATATTGGATTTACTAAACTCTGTGAATAGTTTTATATAATTTACTAAACTCCGTACATAGTTTGATGTACATATATAGTAAATATATAATTTACTAAACTCTGTACATAGTTTTAGTACTTACATGAAATACTTAAAACATTTTAAAAAATCTAAATATTATCATTAAAATTTCCTGATAAGATCTACTCAGCAAGTAGGTTAAACAGGCAACATTCAGTCCATTTCATGGTGCTTAGCTCCAGCCCCCAGGGCAAGACGGCTCTGCGTACACATGAAGGCATGCCCCAGGTACGTTCTCTCAAACGAGTCAGGTTATGATGAAGAATCACATTCCACGATTACAGCCACAAATAGAGTGTGGTACTTGAACACACAGAGTGGTCCTGGCTCACAGCACGAAACTCATAGGGCAGGAATCATCCTCAGCCACAGACAGCTGCCCTGAACTGTTTTAGTCCACTCTCTTTCTGCTTAACTATTTGAGGAGGGTTATTCCCTATAGGTTTACATAACATTTGTCCCCAGTCTTTAAGTAGGACAATATTACTCCAGTTAAAAGTAAAAATTGAATTATGTTTCACAATAATCACCTCATTGTCCCCATATAAAGTGTATAGATGTGTTTGTACTCCTCAAAGTGCTAGTCGCTCAGTCATGTCTGACTCTTTGCAATCCCAAGGATAGTAGTAACCCACCAGGCTTCTCTGTTCATGGGATTCTCTAAGCAAGAATACTGGAGTGAGTAGCCATTCCCTTCTCCAGAGGATCTTCCTGACCCACGGATCGAACCCAGGCATCTTGCATTGACTGCAGATTCTTTCACCATCTGAGGTTTGTACTCCTGCCACTGCTGCTGCTAAGTCACTTCAGTCGTATCCGACTCTGTGCGACCCCATAGACGGAAGCCCACCAGGCTCCCCCGTCCCTGGGATTCTCCAGGCAAGAACACTGGAGTGGGTTGCCATTTCCTTCTCCAATGCATGAAAGTGAAAAGTGAAAGTGAAATCGCTCAGTCCTGTCCGACTCTAGCGACCCCATGGACTGCAGCCTACCAGGCTCCTCTATCCATGGGATTTTCTAGGCAAAAGTACTGGAGTGGGGTGCCATTGCCTTCTCCTAACCTGGTTTAAAAAACTGACGGCTTTCGTGGCTGCAAGCTGGCTGTTCCTGTGAGTTGTTCTCTGCTGCTAAGAACCGTGGCAGGCATGACTCCAAGGTGGATTTTCATGGCTTCTGGTGGGCAGTTGTGTACCAGCAGGATGACAACTACTGCTGGGGTCTTAAAGCTCAAGCTGGATGCTGTATCTATGAGCAGACAGCTGTTAAGCAGACTTGACTGGAAGTTGAAGAGGTGAACTTGAATCCTTGACCTGTCAAAAGCAGTTGGCCTGACTTTTTGATGATGGGTACATGTTTTTTTCTACAGATAACTTTTTTTTTTTTTTTTCTACAGATAACTTCTTTGGGGTGTGAAGAGAGGTAGTGACTACAATGCAAGGAACCAGTTCTAACCAAAGATGTTTGTTGTCCTGAAGATTTCAAGGGCGTTTATGATACCAGTCAGACATAACAGGCAGCCAGATGGATGCCCATGGGATACAAGAGCAAACAACTATTCACTGGCTGCTGCTCTGCACAGCTTAGGATCCTAGCTTCTTGACAAGGGATCAAACCTGTGACTGCTGCAGTGGAAGCTCAGCCCTAACCACTGGACCCCCAGGAAATTCTCCAGCTTTCTATTTTAATAAATGTTTATAAATCATTCCCAAAAAATTGATGGTGTTAAGTAAAGACAAGATGCAAATTAGTTTCCATTTTTATTAAAGCTTTGTTTTTTCTAGGTAATATATTACACTTAAAGTTAAATACCACAAATAAAGATTAGTTCTGAAATCTACTTTATTAAAAATGTAAACAAAAAGAAAATAATTCACCACTCCCTCCCCAACCCTGACTAAATATATCAAAAAAAGGTCATCCTTTCAGGTAAGTTCTTTCTTGAGAACAAGTAACACAGACTTTATTAAAATACATTAGTCCTCTTGGCTGCAAGGACCTGGCACGGATGACAGGTGCCAACTATGAAACAGGTCTGTGGGGCTGTGACTGAAGTCCACCTCATCCTGCCAAGATTACTCAAACACCCTCTTCTCTCTCCATTCAGCGTCCAAGGACAAGGACAGTGCTAAGGCACTGAGCACGGGACACTGCAATGAACACGATGGGGATGTAAGCTGGCGTACTCCAGGAAACAGGCCAGAGCCAGCAGTGACCGAGCAATTCTGCACGAGTATCAGTCACAGAATATTAGAGCTGGAAAGATTCTGAGACAGCATATGGTCATTTTACAGATGGTCTCAATCAGTGAGTCTTCTAATATTGAAGAGAATATTGATAAAATTTTATGGAATACTCTGGAATACTTATTTATGTATCTTATAACTATTTAAACTTCATTATGTTTCACTTTCAAATACTGATAAATTCTTAGCCAATATATTAGGCTGAAACTAACTTTAAGCATAATTTATAACATTTTTAGGAAAAGATGTTTTTCAGGAGAATACAGAGAGATCTATACTAAGACTACCTAACTGCTTGTCAGTTTCTTTAAAGCTGTCAGCTCAAGTCTAACGACATGGCTTTTGCTTCCTTCCTATAAATTCTGTTCTTGAAAACCTGAGAGATAAATTCACTTGTTAATTTTGACATTGGGACCTTAATACTATCAAAATGAACTTAAGTCTGAAATGAAAACTGAGGTAGTCAGTTTTTATAAGCACTTGGCCCCTTCTGAATCAGAAAGGGACTTCAGTCTGCTATCATCAAATTAGCTATTGCCCCACCTCCCTCCACCATGGCTGCAGTCTCTCTGTGAACTGGTTTTGCAAACATAAAGGGAATCACCTGCCACAGGATACTGACATTTAGGTCATTTCAAGTTCTTCAGTTCAAAGCTGAATTACAGTCCACTAATTCTGCACTGAAATTTCAGACTTAAAAATTTTTGTTTTTAGAATATTGTTTTAGAATTTCATCATCTACTAAGTGACTAAACTATGCCTTTTAAAATTTCTTAAAGGTTCAGTTGTTTTCTAAATCTTCATTGAGTATACTATGCACAATCAGTGACAAGCAACCATTTTCAAAACTTGGTGAGGAGGAAGGAAGACACCAGCACAGTTAGTTACCCTCAAAAATTCAAGATTTCTTAACATTATACTGTATCAGATTCTACATTTGTGCAGAGGAAACACTGGGCTACCAGATACCAAGCTTAATAAATATAGATAGAAAAAATGTCATCTATAATATCTTCTTCAGAAATTCATTAGTGCAAATATAATTATATCAATAAAAATAAAGCAAAAATATATTTCAAGTATAAAAAGCACCATGCTCAGAAACAATACTACCTAAATGGGATTACTGCACAACAGTCAAAATATAACTGAACCTATCACTGTGAGTCTCAAATATATTATTAATCCATATTATTTTTGGTAAAATTATTTATATAACTTTGCAATGATTCATAATCACATTAGGTATATATGCTTAGATTTATAACTTTCTTTAAAAATATATTCTACATTTTTCTGATTTGCATGATTTAAAGTATGCAGGACAAAGGCAGAAACACCATTATTATTAGCTCTTCTTCAGTTGAGGTTGGCTATGCTAGAGACTCCCAGCATTTCACAAAGACAAAAACCTCCAATTTAAAATTGTAGGCAGATAAGTATTTTAAATATATGCACTTAAAAAAAAAGAGGTGACTTTCCTTTATGCTGGAGTTGCTGTTTGACTCCAGTGCCAAATAGTAGGTTGGAATTATTTCTTAGTAATTATGCTGTTTGTTCACTTAGCACAATTTCTTAAACTGAATGTTTGATAACTGTATGCTGAATTAAAGGGCCAACCAATTAATGAATTAATGTTTGTTCAAGGGCTACGTTTATAATGCCATAGGACTTCACAGCTTTAGAGCTCATGAAGTTTCTTTTTTCTTTTTAAGAAAAACTGGACATCATTCATTATTAAAGAATTTCACATTGGGATTACTAAATAGGGTTGGGCAGCTCTGGTATCATGGCAGAACTGCTTCTGGGAACCAGAATCAATGGGTGACATATAGAGGGTCAAATACAAGAGGTAAAGGACATTACAAAGCAATCTTCTGATTTCTATGGACTAAGTCATACGCTGTGTGGTAAAGTGGACCCTATCGGATAGGCTCTACACCAAACCTACACTTTACTGCTGCTGCTGCTAAGTCGCTTCAGTCGTGTCCAACTCTGTGCGACCCCATAGACGGCAGCCCACCAGGCTCCCCTGTCCCTGGGATTCTCCAGGCAAGAACACTGGAATGGGTTGCCATCTCCCTCTCCAATGCATGAAAGTGAAAAGTGAAAGTGAAGTCGTTCAGTAGTGTCCGACTCTTTGCGACCCCATGGACTGCAGCCTACCAGGCTCCTCCAAACCTAACAGTTTCTAAGCCAACCTAAAAATAACTGCATCCCTGTCTATACCAGAATTTCTTTTTATCTTCATTTGTCAAAAAGGAAAGTTCTATTCTTGTTGGATAGCAGTTGTCATAACTATTATCTGAAAAACATATAATTAGGTTTTATTCAATTTGCATGTCTTCAATGATTCACAGGGCAGAATATTTTTCTCCCTCTGCTTCCCAGTTTTTCAAGTCATTATTAAACTAATGGAGAATACAACTGGAAGCTACTCTCTGAAGATCAGTGAGTATGGATATAGCTAGAAGAGGGCTACCAACACATAATGGTTCAGCAGGAAACTGCCACACAGCTGTTTTGAAAAAGGTTAAATCATAAGATTTAGCAAAACAAAAATTAAAAAAAAAACTCATTAGAACAATGATTTAGGTATACGATGTACAGTCATTAAATTTAAACTAGGTATAACAGTTTATGTAGAAATCAAATTATTTTCTGTAAGTCAAAGGACAATTTATACTTTTGAGGACAGGGTCCACAACTTATAATCTTGGAACAATTAGCTGTTCTTTAAATTATTGCAGCAGAGATGAACTCTCCCATTGTTTTAGGTTAATGGAAATGCTGAGGTATGTAATCACTGAAATCTTCACCTTTATCCCACTTTCAAAGGAAAATTTCAAGAAGGTTATATATCCTGAAATGTAAAGAGACTCGGAGACTTGGAAATCCTTCTCCTCCAAACTTTGAGGCTGCTGGGTTGCTGATGAGGAGTGACCGCTGTGAAGCTCTGCTTCAGGATCTGATTGTGGTCCACACTTCCAAGCCAAAGTCAGGAATGCCACTTCCACCATCCACACAGGCTGGCACTTGCCAGATTTTGTGCTTTGTTCAGAGGAACATGACACAAAGGAATGTCTTTAGAATTCACTTTTCCATTCCTAATGCCATACGCACAGAAGAAATCCAGCCAGCAGAGGAAACAGATTGCCTAGCAGAAGCCAGAGGGTGACCACCAGGCTAGAGGAACAGGAACAGAGATCTAGGGTTGAAAACAAAAAATTGATTTTCCATAGACATTTTTGGAAAAAACTATTGACAAATAGTTTTTTTCAATATTGACAAAATATTGACAAATGAGTAGAGTTAATTATTAAAAGGTGAAGAAGGACCACCTCTGAGAGCAGACTCAAGAGTGACTTCCTGAAATCGAGATATGCAGTCTTTTATGTTTATAGAAAAAGAACAAAATATTTACGCAGGAGAAAAGATATGCCTACCCAATCAAGGTTCAAAAACAGCACCCAAGAAACAATAAAGGTGTCTCAGGGTAGTGGTATCCTGGTAAAGCTAAAGATGCTACACAGGAAAGTAAATTCTTGGCTATTCCAACATGGAATGCAGGACTCTCCTCTATTCTTCCTTGTCTCTTCTAAGTAGGGTGACCACAAAATTTATCATTCCATATCAGGACATTTTGAAATAAGTGCTGAAATAAATTTTGAGTCTCAAGATGGAAACTAAACTTAGATAACTCATCAAACTAAAACTTAGATAACTTTCATGTTTGTGTAAATGCTCCACTTGACCAGAACCACAGCATATCCAGTCAGCCATCTCCAACCATCAAGTCAACTCTGGGCTCTATACTTGTTTCCTTGATCTTTCTAAATAAGGGTAGATACTAACTTCAGCCCATCAATCTAAGCTGAGTATTTCTTCCTTATTTCCTGCTTATAGACCTTTTCTTTTATTTTACAGTTCTCTGGATTCCTTAGAGACTACCTATGTGAAATAAAATTTGCTTTGATCAACTATTCTCTTTGATTATTTTAATACAATCATAAATAATAACAATCATACCTGGACCATCCCAGGCAAAACAGGACATATGTTTCCCAATCTCTAAATATCTACCCATCTATCCATATCACCCCAGGCTTAATTTGGAAACAGCAGAAGATTTTACAGGTTTTTGGCAGTAGGAGTATATTTTAATTTATATAAGTTGCTCTAATAACTAAAACTATTTTTCCCTAACAATTCTCAGAATGGAGAACAATTTTTAGCAGTCAAGAGACCAGGCCAACCTGACTTTATTTTAGGATGAGTTGTCATTTCTACCATTTTGACCAATAAAGAACCAACCAAGCTTCTAGTCCAACGTTCTTAAAAAGAAAAAAAAAGACTGGATCTTAGAATTAAAAAAATGATAATGTTAAGGTACTACAGATGTTTTTCTGAGAACTAAACAATGTGAAATAAGCATTTTAAAAAATTATTTCATTGTATATAATTCAGGTAAACCATGGGGAACTTATATTCTTTCTCAATGGCACCAGCTGACAAAAATCAATCCTTCTCAAAGTGTGGCATTTGGATCAACAACATCAGTCTCACATGGGAACTTGTTAAAAACGCAAATTCTCAAGACTCCAACCCAGATCTTCTGAATCAGAAACTCGGGGGTAATTCCTAGCAATCTGTGTTTTAACATGATTTTGATGCATGCTAAAGTTTGCATCTTATGCAAGTTTGAACTTCTGACCTAGAGCTGCTGCTGCTGCTAAGTCGCTTCAGTCGTGTCTGACTCTGTGCAACCCCATGGACAGCAGCCCACCAGGCTCCCCCATCCCTGGGATTCTCCAGGCAAGAACACTGGAGTGGGTTGCCATTTCCTTCTCCAATGCATAAAAGTGAAAAGTGAAAGTGAAGTCGCTCAGTCGTGTCCGAGTCCTAGTGACCCCATGGACTGCAGCCTACCAGGCTCCTCCGTCCATGGGATTTTCCAGGCAAGAGTACTGGAGTGGGGTGCCATTGCCTTCTCTGTACTGTCCAATATGTCTGATAGCTATATGTGCTATTTAAATTTATTTTAAAGTAACTTTTACTGTTCTTTTTTCTTTCTGCAATAAACACACTTTTTTTTGTGGCGGGGGGGAAGGACTATCATTTGCTGATTTTTTAATAGATATTTAATTTTATTTATTTATATATATAATTTACTTATATATTGTGCTGAGTCTTTGTTGCTGCATGAGCTTTTCTCTAGCTGCGGTGAGTAAGGCTACTCTCTATTATAGTTGTGGTGCATGGGCTTCTCATTGCAGTGGTTTCTCCTGTTGTGAAGCACAGGCTCTAAGGTGCAGGCTCAGGAGTTGTGGGACATGGGCTTAGCTGCTCTGCGGCATGTGGGATCTTCCTGGACCTGTGTCCCCTGCAGTTGCAGGCAGATTATTTACCAATCAGCCACTAGGGAAGCCCGCTGATTTTTTTTTTAATTGGCATATAATTGCTTTACAACGTCGTGTTAGTCTCTGCTATACAACAGTGTGAATCGGTTATATGTATACATACATTCCCTCCCTCTCAAGCCTCCCACCCCTCCCCATCCCACCCTTGTAGGTCATCCCTGAGCACCAAGCTGAGTTCCCTGTGTTATACAGCAGCTTCCAAGTAGTATATATGGAAGTACATCTATTTTACACATTGTATGGTATATATGTCAATGCTACTCTCTCAATTTGTCCCACCCTCTCTTTCCCCTCCATGTGCACAAGTCCATTCTCTACATCTGCATCTCTATTCCTGCCCTGCAAATAGGCATTTCTTTTTTAATGACATATTTTAGGTGAAATGCAATAAAAAGTAGCCTCTAAATACCAGCAAATATTCATTAGACTACACTATATACAATAAAGACATAACTTTGAGCTACAGCTACAGTCGATGAATGCGATTATTTTGCCTCTTTAATGGCAAAATCAAAGTCAGATTAGAAGGCACTTTGTCAAACCATGTTAAATGTAACCAGTTTGACTTTATTGTTTTAAATCCTACTGATTAAATAGCATTTTTATTTTAGTTTTTTAAATATTCAAGTGTCAGGGTGAAAAAAACAGTATAAGAGGACATATAATAAAAACTTGGTCTTAGATCATATTCTTTCCATCAACCCCAACCCTGTTTTATCTTTGATGGTTAATGCAGGATGGGATGGGGAGGGAGGTGGGAGGGGGGTTCAGGATGCAGAACACATGTACACCCATGGCTGATTCATGTCAATGTATGGCAAAAACCACTACAATACTGTAAAGTAATTAGCCTCCAATTAAATACATGTTAATTTTTTTTTAAAGTGTAAGCTTAAACTACTATTTCCTAAGTTAGATAAAACACTCCTGCCATTTAAGGTGATAATTTAACCTACATTATGTTTCACCTTCTTTTCTTCCCTCTCCTTACTTATTTATATAGTTTGTCTGAGGTCCTGTATAAGCAAACCTCTATTCATGTCCCATATACTTTCCACATTATCACTTGGCTTCCTGTTAAGATGGAAATATTAGCACCCTTATGCTTTTTTATTCATTTTCTAGCTTTCATGAGATGGACCGACTCTTTTTCATTTCCAAAGCATGTGTATATTTATGTGTATGTGTTTATTTAAAATTTTTACCATGCCGATGTTTCTCTTGATCAAATTTTTAGAATTTTTACTATATTACTGGTGCTTTAAAAAACTGGATTTTGGATTTGTTGATCATCTCATTGTGTCTTTGTTGGTTTTCATAGCATTCTTCACTTTGATGGTAGCAATTAGGATTTTTTTTTTTTTTTTTTTGGTCTTCTATTTACTATAAAACCTCTCCTTCCTTCCTGATCAAATGTCTTTCTTTGGTTGGCTTACACAAGTGTTTCTCATTCTGCTGGTGACTTAAAATTTTTTTTAAACTAATTTTTATTGGAGTATAGTTGCTTTACAATAATGTTGTGTCACTTTGCACTGTACAGCAAAGTGAATCAGTTAGATGTGTATATACACATAGCCATCAGGTATATGTGCTATCTAAATTAACCAAAATCAAAATATTTAGTTCCTCAGTCACACTAGCCACATTTCACATGTTTAATAGTCACATGTGACTAACGACTGTTGTATGGGGCAGTACAGATTATAGAACAACTCCATCACCCCAGAAACATGTACCAGATTAGTTCTGGCCTAAAGCATTAGATACGAGTGGTCTTAGTTGGAATAAGGAATAGATCCTGGAGTTTCTAATAACACAGACATATCCTTTTATTCCCTCATTCTCAATTTGATCCAAAGGAAATAGGAGGAGAAATGAACTAGCTATTGTTTATCTGCTGTTGGTACTAAAATTTAACAAGCTAAAACATTAAAACCATTAAAACATTAATGGTGGCTCTGGAACATTTGTCATCCTTCAAAAACACTGCACTTTCTGTGACAGTACTCTACAAAGGAAAGATACAAAGAGGGTGTTTCAAAATGAATGAAACGACCCGATCTGGGTTTTGATCTGCACCTTATTAGCTGTAACAGTGAATGTATCACTTAACCTCTTTATACCTTAGTTTTCTCACATGTAAAATGATAATTCCTACCTCATTAGGTTTTGTGATGATTAAATACATGGATATAGACAGAGCACTCAGCAAAGGGTCCAGCATTTAATAAATGGAAACAAAACAACCTCTACAATCTGAAGAGATCAGGAAGAATTTAGAACTAAACTGAGGTTTGACAGAAAACAACAAAATTCTGTAAAGCAATTATCCTTCAATAAAAAATAAATTAAAAAAAAGAATTTAGAACTAAATCTTTCATATTCACTAATGGAAACTACACCTAAAAGGCATCTATTCTTATAATATTTTATACATTTTCCAAAATTGTGGTAGTGATTTAGAGGTAACAATCCTTTTTTGAGCATGCTTCTTTATAGAACTAGTTAACAGGAAGAAATCACAACATAGTACCATAGAAAATACAACACAGCACCCTAAGTACCAAGTAGAGTCCTAGAGAATCATGAAATCTAGGGGTGGTCTTGAGCACCCCTAACACAAGTATTCAGATCCCCAAACTCACCCTCTACTTGTAGCCCATGTCTTGATAAAGCTCAGAATGTGGGAAAGAAAAAAAATTAAATTTTAGAGATAAAGAAACTTTGAGCTGTAAAGTGAATGTAGCCCTCTATTTAAAACCTAACTACAAAACAAACAAAGGACTATATAATTCCATTTAAAAAATACCTCCAGCTGAGAAAATGAAACATGGCCTATTTCAAAATGTCAAACTGTCATCAGTTCAGTTCAGTCTCTCAGTTGTGTCCGACTCTTTGCAACCCCATGAACCGCAGCACGCCAGGCCTCCCTGTCCATCACCAACTCCCAGAGTCCACCCATACCCGTGTCCATTGAGTTGATGATGCCATCCAACCATCTCATCCTCTGTCATCCCCTTCTCTTCCTGCCCTCAATCTTTCGCAGCATCAGGGTCTTTTCCAATCAGTCAGCTCTTTGCATGAGGTGGCCAAAGTATTGGAGTTTCAGCCTCAACATCAGTCCTTCCAATGAACACCCAGGACTGATCTCCTTTAGGATGGACTGGTTGGATTTCCTTGCAGTCCAAGGGACTCTTAAGAGTCTTCCCCAACACCAAAGTCATAAAATTTCATAAATCATTTAATAAAATATCACAGACCATAGGTCAAAGCTTTCGTTAAGAGTTCATGAATTTTGCTTTTATAACTCTTAGAAACAGGTCATCAGCCTGTTTGCACATCTTCATTAATAGGGAAGGCACTCTTCTCAAGACAGTCCCTTCTATTCCTCTCCTGGTTCTGAATGATTTTACTGAATCTATCTCCCTACAACTTCATTTTATTAGTCTCCATTCTACTCTCCAGAGTCTCACAGAATGAGTAAAATATCCTTCAGTGAAAACCACTGTCTTTGCCAGCCTGTCTTTCTATCTCACTGTGTATATCTGCATCTCCTTGCACCTATCTCTTCTTTGCGGACATGTCAATCTCATCTTAGAACATTTTCCAGTGTCTTTCCCACTCTTTCATCTCACCTAGTTATAATACAACTAAAATATATTTAACTGCTTTTTTGTACTCAATGAACAGAATTTTTACTCTTAATTTCAAAATGAATGGCTGAAACATTAACTTTTTATAACTGTCAGGGAATTTTTTGTGCCAGTCAGAGGTTCTCTGCATACAAAGTTTCCTCACTCTCGCTCTTACTGAAGTGACGTGTCAAGTCTGCTGCTGCTGCTAAGTCACTTCAGTCGTGTCCGACTCTGTGTGACCCCATAGACAGCAGCCCACCAGGCTCCCCCGTCCCTGGGATTCTCCAGGCAAGAACACTGGAGTGGGTTGCCATTTCCTTCTCCAATGCATGAAAGTGAAAGTGAAGTCACTCAGTCGTGTCCGACTCCTAACGACACCATGGACTGCAGCCTACCAGGCTCCTCCGTCCATGGGATTTTCCAGGCAAGAGTACTGGAGTGAGTTGCCATTGCCTTCTCCCACGTGTCAAGTCTACCTACCTTTGATTTCTAACAATGAAGGGAAGGAGATCTTCCCATAAAACTGCAATTAGAAGAGAAGATGCACAACCTGTTTTAGAGCTTCCTTGTGGGGAATTTTCAACATCTTCCAAAAAAAGTCCCCCTCTACTCCAACCAAAGAGACTACTTACCCAGGGGTAGTGCTCGAGTCAGGTTAACAGCTGGAGGATCTGTTTCTGGAGGACAGAGCTCGCAGAAGTCCCAACATGATGGGCAGAGCAGGTTTCCATCATGAATCCACCCATTCATCTGAATACTCACAGGGAGGACCTGCCCGGCCCGACTACACAAATATGAAGTATCCTGAACCCAAACCTTCAGACCTTCTGGAGAACAAGAAACCTTCAAAAGGTTGAAAAAAAAAAAAATCAGATCAGCAAGATTCTAGTATGTGAACCTTTCTTAATTGTAGGAAAACGCAGTAGAATTTACTAAAAATGTTGGCTATAAAAAACAGTTTGGGATGTGGGCATATTTTAATCTCATATAAAGAGGGTTAAGTTATTCACGTCCTAAAAGGATTTCACTCTCTGGTAGCAGTTCTTCAACTTTGAGTCTAATACCTTTTAAAAAATCAATGAAAGCTATGGACACTTTTCCTGAAAAACACAGGTAACACACAGCTTTACATACAATGCAGATTCACAGACCCTGGAAGCCAAGTCATCAATAATAACATTTCTGTAGATTCCAGTATCCTCCTATAATTCAGTTTAAATCTCTATCAAAGAGCCATGAATCATGTTACTCTTTCTACAAGTTACTAAATTTTGTAAATCAAATTTGTATTAGTTTTTATAAATAATATATGCTCACTGTAAAAAAAAAAAAAGCATACCGTATAGAAATAACAGAGTAAAAGTTTGTTATTTTTATCCCTACCCCAGATCCTCTGCTCAGAGATGAAAATGGTCACAGTTATTTAATAAAACTGGTAACATATTTAAAGGCAGGATTCATATCTCAAATACAAGGGGTAACTAATGAAATTAATTTTAAAAGGCAAACATATTAAAACTAACTTAAAAAAATTTTTTAATGACTATTTACTTCAAAGTTGTTTTCTAAAAAGACTTCACATTATGCTGCTGCTGCTGCTAAGTCGCATCAGTCGTGTCCAACTCTGTGCGACCCCATAGACGGCAGCCCACCAGGCTCCTCCGTCCCTGGGATTCTCCAGGCAAGAACACTGGAAATGGGTTGCCATTTCCTTCTCCAATGCATGAAAGTGAAAAGTGAAAGAGAATTCGCTCAGTCGTGTCCAACTCTTCTCGACCCCATGGACTACAGCCCACCAGGCTCCTCCGTCCATGGGATTTTCCAGGCAAGAGTACTGGAGTGGGGTGCCATTGCCTTCTCCAAGAAGGCCTGAGGAGCAGCTATATCCCAATAGCAAATAACAATACAGCTACCACCCAGACTAGTTTCTAAATACCTCACTCTACTAAAAGAAATGAGAGCTCCTTGGAGAAATGACTGATTTCAGAGCTGGGGCAAAGAAAGTGAAGATGAACCTAAAATATCTTATGCTAGAAAGCAAGGAAATATTTTAAAAAGATAGGACAAGCCAAAAGGACACAGGAACCAATCCAAAGGGCTTCATTTGGCTAAATCTGGGGCAAGCTGAATATCCAAACAATGATACTAATGGTAAAAGCTATTGAATAAAATGCAATCCATGAGTCAATACAGACTTAAATGTATAAATTAATAAAATGAAAGTATAACAAATATGTTACTGATATAGTACTTTCCCCCCAACCCAAATATTTACTAATTAAAAAGGGAATTAACTAAAAGAGAAAAACAGCTTGACAGTGGAGATGCCTAGTAGATACCAGCAAGTTAACATGACCAGCAGAGACAAATCAAGAGTGCACCACCAAAAGCACACAGCCATCACTTCTGTGATTTCATTGCTCAAAACATTATACATGAATTTAAACATGAGGAAACATCGGACAAACCCAAATTGAGACATACCCTAGATAAGAACTGGTTTGTAATCTTTAAAAGTGTCAAGGTTATGAAAGTCAAGAAGACTGAGGAACTGTTCCACACTGAAGGGAACAGAGATGTGACAACTACTTAATAGTAGTTAAATTAGTCCAGATCCTATTACTAAAAGGACATTACTTGGACAATAGGCAAAACTTGAATGGGTCCAAGAATTAGATATATCAATGATAATTTCCTAATTTTTTTTTTTTTTAGTACTGTAGTCACATAGGAGGATGGAATACATTTTATAGTATTTGGAGTGAAGGGGCAGACATCAGCAATTTACACTTAAATGACTCATATTTTTGTACCATTCTTGTAACTTCTCTGTCAGTGTAAAAAAAAAGAACAAAAAACAAAACAGCTAATTGTTTAGAAATCATACACAGTTTCCTATATAACTGGTTAAATTAGCAAAATTAACTGACAACACGAGGTACTACAGGGAAGCCAAGTACATTTAATCTTTGTAGATGATACATAATCCCTTTGTGGTGGTGGTGGTATAGAGAATACACTGAAATAGGCTGAAAAGGTCATTCTCCTATTAAGGTTCACACTGTTCCAGCTTTATCCCCTTTAACCTAATATTCTCACTTAGGTGAATTTATTTCAAAAAATTAATTTTAATAAGGTAAAGCATGTAAATATACTTTAAAAGCATTTTTACATAGTGAAAAGTGAAAATTAACTCAATATCTAAAAGGAAAATGACTTCCCTAATTATGATACTTTAAAATGATGCAATGTTCTATAGCTATGAAGAATAGTAAGTATTATTATTGGAAAAAACTTGGCAAAGGTATTTTGGCCTATATAAAAAGTACTAAGTAAAAACACTAAAACAAAACTATGTATTATGATTACAACTAGATAAAAATTATGTATTTAAGCAATACATAAATCTTTAATAGAATGAATTTATCAGAAAATGGTTGCTGGATTATAGTTGTCAGATTGTAACTTGAATGTGTTTATTTTAAATTATTTTTTGTAAGGTTTCAAAGATTATTTTACATGAATTATATGTGGTGTGTGAATTATACCTCAATAAAGCAGTTACCAAAAAAGTTAATTTTAAAGAAACTTTAAAAATAAAAAGTTAAATTGCCAGATACATTAGTCCACTTAGCTCTTGTAGGTGAAATGGCACAATGAATTTTTATTTTTCAGTTTTCAGGATCACACTCTGTTCCCTGACATCCATTAGTAGAGTATAAAATATTCATTAGGTTGCTGCTACTGCTGCTAAGTCGCTTCAGTCATGTCCGACTCTGTGCGACCCCATAGACGGCAGCCCACCAGGCTCCCCCATCCCTGGGATTCTCCAGGCAAGAACACTGGAGTGGGTTGCCATTTCCTTCTCCAATGCATGAAAGTGAAAAGTGAAAGTGAAGTTGCTCAGTCGTGTCCGACTCCCAGCGACCCCATGGACTGCAGCCTACCAGGCTCCTCTGTCTGTGGGATTTTCCAGGCAAGAGTTCTGGAGTGGGGTGCCATTGCCTTCTCCATTCATTAGGTTGGATGCTCCTAAATTACAGAATGCCTGCATCTCAGTAAGTTCTACGGTAGTATAGTCATTTAATACTAGACAGGCAGATAATAAATCAAGAAAATAGTAGTTTGCTCTCTTTGGATTTCTAATTTCAAAGAAAAAAATCTACTGAAAACCAGTAGTTGATTTATTAATTCTTAAATACATGCCTTCTTCAGATTTTACAAGATTATAGTCTTTTTCCACTACAAAGTAGTTTTTTAAGAGCAAAATTACATATTCCCTAATATTTCCTTAGGATATATGCCCAAAAGCAAAATTATTATAAAACATGTTGATATACAGTAACTGCGTAACTTAAACAAACAGAAAAAGGCAAATTCTCTCAAAGAAATGACAATATTTTGACAAAACAAAAACATCCAAACTAATAGTTACAATAAATAAGCTAAAGTAGTAAACAGCAGAAATAAAAGATACAAAATATATTTGAAAATATAAAAGCCATATAATGAGATACAATTATATAGTATTTGGTATAATTATTAACAATCATATGGTTTACCTGATAGCATCCACTCCCCCAGTCCGGGTAACTCAGCTTCCTTTCACATTTTTCCATGACAAATGCTGATTTCTGAATTAGACAAACTGAATGAGGCCCATACTTTTCAGCACCATAGTTTTTAAAAAGGTCTGAAGCAAACCAGAGAAGTTTTCTTTATTAAAAATTGACTTTGGACTCAAAGAATAAGAAACTGAAGCATTCTACTCTAATGATTAAAAGTTGCTTTTAAAAATCACACGTGTTTCGTTAGTGTTGGGATTCCCTGGTAGCTCAACTGGTAAAGAACCCGCCTGCCAATGCAGAAGACTTGGGTTCACCCTGGGTTGGGAAGACTCCCCTGGAGAAGGAAATGGCAACCTACTCCAGCATTCTTGTCTGGAAAATCCTATGGACAGAGAAGCCTGATGGGCTACACTCTTATGATTAAAAGTTGCTTTAAAAATCAAACATGTTTCATGGAAATTGTCAATTAAAAAAATTAAAAGAAAGAGGAAATTCCAAACTCAAACTGGATTCTCAATAAAGGAATTAGGAGAAAACTATTCTATCAGAAACAAGAGATAAAACTGGGCCGAGAGCACTGAAGTTAAATATACAGAGGAAATGGCACTAAGAATCACCTTCAGTGGTGGTCTAAATTAGGAGTCACTTCCCAAGTGACCCATGATAAGATGAGGCCAATGATTTAAATAATGAAGATTTTTTTGGGGAGTGCTATTACTTTTGCAATATGTTCCTGTATTTTCAACTTGTGCCATCTCCTGGAAGTCAATAAATGATAGGCTGATCTAGTCTTAGACTAAGCACAAACCCACAAAGTTATGGGGTAGACTAAATGACCTCTAAATGGCTAATGGACAAAGGGGTGGAGTCCTTAAAGCCTAGGAATTTTTTAAAAAAGAGAAAAAAAGCCTAGGAATAATTTTCTCTCTCTACACTTAAAACAAGTTTCATCTTTTGAAAATAGATGGTTCAATTAGTCCATTTTGAAATATTATAGAGATAAAACTTTATATCAGTTTTTAAAAATCTTAATTGTATAAACTAAGAAAAAAAATATAAAATAAAACAGAATTTTATATTTATTTTATTTATGAGTATTTTAAAGTCTTCAAAGCACACAGTGACCATTTTCTAAAAAATGCCATACAGTTTACTTCCTTGATGACCTGATCATTTATATATACTAACAGAGAATAAATAAGATGGCAACACATCTTACTACTTATGGGACAACAGTATTATTCTGATATCTGCAGAATGACACGTTATGTCTAAGTAGCATAAAATGCACACTCCTCAGGAGAGGAAAAAATAGGATACCTAATATGATATAATAAAAAGAGTTCTGCATTGGAAGATCTCGCACTGACATCAATTAGCGATATTACTTAGTATATCTCTTCCCTCATCTGTGAAATTCAATCATAGTATCTTCTCTATGTCTCTTATCAGGTTTTTAGAAGAATAAAATGAAATGATTAAAATCAAAGTGCTTTGCAAATGAGAAAAATGTCATGCAAATATAAGGTATCACTATGGTAGCATATACACAAATGTGCAAGTGTATCTAATAGCTAACAATTCTTTCTATGTGTCATAATTCTAAGCACTGAACTATATTAATTCATTTAATTCTCACAACTCTATGGGACAAGTATTATCTCCTTTGCACACAGGAGAAAACTAAGGTGCAGTGAAGTTACTTCAAACAGGTAGATGGCAGTGGAATCACAAAATAAACTCCGACAATCTGGCTCTGGGGTCTATTTTATATTGTTGATATACACTATTTTATATTGCTTATATATACTTTCATATGTATATAACATTTAACTTCACTAAACTACTGACCTGGTTGATTTTCCAGTACTCTACAATCTGAGCTGCGCTGATATTCACCACTTAAGTGCCAACTGAATTCCTGACTGAAAGGGCAGTAGTCAGCAATTTCTACTGAACCACCGTAATAAGGCAGATCTTCTGCAGGTACTCCAGTGAGTTCATCAAAGTACTACAAAGAAAAATATATTAGGAAGGCAGGAGAGTAAGAAACATTCTATAAAATCAATATGAAGCCCACAGGCAATTTATAGCATCCCTCTAATGCTATATAATACAAAGGAGATATTAATCTATTTTTTTAATACAGAGTAAACACAAAAAGACTAATTTTTGTGTTATTTGTGGTATTTCAAGGTTGTAGTAGTTTTAGAAATAAGCAAGGTAAGTAAATTAGTCTAAGTTAAGTTTTTATTAGATGACAAATTTGATTAATGTCTTAAAAGGATACATAGAAAGAGTTTTAAGAGCTGACAAAACATAAAACTAATTCATAAAATTAAGATGTTTTAAATACAATGTACTTCAAATGTTTTTAGGAGACTTAATTTATATGTTGTTTTGACAAATTTGAAAAACCCATGAGAAAATCAATGAGATAATATATAATATTTGGAAATACCAAAGGAACAAGGTACCAGAAAAATTTTAAAGACTTCACACTTCATACCAACTCACTGAAGTACAGTACTAAGTGCAGAAATATATATATAGTCACTGCCTTACAGTGTCTAAAGCACTCAATGGGGTTATAAACAGGTAGGAAGCTCAAAATTTAGAAGCAATCACTTTAAACTCACTTCTGAGATAATTTCTGACTTGTGGCTCCTTTGTCAATGGCAGGCAGTGTTAAAGCTTTTTTAGAAATAGCCACTTCAACAAAAAGCTTAAAGCCTACATCAGAGATTCAGACTGAACATGTGGGACCACTGCCTTCACCTTTTAGATACCATTAGGCAAACTTGTCTAGAGCAGAAATTCCAAGCCTTCTAATTAACTGGATTAGAGTACTTCAGTTACTTTTTTCTTTTTAAAAAATATTTTTATTTTATATTGGAGTGTAGTTGATCAATGTTGTGTTAGTTTCAGGTGTGCAGCACAGTGATTCAGTTATACATATAAAGTATCTATTCTTTTTCAAATTCTTTTCCCATGTAGGTTATTACAGAGTACTGAGCAGAGCTCCCTGTCCTATACAGTAGGTCCTTATTGGTTGCTGTTGTTCAGTCGCTAAGACGGGTCTGACCCTTTATGACCCCATGGACTGCAGCATGCCAGGCTCCTCTGTTCTCCACTACCTCCCAGAGTTGGCTCAATTCATGTCCACTGAGTCAGTGATGCTATCTAACCTTATTGTTTATCTACTTTAAATATATCAGTGTGTACATGTCAGTTCCAAACTCCCAATCTATCCCTCCTCTCACCCTTCCTCCCTGGTAATCATAAGTTCGTTCTCTAAGTCTGAGTCTGTATCTGTTTAAAATAAAGTTTAGTTATAAACTTTAAAGTAAGTTTAGTTGTATCATTTTTTTAAAAGATCCTGCATATAAGCAGGATATATTTGTCTTCCCAGTCAGTTCCTTTCTTCAAAGAACCTTGTTTTTTTTTAATATAAAGATGAAGACTTTTGAAACAAAAAGAAATAGTTTAAAAAATACATTAAAATAAATATTCTAAATGTCTCTTACCACTACTACTAGGCACTGCTAGATATCAGTTAATTGCTATCAATTAACACAGTTTATAAAGAAATGTAAAACTTCAGTTTTTTCTAACTTACAGAAAACAAATGGAGCCTGACAAATTGAAAACTTAAGAGCTTAATTCACTCTTCCAATTCAAAATGGAGACTTCTTTTTAAAAGGTTTACTCCTGAAACTGTGCCCCAAACAAGTGTTACCTGGTATTCCTGAGGTAAAGGTTTTGGAAACTTCTGCAAATTGCACACTGCAACTGCTCTCTGGTCCTGTCTGCAAGTTAATTGCAATGGATTACTTCTGAGTGTGTTACAGTAAGGGTTCAGCATCTGTCTCCTGCAGACAAAGATAAAAATACCATGGTATCAAACTCTAAAGAAGATATTAGAAGTCTATTTTAGAGTTTGTCTTTTCTGTTACAATTTCAATGCTTTTAACATTCTTTTTTAATTAATTGATTTTTAAAAATTTTTGGTTGCACTGGGTCTTCATTACTGCATGCAGACTTTCTCTAATTGCTGTGAACAAGGGCTACCACACAAGTCCAGCATTTTATGATTAATAGAACTTTCAAATAATATCAGCTCAGTTCAGTTCAGTTGCTCAGTCGTGTCTGACTCTTTGCATCCCCATGAACCACAGCACACCAGGCCTCCCTGTCCAACACCAACTCCCAGAGCCTACCCAAACTCATGTCCATTGAGTCAGTGATGCCATCCAACCATCTCATGCACCATTCTTTCATTCTTTCTGAAGTTATTTCTCCACTGATCTCCAGTATCATATTGGGCACCTACCGACCTGGGAGTTCATCTTTCAGTGTCCTATCTTTTTGCCTTTTCATACTGTTCATGGGGTTCTCAAGGCAAGAATACTGAAGTGGTTTGCCATTCCCTTCTCCAGTGGACCGCATTCTAGTATACAATATCATTATTCCTAAAGAAACCCTCCAAAGTAGAACTAGTATTTTCATTTCACTGATAAATAAATAGTTTGAGACATTTAGCTTGTCCAGGATCATATAGCTGATGAGGGATGGTGATGGGACTTAAACTTCTCTCTCCAAGGTCAGTGCCTTGCCCATTAGAGAAATACCTGGTAACAAGCACTTCTTCTGTTGAAGATGTTAGTCTTACTCTTCTCATCTGGGCTAGGTCTCAAAGCAGTTTTAATTACTCAGAGTTTCTACTAAGGAGTTTGAGGTCTGAGTTAAAAGCCTGCTATGAGGAAAGCTGTTCATAAGCAGTAACATGAAACACTGCAGCTACTTTTGGGACAGTTAGTTAACTCCAGTACAACAACCTGATCTGCTAGTGTTGTTGTTCCCAAATTTTGCTGCACATCAGAATCATCTAGAGAAACTTTTAAAACCTCCATGCCCACCTTGCACCCCATACCAACCGAATCAGAATCTGAAGTCAGGAATCAGGCGCTGGTATGACTTATAAAAGGACAAACTGATCATTTTAAATTAATCAAAATTAAAAAATTTTGCTTCACAAAAGCCCTATTAGGGCTTCCCTGGTGGCTCAGTAGTAAAGAATCCACCTGCCAATGGAGACATGGGTTCAATCCCTGTTCCAGGAAGATCCCACATGCTGCAGAGCAACTAAGCCCACGCGCCACACCTACCGAAGCCCACGCACTAGAGCCGTGCTCCACAATAAGAGAAGCCATTACAATGAGAAGTCCATGCACTGGATCCGAAGAGTAGCCCCTGCCTGCCGTAACTAGAGAGTAGCCCCTGCTTGCTGCAACTAGAGAAAGCCCTAGTGCAGCAACAAAACACCAACATAGCCAAAATTTTTTTTAAAAAAGGAACCATGGATGGTTTCTACACATTTTGAAATTAAACGGTTCACACCACATTTTGAAAACAGGGACACTGGATACAGAACAAAATCAGAAGTAAACTGTTAGCAAAGACAATAAGAGGAAATGCATCCTTACTTTTGTCTCTGCTGATCAATCCAGAATTTACAGCTCCTCCTGACAAAGTCACAGCCCATTCCTCGGCCCCAGTCTAATTTCTCAGCCATGCTGTAATTAGCTTTATACCAGCTGTGGAAATAACCCAAACAAAGCACTTTATATTACTGTCACTTAAAAAACAACTCCAGCGTATCAATTATAAATCTTAACAATGAGCAAACTAGGACCTCAAAAAGGCTTTTAGTGACCATCCCCACAGATGAACATTTACAACCAAAGTCCCAGCTGCACAGGATCACTGCAGCAGGGACTTGGAACCTTTAGTCTTGAGGGAAACATGAATACTTGAGGGTGCTTTTATATTTGAAAAACACTAAACCACATCATGTTTCCATTGTAACTTTCAAAGATGATATAAGTCACAGAGGAGAAAATGTTTAAGGTGTGGGACAAGGAGTATAAAAGGCAATGAAACAGAGAGAATGAGAGAAAAACTGGAATTCTGTTGCATCAGAAAATGGAAGAAATGTTTTAAAATTAACCAGTGCCATGATTTCCCTAGTGATTCATACACTCCAAGATGCTTCTGCATCCTACCTGTATGTTAAAGAAACCAGCATTATTTACAGAAGGGCTAGAAAAATAGAGCAGCAGGACCCCTTCTGTTGGTCATTGCTTATTAAGGGATAAATGGGAAAGAGTGATAATAGCGCTAAAAGGAATCCAGCATTTTTTTTCTTTTCAAAAATATGAATTGCCCTACTTGGTCCACTGAAAACTGTAAGAAACAAGGACAACCCAGTAGAAATTAACGGAGTCCCTAGATTGCGATTTCCAAAAGCTATTCTTGATCAAAAGGAGCATTCCTGTGCTCCTTGGAAGATTGGCTGATGCCAGATCTAGAATACAGAGCATGGGCAAATCAGTCTGGTACATCTTGCCATACTAAAGAGCAAGGAAGCTATCAAAACTGAGACTCATCAAAATAAACCCAAGAGCCCACAAAGAAAAAGATTCCCATTGGACTCATTTTAAAACAGTATTCTGTTGCTTTATAAGAAAGTTCTACTGCCTTAAAAACCAGGAATCTCTACATAAATCAATTTCACTTGTAATTAAAAATACTGTTTATATAAGCTTTTCCTTCATATCATCATGCCCTCTATTTATTAAAAAAAAATCTATTTATTTATGAGGGATTTAGTTTTACTCTATTACATACCTCAGGGTCTCAAACATTTACTGAATGAATGAATGGAGCTGATATAGGTAATGGATAGCTAACTGAAAAAAATTTTTACAACAGGTATATTTAAAAAAAAAACAAACACAGGTATATTTATCTTCAGTGTAAAATATATTTGCTTAAGTTAATATTCTTTTCATCTTAATAGTAATCTTAATATTCATTTCATTTTAATAAACAATTCATGTAAAATTCTCACAGCTGTCTTACCCAGTGTCCTCCATTAACGCCAGAGTGATTCGAGAGAGGACTCGGTTCTGGGTATGAGAACCAGTCATTGCTTCATTCTGAAAATCACCAACAGATTTTAATTAGAAGACTGGATTCCTTGCAATTCCCAATAATTTCCGTGATTGCTTTGATGTACAGGCAAAACGTTGAAGGTGTGAGAGACTGACAAAATGTTGATTTAAAATAGTAAAATATACAAGCTTTCTTTAAGATGACAGACTGAAGCTTAAAGCAAAATCTACTCTCTCCCTCAAATATCTATATTGTGTACAATTTCCCTGTAATGACAGATAACTAGCATTTAGAACTCTGTGATGAAAATGAAGATAAATATATGGAAACAGAAATATATTAAAAAAAAAAAGAAATATTATAAAAACATTACACTATTAAGGCAAAGTAATATTGGTGTTTGAGACAGATGCCCAGATAATGGAGAGGAGAATGGAATACTTGCTTGAATTACAATTGAAAATGCTTTTATAACCAACTTTTTATACTCTGTGATCAGAAAAATATATACTAATATGAAAAACAAGTATCACAAAATCATAGGGTCAAAGGAGTTGCCTGAGGGATACAAAATATCATCAAGGTCTACTGTCTACCCAATGTCTTAATTAATATATAATAAAATTCCTACCAGGAGGTCACCTAATGGTAAGGACTTCACTGTCACTTGGAGAAGGCAATGGCACCCCACTCCAGTACTCTTGCCTGGAAAATTCCATGGATGGGGAGCCTGGTAGGCTGCAGTCCATGGGGTCGCTAAGAGTTGGACATCACTGTCACTTATGAAAGTACATTGTATTTTGGGATGCTGATTCTTCTTCTTTTTTGGGTAGGGGGTGTGCTGCATGGCTTGAGGTATCTTAGTTCTCAGATCAGGAACTGAACCCATGTTCTTGGCAGCAAAAGCATGGAGTCCTAACTACTGGACTTCCAGGGAATTCCCATATTTTGTTAATCTTTATGTTGAACGTTGGATTGCCATTTCAAGTACTTTAATTTCATCTTTTTAAAACACAGCTCAAGAACACAAAGTTGATTTCAGAGGAAAGGCAGCAGTTAATGAAACTAGTAAAATTACTACTTTCAAGTCTTCTGTTGAAAAGTAAGTAAATTTTCATTTCTGGCCCATCTGTAGCTTTCTAAAGAGAATCACTTGAGAAAGACCGCTTAAGGAATATAAAGAAACTGAAATTCCCACGTGAGATAAAAGTGTACATGTCTTCCGTAAGTTTCTATCACTGTTACTTCACGGTCACCCAGATAACGTCAGTACAAGCACTAATTTCATTCTTTTCATAATTTTGCTAACTAGGATCATGATGTATGTAAACTGCAACCGTTTACTCATTTAAACAGACCTCTAAAAAATGTATATTTGTCATTCAGTCGCTAAGTTGTGTCTGACTCCTTGCAACTCCATGGACTACAGCATGTCAAGCTTCCCTGTCCCTTCACTATCTCCTGGAGTTTGCTCAAACTTCCTTTGATCCAGAAATTCCATTCTTCTTTCTACATAAACAGATCTGATCTTGCATTAACTTTCTAGTTCTGTTCCCCTGAAAACCTAATAAGGTGGAATGTCAACTGTGTTACTAGGCAACATGACTTAAGATATGCTTCTGGACTTGGGATTATTGTAGATGAACATGAATACCTGTTGGTTAGCCACAGTTTGGGACTTCTCTGTGTGCAGTGAGTCTTACGGGTATGTCCCTTACAGGTATCTGGAAGTTAAGTCTATGAAACTGTTAAAAAAAACAATGCCGATCCTTATTTGTAACATGGTACTTCTAAACCAGGCTGGTTCTTGTACACCTGTTACGGTCTTGTGCTTATTGTGTTTGAGCCAGAGAGAGAGGGGAAGAGGCATGGATGATAGCCTAGATTACTGTGCAGAGCACAAGAGAAATGCCTGACTGCCATGCTGGCATACTGTACTTTCTCTCTTGTATCCTTCTAGTATTTTTTGAATGTGACCTGTTTAGGGTTCACAGGTTTGACTGACTGTTTTTTGAACCTAAGAACACACTGGAATGCCACTCCTGTAGGGCACTGAAGATATAAATAAATCACTCATTATAACATTTTTAAGATAAAACATTTAAAACATAATTATTCACTGACATAGGATTATTGTCACATTCATATAACACTATGGTGGTTTAGTCACTAAGTCATGTCCGACTCTTGTGACCCCAGGGACTGTAGCCCTCCAGGCTCCTCTGTCCATGGGATTCTTCAGGCAAGAATACTGGAGTGGGTTGCCGTTTCCTTCTCCACATATAACACTATGTAGCTATTTAAAAATAAATAGATCCAAGTATAAAGTATATTCTACTAATGGATGTACTTCTGTAATGTGAATGAGCTCATATGAGACTAGCAAATAAGGGAATCACATCAGTATAAGATGGACTCATGTTGGTTCATAATGATTTCTCCTGGATTTTAATGTTTTATGCAGTGGAGCAACAGCAGCTAAATGAATCACTTTGCTGTATATCTGAAACTAACACAGCACTGTTAGTCAACTCTGTTCCAATATAAGATAAAAATTAAAAAACAAACAAAAAACCAAAATACACTAAGACACCTGAACACAGCAACAGAGGAATGCTGTGCTGTGCATGAAGTTCCATGCTCTTCCAATTGGCTCAGTAGGGCCAGAGGCTCTTAGAAGTACTTGTTGCACAGTTTTTGTACACTTTACTCTTTTTACATTTTACTCTTGTCCCCATTATTTAGCTTTATAGTCTCCCATCTATCCCCCATTGCTTTTTGCTGTTGTTTAAGGTAAAAGAAATACTCAAGTAAATAAATATAGAAGCTTATTTATTGGAAATACAATGTGTTTTTAGACTGAGCTAGTACTTTTATTATGACTTATTGCTTTTGTTAATGACTTGGTATTTGTGTTTCCCACAAACTGTTATTTTTTATTTTGAAGAAAGAGATTGCTTAGGAAAGCATACACTGTATTACAGCAGAAGCATCTGTAATTCCTTGGAAAGTATATGGTTAAATGGAAAAAGCTGCATAAATGCATGAACCTATTTAAAAAAAAAAAACTACGTTAGTGTATCTGTCTATTTTTTTAAAGAAAAAATATGTCTAGTAACATTTTCAAATAAACTGACCTCTAATAACCGCTTTTCCCAATGGTTGAGCTCAGTGCCCATACCACCTTGATTTTCAAGTTCCATTCCCTCAAGAATTGGACAGTTAAAGTGTTTTCGTGCTTCATCCTAAGAATCAGAAAATAAATAAATAAATAAACCCACAAAAGTACAACATAATGGCAAATTCCTTATCACACTGGATAAGATAAAGTAGCCACTAAGGAATTACTTTGATTAAAAGACAGAATGTCTTTTAAAAATATAGCTTTTAATATAATTAAATATTTTGACACCGTCGCACTTTTCTTTGCTATTGAACTACTATTCTCTTATTATTTTTTCCTCCATTTGAAGATTTTGGCTTTAAGTCATATATTTAAAAAGTTAAAGACTGGTATGATTGCCACTTGTAACTTTTGTGTCAACAATGATTTTAACATAGGTATAAACTGCTCATATTATGGACATAGTCTTTGTTGAGAAAAATAAGTTGTTCATTAGAAAACAATTTTGTTCTTTTGGTTTCATCTGTACATCACAGTTAAGAGTATGAAGTACAGGGATGTGCGGTATTCCGAGAGCAGCACAAAAGTTCAGAGGTCAGAAAGAGCTGTATGTAGTTAAGAGAGCAGGTAGGGAGAACAGGTTTCTGTCATTAAATAAGCGAGTGAGATGATTAATTTTATGTATCAACCAAGCTGGGGCAAAGTGCCCACATATTTGATCTAATATTATTCTGAATGTTTCTGTGAAGGTGTTTTTAGACGAGATTAACATTTCAATTAGTGGACTTTAAGTAAAGCTGATCACTTTCTGTAACATAAATGGGCCAGTCAGTTGAAGGTCTTCATAGAACAAAGACTGACTTCACCTCTGAGCAAGAAGGAATTTTGCCAGTCTTTGGATTCAAACTGCAACTCTTCCCTATTTCTTCAGCTTGCCAGCCTACCTCATCAGATTTTAGACTCTCTAATAAACCTCCATAACTACATCAGCCACTCCTTAAAATAAATCTCTTCATCTCTTTCTCTCTCAACAAACACATCCTGTTGCTTCTGTTCCTCTGGAGACCCTCCTGAATAAAACTGATTCCAAATGAAATGACCAGCAATTATGCAAACAGTACAAGTGATTCTAAGGGGTATCACAACGGAGCACTGGTGTAACAACTTAAAGCAGTGGGTAGAATGGAGCCGTTAAGTCATTGCTAAATTTTTCTTCCTCAGATATCTCTTGGCCTGCAGCTTTACTGTACTGCCTTTATGTTTCCTACTAAGTTAAGTCGCTCACTCAGTCGTGTCCGACTCTTTGTGACCCGGTGGACTGTAGCCCACCATTTTCTTTTCTCATGGGATTCTCCAGGCAAGAATACTGGAGTGGGTTGCCATTTCCTTCTCCAGGGGATCTTCCCGCCCCAGGGATCAAACCCAGGTCTCTCGCATTGCCAGCAGACCCTTTAACCTCTGAGCCACCAGGGAAGCCCCTGTTTCCTACTACAAGCTTTGAAATTTAATCATTAGTTCTTAAACAATAATGATTAGTAAAGAAAGGACCATAACGAATGAGAAGAGCAGATGGCTCATGAGACATGAAGCTCAGTAATACTCACGACAACACGAGGTGTTACTAGAAGATTAACAGTGTGAGGAACTCTCTTATTATCACGAATGTCCCATAATCTCTCCACTTTTCGAACTACTTTATCACTCCATTGATATAATCCAAGACTGCAATTAAAGAATAAAAATACAGTCCTTCTTGCAAATTTGTCACTTTAAATGTAGAAGTGTTTATGAATATCAATATGAAATTAAAATATCTGACCTTGTATCTGACACCAAGTACAAGCAAAGGCTTGATAGCATTTTTTAATTTAATCTTTTCAGTAACTTTAAGAGATTATCATCACTACTTTGCAGATAGAGAGACAGAAGCTTAGAGAGATGAAGTAACCTGCTCAAATTCAAATAGCTAATACTGGGCTAAGATGACAGTGAATTATTTCCTCTTAATAAATTTACTGCATAAAACAAAAGCATGTCTAGAGAGAGATCTAAGTACTGTATATAACAAGACTTAACAGAAGGTGACATTTTAACTTAATTTTGCTATTGTTGTTTAGTTACTAAATTGTATCTGAATCTTTGCAACCCCATGGACTGTAGCCTCTGTCATGAGAGGATAAGTTCCTCTGTCCATGAGATTTCCCAGGCAAGAATACTACAGTGGGTTGCTATTTCCTTCTCTAGAGGATTTTCCCAACCCAGGCATTGAACCTGTGTCTCCTGCATTGCAAGCAGATTCTTTACTGCTGAGCCACTGGGGAAGCCCTTTAACTTAGTGAGAAAGTATAATTTACTTAACAATTGTGTTGTAAAGAAAATTATATTTTTTATAATTGGTTACCCAACAAGAAAAAATTAAATCCCTATTTTAGGGATAAAATCCCTATTTTACTCCATATACAGAAATAAATTCCAGACAAATGTCAGTAAAAATGGCAGAATAAGGACTACTGAACTTCATGAAAGCAATGAGCAAAGTATCAAAATTAGCCAAATGAATTTTTTTCAGAACTCTGGAAATTAACCAAAGGCTTACAGCAATCCAGAAAGAACTTATTTAAGAAAAATGGATGAGTTTCAGTAAAAACAGCAAGCTTTGTGGCGGTTTCCCATGCCCTCTCTCCAGCTCTATAGCAGCCTTGAAAACCAACAACCCACAGTCATGGTGAAAACCAGCAACCTGGCAGCCAGAGGGAGCGGAACAGGGTTAACTGGCAGAATGTATTAAAAGAAAAAAAAGTTTCAACTATGCCTACAAGATACACAGTTCACACTCAAGGATACAAATAGGTTGAATATAAAAGGATTAAAAACATGTATCATGCAAATAGTACTCAAAAAAAGAGCTGGAACATTTATACTAATGTCAGACAAAATTGTTACTAGAGACATTTTATAATGAATAAAGGGTCAGTCCACCAAGAAGACATAATAAACATGTATATACCTTACAAAAGAACCCCAAAATACATGAAGCAAAAATAAATTCTAAATGGATTAAAACTATGAACATAAAAATTCAAATAATAAATTTACCAGAAAAAAATTTAGAATATTTTTGTAATCTTTTAGAGCAGAAGAAACTTTCTTAAGCAAGAAAATAGGTAAATTTAATAATATAAAATTTAAAAACTTTTCTGCAAGGCAAAAATATGATAAAAAAAATAAGTAAATGGGAGAAAACAATCTCATCTTGGAAAATCTATCTTGCACAAATAAAAGTACTACCACAAAAGTGTTATATTTATTATAGAAAACTATAATGGTCATCAATTTTCACTTTTGCCTATAACCCGCACTGTTATTTTCTGGCTTTTTCCTAGATTACTTCTACCACTGACCCTATGAATCTCTCATTCTCAACAATAAAACAGAATATAAAGAAATTAGTTTTCCCACCATTATTTTATGAAGATTTTATATATTATTCAAAGAATTATATGGTAAATACTGTATACACAATAACCATTACTTATTAATCCTTTGTTTTATTTGCTGTATATCTGTTCGTCTACTCATGCCTTAGAAAGATTATTCTTAATTCCTTTTCTTTTTCCACAGCAAGGCAATGTTTAAATATAAATAGTGAACAAAGCCAAAAAGAAAAGAAACAGTGTTTACTGTATTAATAATCCCAATATTCTCTTCACCATTCACATTTCAAGATTAATGGTTTCTCCAAATAAAAAGGTGAGGGCCAAATCCAACTCTTTCTATGTCTACCATCTGAATTTCTTATTACTCTGTTATCTCCATTTATACTGTAAGATTTTCTGCTTTTAAGGAATATCCAAAATGTAAGAAAGCACTGCAATTATCAGCTTAATAATGGTTCTTATGTATGGGTATCTCTCTACATAGATGGTCCCACTCTCACTATTTATGTGTTTCCCATAAAGACCACAATTCTTAGGAAAGACCAGACTTCTTCCATCAGTTCAGTTCAGTCGCTCAGTCGTGTCTGACTCTTTGTGACCCCCATGAACTGCAGCACGCCAGGCCTCCCTGTCCATCACCAACTCCTGGAGTTCACTCAAACTCACGTCCATCGAGTCGGTGATGCCATCCAGCCATCCAAACAAATACAATCTAGGAAGTAAAACATCTATTTCTACATTATAATTTTGTTTCTAACAATTTTGTTGTTTAACATGTAATCTAAAAAAGTACTATGATGAGTAAAGTATTATCTGTTTTTAATAATTATGCACTTCCAGCTACCTAGAAGTGAGAAGAGAAGGAGATGAGAGAGGATGAGATGGCTGGATGGCATCACTGACTCAATGGACACTGAGTTTGAGCAAACTTAGGAAGACAGTGAAGGACAGAAAAGCCTGGTGTGCTTTTCAGTTTATGGGGTCACAAAGCAGACACAACTGAGCAACTGAACAATAAGCTACCTAAATGGAGATCTTCATATGAGAATTAATTTTTTATTCTATATCTGTTTACCACTCACTACTCTCATTATGGAATAGTGTCAGTACCCTGAGGTTTCTTTATGTGCCTTCTCAATCTATTCAACTTGCACAGCATTTAATAGCCTACAGCTTCAAGTAAAATTACTCATTTGTCTTTTATCATGGACTGTTTTTAAACTCCATACAACTAGACTATGACTTCTTTTGTTCAACCCTATAACTACTATATTCGTTCACGTTATTACATGTAGCAATAATGTGTTCTTTTCAGTGCCTTGTAGTTTTTGATTATAGGAATAAATTACAATTTATTTACCCATTCTTCTATTGATAGACCTTTGGGTGGTTTCCATTTTTTGTTTATTAATAACAAAACTGCCATTAACATTCATGTATATGTCTTTTTGTGGACATGTGCTCTTAAATTAGATATATAAATCCATGTAAATGGTTATAGTTCTGTGACTGATAGTCTATATAAAATTCTTAATCATTTTTTTTTTTTAGTATTTCTTAGTATTATTTCTTTTAGGCCCTGAACTTCTAGATCACTGCTAACATGAGAAATAAAATATAGTTTTAAAAAACTGTAAAATACAGTTTACAGTTAACATGTAAACAATATGATGTATAGACAATAATTATTAATAAACCAAAATATAACCAACCCATACTCTCCCATGGCCTGACTCTCCTGTAAAGTAATACAAGCTACTACAGAGTGGTGGAAAAGAGCTCTGCCTGGCAAGAAGAGTCTTCACTCTTTGGGTAAGTCACTTAAGTTCTCTCCATCTCAGTTGTTTCATCTGTGAAATGAAAAGGTAAAGCTAAATAACCTCATATCCTATCTTGTTATAATAATATAGGATATACAATCTTAGGCTAGCCATAAAGCCACTATTATTTGTAGAAATTAACATATAAGAATTCTCAGGTTCTAGTCTTAGCATCCTCCTAAAAGAGAATAAGAATAAAAAAACCCAAATACCTATAGTTAAAAGGTGGGAGACCATCTGCAAATCTTGAAGTTAAAGGATTTCCATCTTTATCATGGTAGAATGCAAACAGCCCAGCAGAGAAACCCTGTAAGAAAAAGTTCAAAATGTCTTACAGTGAAAAATATCAAATCTGACTATATATTATTACAACATGCCACTATCAAAAGAGAACACTGATAGAACCACATAAAAGCATCATGGGAATACTTCTGTAGGAACTTGATATACTGGAGTAGGACTGAAATTATTTCACATTATGAATTTTAAATTCCAATTACTTGAGGTAATTCTAAGTGAAAAAATTAAAAGCAATAGAAAAGACATTCTTTGGTTGGTATAGACAACACATTTATTTGTTTAAAGATGTGTTTATCACAGATGGTCTTCTTTACATGAACTTACTAATAAACTCTACACCTGCAACCAGGGAATGCTACTATTGAGAATAATTAACAATACAGTTCAGAGCAGGCAAGTGTACTCGTAAGAATACTCATAAAAATTCAAAGACTTTGATCCCAAAGTCCATACTTAATATATATCTATACCTAAAAAATGACTGTAAATGTATGCATATTTAGGGGGATGTATACTCTGGAAAAAACACTGGAAACATATATAGAAGTGTTAGCTGTAGTTATTTTGGTGGTAACATGTAAAATCATCTGTATTTCTAAAGATTTTCTTTACAATGTGAATTTGTCTATAATCACATTTTTAGACAATATTTTTAAGAAGTCTTCAATTTTAATAAGATAATAGATACTTTATATAAATGTATTCAAAGTCCCATTTGCTATTCTCCCCCCTCCCAAATAAAATGAGGAAATGGACAAAAAAAGAAAAGACAATTACTGAGATTGGACATCTATTTCATGAGTAAGATTTCTTTTCTTACTTTCTTTCTTAACCTAAATGACTAAAAAAAAAAGCACTTTTGTAACTACTAATTTAAGTATGTTTTAACATTGAAAATATGCTATAGTTTATATTTAAATAACTAAGAATCACAAATGATCATGTAATCAATTTATTTGGCAAATTTCTTTGCTTATATAACTGTGGTCTCTGTATCATTCAAGGCTTGCCAAAATAATTAATGGAATCCATAGTATTCTTTTATTCCTACATTTCTTCTTTTTTACTCTCTGAAGATGCAAAGGATATTTAATGGAGTCAGCTAAGAAAATCTAAATAGTTTTTAATATACAATTCATTGAGGTAATATAAAGCTTAAAATAGTATGATGTGCCTCATCCTTTAGAATATTCTAAATCCACATTTTTTTCTTCCCTATCAAGTTCAAAATTTTTCTAAGCACACACATTTCAGAAGGCATATCTAGTATTGAAAGTACCAGGAATGACTATATTTGATAGTTAGAGCATATATAACTTAATAGAGAATAAGTGTATTTGTTAAACATTTAATTCTTACCATCCTCCAGATGGTTTTTGAGACAAACTAATATTCTTAATTTCTTAGGTTTTTGCAATTTTTAAAATACAAATATACAAAAAAGTTTAAAAATCTAAAAGAAATTTATGTTTACTCTTTAAGAGGATTTAAGATGTAAGTTTTGCTACGTTTTCTTTAGACTTTTTTTTAAAGAAACAAAAACACTGCAGAATATTGTTGAAGGCCCATTACCTTAACCCTTTCTCCTCTCTCTTTTCCCAGAGGTAATTACTACCTTAAAGTCAATGTACATATTATGACAATATAGTTAGTTGATTTCCTGTCAATATAAATAACTTTCCTGTCAATATAAATAAATATCAGTCAAATTTAGAATCATTTCCATCATAATTAGACATTAGCAAAATTACTGAATTTTTTTTTTGCAGTTTCTATTTACACCATTTGAGTGATGCTGAGTTGTGCTTCATTTATTTCATCTTGTTCCTGAAATAAATTTTCACTATTTTTATTAAAAAAAAAAAGTCAATGTACATAGTAACTCTCATGCATGCTTTTACATTCAATGGTGTCTGACTCTGAGACTCCCTAACTGCCAAAATAAATCTCAATATATTCTTATATACCTCTTGACCAACTGGACCTTTTCTTTTGTGACCTGCCTGTTTATAATCCAATTTACATCATGTCTGGGACTTCTGCATTCATGTTTACTTATACATTAGATTTAAAACCTGCTGTTTTTTTTTTTTTTCTGGTTCTCTCAGCATCAAGTATCTACAGTTTTTGGAGCTTAAAGCTGAAAATGTTTTTTAAAATGATGTTTGTCTTTCATCACGATAGCAGGTTCGACTTACTTTTTTAGTAAAAGGAAAACATGATTCGTTTTAGAATCTCCTTACTTGAAAAACATAAGTGCTATCTGTATACACTAGAGTTTCACTGTATTATTCAGGTATTTGCTGATTTAAACAAATCATACATGATAGCTCATGAAAAAAGACTAATAAATAATAGCCACTAATTTTATTATATCTTACTATGTAGAGCATGGTGCTAAACCATTTATATGCTTTATCTTATTTAACCTTCAAGAAAAAAAATCCACTCTAATATGTACTACTATCTTCATTTTATAGATGAAACGGAGACTTATAAAGGCTAAATAATTTCTAATAGACCCCTAAGATTTTTAGCAGTAAAGCTAAGGAAATTCACACCTACATCTGTGTGATCTATTCTCTCTCTTAATCACTGCATTTTACTCCCATCTATTATATTTTCTAAACACATGAAAGACATCAAGAAGATATTTCCTAGGTCTCAGGCAACTTCATATAATTCCCCAGACATCGTGTAAAAGTTTAGTACTTTGGACTGATTGGAGAAAAGCAAAGAGAAGTTCTGAATCAGTTAGTATATATAAAATTTAGAAAGCCTAAATAGATCAAGAAGACTTTTAGAAATGAGATCTCTAAAAGAGAGAAGACAGATCTATAACCTGTTATCACTTTTTTTTCCTTAAAGATTTATTACTTTATTTGGCTGAACTGGGTCTTGGTTGAGGCATGTGGAGATCTAGTTCTCTGACAAGGAATTGAACCCATGCCCTCTGCATTGGGAGCGCAGAGTTTAAGCCACTGGACCACTATGGAAGTCCCTAGGTATCACTTTTAATTACTAAGTATTTTCTTAAGAAGCTTAATCATTTTTTCAAAACTCCAATTTACCCAATGGATTTACTTTAATTATTTTAAGTAGTATAACTTAACCTAGCCACTATCCTAATCACTAAAAATTCTGTCGGCTATTGGCAGAGGTCTAATCAACTAGGTTCTATTGAACACAATCTAAAAAGCCACATAATCTTAAATGTTAATATATAATTAAAATGAGACTATAATCAAAAACTCAAGGCATGAAGGAAAGAATAATAGTTAACAGCAAAATTTACCAGCGCATGAATAATCTCATGTTTCACTGTGGACAGCATCCCAACAAACTCCTGAGGCTGGGTAGAGATCATATTTGGACACAGGTTAGCATATCCTGCTATTGGCCTGTTAAAACAGACATTGAATTTTTAATTATATTCCAGAACAGTGTGTACTATGATATCTATTAACCTATATTTTTCTACAAAAACTGATTAAGGTCAGAAAAAATCTTTGTTAAATATCAAACGTCATTTTATAACATAATATCTAACTTTAACTATATTTTATTTCTAAGACTTATACCTGTTTTTCCCTATGATACAGCTAATCAACACTTGTTCCCATGAAAGGATAGAGTCAGTTAATTATACTTCAGTGTGAATTTGTAAAATAGGTCAATATGTACCAAAAAAGGGAATGAACTGGAAAACTGAAAATTCTAACACTATTTTTACTCACAAAACTCATTTCTGACTTCAGCATTTCACTTTATGTACAGGCACAGGGACAGACAAGTAGGTAGAGAAGGAAAACAGTTATATAATAAGACAGACAATAAGCAAATCATTCAGATTGCTACAAGTTACAGAACCCTCTTATTTCCATTTCACTATCCTCCTCCTTCTGTCCCAACAATGCCTTCACTAACATAGATTTTTTTATCTTCCTATCATCATCTTTCATACAGTATTTTATACCTTCTAGAATCTACAGAATTCTATATCTCTTTATGAGCCTGGAACTTAAGAATCCAAGAGCTGACTGGGACCTAGAGTAATTCAATTTCACCATGCATCTAACTGTCTTTCAAAAACTGTGCCAAACAGCAATATAAAGAACCCCAAGGTTTTTTCTCCCAACACTACCTTAACATTTTACCACAGAAATATCACAAATCTCCCCAAATACTGATAGCCTATTTACAAAGTAACAGGCTTTTGTAGGTAAAAAAAAAAAAAGCCTTATGTAGATAAAAAAGAAAAAAAAAACAAAAACAAAAACAAACATACAATGCACTTTTTTCATACTTGAAAACAACAGATTTACACTTAGAAAATTATGACTATAAGTTACTCACCGAAATGTTGCCATGGTGACCTCTAAAATATAAAATAAATGTCTCTGTCAGGCTCAAACCCTCAGGGACTTCTTAAGCATTTAGAATAAAACAGCCCTGTGTTCTTCTCCCTACAGTGCATCTCCTGAAGCTCTCATCCTCAACACAACAGCTTTTTCCTAACATAAGCTCTTATCCAGCTCTTTATGTGGCTGATACTGATAACTGTCAGCTTATATCTCAAGTTTCACTTCTTCAAAGAGGGCTTCTTTGTCCAGCTCATCTACATTATGTTTGCCTCCTTTTGTTCTCTTTTATCTCGCAGCACCCTTTTTCTACAAAGTATTTATCATATTTGAAGTCACATGTCTCTTTCTAACTGTATTTAACTAGTACCTGACTCCCGCTGTAATCTGTAAATTCCACGAGGCAGGTACATGTGCCTGTTTTGTTCACCTAGTCTGCTGGCAACGTATTAAGCACTCAAATATTTATGGAATGAATTAATGCAATATAGCAGTTTTGAAGGAAAGTGCCGCTTCTATCATAAAAGATTCAAAAACACCAACTTAAGATATTGCTCTTTCTTTTAATGTCAACATTCTTCTAAGAAACCAGAATCTTCCCCAGGTATGAGAAGACAACATGAGTAGCTTCAGATTCACTGACACAAGGAACATTTATTCCTTCAGCTAGTCATTCCTACCTAAAGTGAGCCAATGTTCAAGTGCCTTAAGGAAACATAACCGCAGGGCTTTCAGCTAGTCATTCCTACCTAAAGTGAGCCAATGTTCAAGTGCCTTAAGGAAACATAACCGCAGGGCTTTGAAAGTGAAACAAATCTCTGGGCTATGGGATTCTCATCTATGTGATAACTCCTATGCTGGATTCTCTCCCTAAAAGACAATTAAATACTTTCAGTACTTTCAGTATTATCAGGTGCTAAAAAGAGAAGAACTAATCTAGACCCATCTCAACATGGGATTTTATATCCCTCTCCCTACTTCCACAGGGAACCCATTCTGTTCCTAATACATGAAGTTTACTTTTGTGTTTTTAAAGTTCACTTTAACATGTCTTTTGTTTACGAAAAGTAATAAAAGCTCACTGGAAAGAGTTATATATCCAAATTATAGAAATGTATGAAGAATTAAGTGAAAATTCCTTATTTTACAACCTACCACCACTAAAGTCCACTATCACAAGTAACTGCTATTAACAAAAGGGATGTTTTATTTTTAGAGTGACCTTCAATCCCAGTTTGCCCAGAACTGAGGGATTTCCTAGGTTATGGGGCTTTTAGGTCTAACACAAGGGTATTCCTGAAAAAATTAGCATAGCTGGTAATCCTAATTATTTTCGACTTTTACCTTAGCACGTTCAAATCCATAAGCAGCTTTTTAAAGCAAATATGAAATCATATTATGTACACTGTTCTACAATGTTTGATACTCAACAGTATATTAAAAATGAAATTGTGTATGGGTGTATGCACAATCCATATGGCTTAGGTCAAATTAAGATAAAGAACCATGATTTTGCAACATTGCTATTATGAAGATATATTTCTCAAAGACATCTACTTTGAGATGTGTCTCATTTTATTAAGTAGCTTATTCATTCAGCACTTCAAATACCATATTTGCTTGATATTGAGACACTATTAATTATAAAATATCATAAATTTAATGATAGCTTCTCAGGAAAAAATTGAACATTCTACTAAATACATATATTCTTTTCTAAGAATACTAAACAATACATATACATCTGCAAAACCACCTAGTACTTTCTTCTTCAGTAATATATTAAATATTTCACTTAAAGCATTCTCAGCATTCAGAAGCTAAAGATTTTTGAGTTTAGTTCATGGATCAACAAGTATACGGTATCACGCTAACAGACTGCTTTCATAATCAATGATGTTGATTTTGACCTCAGTACTGACAGTATTACTCTGAAGCATATATTAGTGTTTCATTTGTACTGTCTACTTGATTCTACTAATAATTTCACTTTTTCCCCTTAAATTAATTAGATATTGATAGAAGTAAAATAGCTCTTTAAAGTCAGTTAGTATTTTGACTGGTAGATGAATGTTCAGGAACTCACCAATGGTCCTTACAAACAATGAACAAGTCACATTAACTCTCTTAGATCTGAGAATGTCACACAATCTATATCGAGACATGTCAATTCCTACTGCCTTTAATTGATTTGTCTGGTGTGTGACAGGCAATCCTCTGTATACATAACAACTTTATTTCAAGACTACTTCACTGAGAAAAAAATTTTTGAAATATTTTATAAATAAAAAGGAGGATTCTAAATTTTTAAAAAATAACTAAGTGAAGGACATATCAAGTGATATGAAAATTAGGTGAATAGTTATTTTCAGCATCTTAAAGTTTAGCACAGAAGTGCTAAAATTAAAGTTCAAACTGTTTCCTTAGAGAGGTATTCATCACTTCCAAAGAAAATTCTATTGACAGTAGATTTTTTCTTTATTCATATTACCATATGCATAACAGTCCTATAACTTGATTTCCCCACTATACCTGCATCCAAGCACTATGCTGTTTCTTACTACTGGAGGTGGGTAATCTGGCAAATGCAAACTCCCTGTACTCTAAACACTCAGAACACGCTTTGAGAGTTCTTTTAAATTTATTTACTTTAATTGGAGGATAATTACAATATTGTCCTGGTTTTTGCCATACGTCAATATGAATCGGTCACAGGTGCACAAGTGTCTCCCCATCCTAACCACCACCCACCTCCCTCCACACCCTGGGAGTTTTTTTTTCTTAATTGGAGGCTAGTTACTTTACAATATTGTGCCCACCCTGAGAGTTCTTATATTAGATCTTGGGAATAAGTCTCGGGGGGGAAGCTTACCTGTCCATTTTTGCTTCCTGCTGACAATAGGCTGCATAAGAGATGATGTTTTCATGGCTACACCTCTCAGTGGCCAGAGCACCAACATAAAGAACAAAGTCTGCATCCCGGACTCCCTCTTGGTCTGGCACACCCACTGCTCCACAGGGCCACTTACCACCACAACAGACTCTGCATTGCTATGCCCACAGGGGACAACAGAAAATCAGACCAGAGATAAGGTTAACTATAAGGGCTTTTACTTACAGTGAATCCAGACTTAAATATGTATGATTTAATTTTTATTAATTCTTCCATTTTTATCAAAATCCATATCTCTCTCTGGGGCTTCCCAGGTGGCACTAGTGATAAAGAACCTGCCTGCCAATGCAGGAGATGTAAGAGACACAGGTTTAATCCCTGGGTTTGGAAGATCCCCTGGAGTAGGGCACGGCAACCCACTCCAGTATTCTTGCCTGGAGAATCCCATGGACAGACGAGCCTTGCAGGCTATAGTCCATAGGGTCACAGAATCAGACATGACTGAAGCGACTGGGTACATAAGCATGCACACATTCATACCTCTCTCTACTCAGTTCCTATCTCTAATTTTAGATTTATTAAAATTTCTACTTTATATACAATGACCATAAATGCATAATATGAATTAAAACAAACAACTTCTATTTATAAAGGGCATCCCTGCTGCTGCTGCTAAGTCGCTTCAGTCGTGTCTGACTCTGTGCGACCCCATAGACGGCAGCCCACCAGGCTCCCCCGTTCCTGGGATTCTCCAGGCAAGAACACTGGAGTGGGTTGCCATTTCCTTCTCCAATGCATGAAAGTGAAAAGTGGAAGTGAAGTTGCTCAGTCATGTCCAACTCTTAGCAACCCCATGGACTGCAGCCCACCAGGCTCCTCCGTCCATGGGATGTTCCAGGCAAGAGTACTGGAGCGGGGTGCCATCGCCTTCTCTGAAAGGGCATCCCACCAGGATACAAAAAGAGAAATAAAAAGGTTTTACTAAAGCCTGAAACTAGGTGAAAATTACAAGGAACCTTCTTATAAATACATTTTTTAGCAATTTTCTGTGAATCTGTGGTTATTTCAAAATTAATTAATAAAAATCTTCATCCAGTGGAAATACATTCCTATTATAAAGTAATTCATGTATCTTATTAAAAATTCAGATAATACAAAAGTATATAAGGTAAAAAGTTAAAGTCATCTTTATATTACTACCCTTATTTCTAGTTTTCTAAGCAAACTTTGCCCATTTAACACCTGCTTTTTAGAGAATTTCTATCAAAGTTCCTAAATAACCATAATCTCCAAATTATAAATAGGAAAATCAGTAAATGTTGGCTTTTTTTTAATACATAAGTGATGTTTGTAGAGAGAGAAAAAACAGAAATTCTCACTTCTGCTTACTGTTGCTTCTCTAACACACGTATTTATAATTTTAAAATTCAATTACTTTAATCTGCTAATAGTTGGTGTTACGAAAAGCTGTGATTTAACAGCATTCTTTTCCATGATCTTTCATTTCTTAAAAAAAACGTTTAGGAACCACCCCCCCAAAAAAAGATAATACAGAATTTGAAACGACAAAATAATTTAAAATAAACAAAAATAGGAAAAAAGAAATGTGCCTTAAAATGTCTAGGAAATGTCTCTAAATGTCTTAGGACAAAAGATAAATATGTAATTAACAAGTTGTTTTAATTTTGAAACATGTCCCTAAAACCCTTTATGCTCTTGAGGAATTTGATAAAAGAAATGGAAGCTGAGTAAGTTAGCTGAATTTGTGCCACTATAGGGTTCGAAAAGCCTTTGGTGAGCTTCAGATACCTCAAGAAAAAATTACGAAGTACACTTCAACCATATGCTTGATTTTGCTTATAAAATCAATGTTCAATAACATATTTATTTTCTACAAGTAATGAGAGAACATAGTTAAATAGAGAAAGACATCTAAAGCAATAATCATATTTTTCAAAAAGTATGTATAAATTGGTTTTCTGGTTTATGCATTTAAGTTTTTCTATTTTTTCTAATACAAATAATATATGCTTAATATGAAAAATTGGAAAGTTACAAAAACATATAACTTACCAAATAAAAGTCTCCCACAATCCAACTCAATGAAAATCATTAAAATTTTAATGTCTCCAGATTTTTAATATATGTATATTTCCAATTACTTTATAACTTTTTATATGGGTGTATATACTTATTTTTATTACTTATGCTTTTATTTCAGCTTTATTGAAAGGTGAAAGTGAAAAGTCAAAGTGAAAGTCACTTGGTCGTGTCTCTCTGTGACCCCACGGACTGTATAGTCCATGTATTCTCCAGGAGAATTCCCTTCTCCAGGAGATCTTCCCAACCCACGGACTGAACCCAGGTCTCCCACATTGCAGGTGGATTGTATACTAGCTGAGCCACAAGGGAAGCCCAAGAATACTGGAGTGGGTAGCCTATCTCTTCTCCTGCAGATCTTCCCAACCCAGGAATCAAACTGGAGTCTCTTGCATTGCAGGCGGATTCTTAACCAGCTGAGCTATCAGGGAAACCCATAAGCTAAAGTCGCTCAGTTGTGTCTGACTCTTTGAGACCCCATGGACTCTCCAGGTCAGAACACTAGAGTGGGTAACCTTTCCCTTCTCCAGGGGATCTTCCTAACATAGGAATCAAACCCAGGTCTCCCTCATTGAAGGTGGATTCTTTAAGAGCTGAGCCACAAGGGAAGACCAAGGGTGAAAAATTGATAACTTTTAATTTTTAAATAAAACAGGCTAACTGCCCACACTGATTTACCTTTAAAAAATTTTTTACTGAAGTATAGTTGATTTACAATGTTGTGCAAATCTGCTATACAAAGTAATTCAGCTATACACACAATACACATTCTTTTTTTACATTCTTTTCCATTACAGTTTATCACAGGATATTGAATATAGTTCCCTGTGCTATACAGTAGGACCCTGTTGTTTATCCATTCTAAATTTAATGTTTGCTACAATTTATTTATATAAAGATTGATTTCATTCTTTAACAGCTGTATAATATTCCATTATGCGGTTATGCCATAACATAACTAGTATAGGTATATTTATAGTTTTGCAAAGAATACCCTTGAACATATATTATATAGTTGTAAGTATTTTTATAGAATACATTTCCATGACGGGTTGAACCTTACTTTTATTTGAAGAGATAAGGTTAAATTGCCCTTTAAAAATACTGAGGTATACAGCTGCTAAAAGATGTTTTGGAGAGCAAAGATAAAGTTCTAAGCAGAAATGATTCAGCAACGCCAGAGATAAACTGAAAAAAGAAAAGAAATAACTAAAATTCATTTGAAAACCAATGAAAGAATAAAATCAGCACACCCAATTGTGATTACTTTCGATAGAGAATGAAGCTTTTGAACTGTAAAACTGTAAAAACTTCTGGGAACAATCACAATTGAAAATCTGTTCTAAGTTTATCCTAAAGAATAAAAATGTTGCAAAGAGCAGGGTGAACTACCTGGAGGTGCTCCTCAGGCACTATAATGGGACCACATTTTGTATGCTCTGCACATTCCTCAGTACAGCATCTATGGTGATCATTTTCCTTCCGTAGGTATTGGTATTGGTTCGTTGCACATTGTCTTCAGTTCATTTTTACATTAAAGTTTAATTACAAAAAACAAAAAACAAGATTAGTTCACAGCAGTTAAAAACACTGTAAAAAACTAGTAGTTGCTATATTTAGTTCATTAATAGCTACTATTTTAATTAGAAAAGTAGTCTCAAAAACAATTTTGGTTCCATGGGAAATCCTCCTAATGTGGGTTTTCAAACACTTCAAAACCCTATATTGTACACATAAAGGAGGAAGGAAGGGGAGATGGGGAAAAGGGTACAACTACACCCAAAGAAAAGACCCAGTGGGTCCCGTCATAATGGAAAATCAGGGACAGAATGACTACCCAACATGCTGTATCTTACGGTTTGGTCTCTAAGAACCAACATAATAAAATACTCCCAGTATAAATTTCAAAATTTGCCATACTGACAGAATGAAGAGGGCAGACTGCTAAACAATTGAAGAAAATGAGCTGTGTGAAATGTGACATACCTACTAAGTAATATAGTGCCCGCAGGTCTACGAACCTGGAAAGTCTTCTCTAAATAAGAAACAGCTTGTGGGAAAAGTTTGTTCTAAATAAAAGTTGAAATAAAAAAACAGTCAGAATTAACTAAGAGATAAACCATATTTAAAACAAGCAAGCACAGGGTATTAATGACTAAAGCGGAAGAAGGAAAAAGCCTTGTAACTCAAATACAATATTTAGTCAAAGGTTGTGTGGCTAGGGGTAGGGGAGAGAGTGAGCGTAGGAGCAAAGGAATTTCTTCACCTTCTAGTTTAGTTTTGGAGGAAAAAGCACCAGAAAGTTCCTTCCGTACCCTATTCTATTTAAATAGAATATTATAAAACATAAATCACAACTATTAATCTAACTTACTTTATTTTTTTTTTAAAGATTCTCCAATAAGTTTATTTTGAAAAATATGGAACGCTTTACGAATTTGCGTGTCATCCTTGCGCAGGGGCCATGCTAATCTTCTCTGTATCGTTCCAATTTTAGTATATGTGCTGCCGAAGCGAGCACTCTAACTTACTTTAAATTTGAGACTGCTTTAGATGACTCCAACACTAATGTAGTTCATGTTAAGAAAATCTTATATGTAGAAGATCTACTTTAACTTCACCAATTTCTGTTGCCCATAATGAGCTGGCTTAGTGTGTGTGTGTGTGTGTGTGTGTGTGTGTGTGTGTGTGAGCGCATGCCTCTGTAATAGTTAAAAAGCGTATGAGGCTAGCACCTTTATAAACAACCTTGGCATTTCATACTATCTGGCCAATTATTCTTCAGGACAATGAGCATTTACACCAAGAAAACTGTTTTTGATATTTTTAAAAAGTCATCTTTTCCATCCTATCCTAAGCATGCTCTGCTCCCCTAAAACCTAAGAGGACAAGTAAAAGAAATAAGAATGACTTAATATCACATCATAAAATGAGAAAACTTAATATCAAATATGAACAAAGTTTTAGTGAGTACATCACAACAACATGTTTGTGAAAATGAGAAATACATTTACCAACATCTTTTATTTAGTCATTCACAAAGTAGTCATGTATATATTTTTCATTATTGAAGTAAAATTAACATATAATAAAACGCATGATTTTAAGTGTTCAAGTCATGAGTATTTATTACATACCTTTACAAGGTGTCTTTTCTCAGGGAGCAACCTGAAAATGATGACATAAAACATAAAGATTGCCATGCTGAGGGCAAACCATCGTCTCATTTGTTCAGAATATATCTGGCAGGAGCCCCAGATCTCAGCGAGCATTTTAGAGTTGATCAAATACAGTCTTGTTCATTTGGGAAGTTAAAGATAGAGAAAGACATCAACTACTCCCAATAGCTCTTCATAAACTACTACAGATTCATAATTTATCTCTTTTCTGAACCTCTCTTTCTTTAAAAATCAGGCTATATCACCTCTCTGGTTAATAATTTTGCACATGTTCTTATTATTGTATACATTGGTATTTCCTCTTATTTTTCCTTCAAGTACTTATTGTGGCCAGGTCTCTTATTGACCACATCCACGGAGATATACGCTGGTTCTGTTTAAATTATTCAAGATGCATAGGTTTAAATCATATCTCATGGCCTTCATCTTTCTAAATTAAAAAGCATATTTAGTTTAATTCCATTTACGGAACTCCAGGTAACAAATGAAAGTATCTTCAATAGTTTGATTCTTAATAAAAAAGATGACAGAATAATGGTGTACTTACTCTTCAATACTTTTATCGTAGATAATCTTAATTCTTAAATGTTCATTAACATCTCTCTTTACAACATGATTTTTAAGATGGACCTTATTTATGACCTGAGAAAAAGGAATAGATTTGAAAAAATATATATAGATTAGCTACTTAAGGACTCAAAATTAACAAACTAAATTTTAAATGTAATACTCAGAAAAAAAAAAAGAACTAAATAAATCAAGAGATAGTTCATGCTCACAGATACAAAAACTCAGTACTACCAAGATGTCAGTTCTTTCCAGTTTCACCTATGCCAATCCCAATAAAAATTTCAGCAAGTTACGTTGTGAATATCAACAAACTAATTCCAAAGTTTATATAGATGGCAAAAGACCCAGAATAGCCAACAAAATGTTGAAGAAAAAAACAAAGTTGAAGGAATGACACCACTTGACTTCAAGATTTACTATAAAGTTACAGCATCAAGAGAGTGTGGTACTGGCAAAAGGAGAAACAAATAAGTCAATGAAACAGAATAGAGAGCCCAGAAATAGACCTACATAAATACATTCACCTGATCTCTGACAAAGGAAAAAGGCAAGAAAATCAAACAATGTCTTTTCAACAAATGGTGTTGGAACAACTGGATATTCATATGGAAAAAAGTGACTCTAGAGTCAGAGCCCACATCTTTTATAAAAATTAACTCAAAATGGGTTATAAATCTCAATGTAAAATATAAAATACAAAACTATAAAACTCTTAGAGAAGACACTATAGGAGAAAAACTAGATATTCATGGGTACAGTGATGACTTTTTTGTTTACTTTTTAATACTTATTTATTGTTTATTTTTGGCTGTGTCAAGTCTTCGTAGCGGCACACGGGATCCTCCGTTAAGGCACGAGCTCCAGAGTGCACGGGCTCTGTAGCTGCAGCTCGCAGGCTTAGTTGCCCTACAGCATGTGCGATCTTAGTTCCCTCACCAGGGCTCAAAGCCACATGCCCTGCATTGGAAGGTGGACTTTTAACCACTGGACCAGGGAAGTCCCTATTTATTATTTTTTAATTGCAGCATGCAAACTTTTAGTTGTGGCACTTGGGATCTAGTTCTCTGACCAGGGACCAACCTGAGGCCCTCTGCACTGGCCCCCACTAGACCATCAGGGAAGTGCCTAGTGATGACTTTTTAGATACAAAACTAAAGACATAATCCATGAATGAAATAATTGATAATTTCAACTTTATTAATAATAAATACTTCGCTCAATGAAAGTTAACATTAAGAAAAGAAGACAAGCCACTCACTGGGAGAATATATTTGCAAAGGACACATTGGATAAAGGACTATTATCCAAAATATACAAAGAGCTCTTAAAACTCAACAATAAGAAAATGAACAACTCAAGTAAAACACGGGCCAAAAACCTTAACACACACCTCACCAAAGAAGGTGTGCAGATGGCAAATAAATATACAAAAAGATGTTTCACATTACATATCATTCAGTTCAGTTCAGTTCAGTCACTCAGTTGTGTCCGACTCTTTGTGACCCCATGAATCGCAGCACACCAGGCCTCCCTGTCCATCACCAACTCCCGGAGTTCACTCAGACTCATGTCCATCGAGTCAGTGATGCCATCCAGCCATCTCATCTTCTGTCGTCCCCTTCTCCTCCTGCCCCCAATCCCTCCCAGCATCAGGAAAACACAAATTAAAACAATGAGATATCTCTATATGGCTATTAGAATGGCCAAAATCTGGAACATATACTATACCAAATGCTGCCAAGGATGTAGAGCAATAGGAATTCTCATTAATTACTGGTGGGAATGTAACATGTACAGCTATTCTGGAAGACAGTTTTGGCAGTTTCTTACAAAACTAAACATACTTCTTGCCATAACCACTCAGCAGTCATGCTCCTTGGCATTTACACAGATGAGTTAAAAATGTAAATTCACACAAAAGCCTGTTCATGGATCTTTATAGCAGTTTTATTCATAATTGCTACAACTCAGAAGCAGCCAAGATGCTTTTCAATAGGTAAATGGATAAATAAACAGTGGTATATCCAGACAATGAAATAGTATTCAGAGTTAAAAGGATGAGCTATTAAGCCATGAGAAGACATGAAGCAAACTTAAATGCATATCACTGACTCAATGGACATGAGTTTGAGCAAGCTCTGGGAGATGATGAAGGACAGGGAAGGCTGGTGCGCTGCTGTCCACACAGTCACAAAGAGTCAGATATGACTGGGAGACGGAACATCAACAGAGTGAAAGAAGTCAATCTGAAAAGGCTACATACTACATGATTCCAACCAGATGACATTTTGGAAAAGGGAAAACTATGGACACAGTACAAAGATTGGTGTTTGCCAGAGATAGAAAGATGGCAGAGGAATAAGCAGAGCACACAGGATTTTGAAAGCAGTGGAACTACCATGTATGATACTGTAATGATGGCTATGTGTCATTATGCATTTGTCCAAACCCATGGAATGTACAACACCAATAGTAAATTCTAATACGGACTCTGGGTGCTTATGATGTGTCAGTGTAGTTTCATCAGTTACAACAAAAGTACCACTCTGATTAGGGATGTTGGTGATAGGGGAGTCTATGCATGTCAAGAGGAATACAGTACTTGGGAAATCTCTGTACCTTCTTCACAATTTTGCAGTGAGTCTAAACCTGTTTTTATTTTTTTAAATAAAGTATTTAATTAAAAAAATAAAGATGAGAAGACAATGAAACAAATAGTTAAAGCACTAAAAGAAAGATGTTCAATACTGAAGTTTATCTCTAGTGAGATAAAAGATAAACTTTTACATCTCATAGATAGGTGAGATATAAAATTCTAATCATAAGCAAGCTGGAATGGCTAGACTAATATCAGCAAAGCAGACAAAGGTAGAGAGTATTACCAGTAATAAAGAATGTTTTATAATAATAAAGGATTGAAAGTGAAAGTGAAGTCGCTTAGTACTGTCTGACTCTTTGTGACCCCATGAACTGCAGCCTACCAGGCTCCTCCCTCTATGGGATTCTCCAGTGTGAATGTACCTAGCAATAGATTCAAAATCCATGAAGCAAAAACTGACAGAACTAAAGGAAGAAAAAGAAAAACATTTATAATCATAGAAAATTTTAAGATCCTATCAATTAGACAAAAAATTTTAAGAACATAGAAATCTATAGCTAATATTTTATAATAACTGTAAATGGAATACAACCCTTAAACTTGTATAAAAAATATAGAAATCTGAAGTGTACCATCAGTTACCTTACCTTATTGATGTGTACAGAAAACTACACTCAGTACCTATAGTATACTCTTTACTATTACACAGAAAAGCTTAGTGGGACAGAGCATATGCTGAAATATATGTAAAACAATTTCAAAGAACTGAAATCTTACAGAAGATATTCTCTAAATTAGAAATTAATAACCACAAGCTATCTAGAAAAGGACCAAATATTTAGAAATTATATTTTAAACATTTTTAATAACCCATGGATCAAAGATAAAATTACTTGGGAAAATAAAAGCATCTGAACTAAGTGACAATTAAAATACAATGTGTCAAAATTTGTGAAGTGTAGCTAAATTTGTACTGAGAGAAATACAGATCTTTAAATGTTTATAGTAGGAAAGAAAAAAGAGCTCAAAAACAATGATGTAAGTCTCCCCCTAACAATATGAGCAAAGTAAATCCACGATAAGGAGAAAGGAGAAATAACAAAACAGAAAACAATGAAATAGAAAACAATGATTAAAGAAAATTACCAAAGCTTATGGTTGGCTATTTAAAATTATTAATAAGATTAATAAGCTCCTAGAAAGAATGGACTAGAATAAAATAAACACAAATTACCACATTGGAAATGAAAGTGCGGATATCACTCAGATTCTATAGACATCAAAAGGATAAATATATTATGAACAACTTTATGTCAGTAAGTGTAACAATTCAGATGAAATAAAGTCCTCAAAAAACACATGTTACCAAGACTGACACAAGATCAAATAGATACTGTGAATAGACCTGTATCAGAGAAACTGAATTTATCTGTTCCTACCAAGTGGTTTCTTGGGGCCAGAAGTGAAAACATGAGTTTTCTGTAAATGGGCACAAGGGTTCTTTCCAGGTTGATGAAAAAATTCTAAAACTGGACTGTGGTGATAGTTCTATAACTCTGTAAATTTATTAAAAATCACTTATTTGGATACTTAAGTGGGTGAATTTTATGGTATATAAATTATAGCTCAATGAAAGTGTTAAAAAACAAACAAACAACTTTTCATAAAGAAAACTGTAGGCCCTGATAGTTTCAGTTATGGATGGCATCACTGACTCAATGGACATAAGTTTGAGCAGACTCTGGGAGATAGTGAAGGGCAGGGAAGATATTAAGGAAGATATTTTCTACAAACTCTTTTAGAAAATATATAATAGAACTTTCCAACTCATTTTGTACAGTCAGCATAATTCTGATACCAAAAGCTAATAAAAATTTCACTGAAAAGGAAACTATAAACCAACATCACTTATAAACATAGATATAAAAATCCTTAATCTATGAGGAAACTGAATTCAGAAGTGTATTAAAAAGGATAATATATCATACCCAATTAAAATCTATTCCAAAAATACAAGGTTGATTTACTATTGGAAAATTCAATGTGATCTACTATATTATACATTATATAATTCCATTTATTTAAGCTGAATTCTAGAACAAGCAAAACTAATTTGCTGTAAAATCTAAATCTAATATGAAAAAAATAAAAAAAAGAAAAGAGATGGGAGAGACTGATTGGCACAGAACAGGAGAAAATTTTCTGGAGACTTGAAAATGTTCTATTCTGTATTGTGATAGGTTGTTGGTTTTACATGAATGTAAATGATTGCATTTGCTACATTTTAGTATATATAAATTTTATGGGAAAACAAAAAAAACCTGTAAAGGTAACAATAACAATGGGTGGACAGAGAATGGACAGAAGTATATGAAACAGAATAAGAGAGCAGTGGTAAGTGTTGAAGCTGGGTGAAGGATCATGGGAGTTCATTATACTATTCTGGTTTTATTTTAATTTATGCAATAAAAAATTAAACCAAAACTTAAAAGTTTTCAGTTGAGAACAAGTTATATGAGTCAAATGTTTTGTAGTTCCCCATCATTACCAATATAAAGTTACTGTAATTTCCTGTTGCAATTATCAGAGATGCAGTCTCTACTGTTACAATGACTAGCACTTGCCTATTCTTTGTGTCCAAATTAAAGCAAAGAGAATGGCTATGAGGACTTGTTACAACATACTCTATGAAGAAACAGGAAAATTTATTAGGAATGAGAACTCTCAAGAATTTAATAGCTTGCTTTTAATATCCAAAGCACCATCACTATTTAGTTTGTTCAGCCAAGAGCCATAAATAAGAATAGAGGGAAGTTTCAGGAGGAGTTTTCAAACTGTGTACCTTTATTTTATTTTGCCACACCGCACAGCATGTGGAATCTTAGTTCTCTGCTAGGGATTGAACATGTGTCCCCTGCAGTGGAAACTCTTAGCACTCTTAGCACTGTACTGCCTGAGAAGTCCGTTTTCAGTTCTATAAAAAGAACAATGATCTCTCCAAAAAGCAAAGGGACTGCCTCTGGAGACAATTTCCCTATTTGTGGAAATGTTCAAATATAAGTAAGAGATTTGTACACTGGCAACAATCACAAGAAGAAAACAGCTATTAAGGTTCCTTCAAGTACAGAGATTTTGCAGTTCTTTGAACTACTTTCTCTTGATCTAAATTCAAAGAGAGAAATGCAGGGCTTTGTGGGAATGTATTTTAAAAAGAATTCACTAGGTAGGTGGGAGAACTGAGATGTTTAAGGGTACAAATTTGCAACTAGTAGATAAGTCAGTCCTGGAGATTTAATGTACAACACAGTGATTACAGATTACAATACTGTATTATAAACTTACAAGTTGCTAAGAGACTAAAGAATAAATAAAACAATTCAGCCAGAATGCAGTGTCATGATAAAAGCTGTAATATAGCCACAAACACCAAACTTAGAATTCTGGCATATATGATTTTAACAGCATACAGAAAAATTTGAAAATTATCACAAAAATGAATTTTCTTAGATTTAGATTTCTGGGCTGAACTGAAAATTTCCAAATTAATCTTTTTTGATAAAGTAATAAGACAAAATATTAATATAAAATCAATCACAACATGCAGCCCTGCCCCCAGGTACTGTGTCTCCTTTCCTCAAAGAATACTGATTACTGTGGCCCTCCTCTAAATAATGTACAGAAATCAAAGTACAAGACACAATCCTCATATACCAAGGAAAATTACAATTCAACTACAAAAGCAAGATATGTCTGAAAAATAAGCTGTCACCACATAGCGGGACTCGGTTAAGTGCCAGAAAAGAGTACAGATAAGACATATTGTAAAATGAAAAGAACATTCTGCTGGGGTGGTTTCAGCAGGCTGCCTTGCGATTAAGGAACTAAGAATGAAAGAATTTGGACAGGAAGAAAAATACAATGGGAGGGAGAAAGGTATTTCAGGGCAGGAGAACAGGGTTAAAGCAAGCAATGTGATGAAGTAACTTAAAAATAAATCTGAATTTTGTCTCCAGAGAACCCCCAATATCTCTGCAACGATTTTGTCTAGCTCTCCAATCAATTCTTTTTCAAACCTTTAGGTCAGTGGTTTCCAAAGTAAGGTCCTTGGACAAGAAGCATCATCAACGATCTGGGAACTTCAACTGCAAATTCTGAGGCTCCATCCGAGATCTAATGAGTCAGAAGTGGGCAGCGGGAGGGAATGAATGGAGCGGCCAGTTGAATTTTAACAAGTCCTTAGGACACGACTGAGCGATTAAGCCCAGCACAGTAGGTAATTCTGATGTACACCCAAGTTGGAAAACCACTGCTCTAGGACAACTTGCTAAGCACAACTCTCCGCACGGGAAAGTGATGATGTTCTTTTCGAGTGCCGAATTGAGCCACTTTGCTGGGTGCAAGAAGAGAGCTGATGGCTGGTCCCAACCCTCTCAGAGTCCAGTCTCTGGCCCAATCTCGCTTTCTCCCCTAGTACACCCTGTTCCAACCCTATCCTCTCTACCGTTGCCTCCCATATTACTTTACCCTCACAGGGCCCCTCCGTCGCCCTACCTCAGAGTCAGACGGGACGTGGTGCCGACACGGAGGAGAACTGCGCAAGGAGACAGGAATAGATGTGGTGCTTGCCCGGAGCCCACCCAAAAGAAGTAGAACGCCTCGGACCCATAAAGGACCGCTCCAGTGCCACCGGCTCGGGCCCAGGCCTGAATCCGAGGAACCCGCTCTTCTACCCGACTCGGCCGCCATCTTCAGGCCGAGCGTCGTTACCATGGAGTACGTGACGCCTCCGCGCCCAGCGCCAGCCCCGCCCCTCGCCTCTCCAGGCAGGTGGAGGGACTTGGCGGCTGAAAGTTGCTTTTTGATTGGCTTGCGTCACCGGTAAGAAGTTCAACGCGGAAGATGAGAGTCGCATCACGATCATCGCGTCTCATTCGCGTGAAGCCGGTCTAGCAGCCCACGTGAGTTGCGCTGTGAGATTAGTCGGTATTGATGGTAATGAGATGGTGATAAGTGCGTGTCCTTACTGAAGGAGTTTTACTTTTTAATTCAGTTATCCAGTGAAAAAATATGGACCCACTAGGTGCCAGGCGGAGAAGGCAATGGCAACCCACTCCAATGGCAACTTGCCTGGAAAATCCCATGGGCAGAGGAGCCTGGTAGGCTGCAGTCCATTGGGTCGCTACGAGTCGGACACGACTGAGCGACTTCACTTTCACGCATTGGAGAAGGAAATGGCAACCCACTCCAGGGTTCTTGCCTGGAGAATCCCAGGGATGGCAGAGCCTGGTGGGCTGCGGTCTGTGGGGTCGCACAGAATCGGACACCACTGAAGCGACTTAGCAGCAGCAGCAGCAGGTGCCAGGAGCTTAGACATAAATAGATGCAAAGTCTTAAAATTTAGCTCTCTGTTTAAAAGGTAAGTGGAATGTACTTTTCAATTTTACTTATCCTGAGTCACCGATTTTAGGACCTACCTTTTTTTAAGTTGAAAGTAGTTAATTTAATATCGTGTTAAATCCACTTAAAATTTTTTTGTCCTCCCCCTTGTGGCTCAGCTGGTAAAGAATCCGCCTGCAATGCGGGAGACCTAAGTTCGATCTGTGGGTTGGGAGGATCCCCTGGAGAAAGGAAAGGCTACCCACTCCAGTATTCTGGCCTGGAGAATTCCATGGACTGTATAGTCCATAGGGTCGCAAAGAGTCGGACACGACTGAGCGACTTTCACTTTCACAGTAAGTGGGATCTTAAGTTTCCTGACCAGGGATCAAACCCTGCCCCCTGCATTGGATTTAATCACTGGACCGCCAGAGGTCCCAAACCCACTTCTTAACTAAAGTCATTTTCTGCACAATCAATGAATGTTAAGAGTTGCAAATGCGTTAACCCCGGTAGCTTAGATGGCAAACAATTTGCATGCAATGCGGGAGACCCGGGTTTGATCCCTGAGTAGGGAAGATCCCTTGGAGAATGGCTTACCTACTCCAGTATGCTTGCCTGGAGAACTGCATGGACAGAGAGTAACAGTCCATGGGGTTGCAAACAGTTGGACATAACTGAGCAATTAACACTTTTAACCCTGGAGGAAACCTGGTAGATCCTTGCTATTAAAAGCTTAAAAGCTAAGCTGTGAGAAACTATAAAAAACTAGTCTCCTTGTGGCCCACAAAAGAAACCAAAAAACTGGGAACTGGAAGCACTGAGCTTTTAACAGTCACTTCAAGAATTGAATATTATAAATTACTATACTAGGAACTGTAGTAGGTTAAAAAAAATTCCCAAGAATTTATACATTTGATAAGATTATGTACTAAAAAAAAAAAATGGGTGGGGAATCCTACACAAGAATAGTGGCATTAGATGTGGCTATCATCCCACAACAAAAGGAAGTTGGGATTTTAAACCAAATTTATCACTTTTAGTATGTGCTCTACACAAAACCACAAATTCCGGATTGTGAATAAAGAAAGAATGGTACCAGTTATCAAGTTCCTAGAGATAACAGCAGTGTCACCCTTGTGGAGTGGCAGTTTTAACAGTTTAAAGGACAAGGTGCTAGCCATTTTAGTTCATTTCTGTGAAACAAGCAATTCCTCCAATGTAACTTTGTCTTGAGGAGTCTGCACTAAACCAAACCTCTCTATGGGAGCAGATGAAGCCCAATACAGGCTCTCACAAGTGCTACCATTCCATCAGTTTGAGTGTGCATGAATTTGTGCGCAAGGCTTACTTCCAACTGCATTTACTCTGGTTATCCTAGACACTCAGCTTGCTTTTTCAAGTGCCTACCACCTCATTACTCTACCATCATCCCTGGATCTATCCACTGAACTCCTACAACAGAGATGATTTCCTCTCTTCTGTACGCCTAATCCAGACCCCAGTAACTACCTTTCCTAGACATGTTGACAGGTGGGCATTCTCCAGCTTTCTAGAACTCATGAACTCTCCCCTCCCAACCATCTCCTGGTCCCCCAAATTTGTGTAAAGTTACCTGTTCAGCAACCAAAGCTGAGAACATTACTTCTGAAGACTCCTCTCCACAATTGGTTTTAAAATTTGGTTAATGTTTAGTCTATTTCAGTGTGCAAATATCTTAGTTAAGACTGCAAAGCCTGCTTGGTTTTCCCTTCATTTATGCTGGTTTGCACAGGAATCTTTCTAAAATATGAATTTTGTCACCTGTCACTCAAGCTCTTCAATGACACTCTAATACGAGAATATTGTTGGGACATCCTTGGTGGTCTGGTGGTTAAGACTCTGCTTCACACTCACTTTGGAAGCATACAAACTAAAATTGGGATACTACCAAGATTAGCATGGTCCCCACACAAGAATGACACACAAATAGGTGAAGCATCCCATATTAAGAAAGACTCATTTCCACTGCAGGGGGGGCGTGGGTTCGACCCCTTGTTGGAGAACTAAGATCTCATATGCTATGGATGACACAGTCAAAAACAAAATTAAATACTAATATCCTGGCATCTGGTAGTTTTCTAGACTTTCCAATTATTCCAAATAGGTTTTAGTCACATTATATAACCCAGTTAATTGGTTCCTCAAATGCCTTCTGCTTACACATCAAATTTGGCAAGTGATATTTCATCTGCTCTTCTTGCCTTAACCCAACTTTCCAAGTTCAATTTCCATAAGATCCTACTTAAGAAATTTGAAATGTGGTGGCCTTTAAAGGGTGAGGACAGCATGGTTGCTCAATGATTCCAAAACTGCTGCTTCTTACAACCCACATTGTTTCCCTTATGGCCATGCCTCCCAACAGTTGCTGCTGGACAGCTGCTAGACAACAAAGACTGGCAGTACACATACATACCCAATTTCCCTGACTCTTTTGGCTTCAGGGCCACCATTAAACTAAGTGAAATGTAGAACTGCTATGTTCTACTCATTTTTAAGAGCTCTTAGATAAGCCCACCTAGATAGCATATTCAAAAGCAGAGACACCACTTTGCCAACAAAGGTCCGTCTAGTCAAGTCTATGATTTTTCCTGTGGTCATGTATGGATGTGAGAGTTGGACTGTGAGGAAGGCTGAGCGCCGAAGAATTGATGCTTTTGAACTGTGGTGTTGGGAGGACTTTTGAGTCCCTTGACTGCAAGGAGATCCAACCAGTCCATTCTGAAGGAGATCAGCCCTGGAATTTCTTTGGAAGGACTGATGCTAAAGCTGAAACTCCAGTACTTTGGCCACCTCATGTGAAGAGTTGACTCATTGGAAAAGACTGTTATGCTGGGAGGAATTGGGGGCAGGAGGAGAAGGGGACGACAGAGGATGAGATGGCTGGATGGCATCACCGACTTGATGGACGTGAGTTTGAGTGAACTCCGGGAGTTGGTGATGGACAGGGAGGCCTGGCGTGCTGCGATTCATGGGGTCACAAAGAGTCGGACACGACTGAGCGACTGAACTGAACTAAGCCCACATACAATTTTAAGTCAAAAGGGGCTCAGTTTGTCAAATTCCCATTATATCGTGCCAAAATATTTCAATCCTGCACTTTACTATATTAAAACATGGAGCCAAAGAAAGCAAGCAACACTGTCCAGGCAATCCTGACCACCCTCTATTAAGATTTTTTTTCTAAGACTTAGGGCATTTTGGAGACACTTTCAAGTTACATGTTATTCCCAACCAAGTGTTATATAAATACTGGAATGCTTTGTCCAGTCACAAATCCCAAATATTTCTCACCCATGTTTGTTCAAATAAGACACCAAATACCATGAATATATTCCGCAAATTTCTCCCATCTACCATTTTTAGTCCCCAGGTTTCCCAACCAATCTATATCAAACAAGTGCGTGCTATTACAAGGTACTTTAGATCAAAACAAGGTTCTTAATGCCAAGGGCCTAGGTTTGATCACTGGTTGGGGAACAGAAAAAACCCATAAGCCACACAGTGCTGCCAAATTAAAAAATGTTTCCATAGGCTAGGTTCCAGTGCGCCATCACTAGAAACCTTCCAAGATACTCCCTTCCACTGTTTCCAACTAAAAATCACTTGTAATCTTCCCCCTACCATTTAAGGTCTTGTATTAAGATACAAGATACATCCATCCTCATCAAAACCCTCCTATAGTCCTATATTCTCTAGGCTCCTGTGTATTCTGTATATGCCTGATAACCACCACCATTTTACGACTTAGCAACTGTATTCAGGACAAAGAATTTTGTAAGCCATTTAACAAAAGCACAACAGGACAAATCCACACTTTTATTTATTTTCAAGAAGTTTAAATTCTCGAAGGGTACAGCATCTGGAGGGGAAAAGAACACAAGGTACATGTTACATACAAGAGTTACTGAATACCACAACATAAATACACCTCTCATCCCATTACCTATCTGAGAGGCACCCAATGACTCATATCCTCATGGGAAGGGAACTAATATTTATAGCCTTCAGTTTCTGAATATTCACTGACTAAGCATCAGTACTGGGAACACAGAGTCCATTTAATTTTGCCTCCTCTAACAATACAGGGGCTTCCCAGGTGGTGGTGTGGTAAAGAATCCGTCTGCCAGTGCAGGAGACAAGTCAGAAAGATACCCTGGAGAAGGGCACAGCAACCCACTCCACTATCCTTGTCTGAGAAATCCCATGGACAGAGGACTCTGGAGGGCTTCAGTCCATGAGGTCACGTTCGGACCGAAGCGACTTCACTCACATGCATTAACAGTAAAAACCTGCTCTGATGAAAAATTTCAACTGCTCAGCAGGGTTCAGTAGTGCCCTGTGTCCCCAAAGATGTAGCCATATCTATTAAAAATGCATCCTAACTAAAGAAAACAGGAGCCATCATCCTGTTAGAAAAACCACAGAATCTGGAGTTGAAGGCTTTGCCTGAAGCCTTGGGATGTGAGCATCTGTTAACCTTAATACCCATTTCAAGACTGTCATGATGAAGAGATGGGAGATATTAAGAATTACGTCCAAAAAAAAATAATTATGCCAGGAAAAGGTATACTGAATTTTCATTTTCTAGCAATTACTTCAGAGCCTAATACATATGCCAGAAAACTGTTTAAATAGCTGACCCTTGAATATCCCAGTTTGAACTGCACGTGTCCACTTATACACAGATTTTTTTCAGTAAATACATACTACACAATCTGCAGTTGACTGAATCCACAGATGCAGATGGCAACTGCAAAGTTATAGGTAGATTTCCTACTAGCCCCTAACCCCTGTGTTGTTCAAAGGTCAAATGCTATTCCCCACCACTTCCAGGCAGCTTTAGCAATTACCTAAGCAATTACCAAATTCAATCCATTTGAACCCTTTGCCTTCGCTTTTCACATAATGCCAAGAAAATGTTCCATAATATATTTTCACAGTAGCCGCTAATTTTACAGCCTGAACTATTGGTGACATTTTATTATCACAATAGTCCTTAGTGGTCCAAGCCGAACCCCTTGAGCTTAGTTTGATTCCACAAGGTTCCATGCTGTTAACAATGTACTTACCACACGAATTCTGTGTCCAATGGCCTTAGCAGGAAGGTTGCTTCGGAATTTGGCACGAACCATGCCACTGTTTCCATGAGCTCGAGTTATCTTTCCCCAGATTACTCTGGTTTTGTTAGGTTTTCCACCAGGAGTTACTGTGTTGCTGATTTTAAGACGATTAAAATAAAAAAGGCATGAGAACCCACAGACCCAATATAGTGTGGTGCAAAATCAAGATGACTTCTAGATCAATGGCCCTCAACCCCAGTTAACCACTTAATTCACTTGAGAAATAAATGCTAATAGCTGTAATAGTGGAGAAGGCAGGGGGTAGATGAAATAGGGGACAAAAAATCTGAGTATAGGGAGAGAAACTTTGTAATTGTAAACAGCCAGGGAAGGCATTACTAAAAAGCTAATGCTGGAAAAAAGACTGGAAGGTAAGGGAACAGCTTATGTTAAAATAAAAATATATAACCAAGATGAATCTTAGCTGGGTTAAGAGAAAACACAGGGAGCCCTAAATGCATAAAGTCTTAGAAGCTCCTTAATGACTTCAGCTTTTAACCATATGAGGGGACCATCTGGAGTTTCAGCAGAAGTATAAATGATCTGACTTATAATTAAAAATCTCACAGGATCTCTCTGGTTGCAGCAGGAAAAGGGGCTGAAGGAGATGAAAGCATTCCCCAAAGATCTTTTTTAAAACAGTTAAAAAACAACAGACCACCCATTTCTTCCACCTCTCCCTCAGCCTCTATCCCAAAAGTTTTAACTGAGTTGGAATGGGTTTAAGAACCAGTACTCTAGAGAGAGACTATCTTTAAGCATCCATAAAAAATACAACAAGAGATCAACAAAATGAATTAAGGTACACGAAAAATGCTCTACAAAACCTTAAAATCATAAGAAGCTGACTCCTCCTTTCAAACAATTAACAGCTGTAATTTTTCTAAGTGCAGTAGACATCTACATCCAACACTACCCTAAAGTTGCTTAAAATCCCAAAGTAAAAACCACAACCGTATCAATTACTTTACCAACTTAAAATGAGACAAATCAAGTAAAAAGTCCAGAGTATAATACTATACACTTACTTCTTTGCTTTGTACACATAAGCACATCTCTTGCCTAAATAGAATTCAGTTTCATCTCGAGCATATACACCTTCAATTTTCAGGAGAGCAGTGTGTTCCCTTTGGTTCCGTAGACCCCGTTTATAGCCAGCAAAAATGGCCTTGGACCACAGCCTAAGACAAAATACATTGTTAATTCTAAGCTGTTAAAAGATCTCATTTAACTTCAACAAGCAACAGGTATGGTTTGACTTGTGATGATCCCCACCTAAATTTACCTATACCAAACATCTATTTTTTTTTCCCCACCAGACTTAAACTTACATTTATGATCACGCCTAATAAACAACAAGTACACTGTTAAGTAGAAAGCAATGATATTTAAAACACATACCTTCCAGACATATTTGTCGTTTTAGAAGTCCCGTTCCCAGCAGGCCTTAAAACAAAAATAATAATCAGTTTAAAACCCTGCAATGCCCGTTTCCCACCTACTAGCTTCCTGTGGAACAGCACCCCAAACTCAAAGAATGCTGGATGAGCAAGCAAACGCCAAAATGAAGATAAAAACTAAAGTGGCAAGATTCTACACTACAAGATATAACTCCTAGAAACACCAAAATAAAGTCTTACGAAAATTTATCCTACGATCACTACGAAAAAACGAAGGTCAAGAAGCCAGAGAAGAACGCAGAGAACCCTTTTACACACTGAACGGGAACGAAAAGCTAAGGGAAGACATAGTAAACATGCAAAAAACAGGTTTGAGGTGGCAGTAAGTGGACAAAGAACCCTGCCTAAGGGTGCCGCTGCTGCCAGACAAAATGCATCTATTTTATATTTTACTCCGCTAGGGCCCGGAAGCAACTGGGGTTACCGGAGCACCCATTCTCGGAGGCCAGGGGACCAGCACCATCAGTCCCATATCTCCTCCATCCTGTGCTCCCTGTTGCTGGAAATCACAGAAATCGTTAGCTGATAGAGCCTCGGAGTCACACCAGTGCCTCGTCCAAGAGATATAGCCGAGCCTACCCCACTTATTTGCCCTCAAAGCTCAGCTGCAGGAAATCCACACACCTTCACAGGGTCCAAGATGGCTGAAAGAGACCAGCGAGGACCCGCCGCGTGGCCTTGTGGGTAAACACATCCCCGCCCCGCTCCCGTTTAGGTAACTTCCGCGACCGCCAAAAAACTAAGCCTCAGAAATCGCCTTCTGACTGAAATAAACCACGTTCAAAATCATCTGTACAATTCTTTCCCTAAGTCCTTTTATGTTTGTAAGCTACAAATGTATTATTTTGGAACACAGGGAGGCAAAGTGGTAGCCAGCTAAAAGAGAAGAAAAGGTCCTCCGAAGCTGTCCGTTGCCATAGAAACACTTTAGCTTGGTTCCGACGGCATCCGGGGGTGTAGTTGGCAAAGTGAAGCCGGAGGGGAGGACGACCTACGCTTCGAGTACCCTAGAACTGATTCGCCAACAAGGGGGTATTTTTTCTTCTTACTTACCACTTAGGAATAGGGCAAACGGAAGCTCTCGGATCCTAGCCTGAAAGAGAAAGACCGCGAGCAAGAAAGCAGGAGGAGAAAGCTCTTACTTCTCTATACCTTTCCTACCCCTTTGCGTGCTTGTGTACTCAGTCGTGTCTATTTGCGACTCTGCACCGTCCTCCACCAGGCTCCTCTGCCCATGGGATTCTCTAGGCAAGAGTACTGGAGTGGGTTGCCAGGCTCTCCTCCAAGGGATCTTCCCCACCCAAGGAGCTTACCCGCATCTCTTGGATTGGCCGGCGTGTTCGTTACTACCAGCGCCACCTGGGAAGCCCTCTTCTGCCTTTCTGCGTCCTTGTTCAGTCGTGTCCGACTCTTTGCGACCCTATGGACTGTAGCGCGCCAGGCTCCTCTGTCCATGGGAAGAAGAACCTCCTCTTGCCTCCTCTCTCCAGGCAAGAATACTGGAATGGGTTGCCATTCCCTCCTTCAGGGGATCTCTCCAATCCAGGGATCAAACCAGCGTCTCCTTTGGCTCCTGCATTGCAAGCGGATTCTTTACCCATTGAGCCACCTGGAACGCCCGCCCCCCCGCCTCCCGCCTTACCACCCGTTTAATCCTTTCCTCCTTTTACTCCTTTATCTCTTTCGAGAAATGACTTAAGTTCTTACCGCCATTCTTCGTTTTGACTCTGAGGGTGAACACAGCCCTGACAAAAGCCTTGTTGCCTTTTAAGGAGAACTCAGCTGCCAAAAGACTTTCCTGGTGGCTCACCGGTAAAAAAAAAAAAAAAAAAAAATCCCCCTGCCAATGCAGGAGACGCGGGTTCCATCCCTGGGTTGGGAAGATGCCCTGGAGAAGGAAATGACAACCCACTCCAGTATTCTTGCCTGGGAAATCCCATGGACAGTGGAGCCTGCCAGTCTAGAGTCCATGGGGTCGCAAAAAAAGTTGGACACGACTTAACAACGACAGGAGTTGCTAAACTCCAAGTGCCCATCACCTAGCCCAAGTGCAATTGGTCTTCAGTAAATATTTGTGCACTGGAATGGGATAGCTTAGTGGATGCCAGAGATTTACCTTTCCTAATTATTGCACATTTATTTGTGTTGCCCTATGGATTCATTCATTTTTTCCAACAGTTTGTTCAATGACTGACTACCATGTACAAAATTTTGTTCTTGGCTTGGAGGATGCTGCAGTAAACAGAACAACAGAAATCTGTGCCCTCATGGAGCTTACATCCTAGTAGGAGAGCAAGACAACGAGCGAGTAAAATGTAAAATATATGGCACATTAGAAGGTGGTGTGAGAAAAAAATTGTTCATGGAGCTTGGCTCCAGTTGGGCTAAGAGATAAATACATAGCAAAATGCCACTGATTGAAGCTGGTACCTGATGGACCAGTAGGACTTTACAAGGTGAAGAGGTTAGGGGAAGAGTGGTTCAAGCTGAAAGAATAGCATATGCAAAAGCCCTGAGTTAGAAGGGAGCATGATTCCTTAGAAGAAAGAAGCCCATTGAAGCTGGAACCATGAGAGCAGTAAAAGGGCAGTGCTAGATGGATCTGGAGAGGAACAGAGGAGCAGGCCCTATGGTCCAAGTTAAGAATTTTATTTTTTTCCTCAAGTTAATGGGAAACCATTGAGAGGTTCTAAGAAATACAATGAAATTTTCAATTTTATAAGATGAGCCCTTTATTTCAAAAAGATCACTTAATTTGGAAGCTGTTAGAGTAGTTCAAGCAAGAAACAACAGCTAGATTCAGCAGGGTATTGGGTGAAATAGAAATTGAAAGTAAAATCCACAGGACCTGGTGATGATTTGAATTGGGGAAATGCTGATGTCAGGATGAAGGAGGAAGCAGAAATGACTCCTGAGTTTCTAGTGTTGAGGAATGAGCAGCCAGAACTTGAAAGCACTAAGCATAGGCCTTTATTACTTATGTGAGGCATACTTACTGATGCCCCAGGCCTGAAAAATGGAAAAATAAAGAACAACGCAGCAAAAGAACAAAATCTTAATAGCATATTAACTTGCTTCTAAGACTGCCTTTGTACTGGAAAATTTAGCGAGTTTGGAATATCTTTTTTTTTCCAATTTATGTAAAGATTCTTTCAGTTCAGTTCAGTCGTTCAGTCTTGTCCGACTCTTTGCAACCCCATGAATTGCAGCATGCCAGTCCTCCCTGTCCTTCACCAACTCCCGGAGTCCACCCAAACTCATGTCCATTGAGTCGGTGATGCCATCCGACCATCTCATCCTCTGTTGTCCCCTTCTCCTGCCCTCAATCTTTCCCAGCATCAGGGTCTTTTCAAATGTGTCAGTTCTTCAAATCAGGTGGCCAAAGTATTGGAGTTTCAAGTTCAACATCAGTCCTTCCAATGAGCACCCAGGACTGATCTCCTTTAGGATGGACTGGTTGGATCTCCTTGCAGTCCAAGGGACTCTCAAGAGTCTTCTCCAACACCACAGTTCAAAAGCATCAATTCTTCTGTGCTCAGCTTTCTTTATAGTCCAACTATCACATCCATACATGCTGCTACTGCTGCTAAGTCGCTTCAGTCGTGTCCGACTCTATGCGACCTCATAGATGGCAGCCCACTAGGCTCCTCTGTCCATGGGATTCTCCAGGCAAGAATACGGGCATGGGTTGCCATTTCCTTCTCCAATGCATGAAAGTGAAAAGTGAAAGTGAAGTTGCTCAGTCATGCCCGACTCTTAGCGACCCCATGGACTGCAGCCTACCAGGCTCCTCTGTACATGGGATTTTCCAGGCGAGAGTACTGGAGTGGGTTGCCATTGCCTTCTCCATCCATACATGACCACTGGAAAAACCATAGCCTTGACTAGATGGACCTTTGTTGACAAAGTAATGTCTCGGCTTTTTAATATGCTGTCTAGGTTGGTCATGACTTTCCTTCCAAGGAGTAAGTGTCTTTTAATTTCATGGCTGCAGTCACTATCTGCAGTGATTTTGGAGCCTGAAAAAATAAAGTCAGCCACTGTTTCCACTGCTTCCCTATATATTTGCCATGAAGTGATGGGACCGGGTGCCATGATCTTAGTTTTCTGAATGTTGAGCTTTAAGCTAACTTTTTCACTCTCCTCTTTCACTTTCATCAAGAGGCTTTTTAGTTCCTCTTCACTTTCTGCTGTAAGGGTGGTGTCATCTGCATACCTGAGGTTATTGATATTTCTCCCAGCAATCTTGATTCCAGCTTGTGCTTCCTCCAGCCCAGCGTTTCTCATGATGTACTCTGCATATAAGTTAAATAAGCAGGGTGACAATATACAGCCTTGACGTACTCCTTTTCCTATTTGGAACCAGTCTGTTGTTCCATGTCCAGTTCTAACTTGCTTCCTGACCTGCATACAGGTTTCTCAAGGGGCAGGTCAGGTGGTCTGGTATGCCCATCTCTTTCATAATTTTCCACAGTTTATTGTGATCCACACAGTCAAAGGCTCTGGCATAGTCAATAAAGCAGAAATAGATGTTTTTCTGGAACTCTCTTGCCTTTTCGATGATCCAGCAGATGTTGGATCTCTGGTTCCTCTGCCTTTTCTAAAACCAGCTTGAACATCTATAATATTCTTTCAGTTTTGCATATAAAATGTTTGTTGCATGGGACATACTTGTACCACCCTCCTAAGGATCACTTTATTGTAGACGAGATCATACTGGAAACTGACTATTCACTGTCTGCTCTGTATATGGCAAAATTCTCCGTAGTCTGTTCTCATTGTAAAGCTTATTTAACCAGAAAGGACTTCCCTTTACTGAGGAAGGATAACATATTGATAGCAGTATTAAACTTATTTTCAGGATAAATAGTTTTTCTAGGTATAATGGCAATTGTTTTTCTGGATGCAATAAATTCTGTTAATCTAGCAGATAGGGGAATGGAACCATCAAATATTTTAGTAATCAGAATAACAGAAAAGTAAATCTGTTGTATATGGAGATTACCAGTTAATACTCAGAATATAATTTAAAAACATACAAAAGACATATTGGACATTGGTGGTGGTGGTTGAGTTGCTAAGTCATGTCCATGTGAACTGTAGCCTACCAGGCTCCTCTGTCCATGGGATATCTCAGGCAAGAATTCTGGAATGTGTTGCCATTTCTTTCTGTAGGGGATCTTTCTGACCCGGAGATCAAACACATATCTCCTGCATTGCAGTCAGATTCTTTATTGCTGAGCCACCAGGGAAGCCCTACATTGGCATTAATTTGCCTTAAGAAACATGAAGATTGCATTTATCTGCCAGTAGTTAAGCTGGACACTAAACAGACCTGTGCCATTTGATGGCAATGATTCTTCCATCTGATACTGCTCTGCAAAGCTAAAGGGGATAAGCCACAGCTCTTGTACTTCTTTTTCTCTTAGTGGGAGGGTATAGAGATAAATGTCATTCAACACTCCCTTAAACTAATCTCAATGTTTTTTCCCACTTTAGGTGATTGCATTTCCGTGAGATTATAATGTACCAAGAAAATTAAAACTAACTCAAGAAGAATGGAAGAGTATGTTCCAAATTCCAGTTTATTATATATATTTATGAAATGACTTATATTAAATTTCTGTGTATTATTTACCCTAGCTGTGTAACAAATTACTCCAAAACTTAGTGACTTAAAAATATAAATGTTTTATTATTTCACATAGTTTCTGAAGGTCAGGAATTTGGGAGTAGCTTGGTTATATGGGTCAAGAATTGAGGAGCAGCTTAGTGGGATGGTTCTGTTTTGGGGTTTCTTATAAGCTGAAGTTGGTCAGGGCTGCAATCATCTGAAGACTTGACTGGGGCTAGGGTATCCACTCCAAGATGCTCGTTTACAGAGTTGGCAAGTTGATGCTGTCTTTTGTCAAGAGGCCTTAGTTCCTCACTCTCATGAGACTTTTTATAGGGCTTCTGAAGTATCCTCATGACAAGGCATCTGGATTCCCACAGAGTAAGAGATTTGAGAAAATGATAGAGAAACTTTAATGTCTCAAAATCACCTGGTCTTGGAAGCCACAATATCCTTTTGCTTGTATAGGTTAGTCCTATTCAGTGTGGGGAAGACCACAGAAGGGCATGAGTACAAGAAGGTGAGACTCATATGGGCCACCTTGAGAGTGGCTACTCCATTCCACTTTTTGCTAATTGAAATGGAGCAGGGCCCTGTAGGGCTCCCAGGCATGGAGGCCTTTCTGTCTCCCATTTCTTGTAGGCAAGACTCCAGCATTATAACTTTCCTTGAGTTCCAAAGGGCAGATTTGAACAGTTGCTAATCAAGGGTATATGTGCTAAGTTGCTTCAGTCATGTCCCATTCTTTGCGACCCCATGGACTGTAGCTCTCCAGGCTCCTCTGTCCATGGGGATTCTCCAGGCAAGAATACTGGAGTGGGGTGCCATTTCCTTTTCCAGGGGATCTTCCCTACCCAGAGATCGAACCAGCACCTCTTATGTCTCCTGCATTGGCAGGTGGGTTCTTTACCATGGGAGCCACCTGGGAAGCTAATCAAGGGAAAGTGAAAATGAAAAGTAGCCCAGTCGTGTCCGACTCTTTGCAACCCCCTGGACTATACAGTCCATGGAATTCTCCAGGCCAGAATACTGGAGTGGGTAGCCTTTCCCTTCTCCAGGGGACCTTCCTAAACCAGGGATGGAACCCAGGTCTCCCGCATTGCGGGTGGATTCTTTACCAACTAAGCTATCAGGGAAGCCCAATCAAGGGAGAAGCAGCCAAAAATCACCAGAGGCAAGATGAAAGGGAACAGAGAAGCTCATCAAGATTAGAAGACCCACCGCCTAAAATGAGATTAAGAAAGTGCAAATTCTGCCCACACTCTAATCTTGTTAGAGACCCCACCTTTGACCCTCATCAAATTCTCTAGGGTTGGGACTCTTGGTTTTTTGAGACAGAACATGGTTTTAGGTTCCTTTTTGCCTGGCAAAGCAATAAAGCTAGCTATCCTTTTCTCCACCCCAAACTCTGTCTCCAGGATTTGATTTGGCACCCGGTGTACAGAGAGGCTCAGCTTTCAGTTAACATAACCATGAGACAGTTTTGGTTAGCACCTGAAAATGTTGCTAGAAAAAAAGTTTATTTGGCTCAAGTTCAAACTGGTTAGGCATAGTCAAATAGCAGGGGCTTCACATCTTTTATGAACAATAAGTTGCTTTTCTTTGGGAAGTCAGAATGTTACTGGGGGTTATTAAGCAGAATCATCTGCAAAGTACTTCCGTTCATTCTCTTGAGTATATGGCAAAATGGACTTTACAGGAACCCATCTACATGCTGCCTGTGTTTTTGGATTTAAGTCATTTTAAACATTTGATGGCTGACTAATTTTTTTCCTTCCTTCTTTCTTTAGAGGTCTGGAAGCCTCAAATCTTCCTCCAGAAGCTTGGCCTTCTGAAGTGACGGTGTCAGTGACAGGAGAACCACCTAATACTTCTGTAGAAGAAAAGGAAGAAACAGCCAAAGAAGCAGTCATAGAAACCAGCCCAGAAATCATGAAGCCGCTATCCATTCTAGACGTGCTGAGGATCTCTGCAGTTCTGGAGGACACCACAGACCAGCTCTCCATTCTAAACTATATCATGCCAGTTCAGTATGAAAAAAGACAAAGCATCAGCATGGTATATACATTCACCATTACTTAATTTTTGCTTTCTCTTTATCTCTCCATCATTTGCAGTACCTACGCCATTCAATTCAGCTTGGGGAATAGCACCTTCTAGTCAGGTAAAGGGCGACAGTAATTATCTGAGATATGTACTCTCAGTTAATGGAGTGAAATAGACATAGCTCACAGTACATCTCACAAAATATCCTTTTCTCCTGATATATTGGTGTTATTCTAAAAAGTCCATAGATAAGTCAGTATAAATACAATATATATACTGAGGAGATAAATAATTGTGTTATTTGTCTTGTATTGGTATTTGTCAGCTGGCAACCCACTCCAGTATTCTTGCCTAGAGAATCCCCATGGACAGAGGAGCCTGGTGGGCTACAGTCCATGGGGTTGCAGAGTTGGACTGAGCGATTAAGCACAACAGCACAAAAGCTAACTGAACACCAGGGGGAGGAAATTCAACTGGACCCTGTCAACACTGCTTTCATCTAAAATGACTTTGTCATTGCTAAATATGTTGCAATCTGCTTTTCTGAATATCCAGCCGCATTATTGCATCAGCCATTATATTTTCAATGATGTTATGGATTCCTCCCTCAAAGCACCACTGAGTTACAAAAAACTCAACTTGGTAGTGAGCGAAATCTTTCATAAATTCTTAAGCCCTTAAACCAGAAACAATTTTTAAGTACAAATTTTATTACATTTTATTTTAAGTACATATTTATTAAGTTTAACAAAATTATATAATTTGCACAGAATATATCTGATTCTGTGATAAATGCAACTTGCTATAAAAATGGGAGGGTAAATTAATTTTCATGTCTAATAGAAAAGAAGTCCATATTTACTGTGACTAGAAAATTAAATTTCCCTTTAATTGCCCCTTACAATTTTATAATTATTATTATTATTATTACTACTGCTATATTTATAAACTGGATTCACAAAACTTTTATTAGAGTTTTAAAAGTGGATTTGAAGTTACAGGATCATTATGGTTGAATTGTGCAATAAGCAATTCATTTCACTTTCTCAGTCTTAGTTTTCTCATTTATGAATGAATTGTGGTGGAGTTTTAACTAAATGAGCCCTTCTAATACTAACATTCTATGAGTTTTAGGGTGATTTTAAAACATTATGGGTATTATAGGAATTTTGCAACAAATTAGTTTCCTTATTAATTTATGAAAAGCAAAGACATCTGGAAATCCAAGAACTAAACCTTTCAGTACACTTAAAATTAGTCTAATTCTTAAATTGTTTGTTAACAGATAGTACAGAAGAGACATTAACCTCACTAAATATCTTCAGTTAACAAGATAAAGTTTTCTCAATGATATTTACTGTTAGGCTTTAAAAAGGGTACTTTTCCATCATAGAAACTCAAGAGAGAAAGAAAAATACGAATTTATAAACAACATTCAGTAGTGGTCACCATTCCAGTACATAAAAGAACAAAATTTCTCCAGTTTTATTCTGGTTTATGATCTTCACCCACAAAATTTTCTGACATGACAGAGAGAAGCCCTGCTTATGATTTTATAGAAATATAAATAGTAAAGGTTTGTACTCTTATTCTGATTAATAGAACTTAAAAGCCCCTTTCAGAATATGTTAGTTATATAACTTTTAAAACTGTGACTCTTAAAATAATTTTTCATTTTATAGTATTATAGTTGTTCTAACTCACAAATTTTTACAGTACCATTGCCCTGCATAAGATAAATATTTAAAAACCTTAGTACTAATGTGGATGTTTTCTTTCTTTAAAAGCTTCACGTTGTTGAGCTTTACAGTAACAACACTGGGATGAAAGTTTAGTTAGCATTTATCCCTCTTCCACAACCATTTTTAAAACTAAAGAATCATGAAATGGAATTATGAAAAACATACTAATGTACTAAGTTCTACCAGAAGTGGGAGTAATTGATCTGAACTTTGGAAAGAGCTCCCTTGCAGGGAATACTGTTCTTATTTTTTCCCTTAGGATCTAACACCCTCCTGTACAAGGAGGTGAATGGGCCAGAATATTTAGCTAGTTCCTTTAAGTTCTCTTCTAAAAACTCATATTTATTTCTAGTAATCTGTTCATCAGGCCATTTGACACATTTGCTTCCTTTTCCAGATGCCCGAGCACAAAGGTAGAGGAACGATGGTTAGGGCGATCAGAAAGAGCAAACTTTCCAGGTCTTAGGTTTCCCATTCCCTCCCTAGACTAGAAAATCTAGAGTAATAACCATCCACACACTTAAAGCTTTATTTATGCATAGAGCATCTGGTCCCATCACTTCATGGGAAATCGATGGGGAAACAGTGGAAACAGTGTCAGACTTTATTTTTTTGGGCTCCAAAATCACTACAGATGGTGATTGCAGCCATGAAATTAAAAGACGCTTACTCCTTGGAAGGAGAGTTATGACCAACCTAGACAGCATATTGAAAAGCAGAGACATTACTTTGCCAACCAAGGTCCGTCTAGTCAAGGCTATGGTTTTTCCAGTGGTCATGTATGGATGTGAGAGTTGGACTGTGAAGAAAGCTGAGCACCGAAGAATTGATGCTTTTGAACCGTGGTGTTGGAGAAGACTCTTGAGAGTCCCTTGGACTGCAAGGCGATCTAACCAGTCCATCCTAAAGATCAGCCCTGGGATTTCTTTGGAAGGAATGATGCTAAAGCTGAAACTCCAGTACTTTGGCCACCTCATGCGAAGAATTGACTCATTGGAAAAGACTCTGATGCTGGGAGGGATTGGGGGCAGGAGGAGAAGGGGACGACAGAGGATGAGATGGCTGGATGGCATTACTGACTCGATGGACGTGAGTTTGAGTGAACTCCGGGAGTTGGTGATGGACAGGGAGGCCTGGCGTGCTGTGATTCATGGAGTCGCAAAGAGTCGGACACAACTGAGTGACTGAACTGACTGAACTGAATTTTCAATTTAATTGTTGGAATTCTATGGTTTCTGTTCTCTTTGTAGTCAGTCATATCAATTTTAATTGAAAGGAGTATTTTAAAATTTAATTCTTATTTAATGTAGCATTTTTTTTTGTACTTGCATATGTGTGTTTTCCTCAGATCTGAATCTTTGCTTGCTGTTGATAAAGGAAAAATGCTGTTGAGTGTGTGTTTATTAATCTTTATTGATAGTTTTTTTTTAAAACTAATCTAATTGAAGTTTAGCTAAGGAAGACCTAGGCTTTTATGCAAATAAAACTCTTCTGTGCATAGGACCAGCTGAAGAATTTAAGTAATCATATCAAATGTTGAACTTACATGGTTCTGTGTAGTGTTCTAAATGCCCTTTTTCTTTCTTTTTCTCCTTCCTTCCTTTTTTTCTTTCCTCAATAACTGCAAGATGGCAAGTACTATTATTATCCCTATTTTATCAATAGGAAAATGGAGGCATAGAGATATTAAATAGTTGTCTAAAGTCAATGTGGTTTAGTAACAGGGCCAGGATTTAAACAAGGAAGTCTGGTTTCAGAGTCCCATATGTACTGCATAATTGCTATGTTATATGGTTTCCCATTGGCTCAAGGTTTTAGCCACAGATTAAATAGGAATCATCAACTTAAAGATGTATCCTGTCCCAGTTGAAAGATGGTAATGCTTACCTCTTACTATTCAAGTTTGGGTCTGAAAAATAATTTTTTTTGGCTTTTCCCCACATGAACTTCGAAATCTATACCGCACCACTAATACACTATTGGCTCCTACTCTTTGGTATGATTCTCTTTTAATTCTTTATACAGTGGACCCTCCATATCTGTGGGTTCCACATCTGCAGATTCAAGCAACCATGGATCAAAAATATTCAGAAAAAAATTCCAATAAGTTCCCAAAAGCATAACTTGAATTTGCTGTTTGCTGGCAGCTATATACATAGTATTTACATTGTTTTAGTATTATAGGTCATCTAGAGATTATTTAAAGTATATGAGAGGATGTAAACAGGTTATATACAAATACTATGCCATTTTACATAAGGGACTTCAGGATCTGTGGGGTCTGGTCTCCTTGAGGGCTGGGTCAGGGGTGTGGTGGTGGATCAGACCAGTCCTCCACAGTTACCAAGGGATTGACTGTATTTCAGATTCATGTGTTCAGCGAACATTTGAGTCTTTGCTGTATCCTGGACATTGTTCTAAACAATGGGATTATAAAGATGGCCACATTTATTTAATATTATCTTGTTCCAAAAAGAATTTGAGGTGCACCAAGATCTGTAAGACACTGTCCCTCTCCTCATGGAATTTATAATTTAATGGAGATATTTATACAAATAATTATAAATGGTAAATGTCTGCTAATAGAGATGTTTCGCAGAGAACTGTGTCTTTGGTCATAGTCTTAAAGTTTACCAGTTTGGGGAATGACAGAGAGTGGGAATGTTGTCTAAAGGCAGGAAGACACAAAACAGCAGAGCATGCAGTTTGATGTAGCTGAAGAAGAGGATAATTTTCTGGTACTGATATTACAAGAGGCTTAAAATGGAGGAAGAGGCCCTCATATAGCATTATTTCTTTTTGTTTTAAAAATCTGTCTTTAACATGAAACATCATTTATTGTTTTTAGAAGGATAACAAAGAAATGCATTTAGAAGGAAGAAGCTCAGAAAAAGTTCCACTGGCATCAAACCCCTCAAAAATATCCAGTCCATTGGTACATAAAGAAGAACCCAAGTTGCCGGAAATCAGACAAGGAGGCCAGTTTAACAAAGTGCAAGATCTTATCTTCAAAAAACCCACAAGGCAGACCATAATGAATACAGAGACACTGAAGAAAATTCAGATTGATAGGTAAGGAAGGACAGCACGTTTGGAAATGTGATAATGTATTTCTAGATGGATGAGGAGTGAGTACAGGGGTGGCTGACTGCTCTCTTCTCTTAATGGATTGGTCATTATATCCAAGTGACTGCAGATAATAGAATTAGCCAAGGGCTTTCTAGGGGAAGTGTGGTACAAGTAAAAGTGTTAATGTGGTGGCTATATGGTTGGGGAAGTTATTGAGCCTTTGTTTACAGTTTTTAAAAATGAGAATAATGATAACTTTGGAGGGAGGTATCAGCCAAGTGCTTGGCAGAGATTGGTGGCTCTTGTGATGCATTATTCTTTAGTAAGAGATAGATACTATCAAAGTAGTCAAATTTTAAACTCTCTTAATCCTGAGGATTTCTTAAGCAGTCTCAATTTCCATTCTTATTACTCAGTTTTTCATTGTCAACTGGCTTGCTGACAAAGAATCCTGTTAAGTTTAAAAGAAAGTATAACTTTATGATAGTAATTTTTGGTAAATAAGGGTTTATAGCAATTACCCAGGGCTACTAGCCAAATCCAGCCTGTAGTCTGTTTTTGAAAACAAATTTTACTGGAATACAGCATTGCCCATTTTATATATTGTCTATGACTGCTTTCATGGGATAACAGCAGAGTCGAGTGGTTTCAACAGGTAGTTTATGTCCTGCAAAACCAAAAACATTTACTGTTTGTCCAATTACAGAAAAACTTGCTGACCCCTGCTTTAGACCCTCCCCAGAGGGTATCATCTCTTGCTAGAAATAATCTGGTTTCACATTTGCATCCCTTAAAGATGGTGTCCTGTTTATAAGCTGCTAGTTAATGTCCTTTCATTCTCAGTGTGTGGGATCATAGTTTTTCAACTGACATGACTTCATCGTATTTATTTTCTCAATATAGTTATTGAATTTTTTTGTGTGAACTATTGGTAATAATTATGTAAAACAGTAAGAATACTTCTTGCTGATTCTATATCAAAACATTAAATAACAGTAATTAAAATTCTCTACCTAGGAGAGAATAGTCAATGGACTAGGAGTCAAGAGTCTGAATTAAATAGTTCTATCTCTTTTTCAAGCTAGTTCTGTGAACTTGGGCAAGGAAGGCATGTAATCTTCCTGAGTCTGGATTCACTCATCTCTAAAATATGTTGTATTAGCTCTTTATACAAAAATTTTTAAATGATTTAACTTTTTCAAAATTATGAAATATTTCAAGAATGCACAAAAATGTGAAGAATAAAATTATTATATTTTATTAAAAGGATTATTTTTATATTTTATATAAAATATAAAAATATTTATATTTTATATAAAATATATATTATATTTTTATATTTTATTAAAAGGATTATTATTATATTTTATTATTTATATTTTATTAAAAGGATTATATAAATAATCCTTATGTATATAACCACCAAATCTTAACATTTTACATGATAGCTTTAAGAGTTTTTTTTCCAAATAAAATATGTCAGGTACAACTGACGATTGTAACTCTGATTCTAGTCCCCTCACCCTTCCCCCAAATATTTCTTCTGAATTTGTTGTTTATTGTTCTCTTGTATATGTTGTGATACTTTTATTAGGTATGTAAGTATTTTATTTAAACGATACATATAGATGGCTCAGATAGTAAAGAGTCTGCCTGCAATGCGAGAGACCTGGGTTTGATCCCTGGGTCAGGAAGATCCCCTGGAGAAGGAAATGGCAGCCCACTCCAGTATTCTTGCCTGGAGAATCCCATGGCCAGAGGAACCTGCTGGGCTACAGTCTGTGGGGTCACAAAGAATCGGACATGACTGAGTGACTAACTTTGACTTTCACGTTCATAGTTTTACATGTTCTTAAATGTTGTATACACAATATCATGCTGTACATTCCAGGTCCGTTAGTCCTCAGTATGTAAACTTTTTCTGGTTAAGGAGTTTCTCTTTTTTGCTAAGAGTTGTTTGTTTTTAAATGATGTGATGATCATTTGGCTTTTTTCTCCTTTTGTCCTCATTAATGTGATGATTTCCATTAGTAGATTTTCTAATACTAAACTATTTCTGCCTTCCAAGAATAATTCAAATTTAGTTATGATGGTCCTTCTGGGTCTTAACTTGTGTGATTTCTGTAGCCCTTTGTGAATGTGGGGAAATATATCTTACTGATTCATCTTTTTTGTTTCTCCTTGCAGGCAATTTTTGAGTGATGTAATTACAGAAACTTTGGAGGAGTTGCAAGAAGAAGGCACTTTCACCAATCTCCTGAAAGCTTTGGGCAAAGAGAGGGAAAGCAAAATGCATTTCTATGATACCATTGCCAGGTGAGAGTAAGTTTAGGTTTATTTGCTTTGTTGCCTTAAAAAAAAGATAAAAAATAAAGTGTTATAAAACTCTTACTGGAAGTCTTAGATTTCTAAAGTAAATCAAGTTTTTGCTTTTAAGGGGAGATAACTAGAAGTCAGAAAGTTGGGTTCTATTCAGAGTTCTGCTGGAACAATAGCTCAGTTTCTGGGCTTCGGTTATCTGTATCTATAATATGTATAGTACAATGTATGTACTACACAGATGGGTAGTGCATAATCTATGGTTTGTTTTGGCAATGACAATCTCAAGATTCTAGTTAGCAGGATTTCTCTAGATGCTACTTAATGATAAGGTTTTTTTGTTGTTGTTATTGTTGTTGCTATAGACTGAATGTTTGTGCTCCTCTAACCTCAATTTTTGGAATCCTAACCTCCAGAGTGATGGTTTTAGGAGATTGGATGTCTTTGGTCAGTGAGTAGGTCTTAAGGATGGAGCCCTCATCAATGGGATTAGTGCCCTTATAAACAAGACCCAGGAGAGCTGCCTTCCTCTTCTGTCATGTAGATACAAATGAAAATTGGCAATTGTGAACCAGGTGACAGGTTCTCACCAGACACTGAATTGGATGGCACCCGGATCTTGGACTTAATAGCCTCCAGAACTGTGAGCAATGAATTTCTCTGTTTATAAGCCTTCCAATCTATGATATTTTTATTATAGCAGCTCAAGCTAAGATAGGTATTATTTTTTTTATTGTATTGTTCTGTTATTTTATTTTAAACCTAAATAAAGAGATTGCTGGAGATAAGCAGAATTCTGTTTCTAAGGACAACATAAAATAGTTAAATTCTCATTCAGACAATACTGAGTTTGAATTCTGCTCTGCCATTTACCACTTGTGTGACTATGACAAGTGTGTGAGTCTGTATCTTCTTAGAGATAGATGCCAAGATGAGATTATTAATGTAAAGATTTTTATCAGGGAAACCCTTAAGTGAGAGAAAATGGGGAGGGAGGCTTTGGACTCAATGCTAGACTCACCCTAAGTGAAGGAGAGGGAAGGTTGGGTGGATGAGACCACCCTGCAATCTAAGGATGATTTGGCAAGGTCAGCAGGGAGTCCGTGAGCCAAAGTCAAACATCAGAAAAGTCCAGAGTCTCCTAGGAAGGGATGGCCTTATCCCTGCCACCCTCAAAACTTGGCTGGGAGCAGTCTGTGGGAAGGGTGGCCCCAGAGCACACACAGTGGAGGGATTCAGAGTCGAGAGCTTGGACCCTTATTTGCTCACATTGCCTGTACTTGGAGGTCTGTGGGGCACATTCTCAGATCCTCTGCAGCAAGTCACCTCAACTCTCTATGTGCGTTTTCCTCATCTGTAAAACAGGAGTGATGACAGGGATTATGTCCTTATATTTTAAGAGGTGCTCAGAATAGAAAAGATTCTTCTTTTTCCTCTTCCTGTTCATCCTCTTCTTAGCTTGTTCTCAGCAGCAGCAATTTTAGATACAACACTGATAAGCCAGAAAATCCTCTTCCAGTTTACTAAAATCACAATCTTTTTTAAAAATTAGGTTATTTTTTTATTGAAGGATAATTGCTGTTTTCTGTCAAACCTCAACATGAATCAGCCATACGTATACACATATCCCCTCCCTTTTGAAACTCCCTCCCATCTCCCTCCCCATCCCACCCCTCTAGGTTGATACAGAGCCCCTGTTTGAGTTTCCTGAGCCATACAGCAAATTCCCAGCTGTCTATTTTACATATGGTTATGTAAGTTTCCGTATTACTCTTTCCATACATCTCACCCTCTCCTCCCCTCTCCCCATGTCCCTAAGTCTATTCTCTATGTCTGTTTCTCCATTGTTGCCCTGTAAATAAATTCTTCAGTACCATTTTTCTAGATTCTGTATATATGCATTAGAAAATGGTATTTATCTTTCTCTTTCTGGTTCACTTCACTCTGCATATGAGTTCTAGGTTCATCCACCTCATTAGAACTGACTCAAATGTGTTCCTTCTTATGGCTGAGTAAATTCCATTGTGTACATGTACCACAACTTCTTTATCCATTCATCTGTCAATGGACATCTAGGTTGCTTTCATGTTCTAGCAATTGTAAATAGTGCTGCAATGAACAATGGGATACATGTGTCTCTTTCAATTTTGGTTTCCTCAGGGTATATGCCTAGGAGTAGGATTGCTGGGTCATATGGTGGTTTTATTTGTAGTTATTTAAGGAATCTCCATGCCATCTTCCATAGTGGCTGTATTAATTTACATTCCCACACGCTCTCCAGCATTTATTGTTTGTAGACTTTTTGATGAAGGCCATTCTGACTGGTATGAGGTGATATCTTATTGTAGCTTTGGTTTGTATTTCTCTAATAATGAATGCTGGAGAAGATTCTTGCGAGTCCCTTGGACTGCAAGGAGATCCAACCAGTCCATCCTAAGGAGACCAGTCCTGGGTATTCATTGGAAGGACTGATGCTGAGGCTGAAACTCCAATACTTTGGCCACCTCATGCAAAGAGTTGACTCATTGGAAAAGACCCTGATGCTGGGAGGGATTGGGGGCAGGAGGAGAAGGGGATGACAGAGGATGAGATGGCTGGATAGCATCACCGACTTGATGCACATGAGTTTGGGTGAACTCCAGGAGTTGGTGATGGACAGTGAGGCCTGGCATGCTGCGATTCATGGGGTCGCAAAGAGTCAGACATGACTGAATGACTGAACTGAATAAAGAATGATGTTGAGTATCTTTTCATGTGTTTGTTAGCCATCTGTATATCTTCTTTGGAGAAATGTCTGTTTAGGTCTTTTTCCCACTTTTTGATTGGGTGGTTTGTTTTTCTGGTATTGAGTTGTATGAGCTGCTTGTATATTTTGGAAGTTAATCCTTTGTCAGTTGTTTCATTTGCTATTATTTTCTCCCATTCTGAGGGTTGTCTTTTCACCTTGCTTATAGCTTCCTTTGCTGTGCAAAAACTTTTAAGTTTAATCGGGTCCCATTTGTTTACTTTTGTTTTTATTTCCATTACTCTAGGAGATGGGTCATAGAGGATCTTGCTTTGGTTTATGTCATCAAGTGTTCTGCCTATGTTTTCCTCTAAGAGTTTTAGGGAGAAGGCAGTGGCAACCCACTCCAATACTCTTGCCTGGAAAATCCCATGGACGGAGGAGCCTGGTAGGCTGCAGTCCATGGGGTCGCTAAAAGTCGGGTATGACTGAGCAACTTCACTTTCACTTTTCACTTTCATGCATTGGAGAAGGAAATGGCAACCCACTCCAGTGTTCTTGCCTAGAGAATCCCAGGGACAGGGGAGCCTGGTAGGCTGCCATCTTTGGGGTCGCACAGAGTCGTACGCTACTGAAGTGACTTAGCAGCAGTAGCAGTAGCAAGAGTTTGATAGTTTCTGGTCTTACATTTAGGTCCTTAATCCATTTTGAGTTTATCTTTGTGTATGTTGTTAGGAAGTGTTCTAATTTCATTCTTTTACATGTAGCTGGCCAGTTTTCCCAGCACCATTTATTGAAGAGGCTGTCTTTGCCCCATGGTATATTCTTGCCTCTTTTGTCAAAAATAAGGTACCCATAGGTGCATGGGTTTATTTCTGGGCTTTCTATCTTGTTGCATTGGTCTATATTTCTGTTTTTGTGCCAGTACCATACTGTCTTGATGTCTGTAGCTTTGTATCTGAAGTCAGGAAGGTTGATTCCTCCACCTCCATTCTTCTTTCTCAAGACTGCTTTGGCTATTCGGGTTCTTCTGTGTTCCCACATGAATTGTGAAATTTTTTGTTCTAATTACGTGAAAAATGCCATTGATAATTTGATAGGGATAGTATTGAATCTGTAGATTGCGTTTGGCAATATAGTCATTTTTACAATATTGATTCTCCCTACCCAGGAACATGGAATATCTCTCCATCTGTTTATGTCATCTTTGATTTCTTTCATTTGTGTCATAATATTCTGTGTACAGTTCTTTTGTCTCCTTAGGTAGGTTTATTCCTAGATATTTACTTCTTTTTGTTGCAATGGTGAATGGGATTGATTCCTTAATTTCTCTTTCTATATAGAATTGCAAATGATTTCTGTGTATTGATTTTGTATCCTGCAACTTTTCCAAATTCACTGATTAGCTCTAGTAATTTTCTGATACTATCTTTAGGGTTTTCTATGTACAGTATCATATCATCTGCAAACAGTAAGAGCTTTACTTCTTCTTTTCCAATCTGGATTCTTTTTTTTCTTTTTCTTCTCTGATTGCTTGCATTTCCAGAACTATGTTGAATAATAGTGGTGAAAGTGTACAGCTTTGTATTGTTCCTGATCTTAGGGGGAATGCTTTTAGTTTTTCACCATTGAGGATAATGTTTGCTGTAGGCTTATTATTTGTGGCCTTTACTATGTTGAGGTAGGTTCCTTCTGTGTCCATTTTTTGAAGACTTTTAATCATAAATAGGTGCTTAATTTTGTCAAAGGCTTTTTCTGCATCTATTGAGATTGTCATATAATTTTTATCTTTCAATTTGTTAATATAGTGTATCACATTGATTGATTTGAGTATATTGAAGAATCCTTGCATCCCTGGAGTAAACCCAGCTTGATCATGGTGTATGAGCTTTTTGATGTGTTGTTGAATTCTGTTTGCTAAAATTTTGTTGAGAATTTTTGCATTTATGTTCATCAGTGATATTGGCCTGTAGTTTTCTTTTTTTGGTTTATCTTTGTCTGGTTTGGGTATCAGAGTGATGGTGGCCTCATAGAATGAGTTTGGAAGTGTTCCTTCCTCTGCAATTTTTTGAAAGACTTTTAGAAGGATAGGCATTATCTCTTCTCTAAGTTTGATAGATTTCGCCTGTGAAGCATCTGGTCCTGGGCTTTTGTTTTTTGGGAGATTTTTGATCACAGCTTCAGTTTCATTGCTTGTAATTGGGTTGTTCATAATTTCATTTCTTCCTGGTTCAGTCTTGGCAGACTGAACTTTTCTAAGAATCTGTCCATTTCTTCCAGGTTACCCATTTTATTGCCATATAGTTGTTCATTCCAGTCTCTTATAATCCTTTGTATTTCTGCATTGTCTGATGTAACCTCTCCTTTTTCATTTCTAATTTTGTTGATTTGATTCTTCCTTTTTTTCTTGATGAGTCTGGCTAAAGGTTTGTCAATTTTGTTTATCTTCTGAAAGAACCAGCTTTTAGTTTTACTAATCTTTACTATTGTTTCTTTCTTTTTATTTCTGCTCGGGTGTTTATGATTTATTTCTTTCTACTAATTTAGGTTTTTTTCTTCTTTTTCCAGTTGTTTTAAGTGTACAGTTAGGTTGTCTACTCAATGTTTTTCTTGTTTCTTGAGGTAGGATTGTATTGCTATAAACTTCCCTCTTAGAACTGCTTTTGCTGCATCCCATAGGTTTTGATTTGTCGTGTTTTAATTATCATTTGTTTCTAGAAGTTTTTTGATTTCTTCAGTAACCTGTTGATTATTTAGAAGTTTGTTGTTCAGTCTCCATGTTTTTGTGTGTCTTACACTTTTTTTCTTGTAATTGGTATCTAGTCTTATAGCATTGTGGTTGGAAAGGATGCTTGATATGATTTCAATTTTCTTAAATTTGCTGAGGTTTGATTTGTGACCCAAGATGTGGTCTACCCTGGAGAATGTTCCATGTGCACTTGAGAAGAAGGTGTATTCTTCTGCATTTGGATGGAATGTCCTGAAGATATCAATAAGATCCATCTCATCTAATGTATCATTTAAGGCTTGTGTTTCCCCATTCATTTTGTTTTGATGATCTGTCCATTGGTGTGAGTGGGGTGTTAAAATTTCCTACTTATTATTGTGTTACTGTCAGTTTCTCCTTTTATGTCTGTTAGTGTTTGTCTTATGTATTGAGGTGCTCCTATGTTGGGTGCATAGATAGTTACAATTGTTATGTCTTTCTCTTGGATCGATCCCTTGATCATTATGTAGTGTCCTTCCCTATCTCTTGTAATCTTCTTTATTTTAAGGTCTATTTTGTCTGATATGAGGATTGCTACTTCAGCTTTCTTTTGCTTCCCATTTGCATGAAATACACTTTTTCCATCCTCTCACTTTCAGGCTATATGTGTCTTGAGGTCTGAAGTGGGTTTCTTATAGATAGCATATATATGGGTCTTGTTTTTGTATCCATTCAGCCAGTCTGTGTCTTTTGGTTGGAGTGTTTAACCCATTTACATTTAAGGTAATTATTGATATATATGTTCCTATTGCCATTTTATAATTTTTTGGGGTTGATTTTGTAGATCTTTTTTCTTCTGTTGTATTTCTTGATTACATAAGTCCCTTTAACATTTGTTGTAAAGCTGGTTTGATGGTACTGAATTCTCTTAACTTTGCTTGTTGGAAAAGCTTTTTATTTCTCCATCAATTTTGAATGAGATCTTTGCCAGGCACAGTAATCTTGGTTGTAGATTTTTCCCTTTCAGTACTTTAAATATATCCTAAAATTCCCTTCTGGCCTGCAGAGTTTCTGCTGAAAGATCAGCTGTTAAGCATATGGGGTTTCCCTTGTATGTTACGTCTTGCTTCTCCCTTGCTGCTTTTAATGTTCTTTGTGTTTAGTCTTTGTTAGTTTGATTAGTATGTGTCTTGGCTTGTTTCTCCTTCGGTTTATCTGTATGGGACTCTTTGTGCCTCTTGGACTTGATTGACTATTTCCTTTTCAATGTTGGGGAAATTTTCAACTATAATGTCTTCAAAAATTTTCTCATACCTTTTCTTTTTCTTTTCTTCTTCTAGGACCCCTATAATTTGAATGTTGGTGCATTTGATGTAGTCCCAGAGGTCTCTGAGACTGTCCTCAGCTGTTTTCATTCTTTTTACTTTATTCTGCTCTTCAGAAGTTATTTCCACCATTTTATCTTCCAGCTCACTGATTCATTCTTCTGCTTCAGATATTCTGCTATTGATTCATTTTAGAGTATTTTAAATTTCAGTAATTGTGTTGTTTGTCTCTGTATATTTATTCTGTAATTCTTTCCAGTCTTTGTTAATTGATTCTTGCATTTTCTCCATTTTGTTTTCAAGGTTTTTGATAATCTTTACTATCATTATTCTGAATTCTTTTTCAGGTACTTTGCCTATTTCCTCTTCATTTATTTGGATTTCTGTGTTTCTAGTTTGTTTCTTCATTTGTGCAGTATTTCTCTGCCTTTTCATTTTTTTTTTTTCTAGGTTATTGTGTTTGAGGTCTCCTTTCCCCAGGCTTCTAGGAAAGTTGAATTCTTTCCTTGAAGAAGGTTGAATTCTTTCTTCCTTTTGGTTTCTGCCTCCTAAGGTTGGTTCAGTGGTTTGTGTGAGCTTCTTGTAGGGTGAGAGTTGTGCTGAGGTTTTGTTTGTTTGTTTGTTTTTCCTCTGATGGGCAAGGCTGAGTGAGGTGGTAATCCTGTCTGCTGATTATTGGGTTTGTTTTTGTTTTGTTTGTCATTTAGATGAGGCATCCTGCACAGGGTGCTACTGGTGGTTGTGTGACGCCGGGTCTTTAATTCAAGTGGTTTCCTTTTTGTGAGTTCTCACTATTTCATACTCTCTAGGGTTAGTTCTCTGGTAGACTGGGGTCTTGGAGTCACTGCTCCCACTCTAAAGACTCAGGGCTTGATCACTTGACAAATCCTCCCTCCTGAGGCCATCATGGAACGTGGGGTTCTTCCCTGCTTCGAGGCTCTGAGCCAGAACCTTGTGGGGGTATGGACAGCAGCCTCTGGACTGACCAGCCCCTCAGCCCACTCCAGCACCTTCTGGTGTTAAGAAAGGTGTCTCCGGGTCCTGTCACCCCTGTGCACTGAAGCCAATCTATTGACACTGGAAGGAGGCGAGAAACTTGAATTGGAAGCTTCAGCAATCAGCATTTGAGAAACTTCTCTCCACTTTAGCACCATCTCCAGAACGCAGAGCTGAGAGACCGTGCAAACCGCAGCATGGTGAGAGAGCAAAGTGAGAGCAAAATCACAGTCTTTTTAAAAATATTATTGAAATTTTGCTCCATGGACCAGTACCATTAGCATCACCTGGGACCTTGGCACAGTTGCAAATTCCACTGAATGAATTAGAATCTGGGACAGAGCCCAGGAATCTGTTCTTTAGCCTCCAGGTGAACCTGTGTACACTGAATTTTGAGAAGCACTTCTCTAAATATAAATTATCCTTATTTTCTCTAGGGAGGAAAATGGAAGAAAGAAGATAAAATCTCTTCAAAAACAGTTGCTTAATGTCAAAAAAGAAAGGCAAGCTGAAGTACAGGTAAGAATTATCTGGACAACACCAAAAGTTACTGGGTTGATAACAGCTAAGTAGAAGTCATCTTTTTCAAGCAAAAAAAGAAGTTATGTATAAGAAATTGTTGTTTTCCCTGAGTTGCCTTTAATATTTATATTAAAAATAAAAGGATAGCAGATATTTGGTGGAATGCACAAACATGTCCAGAATCGAACTTTGAGAGACTCTAACACTCTGGAGATCTTAGTCTGTTCTTACCCCTCCCAACCAATCCAACCATATCACCCACTCCTTCCTTCTAGGAGACCTTGTCTCAGGCAGTCTCTTGTATGCCAAGGTTCCAGATGGGAGATTATGGTCCTAGGTAGTACCTTAAGCACATCACATACTCCTTACAAGGCTTCTCTGGTGGCCCAGATGGTAAAGAATCTGCCTGCAATGCGGGAGACCTGGTTTCAGTCCCTGGGTTGGGAAGATCCCCTGGAGGAGGGCATGGCAACCCACTCTAGTATTCTTGCCTGGAGAATCCCCATGGACAGAGGAGCCTGGTGGGCTACAGTCCATGGGGTCACAAAGGGTCGGACACAACTTAGTGACTAAGCACAACACAAATACTCCTTATACCTAATGGTTAGTGTTAATAATGTCATTTGTTTTATATTTCAACTACAGAGTGGATTTATTGAGCTTTTCTGGTCATTAGGGCCTTACTTTATGTCTAATTTACCTGTATAAGGAAATGCATCCCAAGTTTTAAGCAAGTACTTACAAAACTGTGTTTGGGCAGTTACAAATTAGTACCATGACTATTAGAATTAAGAAAGTTACTAAGTATGGCCTGATATATCAGCTTTTCATTGCCTAGCTATTTGGACAAGCTTATACTTCAGATATAGGAATCTTCCTTATCTCCTACAAAGAAGTTAGAAGAATATTAGGAAAATATATTTGGAAGAATTGTCTAAAGAAGGTCACTAGCCTTTCTTCTGAGATATTTATTATCTTTAGGTCTTCTGACTTGCTTAGCATCCTCTCTTATCTTCTATTATCAGTTTTAAAGTACCTTTGTTATTTATTTTTACTTCAATATCCCTATTAACCCTGTGTTTATAGCTTACACTCTTTGAAAACCATTTTTGTACCACCGTCACCTCAAAAGCTTTATAAAAACTGGTGTACACTTAGGCTTTCTCTGTAATGAATAGAATTTTTCAGAAGTTTCTTAACTTTTTTTTCCCCTCAAAAACTCTACCATTATTATAAGTTCTTCTTGTATTCCTTGAGTATTTAAAAAAAAAGATATTTATATTAATGTCCTTTTAAGACTCAAACCAAATAGTATCAAAAGAGACCTCAGCTTTGGGCTCTGCCAATCAAGTCCCCTACACTACTATCACAACCCCCTTTTTTCTCTTTTCTTTACATTATATTGTTGATAATATAATTTTTCCAACAAGTAACACTTGCTTGTGAAACTTACCTTCTTGGATTTCAGTCTCAGCTGTTACATTCAGGCTCAGTAAAACTAAAGTAGAATATCACTCAGATATTTTGATCATCAGAAAAGGAGTGAAACCAGGACTAGAAGACTGAAGGCAAACCTTGAACAAAAAACAACTGGCAAGATGAAATCAAGTAAAATCACTAGAGTTACTGAAGAACCAGTGGTCAAGTCAAGGTTGGAAAACAGGAAGTACATGCATACGGGAGACCTATGGGTCAGAAACTGATGCCAGCAATTAAGGTGGCAGGCTTGAGTGTGTGAAAGTATGTGTGGAGATCACTGGAATGTGAGGGAATAATTGAGTTGTGAAGCTTCCTACTGGAAGTGAAGAGGAACTTAAGAGTCTCTTGATAGAGGTGAAAGAGGAGAGTGAAAAAGTTGGCTTAAAACTCAACATTCAAAAAACAAAGATCATGACATCCAGTCCCATCACCTCATGGCAAATAGATGTGGAAAAATTGGAAACAGTATCAGATTTCATTTTCTTGGCCTCCAAAATTAATGTGGACAGTGACTGCAGCTACGAAATTAAAAGATGCTTGCTCCTTGGAGGAAAATCTATGACAAACCTAGACAATGTATTAAAAAAAGCAGGGACATTACTTTGCCAACAAAGGTCTGTATAGTCAAAGCTATGGTTTTTCCAGTAGTCATGTATGGATGTGACAGTTGGACCATAAAGAAGGCTGAGCGCTGAAGAATTGATGCTTTTAAACTGTGGTGTTGGAGAACTCTTGAGAGTCCCTTGGACAGCAAGGAGATCAAACCAGTCAATCCTAAAGGAGTCAATCCTGAATATTCATTGGACAGACTGATGCTGAAGCCCAAGCTTTAATACTTTGACTACCTGATGTGACGAGCCGACTCCTTGGGAAAAAGCCCTGTTGCTAAGAAAGATTCAGGGCAAGAGGTGAAAGGGGCGACAGAGGATGAGATGGTTGGATGGCATCACTGACTCAATGGACATGAGTTTGAGCAAACTCGGGAGATAGTGAAGGACAGAGAAGCCTGGTGTGCTATAGTTCATGGGATCAGAAAGAGTTGGACACGACTTAGCAACAGAATAACAACAACAACCTCTAATGAAACCGTTGAAGACAGTTAAGTCTTTGTAATTCTCAACTTACAAGATTTTTCTAGCCAGAATCAGGACTTTAGTTTCACTTTGCTTCTTCTTAAAGTCAGTATGCTATGCTATGCTAAGTCACTTCAGTCGTGTCCGACTCTGTGCGACCTCATAGATGGCAGCCCACCAGGCTCCCCTATCCCTGGGATTCTCCAGGCAAGAACACTGGAGTGGGCTGCCATTTCCTTCTCCAATGCATGAAAGTGAAAAGTGAAAGTGAAGTTGCTCAGTCATGTCCGACTCTTAGCAACCCCATGGATTGCAGCCTAATAGGCTCCTCCGTCCATGGGATTTTCCAAGCAAGAGTACTGGAGTGGGGTGCCATTGCCTTCTCCGAGAGTCAGTATAGTTCAGTTCAGTTGCTCAGTCATGTCAGACTCTTTGCGACACCATGGACTGCAGCTCACCAGGCCTCCCTGTCCATCACCAACTCCCAGAGTTTACTCAAACTCATGTCCATTGAGTCAGTGAAACCATTAAACCATCTCATCCTCTGTTGTCCCCTTCTTCTCCTGCATTCAATCTTTCCCAGCCTCAGGGTTTTTTCAAATGAGTCAGTTCTTCGCATCAGGTGGCCAAAGTATTGGGAGTGTCACCTTCAGCATCAGTCCTTCCAATGAATATTCAGGACTGATTTCCTTTAGGATGGATCGGTTGGATCTCCTAGCTGTCCAAGGGACTCCCAAGAGTCTTCTCCAACACCACAGTTCAAAAACATCAATTCTTCCACTCTCAGCTTTCTTTATAGTCCAACTCTCACAGCCATACATGACTACTGGAAAAACCATAGCTTTGACTAGATGGACCTTTCTTGGCAAAGTAATGTCTCTACTTTTTAATATGCTGTCTAGGGTGGTCATAGCTTTTCTTCCAAGGAGCAATCATCTTTTAATTTCATAGCTACAGTCACCATCTGCAGTGATTTTGGAGCCCCCCAAAATAAAGTCTGTCACTGTTTCCATAGTTTCCCCATCTATTTACCATGAACTGATGGGACCAGATACCATGATCTTACTTTTCTGAAAGTTGAGTTTTAAGCCAGTTTTTTCACTCTCGTCTTTCACTTTCATCACAAGGCTTTTTAGTTCTTCTTCGCTTTCTGCCTTAAGGGTGGTATTATCTGCATATCTGAGGTTATTGATATTTCTCCTGGAAATCTTGATTCCAGCTTGTGCTTCATCCAGCCCAGTGTTTGTCATGATGTACCCTGCATATAAGTTAAATAAGCAGGGTGACAATATACAGCCTTGACGTACTCCTTTTCCTATTTGGAACCAGTCTGTTGTTCCATGTCCAGTTCTAACTGTTCCTTCCTGACATACGTACAGATTTCTCAGGAGGCAGGTCAGGTGGTCTGGTATTCCCCTCTCTTTCAGAATTTTCCAGTTTGTTGTGATCCACACAGTCAAAGGCTTTGGCATAATCAATAAAGCAGAAATAGATATTTTTCTGAAATTCGCTTGCTTTGTTGATGATCCAATGGATGTTGGCAATTTGATCTCTGGTTCCTCTGCCTTTTCTTAATCCAGCTTGAACATCTGGATGTTGACAGTTCACTTGCTGTTAAAGCCTGGCTTGTAGAATTTTGAGCATTACTTTACTAGCGTGTGAGATGAGTGCAATTGTGCAGTAGTTTGAACATTCTTTGGCATTGCCTCTCTTTGGGATTAGAATGAAAACTGACTTTTCCAGTCCTGTGGCCACTGCTGAGTTTTCCAAATTTGCTGGCATATTGAGTGCAGCACTTTGACAGCATCATCTTTCAGGATTTAAATAGCTCAACTGGAATTCCATCACCTCCACTAGCTTTGTTCGTAGTGAGGCCCACTTGACTTCACATTCCAGGATGCCTGGTTCTAGGTGAGTGATCACACCATCGTGATTATCTGGGTTGTGAAGATCTTTTTTGTACAGTTCTTCTATGTATTCTTGCCACCTCTTCTTCTGCTTCTGTTAGGTCCATACCATTTCTGTCCTTTATTGAGCCCATCCTTGCATGAAATGTTCCCTTGGTATCTCTAATTTTCTTGAAGAGATCTCTAGTCTTTCCCATTCTATTATTTTCCTCTATTTCTTTGTATTGATCACTGAGGAAGGCTTTCTTATCTCGCCTTGCTATTCTTTGGAACTCTGCATTCAAATGGGTATATCTTTGCTTTTCTCTTGTGCCTTTCACCTCTTCTTTTCACAGCTATTTGTAAGGCCTCCTCAGACAGACGTTTTGCCTTTTTGCATTTCTTTTTCTTGGGAATGGTCTTAATCCCTGTCTCGTGCACAATGTCATGAACCTCCATCCATAGTTCTTCAGGTACTCTGTCTTTCAGATCTAATCCCTTGAATCTATTTCTCATTTCCACTGTATAATCATAAGGGAGTTGATTTAGGTCTAGTGGTTTTTCCCTACTTTCTTCAATTTAAGTCTGAATTTGGCAATAAGGAGTTCATGGTCTGAGCCACAGTCAGCTCCTGGTCTTGTTTTTGCTGACTGTATAGAGCTTCTCCATCTTTAGCTGAAAAGAATATAATCAATCTGATTTCGGTGTTGACCACCTGGTGATGTCCATGTGTAGAGTCTTCTCTTGTGTTGTTGGAAGAAGGTGTTTGCTATGACCAGTGCGTTCTCTTGGCAAAACTTTATTAGATTTTGCCCTACTTCATTCTGTACTCCTAGGCCAAATTTGCCTGTTCTTCCAGGTACTTCTTGACTTCCTGCTTTTGCATTCCAGTCCCTCATAATGAAAAAGACATCTTTTTTGGGTGTTAGTTCTAGAAGATCTTGTTGATCTTCATAGAAGACCGATGAACTTCAGCTTCTTCAGCATTACTGGTCAAGGCATCAACTTGGATTAATGTGATATTGAATGGTTTGCCTTGGAAACGAACAGAGATCGTTCTGTTGTTTTTGAGATTGCATCCAAGTACTGCATTTCGGACTCTTTTTTTTTTTTTTTAATATGATGGCTACTCCATTTCTTCTAAGGAATTGTTGCCCACAGTAGTAGATGTAATGGTCATCTGAGTTAAGTTCACCCGTTCCAGTCTTAGTTCGCTGATTCCTAAAATGTCGATGTTTACTCTTGCCATCTTGTGTTTGAACACTTCCAATTTGCCTTGATTCATGGACCTAGCATTCCTGGTTTCCTATGCAATATTGCTCTTTGCAGCACTGGACTTTACTTTCATCACCAGTCACAGCCACAACTGGATATTGTTTTTGCTTTGGCTCCATCCCTTCATTCTTTCTGGAGTTATTTCTCCACTGATCTCCAGTAGCATATTGGGCACCTACCAACCTGGGGAGTTCATCATTCATTATCCTATCTTTTCGCATTTTTGTACTGTTCATGGGGCTCTCAAGGCAAGAATACTGAAGTGGTTTGCCATTCCCTTTTCCAGTAGACTGCATTTTGTCAGAACTCTCCACCATGACCCATCCATCCGGGTGGCCCTTCATGGCATGTCTCATAGTGTCATTGAGTTAGACAAGGCTGTGGTCCATGTGATCAGATTGGTTAGTTTTCTGTGATTGTGGTTTTCAGTCTTTCTGCCCTCTGATGGAGAAGGATAAGAGGCTTATGAAAGCTTCCTGATGGAAGAGACTGACTGAGGCGGAGTCAATATAGTGTTCTAATAATCATCAGAGTTTCAAATTCTTCTAGCTTATGGAAGATATATTTCTATATCTATCTATGTATCTATCTATCTATATTTTCAGTTGTCCAGCACTAAAAATTTAAGGAAAATGAGAATTCCTAGGCTCAGTGGGGAAATAACTCCTTCTTGGAATCCTGTTCTGAAAGTATCTTTCTAGTACTATATATCTTAGTGGCAGCTCCAGCATTGGAAAACAGTATGGAAATCCCTCAAAAAATTAAGAACTACCATATGATTCTGCTATTCTACTTCTGGGTATTTATCCAAAGAACATGAAGACACTAATTCAGAAAGGTGTATGTAGCCCTGTGTTCATTGCAGCATTGTTCAGAACAGCCACAATAAGGAAACAACCTATATTCACATTGACAGATAAATGGATAAAGAAGGTGTGGTACATGTTTACAACAGTGTATAGACAATGGATACTTCCTAGCCATACAAAGATGGAATCTTGCTATTTTTGACAATATGGATGGACATTGAGATTATCATGCAAAGTGAAATAAGTCAGACAAAGAAAGATAAATACTGTATAATTTCACTCATATGTGGAATCTAAAACAAGCAAACAAAAATAGATGAACAAACCAAACCAAAACAAACATGTAGAACAGAGTAGTCGGTCCCAGAAGGGGAAAGGGTTGGGGGTAAGAAACGGGTAAAGCAGGGGTGTCAACTATATGGTGACAGATGGAAACTAAATTTTCGGTGTTGAGCACATTGTAATGTATACAGAAGTTGAAATATCAATATAATGTTGCACACATGAAGCTGATGTAATTTTATAAACCAATGTTAATGCAATTAAAAAAAGAAGAGAAGTTGCCAAGCACTTTGTAACCTGGGAAGAATTTTCAAACACATTGTCAATTAATCCTTATAATTACTTGCTAAGATATTTCAGGCAGGGTGGATATTAATGTTTCTATTGTAAAGAAGGTGAGACTTGGAGAGTTTAACTGATGTGTCCTAATTCACACAATTGGCGGGGCTTGGGTGGGAAGTTAGGTCTTTTGATCATTTAGTCCAGTGCTCTTTCCACTAAAATGAAATAGTAATGGGAAATCTGTGTGGATACAGGATACCCAAATAATGTGCCTAGGGAAGAATCCCACAGTCTTAGAACTGCTTTTCATTTTCATTTATACTATCCATGATTATTGGGTAAATTTCTCCTAGTGTGATAGCAGAAAAACAGATCCAGTTCCCTGTTGATATGTAAGTACAAAAGCTTAAGCTGCTGACTGAGCTGAATGGAGGTAGAATGCATTTTAATTTAGAAATCTGGTCTTAACCTCTACAGAATCGGAATGAATATATTGCTCACCTCAAGGACCAGTTGCAAGAGATGAAGGCAAAAACCAATATGGAGAATCGCTATATGAAGAGAAACACAGAACTGCAGATTTCCCAGACCCAGAAAAAATGTAGCAAAACAGAAGAGCTCTTGCTGGAAGAGATTGAGGTGATCACTGTTAATTAGGAATGAATCTAATGACTGGCTTTCAAACTGTCACTCCCGATATTTCAGCCGACAAAGGAGGTGCGAGAGGGAGACTTCTCTGATCTTTGTTCTCTCTCTCCAGCAATCCTAACATTTGAGGTTAAAGACAAAAAAAGGATGAAGACTTGCTTTTTTACAAGCAGAGATTCTGATGGGGTATAGCTTACATCTCCTAATTTTTTGTAAGGACTTTGAAATTGGTTGTACTTTCTTCTCTTGGTCACTTTATCCTTAGTTTATGAATCCGCCTGCCATTTCTTCTGGTAATTACAGGGAGAGGGCAAAACAAGATACTCAGTAACTGTAGGTTTTTGCTGCTACTTTTCTTACCCAACCAATATTTTTCATCCTGCCATTCAGTTCAGTTCACTTCAGTTCAGTCACTCAGTCATGTCTGACTCTTTGCGACCCCATGAATCACAGCACGCTAGGCCTCCCTGTCCATCACCAACTCCCGGAGTTCACTGAGACTCACGTCCATCGAGTCAGTGATGCCATCCAGCCATCTCATCCTGTGTCGTCCCCTTCTCCTCCTGCCCCCAATCCCTCCCAGCATCAGAGTCTTTTCCAATGAGTCAACTCTTCGCATGAGGTGGCCAAAGTACTGGAGTTTCAGCTTTAGCATCATTCCTTCCAAAGAAATCCCAGGGCTGATCTCCTTCAGAATGGACTGCTTGGATCTTCTTGCAGTCCAATGGACTCTCAAGAGTCCTCCAACACCACAGTTCAAAAACATCAATTCTTCGGCACTCAGCTTTCTTCACAGTCCAACTCTCACATCCATACATGACCACTGGAAAAACCATAGCCTTGACTAGACGGACCTTTGTTGGCAAAGTAATGTCTCTGATTTTCAATATGCTGTCTAGGTTGGTCATAACTTTCCTTCCCAGGAGTAAGCGTCTTTTAATTTCATGGCTGCAGTCACTATCTGCAGTGATTTTAGAGCCCAAAAAAATAAGGTCTGACACTGTTTCCACTGTTTCCCCATCTATTTCCCATGAAGTGATGGGACCGGATGCCATGATCTTCGTTTTCTGAATGTTGAGCTTTAAGCCAGCTTTTTCACTCTCCACTTTCACTTTCATCAAGAGGCTTTTGAGTTCCTCTTCACTTTCTGCCATAAGGGTGGTGTCATCTGCATATCTGAGGTTATTGATATCTCTCCCGGCAATCTTGATTCCAGCTTGTGCTTCTTCCAGCCCAGCCTTTCTCATGACGTACTCTGCCTATAAGTTAAATAAGCAGGGTGACAATATACAGCCTTGACGTACTCCTTTTCCTCTTTGGAACCAGTCTGTTGTTCCATGTCCAGTTCTAACTGTTGCTTCCTGACCTGCATACAGGTTTCTTAAGAGGCAGGTCAGGTGGTCTAGTAGTCCCATCTTTTGAAGAATTTTCCACAAATCCCGCCATTAAGAAATACAAAATTTAGAAAGCTGAACTCCATGCACACCTAAATTTATATTAATAGAAATGAAAAGTCACAGTGAAAAGTATCAGTAGAAAAAAATAAGGGTAGACCCTCATTTTAGAGGAAAAAGGCTATTTTCCCCCCTGCATGGAACTCATTCAGTTCATTCAGAGCAGTGTTTAAGAAATTTTGCCCTTAAGTCATAGAAATAATCTACTTCAAATAACATATATTTACATTAAGAAAACTCAAAACTTATTTCCAGATTTCTTTAAATCATACCCTCTCTTAAAGACATTTAATTTAATTAAATTTTTAAAATCTCTTTATATACTCAGTACCAAACTTGTCATATTGTACTAAGAACTACAAATTTTCATTTCCACATTACAGATAAATAGTAACATGTTGTATACTTCCTGGAAACTTTTTCTAAAAATAATCATTTGGGGAGGAGGCTAAATGGCTAAAAGAACAAGATGCTGGCGAGAAGGAGCAAACATTAGTCAAGCATGTCATCTGCATGCAGTAGGGGGACTCCGTTCTTTGAGTCCCTGCTTATCGGAAAGCTTATTTCCCAAGTGTGGCTTAAGACTGTGACAGCAAACACTTTTTTGCACTCTGGAATGTCCTTTTGTAGGCCTGAGAACCTTGTGCCCTTGAAGCACTGTTTCTCTCTTTAAATGGACAGCACTTTCCAGGCAACAGGATTATGGCCCTCTTGCTCTGGGCTGTTGCCTGTGCCTAACACAGTGCCCGACATGACTCAGATGTGTTGTGAACATGAACTGAATTCAGGGAAATGGCACTGCTGCTCTGGAGGAATACCGTGGAGTTCTTAGGATCCCAGCTGGTAGAGAAAACTTGTCCTGCTGTTACAGCTACACCCTTAATCTTGAGAACTCACTTGCAGCCCTGTTGGGAAGAATTCTGATGTTGGTTTGTTATTCACAGAAGCTACGGCTGAAAACTGAAGAAGAGAACCGGATTCATGCCGAGATCGAACTGTTCCTTAGAAAGGAGCAGCAGGTGGGTCCCCAAACCTTTCTTATCCTCTGAAGTGTTTGTTTCCCACTTATAAAATGCCAAGGACAGCAAAACAATTTTTTTTAAGGAAAGAAAAATCGACCGTAATCGTACCAGCCTAATAAAAGAGCTATATAGCCCATGTTTTCTGTATAAGTTATCCATCTGGATAAATGTTTTATAAAGCTGTAATTTGGGTACAGGTAAAATTTTGTCATTTAGTATTATAAAAGGCACTATTTTCTTGTTCTTATATTGCCTCATAGTCATAATTTTAAATTTCCTGATTTTTTTAAAATTATAAAAGTAACATTCTTAGTTGTGTGAAGATTTTTTAAAAATTGCCAGTTGTTTTTTCACCCATTTTTTTCATTTTATCATAGTCTCCTTGTAAAATAATTTTAAATGGTTTTATAATGTTCCACAGAGTAGTTATTCTATAATTTGTTACTCTTTGTTCTGGATATTTAGGTTATTTCCAAAGTTTCGTTACTGTAAATAATGCAGTAATGAAAGGTTGGCCCAAATGACTGTTTTCTTCACCGCAATTATTTGCTAAAAGTAAATCTCAAGCATGAGATTATTATTTGAGAGACTGGTATTTTGTGACTTTTGATAAATATTGCTAGTAGTCTCTGTTTTACACTGACATCAGCAAGGGATACAGGTACTAATTTGAAGGTATCCTCAATGGAACTAACTGCTTTAGATATTTTTTTTTAAGTCTGCTAGTTTAATGAGTTGTTTTATTTTGCCTTTTTTTTTTTTTTTTGCTTACTAATGGAATTGACCATTTTTTCCACATATTTATTTACTCACTTTATTTCTTATTGTGTGAATTATGAAATTATTCATATAATTATATAAATTATGTGACTGAAATGGTTTGAATTAGTATTTCCAATACTAGTAACAAAACAAGCTGGATGGAAAGAACCTTTCAAAATATCTCTGTTGGCTGAATAAGGAAAAAAATTTCCAACTTACTCATGATATAGCCTACCTTTGAGAAAGCTGATGAAGTTTTAGTAAATAATTCCAAATTTGTGGTTAAAGAAGATGATTTCTAGATGCTGTCTCACAGGGCTTTACTGAAAAACATATCACTAGGCTATTAGAACCTGCACCCCTGCAATTTCAGGATTATGAGTCATGTTACCTACCTCAAATGTGAGATATAGAGCAAGTATTTGATAACAGTCAGATGAGTTGGTGGATAAATGGATGTTGGATGGATAAAGTTAATGTTACCCAGATCTTCAGCCCAATAACATAAGCAATACATAGATACTTTTTAATGAAAAATTTGAAACAGTACAGAAATATATAGATTTTTTAAAGTGAAAGCTCTCTTAATTACTCCCATTTTCAAGTATTTCTTCCATATCTTTTTCTTTTCATGTATGTTCTTGTGTATATACCTAAATGCTTACTTGTTTTTAGTATTTATTTATTTATATTTGTTTTGACATAAATTGGATATGTATATATTTTATATATATATAGTATATATATATCATAGTATATATTTTTTACAGACCCAGTTTTTTAAAAAATTTTCATTGTCTTTAATTTTTTCTAAAGCAGTATACTTGGTGTATAATATGCCAAAGAGGGGATATACCAAGGTTTAGGTAACCATCTTTCTCTCAGTGGACATGCCTTTAAGTGCAGGCTATATGGAAAGGCTATTCATTTTTGTAGATTCCTTATATCCCCTCATATTAGTTTTTAATGGTTTTCGAGTTGGTTCATTTGGATTTTCTAGGTAGAAAATCTTGCTGTTGTCCAGTTGCTAAGTCGTACCTGACTCTGCAACCCCCTGGACTGCAGCACGCCAGAGTTTCTTTCCTGCCCTTCACCATCTCCCTGAGTTTGCTCAAACTCATATCCTTTGAGTCAATGATGCCATCCAACCATCTCATCCTCTGTCACCCGCTTCTCCTATTGACGGTAAATAATAGCAGTTTCCTATTTCCCCTCTCATTATTTATACATCTGTTTCCATTTTGTGGCTTATTGTATACATAGAATGGCAAGTGTAATGTTTAGTAGTATTACTAAAGTAATACTGTGGCACTGTTTCTCTACTGTTGGTTTTAATGGTGTTTCAGTCAGTATTATACATGAATTCATTCATGGTCATGACGAGTTTCTCATGTGAAAGTTAGGGTTCCTTGGGAGAAAGTAGGACCCTGCAACTTGGAATGGGAATTCCTGGTATGTAATTTACATTCTTGAAACCCCACGTCTCCGTAAGCCTCTCTTGCTGGTGGAAGTCGCCTGCCCTCCTATGTCTGAGGAGATTAGTCTTATTTTCCCTGAAAGCCCTGTGATAATAACTGCATCTGAGGCAGATGCTTTGAAAAGGGATGCTAGCTCTCAAGACCTAGTGCAATCACCCCTTTTGTCCGTGGTTCCATCACTAGAGTCAAATCTCAGAGGGTTCCAGGCTCGTATATAACTCGGATGACTATAACTTAGAAGGACATAACTTACATTCTAAAAGAATTACAAGACTTTACTGATATATATTGGCATAAGCCCTGGAGACAGGTATGAGAATGGATTCTAAGGTTGTTGGGCCAAGGAAGGTAGAATAGAACACTGGATTAGGTCAAGTTCATTGATGTGGACCTGTTTACTAGAGAGTCTGGATTTAATGTGTTAGCTTGTGCAGCTGGAGGTGACTCTTAACAGTTTGCTTGATTGGTTAGCTAAAACCTGGACTCATTTAATGAAGTGGAGATGTCAGTGCTTCTTTGCTATAATGGAGGAGAGAATTCAAAAGACTTAGGGAGATAGGAATACAATGTGAATTTATCATGTGTGGTCTAACACCGACTCAAACACCCACCTCTAACAAGTTTCTGTGAGACACTCCTTCCTAGAAGACAGTTCTTTACTAATGCATCCAGTTCAGTTCAGTTCAGTCACTCAGTCGTGTCTGACTCTCTGTGACCCATGGACTGCAGCATGCCAGGCCTCCCTATCCATCACCAATCCTGGAGTTTACCCAAACTCATGTCCATTGAGTCAGTGATGACATCCAACCATCTCATCCTCTGTCATCCCCTTCTCCTCCTGCCTTCAATCTTTCCCGGCATCAAGGTCTGTTCAAATAAGTCAGCTCTTCGCATCAGGTGGCCAAAGTACTGGAGTTTCAGCTTCACATCAGTCCTTCCTATGAACACCTAGGACTGATCTCCTTTAGGATGGACTGGTTGAATCTCCTTGCAGTCCAAGGGACTCTCAAGAGTCTTCTCCACACCACACTTTAAAAGCATCAATTCTTCTGCACTCAGCTTTCTTTATAGTCCAACTCTCACATCCATACATGACTATTGGAAAAACCATAGCCTTGACTAGATGGACCTTTGTTGACAAAGTAATGTCTTTGCTTTCTAATATGCTGTCTAGGTTGGTCATAAAATTTCTTCCAAGGAGTAAGCGTCTTTTAATTTCATGGCTGCAGTCACCATCTGCCATGATTTTGGAGCCCCCCAAAATAAAGTCTGCCACTGTTTCCCCATCTATTTTCCATGAAGTGATGGGACTGGATGTCATGATCTTAGTTTTCTAAATGTTGAGCTTTAAGCTAACTTTTTACTCTCCTCTTTCACTTTCATCAAGAGGCTTTTTAGTTCTTCTTCTCTTTATGCCAAAAGGGTGGTGTCATCTGCGTATCTGAGGTTATTGATATTTCTTCTGGCAATCTTGATTCCAGCTTGTGCTTCATCCAGCCCAATGTTTCTCATGATGTACTCTGCATATAAGTTAAATAAGCAGGGTGACAATATACAGCCTTGATGTACTCCTTTTCCTATTTGGAACCAGTCTGTTGTTCCATGTCCAGTTCTAACTGTTGCTTCCTGACCTGCATACAGGTTTCTCAAGAGGCAGATCAGGTGGTCTGGTATTCCCATCTCTCAGAACTTTCCAGTTTGTTGTGATCCGCACAGTCAAAAGCTTTGGCATAGTCAATAAAGCAGAAATAGATATTTTTCTGGAACTCTCTTGCTTTTTCAATGATCCAGCGGATGTTGGCCATTTGATCTCTGGTTCCTCTGCCTTTTCTAAAACCAGATTGAACATCTGGAAGTTGATGGTTCACGTATTGCTGAAGCCTGACTTGGAGAGTTTTGAGCATTACTTTATTAGCGTGTGAGATGAATGTAATTGTGTGGTAGTTTGAGCATTCTTTGGCATTGCCTTTCTTTGGAATTGGAATGAAACTGACCTTTTCCAGTCCTGTGGCCACTGCTGAGTCTTTCAAATTTGCTGGCATATTGAGTGCAGCACTTTCACGGCATCATCTTTCAGGATTTGAAATAGCTCAACTGGAATTCCATCACCTCCGCTAGCTTTGTTCGTAGTGATGCTTCCTAAGGCTTTGACTTGACTTTGCATTCCAGGATGCCTGGTTCTAGGTGAGTGATCACACCATCGTAATTATCTGGGTTGTGAAGATCTTTTTTGTACAGTTCTTCTGTGTATTCTTGCCACCCTTCTTAATATCTTCTGCTTCTGTTAGGTCCATACCATTTCTGTCCTTTATTGAGCCCATCTTTGCATGAAATGTTCCCTTGGTATCTCTGATTTTCTTGAAGAGATCTCTAGTCTTTCCCATTCTGTTGTTTTCCTCTTTCTTTGCACTGATCACTGAGGAAGGCTTTCTTATCTCGCCTTGCTATTCTTTAGAACTCTGCATTCAAATGGGTATATTTTTCCTTTTCTCCTTTGCTTTCTGCTTCTCTTGTTTTCAAGGTATTTGTAAGGCCTCCTTAGACAGCCATTTTGCCTTTTTGCATTTCTTTTTCTTGGGGATGGTCTTGATCCCTGTCTCCTGTACAATGTCACGAACCTCATTCCATAGTTCATCAGGCACTCTATCTATCAGATCTAGGCCCTTAAATCTATTTCTCACTTCCACTGTATAATCGTAAGGGGTTTGATTTAGGTCATACCTGAATGGTCTAGTGGTTTTCCCTACTTTATTCAATTTAAGTCTGAATTTGACAATAAGAAGTTAATGATCTGAGCCACAGTCAGCTCCCTGTCTTGTTTTTGCTGACTGTATAGAGCTTCTCCATGTTTGGCTGCAAAGAATATAATCATTCTGATTTCGGTGTTGACCATCTGGTGATGTCCGTATGTAGTCTTCTCTTGTGTTGTTGGAAGAGGGTGTTTGCTATGACCAGTGAGTTCTCTTGGCAAAACTCTATTAGCCTTTGCCCTGCTTCATTCTGTACTCCAAGGCCAAATTTGCCTGTTACTCCAGGTGTTTCTTGACTTCCTACTTTTGCATTCCAGTCCTCTATAATGAAAAGGACATCTTTTTTGGGTGTTAGTTCTAAAAGGTCTTGTAGGTCTTCATAGAACTGTTCAACTTCAGTTTCTTAGTTAGGGGAATACCTGCATCCTTGAAAAGCCCTGTGCTTGCTTTCTTATGTAGGCCAGGTAAGACCACAGGTGATGCCAGTCCTGATTTCAGTGGAGTTGGTAGGATCATGGAGTGCCAGAGGACATGTGGCTGCACTTAACTACAGGGAGGTACTGGGATAAAGCAGTACTTGAGCTATACAGCAGAGAAAAAGTCCAAATCTAGTAGCCAAAAACTTGATTTGAATCACCACAATGAAGAGTCGTGGCCTCTCACCCAGGTTCCAAACCAAGTAAATTCACAGACCCAGAGCCCCTTGATTGAGGGCAGCAGGTCCCCCTGAAGGTGAACTCACTAGCAACTGTTCACTTGTACAAGTAATGCAATTGAATCTTCCTCTAAGCCTTACCCAAGGGACCTACTTGTTAGAGTGACTATGCACTGGAAAAAAGAAAATACCCAGACCTTTTGAGGTTACTGAACATTGGCTCTGAATTGATGCTAATTCCTGGGGATTCAAGACAACACTGTGGACCCTTCTCAAAATGGGTGATTATGATGGTCAGGTGATAGATGGAGACTTAAGTCCGATTACTCTGGGCTCACTTTTCTATGGATCTACCCTATGGTTATTTTCCCCAGTTACTGAACATATGGTTGGAGTAAGACATACTTGGTAACAGAATTTTCACCTTGGCTCCTGATTCATGGAGTGAGGGCCATTATGATAGGAAGGGCCTAAGAGAAGCCATCCCTACCAAGATAGTGAACATAAGCAGTACTGTAGTCTCAGTGTAACTGCTGAAATTAATGCCAACATCAAAGACTTCGAAGTGGAGGTAGTGACATTGATCACATTCCCATTCAAGTCAGCTGTTTGGCCTGTGCCATTGAATGATCTTGGAGAGTGACTGTGGACTAATGTAAATATAATCGAATGGTGACTCCAACTGCAGATACTGTTCCAGATGTCATATCTTTACTGGAGAAAATCTTGAACAGCAGCTATTAACTTGACTAAACTCCCTGTCTCCAAACTCATTTCGAAAAAACTGCAGAAACAGTTTACTTTTACCTGGCTGGGCCAGCAGTACACACTCACAGTTGCATCAGGGCTGTGTCTGCTCTCTCTGCCACATTACGGTCGCAGAGATCATTGCCTGCTTTGACTTTCCACGAGACCCCTAGTAGCTTACTGCATTATGCCGATTCTATCTGATGAATAGAAGCAAGGATTTTAGATGACTGAGTGAGACACATGAATTAGAAGGTGGGAGACAAACTAGTTTTGATAATAATTCTGTATCATTATCATTCAGTTAGGGGACAGAAACCACATTGGTAATTTGAGCAGGGAACATATTAAGAAAAGAATCATTAACTGCTAATAAGGGATTGGCTAAAAAGGAAGGATACAAGAGAACTCTAGGGCTGGAGGACAGTATCCAAGGGAGGAATAAATATTTGCTTTGTTGCCTGGGTCAGAGCTGGTTTACAGCTAGTGGGGTAAAGCTGGCAAGCAGGGAACTGTAGACTGTGTTTGGCAAGCAAGACTCTGTCTGTTGTGTTAGTAAAAGTTGGTGAACAAGTGCCCTTGAGTATGCCACGTCCATGACACCATCAGCTGTGCCCAGAAACAAAGGAGGAAGCACATGGGAACCAAGGAGAGAAGCTCCTCCGTCATGTCCCTCTAGCACCCTCTACTGACAAAGCTGAATATTGTACCCGTTTGCAGAAAGAAGTGTTCGCTGCAATCATCCAGTCTTACAAAGCTGGTCAGTGAAGGATGATTTGGAATTGAGAGGCAATAAATTGATAACTGACACAAATGGGGATTTTATGACATTTAGGCTGTAGGTTTATGGTAGGTAAGCCTTATCAAGTTAATAAAGTTTCCTTTTAGTCAAATCTTGCTAAGTTTTTTTTTTCTTCTTAATCAGGAATGAAGATTGAGTTTTATGAGATGGATTTTTTTTTAAATCCATTGAGAAGATATGATTTCTTTTAATGTGTTAATAAGTTAAAATATATTAGTAGACTTGTTGATGTTGAATCATCTTTAAATTTGGGGGATAAATCTACTCTGTTCATAATTTATGATTCTTTTACTAGACTGTTAGAATTATAGATTTTTATTTTGTATTTATGTATTCCATAAATGAGATTATTCTATAGATTCATTTTTGGTGCTTCTTTGTTGCACTGTGATCAGTGATGCTAGCTAGCTTAATAGAAACAGAACAAAATAGATTATTACCTGTTCCTTGAAACTGGTAAAATTCAGTCATAAATAGTCTGGTTGGGTAAAGGAGAGATGTTTGGCTCCCTTTTCTGTTTTTTAAATGATTATTGATGTCATTGCTTAAAAAAACTTTTTGAGTCATTTTTGGTAACTTACGTCTTCCTGGAAATAATCCATTTCATCAAAATATTCATTTTGAATTTATTAGTACAAAGATAACGCACTGTAGTCTCTTACAATTTAAATTTGCTTTTATTTCTGAACTTATCTTTTCCATCCTTTATTTTTAAAAGTTTGTGTCTTCTGTGTTTCTTGCTAAGACTTGTCAAAGGTTTGACCACATTTTAATGTTTTTTTCTTTTCCAAATAGAAGCTTTAGCATCCCTGAAGTTTCCCTCCCACCCCATTCCCAATCAATAAACCACCAATCCCCCCCCAAAGTAACCATTATTCTGACTTCTTTCCCTATAGAACAGTCATGCTTGTTCTTGAACCTCATATACATGATTTCATACAGTCTATACTGTTTCATGTCTGGCCACATTTTAATGTTTGTTTTTTTTTCTTCCAAATAGAAGCTTGAGGAGAAGCTAGAGTTCTGGATGGAGAAATTTGATAAGGACACAGAAATGAAACAGAATGAACTAAATGCCCTCAAATCTGCTAAGGCCAGTGACTTAGCACACCTTCAAGAACTTGCAAAGACGGTAAGGAAGGGGGAGTCTCAATAGCGTTAAGGCAGAGCTCGCAGAAGTGGGTGGGAGCTGAGCTGCGTAGCTGGGGTACAATTTTTGGTCATGAAGTGGAGGTGTGCCTGTCAACCACTGGGATTCTTTTCCGATGATGATGATGTCCTCATTGATGGGACAATAACAGCAGCAGCCAACACTTGAAAGGGTTTAATCTGGCCTGGGCACTTTTCTAGTATTTTACTTTTTTTTTTCAGTCGTTCAAGTTGTGCCCAACTCTTTGTGACCCCATGGACTATACAGAATACTGGAGTGGGTAACCTTTCCCTTCTCCAGGGGATCTTCCCAACCCAGGGATCAAACCCAGATTTACATACATAACTTATTTTAACGCTATCCAAAACCCCTTGAGCTAGATACTATTTTAATTTCTACTTTAAGATCTCTGAAGATAATTTATAAATGATTTATAAAAACCTTCTGATTATGGTTTCATCATTGAATAAGTGTAGAACTTCTCAAATTTCTTTTAAAGGATGGTTATTTGTAGGTGTGCCTTCTATTAGTTTTTTATTACATTATTTTGATGTCATTAGCCACATATCAAAGTTAGTATTTCATTTTTATTAGCAAACTTTAAAGCAAATTTATTCAAGCTGAAAAAATTTGGGGGACAATTATAAAGCTAATGTGAATACTGACAATATAGGAATAAAGTAAATCTCTTCTTTTTTGGAGGGCTTAATTTGGTATGGTTCATTTTAAAGTTTTTAATTAAAAATGTAGGGCTGGGGAGTTCTCTGGTGGCCTAGTAGTTAGAATTCTGGGCTTTCACTGCCTTGGCCCTGGGTTCAATCCCTGGTGGGAGAACTGAGATCCTGCAAGCCATGTGGCATGAACAAAAGAAGAGGGTCTGGGTGGGCCACAGCTTGGCTGGGTCCTGTAACACATGATTAATGTCTACTTTTGCAGATAAGGGAATATGAACAAGTCATCATTGAAGATCGTATAGAAAAGGAGAAGACCCGGAAGAAGAGAGAACAGGATGACTTGGAATTGAGGAGCATCATAAAGGTACAAAACCATACTTTGCATCTTGGGGCCTTTTCAATTCTGTAACTGGCCGAACACTGAGGAATGCAAAGCACCTCTCGTTTATTATCAAACACAGAGCAGGAGATCTGTGAGGAAGCATGACCTAATCATTGGAATTTGCCATAGTCTGTGGTGCAGGGATACAGTTAGGAGGACATGCCCCCCCAGTTTTTAATCTTGGACGGAAGAGGTGGTTAACAGTGGAAGCAGAGCCTAGACCTTGTGCCCAGAGGTCAAACTTATGAATACTATTTCTAATCAACAGAGCTCTTAAAAGAATTTTTTAATATCCCACTGCTTCTTAAGATCCTATTTATATTAGCAAGACTATCTGCTAGGTTTTGATAAGAGCTTTTCTCAAAAAAGGTGAAAGGGTAAGTAGTAGTTCAGAAACAAAAATTTTATATGAACTTGTATTTATTAGTGATGATGAAACTGACAAGGCAGATTGTGGGAAATATTTTCAAGCAAATATAACATCAGCTGCACTGAAACTGTACTGTTGAGGATTGCCCCTCTCTCTGAAAGAGCATCTGTTGAGGCCCTGTGGTATGCAAGCTGTGGCTTGGGATGTGTATAAGGGGGTAAACTAAGGAAGTAAGCTTTAAAGTGTAATACATTCAGGACCAGGTATTTAAACCCAAACTTGAGCTTTCCATTAGGAGAGAGTCCGATGTATAGTTAGCAAGTGTTTATTGAGCTTCTATAGTGTTTTCTATTTGTTGAATTTCCTCAATTTAGAGCAAAACTGTAAGAAGTAGCTGAAGACCATTTTTGTTTTCATTAGTGGATTTGCTCTGTCTTTGGAGTTTAGTCTGATTTTAAAGCAGCCCAGACTGTATTCAGAACAGTTGTATATAATGACCAAGATATTCAAGGGAGCTAACTAAATCCTTTTTGAAGGTGAGTTTTGATCCTTAAACTTCTATTTATGCTTTATTGACTATGCCAAAGCCTTTGACTCTGTGGATCACAATAAATTGTGGAAAATTCTTAAAGAGATGAGAATACCAGATCATCTGACCTGCCTCTTTAGAAATCTGTATGCAGATGGCGAACAAACACATGAAAAGATGCTCAACATCACTCATTATCAGAGAAATGCAAATCAAAACCACTATGAGGTACCATTTCACACCAGTCAGAATGGCTGCGATCCAAAAGTCTACAAGTAATAAATGCTGGAGAGGGTGTGGAGAAAAGGGAACCCTCTTACACTGTTGGTGGGAATGCAAACTAGTACAGCCACTATGGAGAACAGTGTGGAGATTCCTTAAAAAACTGGAAATAGAACTGCCTTATGATCCAGCAATCCCACTGCTGGCATACACACTGAGGAAACCAGAAGGGAAAGAGACACGTGTACCCCAATGTTCATCGCAGCACTGTTTATAATAGCCAGGACATGGAAGCAACCTAGATGTCCATCAGCAGATGAATGGATAAGAAAGCTGTGGTACATATACACAATGGAGTATTACTCAGCCATTAAAAAGAATACATTTGAATCAGTTCTAATGAGGTGGATGAAACTGGAGCCTATTATACAGAGTGAGGTAAGCCAGAAGGAAAAACATAAATACAGTATACTAACGCATATATATGGAATTTAGAAAGATGGTAACAATAACCCTGTGTACGAGACAACAAAAGAGACGCTGATGTATAGAACAGTCTTATGGACTCTGTGGGAGAGGGAGAGGGTGGGAAGATTTGGGAGAATGACTTTGAAACATGTAAAATATCATGTAAGAAACGAGTTGCCAGTCCAGGTTCGATACACGATACTGGATGCTTGGGGCTAGTGCACTGGGACGACCCAGAGGGATGGTATGGGGAGGGAGGAGGGAGGAGGGTTCAGGATGGGGAACACATGTATACCTGTGGCAGATTCATTTTGATATTTGGCAAAACTAATACAATTATGTAAAGTTTAAAAATAAAATTTAAAAAAAAATAGAAACATAAAAAGTGATTGCATCTTGAAAAAGAGAAGCAGTTGTCCCAAAGCAAATGTTTTTCAATAAAAAGATATTTTTTATCTCTTTCTAGAAATCTGTATGCGAGTCAGGAAGCAACGGTTAGAACTGGACATGGAACAGACTGGTTCCAAATAGGAAAAGGAGTACGTCAAGGCTGTATATTGTCACCCTGCTTATTTAACTTTTATGCAGAGTACATCATGAGAAACACTGGGGTGGAAGAAGCACAAGCTGGAATCAAGATTGCCAGAAGTATCAATAACTTCAGATATGCAGATGACACCATCCTTATGGCAGAAAGTGAAGAACTAAAGAGTCTCTTGATGAAAGTGAAATAGGAGAGTGAAAAAGTTGGCTTAAAGCTCAACATTCAGAAAACTAAGATCATGGCATCTGGTCCCATCACTTCATGGCAAATAGATGGGGAAACAGTGGAAACAGTGGCTGACTTTATTTTTCTGGGCTCCAAAAATCACTGCAGATGGTGACTGCAGCCATGAAATTAAAAGATGCTTACTCCTTGGAAGGAAAGTTATGACCAACCTAGATAGCATATTCAAAAGCAGAGACATCACTTTGCCAACCAAGGCCTGTCTAGTCAAGGCTATGGTTTTTCCAGTGGTCATGTATGGATGTAGGAGTTGGACTATAAAGAAAGCTGCGTGCTGAAGAATTGATGCTTTTGAACTGTGGTGTTGAGAAGACTCTTGAGAGTCCCTTGGACTGCAAGGAGATCCAACCAGTCCATCCTAAGGGAGACCAGTCCTGGGTGTTCATTGGAAGGACTGATGTTGGAGCTGAAACTCCAATACTTTGGCCACCTGATGTGAAGAGCTGACTCATTTGAAAAGACCCTGATGCTGGGAAAGATTGAGGGCAGAAGGGGATGGCAGAGGATGAGATGGTTGGATGGCATCACCAACTCGGTGGTCATGGGTTTGGGTGGACTCCGGGAGTTGGTGATGGATAGGGAGGCCTGGTGTGCTGCAGTTCATGGGATGGTAGAGTCGGACACGACTGAGCGACTGAACTGAACTGAATCAATCATTAGAGATTGAAATGCACCAGGAAACCTATTGAATCATCTATAGTTTATCTGCACATTTTTGACTGAGTTACCTATGGTTCAGGCAACTAGCATCCCTTTTGGAGCAAATGGTTTTTAGATTTGGGGAACTTGAATGTTCATACAGAGCAGCAGTACAAGGTAATCAGGTTTCTACATGCAAAGGAAAGTCAGGCCTAATCAGATTCCTTTTATTTTTACTCCTTGAGAACTTTAGAGTGTAGGACTTCAAGCTGCAGAACAGACTAGCACTGCCTTAAGGCATGCTTGGCCATTTCTGTGTCTCAGAGACCATCTTCACAGAAGTTAGTTTATGAAAAAACCTTCCCCATGCATAGAAGAAAAATGCAGCTTGTCAGGCCTAGTACAAAGTATACTCACTTCCCTGTTCTCTTTCAGCTCCAGGCCTGGTGGCGAGGCACTGTGGTGCGGAGAGAAATTGGTGGTTTCAAAATGCCTAAGGACAAAGATGACAGCAAGGATGTAAAAGGAAAAGGCAAAGAGAAGGACAAGAGGAGAGGCAAGAAGTGACCGAGTTATCTTTTCTGTTGGTGCTCTGGAGATGGGAAGGAGGACCTGAACGGAGTTAAGAAATCTCTTTCACAGATTAACTCATCTATGGGTTGTTTCTTATTTGGATACTCCTAGGTGAGGCTTGGTTACACTAGGTCACTTTGCCTGCTATACTAGTTTTCAAACCCTGAATTAGGATTATACTGTGACTTAGGGCTTCTTCATAACTTGAACCATCCCCCCTTCCCCCCCCCAAAAAAAACTGCTGGGAATATGTATTTTTACAAGTCTTGTGAAGATTCCTTTTGCTCTTGCTCACCAGACAAAAAAAAAAAAAAAAAAAAGCACACAATCTTAGTTATAGTGATGCATTAAAACGTCAGTAATTTCCTGTAACATCTGATTCTGACTATTCAATTTGCCTATTGTGAAAAATGATAGTAGTAAAAGCAAAAGTGAGGTGTTCAGTAGGAACTACAAGGTGACGTTTCAATGGCACCCCACTCCAGCACTCTTGCCTGGAAAATCCCATGGACGGAGGAGCCTGGTGGGCTGCAGTCCATGGGGTTGCAAAGAGTTGGACACGACTGAGCGACTTCACTTTCACTTTTCCCTTTCCTGCATTGGAGAGGGAAATGGCAACCCACTCCAGTGTTCTTGCCTGGAGAATCCCAGGGACGGGGGAGCCTGTTGGGTGCCGTCTATGGGGTCACACAGAGTCGGACATGACTGACGTGACTTAGCAGCAGCAGCAGCAGCATAATACATACACAGTAAAGTTTTAATAAAGGTTGGTGCTTGCCTTTTAAATTTATTATCACTTTACTGTTTTTTTTTTAATGGGGAATGTCACGTAAGAACATGTATCTTATTATAAACTGCTTCAGCTCCTTTTCTGGGAAATAGGTAGGGATATAAATGATAAATGGAAGATAGAAATGCGATGTCAGGATATACAACCCATACATAGGGAAGACAGAAGATACAGGTCAGTGGGGAGATGAGTTTGGAGATATTTTTGGTTAAGTGAGATACTAGGGCCTATAGCTGCTTTGCTTATTACTCAATGACTGTCATCTTATGGGGTATTAAGACTGAAAAAGGTAACACATGTGAAAATCCTAACCCGTGCCTGGCACAAGCTTAGTCATGTTCTTTTAAAAGAACACGAGCCCACTCATGGGGTCACTCTTGGCTTGATTAATCAGAACAGAACTGTCTTGGAACATTAAGACAATTACAGAACAGTTGGAAATTTCTGAGAAAAACTTTCCAGATATGTAATATTTCAAAATTAAGCCATACCTAACTCCAAATATAAGACAATACTTGTATCTACACTTCCTTTAAAAAGTACGTTTTGATCTCAAGGGGCTATTACGAGTTTCTACCAATGTTCCATCAGAGAATTTACCCTTTTATTTCCCAAGGAAACCATGCTTTAGATATGAACATTTTCACATCAGCCTTTAACTTCATGCTACTGAAGTGTTGTCTTTTATTTTAATGTCAATATGTAAAGTGGCATACAGGCAATTTAAAATAACATACATGATACTGACATATTTATTCTTAGAACTTATGCATTATATTTACACACATACAAATATAGGACAGTGTTTTACAAAATTTTTTTTTTACTAATTACACGTTTATAACATTTTCAGAAATAAAATGAAATCTGCTATAAACCATCTTATTGCAATATGTATAAAAAAAGTTTCTAAATATCCATGTTTTCCTTCATTTCTATAACCATTTAAGCGCTTAGTTTTAAAAAATTCATCATACTCATCAGCATAGTAATCTATCATTAGTCATTGCTGGACTGTTACCAAGTAGAGAAATCAGACTCCTGATTAGCTGTGAAGCTATATTTTCAAAAGCTATTAAGGAAAGTGACCTACAGCTACTAAGTGTCCTACTCTATTCTAGTCAAGTATAGAGGCTCCTCCCATGAGTTGTTTCCAGAGAAAATTGTTTGGAGTGCTAACCTAGTATGAGTTTGAAAGCCCAGAAACCTGTTGGCTTAAAGTCTCCACAGTTGACAAGGGCCCTGGTGGGCGGGCACTCAGCCTTTTCTTCATTCACGCTTCAGTGCTGGGACGCTCGCTGCTTCAGTAGGAAGCTCATAAATGGTCAGGTGGATGTGTTACAAAGTCATCTTCAGCTTATGTTAGAGTCTAGCAAGGCTAAATGTTAAATTTTCTTTCCAGCTTAAAAAAAAGAAAAAAGGTACATACAAAATACTGAGTACAAAAATTTTCCAACATGACTTGTTTTGCATCTTGACATAGAAAAGACATTTAATATATTTTATATTTTTCTTTCATTATTAACCAAAACTATACACAAATATTTTCTAACAATTCAAACATAAATTTGAATTAGTTTGGTAAAATATATGAATAAGGTTTCATGCTAAGTATAAAATTTGAAATAAATTAAAAAGGTCCAATTATTCCCATGGGAAAATTAGTCACGAATGTTGCATTGTGTATGTTGATTGGGATTATTCCTTGCACAATATGTGACAAATAGTGGCCTTTGCTGAGTTTCATTTCAAATTGTTCTCTATAATCTGGAGATTATACTGAGGTTTAACACTGACTAGAAGTAAAAATACTTATGGTTAAAATTCTAAACAAGCTGTATGATTGGTGGGTCTGTTTGGAACTGTAAATATAATGGGGTCTGGCTCTAAGCACTTAAAATACTTTTTACTTTTGTAAAGACCCTGAAGGATTGGGCTTTTGAGCTCAGATGTTTTGTATTATATAAGGTTAAACCTGTGATGACAAGGAGAAAACATTACTTTGACCAGATACACAACATGACTTTATCCAAAGTTACTTTTAGATGCTGCTACATGATAAAAAAGAGAGGACATTATGCTTAAATATGCACACTGGTAAAGAAACTCCAGAACAATTAACAACAGGAAAAAACTTAGATAACTAGTATCTTCACTTACTCTATTTACTTGGTTTACAAAGGCAGTGAATACCAGAAGATACCACTGACAACGAAAAGGGGCTCAAAATAGAGGGGGAAAAAGACCCAAGTGGCTTAGATTTGAATAAAGGTTTTGTGTTGTCTGAGCCTTGGGTCATTTTACTACACTCACAGTTTAGTAAATAAGGCACTGGTGGGGGAGCTAGATGAAAAGACAGCAGCTGTTTTAAAATGCTACAAGTGCTTTAATTCAGCTATGGAAACTGGCCCTTAGCTGAAAGAAATGTAAGAAATTTGGCTTTTCCTTTATTTTCATAATCATCCGTTAGTTGGGGAGCTGGAAGTGAATCTGCCGTGTGTGACTGGAAGATGTTCACAGATCCAGGCATCCTGGTAGCAGCTTGGGGGGAGGGGGGAAGGGGTGCGCTCAGAGAAGTCAATACACAGATGCAGAGTGCCACGTGCTACCAGCCTGAAGATGTGGAACCTGTGTGTAGAGTGCTTGATTAGAGTAACAGTGGGATGGTATATGGGTCCAACCTCTGAGTGGTGCTAGGGGGAGACCTAGGACACTGGCCTTAAATACCACAGTATTTGTTTCATTGGTTCACTATACAAAATCTGGAGTGTTTACATTTTTTTTGGACAGTCCAAGTATAATATAGCTTTTGATCTTCAATGTGGCAGAGAAACACAGTGGAGTCATCACTCCCCCAAATTATACAAATATCTAGTTTGGAACAATGGTCTTCACTACAGGGAACACCTGGAATGGTTGTTGAAATGCAGATACCCAGGCTCACTGTAGACCCACTGAATGGGAATTTGTATTTTAACAAATTCTCCAGGAGATTCTAATGAACAACCACATTTTGAAACCTGTGGATTCCAGAGGGCTTGGAAACAGGTAAAAATAAAAGCATGTCTGTGCCTTCCAGAGTGCCAAATACCCTTCCAAGAAGTCAGTCTTCAGTATTTAAAAGAGCCCACTCTAGAAAAGCACAGCCAGGCTGGGCGTCAGTGTTGGAATGACTTCATTACTTCTCAGTAATGAAGTTTCATTTGTGAAAACCAACCATGTCTTCATAAACAATTCAATGCAAGTTGATATAACCTCCCCTAAAATGGAGAAATGAAGCAAAATATTCCTGTCAGGAATCATGGAAACAGTCCCTTTTGAGAACACGTAAGCGCTTTGTTAAGCAGATGGCGGGCAGCAGCAGTCACGCTGTCCTGTTCCACTTTGGCCAGGCCAATGCCCAAGGTGCCGGGAGTCCTTACACAGCAGATAACTGGTGCTGCTGCTGCTGCTGCTTGGGTGGGGCAAGTTCCAGGAGAGCCTGGACCGTCATGGCAACCTGGCTCAAACCTTTCTCTTCTAAAATGTGGAGAGGCAAACATAATTGCTCCTGAAATGGGACAACGTGACATAAAAACAAAAGAGAAAAGAGGATGAATGTCACAGAAGTGAAAAGAAAAAATAAGCATCTCTTCTCTCCCTCATAATAACGAATTGAGATATGAAAAGTCAGTAGCTGGGAATCGGAGCTCTGTTCATATGAGTTATACAGAAATGGTACCTGACACTCACTGTCACTTTTTTATTATTATTATTAATACAACTAAAAATACATACAGATTATTTCGAATATCAGAAAATAAACAAGTCACATACACTTGTACTAACAGAGGATAAACATACTATGATGGAGTAAAAGCAACATCCTTCATTCCTGATGAATAAAAAAGCAATGCAGATCAGATCAGTAAAATGAGACAGGTGAAAACAGAAAAACCGTTCCAAGTTACCAGATGGCTTAAGCCTAAAGATACAATATTGTAGGAGAAGGTGCTTTGGAAATTACAAACCATAGGAATGCAAGATAGTTTCATGGCATAACTCAGACTGCATGAGACAGGAATGGCCATTATCTACATTATAGTCCTGACTATGAGAATCAGGGTTGTCATACCAGACAGGCATCATAGGAAGAAACTGAAGTATATTCTTGAGATTTAGATGTATTTGAGAAAATCCCCCCCAGCCCCACCACACTGGGTAATTTATGGAAGGTCCAGTTTGAATCACTTAAAAATCTGAATTATAGAATTTAAATACAGTAATCATATCTGAAAAAGTGTTTCATATCCTAGTATTTAATGGATTAAATTATGCTGGAGAACAATGATGTGAGTTTAGTCAAGAACATCTTAATGAACATATATCTGAAAAGTGTTTACATATTTGCTTAAGGAAGTTAAACTGCTTCTTTCTTATTTACCTCATTAATGTGTTTGGTTAATCCTTTCATATAAGAAAAAAAGGCATATCATAATAACATCTATCACTGATTAGATGAAAGAATGATTACTCTCAAGGGAATGAAAGTGGAATTCTGGCTCTACTGAAGACGTGACTATACATATTTATTAAAGAAGATTTTCCTCAGCTTTTCACTGGCACTTAATACAGGAAGTTTTACAAAACCAGTTGCAATAAAAAATATAACATGTATGTATTATGAGCAGTTATTGGTATTCTTGTGTTACTTTCTTTTTCTTTAATACTTACCTTGATAAAACAAGATAAATGGAATCTTTTGATCTTATAAAGCTAGCAATGTTGTGTAAATCTTTTGAGTGCAACTGCAAGTACAGATTAACTATACTTAATATGAACCTGCAGAGTGTTCTGCTTTTGGGGGAGACACATATTTCCTCTGAGGCAGATTTCTTGATCTCCACTTTCAGGAGTGCCCAGTGACTGTGAGCCCGTGGTTTAGACATTCCCTCAGTGGCTTATGCGTTCCAGATGCACATTTGCCTTCCAGCTGACTTATGCACCATTACTCCCTCCAAACAACACACCACACCATGTGTATTATCAGTGGTTTTTTAAAGGGACAAAACTTGACAAAACTGATCTCTGACTCAGACACCTTAAAAACAACGTCTCCCCCAAACTCTGAAAGGCACTACTACTGTATAAAACTGAACTTTTCAACACAGTGTTTAATGTTCCAGCATTGACAGTAAACAGTTTTTAATGTATTAAACACTTTTCCCGTTTAATATGAAAGAAACCAAAGCAATCAGATCCTCAGACTGACTTCTACATGATGTTATTATGTTCCTCACAATCTCCCTTCATACCTGAGTTCAGTTGTCCAATTTTGTTAACAGAGTTCAGGAGATTCCTGAATGTTCAGAAACACTGTTTATAAGAACCAGAATCTGAATGCAATATAAAGTGGTTGTAAGCATTAAGGCTAGAGGCTAATATACTAAACATTCTGAAAGAGACAATATTCATTGCCTTGGGTACAAAACAGAGATTGCTGCCTAATACTTTACCTGCTAGTGTTCAGATATAATCTCAACAACCTATCAAATACAAGTTTACCTATTAACACAGTTCAAATATATTAGAAAATACATAAATTCCAATTTTAAATTCTAAATAGGATTCCAGAAATGAAGTTTAACAAAACATAGTAAATGTGCTGACAGGTGCCAACCCCTGAAAGGGCAGCTCCAGATACTTGGCTTCTGTGCTGTTTTCAGTGTGGGCTCAGAATAGCAATCTAGGGAACCAACATTATCTTTGGACTGATCATCCTAATCAAATTAAAATTATTAAGATTAAATGGCCAGTGCCTTCCAGATATCCAGACAGCAAATAATTATTAGGTGGGTCTGTGCCTACTAATAAAAAGAGATTTCAGGATTTTAGGATTTCAGGGCACAGTTCAATATGGAGATCTAAGTGACCAGGTGCCCTCCCAGAATAGAAAGAGTACAACTGTTTCCTTATGAATAGCTGCTAAAAAATTCAGCAAGTCATAATTTTAATATTTCTCACAGTTTCAGTACTTAAGCTGTGCTGAGACATGGAAAAACGGCCAGATGGAAATTTTACTATGCCATTTGGAAACAAACTTATAGGTCATATTTTAACAACAGGCTCAGGATTGTATTAGTAGAACCTGCTCAGCATTCATGATGAGAAAAACAAGGCCTCTCAGGCCAGGAGCAGAGAAGGCAATGGCACCCTACTCCTGTACTCTTGCCTGGAAGATCCCATGGATGGAGGAGCCTGGTGGGCTGCAGTCCATGGGGTCGCTAACATGACCGAGCGACTTCACTTTTACTTTTCACTTTCATGCATTGGAGAAGGAAATGGCAACCCACTCCAGTGTTCTTTCCTGGAGAATCCCAGGGACGGGAGAGCCTGGTGGGCTGCCGTCTATGGGGTCGCACAGAATCTGACACGACTGAAGTGACTTAGCAGCAGCAGGCCAGGAGAATGGATGAATGAGCAGAAGAAAAAGTGATGATCTTTTTACTCTGTTAGCATCAAAAATGCTTCCCAGTGTCATGAACTGCTCATCTGGGGACAAGAGGACAGGATTTATCTACTTTATTGATTAGCTCTTTGATGGCCAGAAAAAAAAAAGCACATATGTAAATACTTTTGAATGAGAAACAAACCTCCTTTACCAAGCATAGGAATGAGGTGGAAAAATCACTGGAATGCACTCTTTCGGCTAGAGGGGGAAGATCCAATAATAAAGCATACAGAGAGTTAACATTAAAGTACAATAAAATGCCACAAAACCCAAAAGCTGGATAGATAGAGAGACAAAACTGGATTCTTCTGAATGTGCCCCAAGAGAAAGTAGTGTTTCAACAGTTCTTTTTACGCTGAGGTTTAGCTGAAGGATGTCAGAAGGGGAACAAAGATTGTCCTGTCCAAAGTGTGAGCAGGAAAGGAAAACAGAAAAACAAAGTCAGTGGATCAGAAATACAGATTTGAGTATAGAATTCAATATGATCATCTCAATCATATTCAAAGAAACATGCCCTGTAACATTTTTTACTATGATGAATCAAAATAAAATGCTGAAAAACAAAACCACAAAGAATCCTCTATGTGCTGGGCTTGATTTTACTACTAAATAGCAGAATAAAATTGTTGGTGCCTAGTATGAACATTCAGGATAAAATAAACAGAGGTGGATGCTGACTTAGGGTTATATGAGGCCTGAGGGTGGTGAGTGGGTGAGGCAACCTCTTTCTTGGCTCCTTCTTCTGCAATTAACAAAAAAAGAATAGGCCAGAAAGCAAGGACAAAACCTTGGGGTGAACAGAAGAGGGGGAAGTTTTCAGAGAAAGCCAGGTGAGTCATGAAGGTTCAAAGAATGAAGAAAGTATGATAATCAAGGGAAATTTATTACCTGGAAGTCAGGTTGTACTAAATGACTTGGTGTTTCTCTAAAAATCAAGTCCAGTTTACTAATTATTAATCTAGAGTTCTAAAGGGCCTTAGAGATCATCCACACCCTCCAGTTTATAGATTAAGCAATTAAAAGCATTACTGGACTTGGTAACAGTAAAACATTCTTTCACACGTAACAGATAATAACTCTTAGGACATGATATACTGGACTCAGAAGTTTTTACCACTCATTATAGTTTTTTGAATGCATCATATGATAAAAGAGAATATCCATATCCCTAGCCTTATTGGAGGTTTTCAATAGTCACTGGTATTCTTCAGTGTTTCATAATTTAACTTGTAAACATATATACTGAGAAGGGAAATCGTTCATCTTTACACATGTTTTCTGGACAGAGGATCTGACAATTTTTTCAATACTATATGTTATCTGTTTTCAAATGATCATTATTACATCCCTGATTTTATTTACAAGTCAAACATAGCAGGTGGTTGTATTTAGGTAAAGGTCATAATGCCCAGAAGTAGGAGAGAACAAATGGAAAAGACGTATAGGTTTCTTCTCCTCTTCCATGGCAGAAGGACCTGAGAATGTGAGTTTAAAGCTATGAGTTTGTATTTATTCATTTTCTTCATTTCGTTTTAGGCAAACAAGTGTTTTAGCAGAAGTAGCAGCAGAACGGGAATGCATCTAAGAGCGGTAGTGACGGTGGTGGTGAGGCTTGGGTGAAAGGCAGAAGTGGAGAAGGATGAGGTGGCCCGCGTGGAATGTCCACTTCCTATTTCTGGTGAAGGAGAGGGATAGGAGGGGGGATGTGTCAAGAACTCCAGTCTAAAACCACCTTGGAGAAACACCCAGTCTTTTAAATTGCATTTTTTTTCCGTCTCCTGCCTTCAAATAAAAACTGTTAACCACTGCTTGGCCAATAGTGGATTAACATGCATGCTTTAAAAAGCATACTGTTACACTGTAAAGTGATTATCAGACAATTTAAAATAAATTAAAAAAATAAAAGGCACACTGTTTTTGATTTTGTTGACTGATGGCAGTTACATTCTGAAAGAATTTCAGTGTATGGACTTTAAATCTGAGACAGATGATGGTCCTGTCAAGTCCAGAGTGCGTGTACACTGTAAGAAGTCCTTTAACAGTCTGACACAGGCTAAGTGTGCCAGTATGTCTAGCTGTGTGGGGCCGTTTTCAGCACCCTTCTCTCTAGGTGTGCACTGCCTCTTTTTAATCACTCCTAGTCTCCCTCTGGTTCCCATTCCCTGCACCAACCTGTGCCACATTCTCTTATTCAAAGACACTGTGCTAAGAAACTGGGGAAGCTATTGGGCATGACTGTGATGGTCAGGTAGGAACAAATTAAGTAGGCATAAGGGAAACCCTGAATGTTAAACTGTACAAGGGAATATTAGAAGCTGTCTGTTAATATGGAGAAATGTAGGCTATTTATCTAGAAATCTTATTAATGCTCTCAATATGTTTAAATATGGGTTGTTCTAAAAGAGATGATAAGCCTTTAAAAATCAGTACGATATTCAGATGACCAATTTGCTTTGAATTTGTCCACAGGAACAAAAATGATCCTTGCTATCACTAAGTGTGCATTTCAGTTATTTTATAACTCAGCTTAATAAAACAAAAAAGAAAAAAGTGAAAAGTAAGTAGTAGAATCAAAATCTACTTAATAAAAGGAGAAAAAACACTCATGGGAGTTCACGCTGCCTAATGCAGCTGCTCTGTGTAGCTGGGCTCGCTTCCCCTTTATAAAAACGCTGAAAGGGAAAGGCGCCCATTGGACAAGTGATGCTATGACCTTCTCAATTCAAGTTAGTTAAAGAATGGTGAGCTGGGTAAAACGAGTCACTGTCAGTGAAAGCCCTTGGGGCAAGAGCCCAGCTTCGAGAGAAACAGTGGAGTTGTTGAGTCGAGGCCAATACTGGGTTTCTGACAGCTAATTAAGGTGATAGAAAAGAGTCATGTTTTTCTCTTTGAATACTGGACAAAATATGGTGACAAGAACTGTAATGGTTGTGATGAATGAAGAAAGTATCAAATGGTACCAGTTTTTATTTCTTTAAATTTATCTATATATGTCATTATATATAATATTTTTTAAGAATACCACACTTAATTGTTTTTTAAAGGGTAAAAGTTTAACTATTTGTACCATTAAAGGGCAATAAAGCTATAACTGAGGAATCTGGAGGCAAAAAAACCCTCAAGAGCAGGACCAGTGCCTAAAAATGGCCTCCTGTATATTCAATTCCAAAGAGCTTTAGTAGGAAAACCTGGTAAAATCTGTAACTTAGTCAACAACGCTGTCTAGGTGTTTATTACTTTGGATGACATACTATGTTTATGCTTATGTTAACAGTCCAGGAACCTGTATATAGTTGAATATACAGGTGAACTGTATATTGTCATCTATCTGTGCCATTTTTGCAACATTTCTCAAAGTCTAAAGTTATTTCAAAATAAACATTTTTTAAAAGTATTAAAGCAAGTGTTAAAAAACTGAAGCCAACTGAAGCATTCTTAGTCTAAGAAGCACATATTCTGAAGCATAGCCTTTACTGTGTATGAAGTTGTCTACAAGTCAATGAGCAAGTGGGGATATTTAGAAAATTTCAAAATAACTATTTTTGATTACTTGGCACTAATTACTTACTATAACATTGAAGTTAATTAATATGTATATTATTTCTTTGCTGGGTTCTTGGAAATAATTAAGGAAAACTGATCAAAAGCATAATGACTGACTGTAGTAATACAATCATGTTAGTAATTATCAGCTTAGCACAGTACTATCCTATAAGATATTAAATACTGGCATTTCTAAAAGATTTTAGGAATGTAATACCCAAATTTATTTATTTCTTATGTAAACATAAGAAATAAGATTTATTACCTGAGGTACACCGATTTTTCTGCAAGCTTCTAGGAAATTCTCCACATTTCGTCTACATTTTGCCATTGTTAATTTAGGCTGCAAAACAAAGAAAACAGTATTATTAGCAAAGTTTAAAAAAATTTGCTAACTAAAAACACTCCTGCCAGTGGCTTCATAAATTCAATGTTCTAGATTGGAGGGTTAGCAAACTTTTTCTTAAAGATCAGATAATAAACATGTTAGGCCTCAGGGCGATATGATCTGTTGCAACCATTCAAATCTGCTAAGAGACTGAAAGCAACCATAGGCAATATATAAACAAGTGAGTGACTGTCCTAATAAAACTTTATTTACAAAAATAGGTACTGGCCTATGGCTCATAGTATGCCACTCCCTACTTTATAGACACTGGGCTTTGATTTTTATAAAGCAAGTACTAAACAGAGAAATTTTAGGAGGATGGCTGTCCGATTTTTTTCCACTTTAAAATATACACCAAAGAAAATGTGGAGGAATAGCAAAATCAATTACCTACAGGTCAGTCAATCAAGTATAATCACAGTTAGCACTTTGGTTCATTTTCTTTCAGTCTTTTTAAAGAAAATAATAATAATAAAATCAACAGCCTTTGCCCATAAATATACTACAGATGTATCATGTCGCTATTCAATGATTAAATTTAAATATTTGAATTTTAAAAGACTGGATTAAAGAACCATTTTCCAAAAGGTGAAAATTTCCCATAGGAAAATCACTACTAAACTTGTTTTTCTGAAAATATCTCTGATGACTAGAACATAGCTGCACTGCATGACCTAAAGTGATAAATTTTTTTTGCCAAGTGGGTTATCTTGTGACAAAGAAATATGATCCCATTTCCCAAAGTGGTTAACAAACTCAGCTGTTCAAATTCATCTGCTGGTTTAAGCATCAGGCATGGAAGCCAACATCTCACCTAGAGCCAGACATTCCGGAGTCCAAAGCCAACTGGACCTTAGGAAGCATCACTATGAACAAAGCTAGTGGACGTGATGGAATTCCAGTTGAGCTATTTCAGATCCTCAAAGATGATGCTATTAAAGTGCTGCACTCATGCCAGCAAATTTGGAAAACTCAGCAGTGGCTACAGGACTGGAAAAGGTCAGTTTTCATTCCAATCCCAAAGAAGGGCAATGCCAAAGAATGTTCAAACTACCGCACAACTGCACTCATTTCACATGTTAGCCAAGTAATGCTCAAAATTCTCCAAGCCAGGCTTCACAGTACATGAACCAAGAACTTCCAGATGTACAAGCTGGATTTAGAAAAGGAAGACGAACCAGAGATCAATTTGCCAATGTCTGTTGGATCATAGAAAAAGCAAAAGAATTCTGGAAAAACATCTACTTCTGCTTCATTGACTGCACTAAAGCCTTTGACTGTGTGGATCACAACAAACTGGAAAATTCTTCAAGATATGGAAATACCAGACCACCTTCCTTGCCTCCTGCGAAACCTGTATGCAGGTCAAGAAGCAACAGTTAAAACTGGACATGGAACAACAGACTGGTTCAAAATTGAGAAAGGAGTAAAGCTGTATATTGTCACCCTGTTTATTTAACTTATATGCGGAGTACATCATGTGAAATGCCAGGATGAAGTACAAGCTGGAATCAAGATTGCTGGGAAAAATATCAATAACCTCAGATAATGCAGATGACACCACCCTTATGGCATAAAGCAAAGAGGAACTAAACAGCCTCCTGATGAAGGTGAAAGAGGACAGTGAAAAAGCTGGCTTAAAACTCAACATTCAAAAAATGAAGATCATGGCAAATAAATGGGGAAACAGTGGAAACAGTGACAGACTTTATTTTCTTCAGCTCCAAAATCACTGCAGATGGTGACTGCAGCCATGAAACTAAAAGATGCTTGCTCCTTGGAAGAAAAGCTATGACCAACCTGGACAGCATATTAAAAAGCAGAGACATTACTTTGCCTACAAAGGTCCATCTCATCAAAGCTGTGGTTTTTCCAGTAGTCATGTATGATGTGAGAATTGGATCATAAAAAAGGCTGCGTGCCAAAGAATTGATGCTTTTCGATTGTGGTGTTGGAGAAGACTCTTGAGAGTCCTTTGGACTGCAAAGAGATCAAATAGTCAATCCTGAAGGAAATCAATCCTGAATATTCACTGGAAGGACTGATGCTGAAGCTGAAGCTCCAATACTTTGGCCACCTGATGTGAAGAGCAGACTCATTAGAAAAGACCCTGATGCTGGGAAAGATTGAAGGCAGGAGGAGAAGGGGATGACAGAAGACAAGATGGATGGATGGCATCACTGACTCAATGGACATGAGTTTGAACAAGCTCTGGGAGATGGTGAAGGACTGGGAAGTTTGGCGTGCTGCAGTCCATCAGGTCGCAAAGAGTTGGACATGACTCAGGGACTGAACAACAACAAAACTTAATGTTATATCCCTGTTTCTTTGATAAACAAGGTCCATGTGTTTAATTTCTCTAAGTGGTTTAACATTTATAAAATAGTTTTATTTTTCCTATATGTATTTTACATGCTTAAATGAAAGGTACTCTGAGTGATCAAGATAAAGATCCTCAGTCACCTGTACTCTCAAATTTCACTTTCCACATGAGCTCCTTGCTACTTCCTAAGTATTTCCCTGGAATATATGAAGAATGACAGACTTCTTTTTTATTATTAAAAAACATTATGTTTCTTAACTCAGTTGACAGAAACTGGGAAGAATGCAAAGTATGAATAAGCCCTTCCCTTTCTGGCATGGCCAAATAGCATGCCAATTCCTATTCTCTTAATCACCACCTCAGGACCCAAACCAAGTCTTTCAAGTCTTGGAAGCATAGTTGACTTGGCAGTACTGTTACTCCTCTTTGTCTTTTCTACACAAAGCCAAAAGCCTGTTTTCTGAGGTCACTAAATAAAAATTGGCCACCTATTTTCCTTAGAAGCAAATGCATGACTCTATTTTTGGATGTGCTAGAGGGAAAAGGGCCATATCAGTCTCCTGGGACCTTGGTAACAAAGCAGCTTTTATAATTAGAATAAAAGGTCCTTGGGAGGCTTAAACGATTTGCATCTGGAGAGGCAGCAAGATGAACGTCCTGAGTGGCAATCCAGAGGCCTGGATACAACTGCATTAAGACTAAAGGATTTGTATCAGGAAGCATGGCCAGAAAATGAGATTCTGAAAAGGTTAGACACTGCTAAGCTTGTTACAAATGCACAGTATCCATTCAGACTCATCAAAAGAGATGTCACAGCATCAAATAATAATCAATGCAATGTGGAAACTTTGATTATATCCTGCTGTGTGTCTGTGTATTGGTGAGGGGACAGGAGGCAGAACAGCCATGAAAAGATATTCTTGGAACAACGGGGGATATGCAAATATCACCTGTGAATGCTACTGGTGTCTCATCCAATGTCTCTACTCAGCCAGTGCATCAATCCTCCTTTCCTACCCCGACTCCCTGCTGGCTGCTAAGGGCTCACAGCTGTCTCTTCTCAGTTTCGGGCTGATCCCACAGGGAGCTCTGAATGAATCATATCCCACTGCCACCAACAGGGTCTAGCGCCCACATCCTACAATCCCTGGCTTCAAGCTATGGGTAAGAGCAAAGTGACCTAGGACATTCTCAGAAATATTTAGGGGTAAGGTGTTATTCCTTTAATATGCCATGATCTTCCTTAGCTTTTTAATCTCGGAATACTATGTCCAGGATGACGTTCTCCCTCTCTGTAATGCTGGCAAATTTCTACTCATACTTAAAGAATTAGTTCAAATTTTACCTCTTCCTCTGCTGGCAAGGCTTTCCTGAACTTTCCAGGCAGAACTGAAGTGGTCCCTTTTTTGTATTCCCATAGCACACGTCTGACCCAACTCTTTTATAATAGCACACAGATGTAAGTTACTGTTTACAGGCCTGTTTTTTCTCTAGCAGAAGACCCAGAAGGCAGGGGCTAGACTCTATTCATATTTGTATCCTTAGCACTCGCATAATGCCTGCCTCTTAACAAATGTCTGGTGAAGAGCCAACTTTTTTTAAGCATTAAACTTACTACAGCTGGTGAGGGAACGTGAATGCTTGGGACAGATCGAGGCCGCACGTGATTGGCTAAATGGCAAAGAACGACACCATCGGTTAGAGCTGCTCCAAGATCACAAGGCAGAGATACCTTCAACCGGTACTCAATATGCTAAAAATCAAGATAAAAAGCAAATAACTTAAGTACCACAATCTCTTATTTTATCTTTCTATCCTAAGACAATAATTTAAGGAGATCCAATATTATATACACACATATACATATATATGTGTACGGTCAATGTATGTATATATGTATGGCAGTCAGGTGACAGTGCTGCCAAGTTCCACAACAGAATTCATTTACAATTTTCTGATTAAAAAACAAAAAACTAGATACAATTTTAAAATAAACACTACATATGATGTAAGTGTGGTATATATATGTGCACATATACATTAATTTTTATTAACTCTAACAAGATTTCTCTACATTGAAGCAGAAAAAAATTTTAAATAAGTAGGGCCAGGGGTTGAGCTTTATGGAGTAACCCATCTCATTTTCCTAGTAAATAGCTGAAAAAACTCATCACACAATGGACAGTTGTTGATTCTATTAAAAATGTGTAAGTCAAATGAAAAAGTGATGCCAGGATCATGGGTTATAGCAATATCACTTAAGAAAGTTTAACTCAAAGGCAATGTATATACTTTCCGTAGTTGATCTATTAATTCTAGCTCTTCTTCTCTCTGTCTTGAATTCTGTCTTGTTACCGGATCTTTCAAATCAGTGGTTGGTACAGAAGATGAAAGGAGGGGTGAAGCATGACCTAAAAAATATTGATATGTGAGACAGAAAAGCGACTGCTAGCGTTGCAAAAATACTCAGATCCGCCCGATCAGTTTCCTTGAAAGTACAGCACTTTCTACTTCTGTATTGCCTTTTTAAAAGAAGGATTTTATAATGGAAATTTAAAAATATGCACAATAATAGGGAGAATAGTATGAAAAACTACCAAATATCCATTATCCATTGGGCTCAACTATTTTGTGTTTGATCACATCCATTTAAAAGTGTTTTTATTGAATATCACACCCCCCAAAATTACACAAATCATAAGCAAAGAGCTCTCAATAAATTATCATCACAAAGTAGACACAAGCAAATCAATAAATGGAAAATTACCAACACCCAGGAGACTCTCTCCTGTTCTCTGCCCATTGGTACCCAAGAGTTATTTCTAACACCATGGGTTCTAACTATGTAAACTTCCTGGCTTCTAATGCCACAGATTAGTTTTGTCCATTTTTGAACTTTCTATAAATAAAACCATATTATACGTGTGTATGCTTTTGGGTTTGGCATCTTTTTGATCAACATTATAAGATTTATTCACATTGTTGTATGTATTACCTTGTTCATTTTCATTGCCTATTTGGTATCCTATTGTACAAACATACCATAATTATGTATCCATTGTATTGTTGTTGATGGACATTCAGTTTGGGGCTATTATGAATAACACTGCTATGAATATTTTTGTACACATCTTTTGGTATAGATATTACATGTTTCAGAAAGCAAAGTTGCTGTTCATAGGATACATCGGATTGGCCAAAAGTTTGTTCAATAAAGTTCTTCATGAAAATGAAAAATTTATTTTATTTTTATCTAAAACCAAGTGAACTACCTGACCAACTCAACAAGTATTCAGCATAAGCAGATAATGTAAACAGTTTTCTATGCTAATTTACAGTCCCACCAGCAGCACACCTCTGGTTTGAGTTTAAATCTCACTATACCTATCAGTTACATTAACAGTAATTTTGGGAGTGAAATGTCTTGTTTCCATGTTTAGGTAACTTCTTTGGGGATAAGCAGAGATTTGCCATATTAACTAAAAACCATGAGACTATGTAGATCTGTTTTTAAATTACTGATTCATTTCTTTAACAATATAGACAGCTTTTACCAATGGAAAAATCTAAGAGGACGTTATAGGGAGGAGAGACATTCATTCCCTGAAACCCTAAAAGAGTATTTTTTTTTGTTCAAACACTATAACCTGCTTTTAGGTGATACTAAGAAACTTTCTGAACAAAATGAATTTGAGCAAGATTAAGATTCTTTTCCTTTAATGTCAGTGAGATCACAGACAAATGCAGAGCTTAAAACTTTGTCTCAGTGACACCATAGGGTAGAAGTTTATTATTGTGTTTTGTTTTTGTTTGGCCACACCACACAGGGTGCAGGATCTTAGTTCCCTGACCATGGATTGAACCCGGGCCCTGGCAGTAAGAGCACCGAATCCTAACCATTGGATTGCCAAGGAATTCCCAGGGGAGAAATTTAAAAGCATGTTAACAGTTAATGTCATTGTATAACCACCTCCACCCCTATCCCTCTTTTAGTCACTACCACCTACCTTTATTTGTTTCTGTCCTGACAGCTCCTCGGAAAAGGAAGCTTTCAGGGCGCTGGGGCTGGTTTCTCTGGATAGCAGCAGGAAAAGAATATGCAGGGGAATGATGAGCTGAATCAGCATGGAAAAGCAAAATAAAATTAAAGGAGATGGAAAAAAATTAAATATAATAATAGACGTGACAAAAGTTCAATAAATGATAAATGAAAAAGAAATGTTAAATGTTGCAATGATATAAAATAATAATTTTATTAATAGAAAAATCTGGTACAGAAAAGTAACCCTGAAAACAGGAGGGCTGTTTGTATGTATTTTTATTTTTTAGGCCACACCACATGGCTTGTGGAATCTCAGTTCCCCAACCAGGGACTGAACCCAGACCATGGCAGTGAAAGCCTGGAATCCTAACCACTAGGCCACCAGGGAATTCCCTGTTTATTTGAATCTTTCACTCTAGTTGTGGTGTGTGGGCTTAGCTGCTCCACGACATGTGGGATCTTAGTTCTCCAACCAGGGATCAAACCTACACTCCCTGCATTGAAAGGTGATTCTTAACTACTGGACCACCAGCCAAGTTTCATGTATGTATTTTTAACTGTCATGTTATTCTTGGTGTTATCAATAAAGACAGAATGAATGTTAATATATTAAATAGTCTTGTGCCAACCTATAGCCCTGCTAGCAAATACTCATTTTTTTGTATCAAAAGGCTGAGTAGCTGAACAACCAATTGAATTAAAAAATGAAAAATGTGCAGAGTTCCCATATTTGTGCCTGATTTCTCAGAAAAGGAAGCCACTGCCATTTAAGAAGGAATTTATCAGGAAAACTCTGGTAAAGAATTATAATAAGGATGTGGTTAATTGTACTTTTGTGTCTATTACCTGTTTCTGTTGTAGGTGAATTTGATACAGCATTAGATCTGTCATCATTCTGTGGAGAAATAAATACATCAATACTTATTATTCAAGAAGAGGTACTTTCCACATTTGTGGTAACTTAGGGATTATAAAAAAAAAACCATGCAACTCTATTCAAAATAAAATTCAGAAATGAGAATTTGGTATAATAAATTAATTTTGAGTATTTTTTAATGCCAAATCTTTTACTTGGTTCTAGAGAATATAAGATTTAAGTAACACATTCTCTAAAGATAGTCCTATTATGTAACAAACAGGTCTTTCCTAAGACTGTGAAAAATTAAATCATCCTAAGGCAGAAAATTTTATTGGGAAATGTATAGGAGAGAATAAAATTTTATTTTACAATAGTGTTTTTCTGGGATACTTTCTAAAGTATTTCTCCTCTACTCCTCAAATAATGTTTTAAGAAAGAGTAATGAAGATTTCTTCATTTCATCTAGGAAATAAGATGGTGCAAGATGATATCTGTATTTTGAGACTAGTATTTGAATCCAAAATCTTTTTAATTTATTGACCAAAGGAACTATAAAGGAGAGAGAAGTAGCTCAACTGGTATAAGGTATACCTAAAAAAAGGGACTGAAGTTAAGCTAATTAAAAAAGAAGTATTGGTTAGCTGGGTTAAAGATATTAAAGACATAGCAGAGAAGTAAAATCAACAAAAGCTAGAATTAACGTTTTTTAGGACTTGATATCAAGTTATATTAAATGATTAATGAATTATACTCAATAATTTATGATAACTGAGACATTTTTGAACAGAACGACTTTAAAACACAACATACACATGTACACACTCCCATGCTTTTTTCTCCCTTTTGGGTTTCAGTATTTTCAGAAATCTTTTATCTCAAATTGTAGTTGGGTAGGTGAAATTAATGATGAAAGGAAATTTTAACTGCTATAAATAAATAATAAACAGAAGCCATGCTGTTGAGAAAATTACTGGACTGACCTGAAAGACAATTCTGAGGTAATGATTCCTTGATTTTATACTCTCAGGCCAAGAATTAAGACTTAAAAAGTAAGCTGCATTCTTGAGTGAAGAACTGTATCACATCTTCATTAGTGAAAAAGACAATATGTTCATCAAGTATAAAGATGCCAGTAAACAAAATTTAGGATGCGGAGAAGAAATGGGAATTTAAATAACAAGTTTAAAGTAAAAGCAACAGGCACTAGTAAAGGGAATGAACAGGCAAGCGAGGCAAAAGCTGGATATCTTTATAAGGGAACAAAAGACTATCCTTATCTTCAAAGAATATGAAATAGGAAGGAGAAAGCTAGTTAGCTAAACAAAGACCTGTTGAAGAACCAATGGTACACATTGAAAAACATAAGAAGTAGAGATTATTCCAGATACAGAGGGGAAAAAAAAATTTAAAAGACCTATTACTGTGAGATACATTAGAAACTTTTAACACATTTAGGAAATAAAATGATAAAGTTAACAGGCAACTCTACTAGACAAGGATCATGGCATCTGGTCCCATCACTTCATGGCAAACAGAGGGGGAAACACTGGAAACAGTGACAGACTTTATTTTTGGGGCTCCAAAATCACTGCAGATGGTGACTGCAGTCATGAAATTAAAAGACGCTTGCTCCTAGGAAGAAAAGTTATGACCAACCTGGACAGCATATTAAAAAGCAGAGACATTACTTTGCCAACAAAGGTCCGTCTAGTCAAAGCTATGTTTTTTCCAGTAGTCATGTATGGATGTGAGAGTAGGACCACAAAGAAAGCTGAGTGCCGAAGAATTGATGCTTTTGAACTGTGGTGTTGGAGAAGACTCTTGAGAGTCCCTTACACAGCAAGAAGACCCAACCAGTCCATCCTAAAGGAAATAAGTCCTGAATATTCAGTGGAAGGACTGATGTTAAAGCTGAAACTCCAATACTTTGGCCATTTGATGCGAAGAACTGACTCATTTGAGAAGACCCTGATGCTGGGAAAGACTGAAGGTGGGAGGAGAAGGGGACGACAGAGGATGAGATGGTTGGATGGCATTACCGACTCAATGGACATGAGTTTGAGTAAACTCCAGGAGTTGGTGATGGACAGGGAGGCCTGGTGTGCTACAGTCCATGGGGTTGCAAAGAGTGCAACACGACTGAGCAACTGAACTGAACTAGGTAAGGAAGAGCTGAAACACATTCCACTGAATGGCAGCCAATATTCTCACCTCCAGAAGTACCAAAAGATAAAATGCAGTTGGGTGTAATGGAAAACAAAGCCAGATTAGAGGGGACTTATAAAATGGGGACTTTTTAAAATATATTTTTATTGAAACTGTAAATCTGATTTGCATTCCAGTATATAAAATAATTAGCTCAAACCATGCTGATACCCTGACTGTAACAAATTAACTTTTCTCTTATATACCTTCCTTGAAAGAATTTTGAAAACAGTCCCTCAGATAATTTTCTGTGTTGTTCAAATAAGGAACATACTGAGAAAGGCTAGCAAAAGGTTAATATAGAAGAGAATTAGAAAGTTTTTTCAGGAGTCATTCAGGTATGAGTAGCTTCAATAAGAACCAGAAAGAAGGTTTATCAGGTTTACAGATGTAAGCTGGAGTTAGCCTCTGGAAGGACATGACTCTAGATTCTGAAAGTATTCTGGTAAACTGCTGCTGCTGCTGCTAAGTCGCTTCAGTCGTGTCCAACTCTGTGCGACCCCAAAGATGGCAGCCCACCAGGCTCCCCCGTCCCTGGGATTCTCCAGGCAAGAACACTGGAGTGGGTTGCCATTTCCTTCTCCAATGCATGAAAGTGAAAAGTGAAAGTGAAGTCACTCAGTCGTGTCCGACTTTTAGCGACCCCATGGACTGTAGCCCACCAGGCTTCTTCGTCCATGGGATTTTCCAGGCAAGAGTACTAGAGTGGGGTGCCATTGCCTTCTGGTAAGCTAGAAAATTTTAAACGTTCACAAATAAAAATTAAGCAGGAAAACAAGATACAATACTTAGAAATTATTATCATTTAGGAGTATAATTAAAACATTTGAGAATTACAGTGGGTACTGAGTAAAATGAACAACTGAAAAGGAAAACCCCAACCTAACACTCAGGTAAAGATGAGAATAACCCTGGTTTCATGCTCAGCACCACATGGGCTCTAATGAGGGGGACCATGGAGCCAAAATGGAGGGCAGAGAACTTGTGAAAGTCCATAAGGACAAACAGGTTAGGAAAGGTACATAAAAGGGCCAAAGCTTAATTTACAGATAAGACAAGGGAGGCATCAAAATAATTTTCAATTATAAAGATTCTCCCTACATAAGAACTACTAAATAACTAGAAAATCTCCACTCTGAAAAGAAAAGAAGAAACAGGTGAGGTGTACATCACAGGAGGACAGATATAAGTTAGACAAGGAGAGGACCTGGTTGACAATGAGGATTATTAATCATTTATGTATCAAATGATAATAAGCATGGAATTATCATCCTTAGAGGGAAGCCTTCAAAAAATAAAACACCACAGGTTTTTAATTTAGACTTACAGGCCATATGATCTCCACTGTAACTTCCTAGTTAAGCACAAAAGCAGCCATAGACACATGGGAGTGGCTGTGTGTCAATAAAACAGAAACAGGTGGCCTAGGGACCACAGCTTACTGACTCCTGCTATAAAAGGGTTTTGGCAGCGGACAGTCTCCCAGTTTGGGAGACTGGGACTCAAGTTATTTCGCATGCACTTAGCCAACAGAGTTAATTCAAATAAAAACTCATGATCAAAGTAAAATAGTAACAAAGTTACAAAGTAAACTCATGATCAAAAAATTCTTTGATAATAAAATTAGAATATTTCAAGCAAAATCTCAATATAAAGAATGAATGAAGGCTCTATGTTTCTGGCATAATAAAACTTGCAAAAATTCCTGGTAAATTACAATAACGAGATATACGGATACCTGAAGAGGCCTGAAGGCAGAAGCATGAGGCAGGGGAGCAGCATAACCCACTTGATTCACACCTGACAGCGACTAAATTGCAAAAGAAAACGAGAAGAAACAGAAGGCAGCATTTATGTTAGAAAATGTCAGACAGACAGGCAGGCAGGCAGGCAGATCTTCTCAGTAAAAGCAGAAAAGGAAAGGTCACTGACAAACTTTCAAATGGTTCACTAAGACACTGACAGGGCAGAAAGAGAATACCTGGGAGAAAAGGCCTGTAATTTAACACAGTTTCTCCACCTTTAATTCAACTATTTCAATACCCCATACCACATTAATCAAGAAGTGAAAGATAAGATTTAATATAGAAATAAAATAGAACGTAATTTTTTTTTTAATAGCAAAACAGCCTTAGAAACAAATGAGTCCTGTGCTATTCCTATAACAAGGGAAACAAATCCAGTCAAAGAGTTCATTTTAACTGACCAGAACTGGCATGAATAAGGGCAATATTTTTTCAATATTAATCCAAATTAGATTTATTATAATTCAGTTTAATGGCTCTGGAGTGAAATGCCAGGATGTAAGGGTTTTGCATCACACCTTAAGGATGAACCAGCATTTCATTTCTGCTTCCGTGAAAGTCCAAATGACCTCTAAAACATACAATTTTCCTTTTGTTTGAATCTTTTATCCTTTCACCAATCTATGAATACATACAACTAGTTAAATATATTAGAGATACTGTTATAATCTATTATACAGAATTTTATAGATAAAAGCTGTTCAAAACATGACAATTTTTTTTTACTGGTGGGGAATGGAAATCAGAGAAGACAAGACTATCACAAAGGGTGCTTGGGTGGGATTTTACCTGTTAAAAATGCCAAAGGCTTAAAGATATTAAAGTCTTTATAAGTTAAATAATTAAAAAAATTAAACTATGATCACAAATACCTGAATCATGGGATAAATGAACAGGAACACAAGTGGTATTTAGAAAAAGGTAAGATGGTCAATAAAATAAATACAACTATAATTTTAATGAATTGATAGATAGCAATGTTTTTTTCATGTGTGCAAAAAAAAAAACATATAATACTCACAGTAAGATTATCTATCTTCAGGCAGAAAAAAGTGAAGAAAGAAATGTACCAAGAACAGACTGTGACAGCAGTCTTACATTTTATATGCTTTTACTTGTTTAGATTTCCTGGGCTTCTTTATAATAAAATGGACTTGAATTACTGTCAATCTCAAGTATGTGCTGTGTGCCTAGTCGTAGTCATGTCTGACTCTGAGACCCCACAGACTGTAGCCCATTAGCCTCCTCTGTCCATTGGGATTCTCCAGGCAAGACTACTGGAGTGGTTTGCCATGTTCTCCTTCAGGGGAGCTTCCCAACCCAAGAACTGAATGCCAGGGATCAAACGCAGGTCTCCCACATTGCAGGCAGTTTTTTTTATCATGTGAGCTTACCAGGGAAGCCCAATCTCAAGTATAAAAAGGCTAAATGGAACTATGTTGGCAAAGGAGGAAAAAAATGAATGGAGAGAAGAGGAAGTGAAATGAGTCAAAATCTTTGCTAGTATCTAGCACTAAGTTGGCAAAGAAGGAAAAAAGGAATGAAGAGAAGAGGAAGTGAAATGAGTCTAGATACTTGCTAGTATCTAGAAATGGGCTAGACATAGATGTAACATATACGAAAGCAACAAAGCCTGAAGGGCAACCGAAAAGGAATGTTAGTGTAACAGATATTAAACATTTCTAATACTTATATCAAATCCCATATTTCAAGGTCTTTAAATCAAATTCAACATTTACTTGCTGTATCATCAGACCTTCTCATCACGAAACTATTTTTTTTTGACAACTTTTTCTTTTTTTCCTGACTGTGATTTAATTTATTTTAGCCATTCCATGCAACTTGCAGGATCTCAGTTCCCTGGACTAAACCTGGGCCACTGCAGTGAAAACTCCTAATCCTAACCACTTGACCACCTTAACAAATGAGCAATTATTACATGTAAAGAATACATAAAACTTCCAAATTATTCAGGAATTACTTATTAGTAATTATAAATAATGTATCCCAGGAATTATGATAGGGATTGAGTATACATAGGTAAATGCAACAGAGAATATCCCCATGCCCATGAAATTTATAATCTAACAGTCTATCGTTGGGGGAGGGATATAAAAAGCAATAAACTCCCACCTAAAAGTACTATGAAGACAAGTAACAGTGGAGAACTGATTTGGGGTAAGCAGTGTTGCAGAAAAGCCATTTTAAGCATGTGACATTTAAGTTGATACCAGATAGATCAGTAGGAGTCAACCAACGGGTATATGCAGGGAATGAACGACATTGCATGCAGAGGGAACAGCATTTGCAAAGATCCTGAGGTGGAAAAGGGTTTCTCATATCTGTAGAGCAGAAAAAAATGCTGACATAGCATGAGACCAGAGATGAGAGACAGATAATAGCCAGAGTGCACAGGAACTTAAAGGCCATGTTAAGAAGTTTGCAACTTATTCTAAAGGGTTTGCAGACCGTGTTAAGAAGTATATGGACTTTATTCTACCGTGTGAAGATGATACTTAAGCTCTTACGTCATTTAAGAGTAGTTTTGATAAGACCAGAGGAGAGGTATGATTTAAAAAAAGGCTCTTTGTGTACATGTTGGACACTATGTGGCATGCAAAAATATCTGAGACATGGTTCTTGCTTTTAAAGGCCATCTAATTTACGCCAGACATGAATACTATTAAGTAAAATAGTAGTGTACGTGTTTGAAAATGGCTGAAATTTCAAATTTCACGCTAAGGGGGGATTTTGTGGCTGTTTTTCCAAATTCCACTTTTTCCTTGATAAAAATGTTTGGGCATTCAGCACTTACTGTATGTGTTATTAAATCTCATATTCAGTTCCCTAAAGTGTTTTCAATTATAGTACAGGAGGCAACATAGCACGGTGTTCATGCAGGTTTTAAGTCACCTGGATCTAGATCTGAACCAGCCTTGTACTTATTAGCTATGTGATCTTGGAGAAATCACATCTGGACAAAACACTCTGTGCCTCAGTAATCATTTGTAAAATGGTGTTAAGTTTACCCTTAGCTCTTTAGGCTGCTGTGAGGATGAATGAAATAATGCTGGTACAGCGTCTGGATCATCACAGGCTCTCAGTATTTTTCTACATTAATTTATTATTTGCTTCTCAAGCCAATTAACTTCAACTAAAACTCCAGAAGCTTATTTCTTTATAAGACTGCCCAGTTAAAATGTGCTTTATCCATCATAAAGGAAATGATGATTGCAGAACACAGAGATTTTGACAGTGAAAGTTTATGTAACAGAAATCTCATGCTGATGTATGTAGTTCATGCAGTAGCATGCACAGAGGCAGCAGTTACCAGCTCCTAAGACAGGAATTGCTACAGACAATAGGCTTTTGAACTGCTGCTTTTCAATACTACAGTGAAAAAAGTAACATAAAACATGATGGGAAAACCAATTGTGTAAATGGTTAGAATCCTCTTGCAAAGCTGATAAAAATGAGGCTCTCAATAAAATTCTTGTGTTATACTCATTTTCAGCTAATGAAACAGACAATAAGTAAACCAATGTGTTTTACGGCATCTTCTAATGTGTTCAATAAAATCAAATAAAATTTAAAAGGAAAAGCAAACTAATGTTAACAAAGATCAGTAGATAGCATTCCAAGTTAATGTTTCCCTTAGTTTAAAACATAAAATGAGTATGGAGGGATAATCTTGAGATGGAAGTATTTTTTTTAAAGTTTGGGATTTTCAGTAGCTTAAAATAGATAATAAAATAGGGTGTCAAATACACAGTTGTATAATTAGCATCATGAAGTAATAAGGGAACCATTAATCATACAGGTGACTCACAAAACAAATTAATGATTAACAACGTACATCTGTAATTAGAAATTACATTTTAAAAACTAATATATTATGCCCTCTCCTCCAACACACATACGAAGCCAATATGGTTCTCAATGCAGATGTTTTACTTTTGAGAACACTAACAAAGGTATTTGAATCACATCTGCAGAATACTTGGAATACTGGGTAAATCATGAAAAGTAATGTAGGGAGACATTCTAACTATTTGTAAAGCATTCAGTAATGCTGCTCATCATGTTTTATGGTATTTAGATCAATTCAGAAAGAAAAGTACAATAGCTATTCTCCAATCTTACAGCAATGTAAAACTCCATTTTGTGCAAGGTTCTTACCACTAACAAGGCACTATCATCAGTGTGTTGAGACCTTCTGGATGGGAAGGGACACTGGAGAGGTGGAGAAAAATGAAGCAGTGTCAAAACCAAGCTATGCACACACACGACGAATTTCACAAATACACATGCAGAGAGACATATTAACATATACTTGTAAAGATGCCAACATACAGGACCACATTCACAGTCATTCAGACTTCATGCGTCATAACAGCTAGTAAGTTGTGAGTAATGATTTTCTTCTAAAGAACTTAAACAATTTCAAATATGATTTTATTGCCTAATCTAAAGTGAGGAGGAAATTATTCTCTGTTCTAAGAAGAGAAAGCTGAAGTACAGATGTAGCAATAATATAAAGAATTTCTGCTTATTTAGTGAGCTAGTGATAAATTAAAAATAATAAACCCAAGAGTCATGCCTCCTATTCCAAGCGTCTCTTCATTACCTTTCAAGACAAAACAAGGGTACAATTGGAAATTTTAAAGTGTACATGTCATTTTCCTAAGAGCTTTAGTTTCATATAATGAATTATTCCAGAAGGATCATTAAGAAGGAAATATTTGGGTTTAAAAAGGAAGAGTATATTAACTTATCAAATTCTGACTGTCAAAAGTTTGTATAGTTATTACCATGAGAAGAAAAGACAACTGAAGATGCTTGAGTGAATCTTTCAGGTGTTACACCAATGCCCAAGTTCTCAAATAAATGAACAAAAATAGTTATTATATGTCTAAGATTTTAAAAACTTTATAATGGATAATTTAAAACATTTCCAATTATTTTACCAATCTAGAAACACTTGTGCTACGACAACACTGTGCTGAAAACTGATGCTTATAAAGCCCCATGTGTTAGGTTTTCAAATAACTTATTTTACAAAAAACAAAGTCATCATTCACATGAAAAAACATGTTAATGCATTCTTAAGGAAGTGATCATAAACTCAAAAAATAAAAAGGCAAAGACAAAGGAAAACAGCTAATGAAAAAGCCAACTACAAGAAAAATACTCATTTAGTAAGCATCAGTTTAACAGATCAAAACAGGTGCACAGATTTTTAAAAAGGTTAATAAGCAATTAATCTTACATGTCAATTTGTAATGAAAATGTACAACTTATGATAAAATTAATGTGTACAAAGTATAACCAATAACATACACACTTAGGAAATGAGCTCTGAAGTGGAAATACTATGTAGAGCTTTTGGTTTAATACTGACACCAATCACCTGTGTTAGATACAGATCTGAGGACCATCTCTCATTACACAATAGCTTTGAAAATGGATGAGGGAGATGATATCTCTGCCGGGGAAGCAAGGAGGGTAATAAATAACCTCCAGATGGATGTGTATAAATTAAAAAAAAAATCCTGATCTATAGATTGTAATAAACTTCCTGGCCCATGTCTTTTTCTCCCTAGTAAGTAGATTTTTGTGAAGAGAAAAAAGAAAATGCCAATAATTTGATCACTAAAAACATATGATAATCACATGCAAACTATTTCATTTTCATTGCAGTAATAAAAAATTTCAAAGAAAGGTGATTATATAAACTTACCTCACCAACTAAGGGGGTGTGTTGTTTTTGTGGACTTTGCGATGCTTTTTGCTATATACCCCACAAGAAAGGGAAGTTGGTTAGAATTTGGAACACTGGAAATGAAAAATTCTGTTCATTAAATAACCACTCACATTAATTTCTGTATCTCTTATGTATGACACTTTTCTAAACTAATTGGTTACAAGATGCCACCCTTTCCTTAAGTAGCTTATATTTTAAATGCGGAAAAGCAGTAAGCTGATATATAGTACTTTTCTGTGTATAAAAGCATCTATAAACAGAACATTTAAAAACAACGCTTTTTTAAATATGTACACGGATAAAAACATATTCACAGAGTAGTGATTTCTCACTAAATTTTCTCAATGAAATCATTCTTTCTCTAATGGCTTCAAATATTACTCCAATGCTAACAGCTTTAGCTCTCTCCCATCAGCCAAATTTCAGGCTTGTATTTTCAAATGTCTGTGGAAACTCTCTACCTGGAAACCCCACTGTCATCTTACGTTCAACATAACCAAAAAAACCCTTCCATTTCCCGTAATAACTGGCTCTTTCATTTAACTTGCTAACTTCTGTTATTACATCAATTAATAATCTCACAATATCTGCACTGAGTGTTTTACAATGTGTTCCTATACACAGTATCTCAAGTGATTCTTCTTATTCTGTGAGATAAACACCATAATCATATTCTGTAAAGATGAAAAAATTGAGGATAGAGAGTTTGTACGGTCTGTGCAAGGTCACAAAGTAAGCAGCAGAACTCAGATTCATACCAATGTCTTCTGACTCTAAATCTGACCTTCTTTCCACAAAGCTAATTCCCATCAAAACCATTCTTTTAGCCTCAAAATCTTGCTTTGGAACCTTTTGTTCCCCATTCATTGTCAATAATTTTTCAACATTCACTACACATCTATGTATAGGACATAATGATGCTTCTTCTAAAAACTCTTACTGTTATTTTATAAAACCCTTTGTGGTAGCAAGGGGTGTAGCACATACCATACTAACAAAAGTACTAGGTGCAGCCACAGTTATTCTGAAGTAGTTGATATTTAACTGTTAAATATTACACAAATAAGGAAAATAAAGGCATAGAACGGCTCAGTAACTTTCCAAAAGTCAAGCATATACCTAGTAGCAGAGCTAGATTCAAATTCAGGTATTTCTGATACTAGGACCTTACCATTGGACAACACGGCTTTTCCTTAGGAAACTTAGAGATTGTCTAGTTTTATGCCTTCATCTAATTACTGCAATTACTCTCTATTTCATTTTCTTGCTTTCCTCATCTTTTAATATATTCTTACATGAGATTAGTTTTTCAGAAGTACCTTCCCTCTAATGTTTTTCTCCTGCTTAAGAACTAAAATTGCTCTTGTCTGCCTAACTGTTTAAGATCAAACTCCAATTTGACCTTTAATCAAGGCTATCTACAATGTAATTATCTCTTACTAGTTATATGACTTCTACATATGGCAAGCTAAATGAGTTATTTTATGTAAAATGGATAGAACACTTAGGACATAATATGTGTTAGCCATTATCATTAACTGAGAGTCAGTACAGCATTCTGGTCATAGACCAGGGATTTGAGCCAGCCTGTCCCTCCTTCTTTTTTCTTTCCAGTTTTATTGAGATGTAAGAATCTGCCTGCAATGTGGGAGACCCGGGTTCGATCACTGGGTTGGGAAGATCCCCTGGAGGAGGGCATGGCAACCCACTCCAGTATTCTTGCCTGGAGAATGCCCAAGGACAGAGGAGGTTGGTGTGCTACAGTCCATGGGGTCGCAAAGAGTCAGACAACTTGAGCAACTAAGCACATAATTCACACATGGCACTGTATCAGTTTAAGGCAGAGAGCACTATGATCTGACTTACAGAAGTCATGAAATGATTACCATAATAAATTTAGTGATATCTACCATCTCATACAGATTCAAAATAAAAGAAAAAAAAAAAGATGAAATGATGAACTCTTAGGATTTACTTTCTTAACAACTTTCACATTTAACATATATGCTGTATTAATACATTACATCTCTAATTCTTATTTACCTTATGATTGGAAGTTTGTACCTTTTGGATACCTTCATCAAATTCCCCTTCCCCCATGCCATGCCTCTGGTAATCACAATTCTGACCTCTTTTTCTATGAGCTTGTCTGTTTTTGAAGTATAACTGATCAACAACACTATATTAGTTCCTGGTACACAATATAATGATTTCATATTTCTAAATCAAAGTGATCACCATGGTAAGTCTAGTTACCATCAAGATTTTTTTTTTTAAAGAAACTTTTCCATCCGCTTCATTTCCATTTTCTATTCAGTCTATCTTGATTAGAATCTTTGCTCTGCCACTTACTAGCTGAGTATTTAACCTTAGGAAAACTCTTATCCTCTCTGGGCATCAAATATCATCATTGCAGGCTTTATACATTTGAAAAAAATATAAGAATTTATCATGTGTATGGTAGTTAAAGAAGATACACTTTGGCTAGAGTTATGAAACAAGAGAAAGCAATTAGAGGGTGAGTGATTCATCTGTTCAATCATTTAAAAAGTATTTACTGAACTTTACTGTTTGTTTTTTTTTTTTTTTTTTTTAAATTCTGAGCTCAGATCAAGTGTAGAAACCTTCATAGTTATATAAAGTTCTGCAGTAAAATCTTTTCATCATTGCTCAGAATTGATCAGCCTTTCATACAAGCACACCCACAACCAACTCTCACTTACCCACCAATAAGCCCCTTATTTATCCAGTCACCTACACACACACACACACACACACACACACACACACACACACACGCACGCACCCACCCCTTCATACCCCTTATTTTAAATTATTCTTTTGCTTCTCAGAACTACAGAGATCATGCATCAGATACACTGGGTGGTCTTCTGATGCTCAGATTTGGCTACTTTCATCACTGATCCACTTCAGTAAGAGCAGATCTCAGAGAATGAACTTTACTGTTGGCTAAGGCTTCTGAAGGCTTGGTTAGACCTAGAGAAACATCAGTGAATAAACACGATAGAAAGAACATGTCCCTTTCTTCATGGAATTTACAGATAAATAAGAGAGACAGATACATATATATGGGCCATGCCACTAGGCTTGTGGGATTTTAGTTCCCTGACCAGGAATCCAACAAGGGCCTGTGGCAGTGAGAGCGTAGAGTCCTAACCACTGGACCACCAGGGAATTCCTGGGAGAGACATATATTAAACATGCGAAAATATAAATAATTATTTTAAAAAGAAAAAAAAAAACTAAGGTAATTGCAGAACAAAAAGATGTAAGTAACACAGGCCAAAAAAGTGAACCAGATTTAGAGACAACTACAGAGTCTGTTTAAAACAGAAGTATTAATAAGGATTATTAACTGAGTAGCTGGGGAGAAACAGAAAGGAAAGAATCTAAGATGACTAAAGTATTAAGCCCGTGAGCCTTGCAAATTTTTGAGGTAAGAAAGTGAGTGATAGGTTCAGGTAACGATAGTTTAAATCTTCATGGCACTTTACAGTTTACACAACATTTTCACTTTTATGATGCACTAGAGGTTTAGGAAACAGCAGCTGGACAGTAAAGTGATACGTCTAATGACAGACAGCTAGTTAATAAGAGTAAGAGACTATCCTCAAGCCTATCTACCTTTGAGGACAGTTAATCTAATCACAAACAGGAGACAGTTATACTATTTACTCACAAATTCTTATGATTATCAATTTTTTTCCCCCACGAAGACAATAAAACCTGACAGTCTCAATGAAACAAATATGCACTTAATTCTAAGAAACTTTAGGAGTACCATTCAATGAACCCAAAGAACTCACCTTGACAAAGTCCAGGACAGCATCTCTCTGAATCTGCTTGGTCCTTATTTTCTCCTCCTCATACTGTAGGGCAGCAAGTTGTGCCTCTCTCCGAGTACGTTCTACTAATTGTTCTCTTCTCCGATGAAGTTCCAGGTCTGTCTGTGAAAAATGGAACAAGAGGATCATTTTGCATATGCACGCAGGAATAAAGATCAACTTACTAATATTCTTTATAAATTTTGGGAAACTACTGCTGACCCAAGCCATTTTTACTTTGCATTCACTGAGCATTTCTTCAGATGTGCTTATTGCTAATTTTTTCCCATTTCTGCACTGTGTTCTGATATGTAGTATAAATTCTTATTTTCTCTCTGGTATTTTCTCTCTAAAATACTGCTACTCGTTTCAGGGGCACATATTATGTTAATTGTAGACTGAAGAGACAGGTAATAAAATTCAGAGATGTTTGGGAATTAACTGCAATTTAAGTATTATAAAAGAAGAAAATCATCTTAATTTAAAAAGAAACTCAAACTGGAAAATTTTCTTTTTACCTGATTGTGACTTGGTGATACTGATAAGAGAGAAGATGGCTCAGCTGGAACTCTGATCCAAAAAAGAAAAATAGAAAAGAAAAAACTCTTTGGTAAGACAGATAAATAAAAGATAAGTGGAATTTTACTGTTAATGTAGTTTTCTATTAATCAGCAGGCAAACTGTCTGGTCAACATTGAAAGACCAACTGCATTTTATAAACTTGAGCCCAAGTCATTAAATTAAGCTACAGGAACACCTGATGCCTCCAACTCATATTTCACATGATGATATCACCGATCAAGCTACACATAGTGGACAACTGTCTATGTCAGCCAGTGCTGATGATAGTTATTTGAGATCACTTTTCAAACAGTATTGTTTCTTTACAGCTCACAGAACTACATCTTCTTTATTACTAGGACTGAAACAAGATACATGTACATGGAGATGGTTTATACACAAAGCCACTTTATCAACACAGTTCTGCAATACTACAGAACCTATAACTTTACGTGTAGAGCACATCTACTCCCATTTTTAATTGAAGAGCAATTTTAGTAACAAAACTGAAGCTTTTGTTCATTTTTATCTTTAAGAAAAATATGAAACCTGATTTGATGCTTAAAAAAAAACAGTAAAACTTGCTTTTCAGTTTTATCAGTGTTAATTCTTATATTTTGGTATTTATTTCTTATATTTCCTAAAGTTTAAAAATATAATATATAAGAAAACAAAAACTTAAGCTAGTCTATTGTTCTTTCATGCTACATTTTTGTCTTATATTGGTTCCAAATCTTTGAAGTATTTACAAAAAATTTTTTTTAATTTCTAGGCATTAAAAAAACTTTGACAGAATAAATTGTTTGTAATTTTTAAAAGGAACAGAATAAATTACTTAATGCCTACCAAATAAACTACTTAATAACTTCCTATACAAGATTTAAAATAATGTTAAAGGTAGAGATTTAAAACTTCCTTAACTTTCTATTAATCCTCGCCAACCTTTATCCTAGCACACCTAACCAGAGCATACTCAGTCACAAGTCTTGCAAGAAAAGAGAGGAATGTATTGGTAGGATAAGATTTTTAACTGGGATATAACCAATAAAGAATGAGAGATGAGTGACTCCAGGACCATGTACTAGAATAACTGGCATTAAATGCAAGTTTGTCCCAAATTACCAACTTCACTGTTAACATTTCTTGTAGCTTTTATTGGCCATCTATAGATAAACTATACCAGAAAGGATCATATAAAACCATCTCAAGTGGGTGTATGTACCTTGATTTGAACATTTTTAATAATGCTTTTTAAGCAAAACTTTTTAATATACATCTTTATATCCTCATTTCTTCACCCTCTTTTTTACACCAAAAGTTGGTTGAATTCACTGTTTGCACTTCATCTCATCCCATTTTATTTTGAACCCACTCCAATCTGGATCTGTCCTCACAAGTTCATTGAAACTGCTCTCTTCAATTTGGGGGATTTACATGTCCAAATCCAATAGTTATTGTCAGCCCTCACCTTCCTGAACCTATTAGCAGTATGTGAGATTTGCTTCTCTCTCCCCCCACGTCTTGAGAATGTCTCTTCACTTAGCCTCTGGGACATGACGTTCTTTCTCCTATTTCCATAACCATTCCTGCTTGTCTCTACTACCATACCACTGTGCTCATTTCACACGCTACCAAGGTTATACTCAAAATGCTTTAAGACAGGCTTCAGCAGTATGTGAACTGAGAACTTCCAGATGTACAAGCTGGGTTTTGAAGAGGCAGAGGAACCAGAGATCAAATTGCCAACATCTTCTGGATCAGAGAAAGCAAGGGAATTCCAGAAAAACATTTACTTCTGCTTCACTGACTATACTAAAGCCTTTGACTGTGTGGATCAAAACAAATTGTGGGAAATTCTTTTTTTTTTTTTGGAAATTCTTAAAAGAAATGGGAGTACCAGACCATCTTACCTGTCTCCTGAGAAACGTGTATGCAGGTCAAGAAGCAACAGTTAGAACTGGACACAGAACAATGGACTGGTTCAAAATTGGGAAAAGCTATATATTGTCAGCCTGCTTACTTAACTTATACACAAAGTACATCACACAAAATGCTGGGCTGGATGAATCACAAACTAGAATCAAGACTGCCAGGAGAAATATCAACAGTCTCAGACATGCAGATGATACCACTCTAATGGCAGAAAGTGAAGAGAAGCTAAAGAGCTTCTTGACGAGCATGCAAGAGAAGAGTAAAAAAGCTGGCTTGAAACTCAACATTTAAAAAACGAAGATCATGGCAACCAGTCCCATCATTTCATTACAAATAGAAAGGGGAAAAGTAGAAGCCGTAACAGATTTTATTTTCTTGGGCTCCAAAATCACTACAGACGGTAACTGTGCCATGAAATTAGCAAGCAAAAGATGCTTGCTTGTTGGAAGGAAAGCTATGACAAGCCTAGACAGTATACAAGCAGAGACATCACTTTGCCAACAAAGGTCCGTATAGCCAAAGTTATGGTTTTTCTGGTAGTCATGTATAGATGTGAGAGTTGGACCATAAAGAAGACTGAGTGCTGAAGAACTGATGCTTTCGAACTGTGATGCTGGAGAACACTCTTGAGAGTCTCTTGGACTGCAAGAAGATCAAACCAATCCATCTTAAAGGAAATAAACTGAATATTCACTGAAAGGACAGATGCTGAAGCCGAAGCTCTGATACTTTGGCCACCTGAAGTGAGAGCTGACTCATTGGAAAAGACCTGGGAAAGACTGAAGGCAACAGGAGAAGGGGGCAGCAGAGGATGAGACGATTAGATAGCATCACCAACTCAATGGACATGAACTTGAGCAAACTCCAGGAGACAGTGGAGGACAGAGGAGCCTGGTGTGCTACAGGCTATAGGGTCACAAAGAGATGGACACAACTTAGCGACTGAACAATAACAACAAATAATCCAGTTGTTTAAGCCTTAATTCTCTCCCCTTTACTCTAAGTTTATACATCTAAACCTGCTTACCTGGTTAACACCACTGAATTTCTAGCAGCATCTCAAGTAGAACATAACCACAACTTAATTTTCATCTCACACTTCAAAACTGTTCTGCCTTATTTACACTCCTTAGTGTTCCTTGAACACACCAAGTATGTTCCTCTGTAATGGCTTCTGCCTAGACTGTTCCTCCCCTAGATAGCCAGAATCCTTGATCCCTCTTTGGAGTTTCGATAAAAATATTACATCATAAAATTGCTCTCGCTTTCCCCTCAACCTGACTCAGTATTAACTCTTTCATCCTGCTTTATTTTTCTTTGTAGCACTGAGCAGTACCTGATAAGTATTTGTTACATGTATTTATCTGTTGTGGCGTTGTTATCAGGAACCTAGAACATAACCAGACTATTGCAGTGCTCAAGAAATATTGTTTAAACAAATGGCAGTGGTATCTTCCTCTCAAAAATATGGAATATTGACACAAAAATACAGGTTTGTAATTATGCGTTTTTAAATCTTGAACTTGCTTGAGCTGGGCAAACCAGAACTGTACCTCTGTATGACAGACTCTGAACTGCCCTTCTGCTTTTCTTTATTCATCATATCACATTTAATATAGTAGCTTTTCTAGTTTTGTCTATGTAACATGAAACTAAAAATATCCAGGTATTTTTTTAATACTATACTGCTTCCAGTAGAAATTAACGAACTTCACAGGACGTAGCCTGACATTATCACATTATCATCTCTCCTGAACTAAAATGCCTATCAGGTTATAAGTGAGCCCTTAAAAAAAAATTTTTTTTTTGATATATAAAATAAATGACAGTTTTGTTATTTTAACTAAAAATTTATTTACTCCATCTTAGCAAACAGTTGGAGAAGGCAATGGCAACCCACTCCAGTACTGTTGCCTGGAAAATCCCATGGACGGAGGGGCTTGGTGGGCTGCAGTCCATGGGGTTGCTTGGAGTCGGACATGACTGAGCAACTTTACTTTCACTTTTCACTTTCATGCATTGGAGAAGGAAATGGCAACCCACTCCAGTGTTCTTGCCTGGAGAATCCCATGGACGGGGGAGCCTGGTGGACTGCCGTCTATGGGGTCGCACAGAGTCGGACACTACTGAAGCGACTTAGCAGCAGCAGCAGCAAACAGTTATAAAACACTTACCAATTTATCATAATACTCTTAACATACCTCCTTACCTTTCTTAATCCTCAGGCAGATAGTGTCTGTGTTTGTGTGGGGGAGGGGGAGGTAGGAAGAAATGTACATGGTGGGGTGATGGGAGGAGAGGAGAATTGGGAGGAAAAAGCAAACAACCTTTTTTTTCAGCAGTGACAAACAAGCAAGTAGCAATCTATAAACTAACTTAATTCCTTTCAGTCTTTGTAACAGAAGGACTGATCAAGACTTTGTAGGTTAACATATTTCTCAGGTTGGGAAGCCTCAACAGCTCAAGAGGTAAGGATTCTTCCTGCAACGCAAGAGATGCAGGAGCCATAGGTTGGATTCCTGGGTTGGAAAGATCCTCTGAAGAAGGAAACAGCAACTCGTTTCAGTATTCTTGCCTGGAAAACTCCATGGACTGAGGAGCCTGGCGGGCTACAGTCCACAGGGTCGTTAAGAGTTAGATATGACTGAGCACACACATGAAGCAACGCAACATTACTCAGGTTACAGGCAAGCATTGTGAGCCTGAGAGTTGCCAGCCATTCTGAGGTGATTTTGTTTTTCTAGGTTCTAATTCATGATTCCATTTGAGGAGGATAAGAACTCTGAAATTCACAGCTATTTCCCAATACCTAAAAAAGTACTTAGCATATGAGATATTTAGCAACATGAGGTATGAGGTATGTATTGATCTTAAAGCTCAACTGATGACAGGAATAAAGTATGGGGTTCTTATCCAAAGACTGTATTGATCTAAAGATTTGAAACACCTAGGTAACAGTAATCATTGATTCAGTTTCTAGCACCTGTGGCAGGTTACATATTCTGAATGACTCTGCCAATGGAAACAAAAAAACTGTTCAACAAAGTAATCTTTTAAAATGCACTGCTGAAGTACTAAAAAAAACAAAACAAAACAAAAAACCACAGATTCTAAAAAGTTAAAAAACAGGAACTCTGGATTAAGGTTTGGTAAGCAGATTTTTGGTACATGATCTCCTCCCCTGGTATTACTCCAATAAATATGTTACGTATCAGAAAAGGACTCTGCAGATGAAATTAAGGTTACTAATTGGTTGACCTTATCCAGGTGGGCCTAGTATAATCATACAAGTCATTAAAACCAGAAGAGGAAGGCAAGAGAGTTTGAGAGATGTGGCAGAAAGGGAAATCAGATTTATGTGAAGATCTGACCCGTCACTGCGGCTTGATATGGAGGAAACCATGAACCAAGAAATGTGGGTGGACTCTAGACGCAAAAATGACTCCCAGCTAACAGCTAACAAGGTAATGGAGACCGAAATCTACAACTGCATGGAACTGAATTCTGCCAGCAACCTATATAAGCCTGGAAGTGGATTCTCCTCCAGGGTCTCTAGGTAAGACTCTAGGCTAGCCAACACCTTGACTTTGGCCTTGTGAGGCCCTAAGCAGAGAACCAAAACAAGCCTGCCCAGACTTCTATCTCTCAGAACTGTAATATAATAAATAGGTGTATTTTAAGCAACTAAATTTGTGGTAATTTGTTATATAAGGGTCAGAGACATTACTTTACCGACAAATGTCCATCTAGTCAAAGCTATGGTTTTTCCAGTAGTCACGTATGGATGTGAGAGTTGGACTATAAAGAAAGATGAGGGCCGAAGAATTGATGCTTTTGAACTGTGGTGCTGGAGAAGACTCTTGAGAGTCCCTTGGACTGCAAGGAAATCTAACCAGTCAATCCTAAAGGAAATCAGTCCTAAATATGCATTCATTGGAAGGACTGATGCTGAAGCTCCAATACTTTGGCCACCTGATGGGAAGAACTGACTCACTGGAAAAGACCCTGACGCTGGTAAAGACTGAAGGCAGGAGGAGAAGGAGACGAGAGAGGGTAAGATGGTTGGATGGCATCACCAACTCGATGGACATAAGAGTTTGAGCAAGCTCCGGGAGTTGGTGATGGACAGGGGAGCCTGGCGTGCTGCAGTCCATGGGGTCGCAGAGTTGGACGTGACTGAGCGAAACCTAACTGAACTGAAGCATCAGAAAACTAAAACTTTAGTAAGACAACTGAGCAAAAAGCTGGCTTTCACCTTGAGGGTGTGTGCCATATCCTGAAAATCCTGAGCTTTACTTATGATGGACACAGAAGGTAGGAGGTGCCAAAAATAAAGCAGAGGTCTATCCAACATGGGGAAATGTAACAAGAAATGCCCGCATGATACTGGAATCTCAAATAACCACATTTTCAGTAAAGGGACACATTGACAACTAAAAAGTCACTTTGAGATAAATTTCAAAGACATGAAATGTGTCTAAATCTTCATGAACTAACAAGATTAAAAAGGCCAAGTTATAAGATTTCTTTCTTTCATTATTCTCCCTACAGTTTCTTTATTCATCTATAGCTCAGCCTTCTAAACAACTTTAATATCCTGTCAAGTATAAGTAAAGAATGATGTATGACACTTTCTACACAACAAATTTAACGTTACTTAAGAACAGATTTATCAAGCCTACTTTTTTAAGATTTCAAAAAAAAAAAAAGGAAGCAAAAAAAACCAAAGGCTGAGAATCTTTCAACAATTGTGATACAGTTTATGATAAGAAACTTTTTGGAGTTCAAGAATAAGAAGCAGTACTCTTGAGAAAACAAAAAAGCAGCAGCAGCAGCAGTACCCTAAATGGTCAAGCTAAGTTTAGAAATATCCTTTGAGGCAGTAATTATAGATAAAAGATTACTTCAACTGAGATGGGAATGAAGAATATATTGTTTTCTCTGTTGTTCTGTCATCTAATCAAAACTTTAAGTAAAATCGCTGGACTCCTGAAATTCATGCAGCTCTATTTATGCATAAATCCATGTACATCATTATAAACTTTATTGCTGCTGCTGCTAAGTCGCTTCAGTCGTGTCCGACTCTGTGCGACCCCAGAGACGGCAGCCCACCAGGATCCTCTGTCCCCAAGATTCTCCAGGCAAGAATACTGGAGTGGGTTGCCATTTCCTTCTCCAATGCATGAAAGTGAAAAGTGAAAGTGAAGTCACTCAGTCATGCCTAACTCTTAGCGACCCCATAGACTGCAGCCCACCAGGCCCCTCCATCCATGGGATTTTCCAGGCAAGAGTACTGGAGTGGGGTGCCACTGCCTTCTCCAATAAACTTTATTACTTATCTTCAAATACTTATACAGATAAAGGTTTAGGTAATCCGAATTTAGAATCAGTAAGTCAGTTTTACTTCTTATTCTAGAGCACACAGGTACATTTCACTTAGCTCTAAATACATCATATTTAAAACACGTAGTGGTAATGGCACCCCACTCCAGCACTCTTGCCTGGAAAATCCCATGGGCGGAGGAGCCTGGTAGGCTGAAGTCCATGGGGTCGCTAAGAGTCAGGCATGACTGAGTGACTTCACTTTCACTTTTCACTTTCATGCATTGGAGAAGGAAATGGCAACCCACTCCAGTGGAGAATCCCAGAGACGGGGGAGCCTGGTGGGCTGCCGTCTGTGGGGTCGCACAGAGTCGGACACGACTGAAGCGACTTAGCAGCAGTAGCAGCAGCAGTATCTAAACACCTTCATTATACATATATATACATAAAACCAAAATCATTTCATGCTCTTACTACCCAGTTTTAAGACAAAATGACTAGCATTGGTTTTTCAAACCTATTTTGATGTGAATATCTTCTCATGTCTTCTGTTTTTTGAAATTCCCTCATGGGTATTGGCTTTATTGGTGAACCCTAGGCCAAAAACAGAAAGACAGATCAATTTAACACATGTATCCAGAAAAGTGTAATTACACAGTTTACATTTCAATGGCATTTAGGGATCAATATAGTATATTACACTAAAAATATTTTAACAAAATCTTGGAATGTGAATTTTCACATTTAGAAGGATTATAGGCTATATTACTGCTTTGATAAACAGAAGACTGTTCACAAGCCAAAAACATTTATTTTTTTAAAATGTAGATTTTCTTCTCACTGTACTTTATGATTTATAATGACCATACAGTAATATTTACAAAACAGTAAGATGTGAAAGTTGGAAAGAATCTTAGAGATCATTGAGCACAAACTCTCCTCTAGAACAAGAACGGCTACCGATCCTATCCTGACTTTTGCTCAGCCTCTCGACTATTCCTGGTAACAGGAAGTTCACTGGGGAGACTACATTTCTTTACTTCATCATCATCATAAATTGTACTTATGTTAGACAAATAGTCCTGGGGATGATAGTAGAATATCAAGACAAAGTAAAAAGTAATTTCTTCCTTTTTCTTTAAAGATTTATTTACTTATTTTATTATTTATTTATTTATTACCCATTTATTATGATGGGTCTTTGCTGCTGCACGCAGGCTTTCTCTACTTGCGGGGAGCGTGGGCTACTCTTTGTTCTAGTGTGCAGGCTTCGCACTGAGGTAGCCGCTCTTGTTGTGGAGCACAAGCTTTAGGAGTGCTGGCTTCAGTAGTTTCAGCTCGTGGGCTCAGCAGTTGTGATGTACCGGCTTAATTGCTTGGCAACACATGGGATCTTCCTGGACCAGGGATGGAACCAGTGTCCCTTGCACTGCATGGTGAATTCTTAATCACTGCACCACCAGGGAAGTTCAAATGTAATTTGTTTATGGCAAAATATGGTATTAATTGGGGCTTCCCTGGTAACTCAGCAGTAAAGAATCTGCCTGTGATGCAAAAGATGCAGGAGACCCAGGTTCAATCCCTGGATGGGGAAGATCCCCTGGAGAAGGGAATGGCAACCCACTCCAGTATTTAGAGTTGGACACGACCGAAGCGAATTGAACACGAGCATGATGGTATTAATTAGGGCTTTCCTGCTGGCTTGTGGTAAAGAATCTGCCTGCAATGTAGGAGACCACCTGCAATGTAGGAGATGTAAGTTTGATCTGTGGGGTGGGGGAGATCCCCTGGAGAAGGAAATGTCAACCCACTCCAGTATTCTTGTCTGGAAAATCCCATGGACAGAGGAGCCTGGCGGGCTACAGTCCATGGGATCACAAGAGTTGAACATGACTGAACGACTAAAACACACAGGGTAAAGGTCATTTAAAAAAATTATTGATTGAAAACGTAACTGCTTTAAGTTATATGGCTTATATACTGAAAAATATAAATCAAAGATAGAGACACCATGTATTTTGTCAAATGAGAATCTATAAAAACAATATAATCCTACTTGAGCACCAAAGAAAATCATCAAAATGGGTATTCTAGAAGGGAAAAAAACCCAACTTATTCTCCCTAAAAATCTAAAATCAAATTTTATTTGATTTTACAGTCTATGTCCAAGAAACAGGTACATCACACATAACTAGAAAATCTTAGGTGAATTACTCCAAAGGGCTAAGGCTGATTCCTGTAAAGTCTGGGCATAAGGATCATATTAAATGAGACACAATTCTAGAATCTGGATGAGAGAATATTTATTCTAATTTTAGTTAATTTAAGTTTATAAGTAAACAGAAATCTCTCTTAGTATGCTACCATCAGTGACTTAGCACCCAGGTTTTACAATGCTGTGATTACCTAAAATTACGGCAAGAGGTACATGAAATTTTCATGACAAAAATGAACGTAACATTAGTTTAATTAAAAAAGTAAATATGTTACAGTCTATAAGCCATACCCCATTTTGTCATAATATTTCTATGCATGTGAGAGGTATTATGATAAACCTTAAATAATAGCAGAGTGTTTAAAATCTCAAATAGTTTTTAACAACCCATTTTTAGGCAGTATCCAAGAATATAAAAAAATATTTATTCACTGGTTATTAAACCATTTAAAATAATACTACTTCATTTTATTTTTATATATGGGTGGTGGTTTAGTCACTAAGTCGTGTTCGACTCTTGTGACCCCACGGACTGTAGGCTGCCAGGCTCCTCTGTCCATGGGATTTTCCAGGCAAGAATACTGGAGTGGATTGCCATTTCCTTCTCCAGGAGATCTTCCCGACCCAGGAAGTGAACCTGGGTCTCCTGCATTGCAGGCAGATTTTTATATATGCCAAGCTTCAAAAGCCTTATGACACAGAAGTCCTAAAGAGCCTTACAACAGAATCATAAAGACTACTATACGTAATAGGTAGATGGAATCAGAAAACATATTACAAATTAGCCAATATAATGGATTAAAGAAATGATATTACAATTTTTCACCAGCAGTATAACGGGCATTTTCACTTTTAGTAGAAATACCTCATCTACACAGGATAATTAACCATAAAACAGTCAAAGAAAAAGACTACAAGAAAAGAAAAAGGATTCCCCAAGATTATAAAGTGGGCGTTGTTAACTTAAATTTTACTGCCAAGTAGATGCCCTTTGCTCTAGCAGAAATGCTTACAGCCTGAACCACAAGTAGTTTCATTAATCAACTTGTACACATTGCTATCTGTAGGCTGCAGGACTTTGATTCACAGCAATGGACATTATTGGTTAGTTTCACCTTTTGAGATGTCAGTCACCCATTGTCAACCATTGATCCAAAAATACTATATGGAAAGTTTCAGAAACAAACAATTTGTAAGTTTTATACTGCATGCCATTCTAAGCAGTGTGGTAAAATTGCAAGCTGTCCCACTCCATCCCACCTGGATTACGAATCATCCCTTTCACCAGGGTATCCTGCCTGTTAGTCAGTTAGTAGCTGGCTCAGTTAAGTTTCTCTCAATTATCAGACTGTTGCAGTACAGCAGTGCTTGTGTACAAGTAATCCTATTTTATTAATAATGGACCCAAGTACAAAAGTAGTAATGTTGGTAATTCAGATATGCCTGAGAGAAGTCGTAAAATGCTTCACTGAAGTGAAAAGGTGAAAGTTCTTGAATTAATAAGGAAAGAAAAAAATTGAATTCCAAGGTAAGATCTACAGTAAGAACAAAGCTTCCATCTGTGAAGTTGTGAAGAAGGAAAGAGACATTCATGCTAGTTTTGCTATTGCACTTGAAACTGCAAACGTTACACGCCCACAGTATGTGTAAATGAATGCTTAGTTAAGATGGGAAAGGCATTATATTTGTGCAGTGAGATAATAAGAGAGAGCATGAGTGTGCACACATCCAAATTCACATAATTTTTGTTACAGTATACTGTTGCAACTATTTTTAGTTATTATTCTTAATCTCTTACTGTGCCTGATTTATAAATTAAACTTTATCATAGGTATGTATGTATAGGAAAAAACATAGTACATATAGGGCTCAGTACCATCCATCCACTGGTGTTCTTGGAATGTATTCCCCTCAGATATGGGCTGGGGGGAATAACGTATTTATCAAACTTTAAATACAAGAGTGTCTTTTGAACCAACAAAAAATACTGTGTTCAAAAGTCTTCAGATAGGAAAACCAAGTTTTTTTTTTTTTTTAAAAGAATGATAATAACACTCTATAACATGTCCCACTTGAAGTGACTATTCGCTATTTCTAAAAGACTTAAATACATCATTCTTCAAAAAGGCCCCAAGTGTTTCTCAAATAATCCCTGCTCAGAGCCTGGGACCAACTCCAGACATTAACATCACACACACTGAAGTGGAGCCATTTTATTATGCTGACTAGATACACTGAAGAATGCTATTTCTACTTGAGACCCTTGGGGAACTGGCGGAGACTTCGCAGTGGGCTGAATGCTCATTTGTTTTCTAAGGCAACTCAATGCTCCACTATAACAGACACCCAGGAATTTTAATGGCAAACAATTTGTATTCTGTGTGACTTAGCATAAAAGCACCAATATAATTAAGCCCATCATGAAAATTCTATGGTTGAGTCTGTATGTTGCTCCAAAAGTCTGCCGTTGGTTCAATTCTTAATTACTGACCAAACTATGATTTATCAGTTAACAAAAAAGCATTAAGAATAACAATAAAAAGCATCATATTCCTTTGAATTTTCTTAGGACTTCTCTTCTTTAAAATTCTGAAATCTGTCTTTTTATTTGAAAAATAAATCTCAACTTTACTTAAGACTACTGTCTGATTTTAAAAATAGTTTGAAAAAGTAATAAAATTGGAACTAAAGATAATAAAACAAATAATTGAGCCTAAACCAACAAATCACTGATATGACAGAAATTTAGACTATCATAAATTGTTTTTACTAGGGGATGGCAACAAATTTAGGTTTAAACATGTATATTACCTCATGAGAGATTCGCCGTTGTTCAATATACGCCATAAACTGTGAACTGAGGCTGTCTGAGTCCAGGCCCTTGTGTGGTCTCACCTCATCCTCATCTTCCTCTGCAGTACAGCTGTCAATATAGTCAATCTGATCCAGTTCATGTTCCACTGTCCATATGACACAAACACACACACACATCAAAAAAAAAAAATTCAAGTTAGATAGCCAACAAAAACCATTAAATTGCATTCTTTCCTTTTCCTTAACATTTTCTATTATGAAAGTGGGAAGAATAAATTACGTAAGTCTTTATCATTTAGTCCATGGTCACTCACAAGAACAGGCTAAAGAAAAGCCCTAGTCTTGATTCACTACAAAGAATGCAGTAATTGATGGTAATTACTGGAATTTAGACCTCTAGTATTTCTTTTTTCTTTGGCTAGCTCTTGACTATTTTAAACAAGTTTGACTCTGTGAGACAAAAAGAGGAAGAATAATTTTTTAACGTTGAAGGGTATATCTTCTTTTAGGTTTTGTGTCATTTTTTGGATGTTTTAGGTTTGGGGCTTAATCATATCTCTTTAAAGAATTAGGCAGAAAACCTAACACAATTAACTCTAAATAAAAGTGAAAAGACAGGAGGAAAGACTTGGTGATAAAGAAACAGATACTGATGACTGTTCCCCTTATTGTAACTGCTATCCATTACTAGAAAAAAAAGATTTTCCTATTTAGAAAAATATTTTTTAGAGGTCAGTATTGCAGGTATGTTGCAGCAGTTTGTGGATGGAAGGGAATCATTTGGGGAATTTTTGCTTCTCAAAATGCTCTGGGGTGAGAAGCACATAAATAAGATTCAGATGCCCTTGAAGAGCACAATTTCAGATGAAAGACAAGGCAGACATCAAGAATACACTGAATTTCTAAAAGAGGTCACACAATGACCACAAAGAGAATCTTTAAAAAGGAGAATACTTCTAAGAAGATCATGGTTAAATCAAGATTAGCAAAGATCAGGCTTCCCCTATGGCTCAGTGGTAAAGAATCTGCATGTCAATGCAGGAGACACCAGTCCGATCCCTGATCCAGGAATTTCCCACATGCCATGGAGCAACTAAGCCTGTGCACCAGAACTATTGAGCCTGTACTCTATAGTCCAGGAGCCACAATTACTAGCCCACTTGCTGCAACTACTGAAGTCTGAGCGTCTTAGAGCCCACACTCTGCTACTGGAGAGGCCAGTGCAACAAGAAGCCCACACATGCAGCTGGTGAAAAATGCAGTGTTTGATCACTGCAACTAGAGAAAAAGCCCACGCAGCAACCGAGACAGCACAGCCAAAAAAAAAAAAAGATTAGCAAAGGTCTATTCCAGATAAACTTATTAGTAAACTTAGTATTCCAGAGAACTCAGTAAAGTTCTCTCCCAAAATAAAGAGAAAAACATTATATTTTAATTACAAGCCTGAAAACATAGAGAAATTGAAATTTAGTCCTAATAGAAAACATTTTTTTTTCTAATCATATGAGAAGAGGAGGGAGGTCTCTAAAAAAAGAATGGAAGAAGTTACAGATATACAAATAAAAGGAATGAATGGATGTGAAAAGGCCGTTTAAAAAGTCAGAGATAAAAAAGATTTTGGATGTTGTCAGGAATCACGTTTACCTCCACCATTTGTTACTACTAAACTGCTGTGATTCTCCTGGTATTGATTTTCTCTTCGTAGTCTTTGTTCTTTAGTAATTTCTGCTACTCGAAGAGGCAGATCTGAAAATTCATCTGTAGGCTTAAAAAAATAGCAGAAACACTAAAATAAATCACTTCAAATTTTAGACAAGGTATTTATAGCATAAACTCAGAATTTATATTTTTTAAAAAAGAGCAAAATAATTACAGAGATGCATCTACAAAGATGTACATATTATTCAACAACATCAATGTACTTAATGGCACTGAAATGCACACTTAAAAATGGTTAAAATGGGGCTTCCCTGGTGGTCTAATGGTTATGAATCCGCCTTGCAATGCAGGGGACACCAGTTCAATTTCTGATCCAGGAAGATCCCACACGCTGTGAGGCAACTAAGCCTGTGTGCCACAACTACTGACCTTATGCTCTAGAGCCCGGGAGCCACAACTACAGAAGCCCATGGGCCCTAAAGCCTGTGCTCCAGCAACAAGAGAAGCCACTGCAATGAGAAGCCTGCACACCACACCTAGAGAGTAGGCCCTGCTTGATACAACTAGAGAAACCCTGAGAGCAGCAACACAGACCCAGTGCAGCCCCCCCAAAAAAGTATCTTTTTTGATATTGCCACAATCATGTACACACCCAACCACACACAAATAGCCAAGCAATTTCAAATGACAAATAAGCTGTATTCTAAAACTAATTTGCTTTAGACTCCAAATAAAATAATGTTAAAAATGGTATACTACCAGTCTTGCTAACAAAATCCTTTTATCATTTAACCTAATTTATAGCTAAAATATTATACCTTAGTAATTTAAAAAGAGAAAACATAATACTAATAATTAAAACAAAAGAGAAAAATGATATAATTAGCTGAGAAAGTTACTTATTTATCTTGAGCATGTAGATAACTTCATCAGGTTCCTATCTTATTACCCATCAGCCTATAGTTCTATTTTCTCACCTTCTAGCAGATCTTCTACCCCTCTCTGCTCAAGATTACCCAGGCACTCAAAATTTTAGGTTTCCCATGTAACTGGCTCAGTTCCCATTAAGATCTTCCAGGATATAAAATGATTTATACGAGACAATGAGGTAACAAACATGGAAAACACAATATGCTAAAAAGATGATGAAGAAACATAATACCGTTTCTGAGTGATAGGACTATGTGGGAGTTTTACCCCTCATTTGGCTTTTCTATACTTTACATAACAAGAAATTGAGTCCAATTAAGACACTTTCCATTTTTATCATTTTACTTCCTCTTAATCAGAAGTTGCAACAAGTACAATAAACACTTACTTCATTCCCTGACCATCTCTTATCACCACTGTCCACACTGTTGAAACCTGAATCAAGCGCTCCGTAGGGACGACCTGAGTACAGTTCTTCATGGCTGCCGAAAAGAAACTTTAGTTCTTATTGTGAAGTTTGATACTTTAAAAATTAACATTTGAAATAGATGCAATTTGAGTAATAAATATTTTCATGGCATTTAGGGACTTCATTGCTTAGAATGAAGTGAGTACTCCTTTAATTTTTTAGTATGAAAAACTCCAAATTCAAAGAAAGCAGTTAGAAGAGAATAATGAACTTTCATGTCCTCATTATCCACCTTCAAAAATATCAACACTCTTACTTCATCTGTTCCTCTAGCCATTCCCAATGACCCTCTCCACTATTTCTGTTTTTAATAGCACTCTCTTTCTTAAGGTAAAATTTATATACACCAAAATACACAAACCTTTGACAAATGAATGCATCTTTGTAACATACACCCCTATCATGATACAGGACACTTCTACTTCACCAGAAAATTACCACACATCCCTTTCCAGTCAACTTTCCTCACCTCATCAACTAAGAAGCAACTACCAAAATTTTTTTTACTTTAAATTAGTATAGAAGGCCAAATAATTGTTTTCAAAGATGTCAAGATATAATCCCTGAAACCTGTAAATATGTTACTTTACATTGGAAACGGGAATTAAGGTTGCAGATTAAAGTAAGGCTGCTAGTAAGTGTACTTTAAAATAAGGAGATTATCCTGAATTGTATGAATGGGCTCAATGTAATCACAAGGTCTCTTGAATGTGTAAGAGGGAAAAAGAAGACGAGGATACAATGCTGGTTTAAAGATGGGGGAAGGGACAAGAACTAAGGAAAGCACACAACCTCTAGAAGTTGAAAAAGGCAAGGAAACACAGTCTACTCAGAATCTACAGAAAAGAATGGAGCACTGCCAGCATCTTAATTTTAGCTCAGTGAGACCAAAATTTAGATTTCTGACCTATACCATAAAATGATTCATTTGTGTTGTTTAAACCTCTAAGTTTGGGGTAATTTGTTCTGCTTATTCTAGAATGCACAAAAATGGAGTATGTACTTTTCATACTTGGCATCATGTCAGTGAAATTCTTGTCATGTCAGTGAATTCATCCTGGATGAATGAATTTATATGGTAAGTGTAGGTTTAACTTAAAAAACTGCCAATCTGTTTTCAAAAGTAGCTGAATCATTTTAAATTCCCAACAACAATATACTGGAGTTCCAGTTGCCAACACTGTATACTGCCAGTCATTAATTTTAGTTATTATTCTGATGGCTGTAAAGTCTGATGTTAATTTGTATTTCTCTGATGATTAGTGATATTTAATATTTTAATGTGCTTATTGGCTATTTATCTTCTTTTATGAAATGTATGTTCAAATCTTTGGCCCATTTAAATAAATATACAACATCAATAATCTTGACAACAGTTTGCTAAGTAAAAGCCACAGACAAAACGCTATATATTTTATTTCATTTCTATGAAATTCTAGAAAAGGCAAATGACAGAGAGCTGACCAGTGACTGCCTGGGGCTGAGGGTGATTTTTAAAAAAATACGTATCTTGATTGTGTTGGTAGTTTTGTGACTGTACCCATTTACCAAAACTCACCAAATTGGACACTTAAAATGGGTAAATTTTATCTCAGTAAAGTTGTTTAAAAAATCGGCCAAACTAACTTTCCAAAATGGATGTTCTGATTTTACTTTTTTACAACTCAAATTACATTACATAAGCAACATAAGAGCACTGGTTGCTCCACATCCTTTCATTTGCTGTTGTCAGTCTTAATTTTATTCTTGTGGATATGCATTGTAACTTAATATGCATTTCAATGATGATTAATGATGTTAAGCACTTTTCTGTGTGCTTACTGATCAATTATGTATCTTTCTTTGTAAAGTTTATTCAAGACTTTTGTTCAGTTTTCAACTGGGTTGTTTGTCTTTTTAACATTAAGTTGCAGGCTTCTCTGGTGGCTTAGCTGGTAAAGAATCCACCTGCAATGCAGGAGGACCCTGGTTCGATGCCTGGGTTGGGAAGATCCCCTGGAGAAGGGCATGGCAACCCACTCCAGTATTCTTGCCTAGAGAATCCCCACGGACAGAGGAGCCTGGTGGGGTTGCAAAGAGTCAGACAGGACTGGCACATTCTTTATACACTCTGGATGGAAGTCTATTATTTTATATGTATTTTGCAAATAATTTCCCTCAGTCTGTGGCTTGCCTATTTTCTTAACAGTTTCTTTTCATAAATAGATGGTTTTACTTTTCATTAAATTGAGTTTATCATTTCTTTTTTAATGGTTATTTCTTTCTGTGTCCTCAGAAATCCTTGCATTCCCCAAGTCACAAAGATATTCTACATTTTCTTCTAAAGCTATAAAAGCTTTAGTTTTTGCTTGTTCTTAAACATAGTTTTAAAAAGTTAGCTTAAAGTCTAAAACATGACAAAAACTTATGTTAAAAATTGGTCTGTTAGCATTTTATTTAATAAGATGGCCTAGATTGAAAAATAACTTTCAATGGTACAAATTTAAAACATGTAGTGTTCTTCTGGTATCAAATTTTGTATTCCATGTATTCTTACAGTTTGTGTATGTAACTTTAAAAAAGTTGCTATGTCACAATGAATCAGAATTTAAGGTACAGGGAAAGAGCAATGCATTTGAGGGACTTGCTTGGTGGTCCACTGGTAAAGTAATTAGCCTCCAATTAAAATAAATAAATTTATATTAAAAAATAAATAAATAAATAAAAGTTATGCACAACCATAAAAAAAAAAAGAATCCACCTTGCAATGCAGGGGTTTAAGTTCAATCCCTGGTCAGGGATCTAAGATCCCACGTCTTGGAGCAACTAAGCCCAAAGACCGCAACTACTGAGCCCACATGATGCAGTGAAGATCCTATGTGGTTCAGTGGTTAAGAATCTGCCTGCCAATGCAGGGGACACGAGTTCGATCCCTGGTCTGGGAAGATTCCTCATGCCTTGAGGCAACTAGGCCTATGTACTAAACTACTGAGCTCATGCTCCAGAGCCTACAAGCTGCAACTATTGAGCCCATGCACCTGGAGCCTGTAATACACAAAAGAAGTCACTGCAATGAGAAGCCCGCACATCACAACTAGAGAGTAGCTCTGTCCGCATGCAGCAACGAAGACCCATCACAGCCAAAAATAAATAGAAAAGTGCCCAATAGTACAAAGTTTCAGAGCTAGAACCAAGGCCTTCTAACTCCATGACTGCATTCTGAATAAATGCACTGATAACTACAATGCAATCTTATTAATCTGTACCTTAGTAAGAAAGGACATGAAAGTACAATGTCTCATTTGTTGGTGCAAGAGGAGCTGAAGGAAATATTTTTCTTTTATATACATAAATATATATACACATGCACAACATATATATTGATATATATATATAAACTTATAGGATATTCTGAAATAATCACAAATACAGTAACATAACTCTGGAAAAATAGAAAATGCAGAGGATAATCTATTAGCATAATTAGGGATTATATAGGGATTGGAATATATTAGATCTGTAATTACGAATTCCTTTGAGAAACATGATATGTTTATGCTATCTAGACCTCCCATTTAGGAAAACTTTCTCTATTGACTCAAGCCTTCCTATATCTTTTAGCAAACACAAATCTCTTCCCAGGAATTTTTTATATCTGTTTTTTAAAAGGAAAGTAATAAAGACTGCAATATTCAAAGAAATAAGGTGAAGACTTCTTAATCCTCAAAACTAAGGACAGAATCAGAGAGAAAAAGATTCTGTAACCAGCACTGCAGCCCTCAATCAAAGCTCACTGCTCAAAGAGGTAATGATGTTTCCTCCTTGGTTTCTTCAGGTGTGCCCTGTAATCATTACACATACACACACCCAGTAATCACTATTCATCTTCTCACACTCAAACCTCAAGGCAACAGCAGCAGTTTAATATTCCTACTCTGCTACTTCAGGAGAGAAAAACTTTTCCTTTGCAAGGGTTACTAACTCCTTGAGAAAATAAGTTAGTGTATATATAAAATAAAAACTACTTAAAAAAAAAAAAGATTAGTGTTATTTATTTACTTTTTTGCCCCGCACCTCATGGCATGTGGCATGTGGGATCTCAGTTCCCAGAAGGGGGATCAAACCCAAACCCTAGCAGTGGAAGAGCTGAGTCTTAACTCCTGGACTACCAGCAAAGTCCTCTAAAAGCTACTTTTTTTGTTGCTGTACATTTTTTTTCTAAACAGTACAGGAGTAGAAACTTTTAGAAATATTTAAATAGGAAAAACAAAACTTTCTTCTAGAGATAAGAAATAAGAGTTCCATATTTTAAGCAATGAAGTGAGGTAAGAGGAAAAAGAAATGAAAAGGAAATAATGGAGAAAATTTAAAAATTCTTGGTATTAGTGGTCTGGCTTTCCTCATATCTTCCCCACTGCCAAAATTCTTCCTCTAAGACAGACCTAGATCAGCACACTGTAAGACCTAATCTCCACCTCCCCCACCATCTTTTTGAAATCATTTTGTCTTCCTTAACACCACATACCTGCTTTTAGTCTTCTCAGAGTTAAAAGTGCTAGTACTGAGGATGTTCTGGTAGGAATATTTTATGCATATGCATAATTTCTCCCTGTACTTGTTTAAGTGTACTAAATCAAAACAACTAGATTAAAGCTGGTGTTCCCAATGTCCTTCAGTCTATACAAATCTGCAGTCTAACAGCCAGACCAAAAAACTCCGAATATCATTACAAAGCTGCTTCTGAAGACTTTAGGCAGAGAAAGCTATATAGAAAACTATAAAACACTGGTGAAAGAAATCAAAGAGGACACTAATAGATGGAGAAATATACCATGTTCATGGATTGGAAGAATCAATATAGTGAAAATGAGTATACTACCCAAAGCAATTTATAGATTCAATGCAATCCTTATCACGCTACCAACAGTATTCTTCACAGAGCTAGAACAAATAATTTCACAATTTGTATGGAAATACAAAAAACCTCGAATAGCCAAAGCGATCTTGAGAAAGAAGAATGGAACTGGAGGAATCAACCTACCTGACTTCAGGCTCTACTACAAAGCCACAGTTATCAAGATAGTATGGTACTGGCACAAAGACAGAAATATAGATCAATGGAACAAAATAGAAAGCCCAGAGATAAATCCACGCACCTATGGACACCTTATCTTTGACAAAGGAGGCAAGAATATACAATGGATGAAAGACAATCTCTTTAACAAGTGGTGCTGGGAAATCTGGTCAACCACTTGTAAAAGAATGAAACTAGAACACTTTCTAACACCATACACAAAAATAAACTCAAAATGGATTAAAGATCTCAACGTAAGACCAGAAACTATAAAACTCCTAGAGGAGAACATAGGCAAAACACTCTCTGACATACATCACAGCAGGATCCTCTATGACCCACCTCCCAGAATAGTGGAAATAAAAACAAAAATAAACAAATGGGACCTAATTAACCTTAAAAGCTTCTGCACATCAAAGGAAACTATTAGTAAGGTGAAAAGACAGCCTTCAGAAAGGGAGACAATAATAGCAAATGAAGCAACTGACAAACAACTAATCTCAAAAATATACAAGCAACTCCTCCAGCTCAACTCCAGAAAAATAAACAACCCAATCAAAAAATGGGCCAAAGAACTAAATAGACATTTCTCCAAAGAAGACATACAGATGGCTAACAAACACATGAAAAGATGCTCAACATCACTCATTATCAGAGAAATGCAAATCAAAACCACTATGAGGTACCATTTCACACCAGTCAGAATGGCTGCGATCCAAAAGTCTACAAATAATAAATGCTGGAGAGGGTGTGGAGAAAAGGGAACCCTCTTACACTGTTGGTGGGAATGCAAACTAGTACAGCCACTATGGAGAACAGTGTGGAGATTCCTTAAAAAACTGGAAATAGAACTGCCTTATGATCCAGCAATCCCACTGCTGGGCATACACACTGAGGAAACCAAAAGGGAAAGAGACACGTGTACCCCAATGTTCATCGCAGCACTGTTTATAATAGCCAGGACATGGAAGCAACCTAGATGTCCATCAGCAGATGAATGGATAAGAAAGCTGTGGTACATATACACAATGGAGTATTACTCAGCCATTAAAAAGAATACATTTGAATCAGTTCTAATGAGGTGGATGAAACTGGAGCCTATTATACAGAGTGAAGTAAGCCAGAAAGAAAAACACCAATACAGTATACTAACGCATATATATGGAATTTAGAAAGATGGTAACAATAACCTTGTGTACGAGACAGCAAAAGAGACAGTGATGTATAGAACAGTCTTATGGACTCTGTGGGAGAGGGAGAGGGTGGGAAGATTTGGGAGAACGGCATTGCAACATGGAAAATATCATGTATGAAACGAGTTACCAGTCCAGGTTCAATGCACGATACTGGATGCTTGGGGTTAGTGCACTGGGACGACCCTGAGGGATGCTATGGGGAGGGAGGAGGGAGGAGGGTTCAGGATGGGGAACACATGTATACCTGTGGTGGATTCATTTTGATATTTGGCAAAACTAATACAATTTTGTAAAGTTTAAAAATAAAATAAAATTGTAGTTGGAAAAAAAAAAAAAAGAAGTAAAACAAACAAAAAAAATTTTTAATTATATGTATTTCCCTTTATTGGGAAAATCTTAGCAGTATCTTAAGTAGCATTTTAGCATTTTCTTATCTCAGCATTTTCTTAAGCAGCACCAATTACTGTACAGTGCTAAAATATAGTAATAACTTAAAATTTACTAAAATATGAAGGGTAAAAAAAAATAAATAAATAAAATAAAATATGAAGGGTACTTTACATATATGTCTGGTGATGTCAAACTGCTATGTTTCTAGAGCTTCATTGTTTTTAAAAACCTTATTAAAATTATGAAATACCATATAAAATAAAAGAATACTTATAACTGACATAGCTTTTAAGGTATGGTGAGACACGAACACCTTTAAAGCCCCCTTATGTCTTCACTTGGAATCTTTCTCCCTTTCAGAATTTATCAGTAATTTGAATTTTGTTAATATGCATCTGCTTTTTATGGTTTTATTTTTTCCTTTGAATTATTTTTGTATTTTTAATATGTCTGCTTTTAGAAACTCTAATAAAATAGAAGTTTCTTCATCTGTTTTAAGTTAGGACACTGAGAAGGTTAGGACTGTGCTTTTACGTAAAATGTGACAAATTCTAAGAGAATGCCTAAAGGGTTCTCTTGAGTAAAGTTTATTAATATTATTACACCTTCACTGAGATATCTATTTTGCCTGTTTAAAGACTTTATGAATTTAATTCCTGTTACTTAAGACTGCTGTAATGGTTGGGAATGCCAAGAAAATGCCTTTGTAAAAGTCTGATGCTATATGCAGCTGAGGGATTCACAGACTTAAAAGATCCCAAAATGACATTCAGTCAGTCAGTTCAGTCGCTCAGTCGTGTTCGACTCTGCAACCCCATGAATCGCAGCACGCCAGGCCTCCCTATCCATCACCAACTCCCGGAGTTCACTGAGACTCATGTGCATTGAGTCGGTGATGCCATCCAGCCATCTCATCCTCAGTCGTCCCCTTTTCCTCCTGCCCCCAATCCCTCCCAGCATCAGTCTTTTCCAATCAGTCAACTCTTCGCATGAGGTGACCAAAGTACTGGAGTTTCAGCTTTAGCATCATTCCTTCCAAAGAAATCCCAGGGCTGATCTCCTTCAGAATGGACTGGTTGGATCTCCTTGCAGTCCAAGGGACTCTCAAGAGTCTTCTCCAACACTACAGTTCATGGCCATCAAATCTAACACCTTCACTCCCTTTGTGAAAAATGCAGCCCAGAAAGTTTGAATGAGTTGCCTTAAGTTATAGAGTTAGTTAAAAGGAGAGCCAAGGTTAGTTAGTATTAAAGTCACTTAGACCAGCAGTTTTCAACTGAGGACCTCTCAGAGGATATTTGGTAATAACTAGAGACACCTTTGTTTGTTACGTTGGGAAGGTGCTACAGAAGCCAGGGAAGCTGTTGAGTATCTTCCAGTGTACGGGACAGGTCCTCACCACAAATAATTATCTATTTCGAAATATCCACAGTGCTGAGGTTAAGAAACCCTGACTTAGAACTATACTTGGTCACATCTATGTAATCTATTTTTTACTTAATATAAGCATTCTGAGAAAAATAACGTTAAAATAGGTTATTTTGCTTTGGTTAAACAAACCGTCAGACAAATTTAAGGGTCCCATTTATTTGCTTCTCCGTGAGATAGAAAATAATAAATGAAGAATACAATATACTCACCAGGAGCCAAAACCCATGGGTCTCCTATCATAATCTGGCAGATCTGGAGCAATCTTACAAGCCTGCATGTTCAGGTATTTAAATATGTGGATTTTGCCTTTTATACATATCTAAGTAAAGTAACATATAGAAACAAATTATTATTCATCTGAAATATATGTGTATCCAAACCTTTTTTCCTTCTGCTTCTTTTATTTTTTTTAATTTTAAATTTACTTATTTTTTTAACTGAAGGAGCCCCTGCCTTTTAAATCACAATCAGCTTTTTATTTAATGTATATTGGAAATAGAAGGTATTTCTATTAAGTATGTATGGTAATATTAAAAATTAATTCATTATAACACATTATATCATTTGTTACCTTAGGTATTTAAGTGATATAAATGTAGGGTTTTGTTTTCTAGTCACTAATAAGTTTTAGTAACATAGTATACATAATTCATGATTATAAACACTGTTAGAATACCAAGTAAACTTATATTGACTAGTTAGGCACAGTCAGAGATTTAAAGCATTGCTCCCCATGGATTCTACTGGCAACTTTTGTTTTTAGAAATCCAACAATCATGCACAATTATGTGTTCAATCCTACTTCCTGTAAGAAAGAAAAGCAGGAAATGATTAAATATTAAAGTCATATATAGTTCTGTTGCCACCTATTTATTTCTGTCCTACAAATCAACATATAAACTCTTTAGGGATATGAGACCTTTCTGTAGTTAATGAAGTTTACTCAAACACTTTAACAGCTGCCATATAGACACTTGTACAAGGGTGAATCAACTGCAGAGTAAGGAAAGCTACGGTGAAAAATATAAGACAAAAAGCTTTTTAGATTGTGGAATGTCTAAAATCTGTATGTAAAGCTACCTTATAACAACTTCATTAAGTAGGTTCATTTCAGTCCAAACTGACTCAATGAGGAACTTAAGATTTTAGAAAACAGGAAGGTACAAAGACAACAGTCATGAGAAATACGCTGATGATCTTTAATTCTGTAAACTGAGTATTTTGTCTGTAGCATTTACATTGTCTTCATTTAAGTTTTACTAGAAAGAAATAACTCAAACTTAATTGGAAAAAAAAAACTTTAAGGAAGAACCCTTCAAATGTGAAAAAGTCAATTTAGTGAAAGGAAAAACATTTTTGGAACATTACATATCTCCCATCTCATTTACTTCAAGGCTTTTAAAGAATACATACGAGTGTGAATTTATTTTAAAAGAACTTAATCTCTGACAAAAAGTAAATACATATAACTTACAACTTTTAAACTTTATCCTTTGTCCAAAAAGTTTATAACATACTTCAAATCAACTGTGGTTTACCTGTGCAGGAGGAGATTGTAGTGGATTGTTATCTAGGGTGATCATCTGCAGGTGCCTGAGATTCCGATAACAGACAGGAATTGTTGTAATTTTGTTGCAGGAAAAGTCTAACCTTATCAAAGGCAACTCTGCTAGTTCTGCAGGGAAGTAAGGTGGAAATAAACAATGATATTTCAAAGCTAGACATTTTTTTCTTCATGAGCTTCTATCTAAATATAATTGATTTAACCTAAGTATTTACATCCATCCATCCTTAGTGATTAACTGATATATAGCAAAGTGTCATAAAATGAAATCTAGGTGCTTAGGGATGTTAATATTAATGAAAAGCAAACTATTTGACCCCTTATGTTGTTGCTGCTGTTCAGTTGCTCACTCGTGTCTGACTCTTTGCAACCCCATGGACTACAGCATGCCAGGCTTCCCTGTCCATCACCAACTCCCAGAGTTTGCTTAAACTCATGTCCATTGAGTTGGTGATGCCATCCCATCATCTCATCTTTTGATACCCTCTTCTCCTCCTGCCCTCAATCTTTCCTAGGATCAGGGTTTTTTTTCCAATGAATTGGCTCTTCCATCAGGTGGCTGAAGTATTGGTACTTCAGCATTAGTCCTTCCAGTGAATATTCTGGTTTGATTTCCACTCTGTTCAAGGGACTCTCAAGAGTCTTCTCCAGCACTACAGTTCGAAAGCATCAATTCTTTGGCGCTCACCTTTTCTTATAGTCCAACTCTCACTTCCGTACATGACTACTGGAAAAACCATAGCTTTGACTAGACCAACCTTTGTCAGCAAAGTGATGTCTCTGCTTTTGAATATGCTGTCTAGGTTTATCATAGATTTTCTTCCAAGGAACAAGTTTCTTTTAATTTCATGGCTGCATTCACTGTTTGCAGTGATCTTGGAGTCCAAGAAAATAAAGTCTGTCACTGTTTCCACTTGTTCCCATTCTATTTGTCATGAAGTGATGGGACTGGATGCCATGATCTTCTTTTTTTGAATGTTGAGTCTTAAGCCAGCTTTTTTCACTCTCCTCTTTCACCTTCATCAAGAGGCTCTTTAGTTCCTCTTCACTTTCTGCCATTAGGGTGGTGTCATCTGCATATCTGAGGTTATTGATATTTCTCCTGGCAATTTTGATTCCAGCTTGTGATTCTCCCAGCCCAGCATTTCACATGATGGACTCTGCATATAAGTTAAATAAACAGGGTGACAATATACAGCCTTAACATACTCCCTTCCCAATTTTGAACCAATCCGCTGTTCCATGTCCAGTTCTAACTGTAGCTTCTTGACCTGCATACAGGTTTCTCAGGAGGCAGGTAAGGTGGTCTGGTATTCCCATCTCTTTAAGAATTTTCCACAGTTTGTTATGATCCACACAAAGGCTTTAGCCTTTAGTGAAGCAGAAATAGATTTTTTTTAAAATTCCCTTGCCCTTCCTATGACCCAACAGATGTTTTCAATTTGATCTCTGGTTCCTCTGCTTTTTCTAAATCCAGTTTGAACATCTGGAAGTTCTTGGTTCACACAGTGATGAAGCCTAGCTGCAAGGATTTTGAGCATTACCTTGCTAATATTTTAAATGAGTGCAATTGTGCAGTAGTTTGAACATTCTTTGGCATTGTCTTTCTTTGGAATTAGAATGAAAACTGACCTTTTCTAGTCCTGTGGCCACTGCTGAGTTTTCCAAATTTGCTGGCATATTGAGTATAGCACTTTAACAGTATCATCTCTTAGGATTTGAAATAGCTCAGCTGGAATTCTACCACCTCCACTAGTTTTGTTCGTAGTAATGCTTCCTAAGGCCCATGTGACTTCACACTCCATGATATCTGTCTCTAGGTAAGTGATCACACCATCATGATTATCCAGGTCATTAAGATCTTTTTCGTACAGTTCTTCTGTATATTCTTGCCACCTCGTCTTAATATATTCTGCTTCTGTTAGGTCCATATCGTTTCTGTCCTTTACGCTGCCCAACTGTGCATGAAATGGTGACCCCTTATAGAACAACAGAAAGTCTTAGAAACTGGATCTGATACCACAGAAAGGTGGGAATAACAAAAGGATCAGATGACAATCTGTATAAAAACAAGTTAGATGCATAGGTTTTCAATCCCAACTATGCATGCTGCTTTCCATTCACAACAGGAATCAACAAGTTATCCTTTAGTGAAACTGAATTGAAAGCCTCAAGGACTGCACAATGGAAAGTTAGGATGAGTTGCCTGCTAAAAATGGAGGATTTAAGTGAAAGTCTACACATTTAGTGACAAGACCTCAGCACTTTGCTACCCAACCTCACCCCATTAGTTAGTTAGGAAGATACACAATGTAGAAGAAAGAAAACATCTTTCTCTGGACAAACTATATAGTCCCATACAAAAGGCCTTTAGATGCTGATATAGTTTCCTCCAGTAAAATATCCAGCTTACTGCTTAATACAATTTCTTCCCAGTATACTTGAAATTTCTAATTAGCTTTGTATAAATGGTATATGACCCACAAACATTTAGAAGAGCTTTCAACATATAAGAGAGAAATCAAAATATGCAAAACAAAGGAAAAAAATGAGTGCAGGAAAAAACAGATTTACAGGAAACAGAAGAAAACTCTGAAAACTAGAACTAATGTCTCCAATTTCAGAAAAATAAAATACTAAATTACTGAAAAAGGAAAGGATTTTGTTTTTAAATCAGCAAAAAGTAAGGGTTCTTAGAGATGAAAAATTAGATGGCAGAAATTAAAAATTCAGAAGAATGGTTAGACTATAAATGGTTGAACTGTTACCACATGGTTAAACAAAATGACAAAGAAATGAACAATAAAAAAGATAAGAAAACCATAAGATCAATTAAGAGTCCACTATCCAATTAACAAAAATTCTCAAAAGAGAAAACAGGAATCAGAAGATAGGAAATTATCAAACAGATATAAAACAATTTCTCAAAATGAATGATGTGAATCTCTGGTGCAGGAAGAATCACTGCAGATGGTGCCTGCAGCCATGAAATTAAAAGACGCTTGCTTTTTGCAAGAAAAGCTATGACAAACCTAGACAGTGTATTAAAAAACAGACATCACTTTGCCAACAAAGGTCTGTCTAGTCAAAGCTATGTTTTTCCAGTAATCATGTATATGATTTATCAAAAACATGTGAAATTTCTCTTAAGTAGTTAATACCAAATGAAACTTCCAGAGACCCTATGTTATCAGTTAACATGATCTAAAATTACTATCACTACTCAATAGTTATTAGAGCTTTTCAATGAAAAGTCTAGCTTTTAAAATCTATAACAGAACAGATAACATGTATTAAATAAATCATTACATCTCAAACACTTGCTGTAACTTTTATACATTTGTGATGTGCACATCAGTCTGAGAGATAAAATAAAAAGGCAAAAAAACAAAACAACTGTTTCACAGTTTCTTACCTTCAGGCAAACGTACTAAGTGATTTCTTCTTACATTAAGGTCTCTCAAGGCCTCCAAATTACCAATTTGGGAAGGTATTGTTTGAATTTCATTGCAGCTCACATCCTATTTCAAAAAGATACAAAGTAAAGAACTGTACTGATATTACAAACTTGCCAGCTTTAAACTATCTGCAAAATGAGGTTTGGACAGCATAATACCCACCGGTTGTAAAAAATACTATGATTCTTTGTCCAGGAATAATTCCACAGTTTGTACTAGAATTTGATTTTTAAAATGTATATAGGCTTTTGACTGACAGAAGCAGTGACAGATTTTATTTTCTTGGGCTCCAAAATTACTGCTGACAGTAACTGCAGCCATGAAATTAAAAGATGCTTGCTCCTTGGAAGGAAAGCTATTATAAACTTAGACAGCATATTAAAAACTAAAGACATCACTGTGTCAACAAAGGTCCATATAGTCAAAGCTATGGTTTTTGTCGGCAAAGTGATATTTCTGCTTTTTAATATACATACATATATACATAAAACAATCAAAAAATGAAATATTCACTTACAAGTTCCGTTAAATGTCTGAGATGTCCAATTTCTTCTGGAAGTGAGACCAATTTGTTATTACTAGCAATTAAGACTTTCAATGGTAACTCACACAAGTGTACCGGCAATGTTGACAGTTGGTTCCGACTAAATGGGTAAGCAGAAAAAGAACTAAGTCAGAGCCCAACACTCAGGGAGAAAAATTGCCATCTTTCTCATTCTACACTCAGTATAATAACAACTGTAAATCTTACAAGAAAGAAACAGGATATTAGATTTGAGTTTGAAAAAACAGATTTGAGTTCAAGTTTGTCACTTGTCAGCTTTGTTTTTTAGGCAAAGCATTTAATTAATCTGCATCTTACACAGATTCCTCAACTGTAAATCACAGGGTTTACAGGACTCTTGCACCATAAAACTCCTTAGCAAATAATGAAAAGTCTCATAAACAAATCATATTATTGTATTACAGTTAAATTTATATAAGAAAAAATTATTTTAAAATAGGGTAGATAACTAGCATCCTCTCTTCTTTCCAAAGAGTTATAAACATTAAAAGTATTTATAATTTACTTGCCTCATCATTACAGCATTATAACCAAATGTATATAAACAAACCAAATATAGTTCTATGGGAAAAAATGGACAGATTGTGATTTTAGACATATCATACTGACTGAAGTATAGATAAGAAATCTTTTATCTAAACAAAAGTATACAAATCAGAACTGGAAGTAAAAAATACATCATAAGGATAAAAATAAGTTAAAATTTTCCTTATGCATATTTAACATCTTAATCCTTAGTAACAATTGCCCCCATTTGTAAGATCTTTTGATGATTTTATTAACTGATCATGAGCCATTAAAACTTCTAATATCTAATAATTAGACATTCACATACAAAGCTGTCTACTAGTTCTACTTTTATAAGAAAAAACTGAAATAAGTAAATATCTGAGAGCAAAAATGAGTTTTAGAAATACATAAACTATACATTAAAATGATTACATATAAAAAATATTTCCAAAGGATATTTCTTAACAAGGGGAAAAATTTATTTAAAAATTCGACTAAAGGCCTAGAAAAAAAGGAAAAATTCATCTGTTAATTCAGACACATTTTGATGGATTTCCTTTACTTTTCTAAATTTATTTTCTCCAGTCAACATTTATAACTTTTTATAATGAAATAACAAAAGAAGTCTTGTAAGATGTGAAACAATGGAGTAGATGAGTTAAATAAATGCATTTATATGTTCAGAACTTAGTATACAAAAATACATAATCACAAAAATCAAAATAATTTCAGATCTACCATTCTTATTTGATGAAATTTATTTGAAAATGTAATTGGAGAACCACTGCTACAAAACAATTAGGGTAACAGCTCTTATTAGAGTTTGTTAACTATTGCAAAGGCAAAGACAAAAGGAGAAACTAGAGGGACCCAGAAAATACTGTTAATTTAGCCTAAAAACATGAAGAGATATTGCTGATATAAACAGATGATGTAATTTTTTTTAAAAGTATCATTTCTATTTTTTGGCTGCAAAGAATGCAAGATTTTAGTTCCCTGACCAGGCATGAAACCTGCGCCCCTTGAAATGGAAGCATGGGGTTCTAGCCACCGGACCACCACAGGGAATTCCTCAGATAACGTTAACTTTAGTGAAAGGGAAGAGGAAAATTGAAAACACCACACAAAACTAAAATTTAAAAAAAAGTTCTTACCTAATATTTAAGAAAGTTAGTGCTTGTAGGTTTAGAATTGCCTCTGGTACATATCGAATACAATTTTGGTATAAATTGAGATTCTCAAGAGAAACGAAGTGACATGCTTCTATGGGAATTTCTGAGAGGCGATTTCGTGACAGATCTGAAACAAGCAATTTTAAAATCAATCCCTGGAACTTATTTTATAAAAATTTTAAACAAAAAGTAGGTTTCATAATTGTTAGAATCTCCCAGAGTTCCTATTGTGGAGTTTGTTCCAGAGTAAACATTCAAATATTAACTGATTGAATAAACCAGCTTAACATATGCCTCTACATCTGTTGCTGGAAAATGCTGGTTCCTTTTGGGTGTCACTCAATTGGGTCTGACTCTTTGCGACCCCATAGACATGTAGCCCACCAGGTTCCTCTGTCCATCGAATTCTCCAGGCAAGAATACTCAAGTGGGTTGTCATGCCCTTCTCCAGGGGATCTTCCCGACCAAGGAATCGAATCCAGGTCTCCCATATTGCAGGCAGATTATTTATAGTCTGAGCCACCAGGGAAGCCCTGTTGGTTACTTTTGAGTCTCCATAAATACTAAATGGGCTTCCCAGGTGGCCTGAATGGTAAAGAGCCTCCTGCCAATGCAGGAGATGTAACAGATGGGGGTTCGAATCCTGAGACAGGAAGATCCCCTGGAGGAGGGCATGGCAACCCACTTTAGTATTCCTGCCTGGAGAATCCCATGGATAGAGAAGCCTGTTGGGCAACAGTCCATGGGGTCTCAAAGAGTTCAGACATGTGCCAGACAGAAGCGACCTGGCACACACACACAAATACTAAAAAGATAAAACCATTATTCTTTGCAAGTAACATAAATTCCAAGGAATATCAGCCTACAAATCACATCACAGATCATGCTAAGTATCAAATATCCTAGAAAACAAACAGATCCCTAAAATCCACATTCCCAAAAGCACAGACAACATCCTGAAGTTTTCTGAAAAATGAAGAAAAACAAAACAAAATAAAATACTGTCTCTTTATCAGTCAAAAAGTATCAGGGTCATATCAAAAGGACTCAGGAAACATCTCTGCTCCCACTGGCCAAAGATGAGACAATTTGAGATTCAGTAAAGACAATAAATGCAGCAGACTGCAATCTATAACATGCTACTGAATTATAGGAGTTTAAAATAAAACACTCCCCCAAAGATGATAAAGAACCAATTCATTATCTTGTAAGCTGACAAAGGGGAAAAAACCAAACATTTACCTTATCTTCTTTTGTAAACCAGTAGTACACTTTGCACTATGTTCCGTGTGTGTGTGTGCGCGTGCGTGCACTGTGCTGTGCTTAGTGGGTCAGTCCTGCCTGACTCTTTGTGACCCCAGGCTCCATCTATGGGGATTCTCCAGGCAAGAAGACTGGATTGGGTTGCTATGCCCTCCTCCAGGGGATCTTCCCAACCCAGGGATCAAATCCAGGTCTCCCGCATTGCAGGTGGATTCTTTATCATCTGAGCCACCAGGGAAGCCCATATATATACACACACACACACACACACACACATATATATATACACACACACACACACACACATACATACATACACACACACACACATGCCCATATATATATATGTAACTTGACATATATCTCCTTTTTCAGATTCTTTTCCACTAGAGTTTATTACAGGATATTGAACATAGTTCCCTGTGCTGTTACAGTAAGACCTTGTTTATTTTGTATGTAGTAGTCTGTATCTGCTAATTCCAAACTTCTAATTTATCCCCACCTCCTTCCTGTCCTTTGCTCTTGGTAGCCATAAATCTATCCTCTATGTCTGAAGTCTGTTTCTGTTTTGTAAACAAGTTCATCTGTATCACTTTTTACAATTCCACAAATAAGTGATATCATATGATATTTGTCTTTCTCTGTCTGACTTCCTTCACTTAGTATGATAATCACTAGATCCATCTATGTTGCTGCAGATGGCATTATTTCCTCCTTTTTTACAGCTGAGTAATATTTCATTGTATACGTATGTACCACATCTTTATCCATTCATCTGTCAAGAGACATTTATGTTGCTTCCATGTCTTGGCTATTGTAAATAGTGCTGCTATGAACACTAAAGTGCATGTATCTTTTCAAATTAGAATATTCTCCAGATACATGCCCAGGAGTGGAATTATTGGATCATTCTGTTTTGTTCTGTTTGTTAAACTTGTCATGTATCTCTTCAAATAGCTCTATTTCATTGAAGTTGCTTTTTTCTAGATGTAATCCTTATTCATCCTTTCTCTTGCTGCTAGAGTTCCTTTAAGTGAATTATTTTCCTTTGCCAATTCATGGTTTGCCTCATCCTTGGAGCTCAGATCAAGCTGCTGGAGCACCTTCAATGGCATTTTACACCAAAATAGTGAAACAACCTCTACGGTGCACTGGAACTAAGCTTTCCATCTGGGGCAGTTCTTTGTGACCCCATGGCTCCTCTGACTATGGAATTCTTCAGGTAAGAATACTGGAGTGGGTAGCCATTCCCTTTTCCAGGGGATCTTCCCAACCCAGGGATTGAACCCATGTCTCCTGTATTGGCAGGCAGATTCTTTACCACTGAATTATCTGGGAAGCCCATGTGAGTTTGACAAGAATGTTTATTCTACAATTGGAACAATGTTTTGGTTATATCTATTAGGTCATATTTATTTAACTGCATTGTTTAAGGTGCATCCTTACTGATTTATTTTTTGGTCAGTTTTTTGTATCAACTGCTGAGAGAGAAGGGTATATTACAGTGTTTCATTTTTATTGCTATCTTGTCTATTTCTCTGTATAATTATTTAACCCTTTCCTTATGTATTTTGGAGTTTTGGGTTTAGGTACCCCCAAAATTTTAAATTACTATCTTCTGACTCATTGGAAAAGACCCTGATGCTGGGAAAGATTGAAGGCAGGAGGAGAAGAGGACGAAAGAGGATGAGATGGTTGGATGGCATCACTGACTCGATGGACATGGGTTTGGGTGGATTCCGGGAGTTGACGATGGACAGGGAGGCCTGGTGTGCTGTGGTTCATCGGGTTGCAGAGTCGGACATGACTGAGCGACTGAACTGAACTGAAAAACCAAACTTTTTATAACTCCTAAGTTACTACTCCTTTTATTCCTAGTACAGTTACTTGCTTTGAAATCTCTTCTTTTGGTTGGTTTGTTGGACTGACTTTAATGTGACTCCCATGATCCCTATTAACACCCTGTATAATATCCCTTTTTCCACTTGAGTGTAGGTGGGCCTTCAAAAGTAACCAACTTGCTCCTAACCAATAGAATATTGCAAACATGATGTGATGCCATTCCTGTGGTTATGATTCTCTTATCCAATCTGTTCTATCTCTGTTGCCAACTTTGAAGAAGTAAGTTACTGCAAACTCTATAGTTTCAAGGAAATAAATTCTGCCAACAACCTGAGGGAGCGTGGAAGCAGATTCTTCCCTACTCACACCTCAAGATGAGAATTCAATCTAGATCAACACCTTGCAGTAGACCAGGCTAAGGTGTGCCTAGACTCCTGATCCAAAGAAACCAGGAAGAGCTGCTAAATTTGTGATAATTTGTTATATAGCACAGAAAACTAACAATCAATATTTCTACAGAGTACTTTTTCCTGTTTTTTAGTTTCGAACTTTTTGGATTATTACACTTTGAACATGTTTCTTATAAACAACCTATAGGTAGATTTTCTTTCTTTTTATTGTCTGACAATCTTAATATTTTAACTGAAACACTCTATATTTAACATTATCACCTAATCAATACACTTCCCTGGTGTCTTAGATGGTAAAGAATCTGCCTGCAATGCGGGAGACCTGGTTCGATCCCTAGGTCAGGAAGACTCCCTGGAGAAGGAAATGGCAACCCATTCCAATATTCTTGCCTGGAAAATTCCATGGACAGAGGAGCCTGGTGGACTACGGTCCACAGGGTCACAAAGAGTTGGACAAGACTGAGGAACTAACAAGGAGACCCAATCAATATATTTGAACTTTTTAAAGGGCCATGTTATTTATGAAAGATGTAGTTCATTGCCCTTTGAGTATCTATGCTCTTTCCTTCTTTCTTACTATAAGAATCTCAACTGTACTCAAAACAGCAAAGTCTCCTCAGCTAGACTACTAATACTTCCAATTTTATTAATCATTAAAGTTCAAAAGAAGGAAATAAAGGCTGAAATAAAAATTTAACCATATTTGACTTGGTAACTAAATTGATATAGGAAATTCTCATGTTATAGGCAGTGTCCTGAGTTTGTATGTAAACTGAATGCTCTGAAACTACCTCATGTGTTTCCACAGAGGTAAAAAAGACTTCTGAGCTTCTGAGGACTAACTTCACATACAATGCCACTGAAATGTTACATATGTGCAAATACACTCTTTTTGCAGTATTTCCTTTCTCAGTACATGATGCTTTTATTTATCCAATTGCTTAAGTCAGGATTCTGGAAGCATCTTGACACCTTTCTCTGTCCCCCTGCCCCCCAATATAATCTTATCAACAAACACTCAATTTCTTGGTTCAAATAAATTGTGAGCCCAACCATTTTTCTTCATCTCTTCTGTCACTGCCTCTTAGGATTGTTCTAAGAATAAAATCAAATAATGCACAGAAAATTATTTCATATACTTCAAAATTATTTCATTATTTTCATATAAAATGCAAAGAGGCACACACATAAAGCTATCTTCATAAGGTTGACAGCAATACAGTGAAAATATCACCACCTCACCAATTACAAGGTATTATAAATTATAAATATAGCAGATAAATGTAAATATAAATATAGCAATAAAATATAGCAGAGTACAATAAAATAACTTATGATCTTTGGTCACCAAAAAGAATACTGCTTTCAGTATACTTAATTTAAAAAGCATAAAGGTAGAAAACACTTATTTGAAGATTTACATTAAAATGCTTAACAGTTTCCTTATCTTTCAGTGAGGTTAAATAAAGAGAGGTTGCTATATTTTTGTATCACTAGAGTAAATTTGATTTCACACATATAGATAAGACTAGTTATTCCCACATGAGCCCTCTAAATTTCCATCTCTGTGTCAATGTAGTCAGTTGTAGGCTGTTTTCCAGACTGCATGCTCAACTGAGATTTGCCAAGTATTGTAAAAAGCCATAAACTGGATAATAAGCAACTCTGCAAATTAAGCTATTAAGTTACTTCTACATATCATATCCTGAATGTGGCCTTGGTCTTAATATGAGCCGACAACTATACCACCCTGGCACAGCTCCTGGATGTATTATTCAGTTGAACAAAGCAGAAAAAGCCTATTTTGGCCTGATAAAAAATATGAAAAAACTTTTAGCTAAAAAAATGTATTATGGCAGCTTCAGATAAGTAAAAGAAATATTTCAATGGAAAAAGTTTTAAAACATATTGCTTGCAATGAAATGCTGATTTTCCTTATTTATAAAAAAAAGTTACCCTCAAAGTTAAACTCATTTCAAATATACAAGTTTAAAAATACTATGTTAAAGAAAAAAGTCTAAAACAATGTAAAGAGAATCTTCAATATTATAGGGGGGTGCACGAGAATGATCACTCTAGATTCACATGGTGAATGTTTAAAGAGTAGGGAAAAGGTCTGCTTTGTTCAACTCTGTATAAGTTGGCACTTAGTAGTGCCACAGTACATAGCATATAATAGCACTCAATATTTATTCAAAAAAAGACCAAATAAATGAATGAAACAAAAACTGTGGAATAAGAATAAAGAATCCTGTCTTCCATTTATAGAGCTTCATCTATGGTAAGGCATAATTAATATACTGAAAAAGGACAAAATTACAATTTTATCTTTATTTTTTTGTTTTTAAGAAACACTACATAACCTGGATTGAAAATAATTTCTAAAGAAGTACATTTTAGATAAAATGAATCAATTCCAACCCTTGAGGGAAAAACTATTATGTGTATCAAACCATAAATAGGTATTTATAATTTTTAAAAAGTTAAGATAGGTTATAACCATAAAAAAGAATGGCTTAGGAAGCTGGATGGAAGGGGCACACAGAGGGAGCCTGAAAGAGCCCTGGAAGCACACTGGGGCCAGGACTTAAGAAGATGTGTTGGTTCGATGCAGGATACTGGATGCTTGGGGCTGGTGCACTGGGACGACCCAGAGGGATAGTACGGGGAGGGAGGAGGGAGGAGGGTTCAGGATGGGGAACACGTGTATACCTGTGGCAGGTGCATGTTGATATATGGCAAAACCAATACAATATTGTAAAGTTAAAAAATAAAATAAAATATATATATATAAAAAAAAAAGAAGATGTCTTCGTTGGTCAGATTTCATAACAACAATATGGAAGACCTCTGGTAGCTAAAAAAGTAAGCCATATAAACCTTTTCCGTCAACTTCTTATTCTCCCCAAGGGGCCTACTTAAAGGAGGGTGAAGACATGCTAAGCACTGGAGAATTATGGTGGAAGATGGCTGATTATTCCAAAGGGAATGAAGGAGGCATGCTCAGTGCCAGTACCCTCAGTTAGACGATGCCAGCAGCAGGGACACTCGGAAACAGTGGCTTTTCCAGCACTTTTTTCAAGTGATTCAGAAAGTGTATGATTGAGAAAGCCCTTCAGATTGCATTATTGTTTCTATCAATGCAGAACAGAAACTTGGGCAGATGCACACATCCCAGACCATCTGCAGCCTCTCTCTCCTGGTCAGAGATGCTGCCTCAAGATAGGAGGGTGGACTTCCCAGGTGGCATAGTGGATAGCAACATGCCTGACAATGCAGGGGACATGTGTTCAAACCATGGTCAGGAAGATTCCATATGCATGGAGCAACTAAACCTGTGTGCCACAACTACTGAGCCTGTACTCTAGAGCTCCTGAGCTGTGACTACTGAGCCTGTGTGCTGCCACTACTGAAGCCCATGTGTCTAGAACCTGTGCCCCACAACAAAAGAAGCCACTGCCATGAGAACAGAGTGTACCACAACGGTGCGTAGCCCTTGTTCCCTGCAACTAGAAAAAGCCTGCATGCGGTAACAAAGACCCAGTGCAACCAAAAAAATAAATAGATTATAAAACAAACAAACAAAAGAATGGCTTAGGTATATAAAAACTGACATTAGGACTTTTTTCCATTTTGAAGTTTAAAATGTTTTTAATTTATGATACCTTCCTATTTTTTTAAAAAAGATGTACATTTACTGACCTATTTGCTGCCTAAACTCATGGATTTTCATTTTATTCAATGTTATAACCCATTTTGACCCAGACCTGATACGGCCACCTGATGCGAAGAGCTGACTCATTTGAAAAGACCCTGATGCTAGGAAAGATTGAGGGCAGGAGGAGAAGGAGACGACAGAGGAAGAGATGGTTGGATGGCATCACTGACTCAATGGACATGGGTTTGGGTGGACTCCAGGAGTTGGTGACAGACAGGGAGGCCTGGTGTGCTGCAGTTCACAGGGTCACAAAGAACTGGACACAACTGAGCGACTGAACTGAACTGATTATAAAAACTCCCCTTTAAACTAGCTTCTGTATCTTTTAGTTTGTTTGCTTATTTATTTGTTTTTGGTTGCACTGGGTCTTTGCTGCTGCCTGTGGGCTTTCTCTAGTTGTGGTGAGTGGGGGCTATCTTCATTGTGGTGCACAGACCTCTCATTGTGGTGGCTTCGCTTGATCTAGGCCCATGGGCTCAGTAGTTGTGGCACACAGGTTTTAGCTGTTCCGCAGCATGTGGAATCTTCTGAGACCAGAAATGGAACCCGTGCCCCCTGTATTGATAGGCGGATTTCTAAATACCATACCACCAGAGAAGTCCTCCTGTATCTTTTTGATATGTCATTTTTTTTTTTTTAGCATTTCCTTTTATTCTGACACAGCAAGATGTTCCAGGCTTATTTTGCAACTTCTGTGCCCCAGTTCTAGAATCAGCTATTTTTCACCCTCATGTAACAGAAATTTTTGTGGCAAGTTAGTTTGCAGAGCAGAGAACCAAAGGGAAAACCACCAATTCTGAGGGAAGTTTCAGGATTAATGACTGTTGCTGGGTTGGTTTTGTAAGCCACCCAGCTTTACAGTGATCTGTTATACGGCAATAGAAAAACAAAAGAGAAATTGGTACCTGAAGTGGAGTGCTGCTGTAACAAAACACTAAAACTGGCTTAAAATTAGGCAGCAAGCAGTGGCCCTAAGGGCCTCCTAGTGCCTGTTAGTGGAAGCTTGAGGACAGGGGAAAAAAACTACAACTGAAGGCTGGAGAAAACGGTACTCTTGTTCTGCTCTGACAGAACGATTAAAGAAACTACAAGCTACTGGTTCATGACAGGTAGAAAGGGTATCTAAAAGATTTAAATCATCATAAATACATGTGGCTATCTGGTAGTGAAACATGTTAGCTGAAGTTAAGAGATACATGACAATAAGGATTACTTAAGTATTGATCTTAAATCTTAATGATGAGAAAGGATGTATATATAAATATACTTACACACATACATACATGTATATACTCCTGCAATTTTCTAATTAAATTTTTCTCCCCTCATTTATTTTTAAATATAATTCAAATACATTACAAATTTTTCCTTTTCAGGTAATGCAACCAATTTAAAAGACTCTCTGCTCACACAGGAAAGAACATGAACTTCTGCCTAGAATGGATTCTGGTTTTATACAATATTGGAAAATGAACTCAACTTTAGAGTTTATAAAGATCATCCTTAAAATTGTGACTGAATTCTCATAATATTTTCATCTTGAAATATGGTTCATTACATACCCTGCCAATAAACTGTTTCCAAAGCCACAGCCCAAAACTAAGCAATTTAGAGTAAAACTATTATCTTAAATGAGGGCTTCCCTGGTGGCTTAGATGGTAAAGAATCTGCCTGCAATGCAGGAGACCTGGGTTTGGTCCCTGGGTTGGGAAGATCTCCTGGAGAAGGGAATGGCTACACACTACAGTATTCTGGCCTGGAGAATTCCATGGACAGAAGAGCCTGCCAGGCTATACAGTCCATTGGGTCACAAAGAGCCAGAGATGACTGAGCGACTTTCACTTTTACAAAGCCTGCCAATGAAGTTTTCAAAGCCATGCTCCAAAACAATGAAATTTAGAGTAAACTATTATCTTAAATGAGACATATGACATAGCCAGACTTCAGCCCTAGTTCTACCATTTATTACCATCTAGGAGCCTGGCGGGCTACAATCCATAGGGTCACAGAAAGAGTTGGACATGACTTAGCGACTAAACAACAGATTTCTAGAAGACTTCAGAATCTTCCTAACACTTTCACTGATATTTTCCATTATTTTGCCTTTTTTTTTTTTTCCAGGCAAGAAACACGTTAAAAAGTACTTTTTTCCTAAGTCTATCTCTCCAATTAACTATTCAATAACTTTATGATTTTATGAGTGAAGAGTAGTTGATTCTTGCTTTCAGGGGACAAACCTGGAATCCAAAGACAACAGTAACATGGCTTCTTAAACCCAAAAAAGTTTTTGGGAAACATTTCTTTAACTGACATGGCATTTTCCTTCCAGGTAACTTTATGACTTCTTATTTCTGTTTGAGACTCTGAAGGTCACAAGGTTCAAAAAAAAAAAAGTATAATTATTTTACTAACATGATATTGCTTCTCATAAGTTAGTTAAAAAGAAAAGGAAAAACCCTAATTCTTTATAACATAAAAACTTGTTTATAACAAATAATTCTATGAATTAAATATTTTGAAATAATTATAAATAAACTAAGCAGTTTCAATGTTTAGTTCAACAAATTCCTTCTTTGCTCTTAAAGAAGTCTGCACAATTTTGCCCCTTCTTTCAGTACAAACTTAACAATCACTATTCTTGATTCCTCCTAGTGCTGCAAGAAGCACTTTCCTTTTCTGCGCAGATCAGTGTCTGACTTCTATAATAAGGTGCCTGAGATCATTTCCTTTGAACCACTAGATCTGATATTGTGCTTGCCTCTGTCCATCTATTCTTCTCCCTATTCTCACGTAAGCTATCGGAAGAAATAATGTGGTGACATTGCCGTTATAAAGGAACCATTTATCTGGATGACACTCAAAATAATTTAAATTCAGTTGAACCAATTAATACAAATATTTTAAATTTAAACTTAAATAACTTGTATTTATTCATTTCTATATAGTGTTCTTGAGAATGTTTCCAGCTCTTATACATGACCAGATTGTCTAAAGCACACAAGAGAAAGGGACCAAATCTCACTTAAAAAAACAGATGCTTTAAGCTATTGTGTACTGCTTATTATCATAAATGTAAATATATAGTGAGACATTTTTTAGGGTGTTTACTCAGCTCACAATGTTCTTAATTTCTCCCTTTTATTCACAAAGGTTGCCTCTCCTTCCCTCCCAGCTTTTCGGAGTCATATATACCGAGTCATATATACCAGTGATGTTTAACCTTGGGAACTCTCCCAAAGGAAGTTAACACTGAACTCCACAGCTCACTTCATTCTTGATACCCTGGCAAACTCCTGCTCCTCCTTTAAGAGCCATCTCAAACATCATCTCATTTTACTTCCCTTGATTTGTCTAGGCACTCAAAAAATTCTCCCCCTATGTTTCCATTACTCTAGTGTAGCAATGATCACACTGTACTGTAATTCTTTATTAGATTTTAACTTCCTTGAGACCAAGAGCTTTGTGTCTTTTGCATCTAATACAATATCTGACTTATTAAAAGGTCAAGTTTATTTGCTAGAATTAAGCTAATTCAGTGTGCCAACACTGGATATTTCATGCTGATCAACTCTCTAATTAGCTATTTTTAAATTAAAAATTTGGAAATTATTTCTGAACACACAAAGTTTATTTGGTAGGTAATTAATTAATCTTTAATGTGGGCATAAGAAAAGATCCTTAATAGCAGTAGTGGAAATGTAGAAGAGATACTCATAGACCAGGTCAGATTATACCCACACTACCACCATCCCTCTTCAACAAGAATTAAAAATAAAATGGGTAAAATCAATGATAGGTTAACATCTAGAATGAATACATATACCCACACACACATACATCCACTCCTAATACTCAACAACAAAACCAAACAACCCAATTAAGAAATGGTTGTTGTGTTGTTCTGTCGCTAAGTCGTGTCCAACTCTTTGCAACCCCATGGACTGCAGCATTCCAGGCTTCTCTGTCCTTCACTATCTCCCAGAGTTTGCTCAAACTAATTTCAACTGAGTCAGGGATCCAGTCAATCCTAAAGGAAATCAACCTTGAATATTCATTGAAAGGACGGATGCTGAAGCTGAAGCACCAATACTTTGGCTACCTGATGCAAAGAGCTGACTTTGCATCATGCAGCAATGATGTATTCAGCAGCTGACCCTGATGCTGCGAAAGACTGAAGGCAAAAGGAGAAGGGGATGACAGAGAATGAGATGGTTAGATAGCATCACCGACTCAAAAATGGGCACGGAATTGAATAGATATTTTTCCAAATGGCCAAAAAGCTCATGGAAAAACACTCAACATCACTAATGATTAAGGAAATGTAAATCAAAACCACAATGAGGTACCACTTCATATCAATAAGGATAATCATTATTAACAACAAAAGCCAGAAAATAATAAGAGTTGGTGAGAATATGTAATAATGGAATCCTTGAGCATTGCTGGTGAAAATGTAAAATGGTATAATTGCTGTAGAAAACATTAAAGCGGTTCTTCAAAAAAATTAAACATGAAATTATGTTTATGATCCAACAATTAACTTCTGAGTACATACCCAAAAGAACTAAAAGCAGGGACTCGAACAGGTATTTGTCTACCAATATTATGGCTGCATTATTCACAACAGAAAAAAAGATGGAAACAACCCAAATGAACAATCCAAATGAACAATCCAAATGTCCACCAACAAATGAATGAATAAAATGTGATATATATTTACAACAAAATATTATTCAGCCTTAAAATGTTCTGATACATGCTACAACATGAATGAACCTTGAAAACATTGTGCTAAGTGAAACAAGCCAGCTGCTGCTGCAGCTAAGTCACTTCAGTCGTGTCCAACTCTGTGTGACCCCATAGACGGCAGCCCACCAGGCTCCTCTGTCCCCGGGATTCTCCAGGAGTGGGTTGCCATTTCCTTCTCCAAAAACAAGCCACAGACAAAGGATAACTACTGTATGATTCCATACATAACTAGAATACTCAAATTCATAGAGATAGAAAATAGAATGGTTACCAGGGGGTAAGGGGAAGAGGTAATGGAGAGATACTATTTAATAAATATAATTGCAGTCTTAGATGATGAAAAAGTTATGGAGATGTCATATGTGAAACAGACAGCCAATGGGAATTTGCTGTATGGCTCAGGAAACTCAAAACAGGGGCTTTGTATCAACGTAGAGGGGTGGGGAGGGAGATTCAAAAGAGAGGGGATATATGTATATCTATGGCTGATTTATGTTGAGGTTTGACAGAAAACAACAAAATTCTGTAAAACAATTATCCTTCAATAAAAAAGTAAATTAAAAAAAAAGTTATAGAGATGGATATAGTGGTGATGGTTGTACAACAATGTGAATATACTCAATGCCACTGAACAATACACTTAAAAATGATTTAATGGTAAATTGTGTTACATATATTTTATTACAATAAAAATGCATAGTACTTAAAGTAGACAATAAATGTAATCTGTCTCTTTTTAGTGATATGTATCTTAAAAATTTTCCTTCAAAATCACAGACTTTTCTAAAAACCCTATCTTACACCTCAGCAATAAACTATTTAGTGCAGAAATTAAAGAAACAAAAATTTAAAGTATTCTGTAATGCCAAATCTCAGAAAGTTAGTTTTACAACTGTGTAACAAAAAATGTAAATTGTTTATTAGCTTTTTCCTTCCTAACACCATTTTTCTTTCCTTCCTAACTCCATTTCTCTATCCCAGGGGGAAAAAAGGATTTAATATTTCATTCTATTCAGGTTTGTAATGAGGACTTATTTCTTTAAATCTCGAAAAGCCAGGAAAACCTAGCTTCATTCCAATCCAAACACAAATTAATGTTTTTAACTGTACGGTATTTATTAAGAAATGCTAATAGTCAAAAGTCTTATGTTCTTATAGTAACTCCTTGAGCCCATCCCATGCAATGACATCATCCTTACCAAATGAAGCCTATTATGCAATATTCACATAGACAGTACTATCACTTTTTGTGAGAACTGTCACTGCTGCGAATGTTAAAAGGGGCTGCTGCTGCTGCTAAGTAGCTTCAGTCATGTCCGACGCTGTGCGACCCCATAGACAGCAGCCCACCAGGCTCCCCCGTCCCTGGGATTCTCCAGGCAAGAACACTGGAGTGGGTTGCCATTTCCTTCTCCAATGCACGAAAGTGAAAAGTGAAAGTGAAGTCGCTCAGTCCTGTTAGACTCTTAGCGACTCCATGGACTGCAGCCCACCAGGCTCCTCCGTCCATGGGATTTTTCCAGGCAAGAGTACTGGAATGGGGTGCCATTGCCTTCTCTGAAAAGGGGCTGAGACTATGACAAATATTCAGTATAAGAGAATTTTAACACTAAGCTATATAAATTCCAGAAGTATATTATAGAGATAATATCCTTTAACAATAAAGATAAAACAAATTATTATAAATTTCTAAAATATACATTCAATATTAAATTATTAATTATAAAATATAAACTAAAATTCTTAAGGAAGATCAAGACCCTAAAGAATTATGTAAAAGTTATAACTGAGAATATGATTTATTTGGTAACTATTTAACAAGCCACAGTGATACTGTTTGGGGTGCTTCCCACAGGCTAACAAATACCAAGGAGAAAGAACATAAACAGTTGACCATTTAATGAAGATACTGTGATGACTGACAAAAGTATGTTACACTTTTAAAACATTGTCTTTAAATCTGTTCTAAAATTTTAAATCTAAAAAATACTCTATATATAGTTACTTCCTCTATGCTTTCAACTACTATGAGATTGACATGAAAATTTTGTTGAGAATGCAATAAAAATAATTTTATTTTAGGTATTAATAAAATCATACAACCGAGAGAAGTTGAAATACGAATATTTTCTAGTCTTTTCATTCTTAAGTCTTATTTATATATGTATGAATATTCTTTAAAAATTGTTTTTGATTTTAACTTTTTATTAAATTTATATAATTTTAAATGCCAATTAGTGACTTCTGCTTCCTGTAAGAAAGAGTAGATGCATTTTTCTCTCTTCCTAAACTAAAAACTGGTCATTACATCTAAAATAAACATAAGATTAAAAAGGGTTAAAACAAGACAACTAAGGGTTTCGAGATCCAAGGAATTAAATGGTGATCAGTTCCCTGGGTTTTCTTTTTGCGCCATATATCCTTGGAGATGACATCTCCAACTTGGCAATCCAGAAACACCAATGGACAGAGACAAAACAAAACAGCTAAAACAAAAGCCTGCTTTCTCTAGCCAAAGGAGCAGGAAAGGGGCAACTTAACAGGATAGAAAACTTTCAGACAGTAACTACTCTACTTCAGCCAAACACCTCAGAAAAAACTGGCCTCACATACCATGCAAGGAGCAAAGGTTAAACAGGGAGCCTAAACTTCCACCCTTGCAGGACTGTAACTTAGCACTTCATTGGCTCCCCCAACCAGTCCCCACTGGCATGGTATCACAGACGGTCAAGAAAGAAGCTGAGACTTTTACGCCCACTAGAAGGTAACAGGGCTCCATTCCCCACCATGTGGGATCAGTGGAGACATTTATGGTGGAGCCTGGTGGGCTACAATCCATGGGGTCGCAAAGAGTCGGACACGACTGAGCGACTTGTCTGTGTGTGTGTGTGTGTGTGTGTGTGTGTGTGTGTGTGTGTGTGTGTGTGTGTGTGTGTGTGTGCGTGCGTGCGTGTGTGTGTGTGGACTTCCACCTGTTATCAGCAGTAATGAGGTACCCGCCACCTTCCTGCTAGTGTGATGTCAGAGGACTAGTAGAGTCAGGACTTTGACCACTGCCCAAGTGCTGCAGAGGCAGAAAGGAAAGACAAATGGTCTGTCATAAGATTACTATTCCTTTTCAGAAAGCAAGGACCTTGAAGAAATCTCTTGACTGCCTAGAGGAAGAAAATAATGGGAAGTGTATAGCGTATGTAGCAACAACTTCAAGGACTGAAAAAATTTCAAAATCTCAACCTGATGCTAAGTTTAATTTCTGCATTAGAGTACTGTATAAAAATTCAGACCACCATGACTGGTGTCATAGTGAAATGGGAAAAAAATTTAGAGAGGTAGGCTTCCCTGGTGGCTCAGATGGTAAAGAACATGCCTGCAATGTGGGAGACCCGGGTTCGATCCCTGGGTTGGGAAGATCCCCTGGAGAAGGAAATGGCAACCCACTCCAGTATTCTCGCTTGGAGAATCCCATGGACAGAGGAGCCTGGCGGGTCTCGAAGAGTCGGACACAACTGAGGGATTAACACATATAACTTTAAGAGGGATTGCCACTGACTATCTCATTTCCAAGGCAAACCATTCAATATCACAGTAATCCAAGTCTATGCCCCATACAGTAACGCTGAAGAAGCTGAAGTTGAACGGTTCTATGAAGACCTACAAGACCTTTTAGAACTAACACCCAAAAAAGATGTCCTTTTCATTACAGGGGACTGGAATGCAAAAGTAGGAAGTCAAGAAACACCTGGAGTAACAGGCAAATTTGGCCTTGGAATACAGAATGAAGCAGGGCAAAGACTAATAGCGTTTTGCCAAGAAAATGCACTGGTCATAACAAACACCCTCTTTCAACAACACAAGAGAAAACTCTATACATGGACATCACCAGATGGTCAACACCGAAATCAGAATGATTATATTCTTTGAAGCCAAACATGGAGAAGCTCTATACAGTCAGGAAAAACAAGACCAGGAGTTGACTGTGTCTCAGATCATGAACTCCTTATTGCCAAATTCAGACTTAAATTGAAGAAAGTAGGGAAAACCACTAGACCATTCAGGTATGACCTAAATCAAATCCCTTATGATTATACAGTGGAAGTGAGAAATAGATTTAAGGGCCTAGATCTGATAGATAGAGTGCCTGATGAACTATGGAATGAGGTTAGTGACACTGTACAGGAGACAGGGATCAAGACCATTCCCATAGAAAAGAAATGCAAAAAAGCAAAATGGCTGTCTGAGGAAGCCTTACAAATAGCTGTGAAAAGAAGAGAAGTGAAAAGCAAAGGAGAAAAGGACAGATATAAACATCTGAATGCAGAGTTCCAAAGAATAGCAAGAAGAGATAAGAAAGCCTTCTTCAGCGATCAATGCAAAGAAATAGAGGAAAACAACAGAATGGGAAAGACTAGGGATCTCTTCAAGGAAATCAGAGATACCAAAGGAACATTTCATGCGATGAGCTCGATAAAGGACAGAAATGGTATGGACCTAACAGAACCAGAAGATATTAAGAAGAGATACAAGAATACACAGAATAACTGTACAAAAAAGATCTTCACGACCCAGATAATCACAATGGTGTGATCACTGACCTAGAGCCAGACATCCTGGAATGTGAAGTCAAGTGGGCCTTAGAAAGCATCACTACGAACAAAGCTAGTGGAGGTGATGGAATTCCAGTTGAACTATTCCAAATTCTGAAAGATGATGCTGTGAAAGTGCTGCACTCAATATGCCAGCAAATTTGGAAAACTCAGCAGTGGCCACAGGACTGGAAAAGGTCAGTTTTCATTCCAATCCCAAAGAAAGGCAATGCCAAAGAATGCTCAAACTACTGCACAGTTGCACTCATCTCACGTGCTAGTAAAGTAATGCTCAAAATTCTCCAAGCCAGGCTTCAGCAATATGTGAGCCGTGAACTTCCTGATGTTCAAGCTGGTTTTAGAAAAGGCAGAGGAACCAGAGATCAAATTGCCAACATCCGCTGGATCATCGAAAAAGCAAGAGAGTTCCAGAAATATATCTATTTCTGCTTTATTAACTATGCCAAAGCCTTTGACTGTGTGGATCACAATAAACTGTGGAAAATTCTGAAAGAGATGGGAATACAAGACCACCTGATCTGCCTCTTGAGAAATTTGTATGCAGGTCAGGAAGCAACAGTTAGAACTGGACATGGAACAACAGACTGGTTCCAAATAGGAAAAGGAGTTCGTCAAGGCTGTATATTGTCACCCTGTTTATTTAACTTATATGCAGAGTACATCATGAGAAACGCTGGACTGGAAGAAACACAAGCTGGAATCAAGATTGCTGGGAGAAATATCAATAACCTCAGATATGCAAATGACACACCCTTATGGCAATAAGTGAAGAGTAACTCAAAAGCCTCTTGATGAAAGTGAAAGTGGAGAGTGAAAAAGTTGGCTTAAAGCTCAACATTCAGAAAACGAAGATCATGGCATCCGGTCCCACCACTTCATGGGAAATAGATGGGGAAACAGTGGAAACAGTGTCAGACTTTATTTTTTTGGGCTCCAAAATCACTACAGATGGTGACTGCAGCCATGAAATTAAAAGACGCTTACTCCTTGGAAGGAAGGTTATGACCAACCTAGATAGCATATTCAAAAGCAGAGACATTACTTTGCCAACAAAGGTTCGTCTAGTCAAGGCTATGGTTTTTCCTGTGGTCATGTATGGATGTGAGAGCTGGACTGTGAAGAAGGCTGAGTGCCGAAGAATTGATGCTTTTGAACTGTGGTGTTGAAGAGAGTCCCTTGGACTGCAAGGAGATCCAACCAGTCCATTCTGAAGGAGATCAGCCCTGGGATTTCTTTGCAGGGAATGATGCTGAAGCTGAAACTCCAGTACTTTGGCCACCTCATGCAAAGAGTTGACTCATTGGAAAAGACTCTGATGCTGCGAGGGTTTGGGGGCAGGAGGAGAAGGGGACGACACAGGATGAGATGGCTGGACGGCATCACTGACTTGATGGACGTGAGTCTCAGTGAACTCCGGGAGTTGGTGATGGACACGGAGGCCTGGCGTGCTGCGATTCATGGGGTCGCAAAGAGTCAGACACGACTGAGCGACTGATCTGATCTGATCTGATCTCATTTCTGCGTGAAGCAAATACTTTAATAAGATCCAGTCTCTGTAACTCACAATCCCCAAAGTCAAAAACAATGTGAACTAGAAGGGCCTAGCAATTTGACAATAGGGATGTTGATAATCAGTAACGATGAAGTAGATTGTTAGAAATAAGTGGAGAAAATCCATTAACACCTTACTTTTATGTATAATGCTGGAATTCATACGGAATGATGACCACTTGATATGACTAATTCAGGAAATACATAATTTTCTTTGAAAGTTGCGAATGTGACTATCACAACTTATTTTCCCTATTTTTACTTTCACATAGCAGCATTTACAGAGATGCCAAAATGTGCTTCATTATGAGGCAGATGTTGGTTTGATCAGTTAGAAAATTAAAAGCATAGACTATGATCAAAATTTTTAGAGGATACAATGATATCTTTTTATATTTCTCTTTAGTACCTTCCAAGTTAAAACTTCATGAACTTTTTGAACAAATTTATTACAATCTTGTCACAACAATTTTTAACTGTAACGTGTCTGGTCAATTTATTGTGGCCTTCCCTGAAATTAGGAAATCTGGTCATGACACTATAAAGAATTTCTTTACAATAAGGTTTAATTTGTTACTAACAGATATTTGTTAAAATTAAAATCATCATTTAAATGAATGCACTGTCAAATCTTTTTAACACATAAACATGTCATTAGAAAAGTAAATTGTTAAAATTAACTTGTTTTCCTACCATATAACACAAGGACTATACTCAATGTCTTGTAATAACTTATAATGGAAAAGAACTAAAAAAGAATATATGTATATGTATGTATAATGGATTCACTTTGCTCTATACTTGAAACTAATACACTATTGTAAATTATCCATACTTCAATTAAAATTTTTTTAAGTTAAAAAAAAAGATTAATGCCTTTTTTTTTTTTTTTTGTCATTGCTGATATACAGACTGACCAAGTATCCAGGTTACAATACTGATATCAGTATCTTGTTACTAGTACAGGTGAGAAAGGGAAGAATTTAAGTGTATGGGCTTTGTTTTTTAATCTCTAATGAAATGTTTAAACCTATTTCTAGTCTCATCTTTATACTTAATTTCACATAAATGTCTTATTAGGTATATCACATCCTCAACAAATATCATAAAATGAAAATATTCAGCTGACCGTTTATTCAAAAAATTTTGACAATTTCAGTGTAAGGAAAGGATTTCAACTTTGAATTTATAATTTGTTATAGTGGGGTTAATTTCTGTCAGTATTTGAAATTATATCATCAGCCTTCTTTCATAATGGAATTCCTTTACTGCCTTGGTATTTAATTTGAACATGTATTTGACTTTTTTTTAAGTGCGTGGTCTAAATTTATATTTAAAAGCATGAATAAGGACTTGTTTAAAATTTACCATTCTTATAAAATTCTCTCTAAAATGTATGCCGAATTTAAATTATGACCAAATGTATTATCATTACCCTATTTAAATTTTTAATCAGTTTTCCAGAAATGATTTCTTCATAGTATAATTGTTAAATCAAATTGAGGATTTACTGGTGAAAAAAAAAAAAGCAGGTTATTTTATTCAGCAAAAGGACGAAGACAAAGTGATCCTCAAACAACCTTTTTATTCTGCAATTCAGTCATTCTATAAAAGCAATTAACTGAGGAGTCCCAATGTAGTTGTTAAATATCATATTGGTAATCTTGTATATTCTAGCTCACTAATGATGACCAAAGTTTCCTAGGCTCCTACTGGATGGCAATTTGGTTTCATTGTTTATACTAAAATGTTCACATTTTGTTCAAAACCCAAACTCTTATTTTATAGGATGTGTAAAATTGCTAGATACTCATTTTATGTAAATGCTTTTATTGATCATTATTCCTTCACAACTTAACACAAGATGTTTCTAGCAACTTTGAGGTTTTTTTTTTACTACCTCAAGAGGTTCTAAACAGTACTTAACTTTGTGACTAGTTTTTACAAGATTTGAAAATGTAAGCAATGCCATCTATCTTCCACACAACTAAACCTAGGTAAATGGATTTTTTTCATTGCATTTCATTTCATTTAAGCTATGCTATAGCTGCCCCCTTTTTTCCTCCAGCTTAGAATGCTGTCTCCCAACACATCTTAAAGAAGAGAACTAACTCAAAAATAATCAGTTATATGCTTTCCTTATTGATATGGAAGGCTATTTAGAGAAAAAACAAATTCTGTTTTAGAAAGGGCCAAGTTTTAAAAAAGCAGCAACTATTTTGGCATTCTCATAAAGTTTTTTAGATCAGCTTGACAACCATCAACTTTTGAAATGTGAATTCCTATTGCCAGAGTAAAGGTCTCATTTCTGTAACATCATGAAACCCCACATTTTTTCCAGCCCTTCTTTCCACCCTCTGTCCACTGTGTGGAGGACGCGCCAGGCCCCAGGGCAGTCAACGTTTGGAACTGAGTGTGTAATAAACAAAGGAAAAAAAAAGTCTTATGGAAAAGCTATCAAGGATGCTAGAGTCTAAGAAGGCCCATATTCCATGTTTTATCACTTTACACATATTTAACCCAGGAAAAGCAATAATGTATACAGAACGATTTTGAAAAATAACTCCCCCTCCCAAATTATGTTTTCTACATATTCTAGGAGTGTAGGATGCTGAAAAATGCATGTAGGCTGACAAAATGTTGGTACATGTTTCTAAAGCTGAGCTATGATAAAAATATTAAAGAAATTTAACAAGAGGAGTGAAAAATTAAATCAAACTTAGAAGCCTTAATTTACTTTAGCTAAGAGAATTATCTTTGTAGTCTGGAGACCTGGGTTCTAATCTTGTTTCGTTGGTGACATATGCAGAACTAGGATAAGTGAAATGTAAAAACTGTGTAATGAAAAAGCAGGAGAACTCTGTTCTTTGAAAAAGGTGTTTTAAAAATGTAAGGCATTATTAATGATGAAACTCTGCAGTCAAAAATATTTTTATTTGACAGCTTACTCTAAGTAATATAAAATGTAAAGACAAAGAATTTCTCCAAAATTTTAAAAGAAATCCTTAAAAGTGATAATCCAAAAATTCAAAGTAAAATGAAACTTTTAAAGTACAAACAGAAGGAAACTAAATCATACATTACAAAAAATGACTTCAACAAAAAACTCTGGGAAAACATACCAATTACCAGTAGTAATCAATCAACTATCTTTATCTTCTATCAGTACAATGGAGTTATGCTGCTGCTGCTGCTAAGTTGCTTCAGTCGTGTCCGACTCTGTGCGATCCCATAGACGGCAGCCCACCAGGCTCCTCCGTCCATGGGATTTTCCAGGCAAGAGTACTGGAGTGGGGTGCCATTGCTTTCTCCACAGTGGAGGTATATGTCCATTTAAAACCGTGGCAATACAATGTATCAATTTAAGCCTGTTACATATATTTTATGACTCCATATTCTTCAGCAGCTAAGTCATGTCTGACTCCTTTGTGACCCCATGGACTGTAGCCCACCAGGCTCCTCTGTCCATGGGATTTCCCATGCAAGAATACTAGAGTGGGTAGCCATTTCTTTCTCAGGTGATGTTCCTGACCCAGGGATGGAACCTACATCTCCTGCACTGGCAGGTAGATTCTTTACCACTGAGCCACCAAGGAAGCCCTTAAATGACTCCATAATGAAATGGAAAATATGACTGAAAAATAGAAAACATTTTGTAACAAACTGGAGTTAGTTTATTTTAGATTCAAAAACCATGCTTCAAAAAGCTCTCCCAATTTATTTTAAAAAAAAAGAAAAAAACTATGTCTATGCCTGGAACAGTGCCTGAGACACACGCACAAAATACATTTTTACTAAATAGATATGGCACTGAATTAAGCAGGGGAAATAAAGGAAAAGAGAAAAGAAAGGAAGCTATCTTTTGCTGAGCACATATAAGCACTAGAACATTTGTTGTTTCATATAGCCACAATCTTATTTAATCCAAAAAATGTCCTTGAGGCAAATGAGGAAACCGCCATTAGGAAGGTTAAGAAACATTGCCTATAGGTCACACAAAGTTAGGAAGTGACTGAATCGAAATTCAAACCTAGATTTCTTCAAATTAAAAGCCCATGCATAAATACACTCACATCAAACACTATTATACTAAAAATTATTTTAAAATGCTGAAAAACAGGTATATGATTAATATAGTCAATGCCATTATTCCAGTGAAAAATCAGGATTTTTAAAGAGATATCATTTAATACAGATATCATACAGCATTATCAAATTGCTTCTTCAGAGACTCTCACTAAATATTACCTTTAAGATCCACAGGGATTATAGGTTAAATAACTACAATATACTTATACTCTGGTATGTCACTGGACTGGATTTTCTTTCACATCTTAAAACAGGAAGGCTGAAAATTATAATGGGAAGAGATAGGAGCTACTTTTCTTACTCATGCTCCCTGGCCTGCTTTTCCAGTATCTACTGGAATTTCTATTCCTTTATGTTGAGGGGAAGGGGATTATCATTTTAAGAAGTATTTAATAAAACTTTTAATAAAATGTTTTATACTATTATCAAACCTTTACTCTCCCTCCACTACTCAACGGTTCCTAAAAAGTAAAAGGCAGTTTTCCAGTTTTTAAAAACAAAGTATGGTGGAGGGAGGGCTTCCCCGACAGCTCAATGGGAAAGAATCCACCTGCTGATGCAGGAGATGCAGGTATGATCCCCGGGTTGGGAAGATTATCTTTGGAGGAGAAAATGGCAACCTGCTCCACTATTCTTGCCAGAGTAAACCCACAGACAGAGAAGCCTGGTAGGCTAAAGTCCATGAGGTAGCAAAGGAATGGACAAGACTGAAACGACTGAGCACACACGCATGGTGGAGGGAATAATAAAGGTTTTATTAGCAGCAAGCAATGTACTAGGGCTTCCATTGCAAAGTTGTAACCATGAAGATTTTAAAGTACTGGCCCCTCAAAATTGGAGCTTTAGAATTTAGATAAATTCTTTAGTTTGTGCTATTAAAAATAACGGATGCTCTGAATTTAATGGAGAAATTATAAAAATAATTATATAATTACCTTGAGATTTTCTATATTCCATGGCAAGGGCTATCAAACTTTAGCATGCATTACATGGACCTGGAGGGCAAGACCTGGTCCCCAGAATTTCAGATACCACAGGCCTGAGGTGAGACTGAGTAATATTTATTTCTGGAGTTACCTGGTGGACCTGTGGTTGGGAATCCACCTGTCAATGAAGGGATATGGGTTTGATCCCTGGTCTGGGAAGATTCCACATGCTGCAGGTAAATAAGCCCGTACGACACAACTATTGAAGCCCATGTACCCCAGAGTCCATGCTCTGCAACAAAAGAAGGCACCACAACGGGAAGCCCACACACCTGCAACTATATAAAGCCTTAGGCACAGCAATGAAGAGCAAGTGCAGCCAAAAATAAAATAAATAAAAACTTTAAAAATAGTAATACGTATTTCAAACAATTTCCCATGTGATGCTGTTGCTGCTAGTCTAGGTTACCATACTTTGACAATCAGTGCCCTATGGTAAACTATGCTATTTTGTGTATTGGCATAAACATATACTACAGTATATTGTGTATTGGCAGAGCAGGCCTAGGATTTCTAGTCCAAGACAATAACTTCAATGTTTGCAACCAAGAGCAATATGTTTTGTTTTTTTTCTTACTGTTTTCTCAAACAAGCTAAATGACTGGTGTTGTGTAATTATCTCTGTGTTTGTCCACATTTGAAAAACAGACTAAGAAATTTGAATAGTGCATTACTATGAACAGGAAGCAACAGTTAGAACTGGACATGGAACAAACAGACTGGTTCCAAATAGGAAAAGGAGTACGTCAGGGCTGTATATTGTCACCCTGTTTATTTAACTTATATGCAGAGTACATCATGAGAAACACTGGGCTGGAAGAAACACAAGCTGGAATCAAGATTGCCAGGAGAAATATCAATAACCTCAGATATGCAGATGACACCACCCTTATGGCAGAAAGTGAAGAGGAACTCAAAAGCCCCTTGATGAAAGTGAAAGTGGAGAGTGAAAAAGTTGGCTTAAAGCTCAACATTCAGAAAACAAAGATCATGGCATCCGGTCCCATCACTTCATGGGAAATAGATGGGGAAACAGTGGAAACAGTGTCAGACTTTATTTTTCTGGGCTCCAAAATCACTACAGATGGTGACTGCAGCCATGAAATTAAAAGACGCTTACTCCTTGGAAGGAAAGTTATGACCAACCTAGATAGCATATTCAAAAGCAGAGACATTACTTTGCAAACAAAGGTTCGTCTAGTCAAGGCTATGGTTTTTCCTATGGTCATGTATGGATGTGAGAGCTGGACTGTGAAGAAGGCTGAGTGCCAAAGAATTGATGCTTTTGAACTGTGGTGTTGGAGAGGACTCTTGAGAGTCCCTTGGACTGCAAGGAGATCCAACCAGTCCATTCTGAAGGAGATCAGCCCTGGGATTTCTTTGGAGGGAATGATGCTAAAGCTGAAACTCCAGTACTTTGGCCACCTCATGCGAAGAGTTGACTCATTGGAAAAGACTCTGATGTGGGAGGGTTTGGGGGCAGGAGGAGAAGGGGACGACAGAGGATGAGATGGCTGGATGGCATCACTGACTCGATGGACGTGAGTCTGAGTGAACTCCAGGAGTTGGTGATGGACAGGGAGGCCTGGCGTGCTGCGATTCATGGGGTCGCACAGAGTCGGACATGACTGAGTGACTGATCTGATCTGATGAAGCTGCAACTGTGTATGTTGCAGTAAGGTTTCTTCCTCCAGAAAACAGATGAAAATAAAAATAACAACTTTTAATACATACTCTAATGATAATAGTAACATAACTTAAAGAAAAATATAAAGTTTTGAGTCATAACCCTGGCAAAGTAAAAAAGTACCTTTTGACAAGGCAGCATAATGTAAGACAGCGAAGAACATATTGTATTCTGCAAAAACCGTCACATGCTGAGGCAGAGAGTACATGAAATAATTCAATACTATTTATTCTTGACAATTATATTATTTTACATTGAGTTTAATAGCTGTTACATTACTTAGTATGTTAGTTTAAATACATTTTGCCAGAAAGTCATTATGCATATGAAATACTCATTTTTTAAAGAAAGAAGATAAATCTTTGGTGAAATTGGTCCTGATTAACCAACTGGATATACCTACGAAATCAGACCAACTATCAGTATACTGAGGAAACTAAGGAAGTTAAACTTAGGAACCTTCAAAAATACAGTTCAGTGGCATCATATATATAAGAGTTATTGAAAATGAACAGTCACAAGGTGGCATTTAAATGTAATATTTCTGAACCTTTTGACAGTACTTTAATTGAAAATACAGTTTGATATAATAAAATACAGTAACAGTGCATAAAATATGACTATACTGGGTATGAAGGAAAGGAAAAGTTGGTAACTCAGATTAGAATATAAATGAGAACCAACTGCAGAGCTTTAACATTAAAGTGAGAAAAGAATTTGGTCAAATAGTTAAAATTGTCCACATTAATGACTTCGAAAGGCTCCTACTCCTTCACATAAATTATCTAAGTTGTCCCTGATGCCATCCTGTCTGGTATCAGTTGTCATGTGAAATACGATAAAAAGAGGCTGCAGCAGACAGACTGTAATCCTGTATCCTATTGCTCACTACAAGGAACAAAGACTGCTTAAAGATAACAAATGTTTTATTTGAGGGAAGGGGAAATAAGACGGAGTTACAAAATCTTTTTCGGAGTTACAAAATCTTTTTGTTCTTGGAATGCAATTTTCAAGTTCCCAGCAGCAACGCTAGTATGGGGAAAGGCTTACTCAAGAGAAGGGCTCCCACGTATGAAGGGTTTAGGCAGTGATATGTGAGTAATGGAACACTCTTAAATCTCTTAAGAGATTCTTAAGTCCAGAAGGATCCGATAAAGCAAAGATAACATGAAGGATGCTGTGAAGAAATCAATACCTACCATGAAAAATTCTCTTTCTTTTGTGACAAAAGAAAAGGATAATCAAGATACAGATTCTATAGAAAATAACTTAAAAAATAACACAACTTAAGTCTAAGTTGTGTTTATCATTATAGTATGTTGGAAAATGAAGTGTTTACAAATTCCAAGTACTATGATGCATGCATGTGTGCTAAGTCGTGTCCAACTCTTCGCAACCCTATGGACTGTAGCCCACATGGCCCCTCTGTCCATGGAATTTCCTAGGCAAGAATACTGGAGTGGGTTGCCATTTCCTACTCTAGGGATCTTCCCAAGCCAGGGACTGAACCTGCATATCATGCATCTCTTGGGGTTCTTTACCACTAGTGCCATCTGAGAAGCTCTAAGTTCTATGATAGGAGAGCAAAATTAATAAACCTAAGCTGGTCACTGTTGATTCGACCTCAAGAATATTTAACTTTACTGTTACTAAACAGTATCTTTATAAGCAAGATAAACAACTGAACCAGTAACAATTAGACTTTTTAAAGCAAATATGAGAAACAAATATACCAATGAGAAATAAAAACCTGCTTATGACATAGTAATTTTGGGTAGAAAGCTCCAATCCTCATAAGAGAAGTGGAGATCAAAAAAACACAAGAAGACTGAGCTGTGGACATAGGTTAGGGTTTCTGTACAAGCTGGCATCCTTACTACACCTACAGGATGACACATCAAGACCTTTTTTTTAACCTGTTGAACATAACTTTGGCAGTGGCTCGGCTGAGCCAAGGCACAGTCTAAAGGACTTGATAGCGGCATATTTAACTCTAGCTCATACATATCCACGATATGCCCAGATCATGAGCATCAGTTCAGTTCAGTTGCTCAGTCGTGTCCGACTCTTTGAGACTCCATGGACTGCAGCATGCCAGGCTTCCCTGTCCATCCTCAACTCCTGGAGCTTGCTCAAATTCATGTCCATGGAGTTGGACATGGCATCGAGTGATGCCATCCAACCATCTCATCCTGTGTCCCCTTCTCCTCCCATTTTCAATTTTTCCCAGCATCAGGGTCTTTTCAGATGAGTCAGATCTTCGCATCAGGTGGCCCAAGTATTGGGAGTTTCAGCTTCAGCATCAGTCCTTCCAATGAATATTCAGGACTGATTTCCTTTAGGATGGACTGGTTGGATCTCCTTGCTCTCCAAGGGACTCTCAAGAGTCTTCTCCAACACCACAGTTCAAAAGCATCAATTCTTTGGCACTCAGCTTTCCTTATAGTCCAACTCTCACATTTATACATGACTACTGGGAAAAACCATAGCTTTGACTAGATGGACCTTTGTTGGAAAAGTGATGTCTCTGTTTTTTAATATGTTGTCTACGTTGGTCATAGCTTTTCTTCCAAGGAGCAAGAGTCTTTTAATTTCATGGCTGCAGTCATCACCCACAGTGATTTTGGAGCCCCAAAAAATCACATGAGCAGAACAAAGTAACTGCTGGCATAACTTTCTTCTTTGCCTACTGAACCTCTCCCCACCCTTTTTAAGAGATTGGTGTTGAGAGTGCTCAATTTGGCTGACTTCTGTGGCATGGGGTTAGAATAACTGGGGATCTATATACTTATCTATATACTTATCTCAGAGACCCTTTGGAAAAAAGAGCAACCTCAGTTACCTGGATTAGCTATAGAGGAGCACTTCTCAAACTGCAATGTTCTCATAAGCACTTGGGGATCTTATTAAGATGCAGATTCTAATTCTGGGATGGAGCCTGAATTTCTGCATTTCTCATAAAATCCTAAGTGATGCCATATTGCTGGTCCATAAGCCACAGTTTGAATAGCAAAACTTTAGACCTATAGATCACATTTGAAAATTTCAAAAGAAGATGTTATATAATAGTAATACCCTAGGAAAAGCAAATCAAAACAAAAAAGAAAAATTGTAACTTTGACTAGTATCTGTCAACCAAGAAAACAGAAAAACTCACTACTGAAACCAAATAACCAAGAATTTTTCAATTCATAGAATCAAGAGGCTCTGTACACCTAAGGGCAGGATGCATATAAAGAAAGCTTCATCGTAATCAAGCTGCAGAAAATAAAAGACATAGGGAAAAAAGTATTAAAAGCAGAGAAGAAACATCCAAATCTTCTTACTCCCAAAGTAACACTGCTCCTACCCTGCTTAACCCCATCTCTTCAAATCCGTGGGAGCAGCGCAGCACACTTCACACAGACACTGGTTTGTTTTGCACATGCTATAAAAGGAATACCTCCTCATCTACAGCACTGCTTCAAGAAATTCCTAAGTCTTTGTCTTCTAAAACCCCTTCCTTTTCAACAGGTCACAGCTCTCTATCCTTGGATTCCATACCTCAGTCTCTCACTTCCCATACTGCCTCATAGTAGGGTCTAGAGTGCTTTCAGATACTTAACATTAAATTCCCTTTCTTCTACTTATATTTTTAAGAGGCTAATTACTGTTCTGAATCATAAGTATTCAAGGGAGGAATGTGGGCCTGCTATCCACAGGATGCAGAGTAATGATCCACTGGAGTGTAGAATAATGATCCACTGGAGTATAGAACAAAAACATTGGAACTTCTATTTCTATTTGTCTTTAATTTCTCCTTTAAATTTTGTATTTTATGCCTATTTTATAATACATGTAATTTAGTACATACAATAAACAAACACATTTGTTGTTAATAATTTCTTACTATGGGGACCACTGGCTAAAATGACAGAATACTGTCCGTAGGTACTGGGATTTGGGACATGCAAACTTGAAAGGATAGGAAGTAGGCAACACTGTTGATCCTTCTTCTCAAATTAATGCAGACTTCAGATCTTAAACAGAAATTAAGGGTATGCTCAGTTTAGGGGAAAAAAGAAAAAAACAGAAAAGGAAAACTGAAGGTACCCCTTGAAAAGAAAAATCTTTTCCTCCTCTCCCAACTGAACCAGGCAATGGAATGTTTAGTTGTAAAAAAGTTAATACTAATTACAATAAACTGCCTACCACTGCATCATACATACTGCTTCTTGTTCATTTTGATAATTATAAAGGCCTAATTGATTACCTGGTTTTAGTATAAAATACAACTTGTAGTTAGACACATGCCATTTTTTTAGGCTGCCCAGGATCTAAACACTATTCCTATTTGGAGAATCCAATACTTTTTGAAACAGTTCTTTCCTCAACAGAAGCTGCAAAGTGCCACACCATACGTTAGCTTTCCCAGACTCTCTCACAGCTAGGGGCATCGGCATATGATCTGGTTCTCCCAGGCACATCCTCCCCTAACCTTGAACTAAAACCAGTATAACAATACATTTCAATTTCCACAGGTAGTGGTGGCAAACGCTCCAGTGCTAGTAAAGAGTGTACATTATCTTTGGTGATAGTGGTGCAATTTGAGGTGTCTATCCCCAGGTGGCAATGCTAGTGGTGTCTTCACTGGATAAGTTCTGTCACATGATTTGGGACACATTCCTGGTTACTTAATTATAAGTAAGTAACCTTTTACTAGCCTGGTTCTCCAGTCCTCCCAGAGATCATGGGGGCTACTCATAACCACAGCCAGTGTCTGCTGCTTGTAATTAAGACCCTAACTAATTATTTATGCTCAATTTTCATAGTTTATTTGGCTATCTGTTTGTATAAACTGGATACCCATATCTATTGGATAATCATATTAAATTGGTTGTCTATTTGTATCTAGTTAACAACACAGCTCTTCAGTGACACTACCTTTAAAACAAATAAACCAACCTTTCAAAGGTTTATTCTGTATCAAAGTGCCCAATTTTGCAAAATGAAGTCTGTATTTTATACTTAATATTTTTTTCAATTGAATAAAATCTTTGGCTTACCTAATCAAGATAGTTTTAGGACGTGAACAGATACTACTTTCCTAAACAAATTTTAGAGTAAAGTAGTAAAGTCTATGAACAAATTCCTCAAGTAGTGGTTCTTAGGCCACATGCACCTAGAACTATCCGACTGCTTGTTAAAAATGGAACTTAATGGACCCCACCCAGATCTGCTGAATCAGACTCTATAGGGTCTGGACCCAGGAATGTATGTATATTTTTTTTAAAGTGCCATAGGGGATTTTACGGAGAAGGCAATGGCACCCCACTCCAGTACTCTTGCCTGGAAAATTCCATGGCAGGAGGAGCCTGGAAGGCTTCAGTCCACGGGGTCGCTGAGGGTTGGACACGACTGAGCGACTTCACTTTCACTTTTCACTTTCATGCATTGGAGAAGGAAATGTCAACCCACTCCAGTGTTCTTGCCTGGAGAATCCCAGGGACGGGGGAGCCTGGTGGCTGCCGTCTATGGAGTTGCACAGAGTTGGACACAACTGAAATGACTTAGCATCAGCAGTAGCAGGGGATTTTATGCACACTAAAGTTTGAGAACCAACAGGCTATGGTCTGTCACTTGATAACAGATGATCAGATATCACAATGTTACTGAGATAGAAAAAGGATCACATATTTATCAAGCTAAGAGTCTCCCTGGATAACTGAGCCTTGCCTAATTATTAAAGTTATAAATACTGAGTATACATGGAAAGCCTGCTTTACTGTACGGAGTTTAAAATTTGTTTTACTTCTTTTATTAGCAAATCAAGGTCATATTCTAAAATTTTTCAAACACCTAAAAATTCTCAATTGTTACTTATTATTTTGGGGTGCTGACTCCTAGCACATGTAACATGATCACTCTTATCCTCTATGACACCAATTAAAGAGGGTCTGAATGCCTGACTTTTGACATAAAAGGGAAGTATATTCACTGGCATTATACTTGAGAATGTTTTGATTGAATCTACTATATCATTGAAGCCCCAAGGCTCCTCATTAAACCCAGTCACACAGAAGTCAGTTGTCACTATTTCTAAAGCTAAGAAAGAGAATAGGCTTTTCATTTCCTGTTTTTGCCTTCTCATTCCTCCACTTTTCCCTCCCATCCCTACCATCCATATCCCATCCATGCATCCATCCATACAACATCACTCAAAGGATATTTGGTATTGTACTAAGTGATACACAAAATAAAGTTAAGACAGAACCCTCTATGTAAGGCAGAATCCTAAAATGCCTCCCACAGATCTCCACCCTAATCCCTGGGACTGTGAATATGAAATATCACTGATTATATTCCTCATGAGGCAGAAGGGATTTTGTGGATATAATTAAGTAACTGCTAATCAACTGACTCAGAGAAGGCAATGGCAACCCACTCCAGTACTCTTGCCTGGAAAATCCCATGGACGGAGGAGCCTGGTAGGCTGCAGTCCATGGGGTCGCTAAGAGTCGGACACGACTGAGCAACTTCACTTTCACTTTTCACTTTCATGCATTGGAGAAGGAAATGGCAACCCACTCCAGCGTTCTTGCTTGGAGAATCCCAGGGATGGGGGAGCCTGGTGGGCTGCCATCTATGGGGTCGCACAGAGTCAGACAGGACTGAAGCGACTTAGCAGCAGCAGCAGCAATCAACTGACTGGAATCAAGATTGCCGGGAGAAATATCAATAACCTCAGATATGCAGATGACACCACCCTTGTGGCAGAAAGTGAAGAGGAACTCAAAAGCCTCTTGATGAAAGTGAAAGTGGAGAGTCAAAAAGTTGGCTTAAAGCTCAACGTTCAGAAAACAAAGATCATGGCATCCGGTCTCATCACTTCATGGGAAATAGATGAGGAAACAGTGGAAACAGTGTCAGACTTTATTTTTCTGGGCTCCAACATCACTGCAGATGGTGACTGCAGCCATGAAATTAAAAGACACTCCTTGGAAGAAAAGTTATGACCAACCTAGATAGCATATTCAAAAGCAGAGACATTACTTTCCCAACAAAGGTTCGTCTAGTCAAAGCTATGTTTTTTCCAGTAGTCATGTATGGATGTGAGAGTAGGACCATAAAGAAAGCTGAGTGCCGAAGAATTGATGCTTTTGAACTCTGGTGTTGGAGAAGACTCTTGAGAGTCCCTTGGACTGCAAGGAGATCCAACCAGTCCATTCTGAAGGAGATCAGCCCTGGGATATCTTTGGAAGGAATGATGTTAAAGCTGAAACTCCAGTACTTTGGCCACCTCATGAAGAGCTGACTCACTGGAAGACACTGATGCTGGGAGGGATTGGGGGCAGGAGGAGAAGGGGACGACAGAGGATGAGATGGCTGGATGGCATCACTGACTTGATGGACATTAGTTTGGGTGAACTCCAGGAGTTGGTGATGGACATGGAGGCCTGGCGAGCTGCAATTCATGGGGTCGCAAAGAGTCAGACACAACTGAGTGACTGAACTGAACTGAACTGAATCAACTGACTCTGAATTAAACAAAAAATAGATAATCTGGCTAGACCCAATCTCATCAAATGAGCCTTCTGGCTGATAGCAGAAGAGGAAGTCAGAGATTCCAAGAGGACACACGACTGTTGGCTTGAAGGTGAAGGAGGCCATGCTGTAAGGAATGTGGATACCTTTCAGAGCCTCAGAGTAGCCGGAAGATGACAACCATCAAGGAAATGGGAGACCTGAGTTTTATAACTGCAAGAAACTGAATGCTGCCAATATCTGAATGATTCAGGAAATTCTTCCCCAAAGCCTCCAGATAAGGGTCCAACCTGGCCAAGACATTGATTTTGGTTTTGTGAGTCCACAAGCAGATAACTCAGCTGAGTCCAGTCCTCTGACCTACAGAGCTGTAAAATAATAAACACTGTTTTAAGCTTTGGCTATAATGATTTGTTACGCAGCAAGAGAAAACTAATGACCAACCTAGATAGCATATTCAAAAGCAGAGACATTACCTTGCTAACAAAGGTTTGTCTAGTCAAGGCTATGGTTTTTCCAGTGGTCATGTATGGATGTGAGAGTTGGACTGTGAAGGCGGCTGAGCGTGGAAGAATTGATGCTTTTGAACTGTGGCGTTGGAGAGGACTCTTAAGGAGATCCAACCAGTCCATTCTGAAGGAGATCAGCCCTGGGATTTCTTTGGAAGGAATGATGCTAAAGCTGAAACTCCAGTACTTTGGCCACCTCATGCGAAGAGCTGACTCACTGGAAAAGACTGATGCTGGGAGGGATTAGGGGCAGGAGGAGAAGGGGACGACAGAGGATAAGATGGCTGGATGGCATCACTGACTCAATGGACGTGAGTCTGGGTGAACTCCAGGAGCTGGTGATGGACAGGGAGGCCTGGCATGCTGCGATTCATGGGGTCGCAAAGAGTCGGACACGACTGAGCGACTGAACTGAACTGAATATACCTTCTTTAAGTTAATATGGAAAAAAGACACCTGTTCACTGTGACGGTAAAAAAAAAGTGTGAACAAGTATTAGGGAAGCAAGAAAAGTGACTAGTGAAGGCGGATGGTAAAGAGATAGAGAAGGCAAAGGGGAAGGCAAAAAAGAAGAGGTGATATGAGTAATAATCAAGTTAAGAATGAGTAAGTAAGCCTAAACAAAGAAGCACATTATAAAAGTAAATAAATTATAAATGCAGATGTACAATTTTTAAAAAATAGTATAAAGTGAACAATCATATAGGTGAAAAACCCAGGTTAAAGAATAGAATATTTTCAGTACTTCAGAAATGCACCCACCCTTAACCCACTGCCCCTTTCCTTTAATATTTTCCCCTCTCACTTACAAGTAGAGTGAGTGAGTGAGTGAAATCGCTCAGTCGTGTCCGACTCTTTGCGAACCCATGGACTGTAACCTACAAGGCTCCTCTGTCCATGGAATTTTCCAGGCAAGAGTACTGGAGTGCGTTGCCATTTACTTCTCCAGGGGATCTTCCTGACCCAGGGATAGAACCCAAATCTCCCGCACTGCAGGCAGACGCTTTAGCATTTGAGCCACCAGGGAAGTCCCCACTTATAAGTAACCATAATCCTAACTTCTACGGTAATTACTTTCTTGCCTCTTAAAAGTTTTAGCATTTATGATTATGCTTGTTTTAGCATTTATGATTATGCTTGTTTTTGACCTTCATTTAAGCATATTTGTACTGCAAATACAGTGTCATATACTTCATTTGCTTAACATGCTTCCAAGGTTCATCTATGTAATTGCGTGCAGTTGTAACTAATTCATTTTCACTGCTGTGAAATCACATAAATATCCAAAATTGATTTACCCATTCTATTGATGGAGAAGGAAATGGCAACCCATTCCAGTATTCTTGCTTGGGAAATCCCATGGACAGAGCAGCCTGGCAGGTACAGTCCATGGGGTCACAAAAGAGTCTGACACGACTTTGCGACTAAACAATATTATATTGATGATCGTTTCTTTTTTTGTTTTGTCAAATATGAACGTTATGAACATTCTTGGGCTTCCCTGGTGGCTCAGACAGTAAAGAATTCACCTGCAATGCAGGAGATGTGAGTTCAATCCCTGGTTTGGGAAGATCCCCTGGAAGAGGGCATGGCAACCCACTCCAGTATTCTTGCCTGGAGAATCCCAATGGACAGAGGAGCCTGGTGGGCTACAGTCCAGGGGGTCGCAAAGAGTCGAACGCAACTGAGCGACTAAGCACAGCACATGAACATTCTTATACATATATCCTGGCGCACTTATACACAAGTTTCTTTGGGGTATGTACCTCAGAGCCTGGAATTTCTGGTTCATAAAATATGTGTATTTTCAACTTTACTAGGTATTTTTCAACTCCCATTGGCACTGTATAAATGTCCCAATGCTCCAGTCAGTACCCTTGTATTTGTGGGATCTGACATCTGCATATTCCACTAACCTTGGACTGAAAATATTTGGGGAAAATATTACAGAAAGTTCCAAAAAGCAAAACTTGAATTTGCTACGCACCAGTGACTATTTATACAACATTTAGATTGTATTAAATTTTACAAGTAATCTGGAGAGGAATTAAAGTTCAGGGAAAATTGCATGGATTATATGCAAATAGTGCCATTTTTATGTAAGGGACTTAAGTAACCACAGATTTTAGTGCCTTTGTGTGTGTGTGTCTGGGGGGTGGTCCAGAACCATTTCCCTGAGGGCACTGAGGGAGAACAGTACTTTGTAGTACTCCGTACTGTCTGTCAATGAGAAGTACCTCAGTTTGGTTTTCTTTTTCGTGCCCTTGATTACTAATGAGATTGAGCACCTTTTCACACACTTATCAGTTATTTGGAATTCCTCTTTAGTGAAGTACCAGTTCAAGAGTTTTCTCAGTTTTCTATTGTGCTATCTTGTTTGTAGAAATGCTTTATATATTCTGAATATCATTTGTTTGTTGTATTTATCGCCAATCTGTTACTCTGTGGCTTATCTTTTCACTCTATGATTATAGGTCATTTCTAAAAACCCGTTTTTAATGAAAAAAATCAGTTACCTAGTTCTTATAAGAAATATGTTTAATAAATTAGTTAAAGTTCTTGGTTTGAGATTTCTTTCAAATAATAAAAAATCTACAAATTTAGAGGAGCAAGGGAGAAAGTTAAAAGCAAGGAAATTCCTTAAATTTTTAGTACTAGTTTATGATTCTATAATTAGTAGCAGCACTGCATTTGATATTGCTGGCTACTTCAGGAACTCAAAACAGTGTTCCTTTTGTGAATTACCATATTAACCATGTATTTTCTTCCAAACTTCAGTGGAGTAACTGCTTCATAAATGAACTGGAAAAAAAAATGAACATGCATGTTACTACTTAAAAAGTCCTATTTCATGTAATAGGACTTTTTATTAATATTAAGCATTAATATTAATTTATTAATATTAAGCATCTAGACCCCAAATACAGCCACAGGAAAAGGAAATGAACCCTAGGAAATCCTTGGTCCCAACCTTGTTGCCATTCTTTTAGTCTCAACACTGATTTTTGTGATGATCTATGACTCATCTTCTCACCCCTCCTAAAGGCACCATCCTACTATTTACCCTTCCTATTTAAAAAACAATGCCAGTACAGCAGAGTCTAGATTTTTCCCCTGAAAAGTAAATTTAAATCTTATTAAATAAGCCTTTATACTCAACAGCCATGATCTTCCCCATGGTCTCTGCTTCTCTTTATAAAATATGTGTCTGTTGCAGGAGGGGAGCAGGGAGGAGGTGGCTACGGACATAATAAATAACAGGATATTTTTAACTCTTTTGTATTGTGTCAATACAATATAAGAATTTGTTAGAACAATTCCACTTCTAGGAATTTATCTAGTAAGAGATATTAATAAGAGATGTGAGCAAAGAGTTATATTTATTTAAGAGTTCACTTGCTGTGCTCAGTCTTGTCCAACTCTTTGTGGCCCCATGGACTGTAGTCCACCAGGCTCCTCTGCCCATGGAATTTTCCAGGCAATACTGGAGATGCCATTTTATACTCTAGTATTATTTATAACAAGAAAAAAATAGAAATAGTCTAAATGCTCAATAAAAGGGATTTGCTTAAGTGTAAAGATATAATGAAAGTGAAAGAGGAAAGTGAAAAAGTTGGCTTAAAGCTAAACATTCAGAAAACGAAGATCATGGCATCTGATCCCATCACTTCTTGGCAAATAGATGGGGAAACAGTGGAAACAGTGGCAGACTTTATTTTGGGGGGCTCCAAAATCACTGGAGATGGTGATTGCAGCCATGAAATTAAAAGACTCTTACTCCTTGGAAGGAAAGTTATGACCAACCTAGATAGCATATTCAAAAGCAGAGACATTACTTTGCAAACAAAGGTCCATCTAATCAGGGCTATGGTTTTTCCAGTAGTCATGTATGGATGTGAGAGTTGGACTGTGAAGAAGGCTGAGCGCTGAAGAAATGATGCTTTTGAACTGTGGTGTTGGAGAAGACTCTTGAGAGTCCCTTCCATTCTAGAGGAGATCAGCCCTGGGTGTTCTTTGGAAGAAATGATGCTAAAGCTGAAACTCCAGTACTTTGGCCACCTCATGCGAAGAGTTGACTCATTGGAAAAGACTCTGATGCTGGGAGGGATTGGGGGCAGGAGGAGAAGGGGACGACAGAGGATGAGATGGCTGGATGGCATCACTGACTCGATGGACGTGAGTTTCAGTGAAATCCATCCGAGAGATGGTGATGGACAGGGAGGCCTGGCGTGCTGCAATTCATGGGGTCGCAAAGAGTCAGACACGACTGAGCGACTGAACTGAACTGAAAGATATGACACAATATTTCTAATACACTCTACAGTGGAAAAAAGCAAACTACAAAAAGCTAATACCATGTTTTTCAATATACATGTACACAGATTAAAAAAAATACTTGGAAGAATATGTCAAAATGTTCAGTGGTTTATTGATGCAATAGTATTCCTTTTTTCTTTCTCTACTTTATTTTTTTCCAAATTTTCTGTAAAAAACATGTGTTACTTTTATAATCATAGAAAAATTTGAATATACAGGAGTTTATATACAGGCACAAACAGTTTCTGAGTCTTTGTCATCAATTTATTCTGACAAAAGGACACAGAAAAAAACAAAAAAATAAATATTTTCTCTTTGTACTTATATACTTTTTCTTATGGTAGTAAAAATTATACTTAAGATGAACTGAATACAGAAGAAGGAGATACAATCTCTCAGCTATCAGACTGACACAGATCACAAAGAATAAAATCAGCAGAGTGAAGACAACTCATGAACTGCTGATACAAATCTAAGCTAAAAAACCCTTTAGGAATAACAGTTTTACAATCTGTATTTAAAAACCCCTAAAACTGTACATTCTTTTACCCAATCAATTATATTTCTAGGGATTTATCCTAAGGAAATTAAACAAGTCTGCAAAGAGATACACATGAAGTTATTTTCAGCAATATCATTTGTAACAGTGAAAGATGAAGACAATTCCAAAGTGTATCAATAGGGTAAATGAGAAGACAGTATACCTACGGCAGACTACTATTAAAAAGTATGCTACATATCTTTCTGTAGCAGCTATTTTCTGATACTATATATCATATAGTAAAAAAATGATAAAACAGCCTTTATGAGATCCCATTTTAAGATGTTTTTTTAAAGTGAGAATGTATATATTCATGAAGAAAATGTTTAAAGATTTCAAACCAAGGTTCACTACCAGTTTTCTGTGGTAAGTGGAATTACAAAAGATTTTTAATGTCTTATTTATAACTTCTTGTACTACAATGAGCATGTACAACTCTTAATATCAGAAGGAATGATTCTGAAACAGTCTGATTAGTCAAATAAAATTAGCTTTGGTTTTTTCCTATTCTTTTCTCATTCCTAAGGCTCTTAGAAGGTTCCTGATTTGAGCGCATGATACTCACAGATGAAAAATGGGTCAACTATACAGTTAATAGTGGATATACAAAGCTAGTGAAGGTGATAGAATTCCAGTTGAGCTCTTTGAAATCCTGAAAGATGATGCTGTGAAAGTGCTGCACTCAATATGCCAGCAAATTTGGAAAACTCAGCAGTGGCCACAGGACTGGAAAAGATCAGTTTTCATTCCAATCCCAAAGAAAGGCAATGCCAAAGAATGCTCAAACTACTGCACAATTGCACTCATCTCACACGCTAGTAAAGTAATGCTCAAAATTCTCCAAGCCAGGCTTCAGCAATACGTGAACCCTGAACTTCCTGATGTTCAAGCTGGTTTTAGAAAAGGCAGAGGAACCAGCGATCAAATTGCCAATATCCGCTGGATCATCGAAAAAGCAAGAGAGTTCCAGAAAAACATCTATTTCTGCTTTATTGACTATGCCAAAGCCTTTGACTGTGTGGATCACAATACACTGTGGAAAATTCTGAAAGAGATGGGAATACCAGACCACCTGATCTGCCTCTTGAGAAATTTGTATGCAGGTCAGGAAACAACAGTTAGAACTGGACATGGAACAACAGACTGGTTCCAAATAGGAAAAGAAGTACGTCAAGGCTGTATATTGTCACCCTGTTTATTTAACTTATATGCAGAGTACATCATGAGAAACACTGGGCTGGAAGAAACACAAGCTGGAATCAAGACTGCCGGGAGAAATATCAATAACCTCAGATATGCAGATGACACACCCTTATGGCAGAAAGTGAAGAGGAACTCAAAAGCCTCTTGATGAAAGTGAAAGTGGAGAGTGAAAAAGTTGGCTTAAAGCTCAACATTCAGAAAACAAAGATCATGGCATCCGGTCCCATCACTTCATGGGAAATAGATGGGGAAACAGTGGAAACAGTGTCAGACTTTACTTTTCTGGGCTCCAAAATCAATGCCGATGGTGACTGCAGCCATGAAATTAAAAGACGCTTACTCCTTGGAAGGAAAGTTATGACCAACCTAGACAGCATATTCAAAAGCAGAGACATTACTTTGCCAACAAAGGTTCGTCTAGTCAAGGCTATGGTTTTTCCTGTGGTCATGTATGGATGTGAGAGTTGGACTGCGAAGAAGGCTGAGCGCCGAGGAATTGATGCTTTTGAACTGTGGTGTTGGAGAAGACTCTTGAGAGTCCCTTGGACTGCAAGGAGATCCAACCATTCCATTCTGAAGGAGATCAGCCCTGGGTGTTCTTTGGAAGGAATGATGCTAAAGCTGAAACTCCAGTACATTGGCCACCTCATGCGAAGAGTTGACTCACTGGAAAAGACTCTGATGCTGGGAGGGATTGGGGGCAAGAGGAGAAGGGATAACAGAGGATGAGATGGCTGGATGGCATCACTGACTCGATGGACGTGAGTCTCAGTGAACTCCAGGAGTTGGTGATGGACAGGGAGGTCTGGCGTGCTGCGATTCATGGGGTCGCAAAGAGTCAGACACAACTGAGCGACAGATCTGATCTGATACAGTTAATGCCTCTATTAACCATGCTTAAATGGCAGTTTTTATTAAGAAGATATTATTTCTAGGACTTGCCTAATGGTCCAGGAGCTAAGACTCTGTGCTCCTAATGCAGGGGGCCCAGGTTCAATCCATGGTCAGGGAACTAGATCCCACATGCCACAACTAAGAGTTTGCAAGCAACAACTAAAGATCCCACGTGCTGCAACAAGGATCCTGTGTGCTTCAACGAAGACCTGTTGCAGCCAACAAAAGTAAAAAGTCAACACCCTTTAAAAAAAAACAACAAGATATTATTTCTAGAAGAAAAAATGATATATCCCCTTTCAGACCTGAGATATTATCAAAGATTTGGTAATTATGAATGAGCCCCCATTTGCTGATGTCTTCTCAACAATTATTTAAGTGATCTTGGTGATCATGGTGGCTTATTGTATTCATGGATATAGAAAGGCATTGCAGTATACCCCAGAATCACTGTCAAATATAACTTTCTGTGATGATGAGAAGATTCTATTACCTGTGCTGTCCAATATAATGGACAGTAGGTCTATCTAATGTGCTGACCAATATGACACATGTGGCCACTGAGCATTTGAAATGTGGCTAGTACAATTAAGGAACCAAATTTAAAATTTACAAACTGAAATTAATATAAAATATACATAAATAAGTATCCAAGAGAAATATAGTTTCCATTTAAGACCTGGCATTTCAGTGCATATTTCCAAGACTAATGAAACCAGGACTGTGTGAGTTACAGAATGTTTTTTGAAAAATTAAATGGTCTTTTATGCAATCCTCATTCTTCTTTATGTAGGAAATAAGCACACGATTCTTGAAAGCGTTATTCTCATGGCTTCAATAAGACTGTGTTACTTAGGCTCACCCATTACATCTCCATGTCTTTCTTTTTTTTGTATCATTAGTCTCTTCCATCTGCCATCAACCACAGGCTTGTCCCAAAAGATGAATCCTTGGTTTCCTGTTTTCGATTTTCCATTCAGAAAAGACTTCTTACACCTTCAACTATGATCCTATTTGTCTTCTGCAAAACAGCACTTCACTATACAACCTTAAACAAAGTCTTAATCTTTAAGACAGCTTCTCATTTGTAAAATAACTTAAGAGGGTTACTACAGTTCCTTTGGTTTTAGGAGTCTCTAAATTCTAGTAGAAGCCTAGTTATAAAACTTTCTGTTTTTTTCTCAGACTGATTCTTCTTCTTGCCCTTTAAGTGCTATGGTACCCCATGGTTGTCAGCGACCAACTTTTCCACTCTCCACATTCTCTCTCCAAGAACTGCATAAACCCTTCATTATGACTGTCTCAAATTTATGCTGCAGTTCTAACTTCACTCTTACAAGTTCCAGATATACACTTCTATTTGCTGCACAGTTTCTTTAGTTGGCCTGACACATTTAAGACTCCAGTAGAACATGTATCCACCCCACTGCAGTACTCTTGCCTGGAAAATCCCATGGACGGAGGAGCCTGGTGGGCTGCAGTCCATGGGGTCGATAAGAGTCGGATACGACTGAGCAACTTCACTTTCACTTTTCACTTCCATGCAGTGGAGAAGGAAATGGCAACCCACTCCAGTGTTCTTGCCTGGAGAATCCCAGGGACGGGGGAGCCTGGTGGGCTGCCGTCTATGGGGTCGCACAGAGTCAGACACGACTGAAGTGACTTAACAGCAACAGAACATGTATCAGGCCAACTAAAGAAACTGAACCAAACTTTCTTTGTCAGTACGGCTCAGTGATCAAAAACAGAAGTTTTAGGATCAGATGTATCTGAATTTGAATCCTAGTGCTGTCATTTATTACCTGTGTAACAATGATCAGGTTAACCTCAAGTCTCCATTTTTACATGTAAAATGGGGTTAAAACTAGTACCTACAACTCAGGTGGTTGTTATATGTGCATTTTATATATATAGCTTAGTACAATATCTGAAATATGCTAACAGCTCAAAAAATGTTAGCTACTATTATTATCAGTAGCATTACCTCAGTAGCATTACCACCTTCCTAGTCCTACAGGTTTAATAACTCAGCCAACTTGATGCATTCTGTCTCTTTAAAAAAAAAAAATCAGTCAACATTTGTACATTTATTTTCCAGTATGATCTCAGACTGTTTTTCATTCCTTGACTGTTACTGCAGCCAGCCAAACAGATTACTAGATTTTTAATACTTACAGGGTAGAGTCTTTTCTTATTTTTATTCCCACTATATTACCTAGCATAATGCCTTACACATAAAAGTTTTGCTATTATTAGACAATTCAAATAATCTTTATATTTATTCATTCTATTACACTAGACCTCTTGAGTTCTTTGAAAACAGGGAGTGTCTTGGTCCTCTCTGTGTATCTACACCTGAAAATCCTTTAGTCAACAAACATCTGTTAAATGAACAATCTCCCTTTTGAGAATGCAAAGGGCAGCTCTCATATTCTCTAATCCCACCAATTTATTCTGACCAAACTGACCTCCCCACAACTTCAAGAGCAGACTCACTGTCATTACTCAGGACTCTTATTTTGTATCAAAAAGTCTACTCAGATTAAGTAGGACAGGGAATTCATTAGCTTGTATAATTAGACAGTCCAAGGATACCACTAATTTAAAGCCTGGCTATTGATCCAAAGATTACCATCGAACTTGGCCTCATTCTTTCCATCTTTTGGCTCTGCTTTCAATTTATTGGCAAGCTCCAGGTTCACATTCTATTCTCTCAGCAACTCCACGGTTCAAAGCACGCCTCTTTCTCAACATAATTAACACTCCTGCATGCTAATAGGAAAATGTGTCCATCTCTAAACTATCACTGTTGACAGAGGGATGGACTACTTGACTAGCTAGCCCTGAGTTATGTGCACACCTTTGTGGCAGGGTGGGATCCATTCTACTGCCTGGAATGGCTTTCCTTCCCATTTCTGCCTCCCCAAATTAAAGCTACAGCTTTTCAGCCCCCAAAAGTCTTTTGTGATTTAAGATCTTCCCTGTCCATTGGATCAAGTAACTCATTTCCAAACAAACACTTCTTTTTCTTCCTAAAAATCTACCATTTAAAACAAACAGGAGGGGAAAAATTCCAAGAAAATATTGCATGATGAATTCTAATTATGTCAAGTTATAAACAGTACAGGTAATATGTACTATTTCTTAAAATGTAAAGATAGCAGTTATATGTATCTACAGATACATTCTATATATTAGGAAAGAACAGATAACCTGGCAACTTTTAATATAGTGTTCAAGTAATGTTTGGGGCTTTAAATTTTCTATAGGGTCTAAATAAAACATTTCAGCTAATTAAAGTTGGGTCTGAATTCAAAGGACACTGTGTAACAGTCTATGGTTTTAGAGTTACCTCAAACAGGATTTGAGTTAGGCTCAAATCATGGCTAACACCACCTTCCTTGGCTTTAGCTACAGGTCTTTAAGCAAATTATTTTTCTCTCCAAACCTGGGTTTCATTACCTCTAAAAACAGGAATGATAATATCTATCTGTATGTAAAGAGGCTGTGTGGCACAGTGAAGAAAAAGAGAGTAAGATGGACCAAGGCTGAAATTCTACCGCTATTATTATTTATATGATTCTGAGTGGCTTTATGTAAATCCTGTGTGATTCCTCATATGTAAATTTGGGATAATAATATTTTAAGCATTTTATTTATTTGGCTGTGCTGGGTCTTAGTTGTGGCATGAGGGATCTAGTTACCTGCCCAGGGATTAAACCAGGTCCCCTACACTGGAAGTGCGGTGTCTTAGCTACTGGATCACCAGGGAAATCCTTGGGATAATAATATTTAATCCATTGGTTGTTAAGCATTTAATAAGGCAATGTACTTTAAACATCTACCACAATGAACAGTAAACAGTGAAAACTCAATCAATGATCTTATCCACATCAAATTATCTGTTTAAAATAATTTAGAGAATTAAGTATTTTTGTACTCACCAAGGTCTGCCAAAGACTTCTTATACTTAATAAGTGATATTTCTGACATTTTAGAAATTAATCTAGTCTAACAGGTTGTAAGGTACTTTGCAATCTTTTTCTCCTCTTTTAGACTTTTTGACTAAATAAAATGAACAAAATGAACAAAATGTCAACGAACAAAAAATCTGGTTTATAAATAAACTACTAAAGTAATAAAAATAAGTGTGGATAATAATGAATTAAAAGTTCACAGCATAGTAAGGGAAAAATCCACTGGCATTACTTATTCTTCATAAATGCCTTTGCATTTTCTTTGTTAGCTAATATTTCTTAAAGGAAAAAGACACTGGCCCTAGAGCTATTTAAAAGACGGTAAGATAATGAGCTAGATAAACTCCTACAATCAACTTATCCCTTAACTTGAGGCTTAATGTAGTAATACCGAAATGACTCATGCCAATATGAAGTCACTATGCTATCCATCTCCTGAACAGTCAGTCATATACCATATAGCCACCTCCTGAACAGAATCACAAAATTTGGGGTATGAACAACAAGTTTAGATGCTATCAGAACACATACAAAAGGCAAGTGGCCACTCATTTACATATTCAAAAAAATTTAATTTTAAGGTCATTCACTAAAAAACACAAACCATATTCTATATAACTGTTTTCAAAAAGATTAAACAAACATTTGATTCCTTCCATTTTACACAAGAGGCAGTTTCTTTGGAAAACAGTTTCTTGAAGTAGTGTTAACAGTTTTGCTTATCTTTCCAAAATGAGTGAATCATATGTAATACTCGGCAATCTTTAATGAGTGCACAGACATAGGAAAAGTTAACAGCTTAAGAAAAGCTGTATGAAAATAATTACATCATACTATATACTATACGTAAGAGATGTTTTCCTCCTTTGTACTGTTTTTAATCTACTCCTTGAGGAAGCTGTATTTTAAACACAAAGGAAACATGTTGAACACCTCAGTCACCAGATATTGTTCTCTACAACTAAGAAAATCAAATAATATCTAATTTACTTTATTTTCTATGTTAAAAAAATATGTATAAGGCAAAGTAATTTTTTTTAAAGAATTAAACATAGATACAGTAGGTAATCTTTTGTGCCTTTTCTAGTTTTCTTTCTGCAACTTTTTTTTGAGGGGGCATGAGGAAAGAGGAAAAGTAGTGGAAGTCTTAAGTTGCCCCTAGATATTTTTACAAGTACATTTGGTAAGTCAACTAGACGAAGGGGAGAAAGAAAAAGCGTTCGGGCTCACTCTGAGAACAACAGTTCTTAAAAAACGCCAGTGCTGAGAGTCATGCTTTCCTGACAATGCAGCGACCAATATTATTCCGATTAAAAGCGCGCTACAAACCTAAATCTGTAAAGTCAATTTGGCATCCTAAATCCGAATTGGCCTGCAGCAATCAGACGGAGCAAGGGTCTACCTCAGCTTCTGCAAAAGTTAATTTTCTAGGAAAGTAAAACACTACCCATCAGTTTCCTACGGCCTTCTTCCCCGAGAGATGCTGCTGTCCGCCTCGCCCCAGGCTCGGGGTCTGACCCGCAGGCCTGGGTGTGTTGGGGCAGTCGGCTTCTCCCCGTTAACCTGGTCCGGACCAGGAGTAACAGGACCAGTTACTGTACCTACCCGCGATTCCCCTGAACGGCCAGGGCGGCCTCCAACCGCGCCCGGGGCCTCCTGTCCCCTGGGTTGTCCCCCACCCCACTCACCCGCCCGAGTGGTGTCCGTCAGGTCGTGGTTGGCCGCTCCCCGGGGAAACTCCCTCAGTTTCCGGCCGCTCAGGCTCAGCACCCCGGTTACCGCCGCCTCCTCCAGCGCTCGGTCGAGGGAGCGGCTCCACGAGCCCGGGCCAGGACCAGGGCCTGCCCCGGAGTTTGGGCCGCAGTTAACAGCCGAGAGGTTACCTCCCGACGCTCCTGGGCAAGAGTATTCTGCAGCCGCGGCCACAGCGACCAAGCCCGCGGCCGCCATTTCCCAGCCAACAACTCTCCGGCCCTTCAGCTCAGCGCATGCGCGACCAGATGATAGGTGGGCGGGGAAAGGGGCTTACAGACCCCGGCCGGATCCCTTGATGGACAGGGCTGCGGTGCCGCTCTGCACTTCCAGGCGCTGGCCTCCGCCCACAGGAGGTTTCCAAGAGAAATTTAAAACGGAACTCACAAATCTCGAGCAGCTCCCTATGATAGGCTCCCAGTGGCCTTTCTAACATACCCCTACAAAAATGTCTTTCAGACACGCTCCTCACCAAAACTACCTTCCTCCCTTAGGAGGATTAAACATTAAGTTTTAACACTGTTGCTGCCACAAAAGAGGGAAAAGTTTCCTTGACTTGTCATTCTATAAGCCAAGTGATTTAAGTGGAGATTGTGAATTTATTAACCATTATTGCCTGAGGGAAACAGAAGTGTTAACCTGGCTCCCAAACTTCATAATTCTCATTGAAAGGGTTAAATATTTTAGGCCCTTCCTACAAAATAGCTTCTTAAGGAAAATAAACACTTTAAATAGTACCTCTTCTTTGGGCAAGATTTTATTGTTGAACAAAACTGGGTGAACCTCACTGAAGTCTAAAATTTGGGTCTAGAAGCAAAACCGAGGAAGAGAAAATGATCTTACCATAATCTACATGTGGGAATTAAAGACAGAACTGAAGAGAGTTAAAAATAAAAATGAAACCATTCAGTTACTGGAAGATTAGAAAATATTTCATTTTATTAAAAATATTTTGTAATTTTTTACCACACCACAGGACTTGCAGGATTTTAGCTTCCTGATCCATGGACAGAGGAGCCTGGTGGGCTGCAGTTCAGAGGTCTGGTTGCAGAGTTGGCAAGACTGGGTGACTTGCACAGCAGCATGACTTCCTGAATGAGGGATTGAACCTATGCCCTCCAGAATGAAAGCTGGGAGTTCTGACCACTGGACTGCCAGGGAATTCCCACCACTTCATTTTAAACCAATTAGACCTCACATATATTACAACCAGTCTTCAGCTTATTCTTGACATTACTGAATGACACTTAAGTCATTCCTGCTAAATGATGTAAATTTCCCCTACAATCAATCAACTAGTATTTTCTGTGGGAAATAAGACTGTCAGATACAGTCCTTTTCCTAGATTGTAATTATGGAATCCAAATAAGCCAAATAGAGATTCAGTTCAGTTCAGTTCAGTCGCTCAGTCGTGTCCGACTCTTTGCGACCCCAATAGAGATTAAAACCACAAAAAAAGGGCTGAGTGGGGGTAGTGGGAATTAACCATCAGAATTCAAAGAAAAGGAATCTAGTATGTCAAATTCTGAAACAAATCTGAAGGATTCTGAAGTGCAATAGGCTGGAAGGGGAAAGTAACATCCCAAATTGAAAGGAATATCAGCATGAACACATCCAGGTACGATTTATAATGGTTCATGTGGAGAACATTGCCACAGGCCAAAAAGTTCATGTCAGAGAGCAAAAGAAAGTAAGGTTGGAGAGATGCTGTCCATCACTCAAGGTCCAGCTTTACAATGAAACGTTGATTAGCATTTCCCCAACTCCTAAATAGAAGAGACTGTGAAAATGTTTAATCTCACTGCCAAAGTTCATTAGTATCAATTGCTCAGAGAGTTGTTCTGTAAATTGTGTTCTAGGTTCTTCAGCGACAGGTTCCATGATCAGTGTCTCTAATGAACATGGGTCACCCAAATAGCAAGTGATCTGTTATCCCTGGCAGGTATCATCTATCCAATGTATGAATTGGTTTTTGTTACTCTAGACTTCTAAAATTGTTACTCTTAGAAAGACTTTAAGCTATACAAAAAGCAGGTCCTCATTTTAATTTTTTTAGAGCTATTTCAACCACAAAAGCAGAACCATATATTCCATATTAATGCTACAATGCTATAGAAATAGACTTTTTTAAATGCACAGATATCATCTATATTTGATTACCAATTACCTTCCACATTTGAATTCCTGACAAATTCTCCTTATATGGCCTCATTCTTCCTATCCACCTGCACATATCATTATAATTACAACATACAATGGAGAAGGCAATGGCAACCCACTCCAGTGCTCTTGCCTGGAAAATCCTATGGATGGAGGAGCCTAGTAGGCTGCAGTCCATGGGGTTGCGAAGAGTCAGACACGACCAGGAGACTTCACTTTCACTTTTCACTTTCATGCATTGGAGAAGGAAATGGCAACCCACTCCAGTGTTCTTGCCTGGAGAATCCCAGGGACGGGAGAGCCTGGTGGGCTGCCATCTATGGGGTCGCACAGAGTCGGACACGACTGAAGTGACTTAGCAGTAGCAGCATGCTAATTCCGGCCTTTGAAGTTCTGACCAAGTTTATACATAGATTATACTTTGTCTAGTCAACTAGATTTTAAGGTCCTTAATATGTTAAACTTTATAGTTATCTTCAATATCCTGGCTGAGTATATCAATAGTTTAAAAATAGAGTAAGTGGAAAGAAACAAAGATGCTGTTAAGTGATGCTGTTAAGTACTAACACAGTAGAAGTTATGTGCTAATACATCAGAGGTTAGGAGAAAAAAGAATTACAATATTTGAGAACAGGGTCTCATTAAGTCCAAAATATCTATAGATATTAAGTCTACCATGGTCAAAACAGAAGCCTGTGGATACAGTAAAAATTAAGATGCTATATATACACTATAAGAACTAGTCCTACATAAAGGCAGGCTGGAAGAAAAGATAAATCAGAAGTTAATTTTGAGACCTCTAAGGATTTGAAGTTTTATCTATAAAGTAAAGGTAGAATGAGGGAATTCTCATCCTTCTCCCTCAATCTTCTCCATAAAGGAAGGGACAAAATCATCTTGAGAAAATAAGGTATGGGAAATGGGAGTCATTGTAGGGAATTCACCAGAGTCTAGTGATGAACAAAAGAAGTTGTGAGAAACAGTTGCAAAAGGGCTGAGTAAAAGGGCTTCAGGGATCTCTAACTTGTTCCACTACTGCTCTATGGTCTGGAAGCAGGTGAAAAGTCAATGCGGGTTTACCAAATGTTAGGAATTAACACAAAGAACCTCCCTGCTTCTCCCTGTGTATTTTATAGGCTGAAAGGTTACTCACTGAACACTAGTGGCAAAAGTTTCACTCCAACCTTAGTAACTCTCTCCACCTCTGCATCTCATATCACGCAGAAATAAAGTTCTTTCCCTAGTTTTACTCATTAGAAATATATTATGGCTACTCCTTTAAGATTCTACTTTATAAACTCAGAGCAGTAGGATTAAAATCTTGGCCAATCCCCTTTTCTAAAAATACAAAGCACAGAAGCTGGTTTGTTGAATATGTTCAACAAATGTTTGGTTCTACCCTTTCTGACTTCTTTAGTGGGGGAAAAAAAAAAAGAATTGACTTTTTAAAAAATTTTACAAGAAAATTTAGACTGTGATTTTCTTCTCAGGAAAAGTGGAAATAGAAATTAAACATACAGGCTAGGGAAATAATTTCCTATTTATCTGTTTTTAATTTTTTTTTGATGTGGACCTTTTAAAAGTCTTTATTGAACTTGTTAAAATATTGCTTCTATTTTATGTTTTGGGTTTTTGCCTGCAAGGCATGTGAGTTCTTAGTTCCCCAAGCAGAGACGGAACTGCACCCCCTGCATTGGAAGGTGAAGTTTTAACCACTGGGCCACCAGCGAAGTCCCTCTTATTTTTCTTTAAACATTGATAAACCTCATCAGAATATATTGAGAAAAAGGAATTTCAGTTCCAAAATGGTATCACATTTCTTTGTTTTATCAAGCTTTTAGTTGGATAGATTTTTAGGTAGAAAGTAAACTGTAAGGGCAGGGAAAAAAAGAGACATTCAAAGTCAACAATTTATAAACAAATCTTTAAATCCCTCTTAGAAAGTGAAATCGCTCAGTTGTGTCCAACTCTGCAACCCCATGGACTGTAGCCCAGGCTCCTCCGTCCATGGAATTTTCCAGGCAAGAGTACTGGAGTGGGTTGCCATTTCCTTCTCTAGGGGGTATTTTTGACCCAGGGATCAAACCCGGGTCTCCCGCATTGCGGGTAGTCACTTTACCATATGAGCCACATGGAAAATCCCTCTTAATGGTTCACAGTAGTCCAAAATTCTTGTTGTAAATGCTTGGAGTTTATTGGTGTCATTTTTAAACAGGGGTTAACTCCAAACTGATCTATGCAAAAATAACTTGCTTTTAACTTAAGGAAAGCTTAAATCTCATGCTTCCTTTTTTTTTCACAGTGGCAAAAAACAAATAATCATATAATTCTGATGAGACTTCAAAGATTTAGTGAACAGAAATGAAGAAATCATTTTCTGCCCTAATGTTGCCTGCATTTAGAATGTATGGCATTCATTCTCTGCAGTGTATTCATTCTCTGTCCGCTATTTCTTTTCACTTACTTCCTTAGAGTAACAGAAATCAAAAGGTACCCCAACACTGTTTATGTTACACTGTGAATTACAAAGCTATTGACAGCAAAATATGATATATCTATCTATTATAACAAAAAATAACCACTGGGCAATAAATTCAAAGTTTCTTCATACTTACAGTATTTTATGATTTGCTTATAATTAAAATTGTGGTGAAGTTTATACCTATTAGAAAAAAATACATAATGTTTGACAAGGAACACTGGCCTTTTCTAATAGGTCTACCTAACTGGAATGAAAAGTGATGAAATCTCATAATTATCACTGGCAGAGTGTATTTACTTACCATGTTACAAATGCTAGAGCATGGTATTACCATTTCTTAGATATCTGACAAGCCACACACCATTCCACTACTTTCTGTGGGTGTTCCATTCATGGAGAATTAAAGATCTAAGCTTAAAAAGTAACTGGATCACACACAGGTCTTGAAAAGCTGAGTATCACTGAACCAAGATGTAAAAAAAAAAAAAAAAAAAAAACGGATGATTTCTAAAGGTTCATTCAGTCTAATATATTGCATTCTAAGAAAATTTGATTTTCTATTCTAATTCCCCCTGACTAGTTCTTGTTGGAGCTATAATTGAAGCAGTCAAAAGATAGTTAATGGGATGTCAAAAGATAGTTAATGGGATGTCAATATGAGTCTAAATTGATTTACCAATTTAATTGTTTGGCAGCTTTTCAAATCCTAAATGTTATAGTCACTACAAAGTTCTTTGTAACACAAAACAATCTAAAAACCACAACTCAATCTTTTTAGCTAAGAATAAATCATGAGAGACCTGTAATATTTTATTTGTTAAAAATGAACAGCTTCAGATCTAAAGGTAACTTTTCCAAAAAACACCAAAAAGTACAGTGTAAAGCATCTCCTCATTAAATACAAACGTTCATTTTGTGATGCACTGCATCAATGTTTTTTACACACCTTGATGCAAAGGGAAATTTAAGTTGCATCTTGTTTAAAAAAAAAAAAAAAAACTTTTAATAACTGAAATAGGATGACTACAACCACATTCTAAGAAAGGAAAAATTTCCTCCAAAAGAGCATATTCCTTTGTTTTTATACAACATGTTAGCACTCAAGAATTATAATTTGGCTGTAACAAAGGCAAGATTTTATATTTAAAAAGAAAATGAAATTACAGATGCATGAAGAGCAAAAGTTTAATATACCAAAGACATTTTGTTTGATGCACTTAATATCAATATTTGGAGGGATTTTTAAGATTTAAAAAGAAGGCATTAATAATAGCTCTGTACAATAATATTTAAAAGAACAAGAAAATGAAAACATCTTTATACCGTATTTTCACAAACTGCTCTAAAGACAGCAAACTCGTGCTCAGTTGTTTTTCCTTTGTTTTAAAATAAGTTATCAATAATTCTAAACCAGTCTAAAATGTATTGTTCATGAATCAAATCTAAGCATTCATACTTGCAAAAATGTTTTGCAGTGAGTCCTTGGCCTACAGAGAGACTGGAGTTTACTTTCAAATTGTATGACTGGCTTCCAATAATCCCTTATCAGTAGACTTACAAGCAAAATACCAGATATTAAGGATCAGATTTAATTCTTTGGTATAAGCATGAAACTGTTATTGATAGCTTTCCGTGGCTAGCATAAACCAAGTAACCAAAGGACCATGAGAAACAACAATGAAATCTAGTATACCCTGCAACGCAGGCAGGAGCCATAACAATGTTTTGTGTTTTAACAGGGAAAATCAACACAAATTATACACTGAAGGGAAAACTAACACCTACTTAGAGGTTTTAACATTACAGCAAATCAAAAAGTTAAGCTTCAAAATGACCAAACTCGTAACCTGTAGTTTGAATATTTTGCTGCATTTTGCTATTATATCATAACTTAAAATTTACAACCATCTGAGGACTTTCAGCACTAGCTTGGCACAACAAATTAACTCCTCCTAACCCTCCAGAGTATGAGGGGGGAAATCCTTTTCTCACCACAAATGCCTGAACTTTACACAAGAAATCAGAAGCAAAGGTACAGAACAAGGTCATAATAATGTTAACTCTATTATAATTTTGCACCTTTTACCTTGTGACATATATATTTTTTTAAGAGCTGTATGTATACTGTTCAACTTAGTAAACTTAAAATTTAACTTTTTCAAATAAGAAGTCCAGGACTTTATGGCTAATTTTCCTATCAAAATATCTATAGAACTCAATCCATTTTAATTATAATTATTCCAAATATCATCTGAAGAATACTTTGTGCACACTAGACTCAAAACTACACTAAATTCAAACAGTATACCTATGACCTAGCTTTTAAAGTCTTCATCTCAGTTACCATCTTCCACCTGCTACTTTCTCTCCACACAAATTACCAGATTTTTACTCTGGACTTTCCTCCAATTAGGCTCTATCAGATAACTTTGTAAACACCCATTTACAGCCTTTAAACACCAACATTTTAAACAGAAGCTAATGCCCGGAGTCACATTTCTTATTAAAAAAAAGTTCAGCATTAAAGATTTACAACTCTGGAGGATTAACTTAATGTTATTTGAAAAATGAACCAAGTTCCAGATATCCCCATAAATCTTAAACCCCCAAACTGAAATTCTAATAATTTTTTATATCCCTAATGCAGAAAAGTCAACTGCACTTATTACACCAACACTATTAAAGTATAAGTGACAGCAACAAAGGGACCTATTTCAAATCTTGAAGACCAAGATTTACAATGGCAAGGTGTAAAAAATGGGCAAAGGTGATGAGATCCTAAATACCACTATCATAAAATAATCAATTTCTATCTTTCCACCTTCTTTCTGCTGCATGAGGAATCAAAAAAGTCAAATAGAGAATTGTTCTGTCTGGGCCAACCATGAAATCTTTAAGAACACATAGGCATATTCCCTGTTATTCTTTCAGGGCATTATTTATACATGTTTAAAAAAAACTTCAAAAATAAAAATAAGAGTTATTTAGCCTTGTGAATATTTTGAAATAAAGTTTCTTGAATTTCTGTGATGAACTCTTCAAGCAATTAAATTTTTAAGAGTCATCACTGAAAAGTTCCTGTGACATGGGATCTATCCCACGGTTACGAAGCGGCTTCCTCCTTTGTTGAAAGTGAGAGTGGCTCTTTGTTCCTTCAGGATCCCAAATCGCTCATTCAAAGTCATACCTGTCTGGAGAAAACAAAACAAAACAAAAATTAACAACTTGACTGTAAGCTACATTTGCTTTGGAACAACAATGTGATCATAATGGTAATTCACAGTAACAATACCTAACATTCATATATATATACCGGTAAAGCGTCTGCCTGCAATGCAGGAGACCCGGGTTCGATTCCTGGGTCGGAAAGATCCCCTGGAGATTTGCTTTGGAATAATAATGTGATCATAATGGTAATTCACAGTAACAATACTTAACATTCATATATAAATAAATGTGTGTGTGTGTGTGTGTGTGTGTGTGTGTGTGTATATATGAGGGAAACACCCATATGAAATAGGTGAATTTAGTGAAGTTTAGGGAAGTCAGTTGTCCACTTGGAGGTCTAGAATTGAAACCTAGAGTCAGAATCCCTAAAAGGGCAATGAAAGAATGTTCAAACTCCCACACAACTAAGCTCATCTCACATGCTAGCAAAGGAATGCTCAAAATCCTTCAAGCCAGGCTTCAATAGTATATGAATTGAGAACCTCCAGATGTTCAAGCTGGATTTGAAAAGGCAGAAGAACCAGAGGTCAAACTACCAACATCCACTGGATCATAGGAAAAAAACAGGGAATTCCAGAAAAAACATCTACTTCTGCTTCATTGACTACACTAAAGCCTTTGTGTGGATCACAACTAACTTAGAAAATTCTTAACGAGATGGAAATACCAGGCTGAAAGGAAAGTAACAACAGACAAAATAAGCAAAATAAATTTGGTCAAATTTCTGTCTATACAGAAAATTTTATCTTCATGCCACAGTTGACATTTTAAAATGTAACACTCATTCATGATAAAAATTCTCAGCAAATTACAAATAGAAGGGAACTTCCTCAATCTGATAAAAACAGCCTACTGCTAACATCAAACTTAATGGTGAAAAACAATGCCTTCTCAAGTCTGGAGACAAAGCAAGCAAACATGCTCTCAACACAGAACTGAATGTCCTAGCCATCATAATGAAGAAAACGAAAAGATTTAAAGATTGGCAAGAAATTCAAAGAATGACATGATTGCTTACAAAGAAAATCCTAAGTAATCTATAAAATTATTAAAAGCAGAAAGTGTATTTTAGCAAGATTACAAGGTTAATAATACAAAAACTGCCAAAACCATGGTGAGATATACCACTTGACATGCATCAGAATGTCTAAAATCAAATGACAGATAATAACAAATGCCGGTAAGGCCATGGAAAAATTCAGAACTCTTACATGTTGGAAGGAATGGTACCGCAGCTACTTCTCTGGAAAACAATTTCATACTCCCCCAAAAGATAAACCCAGAATTATAATATGATCTAGCAATTCCATTCTTAGGTATTTACCGAGGAGAAATAAAATACACGCACACAAAAACATGAATGCACAGGTTTTTGTGTGAGCATATGTACATGAATGTTCAGAGGAGCATTATTCACAATAGCCAAAGAATGGAAACAATCCAAATGTCCATCAACTGACAAATAAAATACAAGTATATCCATATGGTGGAATATTATTCAGGAATAAAAAGAAATAAAATATTGATATACACAATGGATAAACCATGAAAAAATTATGGTAAGTGAAAAAAGGTTCACACATTATATGATCCCATTCACATGAAATGTCCAAAATAAGCAAATCCAGAGACAGAAAACAGGTAGACCAGTAGTTTCCTAGGGTTAAGGATAGTTAGGACATCCTATTTATTATACAACATTAGTTTTGTTAATTAAAATATTTTCAGTCAATGGCCAGAGAAATACAGGGGGGGAAATTTACCTGTTTTCCAACACTGTTTATGTCAAATTGTAGGGGGACACCTTTAGGAACTTTCTTTATATCAGATTGATCCCGTTTTGTCAAGAATGAGGGCACAGCAGTACGAGTTAATCGTGGTTTCTGAGTTCTATTAGAAAAAAATTAAAATAAGATCAATTAAACAATCAAAAGAAGAGAAATAAATCACCTGGTTCATTAAGACATCTTGACTTGTATACATGTTCAACTGTATGAAGGCTACTTTATTTACATTCTCAATAACCCCGCCAACCCAGTTTTTTTTATTTTTTTATTTTTTATTTTTTCTCCAAATTCCTGGTTTAATAAAGTCTTGTTTATTTTGAGAAAAAGGTCCCAAACATCAGGCTGTTCACAAAAATAACCCACAGTATCAACTTTAGAAAACAAATCTTAAGACTATTACACTAGTTATTTTTCTAGAGGATGCATTTAACTTGCCAACTCTCATTCACAAAAATACATTGTTACATTTGTGTTGAACAGCCCCACACAGCACTCTTATGTGGGGTTTAACACACATACCTCTAACTCAAAGCTGCTCTCAGGTTCCACTCAACTAATGAGGACTGCCTTTGTTGTCAGGGAAGCAACTATTGTATGAATGGAAAGAACTGTACTCCCTGTGTAACAAGAGATTATTTTGGAGACAGTTGATAAAACCATACATCCTTTTTATTGTTAAGTCATAAAGAGGTATCAAAATTAAAAGCAAAAATTACAGGGTAAGACTTAACGTAACTACTAGGAGGGTCAAAGAAGTGAAAATGGGACTAGGCGCAGGGCAATATGAATTAATGAACATGGGAAGGACAAGGATGGGGAGAACCGTGAGCATGTGCTGAAGATACTAGGGGAGAGGATCTGGTGAAAATTTTGATCTTAGACAAGCGCCTAGGTAAAGAAATAATGGGACAAGATTTCTAAACCCCGCTATGTGCTTAAGAGTCATCCTCGCCATTGGCGCTGTCTCTGTCATCCTCTCCTTCCTCAGCCTCTTTTTCATCATCCTTGATCAACTCCAGCTGGTCATCCCCCCGATCTTCATTATCATCATCATCCAGTAGGTCCCCCTCCTCTATTTTTTGAAGTATAGTTAATTTACAATATTGTGTGTTTCAGGTATACAGCATAGTGATTCAGTATTTTTGCAGATATTTCATTATAGGTTGTTATATGATAATGGGTCTAATTCCCTATGCTATACAGTAAATCCTTGTTGCTTATCTATTTTATATATAGTAATTTGTTAATTCCATACACCTGATTTTTTCCTTCTGCCTTCTCTCCCCTCTGTGTAACCACAAATTTGTTTTCTATGTCTACAAGTCTGTTTCTGCTTTCTATATACATTCATTTGTATTATTTTTTTAGATTCCATATATAAGTAATATATAGTATTTGTCTTTCTCTGACTTATTTAAGTATAACATTCTCTCGGTCCATCCATGTTGCTGCAAATAACAGTATTTCATTCTTTTTATAGCTGAGTAACATTCCATTGTATATATACATATATATGCATATATATATGCCACATCTGATTTATCCATCCATCTCTTGATGTATACTTAGGTTGCTTCCATTTCTTGACTATTGTAAACAGTGCTGTTATGAAAAACACTGGGTTGCACATATCTTTTTGATTTAGTGTTTTCATTTTTTTCTAGATATATACCCAGGAGTGGAATTGGTAGTTAGTTCTATTTTTAAGAAACCTCTATACTGTTTTCCACAGTGGATGAACCAATTTACATTCTCACCAACAGTGTACATGGGTTCCCTTTTCTCCACATCCTCTCTTACATTTATTATTTGTAGACTTTTTGATGAGAGCTATTCTGACAGGTGAAGTGATACCTCATTGGGGTTCTGATTTGCATTTCTTTAACAATTAGTGGTGCCAAGTATCTTTTCATGTGCCTGCTAGCCATCTGTATGTCTTCTTTGGAAAAATGTCTGTTTAGGTCTTCTTCCCACCTTTTGACTGAACTGTTTTCATACTGACTTGTATAAGCTGTTTGTATATTTTGGATTTTAACCCATTGTTGGTTGCATCATTTGCAAATACTTTCTTGCATTCTGTAGGCTGTCTTCTGATTTTGTTGATGGTTTCCTTGGCTGTGTAAAAGCTTTAAAGTTTAATTAAAAGTCCCATTTGTTTACTTTTGTTATATCTTTTGTCTTTGGAGACTGATCCAAGAAAATACTGCTATGATTTATGTCAGGGTGTGACCTCCCACCTTCGTTTTTTTTTTTTTTTTTTTTCAGAATTGCTTTGGTAATTTGGGGGTCACCTGGGGTTCCATGTAAATTTTATCTGCTCTAGTTCTGTGAAAAATGCCCTGGGTATTTTGATAGGGATTGCGTTAACTCTACAGATTACTCAGTTATATGGTCATTTTAATGATATTAATTCTCCCAATCCAAGAGCATGGGATTATCTTTCCATTTCTTTGAATCATCTAAAATTTCCTTCATCAATATCTTGCAGTTTTCAACATACAGGTCCTTCACCTCCTTGGTTAAGTTTATTCATAGGCATTTTGTAAATACAATTTTAAATCCGTTTTCTTTTTTACTTTCTCTTTCTGATATTTCATTATTAGTATATAAAAACATATTAATCTTGTATCCTGCAACCTTGCTGAATCAAAAAAAAAACAAAACTTGGTTCTTGACAGACTAATCTAGAGACTAAAATTTATGAATTGCTCACAGAATACCTCTGTAAGTAGAACTACAAACTTTTCAACAATTTGGAATTGGTCATTTCCAAGTCTTAATCTTCTACTAAAATAAAGCAACCTCTAAAACCTCGAGACTCATCTGATGTTTTCATCTCAATTATTAAAATGGATGTATAGGCAAAACAAAAACTCTGTAAACCTAGGAATTAAAAAAAAAATTTATTATTTTAAAAATATGTTCATCACAACTCACATAATTGACTTCATAACCTACTAATGGGTTACACACATCGACACAGACATTTTCCTCTGCTGTGTTAGCTTGAGTACGTCTGCATGAAGTTCCAAGAAATTAGCCAATCTGCTAGACCACTGGCTGATACGGGACTTTCTTTCAATTCTAAGTACACAACGTAGATTTTCATTCCTGATACTTTTTGATGGGAAAAATTTAAGAGTGAGAGTTACCGTGTGGTCTAGTGAGGATCCAATGAGGCTTTTCCACGGCTAGGTCAATTATCAGGTTGAATTTGATAATATGGTTTTAGAACTTTCTTGAAAAGGATCCTTTACCTCCAGCCCAGTGCTACAAGTCTCACATCTTGCCTGTGAACTCAGGGTTCAGCTCAACCCCCACCCCAGGCAATATCACTTCCAGCTTCAACCTAGAAAGTTTATAATGCAATAAATATAATGGAATGGTGAAGTTAATTAAGGTCATTTAAATTAAAGAATGGGCTTCCCTGGTGGCTCAGTGGTAAAGAATCCACCTGCCGATGCCGGAGACTTGGGTTTGATCCCTGGGTCAAGAAGATTCATGGAGAAGGAAATAGCAACCCACTCCAGTATTCCTGCCTGGGAAATTCCATGGACAGAGAAGCCTGGAGGCTATAGTTCATAGGGTCACAGACATGAATTAGCAACTGAACAACAAAAATAAAAGAATATACTATGAAGTCTTTAAAAAGAAGGCGGATGTGTATGTAATGAAGTCCAAAACATGTAACTTTTTTAGTTGTTTTGGCTTTTTTGTTTGCTTGTTTGCTTTGGCATGCTGTGTGGCTTGTGGAATCCTAGTGCCCTGTCCAATCAGGGATTGAATCTGGGCCATAGCACTCAAAGCACTGAGTCCTAACCACTGAAAGTGAAAGTGAAAATGAAGTCGCTCAGTCGTGTCTGACTCTTCGCCACCCCATGGACTGCATCCCACCAGGCTCCTCCGTCCATAGGATTTTCCAGGCTAGAGTACTGGAGTGGGGTGCCATTGCCTTCTCCGCCTAACCAATGAACCACCAAGGAATTCTCTACTTTTAACTTACACTTTGTATTGTTTCCTTGTCTCAGTTTATCCTAGCCTGGACATCATACTCCTGAGCAGAGTCAAATATTTTTCTATTATCTTACATAATGAGAGGTTATAATTTTTTCCAAAAAGAAAAAAAAAAAGACTTACACTGGGCACTGCACTGCTCCTGGATTATCAATGGATACAGTCAAAATTCCTCCATTTGTGGTGGAAGTTCGCCATCTAGTTTCAAAAAACCAAAAATTTCATTAAAACGAAAGTTTACAAATCCTACTGTGTGTTCTATATAAAACATACATTTTAAAGTAGCCATTACTTTTTCTAAGTTTTCAGAAATTCTAGATATCTGAGCCCCGACATGATATAATTAATCAGCATATTGGTTATAAGAACTGGACACATGAATTTATAAATATTTTTCCATGTAACAGATATATGCACATAAAAAAATCAAATAATTCAGAAAAGCTTCTAATAAAAAGCAACAATCCTTTACTCCACTGTTCTCCCTTCCTGCTCCCCAGAGGCAGCACTTTTAACTTCCTGATTTTCTGCTTGTTAGTTACCTCCAGTTCACTAAACAAGATACTTAGGTAATAGTATCTTGCTATCATAAGGATTCAGCTCATCACACTATCCTCTAGTTTCTCTTCCTAGTTCGAAACATTTTGATGGCTGTATCACTATTTTATTTTCATTAATTTTATAAATACACTTGAATTTCTTTTTCCAGTAGTATCTCTTGACATTTTCCCCTACCTCCTTTAAAAGAAAGGACAAAAGTATTTCTAATTCCTTCCCTCTACCTCTTCACCCACTTTTTATCAGCTTTACTTTTATATTTATATAGGTCAAAGTCTGACATTTATATTACATTGTTACCAAATTAAGTATCTTGTGCTTTGTTCTATACATTGATCCTCAAACTCCAGTGCAAAAGAATACTATCAGCATGAAGTTCAAATAGTTGCCATTCTTATACTCCAACTGCTCAAAATCATGCCCATTCTAGAAGGTATCATATCTGAACCGCGATCATGTGATATATGCTTTGTTTTCTAAGTAGCAGCCATAATTTTAAATGATTTAGTTTTAAACTCTGGTCATACTGATGGAATGTTACAACTCACACTTGCAGTGCAATTCTAAGAGACAAAAATATATTCTTAAAATACCTTCATGGGGTAAGGAGGAAAAAAGCAATATAAGAAGAAAACACTGTATTGTTTTTAAAAATTTATAAATATTCTAAAAGCTCTACTGGATTTTCTTCTACTTATTCCCTGAACTGGTTCATTTGTATAAAGTGATTATAAAAAAATAAAGAGCTATTTCATTAAAATGGAATAAACAGGAAAAAAAATACAGAGTAATGCATTTGCTGCTAAAACGTGTAACACTGACATGTGAAAAACCAAATGTTTTGGGGGGGAAATCAACAAAAACAAAACAGGATTTACTTATTTCAGGCTCAATGGTTAATTCACTCTGGGTCTCATTTAATTTCTTTTAAACTGCAGCACAAAGTAATTTAGGTCACTACTATTCTGGGAGTTTTGAAATGACATCTTGAAAAACAAATTGAAACTTACTGACGAGTTCTCTTTGCTACTACATCGTCTAGCAGTTGTTCTGAGTTCAACTGGGCCTGAACCTGAAGGGGAAAAAAAAAGCAGTAGATGCCATAGAAAGCAGAGGATTTGAATCCAAAGAGCTATCCTGCTCTGTAACTTTATAACCCTGTGTGGTGGGTTTGAATGCAAGAGAGGAGCATGTGCCTATTCTGACAACACCTCTTTCTTGAGGTTCCTGTATCAGAATAAGTAGTAAAAACAAATTTATTCCTAAATAACATGTTGAATTCTTATAGGACACTGCATTGATGACAACAAAAGAGAAAAGAGGGGAAAAAATTAATCTAATGTCATGTTCTCCATATCCTAAACCCAAACCCTACCTTGATCATGGGTCATGTCTATAATTGATGATTACTAAAGGTGGATGGTCAGGATCCTTTGTGTAAAAAGAAAACACTGTCAAGGGTTTTTTATACCTTCAGGCCTCTTCTGAAAAGAAAAGTTGCCTGACGAGTGTCTTTCTGATGACTTAATTTATTTCCACTCCTGGTAAAATTATTTGGAATGTTATTTCTGCAACAACAAAAAAAACACATGTACCATGAAAAGTCTGGGCCACTTAACAACTCTGAAACATCTTGAAAAAATAAGCAAAAATAGTTAAATGCATAGGCGAAAATACTGAGGTATACTAAACACAAAGATTCAATTATGTTCTTGTTTACATGAAGCTATTGAGATCTGATTTACAGATATCATATAACAATCTGGTTAATTCTGGAGCTAATTTATCTTACAAATATTCAACTGTCTAAAAGAATTAGTACAAAGAAAATCATACCTAGGTACATCATTGTCAAACTGCTAAAAACCAACAATAAAGAGAAAATATTGAAATATAACATATTCTCCAAATCTCTCTCCTTCACTCATATGTATTGCTCTCCTTCACTCATAATACATATTATATTAATATAAATCACACAAAACTCATACTGTTCCACTGTTTGCTCTCTCCTGCATAGAATACTGTAACCTTATGTTTGACTTTACTTTCACCAATTTCTAATTTCTATAGCAAGTTGGTAAAAGACAACTTTTCATACTTATCTGCTTATTTCTATAAATAAATGTTTAACATGTCACCTCATCTTACCTCCAACCTTATAGAGGCTCAAATGCATAATTTCCCTGGCCATCTCAATTAACAAGGACTCATTAATGGCTCAGGTAATTGACAAATTTTTGAGAAGTTCCTCTTTTCCAAAAAAAAAGTACTCCCAATTGATTCTCAAAACAAAGAGATGATAGTTGAGTAAAGTTACAATTATAGCCATTCCACATATACAAAAACTTCATTTCAGGGTTTTTTTTTTTTCCTTTGAATTGTCTTTTATAAGAGATGAATAAATGGTATTTGAAACTGAAATAATAAAACTTCACAGCTTGTCAACTTCTACTTTATCCTTACAGAGAACAGAGTACCATAATCAGTTCAGTTCAGTTCAATCGCTCAGTCATGTCTAACTCTTTGCGACCCCATGGACTGCAGAACACCAGGCTTCCCTGTCCATCACCATCACCCTGTCCATCCCGGAGTTTACTCAAAATCATGTCCATCAAGTTGGTGATGCCATCCGACCATCTCATCCTCTGTCGATCCCTTCTCCTCCTGCCTTCAATCTTTCCCAACATCAGGGTCTTTTCAAATGAATCAATTCTTCCCATCAGGTGGCCAAAGTATTGGAGTTTCAGCCTCAGCATCAGTCCTTCCAATGAATATTTAGGACTGATTTCCTTTAGGATGGACTGGTTGGATCTCCTTGCAGTCCAAGGGACTCTCAAGAGTCTTCTCCAACACCACACTTCAAAAGCATCAATTCTTTTGCACTCAGCTTTCTTTATAGTCCAACTCTCACATCCATACATGACTACTGGTAAAACCACAGCTTTGACTAGATGGAACTTTGTTGGCAAAGTAATGTCTCTGCTTTTGAATATGCTGTCTAGGTTGGTCATAACTTTTCTTCCAAGGAGCAAGTGTCTTTTAATTTCACAGCTGCAGTCACAATTTCCAGTGATTTTGGAGCCCCCCAAAATAAAGTCTGTCACTGTTTCCATTGTTCCCTTGTCTATTTGCCATGAAGTGATGGGACCAGATGCCATGATCTTAAGTTTTCTGAATGTTGAGTTTTAAGCCAACTTTTTCACTCTCCTTGCACTTTCATCAAGAGGCTCTTTAGTTCTTCTTCGCTTTCTGCCATAAGGGTGGTGTCATCTGCATATCTGAGGTTATTGATATTTCTCCCAGCAATCTTGATTCCAGCTTGTGCTTCATCCAGCCTGGCATTTTGCATTATGTACTCAGCATATAAGTTAAACAGGGTGACAATACACAGCCTTGACATACTCCTTTCCTGATTTGGAACCAGTTTGCCGTTCCATGTCCAGTTCTAACTGTTGCTTCTTGACCTGCATATATAGATTTCTCAGGAGGCAGGTCACGTGGTGTGGTATTCCCATCTATTTAAGAATTCTCCACAGTTTGTTGTGATCCACACAGTCAAAGGCTTTGGCATAGTCAATAAAGCAGAAGTACTATAATAGTAGGTCACATTTTAAACAATGGTCTTTTTAACATTTTAAATATCCTTAATTGGTAAAATACATGTGAAGTTTACCGCTTCGGCCAGTTCAGTGGCATTCAATGCATTCACGTCGTACCACCACCACCACCATTTCCAGAAACATTCACCTTCACAGACTAAACCTGTTCCCCTTCCAACTCACTGCCCACCTCCGCCCAGCCCCCAGCCCCCACCCCTCCGCTGCCTGTCTCTGTGAATCTGATTGCTCTGGGGACCTTGCAAGAGTGGAATCACAGGACATACCCTTTTTAATTTAATACCAAAATAATTTCAGCTAGGGACTTCCCTGGTGGTCCAGCAGTTGAGAATCCACCTTTCAATGCAGGGCACACAGGTTCAATCCCTGATCAGGAAACTAAGATCCACATACTCCTGGGTAACTAAGCCTGTGCACCACAATTATTGAACCCACATGCCACAACTAGAGAGAAGCCCACGCACTACAATCAATGAATGATCCCGCATGCTACAACTAAGACTGGACACAGACAAATAAATAATTTAAGCTTAAGAAGTATTCATGAAAAATCCTTTCAGGTTTGCTTTTCCCACAAATAACATACACTATTCTGTTAAGAGCCACTGAGAGTATGTAACAAATTCAGCTTTCAGAATTTTGAATAATTCTGGCTGAGGTGTTTTTACCAAAACAATCACCTTTTTCAGTCTTTTTCTATATGTCAAGAGAAACAAAGAAACAGAGTGATGTTTTTCTTAAGAAGTCTATAATTAAATTCATCAACAACACTGGTTCTAAAAAATAAGGAAGCTGTAACTAAATGCTTCCATACTGAGTGTTCAAACAGACATCCCAAATGACCTGTCTCAAAAATGACCAGACAACTACAACATCACCGCAAATTCATTGATTTGAACTCTCAGTATAAGAAGTCCATCTTTATTTATGAAGGATAACATAATACTGTCTTATATTTGAGTACTTACTTTCTATTTAACTGGTTAGGTCTCTTGAGAGCTGCAACTGGTTTTCTCTGCACTTCATTTTGTCTCAGAAGGTTTGCCTTCCTTTTTAATGCTGGAAAATATCGTTCTATATTCTTTTAGAAAGCAAGAAACTATGTTAATTAGATTGCTTCATGCTCTATAACCTACCATATAAACATTTCTGAAGCAGAATGGACAGGGACTGACCACTACTTAAGATGTACAGATTAGAGAGACAGAGAAGCTAAAACAACTTGAATATTTCCAGTCTAAGTGACCAAAAAGATAACCACATTATACTTAAAATACTTGCAACTAAAGAAGAATTCAAACAGAAGAAGGAATTTTTTCTATTTTGGTTATGTTCAGTTTGAGATACTCTGAGGGATACACAGGTGATGAGGAAACATGGCTTTGGAGCTCAAGAGAAGAATCGAGAGAGCCTGAAATGAAAATCTGGGAATCTTTCATATAATATGATTTTGATGTCAAGTGAAGGTGTAAGAGAGCCAAATTCCTGATGCAGGTGCAGCGCCATCGTGCTAGCCAAGCAATCTCTGATGGTTTCCTTGACTTTGAATGGACTAAAGTTGATCTTTAAGTCAGAGGAGAAGTAGAAGAGATATGTTATCTCTCCTTTGTCTCTTGCTCTCTTAGAGGGTCCTAAGCAGTGTGGCTTGTGCTTCTATGATTCTAGTGTTTTTAGTGAATTTGTGTTAAGCTTTGTTTGGTGTCTATTTGTTTCTATGAGATGTCTAAAGACTTTTGTGGGAACAAAGTGTATTACAGTGTGCTCACAATCACTCTTTCCCTCCAGCATTTAGAGTCAGTCTTCCTTTTAATTAGCTCCCTCCCAGGACCCCTGCAAACAGTCACCTGTCAGGGCATCCACCAAGTTTAAAAAGACTGGTTAATTTCCAGACATGTCTCAGACTCAGCAGTGGCATAACTTGAGCTGTTTCACAAGAGGCTCTTAGACCCCTTGCCAATAGGCTTCTCTGAAATCTATCTTAACAACTAAAGACTGAAATCCTGCAGTGGGCACAGCTTAAACTCAAGTTGAGAATTCCATTATATAAAGAATTTGACACGTTACAAAATGTTTAGAGCAGCTCTGTCTCTTGAGGGCATTCAACAAATATCTATCAGGTATCTATAATGGGACAGGTATATTAGTCAGATATACAAAGATATCTAAGTATAGTCCTCATCTTCAAGTAATCCAGTCTAACAGACAGATGCATATTAATGGATAATTATAATATACTGTGGTAAGTTATGTAATAGGATATGGGAAGTACGGTAATAACATTATAACAGAGACAGATTTGCATATGCACAAAGAGAAAGAGATATGAAAGAGGAAACTATGACTTTAGATTCTTGGAATGTTGAGGTATGTTTATGGCGGAGAGGAGGGGGTGAAGGTAATGGTGTGGAATGTAGGTTTAAAGGTGGACATAGGCCAAATACAAATACTGCATTCCATGCTAAATAAAATCAACAATTTAGAATCCTTGAAAGATTTAAAACATATTATGTGATATAAATCAGAGAAAGACAAATATATGGTATCATTTATATGTGGAATATAAAAAAATGATATATATGAACTTATTTACAGAACAGAAATGGGCTCACAGACATAGAAAACAAACTTATGGTTATCAAATGGATAGCAAGTAAGGGGAAGAGAGATAAATGAAGAGTTTGGGATTAATATATATACACTATGATATATAAAAAAGATAAGAAACATGGATCTACTGTATGGCACAGGGAATTATAGTCAATATCTTGTAATAACCTATAGTGAAAAATAATCTGAAAACATATATCTGAATCACTTGCTACACCTGAAATTAATACATTATAAATTAACTATATATCAATACAAATAGTTTTAAAAAAAAGAGAGAGCTAATTTCCAAAACAAATGTGTGAGAAGAAAAAAAGGGAGGTTGTGATAGCAAAGAAACCTGAGTAGAAATATAGAAATTTAAAAAATTCAATGTCATAGAATATTAGCACATGAAATGTCCACTTTTTCTCTCTCCACATAAATTCAGTCCATCATTAAAGCCTAATTCAGGTTTCCATATTTTCCATGAAGGCTTTTCAAAAGTCTTTGACAATATGAACTGTATATTTTACTTAATGTAGATTCCCTTGTATTTTAAAAATATGAGAAGTATCCCAAAGATACAGATTAAAAATTACAATAATCTTCATTTTCATGAACATTTAGAGAAGAAGTAAATGTAAAAGCAGGAATAAAGAATATCAACCATACAGAAGAAATGCTATGAAATCAGACTAATGATAGCCCATTCTGAGCTTAATATTTTGTCTTTAATAAAAATACCAAAGACCGTTTTATAGGTAAATGTAAAAGTTCCTTCTATAATGTTACTGTCACATGTCATTTTCCTTCAAAATACCTGCCATATGATAATCATTTAGTTATCTGTGTGATAAATTATTTAATATTTATTTGAGTTCTCCATGAGGACAGGGATTTTAATACAGAATCCCTTGCATCTAGGACATACTGAGTATTCAGTCAACATGAATTAAATGATGATACATGGTCAAGAACTGTCAATAGTCCAATAATGTATTGGGAAATTTGTGTTCATGAATCTAAGGTTTGTATATGTGTACAAAAGTGTTTACAAAGAATATTTAGCAGTAAGTTTTCCCTACAGAATTTTGATATCAAAAATTATTCCTTGAGGGAAAGAAATTAAGGTAGTCTATTTGAATGTTTTTCTATTAAAGTAGTATTTTATTACTTAAGTATTAAAAGTAATAAAATTTTAAGTGTACAGTTTGATGAATTTGGGTAACTACATGTAGTCATGTAACACATCATAACCAAGATATAAAACAGTACCTTTAACCTTAAATGTTTCCTTATGCCCCCTGCAATTTCCTTCCCTCACATGACTCTAACCCCAGGCAATGCCTGATCTGTCACTATAGTTAGTTCAGCCTTTTATACAATTTCAAAGAAACAGGATCATAGTACATAGTATTTTGTGTTTGAATTCTTCTGCTCAGCACGATGTTTTGAGATGTATCCACACTGTCTTGCACATTAACATTTATTCCTATTTTACTGTTGAATTCCACAGTATGAAGATAAGGTATTAATAAACTATCAAAATCAGACAAATGATCAAAACTACCCATTAGCAGAATATAACTGCTATTTATGCAGTTATTTTTTTAAGTTTACAGAAGTACTAAATAGTTTAGTGCTATTACAGTCCAGTTAAAAGTTCTACAAAACATAACATACCCTCAGTTTTAGGAAATTGTGAATCTAAAAGGAAAATGTTATAGAACTGACACTGACAAGGTAATATATTCCAGTCAAAAAATTCCTTAAGAACTTTCACTTGGCAGATACTTTAAGCTTTCTCTAAATAAAAGAAAAAAATTCATTCTTAGAGATGTTCATTCCCCTCCTAGCACAGTCATTTGCTAGTCATAGCACATCCCACTTAGTATTTCACTTCATCTGTAAGAAAATGTAATTTTTATTGAAATAAAATCTTATTATTTCATATAAACTGTGGAAAGGAAGAGATAAAGGAACAAAATGTCTAATTACGGTCAGGAATTTTTTTTAAGGTATAAAATTTCTAAGTATATTAAAGTATTTGGGTAATTCATTTAATGAATATAAAAGGATGGTATAAGTTATTTATATGTAAAAAGAAATTTCGTAAATTGCTAGAAAATGATCTGCTTCACAAGTACCATAGTCATTCCTGTTCAGATATTAATCTACATTCAGGTTGAGAGAAAGGTTCTTAAGTACCAGAAAATTTCAAACCATACCTTTTCTAAAATCATTCAGTCTTTGAATAAAAACATCTTACCATTCAGTACATTATTCTATAATTTATAGAGCTTGTAAGTATTCTATAATTTAACACTTTCAATTTTCACTATTTTTAAACAACTCAAAAGACTATACCATATGTTGCAATCTAAAATTTTTACTGGAGCAAGTTCTGTGATGAAGTTTTAGAGACAGCTGTTGGTGATAGCAGAACTGAAAAGTTAAGGTGTAAAGAGAGTTGTGGTTAACCAGAATACATTCTTAAAGATATTTTAAGAAATGATTCATGTCCTGAATTTTTCAATTAAAATGTCTTACTTTCATAATCAGAGAAACCAGACAGGTTAAAAAATAGAAGAGTAGAACATTACATTCCTTGGTGGTTCAGACTTACTAAACATAAGAAATTAAAGAAAAACCATGTGTGAAACTATTTTAAGTAGTGCTTTATTTAGCCAATTCGAAATTTACTCCATTGAGATGTAAATAAAAAGTCAATTAAGATTTGAAAAGTAGTTAATTTACAGTGGGTAAATAAATATAACTCTAATTAAAAATATAAACTAGAGGAAACAGTTATCCACCCAAGAGAAATGAAAACCTGTGTCCCTACAGACTTACAGGGATGTAAGCAACAGTATTTACAATACCCAAAAAAGTGAAAACAATGAAAATGTTGTCCATCAACTGGTGAATGGATACACAAAATATAGTATATCCATATAATGGAATATTATTCAACAATAAAAAGAGATGAAGTACTGAGACTTGCTACAACATGATAAACCTCAAAAGTATACAGCTAACTGCCAGCCCATATACTACTGTATGATTCCATTTACAGGGATACCTTGGAGTTACTGGGGATTTGGTTCCAGACCACTGCAGTAAAATAAATACCACAAAAAACTCAGTCACAAGAATTTTTGGTTTCCCAGTACATATAAAAAATTATATTTACACTATAATGTAGTCTTTAAGTGTGCCACAGTATTATGCCTAAAAAAAGAATGTACATACCTTACTTTAAAAATACTTTATTGCTAAAAAAATGCTAACCATCATCTCAGTCTTCTGTGAGTTTTGATCTTTTTTCAATAGTACCATCAAAGATTATGGATCACCATAACAAATACAATGATGAAAGAGTTTAAAATATTGTGAGGATTACCAAAATGTAACACAGAGACAGAAACTGAGCAAAGGCTGTTGAAAATAATGCACCAACAGACATGCTCAATGCAGGGTTGCCACAAATCTTCAATTTGTAAAAAACGCAGTATCTGTGAAGCATAATAAAGTGAAGTGTAATAAAACAAGGTATGCCTGTATATGAAATGCGTGGGAAAGACAAATTTATAATATATTTACAGCAAGTAGATTAGTGGTTGCTTGGGGGCATATGATGGGGTATGACTGTGAATGGACATGAGATTTCTCTTTAGAGTGATAGAAATGTTTTTCTAAAATTAATTATTGTGATGATTGTTCAACTCTAAATTTTCTAAAATTCACTGAACTGTACACTTAAATGAATTTTATAGTATAAAATTATACATCAATAACCTATTAAAAACTGCAGACACACATCTGTTAAAAACTGTATACACACACACGGGGGCACATGTACAAGCAAAATTAAGAACCTATTAAAAAAAAAGTTTATATTTGATAATGTGGAAGTTTAGGTATTCTTCATGAATGACAATCATTTTTATTTAATTATTAAATTTTTTATATAAGCCCTAAAGTACTACATTAAAAAACCAAAATATTCAAATAAAATGTTCTCTCAAGCTCATTCACAAAAATACTAGTACAAATAACATTTTATTTTTTTTCCTTAGTTGAAATATAGTTGATTTACATATTGCATTAGTTTCAGGTGTACAGCAAAGTAATTCAGTTGTAAATATATATCTTTTTCAGATTATTTTTTATTATAGGTTATTATAAGATACTGAATATAGTTTCCTGTGATATACAGTAAATCCTTGTTGCTTATCCATTTTATGTATAGTAGCTTGTATCTGTTAATCCCATACTCCTAATTCATCCCTCCTCCCCTCATTCCCTTTGGTAACTGAAAGTTTATTTTCTATGTCTGTGAGTCTTATTTCTGTTTTGAATACAGATTCATCTGTCCCAGAGTTTCTGATTCAGGATTAACTATCATCCTACCTTGTCACTTAGAGGTGGTCGATTCATAGGACTAATTCCTTTTCGAATTCCAGTTGCTTTCCTAGCTGCAAGGCCAGTGATAACTCCATAAGGACGTCTCTTCCCAGGCATCACTCTTCCTCTACGGCTCAGACTATTCTTACCAAAACCTGTAAGGAGAAGAGGAAAAAACAATCTCAGAATCAATAGGATACTGTCTTTCTTAAGCAGGGTGGAGGACATGAGAGTTTTTCACTTATTATTATATAATACTTCTTTTACTATATTGTATAAGCTGCACTGAAAAGGGTTCTGCTACTGGTAATGGACTGCAAAGGACTAGAGGATTCTCACATTTCCTCCTAGCTATCTTCTCTTCAGAATTACTCTCAACAAAGAGAACAGTCTCAACTTTCCCTGTGCAGCTGCTAATCACATATGCTTATTGAGTACTTGAAATATGACTAATCTGAATTGCGATGTAACAAAAGAAAATATAATATTTCATTAATAATTTCATATTAATCATACATTATAAAGATATCTCAGATGTATTGGGTTAGATAAAATACATTATTAACAGGTGCCTCACACTTTATTTGTTTGGTGGCAACTGATTTAGAGTGGAATCATTATCTCCTATTTACTTACTATGCTGCAATCTGGGTTCTTTGTTTTCAGTCTTACTGTATTCCAACTGGTTTTGCTAAAGTCTGCAGTAAACTCCAATGAATATTTTAATCTCTGCGGCACATGACATTACTTACTTCACTCTTCCATTATATGTCTTATCTATTTAAACATTCATTTTCTAATTATGGAAAAGTAAACATGTTCAACTGCATAAATCTTAAAAATATATAAAATATAAATAAGAATATAAAAGTCACCACCATTATTAGGTCACCACTTAGAGATAACAACTACTAACATTTTACATTTTTCTAGTATTTTACTTATACACATATATTTCAAGTTAACACTTTTAGAATCAACTGTTTTTAAGCAACACAAAAGACTGTATCACATGAGGTAATTTACAATTTTGTAGTACTGTGGGCTGAGAAAGCAGGCCAAGTCAATCTTCCAGCAAGCATATTTCACACTCAAAATACTACTTTGTAGTCTATGTTAACACTGTATTGTGAATATTGTGAACTACACTAGGTAACAACTGTGATATTGGCCATCCTTAATTCTAATGTCTTTAATATTCACACTAAACCATTTCAGTTACTTCTACCATTACTCTACCATAAAGATTACAATAACACTATAGATAACACATTTTTATACACAGCCATGATCATTTCTTCAATATATAAATTTCCAAAGGTCAAAATGCTGTATCAAAGAGTAAAGCAAATTCTTAAGGATTTTGATTCTTTTGGTAAAAAATCTCCTCCAGAATGACTGTATTTATGTATATTTCCAGGAACATAAGGGTGCCCATTTTTCCACATCATTGACTACTTTGACTATTATTCTTTTTAATCTTTATCACTTTATGTTTGAAATTAAAAAAAAAATCTCATCACATTTGGTAGTTTACTAGCAATAATGAACACTTTCCATGTGTTTTTTTTTTTTTTTTTTAATCTTTCATTCCCAAACTGCCATGTTCATAATCAGTCTTTCAGGATCAAGTTCTAATTTTCTTTGATGCTCTAAGAATTACTTTAAATTTATAATTAATTTTTCAAGGATTGATATCTTTACAATATCCAGGAATGTGCTGTCTTTCCACTCATTCAAGTCTTCTTTGGTCACTAAATTGGCACAGTAAAGTTTCAAGGTTTTTCCCCCATAGGTCCTGTACAGTTCTCATTAAATTTATTAAAGGTATTTCATATGTTATTAATCTCAAAAAAGATCCCTATTAATAATTTTCATATTGTCATTCCTGGGATTATAGAAAGCTATTGAGCTTTCAATAGCTTCTAATCAGCTATCTCACTGAATTCACTTATTAGTTCTAATAGTTTTTCAAATTATTTTCTTGGGATTTCTGAGTGACAATCATATTACTCACAAATAATACTATCTTCTTCCTTCCAATAATTACACCTCGAATTCTTTTACTTCTTAATGCAATGGCCAGAAATTCCAGAGGACTATGCTAAGTAACAATTGTGATACTGGCTATTCTTAATTTTAATTTGTGGGGGAATGTCTTTAGAATGGAATCCTGTGTAATACTATACACCTTCAATGTGGTAACAGGTCTAACAACTTGCTTCACAGTCAAACTAAATAAAATAGTTTACTGTAGGATTTCTCAGGACTAATGTGTGTGATGAATCTAAGTCATAATCATGTATATGTCATTCTCAAATATATAATTCCATAATGCTTTTTTGTGGTGTACCAATTTTGAGACCAGAATTCAACAAGGCAGTTAGAAAAAACCTGTTATGATGGTTGAACCATTTATGAATTCATTGCCTTTACTGCCCCACTTCTGTTACTGGAACATGTCTCTTACCAGTTGGCTTAATATTAGGCTTTGTCAGCAGAGGGAGCTGCAGGGACTCTAGAAGCTTTTCTTTCAAGTTCTAGTGTGCAACTCAAGGTTTGTTTCTGTGGCATAGGACAGTCAATGGCAATCATTATCCCCTCCCCTCAAGCTAAGACTCTGGTGAGGTAAGAGAGGCGCCTAAGGCACAAAATTTGAGAATGAATGACACCTTAAATTTTAGGCCCAAGGTATCTGTCTAGATCTAGTCCTAGGTATCACTCTAATTCTGACCCTGCTCATCCTCCAGTAAATTAAAGCCCCCTCATCCCTACAGTGGGAGAAGGCAATGGCACCCTACTCCAGTACTCTTGCCTGGAAACTCCCATGGACTGAGGAGCCTGGTAGGCTGCATTCCATGGGGTCGCTAAGAGTTGGACACAACTGAGTGACTTCATTTTCACTTTTCACTTTCATGCACTAGAGAAGAAAATGGCAAGCCACTCCAGTATTCTTGCCTGGAGAATCCCAGGGACGTGAGAGCCTGGTGGGCTGCCGTCTATGGGGTCGTAGAGAGTCGGACACGACTGAAGCGACTTAGCAGCAGCAGCAGCATCCCTACAGATCACTTCCCAGTGAATTCTATCTGCATGGCAACTCTGTATGGTAGGGAATTCATGTAGATTTGTTCCTTTTTTGGGTGCTCTGCCTTAGGACTAAAAGTAATGATCTTATTAGTTTTATAATCATCAAAAAAACAATAGAGATATAACTTTTTAAAATATTAGGATCAAATTGTTGCTACTCTTCGTGTGATTTCCTTCTAGAATTGCAACCAAATGAAAATCAAGCATGATGGGAAAGCCTCTAGTTCAAATTAAATCTGTAACAACTTGCTATTTTTATTTGTATTAAATAATGAAGGATCTACTACTGTGCTAGGCACTGTTCTGAGTACTTTAAATGAGAACTTGATGAAGCTGATGCTAACATCTCAATTTTGCAAGTAAAATGAGGCAAAGAATAGTGACTACCCAGAGGTCATAGTTAGAAAATGGCAGAGCCATGACCTAAGTGCAAGTTTCTGTGGCTCGAAAAATTGAACACTTTTCCAAACGATTAAAGAATAATAAAAGGCAGAATATAATCTGGTACATTTCCAAAGAGAAAAAAAACAGCTATGACAGAAAAGGCAGGCTCTGAGCTAGCTACAAAACACAAACGATGTGAATAAGGAATAAGGCAAACAGTGACAAGTACAATTCAAAGACATAGGCAAGCACAGTGTACTGAGAGTCTAGAGAAAAGGACAGAAAGTGAATGGATGTGGCAGGCACAAATAAGAGGGCTCTAAGTGGGGATAAAGACTATACTTGAATAGGAATTGAGGGGGTCATGGAATTCATGATTAGATTATATCAGTTTTGAAGCAGTATCTTATACTGAATGGAAGACAGAAGACAGTGAAACCATTCTGGATGCTATTGCAATATTAAAACATAACATGATAAGGGACTGGGAGAGGAACAAGGAAATCTGAATGTATTCCAAAAGAATGAGTGAATTAGTAGAACAAAGAGAAAGTTTAAAGAGAGCAGGAATCCATTATTATACCAAAGTTTGAGGCTTAGATGAGAAAGACTCATGAAAAAAAATCTCATCAACAAGAATAAAAAGAGGTGGAGAGGGAAGGATTGGGAATTTGGGATTAGTAAATACAAACTAGTATATATAGGATGGATAAACAACAAGGTACACTACTATATAGCACAGGGAACTATATTCAATATCCGGGGTAAGCCATAATAGAAAAGAATATGAAAAACTATACACACACACACACACACACACACACATATATATATATATCACTGAGTCACTTTGCTGTACAGAAGAAATTAACACAACATTGTAAATCAACTATACTTCAATAAAATTTAAAAAAACACACAAATAAAAGGAAATTCTATTTCTAGGTGCTTTCTATTACAGTTACTGTTCCCATTCTCATCACCCTTTCTTTCTACAATCTCTTATTTATCAACAGCTTCTCCTTTACCTTCTAAAAAGCCTAGATCATCCCTTTCTTCTCCTTCCTTTTCTACCTTTGAACAAACTTCACTAGCTCTATCTCAGTTTTAGCAACAGTTCTATTTTTCACCCTTTCCTTGTCATGTTTCATGCAATAGTCTTTTCTCAGTTTTCACTCATTTAGCCCCTTTAGAAAGTTCTCTTGTCTTTCCAGAGTACCTTCATTCTCATTACTTCAACTACTACCTCTATGAAGATCCTTCCACATTTTAAGCTTCACCAGAGCAGCAGTTGAACACTAGTCATGTGTTGGAGGGACATAGGGAACTTTAAAAATACCCAGATCATACTCCTGCAGATTCTGGTTCAGTAGCAGTGGAGTGCAGCCAGACTATCAGTCTAATTTATAAAGCTCCACAGGTTCAACTAATGTTGAGAATGAAAACTAGACATAGGAATTTTCATCTTTCTTTTGAATCTACAGCCCAATTCCTTCATGAATTTCTTTCACAGACACATCCAGTTGCTTAATTTCTGCAGTCAGATCACTTACACGAAGACTTGAGGGATTTTCTAGAAAATATCATATCACAAAGTGTATGCAATCGTATTACTGGCTCCTTTTCAAATCAGCACACAAACTTCTCCCTGCCTCTTCTGCATCTAAAAGAGACAGCATTCTCAACCTTTTTGGTCTCAGGACCTCTTCATACTCTTAAAAAATTACTGAGGACCCCAAAGAGCTTTTCTTTTCATGAGTTTATGTTTACCGATATTTAGCATACTATAAGGGTGGTATGCTGTTGGCTCAGTGGTAAAGAATCCGCCTGCCAATGCAGGAGATAAGGGCTCAATCCATGGGTCTGGAAGATAGCCTGGAAAAGGAAATGGCAAACGGCTCTAGTATTCTCGCCTGGGAACTCCCATGGACAGAGGAGCTTGGTGGGATATAGTCCATGGAGTTGCAAAACTCTTAGGGACTAAAAATAACAAGCCATACTACAAATGAAAACTAAAACATTTAATAACGATGCTATTTTAAAGTTCACTAAATGTAGGGCAAAAAACATTTTTTAACGAAAAACAACTATTATTTTCCTAAACAAAAATATTTAATAAAAAGAGAAGCACTGATTTGCATTTTTGCAAATCTTTTTACTGTATGGCTTAATAGGAAATTTTCTGTTTCTGCATCCAATCTGTTTGATCACATGCTGTGTAGATTTTGGAAAAGTCCACTGTACATTCATGAGAGAATAAGACTGAAACAATTAATGTCTTACTATTATTATAGAAATAACTTTGACTGTTTACACCCCTTGAGTCCTGAGGATTCCCTAGGATCTCTGGACAACACTTTGATAATCGCTGTTGCATAGTATTCCATCCCTGAAGAACATTTAGGTTGTTTGTACAAATATGCATTGAGTGACTAAATTACATTTCAGGAATAGAATTGGGAAAACTTTATTCTCTTATGTGTTCAGTCATCAAAAATAAATGATTATTTGCTAAGGGCTCTCTGCTTATTCTGTTACCTCAAGCTAACATTCTCACTGACATTACAATGTGGAAATCTGAACTTATCCAAACCAATCAGAGCTTAAGAAAATCCCATCTCTCTCTGAACATTCAGTGACAGGAGCAGCTGTTCTATTTTAGGCCCTGTCACATGGAAGTGAAGAATATACAAGCGCAAATTCAATCTTAAAAGATCCTAAGGCACTTGCAGATCTTTAGCTCAACGCTGAGATCATAATCTCTGTAAAAGGAAAGCTTTTCTGATCCTTCATGAACAGGATCCTATTTCACCTTATTGATTAAATTACCACCGATTATCTTAGCACAAAATGCCTATCTAAAATCCTATAGTACTATCAGAATTTCTCTTATGATATTTCTCAACTCAAGTGTTTTTCACCTTATCTGTCACCTGAAGTTCCCTGAAGTAAAAGACTGCATCTTTACAAACCCCAACAAGCTGGTCAGTTCAGAGCATTTATCAGGTATTTAACAAATGATTAGCATAAACAAATGTATTTCTGGCTTCTATGAACTCTAAAATTATTTTAATATAAATCATATTTAAATATGGTATGTTGAGTAACATAAGAAATCTTGAAATATAAATCACTGGAATTAAATATTAATTTTCTATAGCTAAATACCTGTCACAAGATTTATTCTCTTGAGTCCAGCTATCCAAGAAAATTATTAGGGAAGAATAAATTTTTCTGTACAGTCTAATTTTAGTTATAGGTATATGTTGAGGATATGTTGGCATATCAGCTGTTAAACGTAGGATTAATTATGTTCAATCTACTGGAGATTACTTGTTATGTTTTTTAACATATAGGACAAAAATCACCTTAGGAATTAGTTTATCAAACATTTTTTCACATGTGTAAAAAAGATCTTGAGTTTTAAAAATCTGAACAAATGTTTATTCTGAAATGCTGATGTAACTGCTAAAAAAGTTAATGAGTCACATATAATTAATAGTATTCCCTTACAACCGTAAGTCCATTTTGGAACAAGATGTTATAAATAAATAAGCTTCTAGATTACTAAAAATAACTGTATATGTAGAGTTCCAAAATAATAGACCACATCTAAAGCATTCAATTCTGTGTTACCTTTGGAGAATTTAACAAATCTTAAAGATCCTGCATAAGATAAGTAACGTAGAAATAATTTTCTATGCAAAATAGCAGTCTCCATGTATTTAAAAGGTTTTCATATAAGAAAGATAATTTGCTTCCTATAACTCTATAGAATTAACAGGAAGGCATGATTTAATTCAAATTAAGAGAATCTTCTAGTAAACAGTGTGTCTCCAATAATGGAATAAGTTATCTTGTGAGGTGGTACGTTCTCCCACTGAATGTATTTAAGCTAGAGTTACACAGTCATCCATCAGACAAACTAACATCTAACTGCAAAGAAGACTGAGACTTTATGATATGTAAGATCCTTTACAAATCTATATCCCTAAAAATGACAAAGACTTTATATACTGAGGTTACTTTAAAATGACTTAATGTTTTTAAGACACACGGTTAATCACCTATTTAAGGAAACCTGAATTGCTACCAGATTGTAAGATTAAACAAAACACTGAGAGAAGGAAAAACATAAATCACTGATGTATTTCCTCCATGTTTTAAGTATGTATCAAAGATAGTATACTATGAACCCATAAATAATTGGCATTTTATTAAAGCTTACTTGCAAAACTTACCAGAATTCTGTTGAATACCCCATCTTACTCTCATCCTGAATTGCCTGGCACTACTTTGCTGAAGTCTTCTATTTAATCTCGGGAAATTCTGCTTCTTTCCTTCCTTTCGATTCAACTTGATGATATCATCTGTGATAGACAAAATGTGATGATTATCTTCATTTTAACTTAATGACTCAATTACTCAGTCTCATTTTCTAGTTGACAGATTTCCTATGTCCCTAACTTCTTTTCTACTTTGGAAGCACTTCCTTAAAAGGATAATAATCCTAAGAACATAAAAGCTCAAATCAGCCAATATGTTTGGAGCAGTGAAGGAAAGTTTCATAGGAAAAGCTGAAGTCAAATTTCTATTATTCACAGTATTTCTTTTCCTAATGAATGTAAATAAGCAAAACCTGTTTACAAAAATTATCTGTATTTATCTTCTATAAACACAGAAGTCTTCAGTTTTAAAGATGACCAACTTTCAATAAAACCATTGGCAGTCAAATAATAAATCATTTATAAACCAAATTTCTAAGTTCATCTCAAGTTAGCAAATCTTTACTGAGTATATATTATGGTGCAATGAATATATGTGGCAGGCTGTGCCGTAATAGAAACAAACAAAAGTAAAATATGACTACTCTCAATAAATTTAAAATTAGTGAACGAAACAGACATGTAAATAATGAACATAAAAGACATATAAGTAAACAAGTACCAAACAAGTAAACAAGTACTTTTTGTACAGTACAAAAAGAAAACACTACTCGTTCTTTGCTTGTTTAGCACAACAATTCAGGGTTACCTATTTTTCTTTCTACACAGTTCTCTCTTTTTTTTTTTTGGTCATGCCAAGGGGCACATGGGATTGTGGGATCTAATTCCTGGACTAGGGATGGAAACCGTGACCCAAGTGGAAGCTTGGAATCCTAACCACTGAACCTCTAGGGAATTCCCTCTGCACTGTTCTAAGTCTCATTATCTCCAAAAACACTTTCAAACTGTCCCAAGGTAATTCACAAACAACACACTGCTCTAATATCAAAAAAGAACAATGTGAAGATCAGGAAACTAAATGTACTCCAGATCCTATTTACATATGTTAAAAGGAGATTACTAGCAGACAAAAAATACCTATTTAAAAATATTCAAACAATTTCTCTGAAGTTCCAACTCCAATTCTGAATTGAAACTACAGCAAATAAACCAAATAAACTGAACACTGTCAACACTTCTAAATAAAATTAATGAAACTAACAAACTTCAGTTATTTTTTTCCAAACTGCTCTAAATACAAATAATTTAACAACTGTATCAATATGACCATAGTCTTTTCTAAAGTCAAAGAAAGATATACAGGGATCTTTTCTCATATAGCACTCCTCTATCTCACCCATCTTTCACATTTAAGACTTTAAATCACATTCAAACAAATAGTCATATAAAATAATTCAAATCTCCTCAAGAAGAGATAAATCTTTCAGCTACAAAAAAATTCATCAAAGTTAAAGGGACTCAAAAACAGTTTTTATAAAATACAAAGATTTCACAAATCCCAGAGGCATGAACATGTTAAATTCCCAGTAAGCAGAAAGAAAATATAGTTAGAAAGCCACTACTTTCGAAGCACTACGTTCCTTTAACAAGGTGCTACTTAGTCTTCACCAAAAGTCTGAAATCTCAGAGTTCAGGAGAGTATTCCCCCTCCAAAATTAATTTGATCTGGAAACCATAAAACAAGAAACAGTAGAGTATAAATCTGCCTAATTAGGTTGATTTAAAAATAGGGCATTACAGAGTAAAACTAAAAATTAAAAGTAGCAAAGCATATCAAATATAAAATTATGTTTTATATTTAAGCATTTTATTACCTAAATCCTCAAGTTAAATGGAGCTACAATGACACAGAAGAGTCTTCTAATCTAAAGAAGAAAATGGCTTTCTCCTAATCAAGGAGAGATAGTAACTGAGTACTAATAAGATGGTTCTTAAAGCATGCATTCATTCAATTCTCACAATAATTCCATGAAGTAACTATTTTAATCCCCATTTTCAAATTAAGAAACTGAGTCACAATGAGGTCAACTACTGATAACCTTGGTAGATAATTCTATATGAATAGTCACATAAACCCGAAAGAGCCACAGTTAGAAATAAAACAAAAAATTAAATTCTAAAACCTATGCAAGCCTGATAAAATGGGATATTCATTTTATCAGGGATAAAGTGGGATATTCACAAAACATAATAATTACTTAAAATATCTGTCTCTTCATCACACCTACATGAAATTCACTTAAAAAAAAAAGGCACCTGACAGAACGCTGTATGTTCTTAAGAGAATAGAGAGACCAAGTTCTAGTTTAGCTATCTACTGCACTTCATCTCTACCTTCAAAGAGAATTATCCCTCAGTTTTCTTCACTTGAACACCCTAATTACCAAAGGAAAATGCATACAAAAAAACTCAGAAACTTAAGAAATGTATTGGTTAGAAAACACACGTTTAACACTTTCTACATCTACATCATGGTGCTCTGAAATACTGATTCCATCATTAACTTGCTGTACAACTTGGGCAAAGTTACTTAATTTCTCTATGCCTCAGGTTTTGTAAAACAGAAATAACAATGGCTTATACAGTGTGTGTGTGTTTGTAAATATGGTGCTTACGGTGTACCAGGTACAGTTCTGAGCAGTTTATCCATGCCTATTGACTCTTTTAACACTTACAGCAACCCTCTGAGGTAGGGCCTCACCTTTTTACTGATGAGGCACTAAGAAGCAATTTGCCCAAGATCAAATGGCTAATAAGCGGCAGAGACAGGATTTGAACTGAGACAGTTTGGGATTCCAGATTCCATGCTCTTTACAAGCAGTTATATACCTTATAGGGTTATCACTGGGATAATTTAACACATATAAAAATGCTTAGTCCAGTGCCTGGCAGGTAGTAAGCACTCAATAAATATTTACTATACTTTTTCTTGGCCTTAGTTCAAAAGATGCCTCATGTCTTTGCAAAACTATGATCTTCTGATGATCTGCTTAATTCATGTCTTGGGTTCTAACTTATGGCAACAACAGAAAGCAAGAGTTCTTAATGACTAAAAATCTTGCAAAAAAAAAAAGAAACACAACAAAAATGAAAAATATCATCCTTGGAAAAGTTACACTTCTATATGCCCTGTGCTGTGCTTATTAGTCAGCTGCTAAGTCGTGTCCAACTCTTTGCAACCCCATGGACAGTATCCCGCCAAGCTCCTCTGTCCATGAGGATTCTCCAGGCAAGAATACTGGAACGGGTTGCCATGCCCTCCTCCAGGGGAATCTTCCCAACCCAGGGATCAAACCCAGGAAGCCCAATGATACTGAAGTGGGTAGCCTATCCCTTCTCCAGGGAATCTTCCCGACCCAGGAATCGAACCGGGGTCTCCTGCATTGCAGGTGGATTCTTCACCAGTTGAGGTACCAGGGAAGCCCCTCTATATGTCCCCAGAACTTTTTAAATATCCGAAAACTTGTAGGCCTCAGCCAGAGCTAACCATATCTAATGTCATAACCTAAATCCCGATAAAAACAGCATTACTTTTAAACCAACCAAGCCAAACAGACTAGTGCCTCCGTGGTGCTGGGTCTGAATTTTTAACTGAATCGCCCATCTTCCTGCTTTTTACCTAGTTGTCACCAAACCACTCCAACTCTTCTAGGTCCTATGCTTTACTTGTCTTCCTATCAATCCACATAAACCATCCTTCGCTTTTCGCTTCGTTTTGTTCTAATTTGCTAACTTGAAGGACTGGATGAGGAGAAAGTGCTTTTCTGGGCAGCACCTAATACACCACCATTCCATGAAGTCCTTTCTAAGTATCTTTTCTGTCAAGCGCCCCGCGGTGGCCTTGCCGTCTGCTGCCCGTCAGAAATGGCCAACTCTAGGGGCTTCTTGACGCTTCTGCGCGACGCCAGGCACAGGCCCAAGCGCGCAAAACGTCCAACTAGCCCTTCCCTGGAACCACGGATTTAACCAAACCAGCCCGGCTCTCGAAAAGCTTTCCTTAGAAAGGCTGGCTCCGTCCGATCCGTGCCCTAGCTCCCTCGATAACGCCCACACCGAACACGCCTGAGGTGAAACGCGCGGAGTTTTCCTCACAAAGAGCCGGGGTCACCCGTGTGGTGGCGCCCTTCGAGAGGAAAGAGGGTCCGCACTCCTAGATCCCCCCCAAAGTCCCAACCCAAAGCGCCCTCCGCCCCCTCAGATACAGTCCGGCCGAGGGGATCCCCGAGGCCCTCCGACTTGACCCCGACACCTGCGAGCTCTCCCCCGCCCCCACGTCCCCACCGGCCCTCGCTTGGTTCCGCCCACCCGCAAGAAAACTCCAGCACCCAACCGCCCCTTCCCCCACAAACCACGGCATTTGGTTCCACCCACACCTCCTCCCACTCCAACTCGGTCCGACTCGGCTCCTCACCCAAAGACATATCAATTTTGTCCAGGTTTTCATTGCTGCGGGCTTTCGGCGGCGCAGGCGGCGGGGTTGCGGTGGCTCCCATTAACCGGGTACTAAACCGGTTCATGGCTGGAGACGTCGAGCTGGAACAGTCAGACGAGAAGGCCAGAGGCTGAGGCCTGCCACCTCCCACTCCCGCACGCAGACTATCCGCACCGCGAGAGCGCGCACGCGTGCTGACGGAGTCCGCGCCCCCCCCCCTCCTCCCCCCACGCGCGTCTGACGGCGGGGGAGGTGGGGACCATAGAGACGAGCGGCCTGCGAGAGTGGCCCCACCCCCTTTCAGGGACTGGGTCCTAGCGCCCCTTGCTGGACAGGAGAAAACATTTCACCCGCCGCTCTGGCTGCTAGTGAGAGCCACCGTTTTAGCAGTTCGCCTTTCTGCCGGAATTATGCTGGACCGTGAACACCTCAGAATCACATGCCTAAAGTGAGATCATGTTCCTCCGTGCCCTTCGAGTCCCCTCTGCTACAGAAAGGCCCCGTAAGCTTTGGTACACACGAACTTTTCACAGCCCACTGCAATGCAGCCGCAGAGGCAGGGCCGACCCTACGAGCGTGGATTGCAGAACTGTGCCTCAGCTCCCCTCTCCCTGGTCAGCTCCTCCACCTGCAGCGTGCGGAATCGCCACGTCTGGACGCAAAGCAAAGCCTGCACTGATAATCCTTGCGTCACCATACTAATAAAAGTATATGCTAACGTTCCCCGTCTCTGTACCACTTCTCAGCCGGCACACTCAAAACATTTTTCACGGTACTAGCTACCTTAAAACCTCACCTTCCTTTGGAAGAGGGGTAAGTACCTCTGCTTATTTGGCTGCATTTTTCTCTAATTCACTTGCGTTGGAAATTGATAGGGGGATTCGATTTCTTTCTAATCATCCCTATGGGAAAACTTCTTAATATTTGATTAACTTCTGCATAAGAACTTTTTTTTTCCTATTTACAAAACGTGATATTCCCTCTCTTCTTACCTCCTTCTCCTCCTCCAAAGTAACTGCGCTTGTGTGGAAGCATTTAAGTTATATCATCCTCATAGCAGCTTAAACTATGTAACACATTTGCATGTAAGAAAAAAATCAGGGACAGGTATTCTGTTCATTTAGAAATCTCTGCCACCTTCCCCCTCTGCACTTCCTAAAATTTCTCTTTGCATAGAAACCAACCAGTGATCTAAAGTGTCTCAAACCCACAATAGCCTTACTTATTTTTTCCCCAAGACAAAAAATACAACCATAAGAGTAGAGTGAATCAGGTGAAGACACACCTATGAAGGGATACAAGAAACTTAAATGGTGGAGGAAGGTTTGGACTCAAAAAGATCCAAGAACAATATTCAGCACGTCAAGGAGAATAACATGTATGCTCCTAGCACAATGTGCTTGATATTACTACTGTTCCACTCTGCAGCTACCACCTCTTTCCCAACTGCTAAGAACTAGGCAACTGTATTGTAGAGAAGTACAAGAGAGCCTAGGTTTTATTGAATGTTTTCACTCACTTCAGTCATTCACCTTGTGAACTTGGGAGAGTGTCTGGGCTTCATAATCATCTTCAAAACAAGAAGTAGTTATACTTAATATATGTTAATCTTTATTATCTCTAAGAGTCCTTACAGTTCTAAAATATTCTAAACACAAGACATTTTTCTACATACTATCCTTCTCTCACTAGAAATAACTTCTGCAATCACTACTTATTGGTAGGAGCAAACTACAGGGAGGAACACTGGATTGAGTTCTTAATTTTATGGAAGAAAATTAATGTATTTAGAGTATGGATACATTTTGTATTTCAGGCAATACAGGACAGAAAATAAAAGTCTCAAATGTGTAAAATTCTTCCCACACCAATTTATAAAGATTCCCTTTTATCCTGGTCTTCTCCTCCAAACTGAAGCCCCATACCAAATCTCTTTAGTTCTAAAAGGGAACATGCTCTGGGGTTTCATGAAGCAATTCTAGCTGTTGTGTTTCTCCAAGGGCTGAGGGTTTCAGAGTCTCAGAGCAATCACCCCTATTCCAAAGGGAAAAACAAGGAGACAAGAGGCATTGTAGTTAAGGGTAGATCAGCCACACACAAAGCCATACAAAACAAAAGAGCAACCTGAGACATACACAGCAACAGAGAGGAGGAAGAAAAGCCAAGAAAGCAAAACCGGTGCACGTCCAAGAAGTTGACCAGCCCCTTACAGGGCTGGAGATAAAAGGTCAACCCTGCAATTTGCTGGGGCACAAGGGGCAGATGTTCATTTAATCATATATTCATTGAGCAGTGGCATTATAATAGGCCCGAGGGTAAAATGCTGAGCAAGACAGATGTTGTCCCTATCTTCATGTAGCTTGCAAAGAAAAAAACATTTTCTGAGCGTGTACTGTGAACATTTTCTCAGCATGTGCTGGACACTGAGCAGACAGCGTTTGTCTTCAGTTCAGCAGTTAAGTCTTCAGACCTGAGTCAAAATAAACAGAATTCAAGCAACTGCCCCTTTTGGAGGCTTAATTTCATACAGTGTAGATAAGACAATGTCTAGGCTTGCCAGACAAAATACAGAACCAGTGAAATCTGATTTTCAGGTAAACAATCAATAATTGTTTAGTATCAGTTTTGTTCCAGGTTTCAGATAAACAGCAATTTTTTTTACCACAAAATATTGCAGTAATATTTAGGATATATTTATATTAAGCAATTATTTGTTGTTTATCTGAAATTAAAATTTAACAAGGAGTCTTATATTTTTATTTGCTAATCTGGCAACCTTAACAACACCATACCTATTAACATGTGCTAGCTCTCTTTTCACAATGTGCATAGAGATCTATATTCTCTTCAAAGGTAAGCACAACTCATATATTTAACTCAGTTTTATTAGTTTGATATATATTTTAAGTCCCCTCCTTTTTTCAACTTTATTGAGGTATAACTGACAGACAATAAAAGATATATTTAAAGTGTGCAGTTTGTAGACGTGTGAAATACATACCTGTGAAAATACCACCATAATCAGGATAATAAATTTATCTATCATCTCCCAAAGATTTCCTGTGCTCCTTTGTAATCCCTCCCCCCAACCTCTACCTAAGCAACCACTGATATGTTTTCTGTCACTAAAGATTAATTTGCATTTTTAGAATTTTATATAAGTGGAATCACACAGTATAAACTCTTTTTTATATCTAGATCATTCACTCGGCATAATTGTTTCCAATCTGTATGCTTTTTATTATCTTTCTTGCATTATTACACTGACTGGGGACTCTAGTACCATGTTAAATAACAATGGAGAAAGTGGACATCTTTGACTCGTTCCCAACACCAAGGGGAAAGCATTCAGTCTTTCACCGTTAAGTATGACGTTAGATTTTTTTGTTCTTGTTGATGCCCTTTATCAGGTTGAGGAAGTTCCCTTCTACTCCTGGTTTGCTGAGAGTTTTAGTTATAAGTGAATGGTGAATTTTATCTAGTGCTTTTTCTGCATCTGAGATAACCAAATGGTTTTTCTAAGTTTATTAATATGGCAAATTATATTGGCTGCTTTTCAAATGTTAAACCATCCTTGCATTTCTAGGATAAACCTACATGGTCATTGTGTATTATCCTTTAAAAAAAAAAATCTTTATTTTGGCTGCACTGAGTCTTCAGTGCTGCATGCGGGCTTTCTCTAGTTGCTGCAAGTGGAGGCTACTCTTAGTGGTGGGGCACTGGCCTCTCATTGTGGTGGCTTCTCTTCTTGTGGAACACAGGATCTAGGTGTGGGGCTCAATAGTTGTGGTGCTTGGGCTTAGTTGCTCCATGGCACGTGGGATCTCAGACCAGAGATTGAACCTATGTCCCCTGCCTTCTCAGGCAGCTTCTTAACCACTGGACTACCAGGAAAGTGAAAGTGAAGTGGCTCAGTTGTGTCCAACTCTTTTCGACCTCATGAATTGTAGCCTACCACGCTCCTCCATACATGGGATTTTCTAGGCAAGAATACTGGAGTGGGTTGCCATTTCCTTCTCCAGAGGATCTTCCTTACCCAGGGATCGAATCCGGGTCTCCTGCATTGCAGGCAGATGCTTTACCGTCTGAGCCACAACTTCATATCAGGGAAGTCCCTGTAACTCTGTGCGACCCTATGGACAGCAGCCCTCTAGGCTCCTCTGTCCATAAGATTCTCCAGGCAAGAATACTGGAGTGGGTTGCCATTTCCTTCTCCAATGCATGCATGCATGCTAAGTCGCTTCAGTCGTGTCCGACTCTGTGCAACCCTATGGACAGCAGCCCTCCAGGCTCCTCTGTCCACAAGATTCTCCAGGCAAGAATACTGGAATGGGTTACCATTTCCTTCTCTTTAGAATTCATATGTTGATGTAATTTGTATTATAATGAAACAAGGGAACTGTTAATAGATATAGTTTGTATTCTATGTAGATACAGTATGTATTAAGTATGTATCAGTTAGGTATGACTATTAATATTATACCTAACTCCGTGGGGCTTCCCAGGTGGTGCTAGTGGTAAAGAACCTGCCTGCCAATGCAGGAGACACAAGAGACATGGATTCGATCCCTGGATGGGGGAGATCCCCTGGATGAGGGCATGGCAACCATGGTTATTTTGCCTAGAGAATCCCATGGACAGAGGAGCCTGACAAGTTACAGTCCACAGGGTGGCAAAGAGTCAGACATGATGAAGCAACTTAGCATGCACACAACTCCCTTAAGCTCTTGTATGTACAGTATGGTTTTCCTTCTCTTTTCCGCTGCAGTACCTTTTCTTTGCCACCTTGGCACAGCTTCCTTTTTCTCTTTTGTATTGCCCTTTTCTTTTGTTCTAAGTGTTTCTAGCTGTTCTAGTCTTCTGCCTTTTAATCTCAGATTTATTCATTCATTTATTCAGAATTTGAGTCCCTACTCTGGGCAAGACACTCTGCTACACAGTACAGCGTTACAGCCGAGAACAGGACAGGCAGGATAGCAGGCGTGGCTGGAGAAATTACTAGTCTCCAGTTCCCTGGTCATCAGTTTTCTCTGACTAGGTAACCTGCTTGGATAGATAGGGGAACTTGAAGGGGAATTCTTCCTGCACTCAGGGGTTGGAGCTGTAGCCTTCTCCTTATTAGGCCTTGTCTTCTCTGGGCAGGACAGGGGTTCTTTCAACCAAAGATTCTAGGTCAGTTCACTGAATGACTAACTGTGGAACTTTCTGAAGCTACACAAATTTACATAAATCACACAATTCCCCCTTAGTTACGTAAAGATTGTTTATTTTAAAAAATATTTCTTCAGTTTCCTCAATAGATAAATTGGTAGTCCAAGAAATCTCAGTAAGCTGTAGACAACATGACACTACAGAATGTATATCTAAGGATATTCTTTTATAAAACCATGCCAAAATGATCAAATTCAAGAAACTTAACATTGATGCAATTCTATTCTCTGACTATAGTCCATATTCTAAATTTTGCCAATTATCCTAATAAATAATTATCCTTTATAACAAGGATAATTCTATCTTCTATCTCCTTCCATCAGAAAAAGTTTATCAGCCTTTCTTAGTCTTTTATGATATTTACGTTTTTGAAGGTTGAAGGTAATCAGTGCAAAGATTTTCCTTCAGTTTCGTTTTCTTATTGCCACCGTATGATTAGATTTGGTTATTCACTCTTGTAAGAAATACTATTAATACATAGATGATGTTGGGTCCTTCTCAGTACTTAACATCAGGAGACACATGATGTTATTTTCTTATTGGTGATCTTTGGTCACTTGGTTAAGGTGATATCTGCCACATTTCTTCATTGTGAAGATACTCTTTTCCCCCTATATACAATGAATAAGTAATCTTTGAGGAGATGGTTTGCGACTGTGTAAATAATCTGTTTCAGAACAAATTTTACTAACAGCTTTAGCATCCATTGATGATTCTTGCCTGAATCAATTATTATGATGGTGGCTACAAAACAATAATGTTCTCACTGTCATTCCTCCACATTCATAAGCTGACATTCAGTGGTGAAAAGAGCTTTTACATCCCTTTCTTCCTTCCTTTTTCTATTTATTTATCTATTTGCATACTTACTTATATATACATATAAGTTCCAAAGAAGTTCACAGACTCATCTCATGTTCAGTAACTCTTTTGAAAAGGAAAGGGGTGCAGAGTGTAAGGGTTCTGCTTACCTTTGAAAAGAATGTAGATATGTACACATATCATGAATTAACTCATTTTGATGCTCAAATTGATTTAGACTTGGCAAGTAGACAACATCCCTTAGCTTTTAAATTTTGAATATTTAAAAAAATGCTAAGAATAATCTTAGTGAATACAATAAGAATAAAATATTCATGACTTTGATATTTGTTGAATATACTCAAGAAGACTATTTCTTAAAACCAATTTTTTTGGCAAATAGGTAACTGTAATAAGCTTTAAAAACCTGTTATTTGAATAAATGATTCTTGAGTGAATTTTGCTTTCTTCCAGTGGAGACGTGTTCAATCTTTGGGTCAGGAAGATCCCCTGGAGAAGGAAATGGCAACTAACTCTGGTATTTCTGCCTAGGACATCCCATGGACAGAGAAGCCTGGCAGGCTATATAGCCTATGGGAGTGCAAAAGAGTTGGACACAATTTAGTGACCAAACAACAACAAATAGTACCCTACGGCCAACTACCATTCTATAAAAATTGTATCCTCAGTTCAGTTCAGTTCAGTCCAGTTGCTCAGTCGTGTCTGACTCTTTGCGACGCCATGAATTGCAGCACGCCAGGCCTCCCTGTCCATCACTAACTCCCAGAGTTCACCCAAACCCATGTCCATTGAGTCAGTGATGCCATCCAGCCATCTCATCCTCTGTCGTCCCCTTCTCCTCCTGCCCCCAAACCCTCCCAGCATCAGGGTCTTTTCCAATGAGTCAGCTCTTCACATGAGGTGGCCAAAGTATTGAAGTTTCAGCTTCAGCATCAGTCCTTCCAATGAACACCCAGGACTGATCTCCTTTAGGATGGACTGGTTGGATCTCCTTGCAGTCCAAGGGACTCTCAAGAGTCTTCTCCAACACCACAGTTCAAAAGCATCAATTCTTCAGCGCTCAGCTTTCTTCACAGTCCAACTCTCACATCCATACATGACCACTGGAAAAACCATAGCCTTGACTAGGCGGATCTTTGTTGGCAAAGTAATGTCTCTGCTTTTGAATATGCTATCTAGGTTGGTCATAACTTTCCTTCCAAGGAGTAAGCGTCTTTTAATTTCATGGCCGCAGTCACCATCTGCAGCGATTTCGGAGCCCAAATAAATACAGTTTGACACTGTTTCCACTGTTTCCCCATCTATTTGCCATGAAGTGATGGGACCAGATGCCATGATCTTCGTTTTCTGAATGTTGAGCTTTAAGCCAACTTTTTCACTCTCCACTTTCACTTTCATCAAGAGGCTTTTGGGTTCCTCTTCACTTTCTGCCATAAGGGTGGTGTTATCTGCATATCTGAGGTTATTGCCTAGTAATCTTTAAAACAGATTAATCAGGATAAATATAGTTCTTCAGATTTTTTGAACTTTAAAATATTAACCCAGCAAGCAGTTGCTAAGTAAGGTGTTAGTTGCTTAGTTGTGTCCTAATCTTTATGACTCCATGAACTGTAGCCCACCAGGCTCCTCTTTCCATGGGACTCTCCAGGCAAGAGTACTGGAGTGGGTTGCCATTCCCTTCTCCAGGAAATAAGGCCATTACATTTATGTGACAGTTACTGAACCCTAATGCTAGATATTCTTGCATATTTGAATTTTTGCATTTGGGTCTCAGATGCGATGCATAAAGGTTTGTTAATCATAATCCTTGGTTCATGGTATACGCTCATCATTTTCCATGCATGGCCCATTTTCATTTGGTTAGTTAATTATTTTAAATAATTTATTATAATTAGTTATGGCTTCAAAACTAATTAGATATTTTTGAAATTGTGTACCTACAAACCTATCACTCAAAACAAAAGCTAGTACAGACAATATCTCTATGACTTGGCAATTTCACTTCTAGGTATGTACCCATGAGAAACCCTTGCTTATGTATAAGAGGTGACATGTAAAAGAATATTCATAGCAGCACTGTTTACAATAGCAAAAACTTTGAAACAAACCAAATGCCTATCAGTGGAAGAAAACATGAATAAACCAGTTCATTCACACAATGAACTCTTATATTGCAGTCAAAATCAATGAGCTATGGCGATACACGTTATAAACAAATCTTATCAATGTAATATTAAGCAGAAAAAGCCCTCAAAGAATAAATACAGCTTAATATCATTTTTATAAAGTTAGAACACAAAAATGTTATGGATAGATTCAAAGAAACTATTTAAAAATGGAATTATAAACAAGGAATTCAGAATATGGCTACCTGGGGTGAGGGAAAGCAAAATGATGGGATTGGGCAGTGGGCACATGGCTAAAGGTTGTCACGTTTATTAATTGACTGCTTTAAAGAACATAAGTGTAGGGAATTCCCTGGCAGTCCAATGGCTGGGCCTCCCTGCTATCACCATCACTGCACTATCACCATCAGTGCACTGTCACCATCACTGCACTACACCGTCACTGCACTATCACTGTCACCGCACTGTCACCGTCACTGCACTATCACTGTCACTGCACTACACTGTCACTGCACTACACCACCGCTGCACTGCCACCGTCACTGCACTACACCGTCACTGCACTATCACTGTCACCACACTGTCACCGTCACTGCACTATCACTGTCACTGCACTACACCGTCACTGCACTGCCACCGTCACTGCACTATCACCACCACTGTACTACACCGTCACTGCACTGTCACCGTCATGGCACTGTCACCGTCACTGCACTACACTGTCACTGCACTACACCACCGCTGCACTGCCACCGTCACTGCACTACACCGTCACTGCACTGTCACCGTCATGGCACTGTCACCGTCACTGCACTATCACTGTCGCTGCACTACACCATCGCTGCACTGCCACCGTCACTGCACTACACCATCACTGCACTGTCACCGTCACTGCACTGTCACCGTCACTGCACTACACTGTCACTGCACTAGCACTATCACTGAACTACACCATCACTGCACTGTCACCATCACTGCAGTGTCACCATCACTGCAGTGCCACCATCACTGCACTACACCATCACTGCACTGCCACCGTCGAGGCACTGTCACCGTCACGGCAGTACACTGTCACTACACTATCACCGTCACTGCACTGTCACTGCACTACACTATCACTGCACTACACCATCACTGCACTATCACTGTCACTAGTGCTATCACTGCAAGGTGCCCCAGGCTCAACCCCTGGTTCCTGTGAGTTGTTCCATGTGGACCAAAAAAAAAAAGTGTAAACCCAGTTTGGGACATATGAGGAAATTCCTATTTTCTAGAACTTTTACCACAATTTTAGCTCTAGAATTTCTTGATAAAGCTGACTTTCGTGTAAATATATGTTAAAATCCAGGTGGCATTAATTTGGGATTATACCATATGCCAATAAATGAAGTTCATACATTTGTAGACATAGAAGGTTCTGAAACCCCAATGACTAACACTGCCCCTTTCTTAAAAAGTATAACCCTTTATAAGGAAGATATGAGAAAGTTTGAACAAATAGTATTTTTTATATAAATGGAAGTTGGAAAGCACATTTTGCATTAAAATTCTCTTCCCCTTTTAATTCACAGAAGTTTTCTTAAGTTTGAAAATTCCTAAAAGTCATGTATGATTTTTAATAGAGCAACTAGTCTTTATGTAGTTAAATTAGATCCCTCCCTAGCAGAGTAATGCTGATTCTGTTGCCTTTCCATGGCTCTAATCCCAGCCTCCTTGTTTGCTACAGCTACTGCCCAAGTTTAGGCCTGGATTTGCAAACTAGTAACACAAAGGGTACATTTATTCTATGGGCTTTTTTTTTTCTTGGCCTGTGTATTATTTACATTGGCTTCCTTGGTGGCATAGAGGTAAAGACTCCACCTGCAATGCTGAAGACCCAGGTTCCATCCTTGGGTTGGAAAGATCACCTGCAGAACAAAATAGCAACCCACTCTGGTATTCTTGCCTGAGAAATCTCATGAACAGAGGACCCTTGAAGGCTATATAGTTCATGGGGTCACAAGAATAAGATATGACTTAGCCGACAAACAACTTTCACACTTAAAAAAAAAAAAATGTGGCCAATAGTTTAAAAATCGGAAATTTTACTTAAAAGGCGGATTCCAGTTTTACTAAAAGCTCAGAATATTTTCAAACATTCAACCATAGCTGAGACTTTCCTTCTTGAAGGCAGTATGGACAGTCCAGTTCAGAGTTTCAGCCATTCTTCTACAACTGGCTCACTTCACTCACAGGCATTACCTGCTTGGCCTCTCTAGGGATGTCCAACCTCTTCTCATATCCCTTCTTTTGCCCTTCCCTCCAACATAGTACTCTTGCTTGGAAAATCCCATGGACGGAGGAGCCTGTTAGGCTGCAATCCATGGGGTCTCTAAGAGTCGGACACGACTGAGCGACTTCACTTTCACTTTTCACTTTCATGCATTGGAGAAGGAAATAGCAGCCCACTCCAATGTTCTTGCCTGGAGAATCCCAGGGACGGGGGAGCCTGGTGGGCTGCCGTCTACAGGGTCGCACAGAGTCGGACACGACTGAAGTGACTTAGCATAGCATTAGCCAACATAGTACATACCCATTACTTCTCCACATTGTCAAAAAATAGAAAGTGAAGAGAAACTAAAAAGCCTCTTGATGAAAGTGAAAGTGGAGAGTGAAAAAGTTGGCTTAAAGCTCAACATTCAGAAAACGAAGATCATGGCATCCGGCCCCACCACTTCATGGGAAATAGATGGGGAAACAGTGGAAACAGTGTCAGACTTTATTTTGGGGGGCTCCAAAATCACTGCAGATGGTGACTGCAGCCATGAAATTAAAAGACGCTTACTCCTTGGAAGGAAAGTTATGACCAACCTAGATAGCATATTCAAAAGCGGAGACATTACTTTGCCAACAAAGGTCCGTCAGGTCAAGGCTATGGTTTTTCCAGTGGTCATATATGGATGTGAGAGTTGGACTGTGAAGAAGGCTGAGCGCTGAAGAATTGATGCTTTTGAACTGTGGTGTTGGAGAAGACTCTTGAGAGTCCCTTGGACTGCAAGGAGATCCAACCAGTCCATTCTGAAGGAGATCAGCCCTGGGATATCTTTGGAAGGAATGATGCTAAAGCTGAAACTCCAGTACTTGGGCCACCTCATGCGAAGAGTTGACTCATTGGAAAAGACTCTGATGCTGGGAGGGATTAGGGGCAGGAGGAGAAGAGGACGACAGGATGAGATGGCTGGATGGCATCACTGACTCAATGGACATGAGTCTGGGTGAACTCTGGGAGTTGGTGATGGACAGGGAGACCTGGCGTGCTGCAATTCATGGGGTCGCAAAGAGTCGGACACGACTGAGCGACTGAACTGAACTGAACTGAACTGAAGCCGGTTTGATCGAATCACTTCTTGATTTGCTCATTGTTCTCAGGATAAAATCCAAACTCAGAATGGCTTCATGATCTTGTCTGCCTGCTCACTCACACCATTCTGTTCCTCACCTCGTCCCACCTCTGATTACTACTCAGGATCAGCTGTTCCCAAACCAACTTCCTCATGTCTGTGCTTCCTCTCACCTTTTCTTCCTTTCTCTAGGTTGTCATACTCATCATAAAAAAACTGTTCTGACATCAGTCCTCCAGGAAAGCTTTCCCCAAAGCCTTTCCCTCCTGCTCTTCCTTTGTGACACCAAAGCAACCTGAGCTCTTCTGAGTTTGTGAGTTCTTTATTAAAATTGTTGAGGACCCCAAACACCACCAACAGATGTTAAACCTGGGTAGGCTGAAGTGGGGTTAACCGTTCTTGGATTAAGACCAGCGTTATTTTCGAGTCTAGACCTCTGACCGAGTTTGGCCCCAAAGGTGAAGTGTGACAGGCGTGTGTAAGGGTCCACTCCAGTAGGAACTCTGGAGACTACGGCAGCTTTACTTTTGAGGCCCCTACTGCCCGTGAGGTGCACTAGGGAAAGCTAGCAGCCAGGGTCTGAAGTCCGCGGCGAGCGCAGCTTCGGATTGGATAGGGCGGTGCATGCCGGTAGCGGCTGGGCCTTCGAAGTGCTTGCTGGGAGTTGTAGTTCTCAGAGCCGGAAGTAGGGGGTGGCAGGGAAAGAATCCGCGGCTGAGGCAGCAATCAATGCTGCTGCCGTCACCCGGCCGTAGTGCATCACTCTGAGCCCACCCGCCGTGGGTGCCTCCTTGATTCCCGAGGGGCTCTGGGAGCCCTGAGGCGCGAAGCGACAGGGACGCCTCTCAAGAGGCGACGTCGCAGCCCCGGATGCGGCCAGAGGGCGCGGGAATGGAGCTTGGCGGCTGCGAGAAGGGCTTGCCGGAGGAGAGCAGGTGAGCTCGGAAAAGTCGCGCGCGGATGGATGCGCTGAAGCCGGGAGAGGTTTGGGAAGGCTCCCAGAGCACGAGGAGACGGACAGGAGGACTGCTGTTGTGGGCGACTTGTTTGGGAAGAAATTCTGAAAGGAGAGACGGGGAGGTTAGATCGGGCGGACGAGGGAACGGGCTTAGGGAGAGAGGAGGAAGGGTAGGCTATGCTGAGGGCGGGGGGCGGTGGAGGGTGTGCAGTAGTGGGTAAAATTCAGACCCAGGGCTGCTGCTGGACAGGAGGTGGACATTGAGAGGTGCTGTGGTGAGATTTCATAGGCCAGAGACTACAGATATCAGTAGGGGACAAGGTGGGTGCCCCGACTGAAACTTGCGGTGACAGCAGTTCAGGCCAGTATTAAGAAGGCTGAAGTAAGAATTTCTGGGAGCAAAGGTTGGGCATTGTGAGTGGCCTAGACAGAAGCTTAGGCAAAATGAGTGTGAGGAAGAAGGCGTGAAGGAGGGCCTGTGGGTGAAAGTGGGCGATTGTAAAGGCAGTGGAATGGGAGTGCTTGCTAATGAGACTAGCAGTGGAATGGGAGTGCTTGCTAATGAGACTAGCAATTGCGTGCGTGCCCTTTGTCAATGCTGGATCCCTGTCAGACAGTGACAGGAACCCCCTGTATTTAAACCCGTCACTCCTTACCCACATTGCAGCTAAGCGATTTCCCATTTATTTATATGAAACTGCTATCGAGTTCTTACCTTCTAGAAATTAGAAAAGCTGAATGTTGGCTTGGACTCCAGCTGTACTTCTGTGTAGGTGTTGCTTCATTAATAACTGTGGTCTTAACCTCTTAAGAATCTGGAATGGACAGGATAGAGCAGGAATGTGGCTTAAGGAAGTCCTTCTTGACTTTTAAAAACATTCAGATGTAGTTAGAGTCTCCGGAGCAGCTAGAATCCAAAGACTGGAATATTTACCTCTGAAAAAATATCAACAGGGGAAAATTAATGAGATTTTGTACATGAGTGAAGACCTGGCTATTTTAAAGAGTGACTCCTCTTTTATGTGCACGGTTAGCCTGTGGCTTGCTGTACAAAACCAAGGATGACAGGACTTGGGGTTACTGCATGAGATCTGTGAATGATGTGTTCAGTGAAACTGAAGAGCCTACTTCCCTTTTCCATGTTTCAGTTTCTGCTTATGTATATTTGGCTCTTTATTCTTCCTCCAGATGTCTGTGAAATGCTTCCTGTAAAAAGTCCTATATACTTTATAAACAAATTTTAGGATTATTTTTATTTTCCACTACCAGTTCATGTGGGAGAGGCTAAGTTGGAAATTCAGATTTCCTCCCAGCTGAGTTATTTATTTATTTAATGTATTTAACAAATACTTATTTACTACATGCCAGGCATTGCTTAAGAGCCTTACGAGTGTTATTAAATCCTCATAACAGCTGGGTGAGATAGGTACTATATTATTACCATTTGACAGGTGAGGAAGCTAAGACATAGACAGGATAAATAATTTGCCAAGGTCATACAGTAAATCCTTGGTGGAACTGGGATTCAGGCAGGCTCTACTTCTAATATCTATGCTATACTACCTCTCACTGTGCTAATATGCTGGGACAAAGAAATGTATGAGGTAATAAATTTATAGCATTCTTTGCCTGTCATTAATGTTACTAAGGCTTCTCCTTTGCAGATATCTTATTCTATTATTCTTTCCATGCTTGCTTCTTTACCAAGGAACTTTAGTCAAAACTTAATTTCAGTAGTGGGATTATCCCTACGAAATCACTCTTAATGTTAACATAGTCTACTCTCTGTTGGTGACTAGTTAACTTAGAATAATTTATTTAATGGGACTTTGTGACGCCGATGGCCTCTTTAGTTCTGGGTAGTCAAATGGTAAATAAAATACATGACTCGTGCCTGAGAATTGAGGCATTGTGGCTGGATCACTGCAAACCTAACCTTCCTTTGGCCAATAAAACACCCAATTCAGAAGACATCTTCTTGATGAGATGGCATCATTTTTTTAAATATATGAAAGATATATTTAATATAATAAAATTATATTCTGAAAGCAGTTGATGGAGTGAAATGTGCATAAGCTTTATAGCCAGGTAGAGCTGCATTTGAATTCTAGCTCTACTGCTTAACTTGACTTATCCAGCCTGAATGGGAAGAGTGATACCTTCCTGACTGGTGAGGATTCAGTAAGATAATGTGCAAAAAGCTCCTCAGAGAGTGCTGATAGGTACTGAGTGCAGAAAATGTCTACTTCCTTCCCCTCCCCAGTTTTCTTGAAATAAGATGAGCGTGTGTTCTTCCACTTGCTGTTTGCAATGATATTATTGCTTGTGCTTCCTCCTTCCGTGGTTTCTCTATCCAAATTGAACAAACTGGGGACTGGGGTGTTGGCCTAGAATTTTTTTTTTTAATATTTATTTATTTGACTGCATCCAATCTTAGTTGCGGCATGTGGGATCTTTCATTGTGATGCACAGACTCTCTAGTTGTGGCACCTGGGCTCAGTAGTTGCAGCGCCCAAGTTTAGTTGCTCAGTGGCATGTGGGATCTTAGTTCCCCAACCAGGAATAGAACTCAAGTCCCCTGCATTGCAAAGCGAATTCTTAACCACTGGACCACCAGGGAAGTCACTTGGCCCAGCTTTTAACTTCATCCTTGGAGTGGAATGTCATAGATTCCCCTATTGCTTTCCATCTAGCTAGTAATCACTGGAAAAGTGCTCTAGTGCTTAGGGATGATACTTCACTTTTCCTAGACTTTCCTAAATACCGATTGTTTGGAGGGTGTCTGATGAAACGACTGAACCGTAATAGGAATGGTTCTTCTAGCACTGTTGTGTTACCCTCAGCTGACTTGGACTATGCCATCTCCATCTGATCTTGGAATGCAACTACTTACAGTTTTCCTGGTTTAGTGATTCAGATAGTCAGAATTCAAGTAGTAAGATACTTTTTAGTATCTCCAAACTGAGCTCATTTCATTGACCAAAACCTGTTCCTCCTCTGTCTTCTGTCTCAGTTAATAGGGTTTTCCATTCAGTCAGCCAAGCCAGAAACCTAAGTGAAATTTGATACTTCTTCTCCTTCATTTCCCATATCCAAGTAGTTGAGTGAGTTCTGTTTCTGATTTTTCTCCTGAAGCTTTTTTCCCCTCCATTTCCAAATATATTGGCTTATATTGTTTTAGGAATGGCCAAATGTAGGTGCTTAAACAAAAATTTTTCCCTGCCTCTGTGCTGTTTTTTTCTGATGTGTCGGCTTCATTCTCAGCAGTTTTTTCTACAGGATAACCCTTGGCAACTTCAAGTTTAACAATCCATCCAAAAAAGGAAAAGAGCAATGCCAATAGGTATAGCAAAAGTGAAAATTTTTGGACTGACTTATGTTACTGTTTTTTTTTTTTTTTTTAAATGTTACTGTTCTTGTAATCAGGGTATAAAATATGTTGCTCCATCAGGCCTCAGTTATATGCCCAACCTTGGATCCTGGCATAGGGTGATTCTTTTGTGGTACTTCATGGGCCGGGTCAAGTGCCAGAAGGGTGATTTCCCTGTGAAAAATCAGTATTCTGATACCAAAAGAAAGAGGCATGAATTCTGGGCAGATGTAAACAAAATAAGGCCTTTATTATTTCTCATTGTGGACTCTCCCAGTAGCCTCCTGACTAAGCTCCCAGTCTGAACCCAGTCCCTCAATTCCAAATGGCCTCCACATTGCTACCAACGTAATTTTTCCAGAAGCAAAGTTACTATAGTATTTTGCTCAGAAATGTTAAGTGATTCCTCACTGAAAATAGAAAGTCAAAACTTTTTCTGGTATTCAATATGAAGTTTCCAGTTACAAAACCGTGACATTCACTCACTCTTACATCTCCTCTCTCATCATTCTGATTCCTGCTCCTCTACATTTCCTGCGTTACCTCCTCTGCCTGGAGAGCTCTTAGTCGTCCTTTAAATAATGCTCCTTTAGAAGGCATCGTTGACCTGACCTTTTCCATCTCTCTTTTTACAGTACTTCTCACTCTATAGCATTTTTTTTTAATGAGTGCCCATTTCCCCCATTGCACTCTGAATACCCTGAGAGCTGAGGACTGTTCTTTTTTAACTATCATAAGCGTGGTGCCTAGCACAGTGCCTGGCATATAATTGGTATTCATTGAATATTTGCACAAGGAATGAAAACAGTAGCAATTCGGTCCGGCTTCTTATGGTCCGGCAGGTGTTATTGGTACTGTTGCTATTGAAAAGGCCTCTTTTTTTCCCCCTTCCTCTTTGTTCATTTTTCACATTTTCACGTTAGTTTTCGTTTTCTATTTCTTCCCTTTCTTTCCATTTTTCCTTTGACCATGCTCTGAAAGTTTATATAGCACTGATGGTAAAGCAAGTGGATCACATGATTCGGGGGCGATCCATACTGCTAGTCCAATTATTTGTACACACCTCTACCCCACAGAAACATAACTCTGAAGCCTTGGGGGAAAATTCTATTGTCAGAACCCGGGAGCCGGAGGTGTATCAGCTGACAGCATGGACCATAAGCTGAAGCTTTTCTCAGTATCTACCATCCCCACAGCTGTTTCTGCTTTTTACAGCTACTTTATTGCTTCTTCCATAAATGGAGTTTTTTTCTGTTTTTTTTATTTTGTTTTGTAATCTTTCCTCCAGAAACAACCTACCTTGGTGTTTATAGACCAGCTCTGTCCAACATGATAGCCACTGAGGTGATTTATGTCTAAATTAGTTAAAATAAAATAAAATTTTAAAATTTTGGTTTTTTAGTCATACTGCACAGACTTCAAGTGGTTAATGGCCACAGTGGCTGATGGCTGCCATACTGGACAGCATAGATAGAGAACATTTTCAGCATCACAGAAAGTTCAGTTGAACAATGCTGCTGTGGATTTAAATATGCATTTTTTTCAGGAATGAACTGCAGCATGCTTACATGTTTTTAGTTCCTCTGGATCAGGCTCACTTGTAGTATAACCTACAGTTGATTAGGAGAAGAAAAAAATTTTATCATAAGATACTTTTGAGAAGAAAGCAGTAAGAGTCATAATGCCATTCCTCTTTACCACCTTCACCTCTTTAATCACTTCAAGATTATTTTATTTTTGCCTCCTAACCTCCTAGAGAGTCCTTTGAGAGTTTAAAATTTTCCAAGGGTCCCCCCCACCCCGGTTTGTTCTATTTTTGTTATTTGTTCAATGTTTTATTGTTTTCTAGTCAAAGAATATATTTATACTACGTCTACTTTTGAGAATCTGTTGACTTTTTCGTGTGTGCCTTAGTACAAGGCTAGTTTCTGTGACTGTTCTGTATGTCCTTTAAAACAGTGTTCTTAAGGATGTAGTTTTCCAGATGTAATAGAACAACTTTATTCATCGTAGATTATTCAGCTCTTCTAATCACTTTTTTACTTTTAGTTTTCATGATCTTCCATTACCGTTGTTTTTTCTTTTCTATTTCCATTTTTCTTTTTCTTTTCTGCAGTTTTTGTTTTTTGTGTGTGTTGTTTTGCTTGATATGTTTTGAGGCCATGTTATTCGATACATAAGAACTAATGAGAGCTGTATCTTTGTTATTCCTTCTTTGTCTTTTTAAATATTCTTGCCTTGAATTCAACCTAGATATTAATATAGTTTCCTCCTACTTTTTTGTTTGATTGGCTGTTTTATTTGAAATAGTTGAGTTTATTCCATTGATAGTTATTTTTATCTCATCTCAAGTCTTAATTCTGTCATTTTTTAAAACTGATTTTTATAATGTTCTCCTGCTGTTTTCTTTCCTTAGCACTTTTTGAAATAGTTTAGTTTTAGTTCTCATGCTCATGCTCAGTCGTGTTTACTCTTTGCAACCCCATGAACTGTAGCCCACCAGGCTCCTCTGCGCATGGAATTTTTCAGGCAAGAATACTGGAGTAGAGTGCCATTTCCTACTCCAGGGGATCTTCCTGATCCAGGGGTCAAGAGAGACAAAAGAGAGACTCTCCAAGACTCTTGGCAGGTGGATTCTTTACCACTAATGCCACCTTGGAAGCACCAGTTTTAGTTCTAATGATGGTTATCTTTTACTTTGAGTTCATTTCAGTTCAGTTCAGTCACTCAGTCATGTCTGACTCTGCGACCCCATGAGTCGCAGCACGCCAGGCCTCCCTGTTCATCACCAACTCCTGGAGTTCACTCAGACTCACATCCATTGAGTCAGTGATGCCATCCAGCCATCTCATCCTGTCATCCCCTTCTCCTTCTGCCCCCAACCCCTCCCAGCATCAGAGTCTTTTCCAATGAGTCAACTCTTCGCATGAGGTGGCCCAAGTACTGGAGTTTCAGCTTTAGCATCATTCCTTCCAAAGATATCCCAGGGCTGATCTCCTTCAGAATGGACTGGTTGGATCTCCTTGCAGTCAAGGGACTCTCAAGAGTCTTCTCCAACACCACAGTTCAAAAGCATCAATTCTTCAGCGCTCGGCTTTCTTCACAGTCCAACTCTCACATCCATACATGACCACAGGAAAAACCATAGCCTTGACTAGATGGACCTTTGCTGGCAAACTAATGTCTCTGCTTTTCAATATACTTTAAAACTCCCTAAAACTGAGGTGACTGAGGCAGTATCTTTCCTCCTTTGCCTTTGCTATTGGAGTGCTCGTGTATGCACTGGTGTATCTTACTTGTAAAGCACTCTTCTACTCAGACAACCTAAGATGTAACTGTAGGGTAATGAGTTTGGCTTTCTTATGTGACTCACAAAATGAACTCTGTTGTCTTTCATTCTATTCAGTAAGCAGATTTGAGTCTCTTGTATACAGGATCATCCAATATTGAGGAAGTCTTTCTGGCTATCCTGCTTCAGTGAGAGCACCATGAACATAAACAGGGCTTTGGAATCTGTGCTGGAAGAGATTCGGCCCTGGTTTAAATGCAGTTAAGATATTCGTTGGGCATTGAGCACTGTAATTGGTCCTAATTATCACAAACTGTCCAATCCCAGAATTTTCTCTGAAGCAGAATGGGTAAGAAAGCTTTGTACTAGGTACCCCTTCTGATTTAAAAAATTGGGTTTATTAGATTTATGCTAAGAAGGCTTATTGTGGCAAATAGATGGAGGAACAATGGAAACAGCAAGAGACTTTATTTTGGGGGGCTCCAAAATCACTGCATGAAATTAAAAGATGCTTGCTCCTTGGAAGAAAAGCTATGACAAACATAGACAGCATATTAAAAAGCAGAGACATTACCTTGCCAACAAAGGTCCATCTCGTCAAAGCTATGATTTTTTCCAGTAGTCACGTATGAATGTGAGAGTTGGACCATTAAGAAAGCTGAGCACCAAAGATTTGATGCTTTTGAACTGTGGTGTTGGAGAAGACTCTTGAATCTCTTGGACTGCAAGGAGATCCAACCAGTCAATCCTAAAGGAAATCAGTCCTGAATATTTATTGGAAGGACTGATACTGAAACTGAAACTCCAATACTTTGGCCACCTGATGCAAAGAACTGACTCATTGGAAAAGACCCTGATGCTGGGAAAGATTGAAGGCAGGAGGAGAAGGGGACAACAGAGGATGAGATGGTTGGATGGCATCACCAACTCAATGGACATGAGTTTGAGCAAACTCTGGGAGATAGTGAAGGGCAGAGAACCCTGGCATGCTTCAGTCCATGGGGGTTGCAAAAAGTTGGACACCACTTAGCAGCTGAACATTAACATGAGATTTATGCAATGGAAGTTCAAAGGAAAAGGAAAGTAATTCTACTATTATCTGCATGATGGTAGTACTTTCTGTAGGTTATTCTTTATTAATCAGCTATTTTATTTGTTTTACAGATAAGGGAACTGAAACTTAAGGAGTTTAGTGACTTGCACAGCTGGTTTGTGCAGAGCTATGCTATGCTATGCTATGCTAAGTCACTTCAGTTGTGTCCGACTCTGTGAGACCCCATAGACGGCAGCCCACTAGGCTCCCCCGTCCCTGGGATTCTCCAGGCAAGAACACTGGAGTGGGTTGCCATTGCCTTCTCCAATACATAAAAGTGAAAAGTGAAAGTGAAGTCGCTCAGTCGTGTCTGACTCTTAGCGACCCCATGGACTGCAGCCCACCAGGCTCTTCCGTCCATGGGATTTTCCAGGCAAGAGTACTGGAGTGGGGTGCCATTTCCTTCTCCATCCTTAGAGCTAAGAGGTGTATAATAAAGTCAAATGTGTTTTTTCTGTAAGCATATTATTTATTTGAAAAGCATCATATAAATATTTAACTACATACTCTACAAGTTAAATACTATATAATTAAAAACAGAAAATATAGAGCCAAATAAGAAAGTTAACTACAAATTAAACATTGTAGTTTCTTGCTACCTCAGTGTTATGATACTTATTTCCCTAATTATGTTTTTCCTTGTTTTAAGAATGAATCCATTACTTCTTTCCAGGAAATGCTTTCTGGCATTAAAAGTCCTAGGTGCTTGCCTGACCACAGTCTGTCAGCATAAGATACCTTTGATACTTAAGTATTTAAAAAACCCTTTATGGTACTTTCCAGCTTCTTGTTTGCAAACTTGGTACATATTATTGACCTTTCATTAATTGCTAGCCTGACGGAAGGCGGAAATAGCTCCTCTCTTCTCTACGTTCCTTTATGAAACCAAAAGTAAACACGATTAACATATCACTATTTCTCTTAGTATATGTATGTTGAGATCACAAATATAATTTTACATTCTGCTTTTTATACTTTTACATACTTTCATTAGCTTTGGAAACTCTTCCTAATAAAATGTTTTACTGGTTTCATGATGTTCCACACATGGATGTCACATACCTCTCCTCACATTTCAGGGATCAGATCATTATCTGACTTGGGACAGCCTGACCTTCAACTCTGGTCTCAGGTAGATACCACATGCCAATCCAGACAACTGGCATGTTGTAGATGGGATATGCTAATAAGTTGAAGCTGTTTCTTTTTACCACTAAAAAGAGCACTGAATGTAGAAGATATACCAATATATATTTCTTGCATTGAATCTCATTTTACAGTTGCACAGTACTCACTATTTACTATTGATTTCACTTATTTTTAGTGATTAGTTTTATATTGGTATATGGTATAACACTTCTTTAAAAAATAGCATTTACTTATAACTTTACTGTTTTAACCTGAGTGTCACTTTTAATTGTGATTTGGCATGCTTAAGACTAAGTTGGCATTTAGGGAAACTGTTTTTCTTGGGTATCCTTATTTGAGTTGCTTAAGTAATTCCTGTTCCTTTTCAAAGAATGTAGTCAAAATCCTCTGAAAAGAAAATAGATAGAACTTTATTCTGCAATTGGCTTTGCTGTTTGTTGATAAAAATAATTCAAGTAGAGATGGATTATACTGTCCCTTGCCACTTGGGCCTAGTTCTTCCTTGACATATGGTGAGATGCTTAGAAAGACCTGCTTTTAATTTATGGTGATTAAAGAAGAGCACTTTGTGGGACTTTCCTCGTGATCCAGTGGTTAAGAATCCCCCTTGCAATGCAGGAGACTCAGGGAACTAAGATCCCTCATGCCTTGGGGCCTGCACACTAAGCCCTGCACACTGCAACTGAGACCCGATGCAGCCAAATAAATAAATTTTTAAAAAAAATAATAAGAAGAGCACTCAGTATACTTGCAGAAGTGGCTCTACAAAGGACTGCTTTGAGCCTAATCTAGTCCTTGCCTGTGCCCAGATGAGGTTACATGTGAATGCAGGATACCATTCAAATAATTATTACCAAACAGGTTTAGCTTAGGAAAGACTGACCTCAGTTGCTAACAATCTGGGTCAACGATGAGGAGGAATATTTTACTTCCTATGGTGATCTATTGACATCTAAGATTCAAATATGAATGGATTAATCCAGCCACTATGTATGGGCTTCAATTGAATTTAGTATTTTAACTCTCTGAAAATGAAAACAATATTATTAGGGAAAAGGATCCTAAAAAAGGCAAAGACACTGAAGAGACTGATTATATAAATAAAAAATTTTTTTAAAGTTTACTTTTACCTCTACATGCTGCTGCTGCTGTTGCTGCTGCTGCTGCTGCTGCTAAGTCGCTTCAGTCTTGTCCGACTGTGTGCAACCCCATAGATGGCAGCCCAACAGGCTCCCCCGTCCCTGGGATTCTCCAGGCAAGAGTACTGGAGTGGGTTGCCATTTCCTTGAGCATGTACCAAATATAGATGATTTGGTACATCTTAGAGTAAGAGCCACATTATTTAGCTTTGGTATCTCAGTGACAATTCATGTTGGGGAAGAAAAGTTCTTTAGTTCATCCAGAAGTTGTTAATAAATCTGAATGCTCAAGGTTTCTAGAGTTTCAGTGCTCTTTGTAAAATTTTGGGATCAAAGCCCTAGGATTTAGGGTACTTAGTGTCTACATGCAGGATTTATGATGATGTTCTTTGATGTTTAAACTAGTAAGATCAATATAGAATGAATCAGAACACAGATATGCAGAGTCACTTGAGGAACCAGACTGGCTCTCAGGCCTGCACAACTTGATTGTAACCTATTGGAATTGTGTCAGTCAGAACAGGCCAGATTAACCCTGAGGAAGCATAGGAGATGGAGAGTCACGGAAGCAAAAGTTGGCAGTCAGTTGGCCCCTGTGATGGCAGTTTCTTACAGTACAACAGTAAATGGCCTTTTAATGACCACTTCAGTCCTGTGTGCATCTTGGTTACCTTGAAATATCTTTCAGGACTGGTTTAGAAATAGAACAGGGAAATGACCAACAGGTACATGAGAAAGTGCTCCACAAGACCAGTCATGAGGGAAATGCAAATCAAAACCAGAGTGTCATCTCACACCTGTTAGAAGGGCTAGCATTTAAAAGGCAAGAGACAACAAGTGTTGGTGAGGATGTGGAGGAAAAGGGACCCTAGGGCATTGTTGGTGGGATTGTAGTCTGGGGCAACCACTTTGAAAAACAGTGATATTAAAGATAGAATTGGCATATGATCCAGCAGTTCTCCTTCTGAGTATATGTATCCCAAGGAAACAAAATCACTATTTCTTAAAGAATCTGCACCCCCATTTTCATTGCAGTATTATTTAAAATAGCCAAGACATGGAAGCAACCTAAGTGTCCACTGGTAGATGAATTGATAAAGAAAATGCCATACACACAGACACACACATGGGAATATTATTCAGCCATAAAGAAGGAAATCTAGCCATTTTTAACAGCATGAGTGGTGGGCATTAAGCTAAATGAAATAAATCAGACAGAGAATGGCAAATAAGTATTATCTCACTTATATGTGAAATCCCCCAAACCCCAAATGCATAGAAACAGAGAACAGATTGATTGCCAGAGGCAAGGGATGAGGGGGTGGGGGAAATGGGTGAAATGGCCCAAAGGTACAAAGTTATAAGTCAGTTTTAGGGGCATAATGTACAGCATGGTGACTATAGTTAACAGTTCTGTATTGTGGTAATATATTTGAAAGTTGCTAAAAGAGTAGATCTTAAATGTTCTCATCACAAGGAACAAAGTTATAACGGTGTGAGGCGATAGATGTTCACTGAACTTATTGTGGTAATCATTTCACAGTATATACATAAATCATTATGTTGTATGCCTTAAACTAATATAATGTTATATGTCAGTTACATCTTAGTAAAACTCGGTGGGGAGAGAAATAGAACAGGGGAGCCTGGTGACTCGAATGTTTAATGACATAAGGGTAAAAAAACCCTGGTGTCTCCCCATTTGAATAAATTCTTGATCTCAAGGGCTCTAGAGTAGATCACAGTGGCAGCCATCTGGCTTTTCCTTTTTAGATAATACTCCTGTACCAGACCTAGCTTCATTCATTTTATTTGTCTGCCATTACTCTATTCATCCACTTTTCAAGAATGGCTTAGAAAGTGTACAAAATGTAGGAGAGGTTAGTTTTGAGCACTGATGGAGTTAGAAAGGATTTCAATTCAGAACCCTCCTACCCTTGTAGCTATTTAAATGTTGCTAAACGGGTAATGGTAAAAGTCCCTTGAAGAAATTATAACCATCCCCAGGACTGTCCTTGAAAAGGAAAGAGCAGCGTTCTAAAAAGATATGAAAAAGCTAGGCAAAGTGTACAGCATAGCAGTCGGGGGCCCAAGAGGAGGAGTTTGATACCGCATCTCCTCATGTTTTCCTTATCCATTTGATTCTGTGCTTCCAATTCTTTTTATTCAATTGCAGCTGGTTTTGAATTTTTATTGGGTAGGAAGCTGTATTGAGAAAATGCTGGGAATTTGGGAGGAACCTTGAATATCATCTAGGGCAGCAATTTTTAGACTTTTCCACTGAAGTACTTCAGATGATCCAGGAGAATAAGCCAATAGTTGATTGACTTGGGGACGTGTCCTAAGTGGCTTAGTGCAAGCTTAGGACATTTTTGCCTCAATTTTAGCTTAAAAAATCATGGGAGAAAATCATGGGCAATTTTTATTCTTATCTATAATATTTGTGTACAGATATATATACTTAGTACTGGAAATACAGTTAATAAAAAGTTATTTTTTGACTTTTTTGTTCAGGCAAAGGTTTCTGGTTTTCAGCAAATGTCCTTCATCTCTTTATATAGTGCTCACATAATGTCATTGCCCAGAAATGGATCTTTACCAACTGAGCCACTGGGGAAGCCCAGAAATGGATCTTAATGGCTCACAAGCCAAGAAACACAGGGTTATAGGCTACTTGTATGAGGATAAAATGATAGTAGATGAAGATCACCTTACAAAGAACAATATGCTATGTAAATATGAGGGCTTTTTTTTTTTTTAATTTTAAAAACTTAGTGTTCTTTGCAGCTTCAGTCCTCTCAGAATTGGGTCTTCAGTTCAGTTCAGTTCAGTCACTCAGTCGTGTCCGACTCTTTGCGACCCCATGAATCACAGCACACCAGGCCTCCCTGTCCATCACCAACTCCTGGAGTTCACTCAGACTCACGTCCATCGAGTCAGTATGCCATCCAGCCATCTCATCCTCTGTCATCCCCTTCTCCTCCTGGCCCCAATCCCTCCCAGCATCAGAGTCTTTTCCAATGAGTCAACTCTTCGCATGAGGTGGCCAAAGTACTAGAGTTTCAGCTTCAGCATCATTCCTTCCAAAGAAACCCCAGGGCTGATCTCCTTCAGAATGGACTGGTTGGATCTCCTTGCAGTCCAAGGGACTCTCAAGAGTCTTCTCCAACACCACAGTTCAAAAGCATCAATTCTTCGGTGCTCAGCTTTCTTCACAGTCCAACTCTCACATCCATACATGACCACTGGAAAAACCATAGCCTTGACTAGATGGATCTTTGTTGGCAAAGTAATGTCTCTGCTTTTCAATATGCTGTCTAGGTTGGTCATAACTTTTCTTCCAAGGAGTAAGCGTCTTTTAATTTCATGGCTGCAATCACCATCTACAGTGATTTTGGAGCCCCAAAAAATAAAGTCTGTCACTGTTTCCCCATCTATTTCCCATGAAGTGATGGGACCAGATGCCATGATCTTCGTTTTCTGAATGTTGAGCCTTAAGCCAACTTTTTCACTCTCCTCTTTCACTTTCATCAAGAGGCTTTTTAGTTCCTCTTCACTTTCTGCCAAGTAAAAAATTAATAGGGAGAGAATGTTAGGATGTGGGACAGGAGGCTTCTTGTCTTAGACTTTCTTTGACATGGTATGATCAAGTACAACAAAGAAACTAACCATTGGTATAATTGGTGGCCTTGCAGGAGGGAGCATTGGCAGCTGCTGGGTAATTTGAAGACTACTGTGGAGGGTTTAGTGTCAGCCAACAGCCCCAATGTCTGGTCCAAGTATGGTGGCCTGGAGCGGCTGTGCAGAGACATGCAGAGCATCCTCCATCATGGGCTCATCCATGACCAGGTATGTATACTGCTTCTTTTTTTTTTGCCAGATTGGCCAGATCACTTGTTGGAAAGAAACATTTGCATTAAGTCCTTGGCAGAGAGAAGATGAAGGCAACTGCGTATGTGAGCCCTTGGGATCAGGACTGTAATATGATGATAATGAGGAGGAGAAGGACAATGTCATGATGAATCATTAAGGTTTTCCTCTTTAGAGTATCCTAGGATATATCTGAGAAATATTTACAGGATATTGTCCTTTTTAGACTATCCTCTGAACATCATTTTGTAGATAACTGGTTGATGCTTATGAATGATAGTTTTTAGTTATAGCTTACTTTTTTTTTGTATAAACTTTGTTGATGTTGAACTTCTTTTCCTTATATCCTCAAACACTAGCTTTGAGTATTAAAAATGAGTTAAATCTCAGTGGTTTCTGCTTCAATTCTCAGTAGCAGTTACTCCATTTGCAGTGTTTTAAATAAGGTTTGGTTCTGGGTAGAACGGTCAAGTGGGTCATTGGATCTGATCCTCCACTTTTTAAAAATCAAACCTCATATATATATGTGCATAATTTGTGTTCCCAAACACTCAAATACTTCCCTAGTCAGGGCCTAGTCTTCTTTCCTGAAACCTTTTTCTGAGCCCGGCTTGTCTTTCTTTTTTAATCAGAGTTTATTCTCAACTAGCAGTCACAATGGGAAAAAATGAATTGGTATTAAGATATTCATAGTTGATAGGATTTAATGTGCTACCTTCCCTTCCAAAATAGTGTGTATTACCTCTAAACAAACTCTTTAAACCAGTTTTCTTGTTTTTTCAGAATTCACTGGAAAAGTTGGCTTATGTTAGATTCTCTTTATTCAGAGTAAGTTCTGAAAGTGAGGCCCTCTTTCTAAAGAATTTTGAAGATCTGAGGACAATTTTTATCCTTTAAAGAACTGAATTCTTCTCAGTGGTCATCATTATTAAACTCTCACTCAAGGAGTTTGGATGCAACATTGTATAGTAGATTGACAGACATCTTCAGAGTCAGACAGAACCTGGATTGAAATTGCTCAGGTCCTTGGGGAAAAAAATGACAGTAGTAATAATTATGGATCTCTGAGTCAGACTGCTCTTCTTTTAATCTCAGTTTCACCACTGTGTGGTAGTGAGTAAGTTACATGACTGTTAGTACTTCTGTTTCCTCATTTGTAAAATGAGGCGGTTACACTGGTATGTATCTCATAGGATTGTTGTGAGAATTAAATGAGATAATACCTGAAAAAGCTTTAGAAAGTGTAATAAGTTGTCTGTCAGTCTTAACTATTAGGTGATGTTATCTTTTTTGAGCTTTTTCTTATCTGTCGAAATAATGATAATATTATTTATGTCATAATGTTTGATAGAAAGATTAAATGAAACAGCATACAAATTGGCCTAACACAGTTCATGGTACATAGGAAGTAATTGATAAATATTCCTTTCATTTTTTTTTTTAAGTTTCAAGTTACATGTTGTCCTGTGAAAAAAAATATGAACATCGGAATCTATAGAACAAATAATTTAACCCACCACAATCTTGCTTCTGCCCTTACCATTGTTGTTCTTGCTACTGGAGTTTAAGTAAGTTCGTGTTACCAAATCCAGCGCACATCTTCCCTCTGAACACTGTCTTGTGTTCTTCACTGTTGAACATCATCAGACCTTGACTCATGTTGCATTATCTTCCAGTCTCATAGAGACCTCTTCTACCCCTATGACCAGTCTTTCTTAGTTTCTTTCCCTGGAATTTCTTCCTCTCAGATTTTCAGTTCAGTTCAGTTGCTCAGTCGTGTCCAACTTTTTGCGACCCCATGGACTGCAGCATGCCAGGCTTCCCTGTCCATCATCAACTCCCAGAGCTTAGTCAGACTCATGTCCATCGAGTCAGTGATGCCATCCAACCATCTCATTCTCTGTTCCCTTCTCCTCCTGCCTTCAATCTTTCCCAGCATCAGGGTCTTTTTCAGTGAGTCAGTTCTTTGCATCAGGTGGCCTAAGTACTGGAGTTTCAGCTTCAGCCTCAGTCCTACCAGTGAATATTCAGGACTGATTTCCTTTAGGGTTGACTGGTTGGATCTCCTTGCAGTCCAAGAGACTCAAGAGTATTCTCCAACACCACAGTTCAAAAGCATCAATTCTTTGGCACTCAGCTGTATTTTTAGTCTAACTTTCACATCCATACATGACTACTGGGAAAACCATAGCTTTGACTAGATGGACCTTTGTTGGCAAAGTAATGTCTCTGCTTTTTAATATGCTGTCTAGGTTTGTCACAGCTTTCCTTCCAAGGAGCAAGCATCTTTTAATTTCATGGCTGCAGTCACCATCTTGAGTAATTTTGGAGCCCTCCAAAATAAAAGTCTGTCACTGTTTCCGTTGTTTTCCCATCTATTTGCCGTGAACTGATGGGACTGGATGCCATAATCTTAGTTTTCTGAATGTTGAGTCTTAAGCCAACTTTTTCACTCTCCTCTTTCACTTTCATCAAGAGGCTCTTTAGTTCTTTGCTTTCTGCCATAAGGGTAGTGTTATCTGCATATCTGAGGTTATTGATATTTCTCCCAGCAATCCTGATTCCAGCTTTGCTTCATCCACCCTGGCATTTCGCATGATATACTCTGCATAGAAGTTAAATAATCAGGGTGACAGTATACAGCCTTGACGTACTCCTTTCCCTATCTGGAACCAGTCTGTTGTTCCGTGTCCAGTTCTAACTGTTGCTTCTTGACAACAACAGTCTCATTCACTTGCATTGTTTTAACCATCACCTGTACACTAACAATCCCCAGCTCAGACCTCTATGCTGAATTTTAGATCCGTAAGACTACCTATCTGCATACAGATTTCTCAGGAGGTAGGTCAGGTGGTCTGATATTCCCATCTCTTTAAGAATTTTCACAGTTTATTGTGATCCACACAGTCAAAGGCTTTGGTGTAGTTAATAAAGTGGAAGTAGATGTTTTTCTGGAACTCTCTTGCTTTTTTGATTATCCAGTGGGTGTTGGCAATTTGATCTCTGGTTCCTCTGCCTTTTCTAAATCCAGCTTGAACATCTGGAAGTTCACAGTTCATGTGCTGTTGAAGCCTGGCTTGGAGAATTTTGAGCATTACTTTAGTTTTTAATAGAGTCCAGTCCTATGTCCTTATCTCCTCTTACTTTGTACATTTTCCTGAAACAGTCTCATTCACTTGCATTGTTTTAACCATCTCGTGTTCACTAACAATCCCCAGCTCAAACCTCTGTGCTGAATTTTAGATCTGCAAAACTACCTATCTGCTATACATTATCATCTGGCTGGCTGTCCTACAGGCCAAACACAGCATGACCCCAAACAAACTTATCTTCTCTCATAAGATTGCCCTTCCTCCTGATGTTTAAAATACTAGTCTGTGGCATTGCCAGCTCCTCAGTCTCCCAAAGCCAGAGTTGGGAACTGTACCAAAAGGTTTTATAAAAACCCAATACAGATTTCCCAGACTGAGGACCTACCAGATTAGAGGCTCCATCATTTAGTGGTTCACATACTTGCATCTTGATAGTAAAAAAGTTCTTTTCTTGGCTCTGTCATCTGGAGTAATCATTTTACTGTAATCACAAGACAGTTTTACCATCTGTGCCAGAAAGAGAAAATGTGTCATGATGAAATAGTGAAGTGAAATTCCTGAGTGAAAGATGCTTGGTAAATGCAACACAATATTATTGTTATGAATAAGTAATAAGATCTGTGAAGGCACTTGGTCACCAGAATGAACACTATTAACGTATATGGTCACCTACAAAATAGCAATAGTGTTAGTCGGTGGAAGCAGAGCAGACCAGACAAATCTATCATCCACATACAAATTAGCAACTACAGGCTCAAGTGAGAAGAATTAAATACAAAAGATCCATACCACCTTCACTGCTGCTCTGTTATGCCTTGTAAAGATCTAAAAATTAAAGTCTGTGTCAAGGACTTGTTTTTTCCCTCTCATTTCCTCTCTAAAGATTAAGGCTTTCAAAGGCTTCTAGCTGCTGTGTCATCAGGAAGCTATTCTGGGTGTTGTGCCCTTGGAGGGGGAAGGGATACAATGATTCATGCTGGGCATATCTCTTTTGTGCTTTTCTAGGGATGTGTTATGGAATGTGAACTATGTTTTTTTTTAATCACTCAGGGCCTTAGGAAGCTATAACATCATAACCCTGTTCTTAAAGGAATCTCATTTTCCTTGACATCCTGCATCTGGACTACCTTTTAGTCTTTCCACAAGGCATGGTGTATTTGATAACCCCTTTTCTGCCGCTTGGAAATGTGGAGATGCTTAACCCCCGAGTTTCTGAGCTGACTATAAGTACAGAGATCCCCCCTTTTCCACCACTAAGAAGAAACCTGTAGTTGACATATAGATGTTCCAATTTAAAAATAACAATAATAACAAAAAAGACCTCTTGTGTATGTGTATGTATATATTTGGCTGTACTCTGCGGCATGTGCAATCTTAGTTCTCTGACCAGGGATCAAACATGTGCCCCCTCTTTGGGATCATGGAGTCTTAACCATTGAACCACCAGGGAAGTCCCTGTTTATTTCTTTTCTGAATATGTAAATAACATATGTTTTTATTTGCTGAAAATTTAAAAATTATCGAAGCATTTAGAAGAAAGTAGGTTATTACCCTGTAGATAAGGGCAGCCCTGATAAGGGCAGCCCTGATTATAAATCTGACTGCGTTTGTGCAGAACAGAGGAGTAAGGCTGTCCCTTTCTGTCCTAAATCCTCATGCTCACTTTTCTTCCTTATCAGTTAATGTCCTTTGTGTCATTTTCTCCCCTCTCCCCAGAATAGGGTACTTTCATCTTCATTAAAAACCTGTAGCAGATATCCTTTCTCCTCAGTTCTTTTCTTTTTTTTCTTTCCTCCTCAATTATTTTCTTAACAGTGTCTGTGAATTTGTCTGCTGCTTCTTGGTCAGCAGAAGCCACTTCTCCAAACCTCTTTCTAAACATTTTAAACCATCCTTCGTTGGCATTAAATTCTCCAGCTTTAGATCCTCCACCTTTTTTGCTTTCAGTTGTCACATAATGACTTTGCTTTTTCATGAATCATATTAGAGTCTTTAGGGATGTCTTCCCTATAGCAATCCTGTACCCACATAAAAGCTGAGTTTTCAATATGTGATTAAAGTTATTTCTCAAATAGTACAAGATTTTTGTGCCTGCTGGAGTAGCTACAGCAACAGCTTCACAAATTTCCTTTTTTTTTTTTTTACCATAGTCCTTATACTGGATTCATTTATCTTGAAATGGTGGACCTAACTGCACCTGCAGGCCTCAATGTATGGTGTAGATTTGACTTTTTCTTATAATGCCATGACTTTTCTCTGCTTCTTGGAAGCACTCCCAACATTGCTAGTGGCACTTCGTCTGGGTCCCAGAGTGTTATTCAGAATTTTTGCTATTACATTAAACACAATGGAAAATACATGAGAACTGGGAGAGGTCACTTTTTACCACAATATGTATTTTACTGAAGAGCCGAACATTTCATACAGAGATGATTAGTGTCACATGGCATTTTGAGTGGACACTTGCAACATTTGAGCTCAAACAATAACAGGAGGTGGCTACAAAATTATTATAGAAGTACATAATTACATAAAATTAACTGTGGAATTATGATTTGATGTTCTTCTATATATTTGTTTACATTTCTCGTGACTGCAAATGGCACCGTCTATGGCCCCTAAGTGTTTGTGTGTAAGTTTTCATAAACTTTAACTTTTCATAATAGGTGTGTATACATTTTATGGTAGTAAATGATAAAATAGGCTAGCATCTACATATATTTTATGCATTCATGAGATATCTAACTTTCCTAATTTTTTTTCAATATTTCCAAGCTATGCAGTTTATCTATGGGTTATTTTCAAATTGTTACAAACCTTCAAAATTTTTTTCCAATATATTTATTGAAAAAATTCCACGTAGAAGAGCACCCACACAGTTCAAACCTATGTTTTTCAAGGGTCAGCTGTATAACCTTCTATATCATATGCATATATTACCTCCTTTAAAGAACAATTAGAATAGTTTTTAACAGCTGATCTTTAAAAGGGTGACTATCTGTATGTGTTCCTTTGATTGCTGTTGAGAACCTTTATTGTGGCAAGGGAAAGTTAGGCTTTTCTTTTTCCTCTCTTGGAATATGGATATGAGAACTAGATGTGGTTCACAATGGTAATGATTTGTTTACCTTATGTGTTCCTGAAACAGGTGTGTTGCCGCCAGACTGATTACTGGCAGTTTGTGAAAGACATTCGGTGGCTCAGTCCCCACTCAGCCCTTCATGTGGAGAAGGTAAGTAAAGGCAACCACAAGGCTTCATTGTTTGATGTTCTGTATGCAGAGTCTCCTAGGCTAGAGGTTTGGCATATGGCAAGGAGAGGAAATTATCCCTGTCAGATTGATTTGGAGAGGAGGATGCTTTAAAAAAAAAAAAATAAGCCTTACACACTCCTTGCTCTAGGCCACTTTCCCTCCTCTAGGGAAGGGGTATAAAGTTTTGTTATTTTCAAAAGATTTGCATATATGGGACCAGAATGAAGCTTTTCAGAATCCAGAGCAAATGGCAAGAAGTTTTCTGAATGGTTAGGGGTAAGTAGGACTGATATGTGGTAACTGCTTAAGAAGAAGAGGATACACCAAATACAAAAAAATGTGAGGTTCCTGGAGGCCAGTGTCAAATAGAACCTAATACATCCCCAACAACTTTAGCTTCCGTTATAGCCCTTTACTCTCTTGTTCTCTCAGCTCAGTATAGTAGCTCTGATTCCCAGCCAGGGACAGAGCTAGAGCTCCAGGAGGTTAGGTAACTTGGCCAGAGTTACAAAACTAGTCCACAGCAATCACTGTCAAATATATATGTTTATTTATTTAACCCTTGGTTGTGGAAATTTTCAAGCATAGTCAAAATTAGATTAGTGAAATGAACCCAAAATATCCATCACCCGTCTCCAATACTTACTGATTCATGGCCAGTCTTTTTTTTTTTTTTCATGGCCAGTCTTGTTTCATGTATATTACACTTACTGCCAGGTTCATTGCTGAGGCGATGTCTGGAAAAGTAACTTATTTTTAAATGATTAGGGAACCAAATAACAGGGTGGTCACTCTGGCCACTTTTCTGAGAAAAGACCAGAGCACAGTGATTTTCTTACATGGATTTTTTTTTTTTTTTTTTTTTGGTCCTTATCACTTTATTTTCCCCACCAAACCCCCCTCTCTAACTTTCTTTTCTAAAATGTGTTGCTATAATCGTTTCCTCTTAGAAGCTACCTGAAAGTGCCATCCATACTTTTTTTTTTTTGCACTGACTGTGGGCTATGAAACCTTGCTTTTAGAAATAGCCAATAGAAGTACGTTTCAAACAGAGAATGCTGTGGTGAGAGCCAGTAAGAGGTGCTCAGGTGGTTTCTCTTTGGTAAAGAATCTTTGGGGGCATTTTTCCTGGATTTCTTACCCCAGGTTTTTCTTGCCTTCTTTTCTGGTTGTTGTTGTTCAGTCATTAAGTCGTGTCTGACTCTTTGTGACCCTGTGGACTACAGCACACAGGCTTCCCTGGCTTTCACCATCTCCTGGAGCTTGCTCAAACTCATGTCCATTGAGTCAGTGATGCCGTCCAACCATCTCATCCTCTGTTGTCCCCTTCTCCTCCTGCCTTCAATCTTTTCCAGCATCAGGGTCTTTTCCAATGAGTCAGTTCTTTGCATCAGGTGGCCAAAGTATTGGAGTTTCAGTTTCAGCATCAGTCCTTTAAAAGAGTATTCAGGACTGATTTCTTTTAGGATTGACTGTTTGGATCTCCTTGCAGTCCAAGAGACTCTCAAGAGTCTTCTCCAACACCACAGTTCAAAAGCATCAAATCTTTGGCGCCCAGCTTTCTTTATAGTCTAGCTTACATCCATACATGACTACTGGAAAAACCATAGCTTTGACTAGATGGACCTTTGTTGGCAAAGTAATGTCTCTGCTTTTTAATATGATGTCTAGGTTGGTCATAACTTTTCTTCCAAGGAGCAAGCATCTTTTAATTTCATGGCTGCAGTCACCATCTACAGTGATCTTGGAGCCCAAGAAAATAAGTCTGTTACTGTTTCCATTTTTTCCCCCATCTATTTGCCATGAAGTGATGGGACCGAATGCCACGATATTCGTTTTTTGAATGTTGAGTTTTAAGTCAGCTTTCTTCCTCTCCTCTTTCACCTTCATCAAGAGGCTCTTTAGTTCTTCTTCACTTTCTGCCATAAGGGTGGTGTCATCTGCATATCTAAGGTTATTGATATTCTTCCCAGCAATCTTGATTCCAGCTTGTACTTCATCCAGCCTGGCATCATTCTGCATATAAGTTAAATAAGCAGGGTGACAGTGTGCAGCCTTGATGTCTTCCTTTCCTAATTTGGAACCAGTCCATTGTTCCATGTCTAGTTCTAACTGTTGTTTGTTGACCTGGATACCTGAAATAGAAGACTCTATGAGAGAACCCTGGGGGTCAAGTTCATTTTTCCTCTGAATATCCCAGAATAGATGCCTCTTTGGAGTTAGAACATAAAGAGACAGATGTAGCAGCTTTGTCCTCTCCTGGAGCTGCATATTATGTCTTAACTGCTTAGTCCCTTTCCAGTGGTCCACACCAGCAGCAGGGCCATTAATCTCTTCCCTTGTTCTCCTTCCTCTACAACATCTAGATGCTAGCTGGAGGGTAAATACCTCTGATTAACTCCTCTGACCTTGCTCAGTTTAGTTTTCATGCCATTAGGCCTCAACTTTGCTGGATTGATCAGGATGTATATTTTGACTCATGCTTCTTTGCTCTCAGTTTATCAGCTTGCACGAGAATGGCCAGAGCAGCACGGATGGTGTGAGTGAGCGTGCCGTGGCTGAGCTGTGGCTGCAGCACAGCCTGCAGTGCCACTGCCTCTCAGCCCAGCTCCGACCTCTGCTGGGGGACAGGCAGTACATCAGAAAATTCTACACAGGTAGGTAGAGGTTACCTCTCCAGGATTGCTGCATGGACTTCCTCATTCTCCTTCACTTTACTATTCTTTATAGACCCACTCTTACCCTGGGGTCTCATACTTTTACTTGATATCACAGAGATTCTAATCAGAAATATGTATCTAGTCTTCTCTCTAACATCTTATGTAAAATACAGTCACGCTCTATGTTAAGGTATTTCCCTACTCTTATACACACAGATCAATAAGAATAACTACTATGGCGGGTAGGAAGGGAGAATGAGGACTTAGAGTGTCTTAATGTGGACAGAGTTTCAATTTAGGAAAGTGATAGGGGAGAGAGATGATGGTGAGAGTTGCACAACAATGTGAATGTATTTAGTGCCCCTGGCCTGGATAGTTAAATATGGTTAAATAGTAAGTTTTATATTATGTGGCTTTTACCACAATAAAAAGCATTAATAAAAGAATTTATACTATTTACTGAGAGTTTTCTATGTTCTAGTCAGTGTTATCTATTTTTTTATACATACGCACTTAACAGTAACCCTGAGAGTTGGGTATTAATACCCCTGTTTTCTAATCAGAGAAGCAGAGCTCAAAGGAGGTCAGGTGATTGGCCAGAATCACCCAAAGCCAGAGATCATATCTGGGTCTTTCTGATTTTGTAGCCTCTTGTCATGGCCTCTTTGCTATACTGCACATGACTTAGCCTCTCCTGTACTTTATTTGTCCCTGGTTTCCCTCTACCCACAGTGATATGATTCTCCTTATCTTTGCCTTTTCCCTCTCTCCTTCCCTGACCTTCTCCCAGGGCCACATAGGGAGGCTGAAGTTCTCCCTAAGGGGCTCTGTCACTGCAGTAGTTTTCTCTCCCCAGATACTGCTTTCCTGCTAAGCGATGCCCATGTCACGGCCATGCTCCAGTGCCTGGAAGCAGTGGAACAGAACAACCCTCGCCTGCTGGCTCAGATCGATGCTTCTATGGTAAAGGGGGCAAGGAATTATCTGTGTCTGTCTTCTGGCCTCCTAGACCTCACCATGATATAACCCTGTGTAGCAAACTACTTCACTTAGGCAATTATGAGCTGCAAGGCTCTCATTAAAAACAAACAGAAAACTTAGAAAAGAAGAGGAGGTACCATTAAGTATATGTTGCAGTGAAAAGCCTATTTGTAAGTAAGCTTAGGTCTGTTTGAGGAGGGAGTTGTCTGTTTTTTTTTTTTTTTTTTTTTCATCCTTAAAAAATCTTTAGTTTGAGTAAGCACCTCCTGAAGGGCAGGCTTGAGAAAATGGCAGAGGGATGATGGTGAATCAAGCTGACTGTAGCTAGAGCATCAGATGTAGTGCAGCCTAATGTAACGTAGAATCATTTTCTCCAAGGAAATTTTGTTATTTTGTGTTGCTTATTTTTCACTCTCCAGGTCACTCGTCCCATCACTAATATCAGTGCCTCGGCTAGAATGGAGTCACAAGCCCTCTTTCTCTTGTGGAGGGATCCCCTATCTCTCCTGGTTTTAAAATTTTGATTCTTGCTTGCCACCTATTGAATATTCTCTACATGCCAGTCATGGTGCTATGCACAATACATGTGTCATCTCATTTAATCCTCACAACTCTGTAAAGTAGACATTAATCTCATTTTATAAAGGAGGCCACTGAGGGACAGAGTAGGTAAATCATTTGCCCAAAGTTTGGACCAAATAATTTGTGATAGGGCCTGGCTTTGAGCCCCAGTGTGTCTGACTTCTGACTTCTCGTTCATAGACTTAAGCCCTTTACTATATTGCCTTCATGATAAAGCACTCCTGGTCTGATCACCTAGGATTCCAGCTGCAGAAGCCGTGATGTTTGCCAAGACTTTGAGATTTCAAAGTTGTGTGCTGTGGTAGAGGGTACCTGTACTGTCTCTACAGGTCCTGGCTGCAGTTCAAACCTGCTGCCAAAGGCCAGTTTCTGCCAGTGTTTCTGTAATACTGTGCTTTTCCTCTGAGGGCCACTATCCTTGATTCTGACACTTTTTTTTTTTTCCATAGTTTGCCAGAAAGCATGAGAGCCCACTCCTGGTGACAAAGAGCCAGAGCCTGACAGCTCTGCCTGGTTCCGCATATACTCCTTCAACCAACAGTGGTCAGCATTCCTACTTTGGGTCCTTCTCCAGTCTCCACCAAATCCCCCACCACAGCTTAGGTATGAGGGCAGTGAGGGATTGTGAAGACATGTATCTCCAGCCTTGGAAAACAGAGGACATAGTGGTTGCTCACCCACTGGCTATAATAGAACCTCTGGTCAGTGCAGTTTGTCACACTTCATGTCTCAGTATGGAAGTCTTAAAGAGGATATAGCAACTAGCCTAAGATAATGCAGTAGAATCATTAAAGTAACAGAGAAAAGAGATGTTTTTAGTTTCCCCTGGGTTTCTAATCCACATCACCAAGAAGGCATTTCAATAATAATAGCTAACATTTCTTCAGTTCCTGCCACATGTCAGGCTCTGTTGCCAGCAGTTTGTGTATATTATCTCATTTAATCCTCAAAACAGTCCTATGAGGTAGGTATTATTATTATTGCTCATTTTATAGATGGGGAATGCATACTGGTAGGCAAAGAAGCCACTGTCTCAAGAGCTCATGCTTTTGGCTTAGCTGCTTCTCAGTGAATTTTTACTTACTTTGAATGACTTAACCTTTTTTGAGGTGACATCATATGTCCTGGGCACCCCAATTTAGGGAGTTCAGTCCTTAGCTATGGAGAAGCCCTTCATACATACCAGCTCAAAAGCTCCCAGCTCACCTTTCCCTTCTCTTTCTTTTCATATCCTAGAAAGAAGATCTACTTCCTTTTCACTCTCTGGCCCGCCCCGAAAACCTCAAGAAAGCAGAGGGCCTGTCTCAGCAGCAGAGGATCAAACCGTCCTAGACCCTCTCCTTCCAATCACTGCATTAGCCAAGGACTCCCCCTCGACCCCCAATGAGATGAGCTCCAGCACTCTGACCAGCCCCTTGGAAGCATCCTGGGTCAGCAGCCAGAATGACTCCCCAAGTGATGCCAGCGAGGGGCCTGAGTACCTGGCCATTGGCAACCAGGACCCCCGGGGCCGGACCGCCAGCTGTCAGAGTCACAGCAGCAATACTGAGAGCAGCAGCTCCAATTTGTTCTCCTCCAGCAGCTCTCAGAAGCCAGACTCTGCTGCTTCTTCTCTAGGGGACCAGGAGGGAGGTAGGCAGAGCCAGTTGTCCAGTGTCCTTCGCAGATCTAGCTTCTCAGAGGGGCAAACGCTCACTGTCACCGGAGGAACAAAGAAGAGCCATACTCGCTCCCATTCGGACACCAACATTGCCTCCAGAGGAGCCCCAGGTAATGAGAACCACCAACCGCATGTCAGTAAGGTGGCCTCCGGAATTTCCGGTGGAAGGGAGATTTGTTCTTAAGGGTCTTCAAATGGCAGGAAGAGAAGTTATGTTTCTGAAGATATGAAGAGTATCCTGCTTATAGTGAAAAAGAGAAGTTTGTAATATAATGTGGCTATCTAAATCCAGAATCTCTCTGAGGATACTTAACGTTTGTTCGTTTATACATTGCTAAATAGTAAGTGTTTTCTTGGATTCTTTCATAATTCTTTAGCATCAGAGGATAATGTGACTAATCATAGTCTAAGTTTTAAATGTGTCTCTCAGACAGAGGGGAAGTACTAATGAGCTTTAAAAATAATCCTGTTAAATTCCTTCCCTGAGAAGTTTGGTCAGAATATAATAACAATAAGAGAGAGGCAAACTGATACTAGGGTTCCCTGATTAACACTAGAGATGTAGTGAGTGTCCGGTGACGGGACCTAGTAAACAAGTAGGTGCGCTGACCGCTGCATCAGTAATTCAGGCTGAAAGGCAGTTGGATAAGGAGGCCTTGGCTCCTGGGACCACCCTCACACAAACACCAGCTGCTAGCAGAGAGCACCCCAGGCACGGCCAAGGGGGGTGTCACTGCTTTTAGTGTTTCCCTGCCATCATCTTTCCTAGGTTGTTGGTATCTGGCAGTCTTTGGTTAGGTTTCATTTGTAAGAACATCTCCATAAAAGCAAGTGGAACATGGACCTTTGTGCTGAAATCCAGTTCTGGGTGGAAAAGCTTTGGATATAAAATATCAAAATAAAGCAGAAAAAATTAAGAGCATAAAAGGAAGATATTCTTTACAACTAGAGCTGCTGTTGATTTCTGTTTATAATTTCTAAAAGGTGAGAGCTAAGGCCCTCATCTGAAACTTCTGAATTGCAAACTTTTGTCTCTGTTTTCCCCTCAAGAATGTGGGTTGGCTCATTGGAACTGGTTCAGAAACCAAGAAACCTCCAATTCAAAGTCTGTCTTCCCATGAGCCTTCTTAGATGTGAAGACTGCATAGGTTAGACCCTTACTTCACATCTCCTGGAGCAGATGCGGTGTCTGCTGTACTGCAGGTTGCTGGCCTTTGAGCATGTAAAACTCCCCTCTCCCCATTCTTGAATCCATGTGGATTCCAGAAACCACAGTAACCTGCATTGGAAAAGGGAGCCAGAGAAAACCTAAGCAGGAGGGTCTGAGGGAGTATGGGTCCTGTGCATCTTCTCATACGTGCCATCACTCTGTCTGTACTAGGGTTCCCTCTCAGGAGTTACACCCCCACCTTTGCTGGATAAAAAGACACTCTTTTTCTCACTCTCTGTTCTCGTTTTCTGGACTCTCCTCTGCACCTGTCTGTCTACATACAGGAGGCCCCAGGAATATCACCATTATAGTTGAAGATCCCATTGCAGGTTTGGGAGCCAGTCCTCCTCCTCTCTGTCCACCACCCCCTGTCTCCTTTTGCTCCTCTGTGACCATCTTGCCTAGTGCAGAGCTTCCTTTTCCATTCTGGTGTCAATCAAGCCTGGCTAGTCTGGTCCTGCTGTGATGCTTGGACCTGGTCATAAAATGATACCAATATTTTTATGTGATACGTTTTCTGCTTATGACTTCCAAATGTCTTGTTCCTTCTCTCAGCAGCTTTTGGGAGGTAGAATTCATACTTGTCAATCCCGTATTGCCTAGAGGTGAAACTGAGGCCTGCTATTTGTTAAGACATCATGATGAATCAATGGCAGAATTTTTCTTATAACTGAATATTTATTATGAATTACTTTATTTTCCTTGAATTAACACCAGAATATGTTTTCTCCTCTTTCTGTGATCTTGGATATGAGTGCATGTTTTTGCCTCGCCTGGAATCCCCTGTTTCCTTTTTCTTTTATCTGTCTTCCTTCCCCTGTAAATTCCATCTCCCCCAGCCCTACCCCTTCATTCCAGCCATTGCACAAGATTTTTCTAGTGACTTAAGTCTGTGTCTTTGGTTTTCACAGTGGTATTCAAACTGCATGTGTGTTCCATTCTGGGTACATAATGCATGGAGATACTGATGCTGGAATGTGTCTGCAAGGCAGAGTGGTGAGGGTGAACTGAAAATGATGAATGGCTGAAGACACTGGCAAAGAGGGTAAAGAGAGACAAGCCTGCAAGACTTTTGTTTAGAAGAGCATTGCCCTTAAGGAGATGAGAAACTGTGAGATGACAGATTTCAAGTCAGTATGAGGAAGTTCTGAGAATTAGAGCTGATCAGTTGAATGGGCAGCATCAGGAGGTAGTGAGGTCAGTGAGCAAAGCTGGACAGCCTTTTCATATGCAGCTTCTCGCATACATCATCCTTCCCTCTGTACTAGGGTTTTCCTGGTAAATGAACAGGGTGCTGGTATTGGAGTGTGTGTTGTGCACTGATTTTGACTAGGGACCTCAGAGGTTGTCTCTGTCATGATTTCTCACCATGACATCACGGTCACTGCTGGTGTGTAGTGAGGAGCAGAGCCCACTGCCAGGGCCACCAGGGGAACACGGAGTTATTGCTTACCATGTAGGAGCATTTTTTGTGAGAGGAGCAGTTGACAGATTGGCACCATCTGTCAGGGAAATGGGTTGGATGCTGCTCAGTCATTCATTCTCCCAGCACATCCTGCTCATTTCTCAGGCACCCACCTGCTTTTCTGCCTGCTCGTCCTTCTGTGGCGCTGGGAAATTTTGTGTTTCCCTTTGGAGAAGATCAGTTTCCATTTCCTGCAAACCGTGCCTGCAGCTGTTCCTCCCCTTTCAGTTCTCAACATTCCTTGAAAACTTCTACCCAGACACTTCCTACCTTGTAACCTTCTTTTGAAACCCCTCCCTTCCTTTTCCAGGAAGGCTGAGTCCACAGCCCTGGGGCTGATCCCCTTGGTTACAGGGCCATCATCCTTGGCTTCTCTAGCATTGTTTTGATGCTTCTTTTAAGGGTATTGCTGGGTGTTATTTTGTTGTTCTGCCAGTTCAAAAATAGGTTCAATTTGTAAGTATGACAAATTTATATTTCAGGCTCAAGAGAGGCCATATCCTAGTATTTTTTTTAGAGACTTTAACCCTTTGATATTGTTCTAAAGTCTGGTGTCAAGGGATCAGAAAAGCTGCAATGTGTTTGTGAGGACTGTTTTCTAAACTGGTTAATCAAGAGGGCAGACATTGGCTGATATTCCTGAAACACTTGGTAAGAAGATGGAAGAGGAAAGAACCGATCATGAATCCATGTTGATTTCTTTTTCGCCTGTGTTGCTGCCTTCCGGGTCTCGTTTTCTCTCTTTTCTCCTTAGAATACACTGACTTCCCACCTCCCTTCCTCCGTGTGTTCCTGCATTCTTGGATTGTGTCCTATTGGTGTGCCCCCTCTCTCCTGTCCGGGAGGGCGTGGGGAATGGGAGCTGTTAGATGTTGAAACTCCAAGGTTGGGAATATATGTGTTGCTCACCTCGTATGTGTGTTTTTACTCCCTGGTGGCCACTGACACTAGAATCCTGCAGTGATAAGTCGAAGTTGAGAGGCCCCTTGTCCTACTCTGGTCAAAGCAGTGAAGTCAGCACACCCAGCTCTCTGTACGTGGAGTATGGTAAGTGAGCACCAGGAAGGCCAGGCTGCAGTCGCCTCTTTGCTGTGCTCCCCCCGTGCCTGCCACGCTCTGAGCTGTATGGCTCATCTTAGCTCTGTGGAGGGCGCACACCATACAGTCTCACCCTCCCCGTCATCATTTTCAACCCCCGTGCTAGAAATCACACGGCCCCACCAGTTTTTCTTGCTCCTCTCTGCTGTAGGAGTCCCACCGTCTCATGCTGTGGGTGCTACCACCGTGAATGTCTGGTGAGTCAGCTACAGTGGCTCTCTGAGTGGGTGAGAGAGACCTTGAAAAGAGGCCTTTGAGTGTCTGAGCCTAATGACCAGAAGATAAACTCCACATTGAAATTATCCATAGGAAGAAGACATTTGTTTCCTTGTCTGATTCGCAGCACAGGTTTTTTGTTTTTTTTGTGGGTAGGAGGATGTGTAAGTCATCTTTAAATTTAGGTGGTCAAAGGGTGGTCTCCAGGCTCTCTCCATTTATTCTGCCATTCTCTAACCTAGGCACTTAGTGCTTTGGGATTCTGAGATTCAGAGAAACTGCTTTAGAAGGTAGACATCTTTCTAACCTATTATTGGGAAAGACTTGTGAGCATCTTTAGCATTAAAATCATCAAATTTCTCAAAGAAGCTTGGCTGTAAAGAAGATTTGCTTTTCAGAGCCAGAGCTTTTGACATCCACATTCCATTTTCCCACAGAGGGCAGTCAGTACCTGTGTTCAGGAGAAGGCATGTTCCGAAGACCATCAGAAGGACAGTCCCTTATCAGCTACCTATCTGAGCAGGACTTCGGCAGCTGTGCAGACCTGGAAAAGGTGAGGACACTAAGGAGCCACTGAAAAGCCCATGAAGACAATGGCACCCCACTCCAGTACTCTTGCCTAGAAAATCCCATGGATGGAGGAGCCTGGTAGGCTGCAGTCCATGGGGTCGAGAAGAGTCAGACACGACTGAGCGACTTCACTTTCACTTTTCACTTACATGCATTGGAGAAGGAAATGGCAACCCATTCTAGTGTTCTTGCCTGGAAAATCCCAAGGACGGGGAAGCCTGATGGGCTGCCGTCTATGGGGTCGCACAGAGTCAGATACGACTGAAGCGACTTAGCAGCAGCAGCAGCAGGGAGATCTAGCCAGAGGGGTATGGTGTCTTTTGTCCTAAACAGGATTTGGGCGCACAGCAATAACATGCATGTAGACTACAATACAGAGAAGTCACCATAAAGATAAGCTCAACAAGTTCTATCCTTGGATAACTCTTCAGGGAGCTTATGCTCCTCACTGAGTCCAAAAATACTACTGATCTTGCCTTAAAAACTCCCTTGGGAAAGAAACATTGAATTTTAGTCACATGACCTTGACCCTGGAACCTTAGATAAAGACTGTCCCTGAAATCAGCTTCTCTATTTTGTTCTAAGGCTCAGATATGTAATAAAGAAAATGTCCCTGTAGCATTTTATGGGCTTCCCAAGTGATACTATTGTAAAGAACCTGCCTGCCAGTTTAGGAAAAACTTGACTTCTCTGTCATATTTTTATGCGAAAAGTGGGACAGGAAGGCTGGGCATGGCCAGATACAAGAGCAAAGAGAATCTGGAACAGATTTTCTGGCCATCAGCTTTCTTTCTGGTGGCAGTGTACATTTCCTCTGGGTGTTTCGAATGGAAGCAGTGCACATCTTGGAAGTTCCTTTCCAAGAGACCAGTCACTGAGGTGTCCCCTTGTTGGTGCTCTCCTTCCCCAGGAGAATGCCCACTTCAGCATATCAGAGTCCTTGATCGCTGCCATCGAGCTGATGAAGTGCAACATGATGAGCCAGTGCCTAGAAGAGGAGGAAGGGGAGGAGGACAGTGACAGGGAGATCCAGGAACTGAAGCAAAAGATCCGCCTTCGTCGCCAGCAGATCCGCACCAAGAACCTGCTCCCTGGGTACCAGGAGATGGAGCATGGAAGTGAGTGAGGCTGTGAATGCCTGTTCCTGCCCCTTGAGGGCTTCTGGATAAGACATAGTACCTCGTGGGCTTCCTTTTCTGTCTTTATATGTTCATATGAGATGTTATACCCAAGCCAAGGGTTCCTCTGCTGTCAGAAAGATTTTCTGTGTTGTTCTGATTTTTTTTTTCTACTAGACCAGAGTCCTGGAGTTCATCTATGTTCTACCTCAGACATAGCTTCCAAAAAATAGATTTCTGATAGGAGGAGAACTGAGGCCACTTGTTGCAGATTCCCTTCCCAGAGAGCAGTACTTCCTGCTTATGTGAAACTTTTAAGGAGATGAAACAAGAAAGGGAAACGAGAGCTGGTTTCCATTTCCCCAGCATAACTGCCAGTCAAGCTTCTGTTTACTTTTCTATTGAAGTCCTACCAGTTTGCTTTTCCTGTGACCCTAGAAAGTGTCGGACACTTCTTTCTGTCCTGTTCATTACTGTTTTGTTGTTGTTTTTTTTTTTTTTTAACGTTAACAGGCTTTCGGCTCACTTCCAGCAGCTCCCAGTTCAGTTCACGTGATTCAGCACAGTTCTCTGACTCTGGCTCTGCTGATGATGAGGTTGATGAATTTGAAATCCAAGGTATGATTTAACACTTTTCAAGGGAGCTTTCATTAACTCTTTCTTTCAGTTTGGAATCATAGACCGAGAAGCTTTCCCTAAATAGGGAGTCTTCAGTATAGTTCATTATGGAATGTTGTCAGCTGTTGTAAGGGATAACTTCTCTTGTTAAAAAAACAAAACCTATTTAACATTTAAGCAGAAAAGAACACTGAAAGGAAGTGTTCCAGTGAAGTGGGCTGGCTGTTGATGTCACCCTGGAGTTTCTTCCTCAATTGCAGCTTTCTGTCAGACTCTTGCTCTAATTTCTCCTCCTAGCAGTCCAAAGCTGGCCCACACCTACGTGAAATTAGATTCCTATTCTCTTGTGCCCCATAATACAAATGAAATTGTTTCAAAGTGTTTAAAAGGAGCTTTATTATAATCATAAGAGAAAAGGTAAAAAAGAGTCCATGGCAGGGAAAAAGCAAAATGGAGGGAAAATGTCAAGTTTTTTTTTCAAAGTAGAGCTTTATTTTCTGTCCTGGCCATGCTAATTTGCATAGCAGAATCACAGATTCTTATGAGCTTCTGCTTAGAGAAGAGGAGGGGCTCTTATCTGGAAAGGCAGTTGTGTTAAATCAGGTTGACCCATGATTAGTGGGTTAATCCATACCTGAAAATCATAAATTTCTTCATCTTCCTATCAGTGCAACCAACAAATGAACAAACAGAAAACCAAACAGTTCAGGGACATAAGCTCTCACCCTATGACTGGAACCAAGAGTAATTTTCTTATAGAGGTGAATTGTGTCTATAGATCTCCATTGTAACATGATGAATAGATCTTTTATTGCATGAGGCTCCGACTTCCTGTTTATACCAATTTTGAGAACCCATTCAACTGCAGGTGTGGTAGCTGGGTTTCTCCCCCATTCAGAAATACAGTTTTTACGTATATTTTTCCAGGTCTTTGGAAAGTCTTCCTTCTTTGTTCTCCTTAATGCCTCTGATTTCTCTTTATAACAATAATAGATAGTCCCTTAAAACTTTTTTTTTTTGGTATGTGGTTTTCCAACAATTCTCCAGTTTTCTGTACGCCAACTGAATGGCCTACATTTCAGTTCTGACACTAATTCCTGGAGTTAGCACAGAGCCCACAGATCTAGGGTTCAATCCCATGGGGCGGCTCCATCTTTAGATGCTAGCTGCCAGTGGGGTCACCAGGCTGCCTGTACTTCTCTGTGACCAACTGCAACCCCCAGGGTTCCTACAACTGCAAACTCCTAGGGGAGTTCCTACAACTCCCCGCTCAGTTTTGATAATTAAGTAGAATGACTCGTAGAACTCGGGGAAGCACTCTATGATTATAGTTTATTATAAAGGATACAAATGAGTTGTCACGTGAAGGGGAAGTTCACAGGGCAAGGTCCCAAAGTGTCCTCAGCTCCTCAGTGTCTCAGACACTGAGACACTGTCCTCAGTGTCTCCATGGAGACAGGAACCTCTGTCTCCATGGAGTCAGGGTATGCCACTCTCCCAGTACATCGACCTGTTCACCAACCAGGAAGCTCTCCCAAACCTCATCATTATCAAGGTTCATTAAGTAAGCATGGGTGATTAAATCATTGGCCATTGGTGACTGAGTTCCTGAGGTGGGGCTAAAAATTCTAATATTATAATTACTTTTTTCTTCTGGCAACCAGCCCCTTCCTGAAGTTGTCTATGTGGCCCCAGGAGTCATCTGATTAACTTAAACTCAGATTTAATGGAAAGGGCTCATTATGAATAATAGACATTCCTATCACTTAGGAAATTTCAAAGTTTCTAAGAGCTCTATGCCAGAAACTGAACAGAGACCAATGTGTGTGTGTGTGTGTGTGTGTGTATATATATATATATATATATATATATACATATATTTATAATATATAACAATAATAACAATATAATATATAACAATTTATATATGTATATAAAACTTAACTGTGGATGTAGATTTCTAAAAACAGTGTCAGCTAGCATTTGGAGCAAAAGTCAAGTCCTGATTCCAGGAACATGTGGTATAGAACTGTCATTCTCATCAATTTACTTCCTGTCTGAATACTAAAAGACCCCCTTTTATAATCATTATTACACAGATGGTAGTGAAGGATCTAACCTGACTCACATGTCAAAGAATGGACTCTCAGTGTCAGTGGCCTCGCTGTTTTCAGGTAGCCTGTGTTAGAAGCGTGGGTGTGCTCATACATGCATGTATGTGAATGTTTGCACCAGCTTTTGTACATACCTGTGACTTGTCAGTGTTATGAGAACCAAAAGGTATAGAGAAGTGTCTGGGGAAAACCGAACTTAAGCCAACCAGAAATGATTCACTTCTTTTCTTTTTCTTTAATTTTTATTGGAGTATAGTTGACTTAAAAGCATTGTGTTAGTTTCTGCTGTACAGCAGAGTGAATCAGCTATACATATACAATAGCCGCTCTTTTTTAGATTGTTTTCCCATATAGGTTATTACAGAATACTGAGTTCCCTGTGCTGCACAATAGGGCCTTATTAGTTATCTATTTTATATATAGTACTGTATATATGTCAGTCTCAACCTCCCAGGTAATCCCTCTACCCCTTTCCTCCCAGTTACCATAAGTTTGTTTTCTACATCTGTGACTCTGTTTCTGTTTTATAAATAAGTTCATTTGTCCCATTTTTTCAGATACTCCTTTTCTTCTTCCTCATATGAGTCCAACAGTCCTCTTCTCTGAGATTATCCTTGCTGATCCTTCTCTATAGAGATTCTTTTAGATTAATGGTCATTGTTGCTGATGGAGGTAATGGACAGTGTAGAAAGAAGTGGTCAGGTGAAGAAATTATAATTCAAACCTATAGCTAAGTTACTGACACACATTTAGACAGCAAAAGTCAGATAGAATGCTATAGAAGAAGCTTCGAGTCTTCAGAGTTTTGAATTTGCAGAGCCAACTTTCAGAAAGCTACCTCTTCTCCTACTTTGTTTACAATTAGGACTTACTGCTGCAAATGTTTGGTCTTAATAACTGCCTTATGATCCAAACATGTAGACTTTCTGTAGATGGGGTTAACCGAAAACAAGTAACAGTTGGATGTTCAAAGTGGCTTTAAAACACACAAACAACAAAATTCAGGCTTTTATTAATTTAATTAATAGTTAATTATTTTATTAATTTAAAAATTTAATTAGCAGTTTAATATTGTCAGCCACTTGCATTTGAAATAATTATATGTATAAGATTAAATTAAGATTTAGAGAAATAAAAGGAATTAGGGACCTTTTACTTCTAAACTGTTATAATTTATCCTAATATAGTCTTACTTGAGAAGTAACAATCCTAAGCCACATTTTTTTTTTTTTGGCCACACCTGTGGCTTGTGGCCTCTTAGTTACCTGAAAGGGATGGCACTTAAGCCCCAGCAGTGAAAATTCTGAGTCCTAACCACTGGACTGCCAGGGAATTCCCCTAACTCACTTTTAAACTGGTTTCTGGGACTTCCCTGGCGGTCAAGTGGTTAAGATTTCACATGGTTTCAATCCCTGGTTGGGGACAGTTGGGGAACTAGGACCCCACATGCCGGGTGACAAAAAGAACCAAAAATCAAACAAAAAAAGTGGTTTCTGATATGTTTACAACCAAAGTCCGTTGCATGTGCATTTACTGACTGTCAGCTACTTCTTAATTGGAGCATATTCAATCTGCTTTAGCCATCAAGCATACTTTTATTTGGTCTTCCTAGCATCCTTTCTTCCCCCATTTTGGGTGCTTTAAAGTATTTTTTATAAACCAAGAATATGAACTATTTTTCAACTAAAGTACTACTTTTTCTTGTGACCCACTATCCCACACATTTTGAGGGCTTGGTGGGAAAGTGTCTCCAAAGTAGTGATTTAACTTTCTACACCCAGATTCCCAATTATGAAAGCATAATTTGCAGTTCATTTTTCTCTGCTCTAGGTTTCCTTATTGCTCTCTGTTCTTTCTTATTTGTTTCTGATCTTTAAGCAAGTTTATCACTAGTACAAAAGTCTTTCTAAAAAATGTCAGTATAGTTCTCATTAGCAATCTTTCTGATCACGTCTAGAGGTTTCTTTTTGATCACCTTGGGTAATATATGCTATTGAAGCGTCTCTTTGGATTCTATCAAAGGAAGGTTACTTAAGCATCATACTGTAGACATCATCTATGATAAATACTCTGCATAATTATAATACTTTGATTAAAATGATCACTTTCTTAGATCCTATTTCAGCAAGTAGACCTTATGGAGCCAGAAGTGTTTGTGAAGGAAATAGATTTGAAAGTTACTTCTTCCTTGCAGTAAAGTGGATATAAACTTGTAATCATAGAAAGCTTATTCATAGAAAGCTTTGTATTCATTAACATCTATTCCATTTTTAAAAAACAATCTTACTAAGGAATAATTACATATCAAAATCCACTCACTTTAAGTGTACAATTCACTGAGTTTTAGTAAATGTACCAAGTTGTCAGCCACCACCATATTCTAGTTTTAGAACATTTCCATCATCCTCAGTAAGATCCCTCTCATGCCCATTTATAGTTAATTTACCATTTATAGTTACTTTACATTCACACCCCAAGCCCCAGTCCACCACTAATCTATCTCTATAGAGTTGCCTTTTCTGGACATTTTATATAAATGCAGTCATACAGTATGTGATCTTTTGTGTCTGGCTTCTTTAACTTCATCTGTTTCTTCTGATGGTATCTGCCAAATTGATACAATATCTTTCACAGGCTCCTGATCCCAGGCAATTTTCTCAATTTCTTTGGGTTTTTAGGTTTTGTAGTTCCGTTTTTTCCTTCCTTCTTCCTTTTCCACTGCAATTTCATCAGTTCTTTAATCTTCCTTTCTCTAGAATTTCAGTCTTCCACATAGATGTACCTAGTCAGGGTCCATTCAGGAGACAGACACCACATGACAATTTGAATAGGGAAAATTTAATATAAAGAATCATTAACTCTAGTGGGAGATTGAAGTAGTGGGAGACTGGCTCAAAAGGAGTAAAGAGAACTCTAAAGAATACAGGAATAGCATATATAAGCAGTAGTCACCATCTCTAGGGCCGAAGTAGAGGCCACAGGGAGGGAATGTAGAAGAGGGCCATACCCACAAGGCTGAGGTCCAGGCCTCCTTGCTCACTGGATGGTGGAGAAGTTCTCTGAAGCTACAGAGCTGCCCTGAGAGTGTCAAGTGATGTTGTTCATGAAAGCTGCCATGCCAACAACCCTCACCAGGAAACCATTCTCTGGGGTGCTGGGGGAGGCTGCCCCCAGGGAGTGTTGTTCCTCAGAACTCAAGGGGTGTTGGGGGAAGGGGAAGTGGTTCTTGGGAGGTACCAGGCCTGCAGCACCTGCTCTGAAGCTTTCCCAGGAGGTGCAAGGGAAGCCATTTATGAAAACTACCACCAGTGGCACTCTGCTGCACAGCCTTCTGAAGCCATGCTTACCCTGGGGAGTCACTTGCACTACAGGAGTCTGCTTAGGGGAGCATACCAGAAGCAGCGAGAGAATCCCTTTCCTCCTCCAGTGTTTCTCCAGTGCCCTCTGCTGGCAAAGCTTAGCAGTGTGCCAGCTGGCAAAAGATGAGTGTTTTCAATCCAACTCCATTATCACAGAGCAGACAAAAAGAAGGGCAGGTTTGGAGCCGAAAGGCAATAAATTGATAATTGTTACAATATATAATGAAGAAAGTTCATGAACTATATTTTTGGCAAGTTTAAAAATTATATCCAATTCAAGGTAATCAATTGCTCCTCCCCACCCTCCCTCTTTTAATAATATATTTTTTTCTCCTTCTAAGACAAGAGTAATTGTGGTTCTCCATTTTAAAGTGTTTCCTCTTGAATCAGCAGTTGCAGAAAATTCATTAGAGTTGGATTTCTGAATGTTGGATATCCCCTTATCTGCTGAAGGGAAAACAGGTTGAAACCCCCCATCAGATTGCCCAGTAAATTCTGAAGTTGATTCTCTTCTTCTGCCTTGCTTGTTTTATTTAAAAATGTGCAGATTTTGCTAGCGTACAGGATTTTAACCAGTTCTTCCCTGATCATTCCAATGCCCATGTCTGGACATACAAAAATTCTTATAACATGTCATTATTTTGTTGTTGTTTGTTTTTATATCGTTTAACTTACCCAGTCCATAATAATAGCTTTATCCTATCTAAAGCATCAGAAACACTTGAAATCATTAAAGAATTTATCAATTATCCTTAAATAATTGATCAAATATTTCATAATTATGTTAACTTCCATTTGGAAGGAGAGCTTCTCAGACTTCTTTCTAAAGTGCTCTCATTTGGGGTACGTTTAACTCATTCAGTTGAGTAGCTTTCTTCTCTCTCTTTACTCCTGAATTATCTTAGACCCTGATCTACTTTTACCCAGATCTTCAGCTAGTGTTCCAACCACACTAAGCTATCATCTGCTTGAATTGACTGGAGAGTGAGCAGGATGCAGCAGAGGCCTAGTATCCACAAGGCTTTCATGGCACTGACCAGTGACAGGTGTGATGTCCCTCTGGTATCAGGCACTGCCTCTCTCTCTCCACTCTTGGGGTAAGATCCTCACTTCCAAACTTGTGTAACCTTCTGCACTCTTGGAAATATTCATGATTAGCTAGGACGTTACTATACCTCTGGTAAAAATGAAGAAACAGGATAAAGTATGACTTCACTTTATTTTCCAAAGACTTTTTTTCTCTCAAAGAACATGAGGATGAAGAACTGCTAACTAGCTTTTATGAAGAGGGTAGTTTTCAGCAACCTTGGATTGTCCACCACCTCTCCTCTCTGGCATGCCATGTTTTCCTTAGTAGCCTGGCCCTCAGCAATAACTGTTAGCTCTTTACTCAAGGATATCTAAGATTGTCTCTTCTTTTTCCTTTTCTATCCTAAACAGGCTGAAATTTGCTTTTTGCTTTGAGCCAATTATTTAGAAAATATTTTTTGAAAACCTGTCATGTGCAAAGCTCTTTGAGGGTTTTAAGGACAAGGCAAGACTTACGTACAATCCAAGGCAGTTTAGTGTTACTCAGATCAGCACTGCAAACCCAGTGGTCTATTGAGATCTGTTATTACCTAGAATTTTTTCCCCTCCAATAGCACTATTTAGAGGGCATCCTTGATAGCTCAATTGGTAAAGAATTTGCCTGCAATGCAGGAGACCCTGGTTCAATTCCTGGGTCAAGAAGATCTGCTGGAGAAGGGATAGGCTACCCACTCCAGTATTCTTGGGCTTTATTTAGAATGAAATACAGCACTATTTAGAATGGAATACAGACTAGCAGTATCTTGGGAACTGGATTTTGGTGGTGCAAATTCAGAGCATATGATATACATGAACTTACTTGTTAAATAGGATTCATTATTTACTAGTCAAAGATTTTGTTGCTGTCTTAAGGTTTTCTATGCTTAAAGAGCATATGAAAGCTGAGAGGTTTCAGTTTTCCTCTCTTGTACTTACAGCTTTGAAGCCTGGCCCTCAAGGCCAGGAATATTATTTGAGTATATGCTTGTATACAGACCACTGTATTAAGTATTTGGGGGCTAAACAGAAGAATTAGACATGATCTCATTTCCTCACAAGGAGATATTATAATCTAGTGATCCATACAAATATATATGTGTACAGAGGAAACATGAAGAACAATTGAGCAACCCATGGCCAAGTGCAGAGTGATGTCATTTAAGCCTGGTGCTCTATTTAGGGGCTTAAATGCAGTAGATTGGTCACTGTGTAGGTTTAATTAGGAAAAAGTCTTTTCATGAGGCATCAAAGGAAGTGAGGGATGAGACTTATCAGAATAGTCCTATTTCCATGACTTGAACAGGCTCTGTCTGCCTTTCTGGAACATGAATGCTATATTTCCTTCTCTCTATTAAAATTATTTGGGTAGATGAGATCTCTAGAGATTTAATCATATCATTATTAGAAACCCTCTTCAAATTCTTTATTGTAAACAGGCTTTGGAAAGTCTGCCATAATTTCCCAAGACTGTGTTTGCAAGTTCTCTAGTAAAGATCATGTTAAATAGCTCCATAAAAATGTGTTGTTTACCAGGCATCTCCAGGGAGTTGCCAAGCCATAGGGAAGTTCTTTTCTTCCCTGTGCCACCAGACAGGAAGGGAGTCTTTCCATGAAACTTTGTTAAGGACATGGAAGACTTCTCACATTCAGGGCTGATACCACTAGCAGTCAGATATTAGAAGCAAAGTTTCAATCCCATGTACATTTAATGAGTAACCTCTGTGATCTAAATTCTGTGCTGGGTACTGATTCTGAAATTAAAAAAGAGCTCGATAGAGTTCTTACTTCTGAGAATTTATAATTTAAGAGGGCTTGAGGTTTAGATGATGAGAGAGAAATTAGAGTAGTTTGTCACTGCTTGGTACAGAGTATGTCCCTGCTTGCCTTTAGGATGCTTCATTTTTTCCTTCACTGCTTTAAACCAAATCAGAGTTTGTGTTTCCACCTGGATTTGTAGCCACTTTGACCTTCTCAGTGCTGTGTGTAATGTCACTAATTCAGCCTGGTGTGACCTGAACAGAGCCAAACTATAAATCGTGTATAGACCTTCACCTGGACTCTGCTCCTTATCCTGCGTAGAATGTGGCACCTTGCTGCCGCCCTGAGTGCTTAGCTGGCAGTAGCTTGGACTGGTGTCCGTTATTATCCTTACCTCCTCCCTTTCTGTTTCCCGTCCCCCTTAACTGTTGTTTCCATTTAGATGCTGACATCAGAAGGAGCACGCCCTCCAACAGCAAATCCTTCATTTCCTCTCAGTCCTTGTAAGTAGTTTTTTTTTTTTAAATAGAACTTTGGGATGGGTGGAGAAATAAACCCAGTTCTTGGCATATGGATGGGGTGGCACCATCTGAATCCACAAAGAAGCAAAGTTAATGTGACCAGCCTGCCTGGTGGTAGTGAGCCAGGGAAAGAGAGAGAAGATTATGGGTTCAAACAGGGTGGACTCTGGTGGAAGTGAAGCTTTCAATGTGGATTATTCCTTCTCTGATAAGTCTGATTATATCAGAGACCCCTAGAAGATGAGGTCTCGAAAGAGAGAACAGTGATCATGATTTCTGACTATGAAATCAAATTGAACAGATTCCCCATAGTAGACTCAGCTAGAGGAGACAGAAGCTCACATGGGAGCAGCAATAGTCTTTAGAGTCCACAGAGCAGTTTGACTCTCTCAACTTTGTAAACAGGTGTTGTCATTCCCATTTTGCAGTTAAAGAAATTGAAGTTTAGGGCTTCCCTGGAGGTCCAGTGGTTAAGACTCCGCGCTTCTAATGCAGAGGGCATGGGTTTGATCCCTGGTCAGGAAACTTAAATCCCATAGGCTGTGTGGTGTGGCCTCCAAAAAAGAAAAGTTTAGAGAAAGGATTTGACACAGAATTCTTAACCAGCATTGTCATGAATGCTAGTAAATGGTACCTGAGCCTAAGTCTTAGAACCCTGTGTGGACCACTGTGTTTCCCACTGTGCACAGAAGTCTGAAAATGATGAGAAAGAAAGCTTTGTAGCCTGGGGTGGCTGTGAGTGTTCTCTCAGCCTGGAAATCACTGCGTAAATTGTCGGGTCCCAAAGGGAGGGCTCCTGTCCTCCTGTCTTCCCTGTTCAGCCTTCCTTGACTCTCTCCACTTCAGCTCCCACTGCTTCCTGCACTCCACGTCTGCTGAGGCAGTGGCCATGGGGCTCCTGAAGCAGTTTGAGGGCATGCAGCTGCCCGCCGCCTCGGAGCTGGAGTGGCTCGTTCCAGAGCACGATGCCCCTCAGAAGGTAGGTTCTTCAGCTCTACTTCTCTACCCACTGCCCAGCCCCAGAAGGCTGTGAGCCTTCCTGATATTGTTCTTCTTTGTCATACATCCACTGTTTAGCATGAATGTATGTGTTTCCTTCCTGACTTGTAGAAGCCCTTCACTGCAAATGTGTGAAATGAATAAATGAAGGCATGTGTGCATGCTTGTCTTGGGCTTCCCAGGGTGGCACTAGTGGTAAAGAAGCCACCTGCCAATACAGAAGACATAAGAGACACAGGTTTGATCCCTGGGTCAGGAAGATCCCCTGGAGGAGGGCACGGCAACCCACTCCAGAATTCTTACCTGGAGAATTCCATGGACAGAGGAGCCTGGCGGGCTGCAGTCCCTAGGGTCTTAAAGACCCAAGACATGACTGAAGAGACTTAACTCATGTGCATCCCTGCCTACATGCCTGTGCATGTAGGTGGCAGCTCCTTCACTGTCTTTACCCCACATGACTGCTCACTAGACCTGGGGGCAGCACACCTGAGCTGTGACCACCTTGAGACCCTGGAAGAGTATCTGAAAGAACTGAAAAAAAGGTTCTTCTTTGCTCTACAGTTGAATAAGGCATGACGCATCCTGGCGCACCAAGAGGCCCAGGGTGGGCTCAGGGACAGTGTTAGCGAGAGGCGCCACCAACTGGGGTGCTGTTTCCATTCCTTTTGATTCTTGAAACCCAAGGCCCTCACTTCTAATAGCTTGGTCCCTTATTTATTTTGAGGCCGAGGTTCCATGAAGCCCTTGCTCAGGTGTTTCTGAGAAGTCTTTGATCCATTATGTTTTTGTTGTGGTCAGAAGGGTCAAGTGTGTGTATTCCCCAGACTGTCCATGGAAGATCACCTGTGCTTTTCTCCTGCAGCTCCTGCCCATCCCTGACTCACTGCCCATCTCCCCAGATGATGGGCAGCATGCTGACATCTACAAACTGCGTATCCGCGTTCGCGGCAACCTGGAGTGGGCGCCACCCCGGCCACAGATAATTTTTAATGTTCATCCAGCCCCAACGTGAGTAGTCAGGGGCTGTGCCCTTTGGAAAACAGATACTTTCTCTGTGGATTGTCAGAACTGTCTCCTTACCCTCATCTCTCTATCTGCAGCTGTACCTCCCACACAGTTCTAAAAGGCCGAGGGAGAGGATTATCCTTCTTGTCTGCAAGTTTTACTCTTAGACCTCCCATTCTTTCCCAGAGCTAACTGGAAAAGAGGTCGTTTATCACTGGTCTCCCAACCTGTTGCCTTCCACCCATAGTTTTATGAGCTGTTTTCTTCCCCTTCCTCTTAAGAGGGATGGATGCTTTTCTTTCCTTTTCTCTCCTCTTTATTTGTCATCTCTTATATTTGTTCAGAAACTGTGGCTCATTATTGGGGAGGGTCACTGCCTAGGCCTAAATTCTAACCTTGCCATCCTTGCTTTGAATTGGCTCTCCCAATAGGCTTGTTTTGTCCAACTCTTAAAAAAAAAATAGGTGAATTCCCCTCCCTTCCCAGCTTCCGGGAGCCCAGTGTTTGTGTCCTCACCCTGTACATCTCAGAGCCCTCATAAAGCTGGTATCTGCCAACCCCTTTCCTTCCCCTTCCTTCAGGAGGAAAATCGCTGTGGCCAAGCAGAATTACCGCTGCGCAGGTTGCGGCATCCGGACTGATCCTGGTGAGTGTCTTCTCTGACCCTCATGCTGCCTCCAGGGGCTTCCCCCTCTCACACACATGGGCAAGGGAGCTGGTCAGAGAGGCAGTAAGAGGAGCTAACAGCACAGAACTGGGGAAAGGAAAAAAAGGGGCCTGGAAGAGGGAAGGGGTAGGACCAGGCAAGAACACTGGTAATCAGAGGAAAATGGTTTCTAGAAGCCCATTACCAGAGAAAATTGTGTACAGTAAGTCCCCTACATAGAAGCCTTTGAGCTGTGAACTTAGGTATGAACACATGTTCACATGTCCAAGCACGGAAGTTCACGTGTCTGGTGTACATTGTCACATGCGTGCACCCTCTGCAAGTGGCTGTGCTTTTGTGTGCTTTACTGCTCAGTACTGTATAGAGCGAGTTTCCCTGGTGCCTCAGCAGTAAAGAATCCGACTGCCAATGCAGGAGACGCGGCCTTGATCCTTGGGTTGGGAAGATCCCCTGAAGGGAATGGCAGCTCACTCCAGTATTCTTGCCTGGGAAATCTCAGGGACAGAGGAGCCTGGTGGGCTAAGTGAGTGGGGTCACAAGAGTTGGATGTGACTGAGTGACTCAACAACAACAACTGTATAGAGTACAGCAGTACAGTGTCTTTACTTCGAGCCCAGGATGTCCAGAAGCAAGCGTAAAAGCAGCAGTATATAGCTGATTGTGTTAGTTGGATACCTTGGCTAACTTTGTTGAGCTTGTGAACAAGCTGGACTTAACGACCATGCTCTCAGAATGGAACTCGTTTGTATGTAGGGGACTTACTGTACTCTCAGCCAGGTTCTTGGAGACTGGATCTTCCCAACTTGGCAGCGTTTGTTTCCTCAGTGGCCTCCAGTCTGGGACACAGAAACCACAGGCCTCACTGTATGGGTTTCTGTTGGCTTTCAACCAACTCAGACAGAGGTGGTTGGAGTCCACTGACCAGCCCTCCTTCTAATTCAAAAGGAACAGCAAGGCCGCCTCACCAGCTTATAATTGGGAAAGCCGCCTCTGACCTGTTGACCTTCTGTTTTTTCAGACTACATCAAGCGGCTGCGGTACTGTGAGTACTTGGGCAAGTACTTCTGTCAGTGCTGCCACGAGAATGCCCAGATGGTTATCCCCAGCCGCATTCTGCGCAAGTGGGATTTCAGCAAGTACTACGTCAGCAATTTCTCCAAGGACCTGCTCATTAAGATCTGGAACGACCCTCTCTTCAACGTGCAGGACATCAACAGTGCCCTCTATAGGAAGGTCAAGCTGCTCAATCATGTCCGGGTGAGACCCTCAGAAAGGTGACGGCATAAATTACCCCTGTTCTTAGCGGTTTCCCAAGATCACCACAATCCTCTCTGTTGCCATGCAGAGCTGTAACCATCTTATCATTCTCGCTCTCTCTATGCACTTTCTCTTGCCATTTCCAAAGCGTCTAGTTAGTCTCAAACCTGGCAAGGCAGCTCTAGAGTTATAGATAGCACTTGATGGCAAAAGCAGTGTTTCTCCCCTTCACTGAAAATATTAAGTGAACAGAGAAGAGGGTATCAGGCCAAAAGTTTGGATTCTGGATTTTTCAGCGGCTCCCAGCTGTGTATGTGATTGGGGCAGACCTAGCAAAGGACCTTCCCTGACTGGGGGTCACTTTGAAGCGTATTGTTGAGTTAAAGGTATAGAGAAAGGCCTGGCTCTGGTTACTGCATGCAAGCTTTCTAGACCTGAATGGTTTAAAGGCACTTTCTTTCTAATGGTTGTTTCCCTCTCCTTCATACCCCCTCCAACCCCTCCATCCACCCCCACAATGCCCTTCTCTTCAGCTGCTGCGGATCCAGCTCTATCACATGAAGAACATGTTTAAGACCTGCCGACTGGCCAAAGAGTAAGTCTTGATGGAGGCCACAGACCTCTGGCTCAGTCAGTGTCTCTGGAAGAAACGTGTCCCAGCAGTTGGCCCTTGTTATGTAAAGCAGGAGAGTAGGGGGATCATGCAGAAAATTCTAGAAATAGTAAACAAGAAGCCTACAACAGTAACTATGTATCCTTCTCTCTGGTTATTCCATCCAGGGTCAGCCCACCACTCTTGGCAAGCTGACCCAAGTCACTCTGCAGAAGGGTGTAGAAGTCACTTCACCCTCCAGATGCCTGGTTGTGGGGAGGGTGGGGTAGCCTGGGTGGGCTGGGTGTTACCCACCCTCATTATCTCTAGGACCCTTCTCATCCCTAACCAGCTTCTGGATAGAAATCCTTCTTCTCTCATGGGCCACACAAAGGATTCATTCTCTGCTTCTGCCCACTTCCCCTCATTTCCTGCAGGCTTCTGGATGCCTTTGACACGGTTCCAGGCCACCTGACGGAGGATCTCCACCTGTACTCGCTGAATGACCTGATTGCCACCAGGAAGGGGGAGCTAGGGCCCCGGCTTGCTGAGCTCACCAGGGCCGGGGCTGCCCATGTAGAGCGATGTGTGGTAAGAAAGTCTCGCTCTAGCACGATGCAGGGCCCTTACTTAGGGTTGTGAAGAGAAGCGTGGGTCCAGGGTTCATGCTGTTGAGTTCCAGGAAGTTGAATTGGCCTGTTAACACTGTGAGAGCAATTGCACAGGCTTGCTCTCCCCAGGGTTGATGAACAGCTAAATCATCCAGATCTAAGGAGTCTAGAATTAGAAGAGGATGTGGTGTTGGCATTTCTCCTGGGAAACGGACAGGACTAAGTGGGTCTTCACTAAAGAGTTGCCATGATGTGGGAGGAGGACCCTGGATTAGATTAGACTCAGAGAAGGACAGGGTCTTGTCTTAGCAGTTTCAGTCACTGTGACCACAGGAAATACCACAGGAAGATCCCCTGGAGAAGGGAATTCACTCCAGTATTCTTGCCTGGAGCATGCCATGGGCAGAGGAGCCTGGTGGGCTACAGTCCATGGGGTGGCAAGAATTGGACACAACTTAGCTACTAAACCACCACCACCACTGTGCAAACTTAAATATTCTGTAGATGCAAGTTATTATTGTTCCTGATCTATCCAACATACCAGAAATTCCATTTTTAGAATTCCCTGTCTTAGAATATGTCCAGGCTGTGTTGCTGTAACAGTCCCAGAATTAAAGCTTAAAATGGGGCACATGTAGAGCTCCTGTGTAGCAGGGAGAATTGGAAAGATTTCACTATAACCTGGCCCAAGGCTGGATATTATTTTGGAAAACTGTCCTTGCTTTTACATTTCATCTTAATTGGTTGTGGTTCCCATTTCAAATCATTACCCACACTGGAATTTTTACTTTAGGAAGCCCTTTGTGGCCCCATTCCTTCCTTCTTGTCATCTCTCCTTTGAGAACCACTCTTGTGGCTGGAGTTTCTCAAACTCGTACCTTTCTTGGTCTCCATCTTAAGACTGTGTCTGACACTGCCCAGCCTGGGCCCAGTTTGGCTGTCATGCTAAGTCCAGCTCCAGTCTCTTTCCTGAAGGTTGGAGAACACTTTGGAGCTCCTCGTGCGTGTGTGCTCAGTTGCTCCAGTCGTATCCAACTCTTTGAGACCCCATGGGATTTTCCCAGCAAGAATACTGGAGTGGGTTGCCATGCCCTCTTCCAGGGGCCTTCCCGACCCAGGGATTGAACCGGTTTCTCCTGTGTCTCCTGCACTGCAGATGGATTCCTTACCACTGAGCCACCGGGGAAGTCCTTGGAGCCCCTCGAGTCTTATTTATATTTTGCTCCTTGCCCCGCTTGTGTTCACCCTCTTGGCCAGTTCCTGGTGAACTTTGCCTCCCTTTTCTGCCTGTCTGTTTCCTCCCCAGCTCTGCCAAGCCAAGGGCTTCATCTGTGAGTTCTGCCAGAATGAAGATGACATCATCTTCCCCTTTGAGCTCCACAAGTGCCGGATCTGTGAAGGTGAGAGCTGGTGCCCAGCATGTCGGCCATAAGGACAGAGCACAAGGGCTTATTAATTTCCTGTCAGTTGCCCCTGTTAACAGAAGCTGGGTTTGGTTCAGCAGCTCCCTGTGTCTTACCACAGGTACACTAAGCCACGGCTGTAAGAAGGGTCCTGGCAGTGACTTGCTTCCAGCCTGAGATGACACAGATTGTTCTCTTCTCTCTCCCCTTCCCAACCTGAACAGAGTGTAAAGCATGCTACCATAAAACTTGTTTCAAGTCTGGGAGCTGTCCCCGCTGTGAGCGGCTGCAGGCCCGGAGGGAGCTGCTGGCCAAGCAGAGCCTGGAGTCCTACATGTCAGACTACGAGGAGGAGCCCACCGAGGCCTTGGCCCTGGAGGCCACTGACCTGGAGACCACCTGAGAAAGCATGGAAAGCGCTCTTCCTAGGGGCGAGGGTCACACATAGTGCGGAACTGAGCCACCCTCCTAAGGACTTTCCCCACTTGGTTTTATCTTTTTTTTTTTTAACTGTTATCATAATTATTAATTTTTATTATCTGTCTAATGTCATGTGTATTCAACCTTATATAGGTTGGTGGGGTCCAGTCTGTTGTGACAATTTGCAGGTACCAAGCATTTCCATCAGAGCTGACATATGGGTCCCTAAGTGAAGCTTCCAGTGCCTCTGTTAGGGGAGTGGACAGTGAGACCCAGTTCTTCCAATATCCATGGCCTTCTCCACTTGGACCAGATCTGGTTTCAGCTGCATCTCAAGAATCATTTCCAGTTTTATTTTGTTTTAATTCTGGAGCTTCTGAGCCAGGCCTTTCTCAGCGAACTCACTTCTCCTTTGCTGCTGAAACAGGAGTGTGGAGTTTTCTCTCTCCCAGTCCTGGAACAGGGTCACACCCTGAGGAGAAGCATCAGAGAATGGGACTGAGTCATGGGCATTCTTATGTAGGTGCTTCTGAGGCCATAAAAACAGTGTTACTGCTACCTTGGACTCTTCAGACACCTCGAAGAGGCAGTAATAACTTTCTTGTATTTTAGGCATAGATGATACCACAGGCTGGCTTTCTTTATCTACCCTGGGGGACTTGACACAGACCAGAATTGATACTTAGACCAGGACTATTTCAAGCATAAGTGAGGCCACAACTCTTGTATAAGGAGCATTTGTTCAGTCAGAGGAGCTGTTGGCCTCCTCTTGGGTGATAAGGTCCCTTTTAGTCAACATAGCTCTGGTGCAGGTTTGACCTTTCAAGCTCAGACAAATCCCTGGTGCCATCTTAAACTGAGGACAGAAGCCCCATCCAGCATCTCATCTGTGAGTCTCTTGCCACTCTGTCCTCTGTTAGGAGGTCACTGCAGTTCTGAGTAGAAGCCTGGCCCAACTCCATGCTCTCCCTTCCCTCCTGCAGTGGGGCTGGGACCCTCCCCAGTGGTTGAGCTCGGGGCTTAGTTTCTTTTGTCAAAGTTGAGGTGAAAGCTTCCTGCTATTAGTGGTGTTAAAAGACTTAATAGTTTGTGGCTGTGACCATGAATGTTCCTGTGTTCTTATGATAACAAGAACCTTATGCCAATTATGCACTTAACTCTTTAGCCTGGTGACAGTAGTATATGCAGTCATCCTTATTACTAATTTTAACACACACCCACACCCTTTGTTAATGTGTGTTTTGATGGGAAAAGTTTTTGAAGGGACTGTGTATATGTTTGTGGCATTCTTTAAGTTGCTGTAGCTCCTGACCTGTCTGTAAAGCACTGGTCAGGGTCACAGCTCCAAGGGCTGGCAGCTCTGTGAACTAAAGCCCACAGCATTTTAGTTCTGGGGCTGACTTCTTCCTGGGTGCCTGTCTTTCCATAGTTGGTTGCTAGTAGGGAAAAACCTGCTGTGGGCGCTGCCCCGGGAAGCTGAACAGAAAGTTGCACGTGGTTGGTGGAAGCTGCTGAGTGTCTGAGTCGGAGGCAACCAGGAGTGTCACTGGAAGTAGTAGGGGCGGTAAAGTAACAGAGCTGAGGCTCCCCCAGGACAGGAGGGAGTGGGAAGAAGTTGGTGTCTGGCATTGGTCCCTTTGCCTCAGACTTGGGATCTGAAGGCCACGTCAGGCTGGAAGACCCTGAGGCTGTTCTCCCTTCAGTTCATGGCAGGGGCAGAGGGGCTGTGAAAGCGCTCCAGCCCAGCCCAGTGTTGAAGGGCAGACTAGAAACTCCCTGGTCCATCAAGGAGCTTCGGAATGACATTGTGAAACTCTAGCCTCGCTGAGAATTAGGCCTCAGATTCAGACTGAGATGTTTGTGAAAATGGTGAGCTCTACTTCCAGTCCTGGTTTAAATTGAAAATCCAGCTCCTTACTCCAAGTCACTACACTGGAGGAAAGATGTCCTCTCGTTACTGTCATGCGTGTTTCATGTAGCACAGGATGAAAGGATGGAAGACGCTGACACTTTCTAAAGCTGAGCTCAGCAGTGTGCTCCGGGGTTTTCACTTTTTTTTTTTTTTTTCCTCCAGCTCCCCAACCCTGTCCCTCTAGGCTGCATATTTGTTTTAGTGACCTTGACATTGCTCTCCTCACTGTCCAGATACCATTTATTTATTTATTTGAGAGTAGGGGGAGAGTGGAAAGAGGATGGGGTGTTTTGAAAGCACTTTGCAACTTATCAGTATCTGAAAATCCCCACTGTTGTGGGGAGAAGCTTTGAATGCACTGAAGAGAGTTCCTTCTGAGAGAAATAGGAGGGGAGATGTGTTCTTTTCTATAAATAAAGGGAAAAAAGAGTTTGCTTGCAAGGTGGAGACAAGATTCAAGACATAGCAGAAGAGTGGAAGGCAGATATTTTCCACTTAAATGAGGCTGTTATTAACTCTGTCTACCAAGACTTTAGAGCTTTTGTTGAATTCACATAAAAGGAGCAAGAGTCTAAACAGAGATGTTCTCGTGTGTGTACAACTCGTGTTCCAAACTGAGTTTCTACTTGCTGTAATTCATACACAGCCTAACGTATCATTGTCACCTTTAATAAACTAAGGAAATGAAATTCTGCTTTTTACTTGCCTATCTTGACTATCAGGAAGTGGTATTGAGTGTCCACTGTAAAGTGGACATGTTGGAAAATTCAGGAAATTTCTGTTACGATGCAAAGAAAATTGGACCTTACAAGTCAGGAAAAGTGGGTTGGAATGCTTTGTCACTGACTTGCCACATGACCTTGAGCAAATCAGTTCACCATTCTAGACGTCTATGTCTTTGTGTATAAAGTACTTTGTAGCACTTTACAATGCATGGGGTGTGCCCACTACCGGTCCCCTTGGTGTAACGGCCCCCTGAAGCGAGTCAGATCTTCCTCTCCACAGAGTCTGAGTTGTCTTAGATGCTTCAGTCCCCACTTCTGTGAACAACCCTCTCTGAGTTTCTCTTTCATGCTTCTGGCCTGCTGGAGCTCCAGTTACACCCTGCAGCTTTCTGAACATTTCCCCTTCAGTGTCCTTTGGTCAGCTCCAGCCAGTATGTCTAAAGCCAACGTAAATATCATATTTCCTCAAACCTAACCATTAGTCACCCTGGTTTGCAAATTCATTTCCTCCTCTGAGTCAGGTGGCATTTCTGACTAGGAAAGCAGTGTCTCCTCACCACCTGTTGTCACATTGTGGTGATTTTTCTCTTTAAATCTCATTCCTTTTCTACCACTAGCACACAAATTCAGGTTCTTATCTTAAATCTCAACCTTATCCAGCCATGCCAGTCTCTCCCTATTTAATCATCCATCAAATATGTGGGTACCTACTGTTTGCTGGTGTCTGTACTGGGTTCAGGGGTTGTCACAGGGACTGAAACAAACATAGGCCCTCCCTCCTCAGGGACTTTGAGTCTTGTGGGGGAGACAGACATTGCCCAGAGTTACCAAAATGAATGTGTAATTATGAGCTGTAATAAATAAGAGCTGTGAAGGAAAAGGGTAGATGCTGTGAAAAAATAACAAGGGGGCCCCTGAGAAGGTGATGCTTTAACCAAGACCCCCAAAATGAGACTCAGAGTAGGGAGAAAAGGGCTCCAGACTGGGACTAGCATATACGATGGTCCTAAGATAGAAGGAGTTTGGGCAAGGAACTGCAAAAAGGACTTACTAAGAATTTCAGGTTTTATTGTATTGGGCACCAAAGATCTTAAATTTTATTCTAAGAACATTGGAAAGTTACTGAAGAGTTTTAATCAGAGGAGTGACTGATCTGGTTAAAAATATCAGCGTCCACTTTTGCAGAAAATAGAGCAAAACAAGAGCAGAAGCTGTGGCTATCCCAGGGAGATGGGAGAGAAAGAAATTATGTTCGTCCAGACTAGAATGACATAGCATTGTCACTGTCATCTCACCAAACCCTCTAAAAACAAGATAAATTCTAAATGCTTTGTTCTAACTCTGACATTTTAAAATAGGGAGTAAAAAATGGGGGTGGGTGAGGTGGGTAGGGCAAGATATTAGAAAAATGTTTGTATACATTACAGAATCCAAGGAAAATGAGCAACCAGGAATAGAAAGGGCAGAGACTGGAGCAGCTCTGGAACCTCAAATGCAGGATTTGCAGACCTCCTGAGCCTCTGCTGGGGACTCCCTCTTGAGGACTGGGAGTACACCACAAAGGGGAACTGTGAGCCAGGCAGTCATCCTTTGGGGCACTATGTTAGTCATCATTTTCTGTGGCCCCAAATGTGTGTAGGTTTACTTTACCCTCTAATGGTATAAAGAGAGGGCTTAGTTTTTATAGCACCCTGGTTAAAGCGAGGCCCAGCCCAACTTCCTTTTTCCTTGGAACGTTTGACTTAGAGGATGGGAGCAAGGGATCACCATGCCCACCATATCCTGCTGGCTCTTCTGCCAGTCAGAGTCCTCTCCCACTTCTAATCTCCAGGGTATCAAACCGCTTATAAAACTTAGGTGAAGCAGCTGCCAGATGGCCCAGGCATTCCCACTGTGAGCTTGATGTTCCTGGGATCAAAGATGAATGTGATTAAAAAGGAAAGAGAATCTACTTAGAGCTACTATTCTAGGAGCGTGGAGAACACGAGGGTGTGCTTGGCATACACCCTTGCCTTCCTCAGTTCTGTGAACTGCTTCTGGGGGAGGAACAGAAAGCAGAGAGCCGCGCTCTGGTTTTGGAGGTAAACTTAACACCAGACCAGCGAGATGAGAGTTCCTGGGTTAAAAGAAGCCTTGCATGGTTGGGAGTTTCTTAGGATGTTGGGAGTACTAGTGACCGTCCCCTGCCAAGAAAGCAGCTACAGCAGACCTCTAAGACTCAAGTCTGAAACAGCACAGCACAGGTGACCTGTAATCATTAGGAAACAAACCCAAGGGAAGTCCTGTCCTTTTCTCAGCCTCTGCAATTTCTCACCTGTTTTCTAGTGATGCCTGTGGTTCCTGAATGGCTTTATTTCCCCATTCCCCCTGGCCCCCTGCAGGAACAGACTCCTGGCCTCTCCAGCAAACTCCTGTTTCCACAGCAAGCACAAAACTGCTTCAACACTAGCAGCGGTGAGGGAAAGAGAGGAAAGTAAAAGGTACCTTCCTCTTCTCTCCCTCCTCACCTCCCTGCCTTTCTCTACTTAGAATCAAAAGAAAGAAATTCAGCCCAGATGCCAACAATAGATCTCTCTACACCAAGGTCTGAAAGAAAAGTTGTGCGTTTCCCTTAACCACTGGAAGCCCTTAGCCACTGAGCTCACCAAAAGAAAGTTCTGGCAATACGAAAGCAGAAATGAAGCCTGCAGAGGGGAAAGGGAATGATAGAGCCCCCCACCCCTACCTTTCTTTCCCTCCCTCACTCTCTCTTTCTTGGTTACTTAATAATATTTAAATGTACTTTTGTAATACATTCACATGATTAAAATCCACAGAAAAGAATACAGTGAAGTCTCTTCCATTTCTGTAGCCATGTGTCCAGTTTCTGCCTTATCCCCTTTGATAGTCACTTGTGACTTTTTTTTTCATCCATACAGAGTTTCTTTATGCAAATAAAAGCAAATTATATATATATATATATAATTCTTCACACTTCTTTAAAAACTAGCATACTGTATACATAACATTTCTGTGCCTTGCTTTTTTTCCCCCTAACGGTGTATCTTAGAGAATTTCCTACATCACTCAATAAAAGTTTCTCTTATTCTTTTTTTAGAATCCATGGGGGTCACGACTGAGCAACTTTCACTCACTCACTCACTCATACATTTTCCATTGTATGGGTGGAATATAATTGATTCAACCATTTATTGAGAGACATTGAAGTTGTTTCCATGTTTTATTAATACAAATGATGCTGCCATGAAAACCTGGTCCTGTGTCATTCACATGGGTGCAGGCATATCTGTCAGGTAAATTCTCCAAAGAGGAATGACTGGCACAAAAGATTTGTGCGTTCGTAATTTTGATAAATATTGCCAGTTGCCCTCCAAGGTGGGAATAAGGAGATTGGAGCAGTGGGAAGGAAGAAAGCATTACCATGGGGTCTTACTCCCCTACCTAAAACTCACCAACAGTTCTCTCCCCACAAGGTAAAGTTGGGTTTCTTCTGCTGGCACATAAAGGACCTTTAATCCATGACCACACTTCAGCTTCATAGCCTGAGCTCCTGCCATTCCCTGAACTATTGGCTGTTTCCAAACTGCACTTTCATCTGTCCTCTATTGAGAGCTCGCTCAGCTACATCACAGTGTCCCCTGCCTGCATTCTACGCTACCTGCCCACTGTGAGCCCTTGGCACTCTCTCTCAACCTCCTGTTAGAGCACTTGTCACACAATGTTGTTATTTAGTATTTTCCCAAATAGAACAAATAAGTAACTGAATGAAATGAATGAATGTAAGGAATCGCCTGTTCTATGTCGAGGCAAACAGACATGAAGTGCCGCTTCAAGGATCTTTCCTGACAAGGATCTCCTTTGCTGCAGCAATGGTCTTTCCTGTCCTCTTTAATCACCCTGAGCTCAGCAGCATTTCCTCTGCAAAATCCCAGTGATATCCCCAAAGACGCCACACATGGCCTTCCAAATTAAGCCAGAAGAACCTATGCTGAGGTCTTAGATAGAAGAGACCCTAACAGGGTCAGCCCACGTTTGGGTCCTATAGTCAGATGAATGTGATCAGTTTTCCCCTTTGCCACATGGATCTCTGTAATGACTGTTCTCTCTCTACCTCTTTACTACCAGCAGGAGCAGGTCTGATTTCTTCCAACCAAAGAGCCCGAACTCGTCCAAATCTGAGATGACTATAAAGCCAGCTGACCCTGGGGCTCTCTAGTCTGTCTGCACTACTTGTCTTTAAGGTGTCCCTGCTGGTTTTCCCCAGATCAGAGATCTCCAGGGGACTCTCCTACAGACAAGTTCTGTGGGTGCCCACCCCTCTGTCTTTGAATGTTTTCCCTCTCTGCCTGTCAGTGGGAACAAGAACCAACAAGAAGGACATTGTAAGACAGGGGATGGGATTGTTCTGACCTTGCATCTGATTACCTCCCTTCTCAGCTCTCTTGTCTTTTCTCATGCCAGCAAATATCTGCAGTGATTGCTTTCCCAAATCTTGAAGTGATGAAAATGTCTTCATCTCCCTTCTCCTCCCTCAACTTTGTCTGCAACTGTTTCTGTTTTGTTCAACAGTAATTATCAGAGTAGATAACATTCCAAATGTCCTTCACTCACTTTATTATTAAACTGCCAGCTTTTTCTTGCCAGGAGATACGATGATATTTACATGCCCTAAAAATATACTAGGTATTTAAAAATTGTTATGTCTATAAGGTAAGCTGAGAGAAGAATGCTGAAGACATGCAAAAGACTGCTGAAGTTGATAGAATATCCAAATGTTTTCCAACCAGAGATAGAAGCTACAGTACAAAATTTTTACTTGTTCTGAGGTTCTTTGTTTATTGTTACAAACTAGATGTGATTCACAGGAAGCCAAAACTTGATTTTCAGCAAGTTCTCAAGCTTCTCTTTACATGCTTAGTTGTTCAATCGTGTCTGACTCTCTGTGACCCTATGGACTGTAGCTCTCCAGGCTCCTTTGTCCATGGAATTCTCCAGGCAAGAATACTGGAGTGGGTTGCCATGCCCTCCTCCAGGGGATCTTCCTAACCCAAGGATCAAACTCACATCTCCTGCATGGGCAGGTGGATTCTTTACCTCTGAGCCACCTGGGAAGCCCTAAGCTTCTCTTCCCAATATTTAACTTAGATGTGAGATCTTCACAGGCCAAGAGTGAGAAGACTATTCAACAGGGGAGGGGAAAGGGGCCACTGCAGCCCAGCAATCATTCATTTATGTATTCATTCATCTATCCATCCATTCCCTTGCTTTCTCCATGATTCAGTGAATGCTGGCACTTTGATCTCTGATTTCTCAGCCTTTTCTAAACCCAGCTTGTACATCCGGAAGTTCTCGGTTCACATACTGCTGAAGCCTAGCTTAAAGGATTTTGGAGTCACCTTACTTTTCACATTTTCCTATAGTAGACAGTCTCCTCAAATTTCTATGTCTCAACCTCCTCCTGTTCTGTCAGCATTCCTGTGGTGTAGACAACTTACACCAGCTAGGGGGAAATAGAGCTGCCCTGCTGATTTTCTAGGCTGATGGGCCCTTCCAGGGGCATTTCTGAATTCCTCTACTACATTTGGTTTAAAGAACACTGGAGTGAGCCAGGAGACCAAGCTCTACACCTCAGCTCTATAATAACTGAGCTGTGTGAACTTGGGTTACCTCTTGTCTTCTCTGGGCCTTATAAGATAAGATAGAACCTTATCTATATAGAATGGGCTGGTCAGACCAGATGATCTCCATAGTCCCTGGCAGCAATCACTCTGGTTTCTCTGATTCTGCTCTTCCCAAAGGCCTGGAAACACCAGGAGATAGGAAATTTCTTCTTGGCACATTACCTCTGCTTGACCAAGCTATTCCAAGCAGCTGGAACACCTGTGCCCCTGTCTCGGTGTGACACCCCTGCCCTCTGCCAGTGATGGCCCAGGTGTCAGCGGGCTCCTCCCTGTGAGGTTGCCAAATGACCTGATTGGAAAGAGTAGGTATTAAAAGTCATGTTCTTGGTCCCTGAAACACTGTCTCTGCTTGATGCCTGCAGCCATGGGGCTGATTCTCCTCCTCCTACTGTGGCTGAGCCCTGTGGCCCCAAACCAGGAGACAGGTGAGAAGCCAAGCTAGCAGGTCAAAGGGACCTGGCCTCTCGTCTCTTTCTTATTCATTCATTCATTCATTTACTCAACCATTTTTGTCCCTGGCATGATCCTTTTATGTTTGCTAATTTATTAATGAAATAATTCATTTGTTCAGACATTTACTAAGCATCTACCAGTGCTTAAAGTGGCTTCTCTATGTACCACATCCATATTTATAAGATGTCTTTGCGTGGTTCACTTGAAAAAGTCCATTTTGGTTGGAGAGTCCAGAGGAATGTCTAGAAGAGGTTCTTATGAGTGGAGGCAGCACAAAGCTCTAGAATGTGCCCTGTCAGAGGGCTAGGAGTGAAGGTGGTGTGACAAGCCCAGATCTGGATTCAGAGGCAGACTCACTGGGTACCAACCCATGTGGTTTGCTAAAATATTCCTGGAAATGCAGTGGGATGGAGAAAGCTATATCTGCTAGAATATCTTTTGGGAGGAAACTGGGTATCACTGGTAGGAATACTTTTTGCAAGGATGGGAGCCTTAAGATGTGCGTAAGCAACAAAAGATGTCTTAATACGTTGCTTGTAAAAACTGTAAAGGGAGGAGGAGTCTGCCTCATGCCCCCTTTCCACACCTTTCCCTGGCCATGCTTACCCTCTTCTCTATAACACTGTCAAACATATTTAAAGAATATTATTCTGAAGGGCTGCAAACTATTAGCATTGGGTTCTTCACCTCACCTTATTTGGGGCTCTTCCTGGCCTCTCAGCCTGTCACTGCTATAAGCCTCTTCATCTGAAGCCAATGGGATGGTCACAGAGGAGTCCCTGAGCTGTCACCTCCCCACCAGAAAACTGTTTCCTGATGGGTGCACTGCCTCTCCGCCAACCCCACAGCCCTCTCCTCTTACCTGTGGTGTAGCACTTACCATGCAGTATGGCGATGCTTTGGTTACCTGTAGTGGGATGCCTCTCCTTTCACTAGACTGAGCTCCTGGAAGGTGTTTCTCTGGACTGTCGGGTGGGGCAGGGCAGTGGAATGTACCTCCATGATCCCCCACAGTACCCGGCTCAGAGAGTCACTGAATAGAATAAAAGGAATAAATGAGTGAATGAATGAGTGCTTGCTCACCATGGGGTGGACTTCCTCTCCCTTTTACTGTGCTGTCATTTTTCTGATGGGACTGGTCAGCGCTGTTAGGAAATGTAAATCTGTCCTGACATTTGGATGCCCCTGGGAGCGCAAGTGTGAGCCCAAGTTCAATTCAGATCTTTTGAACTAAATATAAATTACTTGATAATGAAACTACAGAGATTCATTTTCTGCCTTTGATGAGCTGGTAGGACGACAGATACACACTTCTGGAAAGAAGATGGTAACAATGATTGAGACAGGGATTAATGCTATGTTAATGTTAACATAATGAAATCAATAGGTTTTAAGGGTAAAAGGAAAAACTTAAACTCTACATCCCAGCTAGGGGATGTAGGAAGTCCTCTCAGGATAGATCATATTTATTTTAAAATTTTTTTATTATGAAAATATATTCATTAAATTTGATAGTTTAACGAACCCAGTGGACCTATTGGCTAGCTTGAAAATTATCAACACTTTGCCCAAGTTCTTATCTACCATATTAAAATAATATAACCACAATACCTTATCAGAGCTGAAATAATGAAAATAACTACTACCACTTAATACCTATCAGTTTGCATATTTCTCCAACTGTCAAAAAGGCCTTTGTGCAATTGGCTTATTTGAATCAGGATCTAAACAAGGTCTACACATTACATTTAGTTGTTATATTCTTAAGTCTCTTTAAATCTATACCAGCCCTTTTTCTTTTTTATGCTGTTTATTTATTGAAGAAACCACGCCATTTGTCTTGTAGATAGCCCTGCATTCTGGATTTGTCTGATCTGATGTTTGTGGGTGCTCCTCTGTCCATTGCATTACCTGAAATCTGGTAGTTAAGGCTCATATCTTTTGGTGAGAATGTTCTGCAGGTGACGCTGTGTGCTTCCCACTGTATCGTGAAGGAGACGAGCAATGTCTGGTCATCTCACTTTTACTGATGTTAAACTTCATCAGCCAGGTGCGTTCATACGTAGGTCTGTTCAAAAAAGGTCCCCCTCAATCTTTCTCTAATGATTTTAACTTCCAGTGATGATTGTCACCTAGATCCATTTTTTCATTCATAAAAGGGGCTTGGGAATTGACAAATGGTGGTTTTCTACTTCTGTCATTCCTTCTGCATTTGTTAGCTGGAGTTCTTCTATAAAGAAGACCTTTCCCTCTTCAACTATTTGGTTTGTGTGGAAAAACTGGATAAATGAGTCTTCATTTATCACTCTCAAAATAATGAGCTAGTTCCTTAGCAACCCTGGGAAGACTGAATTTAATCGTGACCTTGAAGGATAAGAATGTTTTCTTCTACTGGGTGTGAGAGGGAAGGGCCTTCCAAGCAGAGGAAGCAGCTTGAACAAAGGCTCAAAAGCAGGAGTGTGTGGTGTGTTTAGAGAGTGCCAGAGGGCAGTGGCCAGTGCATCCGGAGGCTTTTTGAAGGAGAACCTTGTGCCTGGATGTTGTGGGGAAAACAGGGAAACAGTCAGGATTGCTAGTTCCTCTCTCAGCTTTATCACCCACTCAAGCATGACCTTAAGAACATGGCTTTTCCATTTTTAGATCAGTGTCTTTCAAACTTCTCTGGCCATAATCCACATTAAGAAATATATTTCATCCTTTGATCCAGTACTTAAATACATGTATATAACAGCAAACAAAATTTTCAAAAAGAAGTCCAAGAAACTTACACTTACATATACAATATATGTGGATATTTCCTATTCTATTCCACTCCACTCCACTCCATTCCATCCCAAACTGTTAAAATAAATGCTGATATCACTAGACCACTGACTTGATCTCTGACTCCCACGTGGGCTATGGTCCTCATTTGTATGGTCCCTGGGACTGCTCCTATCTTTGAAATGAGTGATTAAAAAAAAAAAAAAATTTGTTTAGGTGGTTCTGGGTCTTCATTACAACACATGGGCTTATCTAGTTGTGGTGTATGAGACTTATAGTGCGTGGGCTCAGTTGTTAAGCCACTTGTGCTTAGTTGTAGCATGTGAGATCTTAGTTCCCCAACCAGGGATCGAACCTGGGCCCTCTGCATTGGGAGCATGGAGTTTTATCCACTGGACCACCACGGAAGTCCCTCCTGGGACCATCTTTTGATTGATTCCTGGTCTTGGTGACAACCTGACCCTGAACCAGGCGTTCGGGAAGGGGGCTGGTGTGAGAAGGGAAACTGATCATTAGCAGGAGGCTGCTGACCAGAACATGAGGCAGAAGCCAGACCAAACTCAGAGGTCACCACTCCAGCCCCTTCCACCATCACCTTGAGAGGGGGTTGGTCTTTGGCTCCCTTTTCACCAGACACCTATCTGCTGGCCTCTGTTTCCACAACAGAGTGGGTTAGCCACACCTGGCCCCACATCCTCTGTGTGGCTTGCTCCCTGTTGATCTTGTCAGCTCTGGAATGTCCTCCAGCTTATCCCTAAACAAAGCCCCAGGCAAGTGCGAACCTAATGAGGTCAGTTCAGTTCAGTCACTCAGTCGTGTCCGACTCTTTGCGACCCCATGAATCGCAACACGCCAAGCCTCCCTGTCCATCACCAACTCCCGAAGTTCACTCAGACTCACGTCCATCGAGTCAGTGATGCCGTCCAGCCATTTCATCCTCTGTCGTCCCCTTCTCCTCCTGCCCTCAATCCCTCCCAGCATCAGAGTCATTTCCAATGAGTCAACTCTTCGCATGAGGTGGCCAATGTACTGGAGTTTCAGCTTTAGCATCATTCCTTCCAAAGAACACTCAGGGCTGATCTCCTTTAGGATGGACTGGTTGGATATCCTTGCAGTCCAAGGGACTGTCAAGAGTCTTCTCCAACACCACAGTTCAAAAGCATCAATTCTTCGGCGCTCAGCCTTCTTCACAGTCCAACTCTCGCATCCATACATGACCACAGGAAAAACCATAGCCTTGACTACGTGGACTTTTGTTGGCAAAGTAATGTCTCTGCTTTTCAATTTGCTATCTAGGTTGGTCATAACTTTCCTTCCAAGGAGTAAGCATCTTTTAGTTTCATGGCTGCAGTCACCATCTGCAGTGATTTTGGAGCCCCAAAAAATAATGTCTGACACTGTTTCCACTGTTTCCCCATCTATTTGCCATGAAGTGATGGGACCAGATGCCATGATCTTCGTTTTCTGAATGTTGAGCTTTAAGCCAACTTTTTCACTCTCCTCTTTCACCTTCATCAAGAGGCTTTTTAGTTCCTCTTCACTTTCTGCCATAAGGGTGGTGTCATCTGCATATCTGAGGTTATTGATATTTCTCCCGGCAATCTTGATTCCAGCTTGTGCTTCTTCCAGCCCAGTGTTTCTCATGATGTACTCTGCATATAAGTTAAATAAGCAGGGTGACATTATACAGCCTTGACGTACTCCTTTTCCTATTTGGAACCGGTCTGTTGTTCCATGTCCAGTTCTAACTGTTGTTTCCTGACCTGCATACAAATTTCTCAAGAGGCAGATCAGTTGGTCTGGTATTCCCATCTCTTTCAGAATTTTCCGCAGTTTATTGTGATCCATGCAGTCAAAGGCTTTGGTATAGTCAATAAAGCAGAAATAGATGTTTTTCTGGAACTCTCTTGCTTTTTCCATGATCCAGCAGATGTTGGCAATTTGATCTCTGGTTCCTCTGCCTTTTCTAAAACCAGCTTGAACATCAGGAAGTTCACAGTTCACACATTGCTGAAGCCTGGCTTGGAGAATTTTGAGCATTACTTTAGTAGCGTGTGAGATGAGTGCAATTGTGTGGTAGTTTGAGCATTCTTTGGCATTGCCTTTCTTTGGGATTGGAATGAAAACTGACCTTTCCAGTCCTGTGGAGGACTGGAAAGGTCAAGGCAATGAGAAGGTCAAGGGAAAGGGAAAACAACATTGAGAGTTCTGGGCATGAGAGCACCTGGGGCACCTTTCGACCTGAGCCACAGACTCACCATGTTACTTGGGCCATGGTCCCCACCTGCCAGTGCCTTGTCTTCCTCGTCTTACAGAAAATAACCCCCTCATCCTGTAGTGATAAGCGTGTGTTCATGTGCTCAGTCACTCAGTCGTGTCTGACTCTGAGATCCCAAGGACTATAGCCCACCAGGCTCCTCTGTCCATGCAATTTTCCAGGCTAGAATATGGGAGTGAGTTGCCATTTCCTTCTCCAGTGGATCTTCCCATCCCAGGGATTGAACTGGCGTCTCCTGTGTGAATTCTTTACCACTGTGATAATAATTGCATTGAAGGCCTTGGGGAATTAGCAGGAACTGGGGTTGGTGAACTGTTTTGTGAACAGGACCTTGGAGACCTGCTTCTAACTGTGCGGGTTTCTCTCTGCCCCCTTGTCACAGCTCTTCCCTGTTCTCTCTGTTGCCTCTTTTTTCCTTGCTGTCACTCCTGTCGCTCTTGTTTTGTCACTCTTCTCTCTGAGTCTCTTTTTAGTAACAATTTTATTGAGATATAGTTCACATAATGTGAAAGACATCCTTTTAAAATATACAATTCAATGGTTTTTAGCATATTCACAGAGTGGTGCAACCAACACTGTTACCTAAGTTTAGAACATTTCATCACCTTGGAAAGAAATGCTGTATCATTGACAATCACCCATCTATTACCTACACCTTCCCACCCCTAGCTACCATTAATCTACTTTCTGTCTCTGTGGATTTGCCTATTCCAGACATTTCACATAAACAGACTCATACAACATGTGACATTTCACGGCTGACTTCTTTCATTTAGTACTATATGTTCAAGGTACCTCCCTGCTGTAGCATGTATCAGCATTTCATCAATTTTTGTGGCTGAATAGCATTCCATTGTGTAGAAATACCATGTTTTGTTTTGTCGCGCGAGTGTATGTTCCTCGGTTCTTTGTCTCGTCACAGCAAAGATTTGAAGCAACGGACATTAAAGCCCTCGGCGCTCTCAGGTCTTGGACAAACCGTGCTACAGTTCTTAGGCAAATCAGTGTTACAGCTCCATTTTATTTAGAAGATAGCAGGAGAATCCAAGACTTGAAGAGAAGAGAGTGGAGGAGTGTGTGGGGAGGGAGGGAGAGAGAGAGTGAGAGAGAGAGAAAGAAAAGAGGGCACGCACGCGGGAGAGAGAGAGCCCGTGAAAAAGCGCTTATATGTTTTTTCCTCCACCTGGGCCTGCCCTATGCAAACTGGGCTTAGCCAGGAGTGCTGTTTGTTCTGTTTGTTCTGCCTGAAGTCTTCACTCTGGTCCTCGGACCTTCCTTTGACCTTCCTTGTCTTTTAGCCACCACCATTTTGGACTCCTTTTCCCTATTCTACCTACCTAACAGTTTTATCTGCTCATCAGGTGAACATTTGAATTAGTTCCACTTTTTGGCCATTATGAATAATGCTTCTCTGAACATTTTTGGACAGGTTTTTATGTGAACATATATTTTCAGTTCTTTTCAGTATATACCCAGAAGTGGATTTGCTGGGTCGTTTGGTAGCTCTACATTTAACATTCTGAGAGACTGCCGAACAGTTTTGCAAAGTAGCTGCACCCTTTTACATTTCCACCAGCAATGTAAGGGGTTCCAATTTCTCCACATCCTTACCAATACTTGTTTTCTTTTTCATTTTAACCTAGTGGTAGTGAAGTGGTAACTCATTGTGACTCAAATTTTCATTTTCCTGATAATTATGTGCTTATAGGCCATTTGTATATCCTCTTTGGATAAATTTTTTGTTCATTAAAAAAAATTTACTTATTTTTAATTGAAATTCAGTTCAGTTCAGTCACTCAGTTGTGTCCGACTCTTTGTGACCCCATGGACTGCAGCACACCAGGCTTCCCTGTCCATCACCAACTCCGGGAGCTTGCTCAAACTCATGTTCATCTAGTTGGTGATGCCATCTAACCATCTCATCCTTTGTTGTCCCCTTCTCCTCCTGCCTTCACTCTTTCCCAGCATTGGGGTCTTTTCCAGTGAGTTGGCTCTTCCCATCAGGTGGCTAAAGTATTGGAGCTTCAGCTTCAGCATCAGTCCATCCAATGAATATTCGGGACTGATTGCCTTTAAGATTGACTGATTTGATTTCCTTGAAGTTCAAGGAACTCTCAAGAGCCTTCAACACCACAGCTCAAAAGCATCAATGCTTTGGCGCTCAGCTTTCTTTATGGTCCAACTCTCACATCCATACATGACTACTGGACTATAGCGTTGACTAGACAGGCCTTTGTTGGTAATGTCTCTTCTTTTTAATATGCTGTCTAGGTTTGTCATAGCTTTTCTTCCAAGGGGAAAGCATCTTTTAATTTCATGGCTGCAGTCACCATCTGCAGTGATTTTGGAGCCCCCCAAAATAAAATATATCATTGTTTTGATTGTTTCCCCATCAACTTGCTATGAAGTGATGGGACCAGATGCCATGATTTTTGTTTTTTGAATGTTGAGCTTTAAGCCAGCTTTTTTCACTCTCTTCTTTCACCTCATCAAGAGGCTCTTTAATTTCTCTTCACTTTCTGCCAAAAGGATGGTGTAATCTGCATATCTGAGGTATTGATAGTTCTCCTTGGAATCTTGATTCCAGCTTGTGCTTCGTCAAGCCAGGCATTTCTCATGATGTAATCTGCATGTAAGTTAAATAAGCAGGATGACAATATACAGCCTTGACATACTCCTTTCCCAATTTGGAACCAGTGTGTTGTTCCATGTCTGGTTTTAACTGTTGCTTCCTGACCTGCATACAGATTTCTCAGGAGGCAGGTAAGGTGGTCTGGTATTCCCATCTCGTTAAGAATTTTCCACATTTTGTTGTCATCCACACAGTCAAAGGCTTTAGTGTAGTCAATGGAGTAGAAATAGATGTTTTTCTGCAATTCTCTTGCTTTTTCTATGATCCAGTGGAATTTGGTGATTTGATCTCTGGATCCTTTTCCTTTTCCTTTTCCTTTTCTAAATCCAGCTTGGACATCTGGACGTTCTCGGCTCACATACTGTTGAAGCATAATTCATGTACATAATTCACGTACTGTTGAAGGATAATTGCTTTACAATATTGTGTTGGTTTCTGCCATACATCAATATGAATCAGCCACATGTATACATGTATCCCCTCCCTCTTGAGCCTCTATCCTTTGTTCATTTTTAAATTGGGTTATTTGTCTTTGTTGTTATAGAGTTTGTGAGAGTTCTTACATACTCTGAATAAAATTCTCTTATCACCTATATGATTTGCAGATGTTTTCTCATCCCATGGGTTGTCCTTTCACTTTTTTGACAGTATCCCTAGAAGCACAAATCTTCTAAATTTTGATCAAGTCTACTTTATTCTTTCTTTTGTCACTGTGGTTTTGGTGGGATTCTCCAGGCAAGAATACTGGAGTGGATTGCCATTGCCTTCTCCAGGGGATCTTCCCAACCCAGGGTCAAACCTGGCCGGGTCTCTTGCATTGCAGGCACATTCTTTACCATCTGAGCCACCAGGGAAGTCCACATCTGAGAAACTACTGCTTAATCCAAGCTCATGACAACATGCAGAGTTTTATAGTTTTAACTCTTACATTTAGGTCTGTGATCCATGTTGAGTTAACATTTGTATATGGTATGAGGTAGAGGTCCAAATTCATTCTTTTGCATATGAATATCCAGTGTCCCAGCACTATTTGTTAAATCTATTTCTTTAAAATATTTTTTTATTGATTGATTTTTGGCTGGGCTGGGTCTTCATTGCTACACTGGCTTCTCTCTTCATTGCCACACTGGCTTTTCTCTTCATTGCTACACTGGATTTCACTCATGGTGAGTGGTGGCTGCTCTCTAGTTGTGGCGCACAGGTTTCTCATTGTGGTGGCTTCTCATGTTGTGGAGCACAGGCCCTAGGGTGCACGGGCTTCAGTAGTTGTGATTCCCCAGCTCTGGAGCACAGGCTCAATAGTTGTGGCACACGGGCTTAGTTGTTCCACTGCATGTGGGATCTTTCCAGACCAGGGATCGAACCTGTGTCTCCTGCAGTGGCAGGTGGATTCTTTACCACGGAGCCACCAGGGAAGCCCAATCTGTCTCTTTTTAACATCCCTTTTTCTCCAGGCAGCTGCTTCCAATCCCAGCCCCTCTGCCGCATTGGAATGGATCATCAGTGCAGGAGAGGAAGCTGTTACTGTGATGAATTCTTCCATATGGTACCAGACTGCTGCCCAGACCACCATGCCCTCTGCAAGCCCAGGAATGCACATGCAGGCTCCTTTCCACCCCCAGGAGAGCTAGAGGCTGTGACTGACAGAGGCAAGCCCTTGCCTATACTTCAGGCCAAGGCCAGGGTGTGGACTGGGTGATTCCTAAGGTCCCTGACATTCCCAGATCCTGACATTTTGTCCATTTCATGTCAAAAGGGCCTATACATTCCTCCCAGCTTTCTTTGCCCACTGTTCCTCGCTACCTGCTGCTCTTCCCTGAGCTACTTTTCTGGGTCCCACAAGGAGAGGTTCAGCTGTTGGTGGTTGGGGAACAGGGTGGGGAAATAAGGGTGGCTTGGCTCCCCTTAACAGTCCCTGCTTCTCCTACAGTATAGGTGCCTCTTGACCCTTCCTGGGTAGACTTCTGAGGGCAGACAGGAGTGGGTGGGAGGCAGGGATGAGGACAGGAGCTTTCACCGTGTTTTCTCAGCTCCTCAAACTACCAGCATGATGCTGCAAATGGTGCTGAGGATGGAGAACCCGTCCAAGGCTGTCAGAAGTGATGTAAGCTGGATGCAGAGCATGGTGAGTGCCCTGGAGATGCCCTTAGAAGGGGTGGCCAGCAAGCTGCTCCTGCCTCCCTGGCCTCTAGAACCCAAAGTTAAGGAGCAATTACCAAAGAGGGCAAAGGGCCTGAGGTGGGTGGGGCACCATGGCAACCACGGATTTATGGTAGAAGCCAGGGTTCCTGCCCATGAACACTGACACTTAATTTCATATGATTCTCATGTGTCATGAAATACCATTCTTATTTTGACTTTTTTCAACCATTTAAAAACGTAAAAAAAAAATTCTCAACTTGTGATTTATACAAAAAAACAGGCAGAAAGACAGATTTGGTCCACAGATTGTGGTTTGCCGTTCTCTGCCTTAAATCATCCTCTGTCCTTTATTTTCCTTTTGAGTCTTGGCTTCAGCCCTGATCTGTCCAGCTGTGCTCAGCATTGGAGGAAAGCTCTTGGCCCCCACCCTGGCATGTTACAGCATTGGGCAGAAAGAAAGGCATCCAGGACAATGGAAAGAGCTCGGACAGGTCCATCTGAATCCAGATAGACCTGGGTTCAGATCCTGGCTAACTTTAAGCCCTCAGCCTTCTTAACTTTTCTGAGCCTTCCTTTCCTCATCTGTATCCTAGAGCTTGCCTTGTAGGGTTCTTGTGCAAAGGTCTGCTTCTTGGCAGATGGACAAGACAGCGCTGTTATTTGGGGAAACGTAATGGAACACGCCTTCACTTACTGCTCACTCAGGTCCAGCAGTTTCTCCAAGCCAACCTCCTGGGGCTGCCCTTCTCGATCACCGTGAAGGGACTCAAGAAGAGAGCCTGATGCCTGCCTGGAACTCCTCCCCTGCGCTCTACCAGCAGGGCCCCTGGAGCAGAGCTCAGCCTCCTGCCCTGGGCCCGCCAGGGCTGCAACACTGGGCCCAGTGGCACTGCAGCTCTCCCCGCTGCCACCCCCCTGTCTGCTTCCCCGTTGGTTCAACCAGAGGAAGACAGAAACCTGCTGTTTTCCTAAACATGTTTAAATGTGCATAAAATCAGTACAAGAAGTTATAAAACAGAAATTTGGCTCATGATATTTATTGTTTTGTGATGGTTACAGTAAATATAGTAAATGTGTATCTTGAAAGCAGGAAGTAAAACCCTAGCAGTGCTGTGACTGAATAATTCTTGCCTCTCTCCTCAGTATTCCTTCCCGGGCTCTGTAGTACTGCCTGTGAGTCCTGACATAGCCTGGCCTGAGGCCTGTGACCTCTTGCCCACCCCCTTCTCTTCCCACGGCGCCGAAAGTGGCAGGGGACCTTCCTCTGGTGTACTGGAGTGGCCTCCTTGGGGTCTCCTTGAGCAGGATTTCAAAGCACTAGAAAAAATGATGCCGCTGGCTTTGGGGTCCACTGAAGCCGTCTTTTCCTCCTGGATCTGCTTTTCCTCCTGCTCTGTGCCCGGTGCCCTTCCTGCCAGCCTCCTGGACTCCAAAACTCAGGAGCATTTTTCACATCTCTATGCCCTGGTTTTCTTCTGCAAGGTGCCAAGTATTTTTAATTCTACCTCACAACACAGTTCACATCTGCCCCCTTCATATGCCACTGCCCAAGTCCTACGTCACAGCCCCTTACTGGGCCTCTCGCCCTTACTGGTCCCAGCCCACACTGTACCACATCGTACCCCGCAAAGCAGAACTCTGGTGTTGTCAGTTCCCCTCACTCAGAAACCACCACTGGCCTCCCACTGTCTCCAGAATAAGGCTAACCACCCGTGCGTGGCCTGCTGAGTCCTCTACTCTATGGACCCAAGGCACGCTTCTGGCCTTATCTCCTGCTGGTCCCTCTCCCACACCTTGGTTCCAGCTAGACAGAATGACTGGTCATCCCCATCCAAGGCTCGCTCTGGACCTTTGCTAATCTGAACATTGGCTTCTAGAAAATGATAATAGCATAGGATGCCCTGTCAGCACAGAGCCTAGTTATTGGGTAGTGGGTCTGTTTTAGTTTAGTTTCTCTGAAAGCAGAGCCTGAATGAGTTATTTAGGGACATGATCCAGAGGAGTGGGGAAAGGAGAAATGGCACAGAGCAGAAGGGAGAGCCAGTCAAAAGGTGTTAGCCAGTTGGCCCCTGCTATGGCTGATGGCTGCTCCATCCTTGGGACCTTCCAAGAAGCGTGTCTGAGAACCATCTGTCCCAGCAATGAAACAGGGAGCATCTGTCTGTGGCCCCCCATTCCCCTTGGCTCATGAGTTGCTCCCCAGGGCCCAATTCTCCCAGTTCTTCACTGCTGTGTGTGAGGGCTGAATAGCCCCCAGAAGCATGCCAAGCCTCAGTATCAGGGAGGTCCTGGAACAGAGGCCAGATGGCACGTGGCAAGGCTCTGCCTGCTCACTGGTGGGAAGTTGGTCCCTGCAGCAGTGGCTGAAATAGGCAGCAAGGCAAAGAGGACTTGAAATGGTGCATGAAAGCTGTCCCACCTCCTGGCTCTATGGAGCACATGCTTTATGCCTCAGCTCTTCCAGCTGCAGATGTCTTTTCCTGCCCAGGGATGTAGGAACCTGAGGGAGAGACAGCCCTGGACCCTGTTTGGCAGAGCCCCACCTACACCTCCAGAGCCTGAGATGTCCTTTCCTTGCCAGGAAGAGTTTTTCAGGGCAATGTGGAATGTGACCTCTCCAGTGGGGATCAGGCTGTGGGCCTCATAGACAGCCCAACAGTGCTGATTTGCAGGCCCTTTCTCCTTTCTTGAGTCAGTGCTCATTCCTTCCAAATGCCTAGAAACTCCATCCCATTCTTTCCTGTCTCTCCTTCATTATCCCTCACCCCAGCCAGGGTCCCCACAGATGTTCCAGTACCGGCACAGGCTCCTCATTAGTTGAGTGTACAGGTGGTGCACGTGTGCACGCAAATTTGATTTCTACCCAGCCCTCCATCATTCCTCCCTGTGTCCCTCTAGTATCTTTCCCATGAAAGTCATTTCCCTGGCAGTGGCATACAACCTGGGCAAAGCCCTGAGAAAGCAGAGGGCTCCCTGTAATGTAAGTCAAAATCACAATGAGAAATTCAGGTCCACAAAAATGTCTAAAATTAAAAGGACCAGTGAGACCAGTGTTGATGAGAATATGGAGACTGGAACTCTCATATGTTGCTGGTGTAGTATAAGTGGGCACAATTAATTTAGAAAACTGTTTGACGCTGTATATTAAAGCTAGACATGTGACCCAGCAATTTCATTCCTGGGTGTATTATACATACCTGAGATATATACAAGATTGTTGATAGTGGTATTATTCAGAATAGCGAAAGACTAGAAATAACCCAGAAATCCATCAATAGGAAAATAGAAAAAATTAATTGTGGTATATTTCTACAATGGATACTACCTTAAAACAAAAAAAGAATGAACCACTGTTATACACAACAACATGGGTGAATTTCCCAGGAATAAAGTTAAGAAGTCAGATGCAAGAAATTATGTATGCATAGTCCCATTTATTTGAAGTTCAAAAATAGGCAGAAATACTTTATGGTGATAGAGGTGAGAATGGTGGTTCTTGGAGGGATATTGACTGGAAATGGACACAAGGGAGCCTACTGAGATGCTGACAACATCCTATATCCTGATCTGAGTAGTGAATGCATCCTGAGTGTTCTGTTCAGTTCAGTTCAGTCATGTCCAACTCTTTGCAACCCCATGGACTGGAGCACACCAGGATTCCCTGTCCTTCACTATCTCCTGAAGTTTGCTCAAACTCATGTCCATTGAGTTGGTGATGCCATCCGACCATCTCATATTCTGTTGCTCCTTTCTCCTCCTACCCTTAATCTTTCCCAACATCAAGGTCTTTTCCAATGAGTCGGCTCTTCACATCAGGTGGCCAAAGTTATTGGAGCTTCAGCGTAAGTCCTTCCAAAGAATATTCAGGATTGATTTCCTTTAGGATTGAGTGGTTTGATCTCCTTGCTTTTCAAGGGATTCTCAAGAGTCTTCTCCAGCACTGCAGTTTGAAAGCATCAGTTGTTTGGCACTCAGCCTTCTTTATGGTCCAACTCTCACATCTGTACTTGACTACTGGAAAAACCATAGCTTTGACTATATGGACCTTTGTTGGCAAAGGAATGTCTCTGCCTCTTAATACAATGTCTAGGTTTGTCATAGCTTTCCTTCCATGGAGAAAGTATATTTTAATTTCATGGCTGCAGTCACTGTCCACAGTGATTTTTGAGCCCAAGAAAATAAAGTCTGTCACTGTTTCCATTTTTTTCCCTCATCTATTTGCTATGAAGTGATGGAACTGAATGACATGATCTTAGTTCTTTGAATGCTGAGTTTTAAGAATTCACCAAGCTGTATACTACTTGAGATTGGCAGAGCTAACTCTATGTGGACTGTATCCTAATAAAAGAAATGAAGGAAGAGAGGGCTCCCCAGAAACAGAGGTTTCCATGCTATAACCCAAGGAAATAGGGGTTAGGGTATGGAGGGGTCTGTTCTCAGGGCTTTGCAAACTTAGATGCTTCCTCCCACCTCTCTTTATCTACACATTTGGTACCTGCAGGGACTCATTCAGACCCACAGACCTGGTATAAATATTAATATTTTTAAAATTCATTTATTTGGCTGCACTGAGTCAGGATCTTAAGTTTTGGTATTGGAACTCTTAGTTGCAGGGATTTACTCCCCTGACCAGGGGTCGAACCTTGGGCCCCTGCATTGGGAACTTGGAGTCTTAGCCACTAGACCACCAGAGAAGTATAAAGATTATTTGAAAGAGGAAGCATTTGACCTACAAAAGATGCAGAAAGAAATGTTATCTGAACTTCTCTTGTCTGACTAAAGCAGAGCCTTCTAAAAATACAGCTGCCATTAATCCCTGTCCAAGGGACTTTCCAGCCAATTTCAGCTGACATGGAGATAGACTGCCAATGGTACCTTCCATGTTTTCCCACAGAAGTGCTAAGCTCTGTGCCTTTGTTAAAGGCGATGTAGAAATCTTTATCTCTGGTTTTTCGGTGAGAACAGCTTCGTGGTGCACGTGTAAGTAAACTTTGTCTCTTCTTCTGTTCATCTGTCTTTTCTCAGTTAGCTGGCCTCCAGTCACTGCACCCAGGTTGGACGAGGAAAAAGCTTTGCCTCCCAACAAACACAGAACTTGTTTGCTGCAGCCTGTGGGGCTATGCTATAGCTCAGTGGCCTAGCAGATCTAGAACCTTATATTTCAAGGACATTTTACTGGGTCAACTCTTTTATCAGACCCTTTGCAGGCCAGTGCTTAGGCTTTACTGGATACCCTTGTCTTGAGTCGAATTCATCCCTAAAATGTGCACTGGCTTATTGAGGGGGAGGGAGTTCTAAATATTCTTGATGAGAAAGCCAGACCCAAATGACAACTGCATCCTTCCATTGGTTCAGGTTGAGAAATCTGTAGTTTTCTTGGTTTCTCTCTTCCTTTGACAGCCCACATCAATCTAGCAGGAAATCATGTCAGCTCTACTTTCAAAACATATCCAGAATCTGATTGACTCTCACTACCTCCTTTGATACCATCATGGTCAGAGCCACCCTCCTCTTTCACCTGAACTAGGGCAAAACCTCCTAACTCCCAGTTTCTGTTTCAGCACAGGGCTGTTAGAGTGGTCCCTTCCAAATCCCAAGTCAGATTTCATCACTCCACAGCTCAAAACTCCCCAGGGGCTGCTCCCAGCTCACTCAGAGAACAGCCCCCAAGGCTGGCAAGGCCCTTTATCACCCATGCCTTATCACCTACTCCCTTGACCCCCAACTCTGCTCTCTCATGAGGCTCCAGTCACATGGGCTCTTTGCCGTTTCTTGATCTAGGTCCTGCCTTAGTCTCTGGATCTTTCTCTCTGAGTTCTGCTGTCTGAAGTGTTCTTCCCCATGTATCCACTTGACTAAATTTCTCACCAACTTGGAGTTATGGCTCAGGTCCCATAGTGTTATTTAATACTGCAACCTGCCCCTCATCTCTGCATGCCACACACATCAGGTTCTTCTTACCTATCTTGCCCCCCCCTTTTTTCCGTAATATTCATCCCTATACCATTCACTTACTTATTATGTTTATTGTTTGAACTCTCTTGGTTCACCAGGGAGTTAGTTCCACAAGGGCAGGGATCTGTTTTACTCAGTTGATGTATCCAGGGTGCCGAGAACAGTGTCTGACATCCAGTAAGGTGTTCCACACATGTTTGCTAAACTAATAAAACTAGCCTCCTATGCTCATTCAGGGTGAGACCTGAAATGGGCTGAATAAAATGCTCAGGAGCTTTCTGGTTAAGACTATTATGGCCTCAAGGTCAAAAGTCATATGTCCAGCCTTGGAAATTCCCCCAGGTACAGAGGAAGATGGACTGACAAAATTCAGCAAAACCCAGGAAAGCATTCAGTCAGGCTTCCCTTTTAGTAGATTCCTGGTTAGATCCCATGATAGGCAACTGGGCTGGAGCTGAGCTGTTGATTACTAGATGATGAAAAGAAAAAGGAAATAGAGAAGGAAATCCCATGGTGGGGGGTGAAAAGGGTACCTGGAGTACCTCGGTCTGTAGTTTAAGCCACCAGCTGCTGGAATGAGGAAGTCTCTCTCCTCGCTGGGGTGGGGCAGACAGGTGGGTCAGGAGGAGAGGGAGGTGGCAGAAAGTAGCACATTCTTGCTGAATTTCTCCTGTTTTCTCAAGGGTGAAACTTCATACTAAATCACTCACTCATTACTGTGTGCATGCTCAGTCACTCAGTCGAGTCTGACTCTGAGACATCATAGACTGCAGACCGCTAGACTCATTACTAGATCTGATCAAATAGAATTCAGGTCTTTGCTGTGGCCCCAGGGCCTCCTAAACTCCCCCAAAGGGAAATTCATTTCTCCCATTTTATAAAGTGAAGGACTGAGGTTGAGCAGGATGGTGGAAGGGCTCAGCCTGGCAGGAAGCCTCTACAGATTAACAGTGTGGTTGGAACTGGGGTCCAGGATCCCTGATCCCAAGTGCTGGGCTGAGTCCCAGACAGACCCCCTCTCCTCTCGTTGAGTCTTCTTGCCCACCCTCCTCACCCCCACCCCGTTCCCTAGAATGACTTCCTTCTCCTTCCAGGCCACAGAGCCCTTTATCCCAACACAGGGGAGGTTCTGTTTTTAGTTTACTTTTAAAAATCTTTTGGCCATCCTTTGTGGCATGTGGGATCTTATTCCCCAGTCACGGACCCAACCCAAACGCTCTGCATTGTAACTGAGGAGTCTTAATCACTGGACTGCGAGGGAAGTCCCGAGGGTGAAATTCTAGAAGCCAGTGTCTTACAGGAAGCAGATCCTCAGCCGTCAGGGCCAAGATGACCTCAGAGGCCATGACAGAGGCCCATAGAAGCCAAATAACTTGTGCAAGATCACACAGCCCCTAGGCCATAATTAAGGAAGGAGCTGGAAACAGAGCCTAGACCCTCTGGATTCCACTTTAAAGTTCCTTCCCGCCATGAGATTTTTGTGGTTTCTTGATGCTTGTCTTCTTGATGCTTGTCCAACAAGCTTTCCTCTGCTCTAGAACTGCTTTCTCCACAAAACTCTGGCCTTAAGACCCCCAAGGTACCTTGTCTGGCCTCTGGTTATGGCCATAACAGCCTACGTCCTGGGCCCTTTGAGGGGATAAGATTCTTCACTGGGGCATTTGAAATATATTCTGCAGCCTCATTCCCCTTCTTGTGGCCAAATCCCTAAACTTCCCTCATTTATTACCCTCAGTGTCCCCCTTCCTAGGCCTGGGGACAGGACTTACCGTTACTTACCCTTTCCCTTCTTCGAGGTGTGCGCTCCCTGCCCTGCACCTACAGGCTGGCCCAGGACAGGACCCTGCCTCTGGCTGGCATGGAGGAGCCCAGGATGTAAAGACAGAAGGATGTTAGGGATCAGAGTCCTTCCCTACACTAGAGAGTTGTCTCCTGCAAACCTCAGGGGGCTGTTCCTTATATGACTTGAGGATCCGAGTGGACATCAGGGTTCGTTTATTGAGCATTTAAAATGTATATGTTTTCAATAAACACCAAGTATGTAGGTGCTATGTTAGAGCCTTTTTATTGCATGTGATCCTCAAAAAACAGCCCAGTAAGGTAAGGATTAGGCCCATTTTACAGATCAGGAGGTTGAGGTTCAGAAAGCTCTTTAGTTTGCCCTTGACCATAGAGGTAATAGGGCTTCCCTGAGGCTCAGCTGGTAAAGAATCCGCCTCCAATGTGGGAAGATCCCTTGGAGAAGGGAAAGGCTACCCACTCCAGTATTCTGGCCTGGAGAATTCCATGGACTGTCCATGGGATCTCAAAGAGTCGGACACTATTGCGCGAGACTTTCACTTTCATGTTCATAGAGGTAATAAGTCCAGAATTAGGAATAAAACCCAAGTCTCTCTAACTAGAAGTCAAAATCCCATGCACAGGGGGCAGGGTGGCGGGGGAAGCTTGTGGGAAGGGGGAGCATGTATGAAACACTTTGTGCCATGGTTTCCCTGGTTGCAGGAACCAGGGGGTGAATGTCACTGTAGAAAGGATTCCGTATCTTCAAACTTAGGGAGGAGGAGTCAGTGGTCAAGGGGAGCAGGAGGGTTGGCTCCTTGTCAGTCCTGACACACAGCCTGCCAGCTCTCAGCCTGTGCACTTGTGATCACCTGGTTGCATCCTGGAAACTAGCTAGTCACACCTAAGCAGGCGGCCCGCCCATCCTCCGCGGGTTGAGGAAGCAGGAAAAGGCGGCAGTGAGAGGAGTGGGCAGAGCTGCTGGCAATGGTGGCCGGAATCCCAGCTACGATGAGCTTTCTCTGGTGCCTGGCTCTGCCCCTTTTCTTCTGCTGCTGGGAGGCTGGGGCCCACAGGAGCTCTGCAGGTAAGGAGGTGAGAGGGTGCCTGTGGGCTTCTCTCCTGACTCTGGGTGGGAGTTTCTATACTACAGCTCTTTGTGGGGGAAAGTAGCTCTTTTGGGTTAGTTACAATCAATCAAAAAGCTATACAGCCTTCCCAGGTGGTGCTAGTGGTAAAGAACCTGCCTGCCAATGCAGGAGACATAAGAGATGTGGGTTTGATCCCTGAGTCAGGAAGATGCCCTGGAGGAGGACATAGCAACCCACTCAAGTATTCTTGTCTGGAGAATCCCATGGACAGAGGAGCTTGGTGGGCTTCAGTCCCTAGGGTGGCAAAGAGTTGGACATGACTGAAGCGACTGAGCATGCATAAAACTATACTTGAAGTATTGCGTGCGTGTGTTCTCAGTCATATCTGGTTTTTTGTGACCCCATGGACTCCTCTGTCCATAGGATTATCCTGGCAAGAATACCAGGGTGGGTTGCCATTTCCTTCTCCAGAGCATCTTCTCAACCCAGGGATCGAACCCACATCTCCTTCGGCTCCTACCTTGGCAGATGGATTCTTAACACTGAGCCACCTGGGCTGCCCCACTTGAAGTATGACTGTCATTGATAAAGAGTACACAGTGGCAAAGGGTCAGCTTAAGTGCGTGTGAGGCTGCAGTCCATGCAAATGTGAGGTTGCTATGGGTTTGTCTTTATGCCTGTGGGGTGTGAGTATGTGTGGAGGGAAGAATAGGGAGTCAGCAGGTGCAGGCTGGTGATAAATCTGATTAAAGCCAAAGAATGTGGCTTGACAAGATTCTTTCTCCTTCAAGTTAATGTTTTAGCACAGATTTCCTTTAAAAGTCCATTAAATTTAAAAAAATTTTATATTGGAGTGTAGCTGATTGAGAATGTTGTGATAGCTTCCAGTGCACAGCAAAATGACCCAGCCACACACATACACGTACCCATTCTCCCCAAACTCCCCTCCTATCCAAGCTGTCACATGATGTTCGTTCATCAGAGTTCCCTGTGTTATACAGTAGGTGCTTATTGTAAAAACGTGTTTTTGTTTGAAAAGTCTGACTGTCACAGGCGGCTTGTGGAGGGTGGATTCCGAGAGAGGCAGGGCTTTTATGAAAGAAAAGAACGAACCTTGACCTGTAACAGAAATGGTGCCAAGCTTGTCACATGCATTATCTTTTGTAAAAATAGACTGTGTTTTTTAGAGAAGTTTTAGGTTCACAACAAAACTGAGCAGAAAGTGCAATGATTCCTAAAGAAGCCTTGTCTCCCACCTTCTCACCACCCCCTCCATTATCAACATCTCTCACCAGAAATACACATGCGTTACAACTGAGAAATCTACAGTGACACATCATTATCACACATTGTCTTTTGAAACTTAATTTTTTTAGAGCAGTTTTAGTTTCACAGCAAAATGGAAAGGAAGGTACAGAGATTTCGCATATACCCCTGTCACTAGCTTTTTAATCCTCACAATAACCCTGTGAGAGATACATTCTTACCCTCATCTACCCCCTGCCGCCTAAGCGAGGAGACTGAGGCTTCTTACCAGCATGAAGTAACTCTGCAGAGCCAGGATTTTATTCCACACATCATGCCTAAACTGGACCACACTGCCTCCTGCACTCATTATCTCCCAGGCGTGTGCTACACATTTAATGTAGTGTTCCCAACCAAGTGAATTAGGTATCTCAAGCTCCATTCTACAGATGGGACAACGCAGGCATGGAGCCAGGAGACCTGGCCAGGTCACAAGTTTGGTAAGCGGCAAGCAAACAGAGGAGAGGGGACTCGAATTCTGGGTCCAAAGTCTACATGCTTTCCTCTCCCCAAGTTTGATTTGAGGAAATGGTTCAGGAGAGCTGCGGCACTCTAGAGCTATCAAGGGCCAGGATGGGCTTTGCTCTGTTTGAGAAGACCCTGGGCAGGTAAGAGAGTTGGGTTGGGGGTCGTAAGAGCCCCGAAGACGAACAGGCGATGGGTTTGAGAAGCCTGAGGAGGTTCCACACCAGGATAACACCACGGGGCTCCCAAGAAAGGAAGAAAATGTGTCAGGGGAGGTCAGCATCAGACCCCATGGTTGGGTTTCGGGCTGTGTGGGCTGCCGCAGAGAAGCTCTGCCTCCAGCTGTGGGGACTGAGGAGCCTCAGAGAAACTGAAGTGAGGAGAAGCAAGTATATCCCTGGAAAACTGTGATTTGTGTGTGTAGGTAGACAACACCGAATGGGCAGTGAGAACAAGGGCCATGACCGCATAAGCAGCACGTGGGCACAGGCTGGAACTCTCGCTGTATGAAAGCAGGTCGCGAGCTCTCAGGTGACTCCTTGAGAGGACATGCTCGGGGAGGGATGCTTAACGACCCCCCGAAGGCTTAGCAATGGAAGCGCTTCCGTATTCCCCTTCCTCTCTGGTGCTCACCCCCATGACAAGGCAGTTAGGAGACGCTCACTGGTAGGAGACAGAGTCAGGATTTGCACCAGTAAATCATCAGACTCCAGCTAGCAGGCAACACAGCTATGACTAGAACGCAGTCTCTTGCCTCTCAGCCCAGTGTTCCTTCATCATCCAGGGGGAGACACAAGAGGACAAGCCAAGGGCCTGTTCTGATATCCTGGGGAGAGATGACCAAATGGCGCTGGCCCTCCTGAGGGTCCTTGGGTACTTCTGGGACAGTAGGTCTCAGAAAAGGCCATCTTAAACCATCAGAACCCCCCAAAAGTGTGCATATGCTTTTGTCTTTTTCCTTCTGAGAGTAGGGTTACTAGATAAAACACTTGGTAAATTTGAATTTCAGGTAATGACTTTTTCAGTATGTCTTACATATTACATGTACAGGAGGCGGTGATCAAAACCATCCCCAAGAAAAAGAAATGGAAAAAGGTAAAATGGTTCTCTGACGAGGCCTTACAAATAGCTGAGAAAAGAATAGAAGCAAAAGGCAAAGGAGAAAAGGAAAGATATACCATCTGAATGCAGAGTTTCAAAGAATAGCAAGGAGAGATAAGAAAGCCTTCCTGAGTGAACAATGCAAAGAAATAGAGGAAAACAATAGAATGGGAAAGACTAGAGATCTCTTTAAGAAAATTAGAGATACCATGGAAACATTTCATGCAAAGATGGGCACAATAAAGGACAGAAATGGTATGGACCTAACAGAAGCAGAAAATATTAAGAAGAGTTGGCGAGAATACACAGAAGAACTATACAAAAAAGATCTTAATGACCCAGATAACCACAATGGTGTGATCACAGACCTAGAGCCAGACATCTTGGAGTGCAAAATCAAGTGGCTTTAGGAAGCATCACTACAAACAAAGCTAGTGGAGATGATGGAATTTCAGCTGAGCTATTTCAAATCTTTAAAGATGATGCTGTGAAAGTACTGCACTCACTATGCCAGCAAATTTGGAAAACTCGGCAGTGGCCACACAACTGGAAAAGGTCAGTTTTCATTCCAGTCCCAAAGAAGGGCAATACCAAAGAATGTTCAAACTACCACACAATTGCACTCATTTTACACGCTAGCAAAATAATGCTCAAAATTCTCCAAGCTAGGCTTCAACAGTAAGTGAACATGAACTCCCAGATGTTCAAGCTGGAGTCAGAAAAGGCAGAGGAACCAGAGATCAAATTGCCAACATCCATTGGAACATAGAAAAAGCAACAGAATTCCAGAAAAACATCTACTTCTGCTCCATTGATTACGCTAAAGCCTTTGACTGTGTGGATCACAACAAACTGTGGAAAATTCTTAAAGAGATAGGAATACCAGACCACCTTACCTGCCTCCTGAGAAACCTGTATGTAGGTCAGGAAGCAACAGTTAGAACCAGACATGGAACAATAGACTGGTTCAAAATTAGGAAAGGAGTACATCAAGGCTGTATATTGTCATCCTGCTTACTTAACTTTTATGCAGAGTGCATCATGCGAAATGCCAGGCTGAATGAAGCACAAGCTGGAATCAAGATTCCCGGGAGGACTATCAATAACCTCAGATATGCAGATTACACCACCCTTATGGCAGAAAGCCAAGAGGAATTAAAGAGTCTCTTGATGAAGGTGAAAGAGGAGAGTGAAAAATCTGATTTAAAACTCAACATTCAAAAAATGAAGATCATGGCATCCAGTCCCATCGCTTTATGGCAAATAGACAGGGAAACAATGGAAACAATGACAGAATTTATTTTTAGGGGCTCCAAAATCACTGCAGATGGTGACTGCAGCCATGAAATTAAAAGGTGCTTGCTCCTTGAAAGAAAAGCTGTGACAAACCTAGACAACATATTAAAGAACAGAGACATTGCTTTGCCTATCAAGGTCTGTATAGTCAAAGCTTTGGTTTTTCCAGTAGTCACGTATGGATGTGAGAGACCATAAAGGAGGCCGAGTGCCAAAGAACTGATGCTTTTGAACTGTGGTGTTGGAGAAGACTCTTGAGAGTCCTTTGGACAGCAAGGAGATCCAACCAGTCAATCATAAAGGAAATCAACCCTGAATATTCATTGGAAGGACTGATGCTGAAGCTGAAGCTCCAAAACTTTGGCCACCTGATGCAAAGAGCCAACTCATTAGAAAGGACCCCAATGCTGGGAAAGATTGAAGGCAGGAGGAGAAGGGGACACCAGAAGACAAGATGGTTGGATGTCATCACTGACTCAATGGATGTAAGTTTGAACGAGCTCTGGGAGATGGTTAAGGACAGGGAAGCCTGGCGTGCTGCAGTCCACAGGGTCGAAAAGAGTCAGACACAACTGAGGGACTGAACAATAAATATTACCTGAGAAATACACATACTAAAAAATATTTATCATTAGCATTATTCTTTATTTATCTGACAAATTTAACTGGGCAGCCTGTATTTTTATTTGCTAAATTTGGCAACCCTCCTCAAGAGATCAGAGAAGGAAATAGCAACCCACTCCAATATTCTTGCCTAGAAAATCCTGTGGACAGAGGAGCCTGGTGGGCTGCTGTCTGTAGGGTCGCATAGAGTCGGACACGACTGAAGCGACTTAACATGCATGCATGAATTGGAGAAGAAAATGGCAACCCACTCCAGTATTCTTGCCTGGAGAATCCCAGGGTCAGAGGAGCCTGGTGGGCTGCCGCCTATGGGGTCGCACAGAGTCAGACATGACTGAAGCGACTTAGCAGCAGCAGCAGCAGCTTCAAGAGATACCTCGGCCCCTCCCCCTCGACAGACAGGAGAGGCATCTATCAGCTCATAAATAATTCTGCTGCAGCCTCCCCTGGGGAACAAACGGCTGCTGGCCCTCCACTCACATGACCTCAGAGGGTCATTCAAGCGAGCAGAGACGTTCTGCCCTATGAAGTTGTTGTTCAGTCACTAAATCGTGTCTGACTCTTTGTGACCCCATGGACTATGATTGGCCAGGTGTCTCTGTCCTCCACTACTCCTGAAGTTTGCTAAAAAAATTCTATAGGAAGGTGACAAGGATTCTTTCAGAAAGTTCTGAGAGTTTTGGTTCCTGCTCCACAGTTCTTGGCTCACTTGGATCTTCTGCTTTTCTTTGCTCCCCCTTGAATTGGGATCCTGGCCACACATTCACTTTGATGGCTTCAGACCAATAAGCGTCTCGATTTGGGGGCTGGCTTGCCTCAAGTGCTTCCCTAAAGGGCTTCCCTAGTGTCTCAGACGGTAAAGCGTCTGTCTGCAATGCAGGAGACCCGGGTTCAATCCCCTGGAGAAGGAAATGGCAGCCCACTCCAGTATTCTTGCCTGGAAAATCCCATGGATCACAGAGCCTGGTAGGCTACCCTCCATGGGGTCGCAAAGAGTCTGACATGACTGAGCGACTTCACTTCATACTTCTTTGCCTCAAGTGGGCCATCAGAGGACCTCAGCCAGGGCAATCCCAGTTCCATGCCTGCTACATGGGGCTGTCTTCCCAATATCGCTTCCTCTTCCTTGAAAATATAGTTGAAAAATAAGGTCAAATGATCCCTTCTCCCTGCTTCCTCCCAGCAGTGCCCAGGGATAAATCTAAGAGCCTGTGTCAAGTTAGTGCCCTGGGATTCACAGCTCACAGAGTTGCTCTTACCCAACACAGGCCCCAGTGGATCAGGCCACACAGAGCTGCCTGCTGTGACCCCGGAGGTCTGGACAAGCTCAGAGGAAGGCTTTCAGGCTACTGTCACTCCGGAGGTCTGGACAAGCTCAGAGGAAGTCTTTCAGGCTACTGACCTCATTGAGCCCTCTGTGTCAAACCACATCTCTTGGGAAACTCAAACCCTGAGCACCCAGACCTCTGATAAGACCTTCATCAGAGGCGGCACCATTTCAGAAGCAGAGGCCAGGGAAGACAAGACCATGGCTCTCATGACAAGAAAGCCTTCCAAGTTCACGGCTGTGATCACTACTCCCACGGTGACGTCATCCACAGGTGGCAGCCCCACAGGACGTGTAAGGACCACAGTGGACACTGTCACAGGCAGTGAGCTCTGGAAAGTTGTCTTTGAGAACCTTTGCACTTTTGACAGCTCTGAAGAAGCAAAGAGAATCTTGAAATTCATTCACACTTCTGGAGAAACTGAGGCCCTATCCTCAGAGAGCAGTGCCTCCTCTGAGAGCTCAGTTCCAGCCATCACCACCTCACAAGCCCTGTCAGCGGACATCACTGCTCTGACGAAAGCCTTGGTTACCTACATCACCAACATCAAGGTGATCAACTGCAGAGTTATGGAAACAGAACCAACTGCTGCCATCCCTGGGACCTCACACATAGATTACAGCTCCTCAGGAGGACAGGCCCTGTCCCCCACTGAGAGGTCAGCCTTGCCTGACTCCACTGAAGCAAAATCACACCTTACTAGGAATACAACCTCTGCTGAGACCTGGACAATAGCCCACGCCACGGAATTAGTCACACCTGTGGTCACAGTCATCCTCAGTAGCACCCCAGAAAAGGAAACGACAGCAGCCAAGGCCACCACCCCAAGTGGAACCTTGGTGACAGTCAGCAAGAACCTCTTGGAAGAAAGCTCAGCCCTCTCTGTTGAGACAACAAGCGACATCAGTATCTCAGGGATAATTCCAGTCTTCACAGAGGATGCAACAATAGTAAGCAAAGTGACTTCCCCTGCTGGGTTCTCAGCTATGGTCTACAGCTTCTCCGAAGAAACCTCCACCACGAGTTCCACCTCCTCAGAGACTTCTGCCACACACACCACACCCAGTGGGCCCATTCCCCCTATCAGCAGGAGCTCTCTTCCTTCTTTCCATCTGTCTATGGTTGACAGCATCCCAGAAACAAGTGTTACCTCAGCCAAGACCACAGCCTCAGCCAACAGCAGCCCCACAGCCTCAGCCGACAGCACCCCAGAAACAAGTGTCTCCTCAAGCAAGATCACAGCCTCGACCAACAGTAGCTCAGAAACAAGCGTCACCTCAGCCAAGACCACAGCCTCAGCCAACAGCAGCCCCACAGCCTCAGCCGACAGCACCCCAGAAACAAGTGTCTCCTCAACCGAGATCACAGCCTCAGCCAACAGCAGCCCCACAGCCTCAGCCGACAGCACCCCAGAAACAAGTGTCTCCTCAAGCAAGATCACAGCCTCGACCAACAGTAGCTCAGAAACAAGCGTCACCTCAGCCAAGACCACAGCCTCAGCCAACAGCAGCCCCACAGCCTCAGCCGACAGCACCCCAGAAACAAGTGTCTCCTCAACCGAGATCACAGCCTCAGCCAACAGCAGCCCCACAGCCTCAGCCAAGAGCAGCCCAGAAACAAGTGTCTCCTCAAGCAAGATCACAGCCTCGACCAACAGTAGCTCAGAAACAAGCGTCACCTCAGCCAAGACCACAGCCTCAGCCAACAGCAGCCCCACAGCCTCAGCCGACAGCACCCCAGAAACAAGTGTCTCCTCAACCGAGATCACAGCCTCAGCCAACAGCAGCCCCACAGCCTCAGCCAAGAGCAGCCCAGAAACAAGTGTCTCCTCAAGCAAGATCACAGCCTCGACCAACAGTAGCTCAGAAACAAGCGTCACCTCAGCCAAGACCACAGCCTCAGCCAACAGCAGCCCCACAGCCTCAGCCGACAGCACCCCAGAAACAAGTGTCTCCTCAACCGAGATCACAGCCTCAGCCAACAGCAGCCCCACAGCCTCAGCCAAGAGCAGCCCAGAAACAAGTGTCTCCTCAACCGAGATCACAGCCTCAGCCAACAGCAGCCCCACAGCCTCAGCCAAGAGCAGCCCAGAAACAAGTGTCTCCTCAAGCAAGATCACAGCCTCGACCAACAGTAGCTCAGAAACAAGCGTCACCTCAGCCAAGACCACAGACTCAGCAAAGACCACAGACTCAGCAAAGACCTTGAAAACAGCCAGCGCAGGTGGAGGGAAGCCCTCAACAACCTCGGCCAGCACTGCTCGGACAAGGTGGACAGATATTACCCCAGGTGAGTGGCTCCCCCGTGTGTAATCTTCGGGAATTTGAAGTTTGGCATCTGTGTGTTTAAGGAGATGGAAGAAAGGAAAAATGAATCTGGAGGCTTCCTCTGAGCCCTGTCTCAGATGTCACCTCTTCATGATGTTCTAGTAACAAAACCAGTAAGAAGCAGAATTAAGGTAGGGTATGGAGAAAGTTCAGTGCTGGAAGTGTGGAGAAATGGTTTGGAATCCTGTCTTTGCCCTGAGTGATGTAGGACAGGTCCCGGCCTGGCTTTTCCCCTCTGAGCCTCAGTTTCACTGCCAGTAGCTGGAGGGGGTTGCAGTGAGGTCCTTTCCAGTTCTGCCATTCTATGAGGTTAACTGTTGAGTAACTACTGTGCACCAGGAAGGGGCCAAATTTTATTTAAAAGACATAGCCTTCATGCTCTGAAAGCCTCTGGTTCAGCCAGAGCTACTCCAAGTGGAAATAAGGCCCAAGGGGCTACCCTCTGAGCAGCTGGGACCCCATGAGAGTTTAGCTCGCAGGATGCACTTTATGGGATTGGTAACATAAATGGTGGGGGCTTCCCAGGTGTCAAGCAGGAGAAGCAGGTTCGCTCCTGGGTCAGGAAGATCCCCTGGAGAAGGAAATGCAACCCACTCCAGTATTCTTGCCTGGGAAATCCCACAGACAGAGGAGGCTGTCGGGCTACAGTCTATGGGGTTGCAAAGAGTCGGACCTGACAGCAATTAAATAGCACTTGCAAGTGTAAATGGTGGCTTAAAAATCAATTAATAAATTGGACAAAGATTTGGGAGTTGAAAGCTATACCTTGAAACAACTTCTTTAGGGAAGAAGTCCCTTATCAGCAGTCAGCAAAGCTTCTGGTCAGCATGGAGACTTCACCTTCACGTCTCATCATCTTTCCTCATGCCTCATCTCAGCAGTATCTTCTGCTTGCCAGGCCTTTTGGGGAAGGTGAAATAAAAATATTAATCACAACCACCTTACTGAATATCTTTTGAATTTCAGGCAGAGGTGATATAAAAACATTTCACAGCCAGTAAGCATGGCAGCAGCTGAAGGTTCTCTCTGACGGCAGGCTTTGCATGTTATCTCCTCTAACTAAACCTTCCAAACCATTTTATGGAGTGGGTGTTCTTACTCTACCTGACAAGTGAGGAAATACATTTAAAGATGGTTAAAAAAGTAGCAGTGGAATTCCAAATGAAAGTCTGTTTGATTCCAAAACTGAGAGTCTCCTGTTGTGCTTTGATTTTTAAAGCTTAATGTATTAATATTTTTCTTTTAAAAAGATTTCATGTATTATGTGTTGATTAGATGATACATTGACATGATTTAAAATTTCAATAAGTACATAGATTACATCTTAAAATGGCTTTCTTATATTGCTGTCCCCTCATTACCCAGTTTGCCCTTCATACATATCTGATGGTATCACTTTGTTGTGAATCCTCTTCTGGACATGCAGTATGCACACGGAAGCATAAAAAGGAAGAGGGAAGATACCTTTTATTACAGCAATATAATATAGATATTGATACTATATCATATAGCTATAGACAATATCTATCTTCTTCTTTTTTATGCAAATGCGACATGTGATAAACACAGATCTCTTGATACAAAGCTATCTTTTGGCATGGCTTCTCAGTATTTTGTTTTACCATAATTTTTTAACCCATGTTTTCTGGATGGACATTTAGGTCATTTCCAGTATTTTTGTTATCATGAACAGTGCTGCAGTAAATAATACATTTTTCAGTTGTGTTATTTTCTGTAGGATAAACTTCTAGAAGTGCAATTGCTGGATTAATTCCAATAGTATTCTGATAGGAAGAATTGACTAAAAGGTGGCAGGTAAAGCTTAAGGCTCAAGGAAAGAATGAAGTTGTCTACAAGGCCTCTAAGTCAGGAAGGCTGGATTGAAAGACAGCTGCCACCTTAGAGCTGGAAGAACTGGCCAAGCACACCCCCTCAGAGACCAGCTTCTCTGCAGCCTTTCTCTGGCTGGCCCCGTTCCCAACAGCTTCATCCAAGGCCCCCAGGCCTTCAGAATATTCTAGATCCACTTTCATTTCTCCTTCCTCATACTACTCTTTTGACTTCTCCACATGTGGAGGGGGGCTTTACTGCTCATTTCTTCCCTCTTGTTGGGAGGACATTATGATGGGTCCAGTTACTGGAGAGAAGGCATCTTTTCTCTGCAGTGAAGAGAGGGAACACTCTGTGTGATCACAGACACACTTATACATGAGCGTAGGCGCACATCTACAGAGTAGGGACAGAAGCTGGAGACCACAGCTCACATCCTGATTCGGGAAATGACTTACCCATGCTTTTGTCTTCTCACGGTTCTCAACTTGCAGGCGCAGATGGAGGCTTCCTCCTCCTGAGGCTGAACGTGGCCTCCCCTGAAGACCTCACTGACCCCAGCGTGGCAGAGAGGCTGATGCATCAGGTGAGCAGGCACTCTTTGTGCCGGGGAGTGGAGGAGAGCGAGAGGTTCTTGGAGATGCTGGGGAAGATCTGCAGGATACAGAAGAGCTGCTGCTACATTAGGGAGGGTCTAGTTTCTTGTGGTGGAGAAGGCAATGGCACCCCACTCCAGGACTCTTGCCTGGAAAATCCCATGGGCGGAGGAGCCTGGTAGGCTGCAGTCCATGGGGTCGATAGAGTCGGACATGACTAAACGACTTCACTTTCACTTTTCACTTTCATGCATTGGAGAAGGAAATGTCAACCCACTCCAGTGTTCTTGCCTGGAGAATCCCAGGGACGGGGGAGCCTGGTGGGCTACCGTCTATGGGGTCGCACAGAGTCGGACACGACTGAAGCGATTTAGCAGCAGCAGCAGCAGCAGCAGTTTCTTGTGGAGTGTTAGGAATGAAATCTAAGAATCTCTCCCTGGCTTTGTTTCTGCCTGTTTTTGTCTGAGTACTAAACTCCCCTCTCTGCTATATTAAAAAAAAAAAAAAATTATTTCCCTCATCCCAATTTCCTTAGGCCCTAGGAAGATCAGGCTTTCTGGCCCCTGGGAGAAGGTTAATGTTATTAATGGACAGATAGTCAGGACTTTAGTTGCACGTGGCAGCAACCCAATGCATGGGAGCTTATTTAAAAGGCAGGGAATTGGCTAAAAAACCTAGAAGTGGCTGTCCAGCTTCAGCTCTGGCTGGATCCAGAAGTTCAAACAGAATCATCAGGATTTTCCTTTTCTTTTCCCCTCTTAGCTCTGCTCCCTTCATTCCTCAGAGTCTTTCATATGTAAGGAAAGGCAGCTGTGACAGCGCCAGATTCACAAGGCACTTGTCTTTGCCAAGTGCCTCCTAAGGAAGGCCTGAGCTCATGGACGTGGAAGGGCTACCACAACCGACAGCCTGACCTGAACCACATGGAATGGAATGAGAGACTACAAAGGAAGTAGGCATGCTAGACAGAAGGGAAAAAAAACCATAGATGTATGCTCTAGATGGACATCAAGATTGTATTTGTAGAAGCTGGGAAAATTCTCCTAAAACCCAGATCCCTGGACAAAGCTTCTAGTGCTGGAATTCTGGGATTGTATTTTGGGGGGATGGTGTGAGTCACTGGAAGGTTAGAATGAGTCAGCTCAGCCTAACTCTTATGTCCACATCTTGCTGCCAAGGAATGATGGGAAGAGGGAATATTTGGGCCCAATAGTTGGAGAAGGCAATGGCACCCCACTCCAGTACTCTTGCCTGGAAAATCCCATGGGTGGAGGAGCCTGGTAGGCTGCAGTCCATGGGGTTGTGAAGAGTTGGACACAACTGAGTGATTTCACTTTCACTTTTCACTTTTCACTTTCATGCATTGGAGAAGGAAATGGCAACCCACTCCAGTGTTCTTGCCTGGAGAATCCCAGGGACGGGGGAGCCTGGTGGGTTGCCATCTGTGGGGTCGCACAGCGTCAGACATGACTGAAGTGACTTAGCAGCAGGTCTGTTAGTGGAAGGGGGGCCTTAGGACTCCCATAAGAAAGTCTCTGAACATGGCTTCCCTGGTGGTCTGTGGTGAAAAATCTGCCTGCCAATGCAGGAGATGCAGGTTCGAACCCTGGGTGGGGAAGATCCCCTGGAGAATGAAACAGCAACCCACTCCAGTGTAGCCTGGCAGGCTACAGTCCATGGGGTCCATGGGGTCTCAGAAGAGTCACACATGACTTAGCAACTAAACAACGAACACAGCATGGGGTTTTGAAGAGGGACAGCCAAATAAATGACAGATTCCCAGGGCACATGATAATCCAAGTAGCAAGTGTGAATCAGCTAAAGTTATGTCAGATTTGAACCCCTCAAACTGGAAACTATTTCAGAGGTCAGAAAGAAGGTGTGGAGATGGGAGCAGATCAGTTGAGGTGTAGGAACCAGGCCATGCAGGTGTTGGGTATCAGTTTCTGCTGTGAGCTGGTTACTGGTGAAAGCTCAGAGGTCAAACAAGAAGCTTTGCAGTTAGGTAGATCTGAGTATGAGCTCCAGTTCCTAACTGTGTGAACTTCTGTAAGTTACTCCGTATTACTTTCCTCCCTTGTAAAATGAGGCTAGTACTACCTGCTTTATGGGGCTTCCCCGATGACTCAGCAGTAAAGAATCCCCCAGCAATGTAGCAGACATAAGAGACGCAGGTTCAATCCCTGGGATGGGAAAATCCCCTGGAGGAGAAAATGGCAACCCACTCCAGTATTCTTGTCTGAAATATTGTATGGAAACAGGAGCCTGGTGGGCTACAGTCCAAAGGTTTGCACAGAGCTGGACATTACTGAGCACACACACATGTGTGCATACACACACCCACGCACACACATAACTTGCTTTATAAGGTTTTTTGTTGTTCAATCTCTAAATCATGTCCAACTCTCTTGCAACCCCCTGGACTATAGCCCACCAGGCTTCTCTGTCCATGGGATTTTCCCAGGCAAGAATCCTGGAGTGGGTTGCCATTCCCTTCTCCAAGGTTTCTCCCTGAGCTAGGGATGGAACCGCGTCTCCTGCCTTGACAGGCAGGAGCTCCCAGAGAAGTCCCTGCTTTATATATGTTACTGTGGGATTTAAATGGTAGGAATGACAGAGCCTGTGTCCAGCCTGCAGGAAGCTCAGGAAGTGCTACTGGCCTCTTCAAATGTCCTCTGTCCCTTCCTGTCCTTGGCCTGTGGTGAGCTCACAGGCCACAAGGGCTGGAAGTACCACCTTTTCCTTTTGCCTACCAGATCAGCCATAAACTGGACATGCTTGCGTTTCCTGTCCAAGTCTCCCTGCTGCGTGTCAGGAGTGGCTGAAGAACACCAGCTGCAACCAGGCACGGCTGCGTGCGGAAGGGAGAAGTGCTGCCTGTGACCTGGGCCCCACCACATCTGGAGCCATGTGACTGTGAAGACATGTACCTGGAAGGTTCCCATGTAGATCAGCAGATCACGGCCTTACCCAGACCCAATAGTGGGACCCTGGCTCACATATGCCTGGGGGTAGTGTGTAGGGAGAGGGTGGGGTCTGCCCCTTGTTGCACAGATGACCTTGGGCTTCCGCTGGCATATGTGTTGTACTTCAGTAAAGAGAGCTGATCCCCCATCTTTCACCTGTTGTGTGCTTGCATCCGGCATTAAAAGTATACTCAGTGTGGCTCAGGGATAACTTTATATGGTACAGGAATTTTGTGCACCTTCACCGCTACCTCCCTCCTTCATGCTTCTCTGGTTCTTGGGTTGAAATTTGATTACAGCACTGGTCCTGAGGCCTGCTGAACTGTGAGCTCCTTCAGATCAGGACCCACATCTATTTATCTCAGGATTCCTTGAACCCGGAAGAACACCTGGGCTGGAGTAGGATCACAGAGAATGCTTGGTAAATTGACTTGAATTTCAAGTTCTTGACAAGCAGTGCTCAATCATTCCTTCCCCATAACTCACAAGTCATATTGTCTTTTAAAAATTAAATGTGGACTTTTTTTCTATTATAGAAGTAAAACTTGCTTTTAAAGCTTAGAGAAATTCAAAAGGACCGAGGAAGGAGAAAAAAGAATTGAGAAGAGGAGGGGAGGAGAAAGACATGTCTAAAATCCCACCTCTGGTTGTCTGGAGTTGTCTAGTTGTATCTAACAAAACCATTGTTAATGTATATGTTCAGCCTCTCCTTGTGCGTGGTTCTGAGTGGATCTCCACCAAGGGGCACCTTATATTCAATATTTCCAAGATCAAAGTACTCAGCTTACCCCTAAACCTGCTCTGCCTACATCTTCCTCATCTCAGTTAATGTCAATTGCAAGGAACTCTTTCTTATTTCTCTGGGTTTTTTTTTCCTTTCACATTATAAATCCAGTTCATGAAGAAATTCTGTTGGCTCTAGTGTCATCAAAATATGCTCAGCATGTGATCCCATCTTCACTGCTCTCACCCTGGCCCAAGTTGACATCATCTCTCACCTGGGTGACTAGTATCTTCCTAACAGGTCTCCCTGTCTCTACCTTTACCCTTCACCCCTTGTCTAGTCCTGGAACATCAGCCAGAGCTGTCCTTCTATAAGGTATGGCAGACTCTGCCACTCCTTCACTCTTAACCCTCACGTTATTCACAGAAGAAACCACACTCTTACAGTGGCCTGCAAAACTGTACATAAGCCGCACACCAGCCTCTTGAACTTGCTCACTGCACATGAGCCCCACTGACTTACCTGCTGTTCCTCAAATGTGTCAGGTCCTGAATGCATGCTCAGTCTGCTTAGAACGCTTCTCCTCCAGACATCCACATGGTTAACTCCTCCGCCTCTCCCACCTTCTCAGTGGGTCTAACTGACCACTCTCCTCTGCTTTATCTCTGTAACACTGACCACAACCTGACATAACACATACTTTATTTGTCTTGTTTATTACGTCTTCTTCAACTAGAATGAAGAGTTTATACATTGCAGTATCCCTGTGTCTAGGACAGTGCCTGGCACATAAAAGGGTCTCAGTAAATATTTGTTAAGTAAAAGAAGGAAATATAACAACTAGGATATGACTCTGAATAAGGGGAGTATGTGTATTTAATTGACCCGCTTCCTTTTGCAGAGTGGAGTTTTACAAAGTAGATTGGACAAAAATAATGTAAACTTTCATCTCAGTGTATTTGTTCAACACCAACAACAGAAGAAAGACCGTGTTGTGCACCTTGGGGAATTCAAAGATGTCTCTTCCCACATGGTTTAAAGTTAGCAGAGAGAGGAAAACTCCTATTCATGCTTAGAAGCCCAGTCCATCCAGCACCTTCTCACGGTGGCTTTTCTCAAATTCCCTAAAGAGGAGTTAATTTCTTAGTCTCTTCATTTGTTCTTTACGCTTAACATGCTATGTCTTGATTTACTTATTTACAGTTTTGTTAAATCAGGACAAAGCACCATATAATACCCATCTCTGTAGCCACAGAACCTAGCACAGAGCCATGGAGAGCACTTAGATATTTGCTGAATGACTTAGGTGATGGGCCATGTGAGCAGATGACCTTGAAATATGAGCACTGGGCTTTAAAAGGTAAGAAAACGGCATTCAGTGTTGAAGTAATAGAATGTATATTTAATTTCTTAAATTTGATAAATTTAATGATATATTTGAAAAAATATATAATTAAGCTGCACTATAGTTAGGCATGAATGGAGAGCAGCTTATATAACACTGCTGTTGTATAAATCCAATTTTAAAATCGTTTTTCTTCCTTTCTTTGAAACAGATGATACCTATTAAAGTGGATAATTTAATCTTAATTACATACATATAAGGACATACATGTACATACAGTGGTGATTTCTAATATCGGAAGCTAAAAAAATCTGTAAAATATGGGCTACATCAACTATTGATAGAAGTATTTAGGAATTAAGGTGTAAGAGTTTAATTATGCTTCTGTGTGTGTGTGTGAAAGAGAGAGAAAGAGGGAAGGAGAGAGAATTACTGGAAATGACCAAAGTTAGCAGAAGTTACCAAACCAGCAAGAACCATCAGTGCTTGGAGAAAATTCTCCAATTATTTAAGATTCAAAGGTGTGTATATGTGAGATGAAGACGCCACATATTTCATGAAGACAAAGGTGGGTGGGGACTAAACAAGACAGCCTGTCTAAAGTCGCCTGTGACTCAGCGCAGACTCAGAAGGCAAAAATGCAATGCGTGGTGAGGACAACAGCAGGTGGAACTTTTCTGATGATAGACTTTAACTGAAGCCTCTGCCTCGGCCTGTCCTTCCTTCATCCCTTGTGAGGGGGACCAGCCACCAGGCAGCAGAAAGCAGTGAATGGTAACTAATCCCATGGATGCACCCCAAATTCCAATGAGTGGGCATGTTTTTGGTATCAATAAATAAGTACATTGGTATATCCTGTCAGTGATCAATTATGCGTCACCCTGGTCATTAAAAGCTGCTTTTCTCAGGCCCACAGGGAGTTTTTGGAAGGTTCCTGAGAGCAGGGAAGGCTGGGCAGGGGTATCTGTGTTCAAACCTCCCCAAACAGCTTCCTTTGACCCCCAGTGCCCACTGAGAGTGTCTCAGCCGCCTGTCACCAACCAGAGGTGGGGATGAATGATCTGCTCCTTCTTCTCTGCCTGCAGCCCTGAAGAAGAGCCCATCAGTTCTTTATTTCAGGTGTATAAGTGACAGAATCACAGAGCCAGGGAGTTGATGGAAACGTGCAGCTGTGTCCTTGATTTAAGCCTGTTCTTCCCAGGTGCCATCCTCCTTTTGCTGTGACACCCTCTCTCTACATGCACAGCATCCCAGCCGTTTTGACCAGGTTGCCAGATAAAATATAAGACAACCAGTTAGAGTAAAATTTCAGATAAACAATGAATTCTTTTTAAAATATATGGATGTCCAAAATAGTTCACAGGAATTTTATGCTGAAATTTCATTTGTAAATAATTCAAATTTAACTGGGCTTCCTGTAATTTTATTGCTAAATCTGGCAACCCTACTTTTAATGCCTCCTCTCCTACCAGTGTCCCCACTTCTTCCCTTTTCCCAGTCTGTGAGTTTCCTTCTGCTGTGGCAAACCCCCAACCTTCTCTTAGGCTTTGGACAGCGCTGCTGCTTCTGATAGGATCATCCATCATGCACATTCTGTCTTTCTGCTCCTTCTTCATCTCTCAATGGGAGAAGAAGTTTGGTGTCTGAACATGAATTTTTACTGTTTTTCAGTTAATAAATTTTATTTTTTTAGAGTAGTTTTATGTTCATAGTAAAAATGAGCCAAAAGTACAGAGAATTCCCATATAGCCCCTTTCCCCAACACCTTACAATCTCCCCCACCATTGACATCCCCCATCAGAGTGCATTTGTTACAACTGATGAACCTATGATAATATATTATTAGCACCCAAAGTCCATTGTTTATGTTAACGTTCACTCTTGGTGTTGTATATTTTATGGGTTTTGACAAATGTATTATAACATGCATTTGCCATTACAGTGATGTACAGAGTAATTTTCCTGCCTTAAATATCCTCTGTGCTCTGCTGATTCATCCTTCCCTCCATCTTAAGTCCCTGGCCACCACTGATTTTTTTTTTTTTAAACCAATGCCATAGTTTTGCTTTATCCAGAACATCATAAGGAATCATAAGGTACGTAAACTTTCCTTCTTGTCTTCTCATGGCTTAGTAGCTTATATCTTTTTAGTGCTGAATAGTATTTCATTGTCTCAAGTATCATAGCCGTGAAATTAAAAGATGCTTCCTCCTTGGAAGAAAAGCTATGACCAACCTAGACAGCATATTAAAAAGCAGAGACATTACTTTACCAACAAAGGTCTGTCTAGTCAAAGCTATGGCTTTTTTCAGTAGTCATGTATGGATGTGAGAGTTGGACTATAAAGAAAGCTGAGTGCCAAAGAACTGATGCTTTTGAACTGTGGTGTTGGAGAAGACTCTTGAGAGTCCCTTGGACTCCAAGGAGATCCAACCAGTCCATCCTAAAGGAGATCAGTCCTGGGTGTTCACTGGTAGGACTGATGTTGAAGCTGAAACTCCAAAACTTTGGCCACCTGATGCGAAGAGCTGACTCATTTGAAAAGACCCTGATGCTGGGAAAGATTGAAGGCAGGAGGAGAAGGGGACGACAGAGGATGAGATGGTTGGATGGCATCATGACTCGATGGACATGAGTTTGAACAAGGTCCAGGAGTTGGTGATGGACAGGGAAGCGTTGTGTGTTGCAGGCCATGGGGTTGCAAAGAGTCAGACACGACTGAGTGACTGAACTGAACTGAACTGATACCAAAAGACAAATTTGTGGCTTCCAAATTTTGTAATTATGAATAAAGTTACCATAAATGTACATGTATAGGTTTTTGTAGTGGATGTAAGTTTTCAGTTCATTTGGGTAAATACCAAGGAGTGCAGCTGCTGGATCATATGGTGAGAGTACGTTTAGTTCTGTAAGAAACTGTCAAACTGTCTTCCAAGGTGGCTGCACAATTTTGCAATTCCCCAAAGCAGTGAATGAGAATCCCTTTTGCTCCGCATCCTTATGGCATTTGGTGTTGTCAGTGTTCTGGATCTTGGCCACTCTCGTGGGTGTGTGTTGTTTAGTCGCTCAGCCATGTCTGACTCTTTTGTGACCTCATGGACTATTGCCTGCCAGGCTCCTCTGTCCATGGGATTTCCCAGGCGAGAATACTGGAATGGGTTGCCATTTCCTTCTCCAGGGGATCTTTCCAACCCAGGGATCAAACCTACATCTCCTGCATTGGCAGTAGGATTCTTTACCACTGAGCCACCAGGGAAGCCTCTCATGTGGAGTGGAATCTTATTGTCTTAATTTACAGTTTTCTAATGATGTGTGACAGAGAAGGCGATGGCACCCCACTCCAGGACTCTTGCCTGGAAAATCCCATGGATGGAGGAGCCTGGTGGGCTGCAGTCCATGGGGTCGCTAAGAGTCAGACACGACTGAGAGACTTCACTTTCACTTTTCACTTTCCTGCATTGGAGAAGGAAATGGCAACCCACTCCAGTGTTCTTGCCTGGAGAATCCCAGGGACAGGGGAGCCTGGTGGGCTGCCGTCTATGGGGTCTCACAGAGTCAGACACGACTGAAGCGACTTAGCAGCAGCAGCAGCAGCAGCAGCAATGATGTGTGCTGTTGAACATCTTTTCATAGCTTACTTGCCATCCATGTATTTTATTCAGTGAGGTCTATGCTCAGGTCTTTTGCCTATTAGATTGTTTTCTTGTTCCTGAGTTTTAAGAGTTCTTTGTATATTTTGGATGACAGTTATTTATCAGATGTTATCTTTTGAAATATTTTGCCCAGTCTGTGGCTTGCCTTCTCATTCTTTTGATATTGTCACAGAAGTTTTTAATTTTAAAGAAGTCCAGCTTATCAATTCTTTCTTTCATGGATCATGCCTTGGGTGTTGTACCTGAAAAGTCATTACCATACTCAAAGTCATCTCGGTTTTCTCCTATGTTAATGTCCAGTTTTACAGCTCTGTGTTTTACATTATATCTTGATCCATTTTGAGTTAATTTTTGTTAAGGGTGTAAAGCCTGTGTCTAGATTCATATTTTTGCATGTGAATGTTCAGTTGTTCCAGCTATCTTGTTATCTTAAAAAGCTATCTTGTTTCATTGTGTTGCCTTTGCTCCTTAGTCAAAGATCAGTTGACTGTATTCATGTGAGTCTATTTGTAAGGTTTTTTATTCTGTTCCGTTGATTTGTTTGTCTGTTCCTTTAATAATAGCACATTGTCTTGATTACTGTAGTTTATAAAGTACTTAGCTTAAAAGCCTCGAAGTTGAGTAATATAGGTCCTCTGTTCTTGTCCTTCAGTATTGAATGGGCTATTCTAGGTCTTTTGCCTCTCCACAGAAACTTTAGAATCAGTTTGTCATTATCTATAGAAAATCTTGCTGGGGTTTTGATTGGGATTGCATTGAATCTATAGATTGAGCTGGGAAGAGCTATTAAGAACTTCTTGACAATACTGAGTCTTCCGATCCATGGACATGGAGTATCTCTCCATTTATTTAGTTCTATGATATCTTTCATCAGTTTTTATAGTTTTCCATATGTAGATATTGTACTTATTTTATTGGGCTTCCCTAGTGGCTCAGTGATAAAGAATCTGCCTGTCAATGCAGGAGATTCGGGTTCCATCCCTGGGTTGGGAGGATTCACTGGAGAAGGAAATGACAGCCCACTCCAGTATTCTCGCCTGGGACGTCCCATGGACAGAGGATCCTGGTGAGCTACAGACTATGGGGTCACAAAAGAGTCAGACATGACTCAATGACTAAAACAACAACAACAACAACATATTTAGTTAGATTTATACCTAAGTATTTAATTCTACTGGTTGCTAATATACATGATAATGTGCTTTTAATTTCTAATTTTGTTTATTCATTGTTGGTATATAGGAAAATAATTGACTTTTGTGCATCTTGTATACTACAATCTTGTTATTGTTAATAGTTTTAGAAGATTAAAAAAAATTCTTTCAAATTTTCTATATAGACAATCATGTCATTTACGAGCAATGATAGTTTCATTTCTTCCTTTCCAATCTGTATACCTTAAAATTTTTTTGTGTGTGTCTTACTGAATTAGGACTTCCAGTACAATGTTGAAAAGTAGTGGTAAGAGGTGGACAGTTCAGTTCAGTCTCTCAGTCATGTCCAACTCTTTGTGACCCCATGGACAGCAGCACACCAGGCTTCCCTGTCCATCACCAATTCCGGGAGCTTGCTCAAACTCATGTCCATCTAGTTGGTGATGCCATCCAACCATCTCATCCTCTGTCGTCCCCTTTTCCTCCTGCCCTCAATCTTTCCAAGCATCAGGGTCTTTTCAAATGAGTCAGTTCTTCATATCAGGTGGCCAAAGTATTGGAGTTTCAGCTTCAGCATCAGTCCTTCCAATGAATATTCAGGACTGATTTCTTTTAGGATGGACTGGTTGGATCTCCTTGGAGTCCAAGGGACTCTCAAGAGTCTTCTCCAACACCACAGCTCAAACGCATCAGTTTTTCAGTGCTCAGCTTTCTTTATAGTCCAATTTACACATCCACACATGTGATGTGAAAATAGAAAACCTATAATAGAAAAACTATAGCTTTGACTAGATGGACCTTTGTTGGCAAAGTAATGTCTCTGCTTTTTAATATGCTGTCTAGGTTGGTCATAGCTTTTCTTCCAAGGAGCAAGCATTTTTTAATTTCATGGCTGCAGTCACCATCTGCAGTGATTTTGGACATTCTTGCCTTAGAGGTGAGAGAAGCTAGAGGGGGACATCCTTGTCTTATTTCAGATCTTAGCTGAAAAGTTTTGAGTTTCTCAGCATTAAGCTTGATGTTAGCTGTAGGGTTTTTTGGAGAGAAAGAGAAAGAAGGTTTTATCAAGCTAAGGACCTATTGTGCTGAAAGTTTTGGTCATAAAATGGTGTTATGCTGTGTGCTGCGCTGTGCTAAGTCACTTCAGTTGTGTCCGACTCTGCAAGACCCCATGGACTGTAGCCCGCTAGGTTCCTCTGTCCATGGGATTCTCCAGGCAAGAATACTGGAGTGGGTTGCCCTGCCCTCCTCCAGGGGATCTTCCCGACCCAGGGATGGATCCCACACCTCTTATGCCTGCCATGTTGGCAGGTGGGTTCTTTACCTCTTGAGCCACCTGGGAAGTCCATAAAAAGGTGGTAAATTTCATTGAATGCTTTTTCTGCATCTATGGATATGATCAGAGAAGGCAATGGCAACCCACTCCAGTACTCTTGCCTGGAAAATCCCATGGATGGAGGAGCCTGGTAGGCTGCAGTCTATGGCGTCGCTAGCAGTTGGACACAACTGAACGACTTCACTTTCACTTTCATGCATTGGAGAAGGCAATGGCAACCCACTCCAGTGTTCTTGCCTGGAGAATCCCAGGGACGGGGGAGCCTGGTGGGCTGCTGTCTTTGGGGTCACACAGAGTCGGACATGACTGAAGCAACTTAGCAGCAGCAGCAGCAGCATGGATATGATCATATGATTTCTTTCTCAGTCTTTTGACATGATAAATTACATTAATTTATTTAAAAATGTTGAACCAACCGTGCAGACCTGGGATAAATGCCACTCAGTTGTGGTGTATAATACTTTTATTCATAGTTGGATTTGATTTGCTACTATTTTGTTGAAAATTTTACATCTATGTTTATGAGAGATTGATGTATAACTTTATTTTCTTCTGATGTGTTTTTCTGGTTTTATTGTTAGGAAAATGCTGATCTTACAGAATGAGTTAGGAAGACTTCCTCTGGTTCAATCTTCTGAAAGAGATTTTAGAGTTGGTAGAATTTCTTCCTGAAAAGTTAAATAGATTTCACCAGTGAACCCATTTGAGCTATGTGCTTAATTCTTTTTTTCTTTTGTTGACTGCACCATGCAACATAAAGGATCTTAGTTCCCCAATCAAGGATTGAATCCATGCCCCTTCTAGTGGAGGTAGCAGAAGTGCAGAGTCCTAACCACTGGATTACTAGGAAATTCCAGTGTGCTTAATTCTTGACACATGAATGCTGTGATTAAATGAATGTGATTCTATATGGAAACTTGATTACACTATGGGGCATTTGAAGGTAAAACAACAGTGTTGTACATATTGGCAGGAGCTTCATCTGCTGGGAGAAGTCATTCTCTAATGAAAAGCAGTTTGGAGGCTCTGCTTAGATCAGAGATCTAGCTTCTCTGGGAACTTCCTTCAACATCACTCACACACATCTACAAGTCTGAGCTTGAACATCAAGTTTGTATCACGTGATCACCTTTTATACCCTATGGCTACACTTGCTCGGATCAGGGATGGACAACTGACATAAGCTGGACCAATCAGATTCTCTCTCTCTCTCTATGGGTTTGGGATAAGACCAAAAGGCAACTATCTAGTGTCTGCATAGAGTTGGAACTGAGGTGCTCTAGACACAGGAGGTGTGGACCGGTTGTTGCTGGATTTGTTCTATCAGATATGGATAAAATTTTGCCTGCTAAGAGAGAAGGATGGGGTGGAAATTGATCAGGTTCCTGGGAACAAGCAGAATGAAGCTAAGGAACTATGGGATGGAGCAGTTCAAAAGCTCTGACTGGGACCCAGGAAAGGAAAGAGAAATGGGTATCATGGGTTGGGGACCCTAGATCTAAGGATGGAGTGGCTCCTGGAAAGGGAGCTGTCATGATTCAATCCTTCCTCCAGGGAACACAGTCAGCAGCAGACCAGAAAGGCAGGGAGGGGTCCTCGGAGAGAGTTGGGGATACTCCTTGTTGGGGTATCTTCACCATCCTCCTCAGAGGGCCAGGCCTTGGCTTGTGCTGTGGGGAGGGGAAGAAAGTGATGTGGAAGCTGAAGAAAAGATCCAAGTCTGGGCTGGAGCAACCCACTTCCCAACATGGAGTAACTGAGGGCTGAAGCAGGACTGAGTCCAGTTGACCTCTGCTCCCTCCACCGTCTGTGCCAAGGCCTTCAGCCATCAGAGGAAAATCATGAATGAAATCCATGACTTTGGAAACACAAAAAGCCAGAGGGATTTTTTTTTAATAGGCTTTAATTAGAAGTGAACTGGAGAGTTTTGTACGCAAATGCATTTTGGTTTTAAATTTCGAGCCATCACCTCATCAACTTTGATATGTGACCGCCATGTTTCTGTAGGTCGGTGTCCTCTCTGTGGGTAGGTCTGCGTGAGAACCCATCTATTTTTATAATAGATCTTTATGACCTCTTCCTGTCAGCCTCTGTGTCTTCTGTACTGACAAGGTGTGCTCTTGACTTTATTATTCATTCCCATTAATCATTCTTGAAGAATAATGAATCGTCATCAGTCATCATCCTTTTTCCAGTATCCCAAAAGCACGATGCCTGGAAGTGTGTGCAGGTGAAGCTGGGGTGGGTCCGGAGGTATCCTAGGCCATAGCAGCCCGTGTTCGTGTTCGGGGCGAGGCCTCAGCTCTCGGACCCAGCCGGTAGGATAAACGGGCCCGGGAGCCCCAGAAACGCAGGATCACAAACACCGCGACCCCCAGCAGCAAGATGGCGCCCAGGGTCCCGAAGAGGATCCCGAAGAAGGCTCCGAGTTTCATGCTCAGTTGCTCACAGCGCTTGCCCCAGGGCGTGTAGATGGAGAAGGGCACACAGCTGGGGACAGAGGAGGGGACGCGGTCAGCAGGGGAGGAGGCTAGCGCTGATCCTCCCCATCCCTCCTCTCCTGCAAAGGTTGGCCGCAGGTGAGCATGCGCAGACACAAACCCAGCCCTGCCCCTAACTCTCCATGGAGCAGATGCGGAGCGGGCTGGGTGTGTCTGCAAGTGGGGACGAACGAAGAGGGAGGGCGCTCTTGTGATAAGAGGGCCCGGGTGGTGCTGCCCTTCTCCTTAGCAGGCCTTTGGCTCAGTGCGCTCCCCTCACTACTGGTGATGAAGTAACAGGGCAAAGGGCGCCAGTTTGAGAGGACCACCCTTGAGTGGTAATCTTAAGGAGGGCCGGGTCTAGACCCAAGACAGAGGGTTCCATTTCTACCAGGAGATAGCAGGCTGTCCACCCAAGAAGTAAGATCATGTGTAAGGGTTTGGCTTTGGAGCCCGGATCCTGCTACTTAACTTACTGGGTTTCTTATGCTCTCTAAGCTGCAGTTTTCTCATCTTTAAAATGGGCATAATACCCCCCTGCCCCCAAGTAGCTGGTCTGAGTTGCAGAGGTAATATATTATCTTTATTCTCCACCCAGCATGGGCACTCACACATTTTTTTCCATCTCCCCTTTTCTCTGATCCCCGTTCTCTCAGTGGCAAAGGGAATCGTCCTAATTTTCAGACACCATGAGGTACCTGCAGCGGGGCCCATCCGGCAGGTGCTGGCACTGGCCTCCGTGCTTACAGTAGCCCTGACTGCAGGGGGACACGCAGGTGAAGCCACCCTGGGGGCTGTAGACCAGGTGGTAGTCCTTGTAGCCATTGCATTGCAAGTAAGTTGCCAGCATGCTCACATTCACTGTCGGGTAGGACACAAGTGAACATGGAAACAACCGATTAACAGCAAGCCCATACCTTTTCGGTGAGGAATTGCATGTTCAGGCACTTATCCTGAGACATACTTAGAACTCACAGGAAAACTACATGTGTTCATGAAGGTTCAGAGCAGCATGGTTTATAAGAGCAGCAATGTTTCATGAGGGTGGAGTTGTTTAACAAAAAGGGTGCTTTGTTTAACAAAAACAAAGCATATTTTGCAACTGATAAGCTCCAGATATGCATTGGTTAAGAGCGTATGCTTTGAAGTCAGCCAGACTGAACTGAAACTCAAACTCTACTGCTAACTAGTTGTGTGATTTAGGAGAAATTTCTTAACTCTTTCAACCTCAGTTTCCTTATTTTTAAAAGGAAACTACCTTGCTTAGATGTTTAAATGAGATAATATATGCAGAATACTCAGTAGGTGCCTGACACAGTAACCCTCAATAAATGGTCACTATTAGTATAACATTCTGTTTAAAATATAGCACGTATGTTATAAAATACCAAATGGAATGTGTATACAATAGACAAGGCATTCAGTTCAGTTCAGTTGCTCAGTCGTGTCCAACTCTTTGTGACCCCATGAACCGCAGCACGCCAGGCCTCCCTGTCCATCACCAACTCCTGGAGTCTACCCAAACCCATGTCCATACAGTCGGTGAAGCCATCCAACCATTATGTTCACAATTATTTGAGTAACGAGGAGGTTATCAAACATTAGGCATGACTTGATCCTTTTATCATAAAAAAATAAATAAATTGATATTATTTATGTGAAGGTTCCTATGCAGACAAGAAAGTTCAAAAGAATATGCACAAAATGGGTTTGTCTCTGGGGTTTGGGGTTATAAGTGAGTTTTTTTTCTTTTTGTTAATCTGTGTTTCCTGAAGTTTCTATAATAAACATATTGTACTTGTATCATAAAAATTGTGGGGGTTTTGTTTTTGCTACTAAAAGTCAATCAGGTCTGGAGTAGTTATTGCCTTATCCCCAACCCTACTTCTCCCCATCCCCAAACACACACACACACACATAGTAGTTTGGAGGATTTCAAATTTTTGCCGCTGGGAGGGAAGAGGCTTAGCCTGGATTTTAAAAGAAGTTCTTGTTTGATCCAAGTAACAGCAGCTTCTCTTGGGTTTGGCATAGTCCCTGGCAGTTCTCTGCCTGACTTCAAAAAATAGAGTGAGCTATTTCTTTCCTTCTCTGGCAAGTTTGCCAACCTATCTTATTCCTGTTCCAGCATAATTAGGGGCTGTCAGAGTTGAAAGGGACCTCGGAAATCCCATCTCATTTTCCAGGTGGGGGTACTCAGACCTGGATTAGGGATGGCTTTTGCAGAGGGTCACACTTTTTCAGGAAGGGAGTCTCTGCCCATGGGCCAGGTCTCCAGCTTTCAACTTACTATCTCCAGTTGGGGGCCAAAGCCAGAAGGAATGTCTTTGTTTATATTTATCAAGTGCAATGGCCTTTTAACCAAATCATTAACAGTTTTAGAGAGAGAAAAACCTTGGCAGCGATGGAAAGCAGCAGCTGGGGATTATACACATGGGGACTCACCAAGTAGTACTTTGTGCTCCTGTTCTTGAATCTAGAAGGCTAGTGGGTAAAATGTTCACAATTTCTCTCAAAAATTACAAACAACAACAACAACAAAAAAACTAAATTGACTTGCTTCTTATCTGTGGCCCACTGTAGAATACATTTCAGCTATGGGTTTGTGTGGGCTGCAGACCTCTGACAGGCTCTCACTGCCTACCTACCCCCTCACCTATCCCAGGAGCTATCCCCCAGATAGTGACTCACGAGCCATCACACTGTTCACGTCCTTCCTGGAGATGGAATGGAAGGCCACGTTGTTCCTGGGCCCCCCACTTCTCTTCGCCCTCATCTGGGGAGCCGGGGGTAAGAACGCCTTCACCACTGCGTCCAGCAGCCGGTTGTTCAGGAAGTCAATGACAGGGCCCTCAGGGCGGTACTGGAACTCAGAGATGATGTTCCAGTGGTGAAGGGAGCTTCCTGAGGCTGGTGCCGTTGAGGGTTTACTGTACGGGAGGGGCACAGTGAGGGGCCAAGGGGAGAGGAGTTTGGGGGAGGACCTGGGGACCAGGCAGGGACAGTCCCGCTTACGTTTGATCCACTTGTCTGTTCCAGAGAAAGGCCCACAATTCCAGGTTCTTCAGTCTATAGGCCACCTAGAGCAGAGATGGGGGTTGGGTGGGGAGTGGAAGCAAGGGTGAGGCCCAGTCCACAGAGGAGACCCTTCCCACTTCAATGAACTTATTCATCCCTGTCTCTCTCTATATCTGTCTTTTTTTTTTGCAGAGCCCCTCGGCTTGCAGGAACTCAGTTCCTTGACCAGGGATTGAACCCAGGTCACAGGTGTGAAAACTCGGAATCCTAACCACTAAGCCACCAGGGAACTCCCTATTTCCTTCTTTGAATATGAGGACACTGGACCGCCAGAATGTTTCTTATCATTTCTTCATCCCCACACCCCAGCTTAGTCTGGTGACTGGCACACAATCCCTGCTTAATAGAAGTTTGTTGGTGAGTGACGGACTTTCAGTGAATAGCTCCTAACTTGCCTCTAATTCCTGACTTACCCATTCATTCTGTCCCCATGTGTATAATGAACATCAATTATATTTAGCCAGACCTAGGGGACAGTCAGGTGCAGGGGATATCAGTATGACTTAGGAACAGTCCATTCTCAAAGGCCATAGTGTGGCTCAGTATACAAATGTCAACAGATTTTACTAAACAGAGTGTAGAGTGCTGTAGTAGTAATAGCAGCAGTAATAATTATTTGGACAATCTTTTTTAACACATTGTGTTCTAGGCACTGAACCGAGCACTTTACATAATCATTTAAACCTTCATACAAACCATTGACCTAAGAACTATCATCATTTCTGTTTTTACAGATGGAAGATCAAATAACTTGTCTAATCATTATACCTGCTCTAGTGAGTGGTAGTACCAGGATTTGAGCCCAGCTAGGATTCTATGTGGGCTTCCCTGGTGGCTTAGTGGTAAAGAATCCATCTGCCAATGCAGGAGACCCAGGTTTGATCTCTGGGTTGGGAAGATCATCTGGAGAAGGGAATGGCAACCCATTCCAGCATTCTTGCCTGGAGAATCCCATGGACAGAGGAGCCTGGCGGGCTGCAGTCCACGGGGGTCACACAGAGTCGGACACAACAGAAGTGACTGAGCAGCAGTAGCAGCAGGACTCGAGAGCCTCAGTAACAACTACTGTGCTACTGTGCCTGTGAGGCAATGACTAGGGCATGGGAGCCAGGAAGAGGACGTCCCTCGGGGAAGTCAAGGAAGGTTTCCTTGATGTGAAACACCCTCTCTGTTTCTTCCATATAATATCCAAGTGCAGGTACCAAGTGATGCTCAGGAGGAGAGGCTGTGTTGACCCAGTCACCTCGGACTCTGTTTGTTGAGAGTTGGCCATTCCACCCCACTTGGAAATCTTCATCCTGGGCCTTCCTGCCTTCCTCATCCTCAGCCTTCCCTGGAGCAAGAGGCTCCTGCCTCCTCTGGCAGTAGAATCCAGATGGATGTTGAAACTCAGAAGGCAGAAGCCAGGGCTAAAACCTTGCCTAAACCTGCCAAGGCCCACCCTCCACCCAGAGCTGGCCTGCAGCACTGACCGAGGCATTGACATCTGCTTGGGAGGCATTTTCGTCTTCAGTGAGCGAGAGCTGGATGATCCTTAAAGGAAGCTCTGGAGATGGGAAAAGCAGATTCATAATCACCTCACAGGTTTACCCAGCTAGAGAGACCACACTATCCTACGCTGACAGAAGGTCACAGAAGAAGTGGCTAAGTCTGCTGACCCTCACCCTAGTGCACCCTGGACTACGGTCAAGGGTCCCCTGACTTGTGCTGAGCTGTGAGGTCACCTTCAATCTTTTCTCAGCAGACGGCTCAGGCCAGCGATTCCCGCTGTGACAGTTGCCGCCCACTCGCTCTCATAGCCTACAATCTACCACCACCTGAGGGAAATCTGGAGCTCTGTCCTGTGGGTTTGAGGGATTTAGCCTGGCCCCTGGAGTCCCCCAACTTCACCCAAGACGAGAGAAGTGGGGATGGCAGAGGATCTGGTCTTAACCTTGATGGACGGTTGGAGTGAAATTGTTCCCAGCCAGGAAGCAGCGGGCGTCGGTGAAGGCCGAGGGGCAGGTGCAGACGGGCTGGCAGCCCAGAGTGTGGGAGACGGAGCAGAAGCCGTTGTTGTAGCAGTAGTCCTCAGGGCAGGACTTATTCTGACAGAGGAAGGGTTTCTCCAGAGCTGCAGGGGGAGCCAAGAGGTCAGCAGCACCACACTAGGCACCAGCGGGCATGCCCCAGCCCAGGGAAAGCTGCTCCCAGGACAGGCTAGGTTTCTTTCTCACAAAGCCCGCTTAAACTATGTTCCATCTGTGGGCCACTCTGAACCCCAAACTATCCTTCTTCTTTTTCCAGACATTTCTTTGCCAGGCGACCCTTTTTTTCTCTGCTAGGTAAGGGTTCTCTCACTTCCACTGAGGGAATGGAGTGTTTATCAGACCCTCCCCATCAGGAAAGGACCCTCTTCCAGGAAAACCCACCAGCCCGTTTTCTTCACTTCCGTCCTCTTTTCTGCATTTATGAGGCTGTGGTTTTACCCTCTCTGGTCTCTGCTCTGAATATGTAGTGGTCTCTAGATTTCACTGGGGCGCTTCAGGGGCTTAGTGGACACCTCACTGTGATGTCCCCAGTGACTCTGGTGGCTCAGAGGTCAAGGAACAGATGGTGGGAGGAGGACTCAAAGGGAAGATGAGGCACCCATGCTGCCAGATGCCCACAGCAGCCCCTGCCCCCAAATGTCCTGACTGGGGAAATGCAGAGACCCTGGGCCCGGCATATCTGAAAATCCCCAGGAGCCTGAGGGCCCACTGCCACTGGCTTCTGGTTCCCCGGATGCTGCTGGAAATCTCCTCCCTTCTCCAGGCCGTCTTCAGTCTCTTGCCCTGGGTTTCTCCCAACAGTGCCTCAAGGCTGCTCTGCTCTGACCCCTCCCCCAGGCTTGTACAACCTCTTCTTCAGCTTCACACCTACGATACCCACCTCACCTCCTTATCATACCTACCTGCACTGAACATTCTAAAGACTCACTGGAAAGTGGGGAGAAATGGTTAGGCCCTCCCTCGAGATGTCACCTGTCCCCAGAACCTCCTCCTGCCAAGGCCTTGTTCCCAGCTCACATGCACAGTGACGTCCATCCCCAGTAAGGTGCGGGGGGCAGGCTTCGCAGCCCTTTCCGGAAATGCACTTCACATTCGGGAAGCACTGCTCGTCACAGGGGTCCTTGGAGTAGTTGCAGTAGCGGCCGAAGGTATTCCCATCGCACTTGCAATCCGCTGCCTAGAATGGGTTGCTCATCACTGGGCGGCCAAGGAGCTGGACCATTAAGGGTTTCTGGGGTGTTGCTGTAACCCACTCTGTTGGTCTTAAAACCCATGGATCCCAAGTCCTTGTCTTAATTATGTTGGTATCCACTGACCACCTTCTCCAACAGGCCCTGGGCCCACCCGATCCTGTCAAGGGCAGGCAGTCCTCCAGGCCATGTGGCCTCCCTGGGCCATCCTGAGCTCTGTGCCCAGCCCCTGCCCCGGGGTCCCAGCCTCTTCCCTCTCACAGCAAATTCCCTTGCCTGAAATCCTTTCTAGGGTAAGATGGTGGCTAAAAAAATATTCTCCCATCTCTGGAATACTGGATCCCACATAAGCCCCAGTTTGCTGCTCTCCCTTCCCTTGCTGACTCCCACCCAAGAAGGAGACTTGGTGCTGAGCACGGTGAGAGCAAGCGGTAACTAGAACAAGGGCACAGGGAGGGGAACCAACCAGATTCTCAGCAAGTTCATGTCTCTCTTTCTATCTCCCCTACTAGATGATGCTCGAAAGCTCCCTGAAATGGAACTTTTCAATACTTTCTACTGTCAAGACTAGGTATCTTGGATTATCTAAAATACTGTATGGATTTCAATCTCTCCCCCTTCCCACCCCCCCTCCCCCAATCTGTATTTTTTTCATTTTCTGCCTTCTGGACTCCTCTACCTCCGTCCCTTCAAGTGGGGATTCTCTGCTCATGCCTCAGGAGGAGGGTGTGTATGTGTAAGACGTGAAAGAGGTGGTGGGTGGTGGAGTATTGCCAGCCAAACACTTTCCTTTCTGGCTCCCCTCAAAAGTGACAAGAAAAAACAAAAGAGATGGGGCCAAATTCGTGACTTAGGCCAGGTATCTTGGCTAGAAACTTGAATGGAGAAGGATTTTCTCCAAACTGCTAAAGAGATGCTTCTTTCAGTTGGAGGAAGAGGGGGAAAAAAAGGGTTTGGAGGGGGACTAAGATCAGAGGGGATCTGTACTTCTCCTCCCAATACCGTGAAAATGACCCACCCCCAAAAAACAGTGGCTATGCAGTGTTTCTATGCAGATGGGACCCTAAGCCAACTTACAGGAGATTTCTTTTGTCTGAACAAAGCACAGAAGCCACGGAGCCTGAGGGGAGGGCCCTTGGAGCTGGGATCTGTGTAGACTCAGGCCCAGGGACTGCATAGGCACCTTCCTACCCCACGCTTCTCTGTCTTATTCCAGAACCATGGAGCTGGAAACAACTGGGAAACTCCAAGAAAGCCTGAGGTGGAAGTTTCCTACCAACCTGGCTGAATGGGAGCTGGGAGATAAAAATTCAGTTGAGCTACAAGCATTAAAGAAAGTTCTTTCTTATACTTTCGTACGTTTGTGACCCGAGATTGGTATCTGCTCCACTCACTACCCCACTCCCAACACACACCTGACACAAAGGGGCTGAAGGACAACATCCTTTCCATTCCTACTTCCTTTCCCCCCCACAGGGAAACCGCCCCTATTCTGTTGTCTAACACTCACCTCCAGGGAGGAGTTGTTCACCCAGCTGGTCTGGTTGTACAAACACTGGCTCTCTGCCTTGCACTCACAGACCACTGTCCTTGGCTTGAGTACAGATGACAAGCTTCCCTGGTCACTGCTTGCTAGAATCTCCAGAGTAAATGGTTCCAGCAGCTTTGGTGTCCATAGCAATGTCCCATTCTCTGTCCCGAGGAAGACGAGATAGTTGAGAGTTGGGAGCCCCATCTGCTCTGCTGCCTGATACCTCAGGTGTGGATGCTGGATTTCCCCCACCCCTCTCAGACCACCCCTCTGATCTTCTCTGGCGTTTCCTTGAGCAAGGTTAGTTTCCTGGGGTGGTCCTGATTACACTCCAAACTGGAGGTGGCACCAGCCCAACTCAGTGGTTGTGGGGCAGCACTCCACAAGCAGAAGGCGTTGCCCCGCCCCTTGAAGAGACGCCTGGTCTTGCACCAGAATGGTTCATCAGGAGGGGGACGGAGGATGAAGGCCAGGATCCTTCCAACACTTGCTCCCAACCTCCCAACACTTCCCCAGGCTAAACTGCAGGCCAAACTGACTTCAGCTTCACAACAGCCCCACCCTCGCCCTGATTTCACTGCCCTCATCTCCTAGAATTTTGGCCAGCCTGCTTCAGACAGCAGACTACAGTGAAACACTGCTACTTATCAATAAGGACTCTTCTGATCCAGCCTGTCTTGTGTTTTTAAGAACGTCTCCTGAAAACAGCAGATTGAGAAGAGCTGATAGTAGGGAACAGAGGAGTGTAACTTCCAGGTCGTCGCTCTTCAGGATAGGAGCCAAGTGGATGGGAAAATTTCCTGGTGCCATTAATTTGACACCTGGGAGGATGCCATGTAGAGCAACAGGGTGCAGCCAAAGCATCCCTTCTTATGCACAGAGAAAGAAAATGAGTCAGAGACGTGTTCGGAGCTCAGAATAAGGTCCCTAAGGGCTTTGGTTTAGCAAAGAACAGTCACCAGCTTAACTAGTGCTGGCAACAGAAGGCAAGCTACTTGCTGTGAGCTTTGACTCTTTTTTTTTTTCCTTTGGCCACGCTGCACAGCCTGTGGGATCTTAGATCCCCACCCAGGTTTGAACCCAGCCCCATGGCAGTGAAAGTGTAAGAGCTGAGTCTTAAACACTGGACTGCCAGGGAGTTCTCTGGGCTTTGACTCTTGAGCCGGATCATGGTTACAGGCCTGAACTGGAGTCTTCACACCATTTCCTGCGAAAGAAAGATGAAGCTTTCCTTGGCCCAAGCACAGAAAAGCAGACAAGGAGAGACAAAGTGAGGTAAACACGGTTGACAAACAGAAAAATAGTGAGAAATGGACCAAATAAAGGTTTTGTATTTCCTTAAATCTTGTTCCATGTGATATCCTTCTCTTAATAGATAGGCAATGTTTTAAATTTAGTAACATATTTCAAGACTGAGATGAAATGAATCTTTGAATAAGTTGTATATGCCCAGAGGCAATCTAGCTAGCTGGCCAAATCTCCATAAGCCCATCACTGCTATTCACTGGCGATGGGGGGCGGGGCACCTATTTTTTTTTTTCCAAACTTGAAATCATTTTAATTAATTTATTTATTTTTAAAATTTATTTATTTTAATTGGAGGCTAATTACTTTACAATATTGTATTGATTTTGCCATACATCAACATGAATCCACCACGGGTGTACACTTGAATTATAGTGATCATGCCTAAGAAATGCTGGTCCTGGATATTCCAGTGAAGAAGTGACATGAAGTTGCACAGGATATAATAATGCAAAATTACCCAAAGTTTGACTCTGACTTAATCCGCTAACCCCCAGCCAAGTGTTCTTACCAAAGAGCTTGAAGTCCGTGCAGTTTTCTCTGAGGGTGAATGTGATGTCCTTAGCGTCGCTGGTGTAATTAACCACTGTGGTCTGTCCCATGTAGGCTTTTATCACATCAGGACCCTTGATAGAGGGTGGGTACCGATCTGAGACACAAAGAAGGGATGTGGGGTTTAAGGCAGGATACTCCCTTACCTTCTGGGCCATCTCTTTTCAGTCCTCTAGCTTGCAGGAGGCGTTCCTCAGGCTGGGACCCATCTCCAGAAACAGGAGTTAGTCTGTGCACCAGCTCACAAACCCATGAAAAATCAGGCTGTGGTTGTATTGCCCAACCTTCTTCCCAGACAGAATTTATTTCAAGTTCTTTCCTGATCAGAATGCTATGCTAGGTGTAATGTGAAGTGAATCAGAGGACAGCGTTGTTCAGACTATTGAGGAGTTTTACATTTGGAAGAGGACTGAAAACCACAAGGGTAACGTCATCGGCATTGTGTTTGTCAGGAATAGAGAGGGAGTGTAACCTTTTCACTGGCCTCTGTGTTTTGGAGCCCTGCTATTTCCATTTCATTGTTCATTCATTCATTCAGCTAGTCACTTAACAAATATTTATCGAGCACCTACTCTATGGTTTGCACTGTTCTACGTAGTGAGGATGCTGCAACAGACAAATAATAAAAAAAGATACCTACAAAAATTAGAAAATATGTTATTAACAGATAGTTATAGAGGCTAAGGAGGAAAAACAAAACAGGGAAGGCAAATAGGAAGTGTGGGTGAGTGTGAAATTTTAGACAGGTTAGCCAAGAAAGACACTGCTGAGAAGGTGACATTTGAATAGAAACTGGAAGGAGGTGAGGGGCGCCAGGCACCTGGGGTAGCCTGCCAGGCAGCCTAGGGCAAAGCATAGCAGGCAAAAAGAACTGCATGTGCAGTCTGAGTTGGTAGGGAGCCAGGCATGTCTGAGGAATATAAAGAAGCCAGTGGGGCTGGTGTGGAGGGAGTGGGGCTGGAAGTCCTAGGAGAAGAGTTTGGAGAGGCAATGGGGTCAGACTGGATAGGGCTTTGAAGGTCATCATTAAGAACAGAGTGAGCTGGGAAGTCATGGGAAGGTTTGAGTAGAGCAATAGCTTGAGCAAAACAATCTGTTAAATTTTACAAATGTGTAGCTCAAAGGACTGTCATGGAAGGCCATCCCCTTATCTGTGCCCTAACTCTGCACACGCCTCCCCAGGCCTCACACCACTTACTCAGGGTAGTGTTCATCTGCTGGTAGATTCTAAATATCGCCCTAGTGTCATTTCCGAGCTTTTCACTTCCTGTAGCCAGGACATCAAAGATGCATTGATCATCTCCATGACAAGAAGAGGTCAAATTTTTATTCAGGGATGTGTTTCGCAGCAGTTGTGAAAGGAAGACAGGGGTGAAGCTGGAAGGCAAATTGTCGTCCCTCTTGCCAAAAAGGCTTGTTCCGTTGATTTTCCCTAAAACACATTATTTGATGCAATGATGGTGGCACCAGGGTGGGGCTCCAGCTATATTCTGTTGTGTCTACCACTTGTGTGTGCTGTGTGCTAAGTCACTTCAGTCATGTCTGACTCTTTGTGGCCCTATGGACTAAAGCTCATCCTCTGTCCATGGGATTCTCCAGGCAAGAATACTGAAATGGGTTGCCATGCCCTCCTCCAGGGGATCCTCCCAACCCAGGGATGGAACCCCTGTATCTTAAGTCTTCTGAATTGGCAGGCAGATTCTTTATCTCTAGTGCCACCTGTGTCCACCCCTTACCCTTGCTTTATATAGTTTGGGATTGGGGAGGACAGAGTGACTTCCAGATTCTACGTCTGGAAACCCCCGCTCTAGGGAGTGAGGGCCACCCACCTCCCTCATCTTCTCTTCCAGGTTGAAGCACTGTGGGTGGGATGGGAATGGAGGGGACAAATCTGGGGTGGAGGGGACAAAGCTGAGGTGGCACCAGCATCCCCAGGTCTCTTCCTTTCTACTCCTCTCTCATGAAGGACAGAGGTCTCTCTCCCATAGGCCTGAGGGGGACAGAACAGCAGCTTCCTTCACCCGGGACCTGCCCCATCTGCTCAAAGACCCTGAGGCCCAGACTCACAGGTCATTCCATAGTGGAAAAGCATCTCCTCGGAGCTCCTTTTCGGTATGGTGGAGCCATTGGGCATCCTGAAGTCATCATCTGGATTGCCGTTCCAGAAGCCTGGGGGACAAAGCAGGACTCAGCCACCCTGGGAGGTGGCCCTCCCTTCCCCAGGGAGTATCCAACAGGGCACAGGGAGATGTGGGGAGGAGTAGGGGGCCTGGGAAGCCTCTTTCGGTGGCATCTGCTCTCTGCTCAGGAGGAGGGGAGAGGACTATAACCTCAGAGCCTACCCTCTGCTTCAGGGAAAGGAGGAAGTGGAGAAAGAAGGGAGGGAACGTGGGGGATGAAAGGAGGGTGTGAAGCCTGAGGGAGGGAGGGAGGTGGGGGAAGGGCGGCTGCTGGGCCCCATGCTCTCCAGAGCCCATCCTCAGTGGCCCCTTGGCTGCCCCAGGCCTGCAGCTTAGGGAGGCTGGGAAGTGAGCCTCAAAGGCCGCTGAAGAGGTCCCACCTCCTCCTCCGCTGAGAAAAGAAAACTGTACTCGGGATGTCCGCAGGTGCACTGGATGGGAAGCTGCCTGTGGGCTGGGGATCTGAGCTCTGCTCCAGAGGCAGAGTGCTGCCCACTCCTTACCCATGAGGCCTTCAGTGTGGTTCTGATACCCCTTCGAAAGGCTGCAGGAGATGTGGAGGATGTTGGAGATAGCGAGCACGGAGATGGCCACAGCACCATCGAAACTGGCTGATACCGTGGAGCCGTGGTGGGTCATTATGACTCCAGAGCTGTTGAAGATCTCCTGGTCTAGAATGTTGGGAGACAAATGAGGAAAAAGCCAGCGTTGGAGCCCTGGAGGCCCAGGACTTGTCAGCAGTAAAGTTTAAAGATGCAGAGAAGAGACTGAAAGCAGCTGGGAGATGCCCGGCACGGTCCTTCTCCCACTGGAGAAGCACACTCACAGGACATGCTTGCGGCCCATCCCACCCTCTTCTCCCTGGGGACTGAGGAGAAGGCCCCAGAGAAAGGAGAGACATGAAGAGGGAAGTTTAAGGCCTGGCTCCAGTGAAGAAGTTGCTCCGGCACAGCTGCTGGAGGGACCGTGGGGTGACGACCATGCTGCTCCGCCCCAAGACCACTGCCTTTCCACCCCAGCACCCTGCTCCCCAATGCTGGGCACCCCGCCGACCCTGACCCAGGGAGGCAGGAGAGGCCCAGCCTACCTTTTGTATCTTCACCGTTAGTCTCAAATGCTATGGTCTGGTTATTGAGCTGAACATGGATTGTGTTATTGGGCTTAAGGAGCCATTGAACCTGGAAGGGAGTTGGCAGAGACCTCAGCCCAACCTGCACAGGGCTGGAAACAGAGGAAGGAGCCTGGGGCTTGGACGATGGTGAAAGTGATGGGGCGTGTGACCATGAGGTGATGCTAGCTACCATGCATGAGGGTGTTTGGCCTGGGCCAGGCTCTGAGCAAGATATGTTTCAGAGATTAGCTTTTAAATCTCACAGCAGCCTTGTGAGGTAGGTAATATTATTATCCCTATTTTACTCTAAGGAATACAAGGTGCTGGATGTTGTTTCCTCAATCTCACAGGACCTTAAGCCAGTGTCTCCAGGGTTGACTCTTTATGTATATTAAAATACAGTTGATTTACAAAACCATGTTAGTTTCAGGTGTACAGCACAGCAATTCAAACATACATACATACATAGAATATATATATATGTAATTCTTCAGATTCTCTTCTCTTATAGGTTATTACAAAATACTGAGTAGAGTTCCCTGTACTATACAGTAGGTCCTTGTTGGTTATCTATGTCGCTTCAGTTGTGTCTAACTTTTTATAGCCCCGCCAGGCTCCTCTGTCCATGGAATTCTCCAGGCAAGAATACTGGAGTAGGTTGCCATGCCTTCCTGCAAGGGATCTTCCCAACCCTGGGATCGAACCCACGTCTCCTGTGGCTCTTGCATTGCAGGTGGATTCTTTACCGCTGAGCCACCTGGGGAAGGCCTATGTTATTTATAGTAGTGTGTATTTGTTAATCCCAAACTCCTGATTTGAACCACTGCTCTGGCAGGATGCTTCCTCACTGCCTCTAGCCCCTTTCCTTCCTCCTTCTCTTTTTCCACCTGGGCCTTAGTCTCCAGCTGAAGGTCCCTGAGCTAAAGGCATTGTGTGAGGGGAGTGCCCCCACCTCCAACTCACTGTGATAGGGTGCAGGCTGCTGGAGCGGTATTCAGCAGCAAAGCCAATGAAGTTGGTGGCATTTGCTGAGCGTGTCTGTGCAGTGCGGCCCTGCAGCAGGAAGGAGGAGTTTCTGTCCTGGGTCCGGACCAACAGGAAGTCTCCCAGCCCATTGAAGGTGTAATTGACACCATCCAAGGTGGTGATGTGAGGGTCCCCGACCATCCAGGCTAGAAAAAAGGAGGTACCACATTGGCAGGGCGATAAACAATCTGCCTGCCACTCAGGAGACCTGGGTTCGATCCCTGGGTCAGGAAGATCCCCCTGGAGAAGGGATTGGCTACCCACTCCAGTATTCTTGCCTGGAGAATCCCATGGACAGAGGAGCCTAGCAGGCTACAGTCCGTGGGGTCACAAAGAGTCAGACACGACTGAGCAACTAACACATTGGCAGGGCAGACCAGGGAAAGAAGGGCCTGGGAGACTTCAGCCTGGGGAGGTGCTCAGGGAGCATTTAACCCTCCCCAAAATTCCTCTTGCACTTGTGTGCCCCCACCCCATCCACTTCCTCATTAGCCCCTGATCCACCACACCTTCCCCTCCCCCAAGGCCATGGGTGAAGTCCCTCCTCTGCCACACTCTGCACACACCTCCATCTTCCCTTGTGACTACAGTCCTGCCCCAGGAAGCTTGTGCTGTCCCCGTTCAAACCCCAAGAGTGTATCGCTCCCTTGGTCTTCCACTTGGGCTCTGGAAGTGGAAGGGCCAGGTCCCAGCAGCCTCACCAAGACTTGAGGGCTGGTACCCGGTGCAGCTGACCGGGGGCCTCCTTAGCTGGTACAGGGCGCAGAAGGAGGGGTTGCTGTTGAAATGGCAACACCAGTTTTGCAGCTCCAGTTCTTGGTCTGTGCAGAAGAGCAGCATGTTAGTAGAGATGGAGGACCTGCAGGATGCAGCTGGGAGGTTTGGGCAGGATGATAAGGGCAGCAAGGATGTGATTTGGAAGTCAGACCCACATGAGTTCAGATCCCACTCTGCTCAATGACCTTAGGCCATGGACCAGTTACTGTCTCCCTTGTGGGCTTGGTGGAGACATGGGCAGCAAAGCCCCTGGTGGGCAGGCACAGGGTCCTTCCTTTCTTGAAGGCTGAGGGCTGAGACCCACCACTCTCAAAGTGCTGGGAGCAAGAGGCTGTGGCTGGTGGTCTGGGGACTAGGAGGCTGCTGCCTTTACAGGGAACAGATGTTCCCCTGGGCCCATCCCCATCCCCCGCTCCATCCCCTCTAGCTCCTTTGGAGGGTCTCTGCAAGAGATGACTCTATGTCTTCCCCCAGACAGCCTGCTAATCTGGGTCCAGGTTGACGAGGTCAGACCAGGCCTCTGCCACTTCGCTAGAAAGATGCCCCTATCAGCTGGGGCTATGGGCCAAGTGGAGACAGGGCAAGAGGAGCTCAATCAGGAATCCCTAGGATGCCAGCTGGAAGGGATGCTGGAAACTTCCTGTTTTTACAAGGTCAGGAAATGGAGGGGAGGCAGCTGGGAGAAAACAGGGATGAGAGGCTTCATGCTGCTGGTCCCACTGCTGGTGTGGAGCCCAAGCTGGTCCCTGACAGAGAAGGACAGAGAGCTCCAGAAAACGCGGGCTCAAGTTGTCTGCCAACACACTTACCAAGTTGCCAAGGACTCTGCACTCTCCAGCCTTGGAGTAGCTCTCCCCAGGGTCCATAGCGGCAGCACACACCCCCACGCCAGGAGGAGAAGCTGCACAGCTGCCTGCTGCCTGCAACAAGCCCAGACACTCTCAGGCCTGGGCTGTCAGTGGTGGCAGCAGCCATTGCCCGGGGGTGTTTCTGGGGAGGGACGGAGGGAGTCCCAAAAGGGAAAGGTCAGGCACGGCCAGAGGGAGAGTGAGTGGGCTTATAGGGATGGTGGGAGTGCCGCCAGAGACCAGAAGGATCTGTTACCTCTGCTGATGGACTGGAATCTTAAATCCAATACTCCCTGGTTCCAGGAGCAAGGGCAGGAGATCTGGTTCCAGCCCCAGCTGGGCCACTGAGGCTGTCTCTTCAACCACTGCAGACACCGGAGACGGTAATTGGGCTTTTCCTCTCTGTGCAGCTTGTAGATCTGTAGCCCCCGGAGGCCTGGGGAAGCAAAGGAAGTAGGGGATATCCCAGGACGTGGGGCCACAGGCTCTTATTTAGCTTTAGGGACAAGCAAAACTCATCAGTGCATCCTCTGTGTGCCACTTCCTGCACTCTGGACAGTCTTCCAGGGATGGGCCCAATGCAGATTGGCTGTGATTCCCCCCAAAGGTCCCTCTGACGTGCGCTTCAGAACCCTAAACTTGGATCTTAGGGTGAGATCCTGGGACAAGTGCTGGGCAGGGAGACCTCATCTGTACCCAACTCAGAGCCAAACCCTGGCCCAAGCTTCAGTGTATTCCATTCTCCGCCATCCTGCCTGCTACTCTAAGCTCCAGTTCTTCCAGTCCCCCCAGACCAGCTCTTCCTTATGTACCCTGTATCTCAGTGAGTGATGCCACCAGCCACACGCTCAGACACTTGCACAGACATACCAGTGGCTAAAGCAGCCAGGACAGAGGCCAATGTTCAGAGGCCAGCTGGGGAGCCACAGGGAAGGTGGCATGTGAAACAGACACCTGCTCCAACAATATGAAACTGGGGGAGCTTCCCCTGTGCCCAGATGCCATCCTTGGAAAGGGGAGGTAACTGGGAGAAGAACCCCTGAAGAGCGTTTGAAATTTAAATAGACCTTTATTTGTGGGCATGAGTGCTAAGTCACTTTAGTTGTGCCCAATTCTTTGCGACCCTAAGCGCTGTAGCCCACCAGGCTCCTTTGTCCACGGGACTCTCCAGGCAAGAATACTGGAGTGGGTTGCCATGTCCTCCTCCAGGGGATCTTTCCAACCCTGGGACTGAACTCGAGTCTCTTATGTCTCCTGCATTGAAGGCGGGCTCTTTACCACTAGCGCTACATGGGAAGCCCAGACATTTAATTAACTGTAAGTTATTTACTGCCCCCCTAGCTGCCATGAGTGAGAAACAGGGCTCCAGAATACAGCAGAATTCAATAGGACATAATGTATTAGATTTTGGTCTTATTCCCACACAAAAGAAGAAATCATCAAGATGACTACAGTTTGATAAGGTTTTGAAAAGGATAGTCATTTTATGATATCTGTTTGTGTGTTTTCTCTGCAATCAGGAGAAACACACCAGATACTCTCCCCCAACACACACACACACACACACACACACACACACACACAATCACACTGCACCCCTTATGTCACAAGCAGAGGCATCTGGATAGAAGGGCCTTAATCTGATAGGATGGAGCTTCCCTCATAGCTCAGTCAGTAAAGAATCCTCCTGCAATGCAGGAAACCCAGGTTCAATCCCTGAGTCAGGAAGATCCCCTGGAGAAGGAAATGGCAACCCCCTCCAGTATTCTTGCCTGGAGAATCCCATGGACAGAGGAGCCTGGCGGCTACAGTCCATGGGATCACAAAGAGTCAGACACCACTGAGAGACTAAATCACCACCAAGCTCATAGTACAGCTTTCTCCACCAGGTGGCACCAATGATCTGACTTGGCTTATGTTTACCAGACTTTCTTGCCACAGAACAAACAGAACTGGATTTATGCTTCATGGTCCACATGGCTAATTTCTAATGCTAAAATATCTTTTGTTCTATCACACTTTGGAAACTGTCATTTCTTTCCCTTTGGCGCCCCCAGGCAGTGCAAGTCATGGAGGAGGCCCTTGGAGCCTAAAGTACTGGCCTTCTTACCAAAGTGAGAGCTCTTTGAGAGCAAACAGAGTTGCTCTTTTTAAAAATGTTTTCATACTTCTGGCTCTTAGCACAGTGTTCAGCACACAGCAGGTACTCGATAAATGGTGACTGAATGGATGTCAGACCCCCTGGAATTCCTCTCTGTAGATCCATTAAGAGATCTCATGTGGGTTCTCATCCAGCTCTGGGACAGGACACTTGGAGACTTGTCCTAACTGCCCATTCATGTCCCCGCCTCCTGCCATACCCATGTCCTCACTTCCAGGATCTGGGCCCCCACTCAGTCCTGCTGGCTTTGGGCTGATTCCAGGGAGGACACTCTGCACTGCAAGAGGGTGCAGAAGGCATGCTGCTCCCTGGGCAGTGCCCAGGCCAGATCCCAGCTGTGGGAGGTCAGATGGTATGGAAACACCCTTTTGTGGACATGCACGGGAGTTGCCCTTTGAGGACTGTCACGGCATACGGAGTGGGAGACAGAAGAGGACTTGAGTCCCTCCAGTCTGATAAGTGGTGCTTTTACCTGAGTTGGAATCCAGGAATTGGTCTGGACGATACTTCTCCCATACTGGATGGAATGTCAACTGGCTGTTTTTGAAATACCCATCTCCACTGTGGGCAAAGAAAAGAATATCTGACCTTCATCACACACAGAGTCCTTCCCCTTAGTTGGCAAGTTGCTCATTCATCCAGCGAGTCAATCAGCCAGCCACCCCCTCTGTCCAGCCAGTCATTAGTTATCAGTTGGCCCGTCAGCTATCGAGCCAGCTGGTCAGGCAGCCAGCCAGAATCACTGATCCCCTGTGCTAAGCAGGATTGGGGAGGAGGCAGATGGGGGAGGGGTGGGAGGACCTAATTTATCTCATATCTGAGCACAAACTGCAGTGAACTGGTCCTGAGACATGGGTTGAAAGCAACATCTCAGGCCTCTTTCCTGTTAGTTTCCCTTCAACTAGGTGTCGGAGAGGCGGTGCTGTAGGGGACGGTTGGTGGTGCAGGTTAAGAGCTAGTCTTCGAGTTAGGAGGATCCGGACAATGTGTGTGCCACCCCACCCCCACCCCACCCCCGCCCCCCTGCCCAGGGGACGGTGTTTAAACCCTGCTCCAGGAAGGAGGAAACCCCAGAGTGGGGCCTGCAGACTCTGGGTCATGCCTCAGAGCAGCCACTCGGATCCTTTCTCCTCTTTGACATGGGACAGATGACGCACATGGGCATGACACCTTCCATGGGTGCCCTCAGAATGGTGGGAAATTCCTAGCTAGTTAGATAATTCCAGTCCTTTCTCCTTCAGGGCATGTTCAAAAGCAAGTGAAAGCAGTGTAATTACAGGGACAATCCCAAACACATTCTAGGAGAAAGGCATCTACAGCAATTACCAGTAACAGTTTACATGGGACCTTCACAACCGACTGCACATGCATCATGGTTGAAAACTATTGTGTTAGAGAATGAGCCGTTCCCACACTTGGGAACCCATGTCCGAAACCACAGCTCATCCATCTCTCTGCTTTCCCTCTTTGCCACTGACCACACAAGCTGTTGGTGCCGTTGGGTGAGAGGTTAATTCTCAGCCCATCAGAAACTAGAAATTGTCATACTGAGTGAAATAATTCAGAGAAAGAAAAATATTGTGTGATATCACTTGTACGTGGAATCTAAAAAGAAATGATACAAATGAACTTATTTACAAAACAGAAACAGACTCACAGACTTAGAGAACAAACTTATGGTTACTAGGGAGGAAGGATGGGGAGAAGGGATCATTAGGGAGTTTGGGATCGACATGTACACATTGGTATATATAAGATGGATAACCAATGAGGACCTACTGTATAGCACAGGGAACTCTAGATGGGAGTTCCTGGATGGGAAGGGAGTTTAGGGGAGAATGGATACATGTATATGTATGGCTGAGTCCCTTTGCTGTCTACCTGAAACTACCACAATATTGTTAATTGGCTATATTCCAATATAAAATAAAAAGTTTTAATAAAGTCAGAAAGGCAGATTTCAGCCTTATATTTTGTATTCAACTTTCTGCTTTGCCACTTACTTTCCAGCTCTTTGGGCAATGACTCATGCATTTGTACCTCAGTTTCCTTACCTGCAGAATGGATAATAAATAGTATCTCCTTCATGGGGTGGTTGTGATTGTCAAATGAAATAATGCCTGTTAAGTACTTGGTGTTGGTGATGGACAAGGAGGCCTGGTGTGCTGCAATTCATGGGGTCGCAAAGAGTTAGACACGACTGAGCGAGTGAAATGAACTGAACTGAAGTACTTGGTGTAGTAAATGTTGACTGATACTTGACAAGTCAAGAGTGGTCAGCTAATGTCAATGGAAATCCTAGAAGTCAAAGCTCTGGGATTTATTATCACCATGCACGGAACTGGGATAGGAAAGGGAATGGCAGGGTGAAGCGGGATCTTTGTATTTGAAACAAAAAGAAGTGGAAACCAGAATCAGTGTGAGTCAGAAGCATTGGCGAGGAAGAGTCCTGCCCAGTTCTGGGGGACAGAGTGTGTGTGCAGTGCAAGCCCTGCTCTGCACCACCTCCCATTATTTGCTCATGGCTGCCAGCCCATCCCTGTCCTACCTGGAAAAGCCCATCAGGACAGGGTTGCCTGGTCGCCCGGTCACAGTCCACTGCATCCCACCACTTTGGTAGAGAAACAGGGCGTAGGACCTGCTCCCGTCCGTGGAAAGGATGGCTTGGTAGGTGTTGGTCTGGGGGTTGGTTGGAGACAAACAAGGATGCCTGTGAGAGATCTGGGATGTCCCATCACCCATCCCACACCCCCACTCTGACACCCACATCACCTTTTCCTGACCTCTGAGAGCAAAGGCATGGGCTTAAATACAGGCAAGTTTGGAATTTTGCAGAGATTGCACCCTGACTGTCAAAGCACCTGCTGTGGTGGATTTGCCTTCTTTGTGACTTCTTTCCAGTGAGGAAAGGTAAAGGATTCTGGGCTGGAATCCTGTTAGAAGAGGGTCTGTCTGAGAAAGCTTCAGCAACCAGAGAGATTAGCCAAGACCTCAGAGAGCTGAGAGAGGCCTGCTGAGCTTCCTTTGGGATATTTAAGGATATCGTCCAAATGTCCCGTCATCCTGAATAGCACAGAGGAACCATGCAGGTGAGACTGGAGATTCTCTGAAGGCAGATTTCGAGCACTGTGCTTCTACACAGTGAGTAAGCAATGAACTTGCTGAGCCAATGAAGAAATGGGTGACTTCAGACCAGACACAAGGAAGAACTCTGTGACTGTCAGAGTGGTGAGGCCCCAGAGGGAAGGCTAGGGGGAGCACGAGGCATGGCCCCTCTCCACTGGATGCTTTTCTGTCATGAGCCAGAGTCTGGAGACAGAAAAACCTTGGTTCCAGGCCTGGCTTTGTCATCTGCTAGCTGGATGACCTCGAGCAGTTGCTTAACCTCTCTAACCATCATCTTTCTCATCTCTAATATGTGGATAATTACATTAGATTGAGCCATATAATATTGCCAGTAGCCAGCCATTTGGGGGGCTTCCCAGGTGGCGCTAGTGGTAAAGAACCTGCCTGCCAATACAGAAGCCATAAGAAACATGGGTTCCATCCCTGTATCAGGAAGATTCCCTGGAGGAGAGCATGGTAACCCAGTCCAGCATTCTTACCTGGAGACTCCCATGGACAGAGGAACCTGGCAGGCTACAGTCCATAGGGTCGCAAATAGTCGGACATTACTGAAGTGACTTAGCACAGCCACTTTTTACTTATTGCATGCTCCATGTTTCAGTCTTCTAATACCCAGTGCTTTGGCTGCTGTGAGGCATGTAAGCAAAGCCCCGAAGCACCCCTGCCATGTGGTAAGTGCTCAGGAGACAGAGCAGGGGGTTTTGGAGGTGGTGGGGATGGGGGATAGGGAGGCAAAGAGGTGGGCTGGGAGGGAAGTGCTCTAATCTGTCCTTGACTCAGAGAGGAGTTTAGACAAGTGGTCCCTGCTTAGGATTCTAGGATGCCTGACTTCCAGGTGGTTCACAGGACATTGCCCACTGGTCCACTCACCCCGATGGTCACCTGGGCAGGATAGGCAGGGACATGAACCCAAGTGATCTTTAGCGTCCATCTGGCTTTGTAGTTTCCGGTTTTCGTTAACGTGTTAATTGAAGACTCCACCTTCTGCACTAGTGTGTTGTAGTCATCATAGAGAGTCTCATATTCCTAGGAAAAGAAGGCAGATATGGAAAAGGAAATAAGGATCCCATCTCAGTACTCCTGAGGGACCCCCATTTTCTGCTCACTTTAGTCCACCCATGTCTCCCATCCTTCCCCCTCCCAGGCTTGTGTTTTCAGTTAGTGACCTGAAGATCAATCTGCAGGGAAACATGGGGTGTTATGAAGTGGATAGTCAAGAGCCAGAAACTCAAGTCTTCTAACTTGAACTTGTGCATCTCTTAGCATAAACTGGCTCTGATGGTGCAACCACCTGCATCCATTTGTACCTCTCTGGGTCCAACAAGAGGCTCTTTAAGACACGTGTGTGCTTCTCCACAATTGGACCTTCTACAGTGTCTTGTCCATGGCCAGGGCACGATCAGCATTTGCCTGCAGTAGCTTTCACTACACTGAGAGCTCTCTCTGAGTGGAATCATTAACCCAACCCAGGAGCACACGCAGGGGCCGTGCTTGACTCGGCCTTATTAGGAGGAACCCCCTGCAACCTCATTCCAACAGTGGATGGCCAACCCACCCAATGCAGTCTTCCCATGGTTGTGTCCTAATCTGTTTCCTCCCCACCCTCATATAAGCTTCAGTTCCCACCCCCTGATAGGAGGGTTCTGACAGCAGGAACACTTGCAAGGCCCTCCACACAGGCCTTTGTCTCTCCTTGCTGGCTGCTGGAGAACCCTGTGTGCTGAGCTTTGAAAGGCCCACCTGGTAAAATATGGTTCCCCGGCTGCTGGAGAAATCAGCATCATCCCAGAATGGAGCCACCATGGCCACAGAGTCCCAGTCTGAAAAGCCTCTGAGGGGAGGGTTGGGGTAGGAGAAAATCTGGTAGTCTGACTTCGGGAAAATGATTTGGCCATTATCTGTGAACTGAGCACAAAGGTTCCTCCGATTAGCATTCAGGGAGAGAGCATCCCAGACTTGGGCCAGCTCCTGGGATTCGTGAGGGTAGAACTTGGAGATGTCAACAACCCCTGGAAATGGATGGTCTCATCCCCCTGCCTGCTGGGAGAGCCCCGGTACATAGTTTTCCCACAAAAACTCTTCATTCTTAGGCCAGTCCTCACATCTTAAGAGCTTCCTAAGGTGGTAGGTTTTGTCCTGCTTCAGTGGCAGACCCATCCATAGACCAGCCCACCAAAGAGCAGAGGCCTCTGGGTAAATCCCCTTGGCCCCCGCCCCTGAAGCTTGTGCCATATCAGTTAGAGCTGAAAGAATTTATACTCTCACTGCATCACCGTGTGGCTCTCTCAGTGTGTCCTGGCTCAGCCCCCTCGTCGAGGGCCAAAACTGCCATTCAGCCCTCTTCTATGAGACATGAAGTACTTGGACCAAGGAACCAGGAAAATAATTACAGAAAATTTGAACAGCATCAGTCAAGTTTCCCCAAGTAGGGCTTCCTACTCAAAAAAAAAAAAAAAAAAGGGCGGGGGTGGGGGGCCATGAAAACAGTGGAGAGATTACTGGGCCCCAGGACCTCTCTACTGAGGTGACAACACTCTGTCCACATGTGTGTGTGTGGCAGGGGCAGGGGGCAGGGGGCAGGGTATAGCCTCACTCCTTGTCTTCCTCAGCTGGTGCCTTGTCATTAAAGATAGTGTGTGTAAACAGAGCCAGCAGCAGAGACATAGGAGGTCCTGACAAGCCTCATAGTCATAGCTGCTCATGGGCACAGGGCCATCTTTGAGTCCTGGAGGGGAAGCAGGGCCTGTGGAATGCAGGTCGTGAGTCCTGTCCTTTGGGTTGCAGTTGGTGACTCACGTAGAGGGAATCCCAGAGCAAGGAGCCAAGGGGGAAGCCGATCTGGGGCTTGAAGAGTGGTGAGGTGAAGTCCACGGTCCTCCTGACAAACTCCTGGTCTCCAGCACTTGGCCCGTAGGGGAAGAGGAGAACACCTGGGCCGGTACAAAGAGGAGCAGGAAGTTCTCAAGGGCCCCAAAGTCATTAAGGCTGGTAGGGCATTTCACCTCCAAGAAGCCTTCCCCGACCCCATGGACTGTAGCCTGCCATGACCCCATGGGGTCATGACCCCATGGACTGTAGCCTGCCAGGCTCCTCTGTCCATGGGATTTTCCGGGAAAGAACCTTAGAGTGGGTTGCCATTTCCTACTCTAGGAGATGTCCCCGACCCAGGGATTGAACCAAAGTCTCTTGCATCTCCTGCATTGGCAGGCAGATTCTTTACCACTGAGCCACCTGGGAAGCCCTACACCGCTCTCCTGGCCTCCCGCAAATTTCTTCCTGACCCCAGCTGTGATGGCATCTACAGGATCTGTTACCTACAAGATTCCCTCACACATCAGCCTTGCTTCTCGGCACTTTTCACCTTATTTCTGGTAACCCCAAATTCTTTGGGGATCTCCTCCCCAGGTGACACCAGGACTGCTTTTCCTGTCCATGCCTTTATTCCAGCTGTTTAGGCCCTCCTGTCTGCATGGGGCACTTCCTCTCCCCAGTTCCTATTTACTCTTTCCAGGAAGCCTCCTCTTCACCTTGAATCCACCCCTGACATTCCCTTAGGGCCTTCCAATAAGTGCACCTAATATCCTGGGTTTGTTCCTCTAATGGCATCTACTGAGGCAGAAGATATGTCTCTCTCTAAACAGCCCCTTGGTCATTTCTGTATCTCTAGCTCCTAGCCCAGCACCATGTGCAAAGCCAGCCCTCAGCACCCAACTCTGATGCTCTTGCATTGTCCGCTGTAGGGCTCTTCTGATTTGAAACAACATAGTCTGTGAGCAAGCAGGATGAGACTAAACACTCAGTTACCCATCCCTATCAAGGGGATAGGGAGAGCAGCTGGACTTCCCATGACCCAGATGGAGCAGTGGAGAGATCCACAGAACCCCCAACAACTCACAAGGGCCGTCATTGGTAGATACAATCCAGCTGCCACAACTACAACCACCACGTCTAGCTCCATCCTCTTCCTCCGAGGGCAGAGAGGCTCTAGCTCTATGGAATCACTTGCCTTTCCCAGGGTTAACAGGGACTGATGCAGCTGTGGAGTGGGTACCTGTAGAAGTCCCAGGAGTGGAGGTGGTAAGGGTCTGGGAGGTTGTTGAGGGTAGTGATGCTGTGCTTCCCCCACAGTCTGCCTTCTGTGAGGTTGTGCTTTTTTCTGGGCAGGCAAGGAAAGAAGACTGGAGTGGGTGTGACAGTCAGAGAGTAGTAAAATTTAAGAGAGTCACAGACTTTAGGAGCTGGGAGAGACAGCTAGAAACCTGTGTTCTGGTCATCCCCAAACCACCCCCTGCAGAAAAGCAGTTATCTCCTGGGGTAGAGGGGATGGTGAGCCTGTGACCCACCATACCTGCCACTGACTTCATCTTCTCATGGACCTGACTTCCAGCTGGGAGTGCTAGCTCACGTCCTCTCTCAGGCACTCCTCTGAGCTGAATTGAGCTAACTGGGCTACTGTAAGAGACCAAGACCCCAGAGTCCCCCTACCTGATGTCTCAGCCTTCATGGTGGAGCCTGTGACTGTTGGAGAAGTGCTGGTAACAGACAGAGGAGTGGGGTGACTTGTGAATCGGGTGGCGGAGCTCCAGGTGACTGCAGGGTCAGGGGCTGATTGAGAGAATAAAGAATTAGTGGTGCTTGTTATGGAAAGTGAGGTGCCAACTGAGGTTCCCAGGGCGGTGTCGTGGTGGGTTGGTGCTGTCCACAGTCCTGTGATAGTGGTGGTAGACTGAGTTGTGTGACTGTCCCTGGAGGGTGCTGGGGTGAAGGTTGTCACTTCATCTGCAGTGGATGTACCCTGAAGAACACTTTTGGAGGTTGAGTGTCCACTTGGTTTGAATGAAGTTGCAGATGAGGCTATTTTGATTGTGCTCATCATGGGGGAGAATAAATTCATGGTTTGGGGTTCTTGTGTGGTCTGTGTGCCTTGTGTGGAAACTATTTGAGAAATAGCTGATGCTTCTTGAGGAGAGATGCTGGTAGACAGTGGGGTTGACTGCCTTGTTGGGACTATTACAGTTTGGATGAAGGAGATACAAACATGACTGTTTTGAAGGTTTGAGTCATACTGGAGCTTGTGCTGCTGATAAGAATACCCCCAGTGGTCTCTGTCCCTCGTGTCCAGTGAGTCTGGGAAAATGCTAACTGAGATATTCTCAGATAGCAGTATGTGGTTAGTTCTTCCTGTTTTCTACTGTTGAGACTTCAGATGTAACTCAAGAAATACTAGCAGGGGAGGTGGATGCTCTTTCTGTGATCAATGTACTGGCAGCTACTGGTGTTGACAATGGTTCTTTTTCTGACTGAGTTGTGTGGCTGTCACTGAAGGATGGAGAAGTGAGTGTTATTGTTTTATCTGGAGTAAATATCTCATAAGAAACATCTGTAGAGATTGAACTTTTAGTATAGGGCCATCCTGTGGTCTTTGTGTCTTTGCTTTAGTGAGGATGGAAAACCATAGATGTTTGTGGAGTTGAAGAACTGGTAGAAAGGAGTAGATTGTACTGATGACTGCCATGGTGTAGAAGCTTTAGGAGTGAATGGAGAAGAACTTCCAGTTACAAAAGGGGATTTGTCTATTGTGTTTCTTACAGTGTTGTCTGTTGACCTTTTGTTCCTAATATTTTTGATGTTACTGTAGGTGTATACCTCACATGGGGTGGGAATGAAGTGGTTGTTGTACCTGAAGGGGATGTCCTCTGGGAAGTGCCTTCTGTAGATCTGTGTGCATGTGTTGATGATGAGACAGTTGATGTTCTCACAGCTGTGATGGTGGTGGTTTGAGTTCCACTGGTGGTTTTCATGCTCGGAGTCTGGTGGTTCTGAGAAGATGCTGATGTTTTCCCAGTAGAAGTGGTGGAAGGTGGTAAAGTTGATTGTTTCTCTGGTCCAGTTGTCATTGACACTGTGGAGACTGGATGGATATGTCTCGGTAGAGTTGGTGATGTGTTCCTCGGGTTTCCTACAGTGGTATCTGCTGAGGTTTTTGTTCTCCATATTTTTGATGTTACTGTAGGTGTATGCCTCACATAGGGTGGGAATGAAGTGATTGTTGTACCTGAAGGAGATGTCCTCTGGGAAGTGTCTTCTGTAGATTTGAGTGCACGTGTCGATGATGAGAGAGTTGATGTTCTCACTGCTGTGATAGTGGTGGTTTGTGTTCCTCTGGTGGTCTTCATGCTCGGAGTCTGGTGGTTCTGAGAAGATGCTGATGTTTTCCCAGTAGAAGTGGTGGAAGGGGGTAAAGTTGATTGTTTCTCTGGTCCAGTTGTCATTGACACTGTGGAGACTGGATGGATATGTCTCGGTAGAGTTGGTGATGTGTTCCTCGGGTTTCCTACAGTGGTGTCTGCTGAGGTTTTTGTTCTCCATATTTTTGATGTTACTGTAGGTGTATGCCTCACATAGGGTGGGAATGAAGTGGTTGTTGTACCTGAAGGAGGTGTCCTCTGGGAAGTGTCTTCTGTAGATTTGAGTGCACGTGTCGATGATGAGAGAGTTGATGTTCTCACTGCTGTGATAGTGGTGGTTTGTGTTCCTCTGGTGGTCTTCATGCTCGGAGTCTGGTGGTTCTGAGAAGATGCTGATGTTTTCCCAGTAGAAGTGGTGGAAGGGGGTAAAGTTGATTGTTTCTCTGGTCCAGTTGTCATTGACACTGTGGAGACTGGATGGATATGTCTCGGTAGAGTTGGTGATGTGTTCCTCGGGTTTCCTACAGTGGTGTCTGCTGAGGTTTTTGTTCTCCATATTTTTGATGTTACTGTAGGTGTATGCCTCACATAGGGTGGGAATGAAGTGGTTGTTGTACCTGAAGGAGGTGTCCTCTGGGAAGTGCCTTCTCTAGATCTGTGTGCATGTGTTGATGATGAGACAGTTGATGTTCTCACAGCGGTGATGGTGGTGGTTTGAGTTCCACTGGTGGTTTTCATGCTTGGAGTCTGGTGGTTCTGAGGAGACATTGATGTTTTCCCAGTAGAAGTGGTGAAAGGGGGTAAGGTTGATTGTTTCTCTGATCCAGTTGTCATTGACACTGTGGAGACCGGATGGATATGTCTCGGTAGAGTTGGTGATGTGTTCCTCGGGTTTCCTACAGTGATGTCTGCTGAGGTTTTTGTTCTCCATATTTTTGATGTTACTGTAGGTGTATACCTCACATAGGGTGGGAATGAAGTGATTGTTGTACCTGAAGGAGATGTCCTCTGGGAAGTGTCTTCTGTAGATTTGAGTGCATGTGTCGATGATGAGACAGTTGATGTTCTCACTGCTGTGATAGTGGTGGTTTGTGTTCCTCTGGTGGTCTTCATGCTCGGAGTCTGGTGGTTCTGAGAAGATGCTGATGTTTTCCCAGTAGAAGTGGTGGAAGGGGGTAAAGTTGATTGTTTCTCTGGTCCAGTTGTCATTGACACTGTGGAGACCGGATGGATATGTCTCGGTAGAGTTGGTGATGTGTTCCTCGGGTTTCCTACAGTGGTGTCTGCTGAGGTTTTTGTTCTCCATATTTTTGATGTTACTGTAGGTGTTTGCCTCACATGGGGTGGGAATGAAGTGGTTGTTGTACCTGAAGGAGGTGTCCTCTGGGAAGTGCCTTCTCTAGATCTGTGTGCATGTGTTGATGATGAGACAGTTGATGTTCTCACAGCTGTGATGGTGGTGGTTTGAATTCCACTGGTGGTTTTCATGCTTGGAGTCTGGCGGTTCTGAGGAGACATTGATGTTTTCCCAGTAGAAGTGGTGGAAGGGGGTAAAGTTGATTGTTTCTCTGGTCCAGTTGTAATCGACACTGTGGAGACCGGATGGATATGTCTCAGTAGAGTTGGTGATGTGTTCCTCGGGTTTCCTACAGTGGTATCTGCTGAGGTTTTTGTTCTCCATATTTTTGATGTTACTGTAGGTGTATGCCTCACATAGGGTGGGAATGAAGTGATTGTTGTACCTGAAGGAGATGTCCTCTGGGAAGTGTCTTCTGTAGATTTGAGTGCACGTGTCGATGATGAGAGAGTTGATGTTCTCACTGCTGTGATGGTGGTGGTTTGTGTTCCTCTGGTGGTCTTCATGCTCGGAGTCTGGTGGTTCTGAGAAGATGCTGATGTTTTCCCAGTAGAAGTGGTGGAAGGGGGTAAAGTTGATTGTTTCTCTGGTCCAGTTGTCATTGACACTGTGGAGACTGGATGGATATGTCTCGGTAGAGTTGGTGATGTGTTCCTCGGGTTTCCTACAGTGGTGTCTGCTGAGGTTTTTGTTCTCCATATTTTTGATGTTACTGTAGGTGTATGCCTCACATAGGGTGGGAATGAAGTGGTTGTTGTACCTGAAGGAGGTGTCCTCTGGGAAGTGCCTTCTCTAGATCTGTGTGCATGTGTTGATGATGAGACAGTTGATGTTCTCACAGCGGTGATGGTGGTGGTTTGAGTTCCACTGGTGGTTTTCATGCTTGGAGTCTGGTGGTTCTGAGGAGACATTGATGTTTTCCCAGTAGAAGTGGTGAAAGGGGGTAAGGTTGATTGTTTCTCTGATCCAGTTGTCATTGACACTGTGGAGACCGGATGGATATGTCTCGGTAGAGTTGGTGATGTGTTCCTCGGGTTTCCTACAGTGATGTCTGCTGAGGTTTTTGTTCTCCATATTTTTGATGTTACTGTAGGTGTATACCTCACATAGGGTGGGAATGAAGTGATTGTTGTACCTGAAGGAGATGTCCTCTGGGAAGTGTCTTCTGTAGATTTGAGTGCATGTGTCGATGATGAGACAGTTGATGTTCTCACTGCTGTGATAGTGGTAGTTTGTGTTCCTCTGGTGGTCTTCATGCTCGGAGTCTGGTGGTTCTGAGAAGATGCTGATGTTTTCCCAGTAGAAGTGGTGGAAGGGGGTAAAGTTGATTGTTTCTCTGGTCCAGTTGTCATTGACACTGTGGAGACCAGATGGATATGTCTCGGTAGAGTTGGTGATGTGTTCCTCGGGTTTCCTACAGTGGTGTCTGCTGAGGTTTTTGTTCTCCATATTTTTGATGTTACTGTAGGTGTTTGCCTCACATGGGGTGGGAATGAAGTGGTTGTTGTACCTGAAGGAGGTGTCCTCTGGGAAGTGCCTTCTGTAGATCTGTGTGCACGTGTCGATGATGAGAGAGTTGATGTTCTCACTGCTGTGATAGTGGTGGTTTGTGTTCCTCTGGTGGTCTTCATGCTCGGAGTCTGGTGGTTCTGAGAAGATGCTGATGTTTTCCCAGTAGAAGTGGTGGAAGGGGGTAAAGTTGATTGTTTCTCTGGTCCAGTTGTCATTGACACTGTGGAGACTGGATGGATATGTCTCGGTAGAGTTGGTGATGTGTTCCTCGGGTTTCCTACAGTGGTGTCTGCTGAGGTTTTTGTTCTCCATATTTTTGATGTTACTGTAGGTGTTTGCCTCACATGGGGTAGGAATGAAGTGGTTGTTGTACCTGAAGGAGATGTCCTCTGGGAAGTGCCTTCTGTAGATCTGTGTGCATGTGTTGATGATGAGACAGTTGATGTTCTCACAGCTGTGATGGTGGTGGTTTGAATTCCACTGGTGGTTTTCATGCTTGGAGTCTGGCGGTTCTGAGGAGACATTGATGTTTTCCCAGTAGAAGTGGTGGAAGGGGGTAAAGTTGATTGTTTCTCTGGTCCAGTTGTCATTGACACTGTGGAGACCGGATGGATATGTCTCGGTAGAGTTGGTGATGTGTTCCTCGGGTTTCCTACAGTGGTATCTGCTGAGGTTTTTGTTCTCCATATTTTTGATATTACTGTAGTTGTTTGCCTCACATAGGGTGGGTATGAAGTGATTGTTGTACCTGAAGGAGATGTCCTCTGGGAAGTGTCTTCTGTAGATTTGAGTGCACGTGTCGATGATGAGACAGTTGATGTTCTCACTGCTGTGATGGTGGTGGTTTGTGTTCCTCTGGTCGTTTTCATGCTTGGGGTCTGGTGGTTCTGAGAAGATGCTGATGTCATTGGAGATGTATTGCTTACATTTGATGGGGAGAACGTTCTGTCTGTTGAGGTTGGTGCTGTCAACATTTTTGATTTTGTTGCAAGCGTGTGACTCATGCCAGATGAGACTGAAGAGATTGTTTTGCCATGGGTAGTTTTCAATTGTGTTGCATGTCCACTTGAAGTGGATGAAGGTAATGACTGCCTCACTTCTGTGATGGTGGTGGTTTGGGATTCTTCCTTGGTCTTTCTGAGCTGAGCCTGATAGTTTTGAGTAGTGGAACTGGAATAAAATGCCTTTGATTGTCTCTTTCCTCCAGCTGCTATTGAGACTGCTGAGGTGACTGGATCAAAGCTGCTAGTATCAGAGGGTGATATTTCCTTTGCTTGACCTACAGTGATGTTGGCTGAGGTTGTTCCTGTCATCAGTTCTGATGATGTGGGAGGTGTGTGGCTGATGCTGGAAGGGGACAGGTCCTCAGTAACACTGCTTGTCAGACAGTTTTTGCTTGTCAAAGATGCCCACTGGGTTTGGGCAGTGCCTGTAAATATAAGATACAAGGACTCATGAGACAAGAGAGTTTCCTTCTGTGATGTTGGAGTTTATAATACAATTATTTTTCACATGTAGCACTCTATATCACAGTGCTTCATAATGAATGGCTGCAGAATTAATTATTAAACCATGTCTAAGATTTCTTTTCTCGTGCTCCAAAATCACAGATTTTATTTTCTTGGGCTCCAAAATCATTGGCAGCAGTGACTGCAGCCATGAAATTAAAAGACTCTTGCTTCTTAGAAGGAAAGCTATGACAAACCTAGACAATATATTAAAAAGCAGAGACATCGCTTTGCAGACAAAGGTCCATAGAGTCAAAGCTATGGTCCTTCCAGTAGTCATATATGGATGTGAGAGTTGGTCCATAAAGAATGCTGAGTGACAAAGAACTGATGCTCTCAAACTGTGGTGTTGGAGAAGACTCTTAAGACTCCCTTGGACTGCAAGGAGATCAAACCAGTCAGTCCTAAAGGAAATCAATCCTGAATACTCATTAGAAGTACTGTTGCTGAAGCTGGGGCTCCAATATTTTGGTCACCTGATGAAAAGAGGTGACTCATTAGAAAAGACTTGGATATGGGGAAGTTTGAGGGCAGGGGAGAAGGAGGCAACAGAGGATGAAATGGTTGGATGGCATCGCTGACTCAATGGATATGAGTTTGAGCAAACTTCGAGAGATAATGAAGGACAGGGAGGCCTGGTGGACTGCAGTCCACAAGGTCATAAAGAGTTTGACATGATTTAGCAACTAAACAACAAACAACAAGATTTCTACCAATACTGTGCCACCTAGTCATAAATAATACTGCAATGAATGTCTTTGTGCTAACATTTTCTCCATTACCATAAATTTTCTGGGTTTGCTCATTGAAATTGGCTCAATACACTCCAACTTTCCCCATATAAGGCTTATATGGAAGCCAAGCTACATGAGCTTCCATCCTAGAACAGTGTTTTAATTAAAATACACACACTGTTTATTCAATCACAAAATTTCAAAATTTTGCATATCTTATACAAATATTGTTCAAACATGATAAAGGAAATGAATAGCCTTCTGTATTTTTCATAGCCTCTTCTTCTTTTCCTTAACCTAGTGTTCATCTCTCAGTTTTCCTTCCCACCTGTCTCCTAATCCCATCTCTAAAAAGTTTTCACTCCCCGCCTCCACCCCCCCCCCCCCCCCGCGACAATCTTGAGTTCTTTTCTTTCTCTCTCATTGTTGTTGTTTAGTTGCTAAGTCATGTCCAGCTCTTTGGGATCCCTTTGACTGTAGCCTGCCAGGATCCTCCATCCATGGGATTTCCTAGGCAAGAATTCTGGAGTGGGTTGTCATTTCCTTCTCCTGGGTATCTTCCCAACTCAGGAATCGAACCCATGTCTCCTGCATTGGCAGGAGGATTCTTTGCCATTGAGCCACCAGGGAAGCCTTTCTCTCTTGTATCTCATCTCAAACACCTAAGAATTTTGCTGACCCATCAGGACCTTCTTCAAAAAGCAAGAAAAGGGAAACATTATGAACTTGTGTATTTGAATACCTAATATGACTAGATATATGTACTGCTGACAGCACACGTCAATTACTTGTACTGTCTCACATGACTTTGTTTACCAGTATAAAGTATTTGGGAAGCCACCAGGGAAGCCCAAGAATACTGGAGTGGGTAGCCTATCCCTTCTCCAGAGGATCGTCCTGACCCAGGAATCAAATCAGGGTCTCCTGCATTGCAGGCAAATACTTTACCAACTGAGCTACCAGGGAAGCCCAAATCATTTGGGAGTGCACCTAATAATACAAGAGAATTTATGAGGACTCAAGTGTATAAGTGACTCGCTCTTCTCTGGAATATTTTTTTTTTTTTCGGGAGGAGGACTCTCTTATATTCAGATATATATTTTTTATTTCATTTTACTGTCATCTTTTTGGGTGGTCCCTCTTCCTACAATCCAGAACTTTCCCTACTTTTTTTTTTAACTGGGAGTAATATGAGTTCTGGTTATTTGTAAAATCACGTGGGAGGTCCTGAAAACAGACCAACCTCAGCAAGCTGTTTTAACAAACCTCAGCAAGCTGTTTCTCAAGGCACCATTGCCTTACAATTGCCAGCAGGCGGGCAAGTAGGTGAGGCACAGAGCCGGGCCTAAGCTACTTTTGGATACATTCCTGTTACTTTCTTTTTCAATCAGAAGGGGGAAAAATCAATATAATAATAATGAATATGTAATAATGATCCACCTTTGATTGCATTAGTCCAACACAGTCATAAAATATAGCTTTTAATGTTGTTTTTTTTTAATCAGAGGAAGAAGCCCAGGAAGACAAAAGTGCCTAGGGCCCATAAAAGTCATTGGATGGCCCTTTTTATAGATACTCTCAACAAAAGTCTATACCCAGTGTTAAAGACAGAGGAATAATAGTAGCAGTTTATTGATGACAATCTAATTTCATTTTATATTTTACATTAGTTCAGGTACATTATCTGATTTTTTCACCCAAACTACCTTTAACTTAAAAAAATTTTTTCTTTTAAAAAACACAGAGCTAACATCTTTTTGATTTAACCCTTAGGTGGACAATAAATTTTTTCCAATACAATTTGTTGTATACAACAATGAATCCAGTTTTAGTAAATTTGCAGTATTTAGTTCTTTACAGAAATACTTTTCCCATTAATCAGGAGATGTTCTCTTAAGAAACATGAACATTAAGGCTAAGACACTACTCTTTCTTTGAAAAGAGCTCTTTTCTCCAAGGGGAAAATAGCCAGTTTTTTTTTTTTTTTTAATTAATAATTTTTTTATTGAAGGATAATTGCTTTACAGAATTTTGTTGTTTTCTGTCAAACATCAACATGAATCAGCCATAGATATCTATATATATCCTCTCCCTTTTGAATAGCTGTTTTTTTAAAATACTTACGAGAAGGGGACGGATTTTTCATGATTAGCCAGATTCAAAACACTCCTCTAGACGCTCCCTGGTGGTCTAGTGGTTAGGATTCGGCCCTCTCAAAACACTCCTCTAGGTGCTGAGTGCTCTGACATTCATTCAAGGCTTCAAAAGTAATTTTGTCAACTGTGAATGTGTGTTTGTGCTCAGTCACTCAGTTGTGTTTGACTCTTGCAACACCATGGTGGTAGCCTGAAAGGCTCCTCTGTCCATGGGATTCTCCAGGCAAGAATACTCCCTTCTCCAGGAGATCTTCCCCACTTTCTCTTCTTAAAAAAGCGATTTGATGGATAAACAAGTTCCTACAGTATAGTAAATGGAAGTATATTCAATATCCTGTGATAACCATAATGGCAAAGGATATATATGTGTAGCTGAGGCACTTTACTGTACAGCAGAAGTTTATACAACATCGTTAAGTCCACTATACTTCAATACAACTTTGACTTTCAAGTGAGGGAGAGTGACTATGAATCAGCTCTAATTAATTAAAAAGTGACTCACCCTGTAGCTCTAATTTGTTGAAAGTGACTCACCTACTATTTATTAATAGTAACTAATTACAGGTGACATGCTTCTAAGCCGGTATGGATAAATGCACAGATTGAGCTGCAGACCTGTGTTAGAAAGTCCTTGGGTTTCTACTTCACCCAAAATGACTCTGCTTCAATTTTATTTTTTTTCAGTTCCACAAGTATTTATTAAGCACTTATCTGAGCAATCTGCTTCAACTTTAAAAGGGGACTTCCACAAACACATGAAAAGATGCTCAACATCACTCATTATCAGAGAAATGCAAATCAAAACCACTATGAGGTACCATTTCACACCAGTCAGAATGGCTGTGATCCAAAAGTCTACAAATAATAAATGCTGGAGAGAGTGTGGAGAAAAGGGAACCCTCTTACACTGTTGGTGGGAATGCAAACTAGTACAGCCACTATGGAGAACAGTGTGGAGATTCCTTAAAAAACTGGAAATAGAACTGCCTTATGATCCAGCAATCCCACTGCTGGGCATACACACTGAGGAAACCAGAAGGGAAAGAGACACGTGTACCCCAATGTTCATCGCAGCACTGTTTATAATAGCCAGGACATGGAAGCAACCTAGATGTCCATCAGCAGATGAATGGATAAGAAAGCAGTGGTACATATACACAATGGAGTATTACTCAGCCATTAAAAAGAATACATTTGAATCAGTTCTAATGAGGTGGATGAAACTGGAGCCTATTATACAGAGTGAAGTAATCCAGAAGGAAAAACACCAATACAGTATACTAACGCATATATATGGAATTTAGAAAGATGGTAACAATAACCCTGTGTACGAGACAACAAAAGAGACAGTGATGTATAGAACAGTCTTATGGACTCTGTGGGAGAGGGAGAGGGTGGGAAGATTTGGGAGAATGGCATTGAAACATGTAAAATATCACGTAAGAAACGAGATGCCAGTCCAGGTTCGATGCACGATACTGGATGCTTGGGGCTAGTGCACTGGGACGACCCAGAGGGATGGTATGGGGAGGGAGCAGGGAGGAGGGTTCAGGATAGGGAACACATGTATACCTGTGGCGGATTCATTTTGATATTTGGCAAAACTAATACAATTATGTAAAGTTTAAAAATAAAATAAAATTAAAAAAAAAATAAATAAGTAAAAAGGGACTTCCTTTATTCAGAATAATGAGTAGACTTGCTTATAGGACTCCATATTCTATACTTGCTCTCTCCTCAGTAAATTTCCAAAACTCCGTTTCTCTAGTTTGGATTGGAAGACATACCTCTGCAATTATCATCAGACATTATATTTCCCTAAGAACATAAACAAAAGCAATACTCTGTCATCTGGCTTTGAGTCACCAGACAGAAGCTATTTACATACCAAACTTACTAAACTTATTATAGATTCTCAGCAATTAAGAGAAGGCAATGGCAACCCACTCCAGTACTCTTGCCTGGAAAATCCCATGGACGGAGGAGCCTAGTAGGCTGCAGTCCATGGGGTCTCTGAGTCAGACATGACTGAGCGACTTCACTTTCACTTTTCATTTTCATGCATTGGAGAAGGAAATGGCAACCCACTCCAGTGTTCTTGCCTGGAGAATCCCAGTGACAGGGAAGCCTGGTGGGCTGCTGTCTATGGGGTCGCACAGAGTCGGACGCAACTGAAGCAACTTAGCAGCAATTAAACCTTTTCAGAACCTGCATCACCTCTGTTAAAATCAATATCAATAGCAAAAGTTTTATGATTGCACAACCCAAATTCTTAAGTAAAGGTTTTTGTTTGTTCATTGAAGTAGTGCAGCTCCATTTCCAGCAAAATGACAGAAGAGATAAGCCTTTACAAAACCTGCAAATGCCAGATAATGTATAAGAAATGTTTTCTATAAATTGAGTATCTTCTGCATAACCTGAAATCCTCAGTGAAAAGATGGCCTAGAAAAACCAGAAAGATAAAAAAGAAAAAGAAAGCTGAATGAACAATATAATTAAGAACAGAGTTTAGTGATAGAAAAACAGTTGAAAACAGAATTAATAAGGCCAAAACTTGGTTTTTTGGAAGATAAAATAAGCACACTGCTAGCAGAAGGAAAGATATAATAAAGATCAGAGCAAACAAATGAGATAGAGAATAGAAAAACAATAGAGAGAATTAATTAAACTAAAAGTTGGTTCTTTGGAAAGATCCAATATTGATAAACTTTTACCTAGACTGACTAAAGGGAAAAAAAGAAAGAAAACTCAAATTACTAAAACTAAAACTAAATAAGAATGGGGGCATTATTACCAATTCTAGAGAAATTTGAAGGATTATAAGCGATTACTATGAACAATTATATACCAGCAAACTGGATAACCTAAATAAAATGATCAATGTGTCTCCTAGAAACACAAAATCTATCAAGACTAAATTATGGACAAATAGAAAATCTAAATAGACATACAACTTGTAAGGAGATTGAACAAACAAAGAAAAGCACTGGACCTGATGGCTTCACTAGTAAATTCTACCAAACACTTGAAGAAGAACACCAATCCTTCTCACACTTTTCCAATAAATCGAAGAGGAAGGACTACTTTCTAACATCCAGCATTACCTTGATACTAAACCCAGGCAAAGACACTATAGGAAAAGAAAATGATATCCCTTATGACAATATTCCTTATAAACATTGATGTAAAAATCCTCAACAAAACAATAGCAAACTGAATTCAGCAGTATATTAAAAGGATTATACACCATGACCAAATGAGATTTATTTCTGAAAAGCAATATTGATTCAACATAAGAAACTTGATCAATGTGATATATCATATTAACAAAATGAAGGTGGGAAATGACATGATCATCTAAACTGATGCAGAAAAAGCATTTGATAAAATTTGACACTCTTTCATGATAAAAAGCCTCAACAAACTAGAAGTAGAGGGAAACTACATCATTATAATGAAAGTCATATATGAAAATGCCATAGCAAATATCATCCTCAATGGTGAAACACTGCAGTGTTTCTCTCCAAGATCAAGAACAAGGCAAGGGTGCCTGTTTTTGCCACTTCTATTCAACACAGTACTGGATATTAGTATTAGTCATTCAGTCGTGTCTGACTCTTTCAACCCCATGGACTATAGCCCTCCAGACTCCTCTGTTCATGGGATTATTCAGGCAAGAATACTGGAGCGGATTGCCATTCCCTTCTCCAAGGGATCTTCCTCACCCAGAGATCGAATCTGGGTCTCCTGTATTGCAGGTGGATTCTTTACCATTTGAACCAGCAAGGAAGCTGTATAATACAAAAAATTATAGCCCAAAGGTCAAGCAATACAAAATTTAATAAATATTGAGAAGAATCCAACAGTTAATAGAATAAAATTCTAGCCAGTATCTACTTTTGTGTAAATAAAAGATTATCATATAGAAAACTTGTTCTATTAAAAGTGTCTTCTAGAAAGGGAAGAAATTATAAAGAAACAGGCTATGTTAGAGATCTAGTTAAGTGCCCTCCTTTTACAAATTAGAGACTGAGACTCGATCTTAATAAGTAACTTGTCCAAGATAAGTACTGGGAGTTCAAGCCAAATCAATTACACAAGAAAAAAAAATAAATTAAAAGTCATCCAAATTGGAATGAGAAATAAGTAAAATTATCCCTGTTTGCAGATGAAGATGTGGGACGATTGGAACCCTTGTTCTCTGTTGGTGGGAACATAAAATGATATAGTCAGTATGGCAGGAACAGTATGGCAGTTCCTTAAAAATAATAAAAATAGAATTACCCTATGATCCAGTAAGTAAGTCCCATACATCAGCAAAAAAAAAGAGTTTTTTGGTGGTAGTGTTTTTTTAGTGACAAATATAAAGTACTGAAGAATAAATCTAACAAATGATGTGGCTAATCTTTATGGACAAAGTTAAATGATATTGAAATATATTAAAGAAGACATACTCATTATATAAAAATTATAAAATACAAATCCTTCAAAGACCAAATCCCATAATCTTTAGACAATCACATTGTTATGTGTCCTTCTATAATTATTCTTATGCTTTAAAAAATACATAGTTACCTAGTATATATAACTTTGCATCCTTTTAAAAAATTTCATCTGATATAATAAGCATTTCTTCATGTTTTTATTCTTTGTGCAGACACCCGGAAGAAAGACAGACCTTTTTTATCTTGGATGGCAGTTCTTTGTCTTCCTCTGTTTGTAGGCCTGGAAAAGCTGGCTCAGGGGGATTGGGCCAGCTAAGGTCAACAGCAAGATCTTGGATGTCGTAGGTAAACGCTGACTAGGCTCTGGAGGCTTCCCTTTACTAACAAAGCCACTCCATCAACCTGAATACCTGCATTATTACCATTCCCATCTCCCTACAAAGAGCAGTAGCACTGGGGCAGGTCTATCTCCTAGAGCACTTCCTCCATTGTGTCCTGCAATAACAACCTCTCTGTGAAATAATGGGAGCTCAAGGATCACGTACCCTTTGCTTGTAAGTTTTTCCTTAATAAACCTTACTTTATGTTCTTTCCATGTGTTACTAGTGTGTTGTGAGTGGAGGGGGAGGGAAGAGAGAGAGAGAGTCTGCGTCCCTTGTGGAACACTGGACATCATTTTTACATCAAATAATATTCCCATATTAACTTACTGTTGGACACTTAGCCTGTTTCCAGTGTATTGCTATTATAAACAAAGTTTTGATCACTGTCTTTCTGAATGATATTTTGTTTTGTTTTCTTTGTTCAGCTCATTTCCTCAACATAAATTTCTGTAAGTAGAATGACTGGTTAATGCTTATAAAAGTCTTCATGTCATTAATGAAAGCTGAAAGAGTTAGTCACTCAGTCGTGTCAACCCCATGGACTGTAGCCTGCCAGGCTCCTCTGTCCATGGAATTCTCCAGGCATGAATACTGGAGTGGGTAATCATTTCCTTCTCCAGGGGATCTTCCAGACCCAGGAATTGAACCCGGGGTCTCCTGCGTTGCAGGCAGATTCTTTACCGTCTGAGCCATCATGGAAGCCCCATGTCATTAATACATAGTGCCAAATTTCTTTGCAGAAAAGTCATGCCAAAGTGTAGTCCCGTTGGCAGTGGATGAGCGAGAATGGCCCAATATCTTCTTCCTTTGAGAAAAATCTTGTCAAACAGGGCTGTGTCCTTTTGAACCTTTAGAAAACTTGCTAACTATGAGGTGAGTTGATTAGAGTCTCCTGTTCCAGCGTGTCTCCCACAAAGTTTCAGTTTTCTGCTCTTGTTTCCTGATTTGTGGGGATCTTTGCCAGCTGTGCCTAGGGCAGTGGAGAGCCAAGGAAATCACCCAATGGCAAGATTCACCCTGAAGAGAAAATTGACTCACCGATGGGCAGCAGTGCCCTGAAAGGTGTGTAGAAGCTGGAGGAAAGAGACAGAACCATTCGCCTTGCTGTCCTGTGCAGGGAGCCTGGGCCATCTGTGCGTGTGTCAGTCTCAGAAGGGGCACAGCCCCCGTGCTCATGCGGACGCAGCCGCAGTCCCTCTCACAGAGGAGAAACGAGGATGTATGACTTGTTGCTCACAGAGAGCTGGGTCTGCGCTTCCCAGGTCAAGGATGAGGATGTTGTCCTCTCAGACATTCTTGGCGACTAAAGGCTGAAATTTCTGAGAGCTTTCTTTGTTGGGGGTGATTTCAGGCTTCTGCCCCTCTGTGGTCAGGATTTGATAGCTGAAGACTTTCCAAAGCTGTCCCTCAGAGGTAATGGGTTGGTGTTAGATGAAGGATGTGAAGGCCACTGGAGTCCCTGCTCTAGGAACTGTGGCCGTGGAACTGGTGGCTGTGGTTCGTGTTCTTGCTGTTATCTTAGAGGAAACAGAAACTGTGGCCACTATTGTGTCTGCTGGGTATTTTTCCTCCATTGTTCCTAGAATTCGATGAGGAAAGATGCTAATTCCAAATGCCCTTAGGATGACTGAGCTCATGATAGAGCCAGGGCCTGGAATGATGCCTGGTGTACAGGAATTACTTCACAGACTTCTGTTGAATGGATGAACTCAAGGTATCCTCATCCCTTGGTTGGTTCCTTCAGCTGAGGTTGGAGAGAGGGTTAAACGGCACCTATTTCTCCTGTGACTGTCACAGTGGTCCAGGAGCCAGGAGGAGAACAATACAATGGCCACAGTCCGGGAAGTGTGAACACGGCTGTGGCAAAAGGTAGCCAGACTCCTGAGGCTTCCGTAGGCTAGGAAGCTGTGCCTGCCTTAGTGGGGGTCAGGGAGAGATGAGCTCCAAGACCAAGATGGTGGAAGCTGGAGATGGGGGCATTGGGGAAAAAGAAAGCTGGAGTGGTGCTGGTAAGCTGATGGTCAAAGCTGGATTGTGACAATTTTTGACTTGGTTCCAGAGCTTCTGGAATTATCATCAGGGTAAACTTGGTATTGCCACACCAGATGCTGGGAGACATTAGATTAAATAACTTGTGGTGATATCCAAGGTGAAGAAATGGTGGTCAATAGGCATTGTTTGGGATATGACTTCAGTGAGTATAGTTGGAAAGGAGAGACAAAGTTCTTGCTTTGAAGCCAGCTATAATGATGAATTCTAAATGATTCTATTTGATGTTATTGACATAATTTTTTTTCAGTCAGCTCTAAGAAGGTGGCTCCATTTACTGATGAGGAAAGGGAAGAAAGGCTTAAGAAATCTGTAACAACATCAGTGATTTTTCCATTGTCCTGGTTCCCTCAGAACACAGGTCAGCTGGTCTTTGACTTGAAGGAATAGAGAATGAAGTGGGAAAATGATATGGTAGTAGCTATTATGATTCAGTGTTTGGTTGTTTTAGCTGTGATTCCAGACAAACACGGTACCTCTGATGCCCCCTAACAAGGTCCTTTCTGAGGCTGACAGTGACAAGTCAATGGAGACAAGGCCACAGAGTACTTAAGAGTGTGGGTTCCACAGATTCACAGACATGGAAACAAACTTATGGTCTCCAAAGGGGAAGAGGGGAGGGATAAATTAGGAATCTAGGATGAACAGGTATACACTGGTGGTGGTTTAGTGGCTAAGTTGTGTCCGACTCTTGTGACCCCACGGACTGTAGCCCGTCAGGCTCTTCTGTCCATGAGATTTTTCAGGCAAGAATACTGGAGTGGGTTGCCATTTCCTTCTCCAGGGGATCTTCTGGACCCGGGAATCAAACCTGGTTCTCCTGCATTGCAGGCAAATTACTGCATTGTAGGCAGATTCTTTACTGACTGAGCGAAGACTGAGAGAAGCCTAACAGATACACCTTCAGTTCAGTTCAGTTGCTTAGTCATGTCCAACTCTTTGAGACCTCATGGACTCCATCATGTCAGGCCTCCCTCCATCACCAACTCCTGGAGTTTACTCAAACTCATGTCCATTGAGTTGGTGATGCCATCCAATCATCTCATCCTCTGTCGTACCCTTTTCCTCCCACCTTCAATCTTTCCCAGCATCAGGGTCTTTTCCAATGAGTCAGTTCTTTGCATCAGGTGGCCAAAGTATTGGAGTTTCAGCTTCAACATCAGTCCTTCCAATGAACACCGAGAACTGATCTCCTTTAGGATGGACAGGTTGGATCTCCTTGTAGTCCAAGGGACTCTCAAGAGTCTTCTCCAATGCCACAGTTCAAAAGCATCAACTCTTCGGTGCTCAGCTTTTTTACAGTCCAATTGTCACATCCATACATGACCACTGGAAAAACCATAGCTTTGACTAGACGAACAGATACACACTACTACATACAAAATAGATAAACAACTAGATCCTACTGAATAGCACAGGAAATTATGGTCAATGATCTTTCAATTAACCATAATAAAAAGAGCATGAATATAAATATACATATATATGTATAAAGTGTCAGTTTCAGAGTCAAACTAACCAACATTCACAATGTGACTTGGGCAAGTTACTTGACCTCTCTGAGTCTTGAGGTCCTTATTTTTAAAAGTGGGATGAGGGTAGATGCTAGTAATACCAAAGGGTACTGTATGTAAAATAGTTAGCCCAGTATCTAAACTCAATAAAAGGCACTCTGCACTGCCTGCTGTCCTGGTCTCTACAAAGTCCTGCGTGCGTGCTCAGTCACTTCAGTCATGTCTGACTCTTTTAAACCCCGTGGACTATAGCCCACCGGGCTCCTCTGTCCATGGGATTTTCTAGGCAAGAATACTGGAATGGGCTGCCATGCCCTCCTCCAGGAAGTCTTTCTGACCCAGGGAGCAAACCCAATCTCTTGCATCTCCTGCAATGGCAGGAGGGTTCTTTACCACTGGTGCCACCTGGGAAGCCCTGAGAGCCTGGCAAAGGCAGCAGTCCTTGTGACCATGTCCTTATTAGGGCAGAAGGTCAGCTTGCTGATGATTTTATAATTACCCACTCCCTTCCCAGATCTTTGCTGCTACCAGCAGGCCAAGCCATAGCACTTTCTGCTGGGACTCCTACAGCCAGTTCCTAACTGGTTTCCAATTCACCCTTGCCCTCTTCCAATCCATTTCCTTCCAGGAATCCAGAGCAGCCATTACAAAGTTCAAACCTGATCATATCACTGCTTTACCTGTAACCCTGTACTGTCTGCCCATCTTGTGCTAAGTGCTAAGTCACCTCAGTCATGTCCAACTCGTTGCAACCCTATGGACTGTAGCCTGCCAGGCTCCATTGTCCGTGGGATTCTGCAGGCAAGAATACTGGAGTGGGTTGCCATGCTCTCCCCCAGGGTATCTTCCCAACACAGGAATCGAACCCGAATCTCTTATGTCTCCTGCATTGGCAGGCAGGATCTTTACCACTAGCACCACCTGGGAATCCCATGTCTGCCCATCTTAGTTCCTTAAAATCCACACTCCATTTCACTGTTTACAAGGTCTTACCTCATCCAAATCTGCCCACCTCTTTCAAGTACTCCTAAGGGCCAAGGTCTCTCCTTACTCTGCACGTCTTCCCCTGCCTGGCTCATGCTCCCTTCTCCTCCTCCTCCCCCCTCCTCTCCCACAATTTCCACCTCATTTTATTACTTAGACTTGGGTTTCAGCTCATACGCACAGCACTTCCTCAGAGAGGGCTTCATGGACTTATTAATCTAAATGAAGTTTCCCTACTTTGCTCTCATCATAATACTTGTTCAACATAATACCGCATTTGAGGAATTTTTCTGTAATTATTTTGTAACTCTCTGCACACTAGATCTTAGCTCCAGGAGGCTGGGCCTTGGCTGTTTCATTCTTCTCTGTGTTCACACGTGCTGCCCTAGAACAATGTCAGGCACAACTTCTTAAATAGTTGTTTAACTAGCAAATGTATGAATGAATGAATGAATATCTCAGCATGAGGTTTGGGTGCTTCTGTTGACCCTCCATTGATGAGCAGGGCTGGTTTACAGAGCTTGTGTGTCACAGTGCTAATGCAGTGGCCCATCTTCTAGGCCCAGCTCCCCGATTTATGGCTGCATGACCTCACACAAGCTTTGGAGATAGAAACCATGACTTCATTATCCTTGTGTCTAGAGCATTTGGCACGAGTCAAAATTCAGCAAGTGAATGAGTAACTCCTCACTCTTTTCTGTTCTGAATTCCCCCAAACCCACTATCAAATTCAAGCAATTTTAGTTGGGGGCTTCTATACAGATCAGAGATGTCTATGAAGACCTGAAAAGTGCACATGTGGAGAATCTGGCTTCCTGTTGCACAAGCCAGTGCCCTCCATTAGGAGCATGGCCATGACTCTGGAGGCTGCGTGTGCAAACACAGACACCTAGTTTCTAGGCCCACTTTGGAATCTCAAGAAAAATGTTGAGTATTTAAAGCTCTATGAAATGCCAAAAATGGAGTTCATTTCAACTCAACTCTTTAGTGCTATGCTGGGAATGAGGACATAATGGTGAGCAAGTGTCTGCTTGCCATGAATCAGCCTAGTAGAATGTGAAAGGTAGGAACTAGAAGGAGAGATGGCCTGGAAAGTCTTCAGTCCTGTCCTTGGGAGAGATGGCTTGATGGGCTCCATCAGTGCCTCTCTGAAGCATTCAGAGATGCCACAAAACCAGAGAACAGACACAGTAGCAAACCACATGTTTGAGCACATAAAAGACCAACTGTTTCTTGGCCTCTCCTGACAAGGGAGACATAAATTACTGATATGTCAAACTCTGCAAGGACAGCCTCTGCATCTGGAACAGAGCTCAGTAACCAAGGGTGTGGAGGAGCTTGCTGTGCAAGGAACTGAGCAGCCACAAGCCACATTCATTTTTTTTTTTTAGTGTACTGTGTCATTTGGGTTTTGTTTGTTCATTTGTTTTTTAAGTTTTTACTTTGTATTGGGGTATATGTTGCTGCTGCGCTTCTGCTGCTAAGTCGCTTCAGTTGTGTCCGACGCTGTGCGACCCCATAGACGGCAGCCCACCAGGCTCCCCCGTCCCTGGGATTCTCCAGGCAAGAACACTGGAGTGGGTTGCCATTTCCTTCTCCAATGCATGAAAGTGAAAAGTGAAAGAGAAGTCGCTCAGTCGTGTCCGACTCTTAGCGACCCCATGGACTACAGCCTACCAGGCTCCTCCGTCCATGGGATTTTCCAGGCAAGAGTACTGGAGTGGGGTGCCATTGCCTTCTTGGATTGGGGTATATAGCCAATGAGAACTGACTCATTGGAAAAGACTTTGATGCCGGGAAAGATTGAAGGCAGGAGGAGAAGGGGACGACAGAGGATGAGATGGTTGGATGGCATCACCAACTCAATGGACATGAGTTTGAGCAAGCTCTGTGAGTTGGTGATGGACGGGGAAGCCTGGTGTGCTTCAGTCCATGGGATTGTAAAGAATCAGACACAACTGAGCCACTGAACTGATATAGCCAATTAACAGTGTTGTGATAGTTTCAGGAGAACCATGAAGGGACTCAGCCATACATAAACATGTATTCATTTTCCCCCAAATTCCGCTCCCATCCAAGTTGGCACATAACGTTGAGCAGAGTTCCATGTGCTATACAATAGGTCCTTGTTGGTTAACTATTTAAAATATAGCAGTGTTTTTAAGCAGTGTTCCCTAACTATCCCTTCCCCTCTGGCAATTGTAAGTTCGTTTTCTGTGAGTCTCTTTCTGTTTTGTAAGTTCACTTGTATCATTTCTTTTTAGATTCTATATCTGAGGGATGTCATATGTTATCTCTCATTCTCTGACTTACTTCACTCAATATGACACTTTCTAGGTCCATCCATGTTACTGCAGATGGCATTATATCATTCTTTTAATGGCCAAGTAATATTCCATTGTATATAAGTATCACATCTTCTTTATCCATTCCTCTGTTGATGGACGTTTAGGTTGCTTCCATGTCTTGGCTATTGTAAACAGTGCTGCAAGGAACATTGGGGTGCATGTATCTTTTCGGACCATGTTTTTTTTTCTGGATATATGTCCAGGAGTAGGATTGTAGGGTCATACGTTAGCTCTATTTTTAGTTTTTTAAGGCGCTTCCACACTGTTCTCCATAGTGGCTGTACCAATTTACATTCTCACCAATAGGGTAGGAGGATTCTTTTCTCTCCACACCCTCTCCAGCATTCATTGTTTGTGGATTTTTTGATGATAGCCAATCTGGCTGGTGTAAGGTGATATCTCATTGTAGTTTTGATTTGCATTTCTTTGATAATTAGCGGTGTTGAGCATCTTTTCATGTGTCTATTGGCCATCTTTGGAGAAATATCTATTTAGGTCTCCTGGCCATTTTTTGAGTGGGTTGTTTCTTATTATTAAGTGTCATGAACTGTTTGTAAATTGTGGAGACTAATTCTTTATCAGTCACATCATTTGCAAATATTTTCTCCCAATATGTGGGTTGTCTTTTTGCTTTGTTTATTGTTTCCGTTGCTGTGAAAAAGCTTTTGAGTTTAAATAGATCCCATTTGTTAATTTTTTATTTTTATGTCTATTATTCTAGGAGGTCGATCAAAAAAGATGTTGCTGTGATTTATGTCAGAGAGTGTTTCTCCTTTGTTTTTTTTTTTTTTTTCCTCTAGGAGTTTTATAATGCCCAGTCTCACATTTAGGTCTTTAATCTTTTTTGAGCTTATTTTTGTGTGTGGTATTAAAAAATGGTCTATTTCCTTTTTTTTACATGTAAGAAGACACATTCTGAATAAACCAAGTGGACACTTGCAAAGCTACAGGAAAATGGGAGGTGTTTTTTAAAGAGATCAAAGATCTTTTAGATGAATGGGAATGTCTCCACGCCAACGGAAATGTCCTTTCCATTCTGCCTCTATCCCCCTTCTGCCCTAGTCTCCCAGCTCTAAAATACAGTGGTCCCGAATAATGCTATTTGCAGCAACATGAATGGACCTAGAGATTATCATACTAAATGAAATAAATCAGAGACAAATATCACATGATATCACTTACATGTGGAATCTAAATAATAATACAAATGAACCTGTATACAAGACAAAAATAGCTGCACAGACATAGAAAACAAACTTACAGTTACCAAAAGGGAAAAGAGGGGCAACGATAAATTAGGAGTATGGGATTAATAAATATGCACCACTATATACAAAATAGATAAACAAGGACCTTCCGTAAAGCACATAGAACTATATTCAGTATCTTATAATAACCTATAATGGAAAGGAATCTGAAGCTGTACACTTGAAACTAACACAGTATTGTAAACCAACTATAATTTAATACATTTTAAAATACAATAAAAATGCAGCAGTCCCTCTCTCTCTTCTGCTGTGTACTGTGTCTGTGTGTGCTAAGTTACTTCAGTCATATCTAGCTCTTTACAACTCTATGGACTGTAGCCCGCCAGGATTCTCTGTCCATGGGATTCTGCAGGTAAGAATACTGGAGTGGGTTGCCATGCCCTCCTTCAGGGGATCTTCCAGACCCAGGGATAGCACCTGTGTCTTATGTCTCCTGCACTGGGAGGTGGGATCTTTACCACTAGCACCACCTGGGAAGCCCCTGCTTTGTACTAGATACAACCTTATTTTATCTTCACCACTACCCTGAGTAATAGAGCCTTTTCATTTCACTAACTTTGCCAATGACGTCTGTGAGCTAAATATTCTATCCTCCTATCCCCTGGGCTGGTAAGTGGCAAACTTGACGTGGGGTCTTTCGGTTTGAACTTCCTGCTTTTTGCTCTACGTTTTGCTGAGCTATTGACCTGAATTTGATGAATTTTCCTATCAGGACCTCTTGTTCAGGGACTTTCTCCTTTTGAATGTGCCCGAGCACAGGGAGGGTTTCCCAAGGTGGGGCAGACCCCAGTGGAGGGTTCAAATTCCCCTGGTGGCAAGTTGGGTGGGTCTCTCCTAGATAGATTAGTGGTTCTTAGAGAGAAGGGGACAGGAGAGCCCTTCCCTGGGGCCCTTGGTGACTGTGAATCTCCCTTGTCCTGCACTTGCTACAGGACCTCATCACCTCCCAATGGCTGTGGAGGGCGGTGGCCCTTCGGTTACTAGACCACTGAGAGTATGGGAGACTGAGGCTTATTTTGACTTAGTTTTCTTGCCAGAGGGGGTGGAATTAGGGTTTCCAGGCTTCCTTCTGAGCCATTCCTACCAGAAGCCACCAGTAGACACCAAGTCTCTGCTGGCTCCCTATCCAGCCCGCCTGTGTCCACCTTTCTCTTCTCCTTTCCCCTTCAAGAGCCAGGGCTTTTTCCTACAGAAGCCCTTACACTGTAACAGTTTCAGTGGGAATCCCAGCGTTTCTCCTTCCAACCTGGGGTAGAGGCTCAGACACCTGCTCCAGAGAGGACTCTGGCCTGGACGAGGGTGCTGGCACCGTATGGAAGCAGACCCTAGGCTCGGACATAGGCAGGTCACCTGTAGGCACCCCCTCAGGGAGCCAAGAAAATGGGACTGACCAGTTCCCACTTCTCCAGAAGCCCCCACCCCAGCAGATGTGGGGGGCTCACTGCCCAACCCATGGAGACTACTTTTCCCTCCAAGGTCCTCTGGATACGCCACCACATGCCTGGGAGGCCAACTCCCAGCCCACTCCCCCTCTTTTCCTGGCCCTGTTCCATCCTGTGCCCTTTCCCAATGCACAGGACTCAGATCCAGGGCACCTGTGTGCGGCTTCAGGACAACCTTCCACCTTCAAGGTCCGCCCCTCACTCACATGCCATCACTCCCCACCCGTCTTCTCTCGCCCACTCCCACCTCACTTCTTGCCCTTTCAGGCTCCTCTTCACACACTTCCTGGCTCCTCTTGAGCTTGATGACCCTAATGCAAGGCCGAGGGCAGAGCTGGTACTAAACATCTTTGTGTGTTGATTTTAAATCACAGAATGCTAAAACTTAAGGACTTAGCAATCCAGAGGTCATGTCATCCATCACCCTGCTTTTTGCATGGGGAAGTGAGGCCTGGAAAGACATACAATGGGAACTGGTCACAGGACCAGATCACTCATTGGCAAAGCCAAGACCACACCCAAGGTCCCTAAATCCAATCCATCTTCTCCCCATTGCCCATGGCCATGACTTCTACAGACACCCCTCAGTCTATCCCCCAGGAACACACCCTGAATGGTTGGTAGCTGCAGACTCTGCAGGCTCCTGCTGGCCTCCATTTCCTCACTGTGATGAGCAGTGAGGATGAGAGGTGGTTGGGAGGGTGGTAGAGATTGTGGGGGTTCCATTTGTTCTTAGCCAAGCCCTTAAATGTGGCAAGGAAGATGGAATCTTCCACATCCCTCACATTGCACCTCTCATTATCTCTAAGACAGTGTGTTCCTCTGACCCACCTAATGAGGAATGAGTCCTCGGGTGAGGTGAAGTCTTTTTCAGGCCTCCTGAGGAGGCAAGGGAGCTGTGATTACATCTTTGCTATGGGCTATTGACCACTTCCCCTGTGGCTCAATTGGTAAAGAATCTGCGTGCAATGCAGGAGACCCCAGTTCAATCCCTGGATTGGGAAGATCCCCTGGAGAAGGAAATGGCAACTCACTCCAGTATCCTTGCCTGGAAAATTTCATGGATAGAGGAGCCTGGTGGGCTGCAGTCCATGGGGTCCCAAAGAGTCAGTCACAACTGAGCGACTAACACTTCCTTCCTTGTCTCCTCCTCTTCCCTCCGTATGTACCTTGTTTTGATTCATTTGTTTGTTTCTCCCTTGTCTTTCCCTCTGACCTTTCATCTTTCTATAAGTTTTTCTTCCAGCTTGGTCATGGAACTTTCCTGTTTTTCTGTGTCATTCACTCTCCTTAACTTTCTCTCTCTTTCCACAGTTCTGCTTTCCTGGTTCTCCCTGTGGGTTTTCCCCAAGCCAGGCTGTTCCTCCCAACGTCTCCCTGCTTCTCTCTGACTCTTTCCTCCTTCCCCTCTGTCTAGCGTTCTCTTTCTCTCTCCCTCATCTTGTGCCATCTCTGCCCACTCACTTCTCTCTGCCTCTCTCTTTGTCCCCCCATGAAAGATCGCAGCTCCTCGGAGGCTCAGTGAAGTCAGCCACCCCCAGCCCCAAATGCTGCCCCAAGTACATCACTTACCCAGGACCACTGGCCCAAGGATGTAGGAACACAAGCAGCTCAGGAACATGCAGGGGAGCCTCCTCCAGTGGGTACCCCTCATGGCTCTGGAAAGAGTCCCTCACGGTCCCCCAGGAAGGTCCTTGGCACAGAAGCGATGGTGTGAGGAGCAGAGGTGAATCTGTCCCCACTGGCTGCTGGCCTTAAATAGGTGTGTTTCACTGAGGGGCCAGAGTACCAGAAGAGGACAAAAGAAGGTGTGGCCCCCATGCCAATCATCCTTGCCTTGTCTTTTCTTTCCTCAGTCCCCACCCCCTTCCCCAACCAGGGAAGAATAAAAACACCAATACACCCATTTCTGCATTCCTAGGCAGCCTGAGCCAGGTAGGGGGAGTGGCGGGAGGGGCATGTAGGGGAATAGAAACCTGGACATCCTGAAAATGAGGAGCCCACAGAGGAGCCCACCCTCCTGCCTGGTGTTCTGCCTGGGCTGCTCATGTCTTGCCAGCACTTTGGACTGCCACAGCGGGAGCAGCTAAGTCATTTCAGAAGACAGAACAGGTCAGAACAGGGAAGAGAGGAGCCAAGAGGCATTGAGTTTGGGGCTGTACGCCTAGGAAAAGAAATGAAATTTGAGAAGATCCTAAGAAACATAGAAAGTGGGAGGAAAGATGTGGGGTGAGAGGCAGGAATTAGAGGTACCCCATATGCAACTTGTGGGGTGGAGCTTTGGGCTCAGAATATCTGCTCAGTCAGGCGATCCCTGGCAATCCTGTGGTTGAGACTTCACGTTCCAATGCAGAAGATGTGGGAGCTAAGATCCCACATGCCTCGTGGCCAAAAAACCAAAACATAAAACAGAGGCAATATTGCAGCAAATTCAATAAAGACTTTAAAGTGGCCCACATTAAAAAAAAAATCTTAATATTTGCTTCATGTCAGGAAAAGGGTCCACCCTCACCATTTGGTGGATTTCCTCTTTCTACTAGAGGGTGTAACAGAGTCAGGGTCTTTAAAGTCTGAGGCAGCCTGGGGAAGCAAGCTTGAGGAATCTGAGGCGGGTAGTGGGGTTGAGAGTAGAACCTAGGGAGAAGGAATTTTGACCCCGAGGAAGCAGGGGCTGCTTCTGGAGACCTTGGCACTCCAGTCACCTATTTTGACTTCTTGGGACTCGCAGGCATAACTAAGAAGGAAGAGAAAGCCTCAGCTGGGTGTGCCAGGCAGAATCTGAAGGTGAGAGAAGGTAGCTAGTTGGTTCTGCAAAGGACAGCAATGGTGATCTTCCCCTGCTCTTTGCCACAACTAGAACCTTTGCTTCTGGTTCCTCCAGATTTGATTCCCTGAGCGTGGAATCTATGGAGTGATTGGTCCCTGAGCAGGAAGCTCAGGCTTCCACTGCACAGCCTAGGATGAGGAATCGGCATGTCCACATTCCCAGGCAGAACTTGGAGTCATCCAGAGAGGAGTGGAGGGCTACACTGTGGTGCCATCTCAGAGGACCAGGAAGGCTCCACCACCCTGCTGGCTACTTGCTTTCTGAAGCTGAAATTCCAGTTACAGCCAAAGTCAAAAGCCTGGACCATCCAGGTATAATGTAAATACTACAGAGAAGTAGCATGGTCCCCCCAGCAGTCCCCCCACCTCCGTATGGACCAGTTGATCCCTTTCGTTCCCAGGAGAAGGAAATTCACAAAGGTAAGGAGGAATTTTAAGCATAGAATGGTGGGACCGGATATGAGGAAGGTATCACTGAAACAAATTTACACAGACACCAAAGTTGACTTGGCCTTCTTGATCATTTTGCTGTGTCAGTTCTTGCTCAGGAGTTCTTTCTATTTACTCATAACATGTTTTGTTTGATGACATTTTTCTGGACTACAGTTTCCAACTTACAGAGGAGAAAAAAGCATTCAAGTTAGACCAAAGTAAGAGCTGGATATGTTGTCAACCTAACATAGCCAACCTCCCACTTCTCAATGCAGGGAGCACTAGAGGTGCAGAGAGTTCTCCAGAAGCCACTGTGGTGGTCAAGACTTCTACTGGGCTCAGGACACCTGAACCTGAATCCCAGCTCTGCCACCCAAGGCAAATCATGTCCTCTTTGAGGCTTATTTTCTTCATCTGTGAAATAGGGATATTACGTCAAAAAAAAAAAAAAAAAAGTAGAACTGAACTATAGTTAAAGCATTAAAAAATAGATTTTATTCAGAACTCTTGCAATATGAGAAAAGGGACCTCAGTATAGACCTGGGCTTAACTCCAAATGATCATAGACAAGTGGAAAGCTACAGCCAAGAAGCAGGGAGGGGGGTCAGTGGATAGAAAATTACTAAGAAAAAACAGAGGGTGAGTGGATTCTGGCTAAAACAACTTAACAGAATTTTTGGCGAAAGACAGACCAGGGTAATTAAATATCACCTGAGGGGATGGTGGAGGATAAGGAAGCTGATCAGACATTGAGAGTACCAGATATTGAAGATGGGCCTTTTTTTTTGCTAAACTGACTGGGCAGGGCTCTCGCTAAATCTAAATTTTATAGAAAAGTGCACAGATGGCTCTAGAAGGAGGTTTGGGAGGCTGAATACAGTTCAGTCAAGCAAAAGTCTTTGTCAAATAACACCTATGCAAAAGGTTGTGGGGGCTTCCCAGGTGGCACTAGTGGTAAAGAATCCGCCTGCCAAACTGCCAGTGTTGGAGACATAAGAGACGTGAATTCAGTCCTTGGGTCAGGAAGATCCCCTGGAGGATGGCATAGCAACTTACTCCAGTATTCTTGTCTGGAGAATCCCATGGACAAAAGAATCTGGTGGGCTACAGTCCATAGGGTTGCAAAGAGTCGGACATGACTGAAGCAACTTGGCACGCAAAAGGTTGTGAGAATAAAATAAGCCCAAACATGGAAACGTGCTTTATAAATGTGAAGACACTCAGAGAGGGCACTTGCCCCCTCATTTCATCCTGACGTCATCCCTGAAGGTAGAAACAAGTGAGGGAAGCAGGGCATGAGGAGGACACTGGAAAAGAATTTCCAGGCTCATCTGCCTACTGAGGTCTTTCCAGTGCTCCCTTTGGGTTTTAGGATGTTGGCACGTATGAATTCATCTTCTCCCTGCCTGCTTCCAGTTCCTGTCTCATCTCCCTCTGAGCCCAGCTACCTGTCAGCTGGGCCTCCCAGGTGGCACCAACGGTAAAGAACCAGCCTGCCAATGAGGAGACACACAAGAGACGTGGGTTCGATCCCTGGGTTGGGAAGATCCCCTGAAGGAGGGCATAGCAACCCACTCCAGTATTCTTGCCTGGAGAATCCCATTGGCAGAGGAACCTGGTGGGCTACAAGTCCCATGGGGTTGCAAAGAGTCAGACATGACTAAAGTGACTTAGCATGGCAAGGCACCTGTCAGCTCACCCCTTTTCCAGAGTTGGGACACTTCTAGATTTCCATAACAAATGCCTTTCTTGATCTGCTTGTCCTTCCTTCTCCCCTCCCAAGGTGTCTGATGGGGACAAAGAGAGGTGGGTGAAAAGGGAGGAGGCAAGTAGATGCCCTGAGGTCTTTCTGGTGGAGACCTCCTTGACCGGGAGACTGCTGGACGTTACTGGGGGCAGGAATCTGAAACCAAGATTAGGTTGATAGTCTATGGATTTGGGGTATAAGTGAGTTGGAGTAAGGATAAGATTATGATGTTTTCACAGAGAAGGAAGACACAGATGTGGCTTGAACAGACTTAGCCTGGGTTATGGGCAGCCCTGTCAAGAACTTTAAAGGTGATTTTTCTCCTAAGCTACCCAAATGGGAGACTCTCATCTGGGGGTGGGGTTAAAATTGCTTCCCTCCATATAAGTGATTCCCTGATAGACTCTCATGCTATTAAAACTGTGCTTAGTCACTCAGTTGTGTCTGATTCTCTGCAGTCCCATGGACTGTAGCCCATCAGGCTCCTCTGTCCATGGAATTTTCCAGGCAAGAGTACTGGAGGGGGTTGCCATTTCCCACTACTAATAAAGTTACTCTTACTAATAAAGTTGCTCTGGGTCAGCCTTAAGGCACCTAGGCTGAGATGGAGAAGGAAGTGAGATATTTATTAAACCTGATTTATTAAGTCTTAAGACTTGAACTAGAGTGCCAGGCCCTGTGTATGTCCCTATAACCCTGCAAGATACATGTCATCATCCCCATCTCACATCTGAGAACACTGAGGTTCAGGAGATGAATATGTACCCTTGTCATTACTGAGTCACGATTCAGGCTGTGTGGTCAAGTAGAACTGCAGAATGCCCGCTGCCCTGAATCACACCTGCCCAGGTCACACAGGAAGTCCCAAAGCTGAAATTCAAGCCTAGGTCTGTCTGGCTCCAAAGCTAAAAAAACATGAGCTGAGAGTTTATCCTCTGCCTGGTGGGCACCTGTATACTGAACTGTTATTCCTCAAAGGCACAGAGATGCGCCTTTAAGAATGGATTCACTGTTGGCTGCAGGGAGAGTGTTTAGATGGTAACACCAGCTGTTAGCTCTTTCAGATGCACCTCAGCATTCAAGCCAAGACCACATACTTCTCATGGCAACCCCCAGGTCAATGACTGGGCAGTGCTGCAAGGCAGTGGTGCAAGGAATTGGATAGTTCCAGCCCCACAAGATTCCTTTATTTTATTTTATGGTTATGAGGCTTAATAAAAATTCTTACACATACTTCCAATTTATCATTAAATATTGAGAACATAGTTCCCATTGAAAAAACTCTTCTTTAAAATTAATTTTTATTGGAGTTGCTTTAGTATTGTGCTAGCTACTACCGTGGGAGAAGGCAATGGCACCCCACTCCAGTACTCTTGCCTGGAGAATCCCATGGATAGAGGAGCCTGGTAGGCTGCAGTCCATGGGGTCGCTAAGAGTCGGACATGACTGAGCAACTTCACTTTCACTTTTCACTTGCATGCATTGGAGAAGGAAATGGCAACCCACTCCAGTGTTCTTGCCTGGAGAATCCCAGGGACAGAGGAGCCTGGTGGGCTGCCGTCTATGGGGTCGCACAGAGTCGGACACAACTGAAGCGACTTAGTAGCAGCAGCAGCAGCTTCTACCGCACAGCAAAAATGAATCAGCCATGCATGTACATAGATCCCCTCCCCTTCGGACTTGCTTCCCATTCAGGTCACCACAGTGCATTAAACAGAGTTCCCTGTACGACAGGGTAGCTCAGCTGGTAAAGAATCTGGCTGCAAAGCAGGAGACCTGGATTCGAACCCTGGGTTGGGAAGACCCGTGGAGAAGGGATAGGCCACCCACTCCAGTCTTCTGGCCTACATAGTATATTCTCATTAGTCATCTATTTTATACCCAGTATCATTAGTGCATATGTGCCAATCCCAGTCTCCCAGTTCCTCCCATTCCCTTTCCCCCTTGGTATCTATACATCTGTTCTCTTTGTGTCTCTATTTCTGCTTTGCAAATAGGATCATCTATACCATTTTTCTAGATTCCACACACATATGAGTTAATATATGATATTTGTTTTTCTCTTTCTGACTTACTTTAGTCTGTACGACAGTCTCGAGGTCCATCCACATCTCTACAAATGACCCAATTTCATTCCTTTTTACAGCTAAATAATATTCCGTTGTATACATGTACTACATCTTTATGCATTCCTCTGCTGATGGACATTTAGGTTGCTTCCTTTAATAGGCAGTCTGCGCCCCGGAGCATCCCACATAACCCACAGGGACTGTGTGGTTTTGTCAGCTGTGTTGACTCCCTCACCCAATCCTGCCTCCTCCCTTTTCCTTTCACAGTTGTTATTCCCCAGTAAACTTTTTCATTTCACTCCATCTCAGCGTTTGCTTCCGGAAGGACCCAACCTGAGACACTCACTTGAAAGAGGATGGCCCATTTACAGGTATAGACACTGACCATCTCAGCTGGGTTTCAAACCCAGACCTGCACAACTCAAAGTTAGTCCACGGCTCTGTACTCAACAGTTCAGTGAGGGGGTTGTGGGCTTAGTGGGTCTGGGTCCTGCTCCAGAGGAGGGCAAAACCTGTTTGTAAGGAAAAGATTCTTACACCGCAAAAGATACAGACCAAGAGGACTGATGCCGTTGTGGGGCAGAGGAGGCGGGGAGGAGTTCTCCGCGCCTGGACCCGCACAGGGAGTACGTTACGTGCCAGCGTCAGTCCACTGCAGAGGAGTGACGCAAAGTGAGGAAAGGGGAGCTCTGCTCATGAGGTCGTGGCTCCCAGGCCGTGATGAAAGCGGGGGCCCTGGTGTTTGGGCCACACAAAGGACCCTCTCATTCTCCCAGGATTGGGTTTCAAGTCCCTTTTTCTAAAAGTGTCCTGCATTTTCATACTAATTAGCTCCTTTCTCATTTTCCCTCTGAGGCAGAGGGGGACTAATGCCTCCCCAAGTAATGTCTTCCGGACCTGGGATTCCCAAGAAGGAGGGGCCATGCTGAGTGCACAGGCAGGGGTGAAGGGGCAGGAGTGACATGAGGATCAATCTAAATTTATCCATTCACTCACCTTTAAGGAGAAGAAAACTCAGCCTGGAAACTAGCAACAATGCTCAAAAAGCCAGCACCCAAGGGTCCAGATTTGCTCTCTGAGACCTATGTGTAGGCTCCCCCTTTCAACTTCTGAAAGAAAAAGAGAATCTCAGCATAATTTTAGAACTGGAAGAACCTTGGCAAACATGGGGTCCACACTCCTTCTATCACGGAAGAGACGCCGGCCTAGGGAGAAGGGAGTGCCCCAGGTCACGCAGTTGGTCAGTGGTGGATGCGGGCCTTGTCCCCATGGCTCCATTGCTCCTCTGCTCTGCGCTTTGCCCTCCATGGTTATTAGATTGTCCTGTGCAATCCTAGCACCCCAGTCAGAACCACTACCTCTCTCCTAAACCTCTGTCCACAGGCAGCACTAAGTGCTGTCATTATGGGGGTTGAATGATGGAGGCCTGGCCTCTCAGACAGGATGGTCCGCAGAGACCTCCAACACATAGTTCTCACAGACACCAGGCCTTAAAGAATTCTAAAATAAAGTTTACCATTGCTGGTTTTTTTTCCCCCATTATGAAAGTAATATATGCTCATGATACCAGATAAGGAGAATATTTTTTAAATATAAGAAAAACATCATCAGTATGTTTGAAAAACTCCTCTTAATCACTGATAGATTTCTGGATGCTTCTCCAGGAATAGCTCATATATATAGTTTTAATCTATCACATCGTAGATGATTGTGGATTCTATTTGACCATGCAACTTTAAACCTAAGCATTTCCTCTTGTTGTTATGAAACACTTTGCACACATGTTTATGTCTGCATAATACTTCATTGGGTGGACTGCCATATAATGTATTTAATTATGTTGGACACTTGGGCCATTTACTTGTCCCTATTACAAGAAATGCAGATGATCTCATTGTTGTCGGTCAGTCACCAAGTCGTGTCCAACTCTTTGCGACCCCATGGACTGCAGCACACCGGGCTTCCCTGTCCCCCTACTTCTCCTGTCCCTTTCCAAGCATCAGGGTCTTTTCCAGTGCGTCAGCTCTTCGCATCAGGTGGCCAAAGTGTTGGGGCTTCAGCTTCAACATCAGTCCTTCCAGTGAGTATTCAGGATTGATCTTCTGTGAGATTGACTGGTGTGATTTCATACTTAAGCTCATTTCCCTAAACTAGAATCAGGACTGGTATATTTATCTACTCTGCTCTGACCTTCCTTTTCTACAGCAGGAATTCAATTAGTGTGAATTAGTTACGTCTACATGGTGTGAGTGAATTCTTGGACACCTGCTGCTGCTGCTAAGTCACTTTAGTCGTGTCTGACTCTCTGTGACCCCATAGACGGCAGCCCACCAGGCTGCGCTGCCCCTGGGATTCTCCAGGCAAGAACACTGGAGTGGGTTGCCATTTCCTTCTCCAATGCATGAATGTGAAAAGTGAAAGGGAAGTCGCTCAGTCGTGTCCGACTCTTCAGGGCCCATTAAATTTCTAATGCTGAGGGTTTAATGGTAGAGGCAAAACCAACCATAAAATAAGATCATTACTCAGGTGAGCTAAAACCATGGGTGGATTAAAGACTCTGCCGGTGGATTGGGAAACAGGTCAAGTCCCTCAGGCTTCCCCAGTCGCTCAGTGGTAAAGAATCGCCTGCAATACAGGAGTTGCAGGAGAGGCAGGTTCAATCCGAGTCAGGAAGATCCCCTAGAGGAGGGCATGACAACCCACTCCAGTATTCTTGCCTGAAGAATCCCAGGGATAGAGGAGCCTGGTGGGCTACAGTTCATGGGGTTGCAAGGAATCAGACACAACTTAAGCGACTAAGCACTCACACACACAAAGTCCCTCAAGGATGCCTTCCTGGGGTGAGCTCCCAGCCCTGATCCAGGGCCAGCTGCAGGGCCTCTCATGAATACCTGAGCCTTGATACAGAGGTGATATTCTAGAGAAAGTAATACAGAAGAAACTTGAAAAAGCAGGGGATGGGGTGGGGGAAATTAACCCAAGGGTCAGAGCAGAAGAAAATGGAAGTAGTCCTGCAGCAAAATCTAGCTGGGAAGTGTTGTCCTCTCCTCCCTGGCTCCCTGGGGAGAGGAGCTAACTGAAGCTCAAGGGATAGGTCAAAGGGAGGGAGGGGGAGCAGAGCCTGGGAACCCCAGCAAGCCCTTCTCCCCGGGGTACAGTGGAAACAACAAAACTCAGGGTCAGCCTGGTGCTCCAACAGCCCTATTACCCCGTGAACCTGTGTGGAGGGCACTGCACCTGCGACAGGGGATGCTGAGATGAACAAGATACAGCCCTGGCTCACGGGGTCACAGCCTAGAGGGTTTAGACATGGGGGAGGGGCATTTACTGGCAGGCCTTCTGAGTTTGCGGCCCGGAGATCTGGGAGTCTGTTGGGCAATTCCAGGGACAGAGGAGCCTAGTGGGCTACAGTCCATAGGGTCACGGAATCAGACACAACTGAAGCGACTTAGCACCCACACAAAGATCCAAGAGGATCTCTTTCTTTCGGTAGTTTCCCAGGGCTGCCGTGACAAAGGACCATATACTTGGTGGATTGAAACAACAGAAATGTATTCTCTCCTGCCTCTGGAGTCCAGAAAGCCTGAATCAAGTTGTTGGCCAGAGCACACACCCTCCAAAGTCTCTGGGGAAGAATCCTTCCTTGCCAGCTGGTGGTTGAGGGCATCCTTGGCATTTCTTGGTTTGCAGCTGCATCACCCCAATCTCTGCCTCCGCCATTACATGGCCATCTCCATCTGTGTGTCTCTGTTTTCTCGTCTCATAAGAACAAAAGTCACTGGAGTGCTGTCCATGCTAATCCAGTATGACCACAGTGTAATTTAGCTGATTACATCTGCGAAGACTGTTTCCCATCCAAGTACTAACCAGGCCCAACCCTGCTTAGCTTCTGAGATCAGATGAGATCCAGTGCTGTAAGGGTGGTGTGGTCATAGACGAAGACTATTTCCAAGTACAGTCACATTGTGAGGTGACCTGAGTTTGGGAGGGGACACTTATCCAGTCCAGTAACAACCTATTTGAAGAACGTTTGTCCAGGGTAAATGTGAAAGTGAAAGTGTTAGTCGCTCAGTCACGTCTGGCTCTTTGCAATCCCATGGATTCAAAGAATCCAGATCCATAGCCTGCCAGACTCCTCTGTCCAAGGGATTTCCAGGCAAGAGTACTGGAGTGGGTAGCCATTCCTTTCTCCGGGGGATCTTTCCAACCCAGGGATCAAACCCGGGTCTCCTGCCTTGCAGGCAGATTCTTTACTGTCTGAGCCACCAGGGAAGCCCTTAGGGTAAGTGTGGGACATTTTAACAGATCATGGCCTCTGCAGGGAAGCCTGGTAGGTGAGCCCACTTCCCCTGGGCTGGCTCAGGAAATCCTCAAATGCCTGTTCTTGTCGCCACTGAGCCATGGCTGAGTGACCCAGGGAAATGGGCAGGGCAGGACTAACTGCCAGATCAAATTTCCCAGGCGAAGGGGTGGGCAGGCAGTAGCCCCAGGAGCTCCCAGTCTGGCCACCTCCTGCTATGCTCAGACCAACCTCCACTGCCCAGGAAAGTGGTGCGAGCAGGAGAGCAGGGCCCCCTTGAGCTGACCACACCCTCCTCCATACCTCAATTTCAGCCTTGTGCTCACTCTTAAACGTGGGCTTGGTACAGCTGAGTGAAGTTGTCACACTTCCTGAACGTGAAGAAGAAAATAAGGGTGGGCAAGGAACAGGATAATATATATTAAACAAACAGCCCTACCCTGTCCTTGGGCATTCCACAACTGGGCTAGTCAGCCAACTCCCTATCCCCCAGGGTAACCCCCACACACGCCTCAACACAGACACACTGCTCACCAAGGGTGGGGAAGAGTTAGACTCAGACACTTTCTCTTTCATCTACACAAACCCAGACTCTCCCCTGATGGGGAACAATAACTTCCCACTTTGCCCGGCTCCCTTGCAATTACTTCTTTAGGTGTGATTAGAATGTTCTCTCTCCCCAGCCCTCAGTTCCCACACATACTCCGTGGAGCCCTGAAACCCTGGGACAAAGGAGGAAGAGAGAGGCAAGAGGATTGCAACTGATAAGTCTGCTCCCCTCGTGGCTGCAAGGCCTGCAAAAGACCCAAGGTCCAAGAGAAAAGCCTGAGGGAAGAGTTACTCACCAGCTTGCTCTCCTTTTAGGGAGGAGGGTGTGAGCCCCCCAAGGCAGAGTGAGTGCTCCAGGGGAAAGGGCAAGGACTTTGGAGTTGCAAGCTGCTTCCCAGCTGAACCTCAGTCTCCCCATCTGCACAGTGGGAATAATAATAATCATTCCTATGAGCTCAGCACATAGAAGATTCTCAGCAAATGTTACTGTCTCCCACAGGGCAGGTGGACGTAGAAACAGAGTCAAAAAGTTGTTTCTAGCGAGAGTCTGGGGTTGATCTGGGTGGAGAGGCCAGCTCATGGAAGTGAAAGGCCTATAGTATGATTCTTTCTGTATGAATTGCTCTGGAAGGGAGATGGGGCATGGAGGTGGGCAAGCCCAGCCACAGGGCTTATAAGCCTGTGGTTACTATCCCCACCAGGGTCCTGGAAAACTGAGAGATGGTCACCTGGGCTAGATCAAGTGAGTTGGTGTTCATCGTATGCAGATAAGGTCATTTTATGCAGTGATTATGCTTAAGTCAGTAAGTGCTTCAAGGACTATGGTTTAGAGGCTAAGAGAGGGGCCTGTTTGAGAGAATGAGGTTCTGAGAATCAGAAGCAATCATATTGAATCCAGCTATTAAGAAGCATAATATGCAAGGGCACGGAAGAGGTAAGTCCTGGAAGAATATTTTTGAGAGTTACTTTCTTATTCTGACACTAGGCTATCTCACAGAGGAGTGAAACGTTGCAGGTCCTGGACGCAACGTGTATGTTGGGACTTTAAATGTAGGCTCCAATGTCTTCTGATAAATAATATATATTGTTAATCATTAAATTATTATGATATGTGATGTAATGGTGTATATTATTTATACTTATTTTATTAGCCTAATTTAAGTGTGAGATTGGCTTTCTAAAAATGCTTTAAAAGGTTTCATGACTGTTATTGTCTGGCGAGCCCCTATCTGACTGCTTTTAACATGTCTGGGTAGCCAAACCCTAACCACTGGTCCCTTTGGACAGTTAGGCCACTGCCCTTGGTTACTTTGCCCCTCTGCCAAGAGCAGGCACTCAAGGATTTGGCTTTCAGAGGACCCACCGCACCCCTCACCCTGTGTCATCAAAGTAAAGATCACTATAGTTTGCCTAAAGGATTAAATACTTGAAACTCACGGTTCACTGGGCTCATCTCCCTAACCCTCTGCTCCTTTTGGTACTCCTCATCTAAGGCCCATGAGAGGCCATTGCAGGGATTTAGGCAGGGATGACATGATCAGACTTTTGACTCAAACAGTATGGAAACCAAGTTTTGAAGCAGCGAGACTAGATGAGAGAGGAGGCTTCATGGTAGAGCCCAGGCAAGAGATGATGGTGTATGGAGAGAGACAGTTGCAGGGAGGTGGGAAGTGCTTCGTTGGGGAAAGGTTTCAGAGACAGAATCCACAAGACTTGTTGGGACAGGGTCATTCTTGTCCTCCACTTTGAGCCACAGGAAGGAGGGTGGTGCCAGTAACCGAGAACTGGAACATCTGTGGAGTAGTAAGTTGGAGGCATGGAGGAAGGTTGTAAGAGGGGATAACATGAGTTTTTTTTTTGTAGGGTGACCATATTATAATTGTTCAGACCAGCACACATGTGAAAATACATGGAGGCACCATTGGAGCAACTGAATTGCTGTTCAGTGGCTCAGTCATGTCCAACTCTTTGAAACTCCATGGACTACAGCACGCCAGTCTCCTCTATCCTCCACTGTCTCCCAGAATTTGGTCAAATTCAAGTCCATTGAGTTGGTGATGCTATCTAACCATCTTCTTCTCTGCTGCCCCCTTCTCTTACCTTCAGTCTTCCCAGCATCAGGATCTTTTCCAGTGAGTCAGTTCTTTGCAGCATGTGGCCCAAGTACTGGAGCTTCAATTTCAGGATCAGTCCTTCCAATGAGTATTCAGGGTTGATTGCCTTTAAGATTGACTGATTTAATCTCCTTGCAGTCCAAGGGACTCGCAAGAGTCTTCTCCAGCAGTTGGGACAACAACGTAAATGGAGCCTGTACCTGGCAAATCAGCCCTCCAGTCATTCTAGTCTGGGCCTGTATTGAGGTGGGAGGTACCGATACTCAAGTGAAGAGATCAAGCAGACAACAAACATATGTGTCTGAGTTTAGGTGAGATTTTGATCGAAGCATTTTCTACCAGTAAAACAAGTAAGTTGTTTCTTTCCAATTGCTTTATAGTATTTAATTAAAACACATTTTATGACTGTTGTCACTATAGATGCCAAAATAAACAGGAAGCAAAGGGGGAAAAAAAAGGAACATGAAACCCAAATCCTTATTCTTGGTTTAGAGCTTCTCCTTCCTTTGCCACCAGCCCTGGGCAGGAATGAGAGGCAAAATTAAAATTCACTTGTGTTTTATCCATATTTGTGAGTGTGTGTTTCCGTATAAATGACCAATGCCTTAAAAACAAACTCAGGACCTAAAGGACAGCCTTTCATCAGACGAGTACAGCAGTGGAGAAATTAAGGAGACAATGGAGAGGACAAAGCAGGAGTACTTCTTAAGGGCGTCCCTGATGGCTCATTTGGTAAAGAATCCGCCTGCAATGCAGGAGACCCCGGTTCTGTTGCAGGAAGGGGGACCCCTTCCAGGGCCCGAAACTGGGCTCTTGTCTATCACTCGGAAATGAATTGTCTGAGGAGACACATGTGCTGACAAAGCAAGAGATTTTATTGAGAAAGGGCACCCAGGTGGAGAGCAGTAGGGTAAGGGAACCCAGGAGAACAGATCTGCCACCTGGCTCGGGTTTTATGGTGATGGGATTAGTTGCCTGGTTGTCTTTAGCCAATCATTCTGACTCAGAGTCCTTCCTGGTGGTGCACACCTTGTTCAGCCAAGATGGATGCCAGAGAGGAGGATTCTGGGAGGTGGTCGGACAGGTGGTGTCTCCTTTCGACCTTTCCTGAACTCTTCCGGTTGGTGGTGGTTTATTAGTTCCATGTTCCTTACCAGAACCTCCTGTCATAAAACAACTCATGCAAATAGTTACTATGGTGCCTGGCCAGGGTGGGCGGTTTCAGTCAGTGTGCTTCCCCTAACAGTTCGATTCCTGGGTTGGCGAGATCCACTGGAGAAGGGATAGGATACCCACTCCAGTATTCTTGGGCTTCCCTTGTGGCTCAGCTGGTAAAGAATCTGTCTTCAATGCGGGAGGCCTGGGTTCAATCCCTGGGTTGGGAAGATCCCCTGGAGAAGGGAAAGGCTACCTACTCCAGAAGGCCTGGAGAATTCCAGGGACTGTATAGTCCATGGGGTCACAAAGAGTCAGACATGACTGAGTGACTTTCACTTCACTCAGAGCAGGAGAGCTGAACAAATGGACAGGTTGGATGCATCTGGCATTGAGGCCAGACCTTGAAGTACTGAACCACGGGGAAGGGCCCCTGTGGGGAGAGACCTCAGCACACAGGAAGATGGTCCTCTGACAGAGGCAGATCAGGAGTCCAGCCCCTGTGGATGCAGCCCAGGTGTGCAGGTGAAAAGAGTGGTAATAAGAATAAATGAGGCAATGAAACCAGAGCTCCTACAAGATGTTGGCAGTTGGTGCCGCTAGCCTGCATGATCCTATGAGAAACGTGAGAAGTACTCGAGCTGACTCACCCACATTTCCTAGAACGTAGGTGAAGTCCTTTGGGTACCTGGCTGGAACCCGGAATAACTGCCCTGAATCGGAGGAGGTTCAGAAAGAAGGGGGATTGCTGAGAAGTTCTGAGGAAGGGGGGGGATTGCTGAGAAGCCCTGAGGAGCCTCCCAGCAGCCAGCTTTTCCAGGAGCACTATCTCCCATGTTGGGAGCTGGGGTGGCGAGGGGGGTTTGTGCAGAAGGTGCTTGCGTTTGGGGGTTTCCTTGTTTTCTTCCTGGGATGGAGGACTTTGAGTTCGTGAAGAGGAGGGAGAGAGAGACGGTGGGTGGGGACCACGCTGTGAAAGTCATCATCTCTAGGAGGAGGCGCTTTCCGTGGGAACAGACTTGGCCCCGACTCCCTCCCAACTTCCCTCCGATGCCCAAAGATTCTTTGAGACCTCAGACCCTTCCTCACTGGCTTTGCTGCCATCTCCAACCCCTAATCAGGAAGCTCTGACTGCACCTCCAGGCGGCCCACGCCTGCCTGCTGAGGAGGAAGCCCTCCTCAAGTTGCCCCAGGGATCCCTGCCCGCTCCCCTCTTCCTGCAGCCACTTCTCCGGTTTCCCTCTCCCCCTGGCTGGTCCTCACAGTGCCTCAGGATTCAGCTGAAGCTTATTCATCAGATCTTTGCTGAGGTTGTTTTCCAGGCAAACCTTAGCTCCCTGACATGCCCTCCTGCTCAGGTATTTCCCAGGAGTCCGTGTCCCAGCCTGGTCTCTCCTCCTGGTCCCTCCTGGACTGGTCTGCACAGTCTCATGGATTTAGGCAGAAGACAGGAGACTCCTGGGTCAAAGACAAAGGACTCTATGACTCAAGGTGCAGGAGGAAGCCTGAACTTTCTGTTCGCATTTGCTTCCCTTGTGCTCACAGTCCCACAGGGCAATGCAGAGGCAGGCCTGAGTGGGTGCTGAGGGCTCTAGTCTTAGGAAATCCCAGTCTCTTTAGGGGCTTCAAGAAAACCTACTCAACCTTTCCCCCTGTGGCAGACCTTCTCATGATTATACTGGACAGCAAACAAAGTAGGCTTCTGTCCCAGAAGAGTCTCCCAGAGGGAGACGTTACCTCTGCCTTCTAATGCTGTTCACACTTTGTAAACATTCTTGAAAAGATAGTGTAGAATAGGGGTCCCCAGCCTCCAAGGTCTAATGCCTGATGATCAGAGGTGGAGCTGATATAATAACAAAAACAACGTGCGCAATAACTGTAATGCTCTTGAAACAACCCACCCCCCATCTGGTCTGAGGAAGAATTATCTTCCATGAAACCCGTCCCTGATGCCAAAAAGGTTGGGGTCCGCTGGTGTAGGACAAAAGGCTGTCAGCGCCTCTGCTCCTCCTGAGACCTGCAGAAACAGGAGAGACCGATGGAGAATTGTCTACCAACACCCAACACCAGGGGAAGCCCAAGTCTGACTGGCCCAGCTTGTTGGCTCTTTCCCCTTCGTTGGGTTTAGTGAGGTGACACATTCAAGTTCCCCCAGGTCTCAGTGCCTGACTCCTACTGATTCTCAATAAATGTTTGTCAAATGGATGAATAAATGACTGGGTCTTTATAGCATTTCTACTTCAGAGTGTGAAAATAGCTTACATGTTAAAGAAACCACGATAGGAATGACAACATTTAGTGAGTACTTACCATTTATTAGTGGAGGTGATGGAATTCCAGCTGAGCTATTTACAGTCTTAAAAGATGATGCTATTAAAGTGCTGCACTCAATATGTCAACAAATTTAGAAAACTCAGCAGTGGTCACAGGACTGAAAAAGGTCAGTTTTCATTCCAATCCCAAAGAAGGACAGTGCCAAAGAATGTTTGAATTACTGCACAATTGCACTCATTTCTAATTCTAGTAAGGTAATGTTCAAAATCCTTCAAGCTAGGCTTCAGCAGTACATGAACTGAGAATTTGCAAATGTACAAGCTTGGTTTCTAAGAGGCAGAGGAACCAGACAGAAAATTGCCAACATTCGTTGGATCACAAAGAAAGCAAGGGAATTCCAGAAAAACATCTACTTCTGCTTCGCTGACTATGTGAAAGCCTTTGACTATATGGATCACAACAAACTGTGGAAAATTCTTAAAGAGATGAAAATACCAGATCACCTTACCTGCCTCCTGAGAAATCTGTATGCAGGTCAAGAAGCAACTGTTAGAACTCGACATGAACAATGGACTGGTTCCAAATTGGGAAAGGAGTACATCAAGGCTATATATTGTCACCTTGCTTATTTAACTTATATGCAGAATGTATTGTGAGAAATTCTGGGCTGGATGAATCACAAGCTGGAATTAAGATTGCCAGGAGAAATATCAACAACCTCAGATATACAGATGATACTACTCTAATGGCAGAAAATGAAAAGGAACTGAAGAGCCTCTTGATAAGTGTGAAAGAAAAGAGTGAAAACATTGGCTTAAAACTCAACATTGAAAAAACTAAGATCATGGCATCGAGTCCCATCATTTCACGGGGAATAGAAAGGGGAAAATTGGAAGCAGTGACAGATTTTCATTTCTTGGGTTCCAAAACCACTGCAGTCAGTGACTGCAGCCATGAAATTAAAAGACACTTGCTCCTTGGAAGGAAAGCTAAGACAAACCTAGACAACATATTAAAAAGCAGAAACATCATTTTGCCAGCAAAGGTCCATATAGTCAAAGCTATGGTTTCTCCAGTAGTCATGTATGGATGTGAGAGTTGGACCATAAAGAAAGCTAAGTGCCAAAGAATTGATGCTTTCAAACAGTGGTCCTGGAGAAGACTCTTGAGAGTCCCTTGGATTGCAAGGAGATCAAACCAGTCAGTCCTAAAGGAAGTCAACCCTGAATACTCTTTGGAAGGACTGATGCTGAAGCTGGAGCTCCAATACTTTGGCCACCTAATGCAAAGAGCTAACTCATTGGAAAAGACCCTGATGCTGGGAAAGATTGAGGGCAAAAGGAGAAGAGGGTGGCAGAGGATGAGACGGTTAGATAGCATCACTGACTCAAATTCATGAGTCAGTGCAAATTCTGGGAGACAGTGGAAGACAGGGAAGCCTGGTGTGCTGCAGTCCATTGGGTCGCAAAAGTCAGGCACAACTTAGCAACTAAACAACAGCCACATGCTAGCATAGTCAGTTCTATTACACCCAGAGCTGGCTTCATGGGTATTTCCCTGCGTAGGCTGACAGGACCTCAGGCTTAGGAGGGCACTAAGCTTGGTTGAATGCTCTGCTGCCATCATGTTGAAATTCTTAGTTTTTTACAAAGGGCCCTACATTTTCATTTTGCAATGAGCTCCACAAATTATGTAGTCGGTCCTGGCTATACTAAAAATCACAGTGCTCTGCAAAATCATGGAATAAAACTCACAGGGCTTATGGAGGAAATGGGGTTGGGGCACAACACTCAAAAAGTTTGTCAATGACACACAAAAATACACCTAGTAAAAATGATAGCACAGTTTTGCACGTTGAATAGTTAAGAAATTCACTGTGCTCAGTCACTCAGTTGTGTGTGCCTCTGTGACCCCATGGACTGTAGACAGCCAGGGTCTTCTGCTTATGGAATTTTCTAGGCAAGAATCCCAGTGCAGGTTGCCATTTCCTTCTCCCTGACCTAGGGATCAAACCCGCATCTCTTGCATCTCCTGCATTGGCCGGCAGATTCTTTACCACTGTGCCACCTGGAAAGCTCAAGAAATTCATTAGTACTACAATAAGAACAGCCCTTTTCCTCAAGAAAGATGTGAAGTTGGCTTCCGGGTGTAGGTGTTGGAAGGGATGCTGATTCCTGGACATGGCGCTGTGTGTTATAGTGAATGGTGGAGGGTGTCAGTTATCTGATACAAGATGGGGAAGGATGTGGTAACCTGAGGGAGCTGGAGGTGTCTGCGGCGTGGCCATGTGTGTGTTTTATAATCCTAGGTGGCTTGTTTCATCTGGGTGTGATTTTTTGCTTTCTCCTAGTGTTTCCCAAAGACGAAATAATCCCTCTGCAAATGTGAAGTTTGCAGTAGGTTCAGTTTGTCCCCTCATATATCAATGCACTGAAACAAATGAGTATTTCTGAGACAAACATTATAGCTGCACTGTTCTAACGTTTAAGGTAATAACTCATAAAACCTTCACAGTACTAACTTGGAGGTGGTTCCTAGGAGAGATTCCCATGAGTAAGTAGTGAGGACCTGGCCTACCTGAGGGGCATGGTGGACCTCCCAGAGTCTGCCATCCTGTACCCCACATGGTAAACTCTAAAGTGTCCCAGAGTATCCATAAACAATGAAAACTTCTCCCTTCTAAGGCCCAGCCAGGGCTTCCCTTGTGGCTCAAAAGAGAAGAATTTACCTGCAATGCAGGAGCCACAGGAGATACAGGTTCAGCCCCTGGGTCTGGAAGATCCCCTGGAGGAGGGCATGGCAACCCACTCCACTATTCTTGCCTGGAGAATCCCATGGACAGAGGAACCTGGTGGGCTACAGTCCATGGGGTCACAAAAAGTCTGAGTGACTAAACAATAACACACTACATAAGTGACTCTGGGTAGGGAGGTTAAGCAACTTGTCCAAGATTTTGCAGCGAACAGGGACCAGAGTCAGACTTAGAATGCAGGTCTGTCTCTCTCCACAGCTTCTCACTTTTGCTACTTAACCTCCTCCAATGGCAAAAGCACCTATAGCTTCTTCTCGGAGTGGAAGAAACCGTGCGGTGGAGAGGTCAAGCCTGGCACGGCAGGTGCGTATTGGCAGCTTGAGAGAGGCCAGATCCCAGACACGAGAGGCTGTGCCTGGCCCAAGAGGCAAGGCTCCGAAAGGCCTTTCCACCCTGGAATCTTCTCGACGAGCCCATGGGGGTAGCCAATGAAGGACACCAGGGGGAATGCAGGCCAATGCTCCTCGATCCCTCGGTTCCTCGGTCCCACGTGGGCAGAGTCAGGATGCCAGGCTTTGTGCCCAGGAAGGGAATGGGGCCAGAATTGCCAGCATGGGTGAGTTTGCGATTATAGGGACAAGTAATCCAGGACATAGAGTATCCACAGTTGCCTTTTCTCCCATGACCCTTCTGTTTAACTGTATGGTCATAATCTGACTATGACCTGGAGAGTGGCAGAAAAAAATGAGATAAAGCTCACCAACCATGAGGAGTTCTCATTTATTTTTTTCTGGAGTGTGCATGGTGGGAGGGAGGAGGCAGAGGGGGCAGCGAGGATGGAAGAATAACATGCAAAACCCAAATATCATCATTTTGGATTTCAAATACATTTTGCAATATTTTAACAGAAGGCTAACCCTGTATGTAAAACGAAAAGCATAAATCAACTTGCAAAGCAATTATAAATAACCAAGGAAAAATATTTGCACATTTTGAAAGATATCCTTAAAATATAAGCATAATATTTGTATATTTAAAATGTGTATGTGTGTGTTTTCGATTCTTTGCATGTCTGACTCTTTGTGACCCTTTGGACTGTAGCCCTCCAGACTCCTCTGTCCATGGAATTTTCCAGGTAAGAATACTGGAGTGGGTTGCCATTTCCTTCTTCGGGGGGATCCTCCTGACCCAGGGATCAAACCCACATCTCTGAGTCTCCTACACTGGCAGGTGGAGTCTTTACCACTACACCATCTGGGAAGTCCCAAACTGTAATCTCCTGACCTATACATGGGTGTAAAATATATATTAATAAAAATATGTATTTACTATTTATATGTTAAATATTATTTATAATATGTTTATTACAAAGTAATGATACTTTAAAATAAAATAAAGATGGAACAAAGTGCATGAATAAACTAAGAAATACACAGAAGTTTTCAATCCCACTAGTATTTAAAGACATGCAAAATCAAAATAAGACACCACTTAAAAAAAAAGATCACATTCATAAAGATTTGAAATAAATGACAATAGCCAGGATTGATGCGCTTATGGGGAAACACACATTCGTAATTGCTCTTGGGATTATAAATTGATATATTTCTTGAAAGTAATTTGTTAATACATAATGAAAGTCTTAAGACTTTACTTCTCTTCTTCAAAATTCGCTTCTAGGAATTGATCCAAATGAAATCGCAGGCCAAAGATACTAAGACATACGTACATAGCAAAAACTGGAAACTGCCTAATGGATGACCATGAAAACTTTGTTAAGTTCCTATGACTCAGTAGTACAGTGGAATATAATGAAGTCTTTAAAAATAATCTGGTGAAAGAATATACAGCAATCAGGGGAAAAGATGGTTTATGCCATGTTATTGCAAAAGTTTCTTAAAAGAAGTATCTACAATGAAGAAAAAAAGCCTGAAATGAAATACATCCAAATACTAACATTGGTATTCTGAGAAGTGGGTTACTTTTACTCTTTTTGCTTGTTGGTATAGTCAACAGTTAAGCTGGCTTTCTTTTATAAGAAAAGAGTAAACGTTTTGTGAGTTTTTGTTTTGTTTCTTTAATTTATTGATTGACTGATTTGGGCTGAACTGTGTCTTCGTTGCTACGAGGCTTTCTCTAGTTGTGGCTACTCCTTGTTGTGGAGCACAGGCTCTAGGGTGTGTAGTCTCAGCATTTTCAGCACATGGGCTCAACAGTTGTGGCACACGGACGGCCTAGTTGCTCCAGGGCATGAGGCATCTTCTCAGATTAGGGATTGAACCTGTGTCCCCTGCATTGGCAGGCTGATTCTTATCTACTGTGCCACCAGGGAAATCCAATGTTTTGTGAGTTTTTAAAATGAAGATTTATCTTCTTAAATGAGTTCATCTCTGATGATATTAACAGGAGTTAGAACTCCTTGAGAAGGCAGCCACAGATCCCAGACCTGACATGACCCTGCAACCAAAGAGTGTGATGTTTCCCCAAGGCTTGTGCTGAGCACTGGGCCTCATGCCAGTGCAGTGGGTCGGGACTAGCATTTTAAAAAACTGTGCGTGCTTGTGCTAAGGACTACAACATGAACTACACTTTTATGTGGGTTGTTGTTTGGAAAGAAAAAGCTTTGAGACACTACTCTCCAGTAGCCCCGCCAAGCCCTGCCCAGCCCTGGCTGAGCCCTTCCAGTGACCGGGAACTCACTACCTCTGTGCTGGTGATTGACAGTACAAAGTTTAGACAGTTTCCTTATGTTAATGAACTTTGGCTTCTCATCCTGCTCCATCACCCCGCTAGCTCCTTCCTCCCGAGCAGTACTTTAGACATTTGAAGGCAGCCACCAAGTCATCCTGAGTCCAGGCCTGCCTCCCCTTATTCAACTCCTTAACAAACCCCACTCCCAGTTTTGAGGCCCTTGCCTTCCCTCCCTCTTAAGTCATCCTTTCTCTACCCCCTGGTCCATTAAAATGTCACACACACACACACACACACACATATACACACTCTCCTTTCCCAGGACTGAGGCCACCATGCCAGGCCATTTTCCTCATTAATGAGTCCATGGATTCATTCAATATCATTAAGGGAACACCTACTGTGTGCCCAGCTCTGTGCTGGGTGCATGGGAGACCCCCAGAGAATAAAACCCGGCAGATCCCTGGTGTCTAGTCACTTGGTCACAGCTACAACTGCAGCCTCTGAGCCACTGCCTTCACCTCAGTTGCTCGCTTCATGGGTCGTAAGGGGGTCCCCATGGCACACGGGCTCCAGCTGCCCTCCGAGCACTTCAGGCCACCCAGGTCTCCTCTCTCCACCTGATCCAACCTGTGAAGACCATGGACCCCGAGCAAGTGGTGCAGAAGCCAGGCTGGTGGAGCCAACCATCCACCAAGTCTCAGCCAGAGCACCTGCACTCTTACCTATTTCCGAAAGTGATGCTGAGGCAGGTGGCCAGAGGCGGACACATCCAGGACAGAGCGATACAGAGTGATAGGACAACAGGGCGGCAGCCGTGAAGAGGACAGAGCTGGATAAGCCAGAGTCCAGGGAAGAGGGAACCTCTGTGTGGCCTACAAGAATGTAGTTGGGGCACACCCTTCTTCCTGGAGGGGCACTAGTAGCATTGAGCAGAAGACATCTGCAGATGGTAACCAGCTCTTTTGTGCTGGTTATCTAATTTTTCTGAACATTTTTACCTATTTTTTTAAGATATGATTTATTGAGTATCCACTATGTTTGGCATTTTGATGTATTATCTCCAATCACTGAAACTTCTTGAAGTAGGTGTTCTTGTCCTGTTTTACAGATGGAAAAATTAAAGACCAATGAGTGTTTTGTACAAAGAATGTCTAGGGACATACAGCAGGAGCACTTACTTTAGCCGGTGTGGAGGGTACAAGCAGAAGCTAAAAGAGGAACAGGAGTTAGCCAGAGAGGAGGGGTGGGGCAAGACAGCTGTGAGCAGAGCAATGGCCTGTGCTAAGGCCCTGGGGTATATAGAAACTTGGCCTAATCAAGGATCTGAAAGAAGGCCAGAGGGATTGGGGCCAAGGCAGGAAGATAAGTGGAATGAGGCTAGATAACTGATAGGAATCAGATTCTTCAGGTTTTCAAACTTTAGAGGGATAAGGATTTCCTGGGGGAGCTGATTTCAAGGTCGGCTCTGGAGCCCACCATCCACCAAGTCTCAGCCAAAGCACCTGCACTTTTACCTATTTCCAAAAGTGATGCTGAGACAGGTGACCAGAGGCGGACACTTCTAGGAGTACAAATGTAGATCCTATCACCATCTGAAGGATGTGGGGCTTCTAAGAAGAGGGGAAGCTGTTGAGACCAAGACCAAGACCATGCAGCAGGCTGGCTGGCACAGATTTGAACCCAGTTCCATCTGATTTCCAAACCAGGGGACATTCAGTTCAGTTCAGTCACTCAGTCGTGTCCGACTCTTTGCAATCCCATGAATTGCAACACGCCAGGCCTCCCTGTCCATCACCAACTCCCAGAGTTCACTCAAACTCACATCCATCGAGTCGGTGATGCCATCAAGCCATCTCATCCTCTGTCATCCCCTTCTCCTCCTGCCCCCAATCCCTCCCACCATCAGAGTCTTTTCCAATGAGTCAACTCTTCGCATGAAGTGGCCAAAGTACTGGAGTTTCAGCTTTAGCATCATTCCTTCCAAAGAACACCCAGGACTGACCTCCTTTAGAATGGACTGGTTGGATCTCCTTGCAGTCCAAGGGACTGTCAAGAGTCTTCTCCAACACCACAGTTCAAAAGCATCAATTCTTTGGCGCTTAGCTTTCTTCACAGTCCAACTCTCACATCCATACATGACCACAGGAAAAACCATAGCCTTGACTAGATGGACCTTTGTTGGAAAAGTAATGTCTCTGCTTTTCACTATGCTGTCTAGGTTGGTCATAACTTTCCTTCCAAGGAGTAAGCATCTTTTAATTTCATGGCTGCAGTCACCATCTGTAGTGATTTTGAAACCCAAATAAATACAGTTTGACACTGTTTCCACTGTTTCCCCACCTATTTCACATGAAGTGATGGGACCAGATGCCATGATCTTCGTTTTCTAAATGTTGAGCTTTAAGCCAACTTTTTCACTCTCCTCTTTCATTTTCATCAAGAGGCTTTTTAGTTCCTCTTCACTTTCTGCCATAAGGATGGTGTCATCTGCATATCTGAGGTTATTGATATTTCTCCTGGCAATCTTGATTCCAGCTTGTGCTTCTTCCAGCCCAGCGTTTCTCATGATGTACTCTGCATATAAGTTAAATAAGCAGGGTGACAGTATACAGCCTTGATGTTACGTCTTCCTAAAAGGAAGGTGGTGTCCAGCGGGCTCACTGAGGGCTGAAGGAAGAACTCCCCAGATGAGGGAATGGGTAAGCCATAATCTGTGGGTTGGAGGTGGATGGGGCCAGGCAGCCACAGAGCCTGAGCAGAGCCACAGTGCAGATCTCCTTTCCCCACCATCTTATGGGGGCCTCACATGTTCCTTCCCCGAGTACTTTTGCATCTGAATTTCATTTTAACTTTACAAATACTGAACCACTGTGAAGAGGAAGAGTCAAGACTATTCTCCTTTCTCAATGAATATACTGCGGCTCACCAAGGTGAACCTATTGTGAAAATTTCAATCTATCAATGTAATGGAACCTGAAGCTATAACATGTAAAATCTCATGCAAGTGCCCTCAGAAAAATAAAACTTAAAGACCAAGAAACTGATTTTTCATAAGTGCCTGATTAACAGACGGCTGGTAATATTGGATTTTTCTTAAATGATAGGGAATTGATCAGGAGTTGCCTCATAGCAACCTTGGGAAATTTTGCTTATGGTTTCCTGAGGCCCGAAGAAGAGATGACCCAGGTCAGGCTGGTCTCACAAAATGAGCTGAACTGAGCTTTGAATGACTAGACTGGCTTTGTCTGCTCAAGGAATTTTCAAAGCTGGTCTCTGTTTTTATTTTAGCTAACTCTAAATGAATATTCCCCTCTCTGCATCCCCTACCCATAAATACAGACTACTCCAAACCATCAGCAGACTGCCGCTTGCTACAGTTTACATGTCCTGAACTGCAACGCTTCTGCTATTCTGGAGTAAACTCGTCCTTTTGACAATTACTCTTGCCTGGAAAATCCCATGGATGGAGGAGCCTGGAAGGCTGCAGTCCATGGGGTCGCTGAGGGTCGGACACAACTGAGCGACTTCACTTTCACTTTTCACTTTCCTGCATTGGAGAAGGAAATGGCAACCCACTCCAGTGTTCTTGCCTGGAGAATCCCAGGGATGGGTCAGCCTGGTGGGCTGCCATCTATGGGGTCGCACAGAATCTGACACGACTGAAGTGACTTAGCAGTAGCAGTAGCAGTTTGACAATTTTGAGCTTCCTTGTTTTACCTTTTTATTTAAGTCAACATTCCTTGGCATCAGAAATAAGACCCAAAGGGTACAACCTGTGAAGGATGATGACCTCAAAATCTAGAAGCGTGTCTCATTTCCAAGAGTTGCCAGTGACTTCAAGTTTGACGAGTCTCCCCTCCTTCTGATTGAGTGCTCCAACTTTATGATCTTATTTGGGATCTATTTAAATACTTTGCCCTTTTTTGGTGAGTATGCTCTGGTTTCTTACTAGAAGCATACTAGAATTTTGGTATAATCCTTTGGAATTCTTGAGAGCAAAAATGAATGAATAAATGAATGAATAAGTAAATAAATAATCAGGGGGAACAGGTCAAGCAAATAAACTGCTAGAGCATTCCTGCCCCTTGTTATGAGATCTATTTTGAAGCAAGACTTCCATGAGGGGATAAGTTGGTCATGAGCAGGTCACATTGACATTGGGTGGCCTGCCAATTGCAAGACAATTTCCATGCAACAAGGGACCCCTGGTCACGGGTCAAACAACTGGGACAAAAGCTGTCTGCCAGGCATGAAAAAAGAGAGAGAGAGAAAACCCCATGAAAGTCACTCTGTGAAATGAAATACAACTCCCAGCGCTGAAACCACCCCCTCCAGGCTATTTAGAAAATTTTTTTTGCTGTTTTGCTCTGAAGAAAACCTCTGAGATATGCGATCCCATTCAACTGGGCCCTCTGAAGGTGGCCCTCCTTCAAGAACCATTTTTGACTAAATAGACCAAACTTACTAAAGATAATTTAAAACTTCAATGACTATTATGAGGAATCTTAGATCTCCCCAGACTTGTTTTTCCATGGACTAAATTAGAAGACTGACTCTGTCAATAGAACTGAACAATATGAATGGAAAAGCTATTTTAATTGATAATTAAAGGCTTCTAAAGTATTCAGAATTCTAAAATTTCTTCTTTACAAAATAGTATTTCTAAGTTAGTGGAAGCAAATAACTGAACAGAGATTTTAAAACTTTTTTAGATTTATGTTTCTGAGATAATTGATGTCAATATTATGTAAGTTATAGGTATATAACATAGTGATTCACAATTTTTAAAGGTATACTACATTTACTTTGTCAGCAAAGGTCTGTCTAGTCAAGGCTATGGTTTTTCCAGTAGTCATGTATGAATATGAGAGTTGGACTATAAAGAAAGCTGAGCGCAGAAGAATTGATGCTTTTGAACTGTGGTGTTGGAGAAGACTCTTGAGAGTCCCTTGGACTGCAAGGAGATCCAACCAGTCCATCTTAAAGGAAATCAGTCCTGGGTGTTCATTGGAAGGACTGATTTTGAAGCTGAAACTCCAATATTTTGGCCACCTGATGTGAAGAGCTGACTCATTTGAAAAGACTTTCATGTTGGGAAAGATTGAAGGCAGGAGAAAGGGACGACAGAGGATGAGATGGTTAGATGGCATCACCAACTCAATGGACATGAGTTTGGGTAAACTCTGGGAGTTGGTGATGGACAGGGAGGCCTGGCATGCTGCGGTTCATGGGGTCACAAAGAGTCAGACACGACCGAGCAACTGAACTGAACTGAATGTCATTTATAGTTATTATAAAATATTGGCTACATTCCCTGTGTTGCACAATATATCTTTGTAGCTTATTTATTTTATACATCATAGTTTGTACCTCTTAATCTTCTATCCCTATTTTGGCCCTCCCTCCCCTAGTCTACCCCTGGTAACCACGAGTTTGTCATTCTCTTTATCTGTGAGTCCATTTCTTTTCTTTTTTTTTTTTTTAATATTCACTAGTTTGTTGTGTTTTTTGCATTCCATATATAAGAGTGATGTTATACAGTATTTGTCTTTTTCTGTCTGACTTATTTCACTTAGCACAGATTTTTAAAAAGCATCTGAGGCCTCTTTCTCAGCAGCACCAGCCAGGGTCTCCCCTAATGCCATTGCTCTACCTCCTCAGCATCTGTCTTTGCCCTCTTCTAACTTCCTGCCTTTATCCAAGCTCCCTTTCTTCTCTAGTGCTAAAACTAACCAGCTGAGCCTGTTACAACTCTCCCTTTTAAATTAGGCTTTCTTATGGGATTAACAGATAAAAACTACTATACATAAATTAGATAAGCAACAAAGATTTACTGTATAACAGAGAGGACAATATTCAGTATCTTGTAAAAACCTATAATGGAGACTTATAGGACCAACCCCACGTCCAAGGAGCCGTGGCTGTGCGGGCACAGGAGGGCCTAGAGGAGCTATCCCACGTTGAAGGTCAGGAAGGGCGGTGGTGAGGAGATACTCCTCGTCCAAGGTAAGGAGCAATGGCTGCGCTTTGCTGGAGCAGCCGTGAAGAGATACCCCACGCCCAAGGTAAGAGAAACCCAAGTAAGATGGTAGGTGTTGCAAGAGGGCATCAGAGGGCAAACACACTGAAACCATACTCACAGAAAACTAGTCAGTCTAATCACACTAGGACCACAGCTGTGTCTAACTCAATGAAACTAAGCCATGCCCGTGGGGCAACCCAAGATGGGCGGGTCATGGTGGAGAGATCTGACAGAATGTGGTCCACTGGAGAAGGGAATGGCAAACCACTTCAGTATTCTTGCCTTGAGAACCCCATGAACAGTATGAAAAGGCAAAATGATAGGATACTGAAAGAGAAACTCCCCAGGTCAGTAGGTGCCCAATATGCTACTGGAGATCAATGGAGAAATAACTCCAGAAAGAATGAAAGGATGGCGCCAAAGCAAAAAGAATACCCAGCTGTGGATGTGACTGGTGATAGAAGCAAGGTCCGATGCTGCAAAGAGCAATATGCAAAGAGCATAGGAACCTGGAATGTCAGGTCCATGAATCAAGGCAAATTGGAAGTGGTCAAACAAGAGATGGCAAGAGTGAATGTCGACATTCTAGGAATCAGCGAACTGAAATGGACTGGAATGGGTGAATTTAACTCAGATGACCATTATATCTACTACTGCGGGCAGGAATCCCTCAGAAGAAATGGAGTGGCCATCATGGTCAACAAACGAGTCCAAAATGCAGTACTTGGATGCAATCTCAAAAATGACAGAATGATTTCTGTTCGTTTCCAAGGCAAACCATTCAATATCACAGTAATCCAAGTCTATGCCCCAACGAGTAACGCTGAAGAAGCTGAAATTGAACGGTTCTATGAAGACCTACAAGACCTTTTAGAACTAACACCCCAAAAAGATGTCCTTTTCATTATTGGGGACTGGAATGCAAAAGTAGGAAGTCAAGAAACACCTGGAGTAACAGGCAAATTTGGCCTTGGAATACAGAATGAAGCAGGGCAAAGACTAGTAGAGTTTTGCCAAGAAAATGCACTGATCATAACAAACACCCTCTTCCAACAACACAAGAGAAGACTCTATACATGGACATCACCAAATGGTCAACACTGAAATCAGATTGATTATATTCTTTGCAGCCAAAGATGGAGAAGCTCTATACAGTCAGCAAAAACAAGACCAGGAGCTGACTGTGGCTCAGATCATGAACTCCTTATTGCCAAATTCAGACTTAAGTTGAAGAAAGTAGGGAAAACCACTAGACCATTCAGGTATGACCTAAATCAAATCCCTTATGATTAGACAGTGGAAGTGAGAAATAGATTTAAGGGCCTAGATCCGATAGATAGAGTGCCTGATGACTATGGAATGAGGTGCATGACATTGTACAGGAGACAGGGATCAAGACCATCCCCATGGAAAAGAAATGCAAAAAAGCAAAATGGCTGTCTGGGGAGGCCTTACAAATAGCTGTGAAAAGAAGAGAAGCGAAAAGCAAAGGAGAAAAGGAAAGATATAAACATCTGAATGCAGAGTTCCAAAGAATAGCAAGAAGAGATAAGAAAGCCTTCTTCAGCAATCAATGCAAAGAAATAGAGGAAAACAACAGAATGGGAAAGACTAGGGATCGCTTCAAGAAAATCAGAGATACCAAAGGAACATTTCATGCAAAGATGGGCTCGATAAAGGACAGAAATGGTATGGACCTAACAGAAGCAGAAGATACTAAGAAGAGATGGCAAGAATACACAGAAGAACTGTACAAAAAAGATCTTCACGACCCAGATAATCATGATGGTGTGATCACTCACCTAGAGCCAGACATCCTGGAACGTGAAGTCAAGTGGGCCTTAGAAAGCATCACTACGAACAAAGCTAGTGGAGGTGATGGAATTCCAGTGGAGCTATTTCAAATCCTGAAAGATGATGCTGTGAAAGTGCTGCACTCAATATGCCAGCAACTTTGGAAAACTCAGCAGTGGCCACAGGACTGGAAAAGGTCAGTTTTCATTCCAATCCTAAAGAAAGGCAATGCCAAAGAATGCTCAAACTACCACACAATTGCACTCATCTCACACGCTAGTAAAGTAATGCTCAAAATTCTCCAAACCAGGCTTCAGCAATACGTGAACCATGAACTTCCTGATGTTCAAGCTGGTTTTAGAAAAGGCAGAGGAACCAGAGATCAAATTGCCAACATTTGCTGGATCATGGAAAAAGCAAGAGAGTTCCAGAAAAACATCTCTTTCTGCTTTATTGATTATGCCAAAGCCTTTGACTGTGTGGATCACAATAAACTGTGGAAAATTCTGAAAGAGATGGGAATACCAGACCACCTGACCTGCCTCTTGAGAAACCTATATGCAGGTCAGGAAGCAACAATTAGAACTGGACATGGAACAACAGACTGGTTCCAAATAGGAAAAGGAGTTCGTCAAGGCTGTATATCTTCACCCTGCTTATTTAACTTATATGCAGAGTACATCATGAGAAACGCTGGACTGGAGGAAACACAAGCTGGAATCAAGATTGCCAGGAGAAATATCAATAACCTCAGACATGCAGATGACACCACCTTTATGGCAGAAAGTGAAGAGGAACTAAAGATCCTCTTGATGAAGGTGAAAGAGGAGAGTGAAAAAGTTGGCTTAAAGCTCAACATTCAGAAAACAAAGATCATGGCATCCGGTCCCATCACTTCATGGGAAATAGATGGGGAAACAGTGGAAACAGTGTCAGACTTTATTTTTTTGGGCTCCAAAATCACTGCAGATGGTGACTGCAGGCATAAAATTATAAGACGCTTACTCCTTGGAAGGAAAGTTATGATCAACCTAGATAGCATATTCAAAAGCAGAGACATTACTTTGCCAACAAAGGTTCGTCTAATCAAGGCTATGGTTTTTCCTGTGGTCATGTATGGATGTGATAGTTGGACTGGGAAGAAGGCTGAGTGCCGAAGAATTGATGCTTTTGAACTGTGGTGTTGGAGAAGACTCTTGACAGTCCCTTGGACTGCAAGGAGATCCAAGCAGTCCATTCTGAAGGAGATCAGCCCTGGGATTTCTTTAGAAGGAATGATGCTAAAGCTGAAACTCCAGTACTTGGGCCACCTCATGCGAAGAGTTGACTCATTGGAAAAGACTCTGATGCTGGGAGGGATTGGGGCCAGGAGGAGAAGGGGATGACAGAGGTTGAGATGGTTGGATGGCATCACTGACTCGATGGACGTGAGTCTGAGTGAACTCCGGGAGTTGGTGATGGACAGGGAGGCCTGGCGTGCTGCGATTCATGGGGTCGCAAAGAGTCGGACACGACTGAGTGACTGATCTTATCTGATCTGATCTGATAATTGAAAATAATCTGAAGAAAGTATGTATATATAACTGAATCACTTTGCTGCACACCTGAAACTAACACAACATTATAAATCAAACATAAGTGAAGTAAATGAAAGTCCGTCAGTCGTGTCTGACTCTTTGTGACCCCGTGGACTTCTCCAGTCCATGGAATTCTCCAGGCCAGAATAGTGGAGTGGGTTGCCTTTTCCTTCTCCATGGGATCTTCCCAACCCAGGGACCTAACCCAGGTCTCCTGCATTGCAGGCGGATTCTTTACCAGCTGAGCCATAAGGGAAGCCCTGTAAATCAATCATACTTCCATTAAAATACTCAGAAGGTCTAATTTTAAGTATTTAATTTATCCTTCTGAGGATTTCTCAAGTCCCACGGATCAAAGTTGAATTTAGGGCTATAGTAAAAGATTTTCCCAAGATAACTGAGGATTCTCATAGATTTGCTGAAGAATTCAGTATTGCAATTCAAATTTATTAGCCTAGCTTCTCTGATCTTTGTCAATTAGTCCACATCCTTGATGGAGAAAGTCAAGTCCAGAATTGCATGAAAATTGCTAATTGGGAAAGCCCTGAAAAAGCTCTAGAATTCCAATTAAGTCAACCACCAACTCTTCTATATGACCAAGCTTGTACCATAGCCAAAAGGTTACATCTTGACACCCTGAGGGCTTTTCTCTAAATTTGAACAAAATTCAGATATGCATCCAAAAGCCTGCTAAATATGTTCAGGATTACTACAGCAGACTCCAAATTGTTTTTAAACAAAATTCTGGACTCCCTATAGGCACTGAATCCACCAAAGTGGCCTTTAATTTAATGCTTACAAATCATTTAAACATCTTAGTCAAAAGAACCCAATAGAATGGGAAGCAATATTTACCTCTGACCTTGTCAATCTAAGCTGACTTGAACTTTGTTTATATGACTGTACTGATTTTGTCTGCTCCAAATTGCTGCTCCAGTTTTCAAAGTTGGTCTCCATTTGTTTTTTAACAGATGCTAACCGAATTCTCCCTTCTTTATGTTCTTGCCCACGAATGTCCTGAATTGGAATTCATCTGCTTGAAAAAACTCATGATTTAAAAAACTCATCTTTTTGATCATTTTTATCCTACCTCATTTTACCTTTTTATTTAGATTAACACCATTTACTCAGTGGCCTACGTTAAGTCAGTGCTAGGGCCTGAGGAGGGAGCATCGGACGGGATTTGTCAATGAGCAGCCAGGGTCATCCTTGCACATACCAGAGGTTATGCCACAGTAGCAACCCCTGTTGTCATCAACGCCTTAGAGGCAGGAGGCTAGACAAAATAAGCCCTGGATTTTGATGACAGGAGCTCTCTGTGGGGTGCTGCTTTGGTTCGGGGAGGTCGTGGAGATACCGAAACCTGGACAGTCTCACCACTGTGTCACTGTGGGCAGCTGCTCCCACCCTGTGCCTCAGGTTGCTGTCTGTGAAGCGAGGTTGGACTAGTCAGTTGCTGTAGCTCCTTTCAGCTCGGATGCTGTGGGACTCGGAGTCGGCTCCCTGACTCCGGAGCGTGCTGGCATCACAGGTGTTTGGAGCTCGGACAGCAGTGACCCCTGTGCCAAGAGGAACAAGGAAGTGAAGGAGTGTTTCCAATTCAGTTTTAATCTGGGCTGTCTTGAGAACTGGGTGGGGAATGGGGTGCAGGGTGGGAATGTCACAAGCAGAGAGGAGGTGGCTGTGGGCACAGGCCCCTGGGCCAGGCAGAGGAAATGGAATTGGCAGCATGGTATCCTCGCAGCGGTGGGGGCAAAAGTGGGGGGTTCCCTGGAGAGGGGTCCTGCCAGTCTCCACAGGCCCATAAGAAGCTCTCTCCCCTCTGATAATCAGGTTGGGTCAGAAGAACAGGACCAGGGCCATGGCCTATGAAAGGGAAGATGGAGCATGGGAGGCTTTGACTGCTCAGTTCTGTTTTCTGGCCATCACTCAGCACTCCAGTCAGGCCCTCACATGCCCCTTCTCCCTGGTGAGGCTCAGAGCAGGTGCCTCCCTGCAAGAAGGGCCTCTGCACTCTATCCACCCCTGGAGAATGCCATGTGGCTGTGCAGACCCACAGCCTCAGCCTTCCTGGGCTAGGATACACGTCTCCTCCTGGCTTGTTCTCCTGGCTTGAAACTGAAACTGTTCTGAAGCCCAGTTCACAGCAGCCTGGCTCTTCTGCCCTCCTGTTTCCCACACCTCTCCTCTCCCCACTGCCCTGCTGTGTTAAGCACCTACCAAATTTTCTGTCTGTGTCTGATCATGCACCTCCCTGACTCATATCTCCTCTTCTTTGCCATCCTTTACCTTTTTCTCACTTTTCTCCTTCATATGTCTCAAGTCACTAGCTGGCCTTTTGCCCACTGCTAAGATGGCCCACCCATGTTGATTCCTAGGTCCTCAGCAAATTTAACAGTTATGAAAGATCCACAGTTTCCAAAGTCCATAGCTCTAGAGTTGGAAGGTGCTCCATGGGAGGCGACAAGGAGCCTGCTGGTCACACCTGCTGGTCACTTTGGCCCGACCTGTCCTCCCAGCCCAGTAGCCAAGGGTGAAGTCTTGTCAGTGTCCCAGCCTCTGGGGAAATGATTCCTGCTAACCACATCCGTTGGAGGACACCTGATATTTAAACCAAAATATCACTTAGTTAACTGAAAATATAAAACTCCCAATGTGGCTAAACGCTTGATATCTATTGATTTATTCTCCCTGTTCTGATCTGCTCATCTTCAGTGGGGGCCGTCCCTTTGCAAGGATTAGAACACTTGGGTCTTATGACAGGGTGTTTCCTTCATAACTTGTGGGTATCTGAAGACTCAAATTAAGTACCTTGGTGAGCCTAGAATCAGAATTAGGGGAGAGGGGAGTGTAAGGTTGCATTTCCCAAAGTAGAACACTCTCACAAAAAGGACTTGTAAAGAAACTGCATTTGGAGAAAACTGAATACTTCACACCCTTCCTGGAAACTCACAGTGTGTGTTGGCCCATTGAAGGCTGTGAAAAGAACAAGTTTACAATAAATTTTCCAAATTTATTTAACCATGAAACTGTTTCCCCCATACTCCCTATTACTATTTGATGGCTAATGCTGGTGATGGTTTCTAGGAAGTAGAGAACTGTGTTCCTGCCCACAGGGCCTTTCCCTCCCCATCAGGCTGCCCCACCCCAATCAGCTTCTTGAGGTATTTATGGGGGTACTTCCTTGTTCTCCTTATTGACCAGTTTCTGCTGGTAAATTCTTTCTTTATCTGTGTGGTTTGCATTGTCAAGGCTCTGACAGACCTTTTATACCCTGATGACAGCTTGGGAAGCCTTTTTGTGTTTAAGGTGACTTCTATATCAGACACAAGGGGTGAAAGTGCTGTTTAGAAGAACCAGATTGAAAGAATCCAAGGAAAGAAAAACAACCATAAACGGCACTGAGCTAATAAGGAAGCAGATGTCCTCGAGGGATTTAGAAACACAGATACGGACCTGGGCTGAGCCTGAGGCTGGGGACGCCAAAATCGCCCTGACTTACATAATGAATAGAATCTGGAGTGTCAGGAGTGATCTTAGAGAGAGGGGTAAAGAGAAGCCTTGGAAAAGGAGAGGAAGCCAGATTTCACAAATAGAAACACAGAACGTCCAGTAAAATTTGAATTTCACATGAACAACAGATAACTTTTGCTATACCCCATGCAGTACTGGGGACATACTTCTACTGCAGATTATTTGTCATTCATGTGAAATTCAAATTGAACTGAGCATCGTGTATTTTATCTGTGGAGCAAGAAGGGGAGACCTGGATGGTTGGGGATGGGGTGGGGTGGGCTGCAGGTCTGCGGCAGGTGACAGGAAGCTGCCTACCCCTCTGTGACAGGCAGCTGTCTGCTGCGCAGTGAGCCCAGTGGCCTGGAGACCACAGTCAGTGTTCCGGGCTGGGAGTGGGGGAGCTCATGGAGAATGGGGCATGAAGCCAGGATCAAGGAGAGGAAGGCTTTGTTTCACATTTGGGTTGGCACAGGGACAGAGGAAAAAGCAGAACTGCTTGGGCAGAGTAGAGCCCCATCAGCCACCAGGCAGGAAGTTGGAGCAGGGGTCAGAGGGTGGGAGGGCTGGCACAAGAGCATCCGCCCCGACCCCCAGCCACTGAAGGGTTCTCAGTGTCTGGGTGGAGCGCTGAACTCGATGCGGGAGGCGTATGTGACGTGATCCAACCTCATCTCTAGACTCCAAGGAGAGGATGGCTCCGGCTGACATTCGGGCGCATTTATTCGTATATGTACACATGTATATGTATCTGTGAGTATGATCTTACCTATTACACATACTTGTTATTAGTTTAACTCTCAGAATTCCAGAGATACCTTATTGTTATACTTAAAAGGGACCTCAAAGACCAGGTATTTCTGCACCCTTGTGGTTGACATGAAGAAACTGAGGCCCAGAATGTGAACTGGCTTGTCCAGAGTCACACAGCTGACCTAGAATAGTGGCCCCTGCAGTAACCATAGCTCTTTTCTGCTCTTCTAGGTTCTCGTTCCACATTCATAAGAGTTAACATCACAGTGCCTCGGTTTCCTCATCTGTAAAATGGGGACAGTGATAGTATCTCATGGGATTGTTGTGAGGATTAACTGAAATGATACATGATTAGACGTGTCCACTACTGTTACCTGCTTTTATTATCAACAACACCTATGTTGCTTTAGTCCTGTAAAGAGCTAATGCCATGGCAGGATTAGACATGCAAAAGGCCAATTGGAGGAAACACCTCTGAAGGAAGGGGAGTATAATAGTTATCTATTACAGCAGATCAGATTATTCTAATCTTCAGTGGCTTAAAACAATGAGCATGTGGTAGTTCACACCATTTCTGAGGGTCAGGAATCTGGAGAGACTTAGCTGGGTGGTTCTGGCTCAGAGCCTCTCGGAAGGTTGAACTTGAACTATCAGCCCTGGCCATAGTCCGCTGAAGGCTTCCAGGTTTACTCAGGTGGCTATTGCCTGGAAGCCTCAACTCCTCACTGCTCAGGCTAGAGCTGCTCAACGACATGGCAGCTGGCATCCCCCAGAGTGAGTGATTTAAGAGACAGATAGGGAGAGAACAACCAAGACAGAAACTTCAGAGCCTTTTATTGCCTTATCTCAGGAATAAGATGGGATTTGTGCCATATTCTGCTGGTCACACAGCCCGACCCTGGTACAGTGTGGGAAGGGACTGTGCTTCCGACAGTCCTGGGAGGTGGGGATCATCGGGTGCTATCTTGGTGACTGGCTACCACAGGCAGGGAACCAGAGAGGGTGAGAACAGCCTTCAGACCATAAGGCAGGGAAAGAGGGAAGGAAGGAGGACTGAGTAGGAAGAGTCCTAGGTCACAAAAGGTTCCCATCAGGCCAATCGGGTCAGAGTCCCCCATTGGAGAAGCCCCATAGTTTGCTGAAATGTGCCTGTGTTATACCCTCACGGTGCTCAGGCATTGGTTGGGAGCAGCCTAGGGTTGGGGGTGGGGGAAGGAATGGCCTCTGGGCAAAGGTAGTGGTGGGCACAGAGGGGCAGAAGCTGGGTTGTGAGTCAGTTATGCTCTTGCAGCAGGAGAGCTGAGCAATGCATTTTCATGGCTATCACAAAACCAAAGTGTCCCCACCCCGCCCCACAGACCACAAATGTAATCAAAGAAGCTGTTCTTCAAAAGATAATGAGTGGTGGGCCCAGAGAGATGTGAGGCCAAGGGCCATGTAAACTACAGGCAAGTGATTTTCTTTTCAGCAGAGAAATATTTTCTAAGTTTTGGCTCTGCTTTAGCTTGGAAAGACACAGTCTCTGTCCTCCCGGCATTCCCAGCAGAGCCAGCCTGACAGGAAAGCACATATCCGGGAGGGCTTCCTGTAGGAAGTGATGCCTTAGCTGAAACTTTTAAGACTATAGAGATTAGCCAGGCAAAGAATGGAGAGGGCTCCCTGGCAGAGAGAGAACAAAGTGAGGCCTGTGCAGCCCTGAAAACCAAGACAGTCTGCAAATCCCCTCACCAGGGACACACACTTGTCATGTCCTAGAGGAGCAAAAAATCTCAGGCCAGTTTGGGTAGTGTTCCTGACCATAGCACAGCCCAGAGGACAATGTGACACAGATGCTCATAGCTAGTGAGGCAGAGCCAAGAATGGGGTCTAAGGGGCGAGTTGAGGCTGGCTCAAGAGCAGAAGCTGGAAAGATGCACAACAGACTGGGAAGTTAAGTGAAGGTGGCTCAAAGCAGGCTGCAAGTGATGGGAAGTCTGGGAGGTCCATTGAGCTCTGGTGCCAGGGGCCAGGGATACACATGAGCATTGGTCCACAAAGCACCCAGGTCCAGGGAGGCACTAAGTAAGAGAAATGGAGGGGATGTGTGAGGTGGTGAGTGGGGGCTGAGGCTGGGGAGCAGCAGAGGCTGGCAGGAGCGTTCACCTGTCTCCCCCTGGGAGGGACCACACATGGGAGCAGGTATGCAGAAAACAAGTGTTGACTCATCCTGGGTGCCCAGAGTGACAACCAGCAATTAAAGAAAGCTTGGGAGTAGACAGGAGGGAGGAAACGAAAGATGGCTTCGAGGCTGTACCAGAGGAGGAAACTATGGCGATGGCAGAGTCTTTGAAATGGGGTGGAAGAGGCAGAAACAGGTAGAAAGAAGGGAGAAATGACACAGCAAAGACATAGAGTGAGAGCAAGGTGGCAACTAGTATTGGAAATGGGCTGGTTGTCAAGGCGCTTCTGTGTTCTGGTTCTTGTACCTTGGAGTCACATCATATCCAGGAGGGAGCGTCCCTTCCCTAACCTCCCTCTTGGATCTGGGAAGGGGGAACTGGAGGGTTGGAGGCGTGGGAGCAGCTACAGGGCTTGGGGGATGTAGGCAGAGAATGGATGCCTCCTCGAGGGCCCCGCAGAGTGCATGAGGAAGCTGCCCTCGGGTCCTCCCTGGTGGTCCAGCGGTTAAGACTCCTACATCTCACATGCCCCAACTAAAGACCCAGCACAGCCAAATTTATAGATAAATATTTTTAAAAGAGAGAGAGAGAAAGCCTCCCTTAGTTAGGGGCCTGCTTTATGCTCTCCAGGAGAACCTGCTTAACCCTCCCTCATGACAATCCTTGGGAAGGGAATTACTGTCCTATGTCACCCAAGAGGAGACTGAGGCTCAGAGAGGTCTACATGGGCGCTTCCCAAAATGTAGTCCACGAGCTCTTCCTCCTCACGGTGAGGTAAAAACAGGAATTGAGAGGAGGCGTTTGGGAACTTCTAGAAGCTTCCCAAAAAAGATGTCCTTTTCATTATAGGGGATTGGAATGCAAAAGTAGGAAGTCAAGAAACACCTGGAGTAACAGGCAAATTTGGCCTTGGAATACGGAATGAAGCAGGGCAAAGGCTAATAGAGTTTTGCCAAGAGAACTCACTGGTCATAGCAAATACCCTCTTCCAACAACACAAGAGAAGACTCTACACATGGACATCACCAGATGGCCAACACCAAAATCAGATTGATCATATTCTTTGCAGCCAAAGATGGAGAAGCTCTATAGTGTAAGCAAAAACAAGACCAGGAGCTGACTGTGGCTCAGATCATGAACTCCTTATTGCCAAATTCAGACTTAAGTTGAAGAAAGTAGGGAAAACCACTAGACCATTCAGGTATGACCTAAATCAAATCCCTTATGATTATACAGTGGAAGTGAGAAATAGATTTAAGGGCCTAGATCTAATAGACAGAGTGCCTGATGAACTGTGGATGGAGGTTCGTGACATTGTACAGGAGACAGGAATTAAGACCATCCGCATGGAAAAGAAATGCAAAAAAAGCAAAATGGCTGTCTGGGGAGGCCTTACAAATAGCTGTGAAAAGAAAAGAAGTGAAAAGCAAAGGCAAAAAGTAAAGATATAAGCATCTGAATGCAGAGTTCCAAAGAATAGCAAGGAGAGATAAGAAAGACTTCCTCAGTGATCAATGCAAAGAAATAGAGGAAAACAACAGAATAGGAAAGACTAGAGATCTCTTCAGGAAAATTAGAGATACCAAGGGAACATTTCATGCAAAAATGGGCTCGATAAAGGACAGAAATGGTATGGACCTAACAGAAGCAGAAGATATTAAGAAGAGGTGGCAAGAATACACAGAAGAACTGTACAAAAAAGATCTTCACGACCCAGATAATCACGATGGTGTGATCACTGACCTAGAGCCAGACATCCTGGAATGTGAAGTCAAGCAGGCCTTAGGAAGCATCACTACAAACAAAGCTAGTGGAGATGATAGAATTCCAGTTGAGCTATTCCAAATCCTGAAAGATGATGCTGTGAAAGTGCTGCACACAATATGCCAACAAATTTGGAAAACTCAGCAGTGGCCACAGGACTGGAAAAGGTCAGTTTTCATTCCAATCCCAAAGAAAGGCAATGCCAAAGAATGCTCAAACTACTGCACAATTGCACTCATCTCACATGCTAGTAAAGTAATGCTCAAAATTCTCCAAGCCAGGCTTCAGCAATATGTGAACTGTGAACTTCCAGATGTTCAAGCTGGTTTTAGAAAAGGCAGAGGAACCAGAGATCAAACTGCCAACATCTGCTGGATCATCGAAAAAGCAAGAGAGTTCCAGAAAAACATCTATTTCTGCTTTATTGACTATGCCAAAGCCTTTGACTGTGTGGATCACAATAAACTGTGGAAAATTCTGAAAGAGATGGGAATACCAGATCACCTGACCTGCCTCTTGAGAAACCTATATGCAGGTCAGGAAGCAACAGTTAGAACTGGACATGGAACAACAGACTGGTTCCAAATAGGAAAAGGAGTTCGTCAAGGCTGTATATTGTCACCCTGCTTATTTAACTTATATGCAGAGTACATCATGAGAAACGCTGGGCTGGAAGAAGCACAAGCTGGAATCAAGATTGCCGGGAGAAATATCAATAACCTCAGACATGCAGATGACACCACCTTTATGGCAGAAAGTGAAGAGGAACTAAAAAGCCTCTTGATGAGAGTGAAAGTGGAGAGTGAAAAAGTTGGCTTAAAGCTCAACATTCAGAAAACGAAGATCATGGCATCTGGTTCCATCACTTCATGGGAAATAGATGGGGAAAAAGTGGAAACAGTGTCAGACTTTATTTTGCTGGGCTCCAAAATCACTTCAGATGGTGATTGCAGCCATGAAATTAAAAGATGCTAACTCCTTGGAAGGAAAGTTATGACCAACCTAGATAGTATATTGAAAAGCAGAGATATTACTTTGCCAACAAAGGTTCGTCTAGTCAAGGCTATGGTTTTTCCAGTGGTCATGTATGAATGTGAAAGTTGGACTGTGAAGAAGGCTCAGTGCCGAAGAATTGATGCCTTTGAAATGTGGTGTTGGAGAAGACTCTTGACAGTCCCTTGGACTGCAAGGTGATTCAACCAGTCCATTCTAAAGGAGATCAGTCCTGGGTGTTCATTGTAAGGACTGATGCTGAAGCTGAAACTCTAATACTTTGGCCTCCTCATGCAAAGAGTTGACTCATTGGAAAAGACTCTGATGCTGGGAGGGATTGGGGGCAGGAGGAGAAGGGGACGACAGAGGATGAGATGGCTGGATGGCATCACCGACTCGATGGATGTGAGTTTGAGTGAACTCTGGGAGTTGGTGATGGACAGGGAGGCCTGGCGTGCTGTGATTCATGGGATCACAAAGAGTCGGACACAACTGAGCGACTGAACTGAACTGACAGGCTTCCCTAGTGGCTCAGATGGTAAAGAATCTGCCTGCAATGCAGGAGACTCGGATTCAATCCTTAGGTTGGGAAGATCCCCTGGAGAAGGGAACGGCTACCCATCCAGTGTCCTTGCCTGGAGAACTCCATGGACAGAGGAGACTGGATGGCTACAGTCCATGGGGTCGCAAAGAGTCACTCACGACTCAGCGACTAACACTCTCACTTTTTTCACAGCATTTTGACAGAGAAGCTGTTTGTTTTTAGATTTTTGCTGAGGTATTGTTGATTTACAATGCTGTGTTGGTTTCCAATATACAGCAAAGTGATTCAGTTATACATATATATAAATATTTCTTTTCTTTTCTTTTTTTTTAACATTCTCTTCCATTGTAGATTATTACAAGGTAGTGAGTATCTTGTAATTTGTTCCCTGTGCTATACAGTAGGTCCTTGTTGGTTGTCTATTTTATATATAGTAAATGGCTTCCCAGGTGGCACCAATGGTAAAGAACCCACCTGCCAATGCAGGAGACATAAGAGATGTGGGTTCAAGCCCTGGGTTGGGAAGATCCTCTGGAGGAGAGCATGGCAACCCACTCCAGTATTCTTGCCTGGAGAATCCCCATGGACAGAGAAGCCTGGCAGACTGCAGTCCATAGGGTTGCAAAGAGTCAGACACAACTGAAGTGACTTAGCATGTATGCATATTATACCCCTAGTACTTTTTTGTATTATAACTGGAAGTTTGTGTCTTTCGGCTACCTTCTTTCAATTCCCCTTTTCTCCATCCCTACCCTCACCTCTAGTAAACGTAAATCTGATCTTTTTTCTATGAGTTTGTTTCTGAAGTATAGTTGACCCACAACACTATGTCAGTTCCTGGTGGGCATGTAGCACAATATTACTTCAAAATAATAATCATCACTGTAAATCTAGTTGCCATCTGTCAGCATACAAAGATGCTACATTATTATTGATTATATTCCCCATACTTTACATTTCATCCCCGTGACTCACTTATTTTGTAACTAGAAATGTGTGCCCCGTAATCTCCCACACCTATTTCTCTCATCCCCTTTCCACCACCCTCTCCTCTGGCAGCCACCCGTTTGTTCTCTGTATTTATGACTCTGATTCTGTTTAGTTATGCTGACTTGTTTTGTTTTTAAGAGTCCACATATAAGTGAAATCATAAAATATTTGTCTTTCTCTTTCTGACTTTTTTCACTTAGTATATAATACCTTCTAGGTCCATCCATGTTGTCACAAATGACAAGATCTCATTCTTTTTTATGGCAGAGTAACATTCCACCTTGTGTGTGTGTTTGTATGCACCACATCTTCTTTATTGATCCGTCTGTTGAGAGGCACTTCCTCACTTTCCGCATTTCTACAAGATGCTCTAGTTCATCTTTTGTATTTCTTCCCTGAGTCCTAGAATTAGTCATTTCTCCAAAGAGCCCAAGCTCCTTTTTGTTGGAAAATGGCATTAGAAACCAAGATCTTGATGCTAGATTTTCCCATTGCTACCACAGTATTTCTTAGCTGAAGGAACAAGGAAATACGGGTATATACTGACCCACATGCATACACATATACAAATATTTTGTATAGAATCATCTGTATCTATATAAAGCTAAACATGAACTCATGCTGATGTCTCCAATGCCAATCCATTTCCACAGATCAATCTAGCTTCTTCCTCTGCTCACCTGTAACCTCGCATTCCTACCTCTCACCTGGTTGCTGTCATCACTGTTTACTTTATTGCTCAATGCCAGTATGCATCAGAGTTGTTAACCTGTACCCTCACGGGAAACAACTTGGTATTCAATTTCTTTTGTATGTGCTAAACTCGTCTGCAGAGTTCCTCATGCCAGCACTGCTTCCTCCACCCCCTTTACTGAGATTGTCTCACACATTTGTAATACACTTAGATTGTTTTGTCACATTCTGCGTTCTGCCCTGGGATTCCTAACCTCCTGAATGGCTACTTTTTCATTTGCACACATTAAGGTTCACTCTTTGTGCTGCAAAGTGTGTTCTCATGTGCTGGTGTCAGTATCCAAACCATATCAAACGAAACAGTCTCACTGCCCTAAAAAAACCCAGGGTTTCACCTACTCAACTCCTGCCCCGCCTTTCCATTCCCCTTAGCAGTCACTGATCTTTTCACCACCACCCTAACTGTGCCTTTTGCAGAAAGTATTGTATAAAAATGCTGATGATGGGGACTTCCCTGGTGGCCCAGTGGTTAAGAATTCACCTGCCAATGCAGGGGATATGTCATTTTGTGCATGCACTTGGCCTCGTGTGAAAATAAGAAATCTACATCAAAAGAAGACTAGTGATTAACATGAAGGGTAACCTGACCTTTGTCTCCATGGGCACAGACTGTGGACCATGAGCGGGGTCCCTAGGATGGGCCAGAAGAAGAGCATCTTGGGGCTGAAATGGCTTCTCTGTGGCTCTATGTGTGGGTAACCACCTGAGACCTCTTTCCTGAGTTGAAAGCTGCAACTCTCTCCTGGGCATTTCCCTCGGATTTCTTTCAGACACTCCAAATTCACCTCTCCCAAACCAAGCATTGCATCCCAAACCTACTCTTTTTCTTTTTCTTATTGAGATAAAATTCATCATTTTAACCATTTTAAAGTGTGCAATTTGGTGGTTTTGCAATTTGGTGGTTTTAGTGGATTTGCCGTGTTGTGCAACCATCACCATTAATTCCAAAATATTTTATCAGCTCCCCAAATAACCCTGTACCCCTTAAGAAGTTGCTCCCCATTCCTCTCTGCCCCAACCCCAAACAATCATTCATTTCTATGGATTTGCCTATTCTCTGGCCATCTCACATAAATGGAACCACTCAATATGTGGTCTACTGTATCTGGCTTCTTTCACTTAGCATAAATTTTCAGGGTTCATTCACACTGTAGCATGTATCAGTGCTTCATTCTTTCTATTGTTGTTCAGTCACTCAGTTGTGTCTGACTCTTTGCGGCCCCACAGACTGCAGCATGCCAGGCTTTCCTGTCCTTCACTATCTCCTGGAGTTTGCTCAAACTCATGTCTATTGAGTCGATGATGCCATCCAACTGTCTCATTCGCTGTCACCACCTTCTCCTCCTGCCCTCAGTCTTTCCCAGCATCAGAGTCTTTTCCAGTGAGTTGGCTCTTCACATCAGGTGGTTAAAGTATTGGAGCTTCAGCTTCAACATCAGTCCTTCCAATGAATATTTAGGGTTGATTTCCTTTAGGATTGACTGGTTTGAACTCCTTGCTGTCCAAGGGACTCTCAAGAGTCTTCTTGAGCACCACACGTCAAAAGCATCAGTTCTTCATCGTTCAGCCTTCTTTATGGTCCAACTCTCACATCTGTACATGTTGTTCAGTTGCTGAGTCATGTCCTACTCTGTGACCTCATGGACTGCAGCATGCCAGGTTTCCTCATTGTTCACCATTTCCCCGAGTTTGCTCAAACTCATGCCCATTGAGTTGGTGGTGCCATCCAACCATCTCATCCTCTGTCATCCCCTTCTCCTCCTGCCTTCAATCTTGCCCAGAATCAGGGTCTTTTCTAATAAGTTGGTTCTTTGCATCAGGTGGCCAAAGAATTGGAGCTTCAGCATCAGTTCATCCATTGAATATTGAGGGTTGATTTCCTTTAGGATGGACTGGTTGGATCTTCTTGCTGTCCAAGGGACTCTCAAGAGTCTTCTCCAACACCACAGTTCAAAAGCATCAATTCTTCAGCGCTCAGCTTTCTTTATAGTCCAACTCTCACATCCATATATGACTACTGAAAAAACCATAGCCTTGACTAGATGGACCTTTATTGGCAAAGTAATGTCTCTGTTTTTTAATACACTGTTTAGGTTTGTCATAGCTTTTCTTCCAAGGAGCAAGCGTCTTTCAATTTCATGGCTGCAGTCACTAACCACAGTGATTTTGGAACCTAAGAAAATACAGTCTATCACTGTTTCCATTGCTTCCCCATCTATTTGCCATGAAGTGATGGACTGGATGCCATGATCTTCATTTTTTGAATGTTGAGTTTTAAGCCAACTCTTTCATTCTCCTCTTTCACTTTCATCAAGAGGCTCTTTAGTTCTTCTTCAATTTCTGCTCTAAGAGTGGTGTCATCTGAATATCTGACGTTATTGATATTTCTCCCATCAATCTTGATTCCATTTTGTGCTTCATCCAGCCTGGCATTTCACATGATGTACACTGCATGTAAGTTAAATAAGCAGGGTAACAATGTACAGCCTTGATATACTCCTTTCCCAATTTTAAACCAGTCTGTTGTTCCATGTCTGGTTCTAACTGTTGCTTCTTGACGTGCATACAGGTTTCTCAGGAGAAAGGTAAGATGGTGAAGTATCCCCATCTCGTTGAGAATTTTCCACAGTTTGTTGTGATCCACATAGTCAAAGGCTTTAGTGTAGTCAATGAAGCAAAAGGAGATGTTTTTCTGGAATTCTTTTGCTTTTTCTATGATCCAATGGAATTTGGTAGTTTGATGTTGGTTTCTCTGCCTTTTCTAAATCCAGCTTGTACATTTGGAAGTTCTCAATTCACATACTGCTGAAGCCTAGCTTGAAGAATTTTGAGTATTATCTTGCTAGCTTGTGAAATGAATGAGTGTAATTGTGTGGTAGTTTGAACATTCTTTGGCATTGCCCTTCTTTGGGATTGAAATAAAAACTGACCTTTTCCAGTCCTGTGGCCACTGCTGAGTTTTCCAAATTTGCTGATCTATTTAGAGCAGCACTTTAATAGCATTCTCTTTTAGGATTTGAAATAGCTCAGCTGGAATTCCAATTCCATCACCTCAACTAACTTTGTTCATAATAATGCTTCCTAAGGCCTGCTTGACTTCACACTCCAGGATGTCTGACTCTAGATGAGTTACCACACCACTGTAGTTATCCAGGTCATTAAGACCTTTTTTGTATGGTTCTTCTGTGTATTCTTTCCACCTCTTCTTAATCTTTTCTGCTTCTGTTAAGTCCTTGCTGTTTCTGTCCTTTATTGTGCCCATCTTTGCATGAAATGTTCCCTTGGTATCTCCAATTTTCTTGAAGAGATCTCTAATCTTTCCTATTCTATTGTTTCCTCTATTTTTTTGCTTTGATCACTGAGGAAGGCTTTCTTATCTCTCCTTGCTATTCTTTGGAACTCTGCATTCAGTTGTATATGATGCAATTATATACGATGAGACCATTAGAAAGAATGAGATAGCTTCATATGTATTGGCTTGGGACAATTTCCACAACGTGGGAAAAAAGCAAGATGTGAAGCAGTGTGCTGGGCGATGCTGTCCAGGAGAAATATAACACAAGCCACACACATAATTTTAATTTCTAATAGCCACATTAAAAGTAAAAAGAAACAGGTGAAATTAATTTTAACAACATAATTTATTTAACCCAATATATATCTAAAGTAATATCATTTCAACATAATATGAAAAAGTATTAACCTGACAGTTAATGTTTTTTCTCAGACCACCACTCAGTGAAATTCAGGTGTGGGTGCGTGCTTAGTCGTTAAATCGTATCCAACTCTTTGTGACCCCATGGACTATAGCTTATCATGCTCCTTTGTCCATGGGATTCTCCAGGCAAGAATACTGGAGTGGGTTGCTATGCCCTCCTCCAGGGGCTGTTCCTGGGTCAGGAAGAGCCAGAGCCACCTGGAAAGCCCAAAATCCAGGTGTACTGTATAGTTATTGTATTGATACCTCTCAGCTGTGTCCAGCCAGGCTTCAAGTCTAGTGGCTGCCATATTGGACCGTGTGGCGTCCCCTGTGAAGAGTGTGTGCGTGGCAAGCACACAGAGGGAAATGACTACACAGCACGTCCCAGAGAAGCAGCCTTCACGTCCTGTCATCTTTCCTCCTTCACCGTTGTATGGGACACTAGTGACTGGCTGCGTTGCCAGGTTGGCTGGAGGTCCCTCCTGGCAGTGCCCACTCTAGATCCCTCCCATGCCCCTGCTTAGATTTCTCAAAAGAACAGCCATTCTACAAAGATTCTCCTGTCATTTTCAACCAGAGACCATGTCTCTCCTGAGAAGAAAACTAGCTCTTCTCATTCCAACCCCATTCTCCCCATCTTTTGCACAGCCCCTCTAGATGAACTTGTCCAAAAATCAATCAAGTGATTGATTGATCAATCAATCAACATTAAAGCAAGTACTTTCTACATGCCAGCTGCTTGCCAGGGGGACATGAGGCAAAACTGGTTCCTGCCCTCCTGGATCTCCCAGTCTAGTGAGAAATCTCTCCCCATCTCTCCTCACCCACTCCTTCCTGCTTCTCCCTGGACCTCAGCTCTCTCTCCTGGCACCCTCGGGCAGTGACAAGGGGCCACCCAAATTACAAACCACATGCCTTTGGCTTAGCTTCCATTTTGGAGTCCACCTGGCCTTGCTCTTCCTGGGGAGGTTTCTGTGCATTAGTCACTGGGTTCAGAGAGCACAGGATGACAGAGAGGCTGAAGTCATGAGGAGGACAGGAGGAAGTTTGGCACAGCGAGGACTCAGCTCTGGGTCTCACAGCCCCTGGGCTACTCTGGAATGATCAAGGCCAGGCTGTCCTAAGGTGAACACAGAGGCCCCAGCAGGCCTAGTTGAGGCCAGAGCTGCACGTGGGGTCCCATCGTGCACACAGCCAGAGGAGAGAAGGGCTGGCTGCCCTGGGGGGTTCCATCCTGGCTGATGCTCTCCTCCCCTTCAAATCTGTCACAAATCAGCACACTTCCTGCTCAGCAAGATGGCTAAGCCCTCAGACCTGCTTCCTGGGGCCATGCAGGGGCCTCCTCCCTAATCACTTCCCCACCCTCCTGGCTCCCTAACTCCAGTTTGCCCACCACCAGGCACCCAGTTCTGCTGAGCAGCCCTGCATAGTGCACTACCCCAGCCTCCAGGGTGACCACAGTCACACCTGCCCAGACGTTTCTCCTAAACCCACAAACAGTGGGCAAGACCACCATTCTCACTGCACGCCGAACTCAAAGTACACCAAAGTGGGAGGCCACCAACGCTAGCAAGGGAAAGGGTTGCTGGTTTGTGGATGTGCTTTTCTTGCTGGACAGGGGGGCTGTTTCCCTTCATTTCTTCCTCCTCCTCCTACACACTCCTGTCATCTCCTTACCAACACCAGGAAAAGGAAAATCTGCCAGAGTCAAGACACTGAGTTGATGGAAACTGAAACTGTTAGTCATGTCCAATTCCTTGCCACCCCATGGGCTGTAGCCCGCCAGCCCCACTGTGAGATTCTCCAGGCAAGAATACTGGAGTGGATTGCCATGCCCTTCTTCAGAAGGATCTTCCCAACCCAGGGATTGAACCCAGGTCTCTGCATTGCAGGCAGTTTCTTTACCATCTGAGGCTTGATGGAAGAGCCTAGAAAACCCAATGGATTATGTGTGTGTGTGTGTGTGTGTGTGTGTGTGTGTGTGTGTGTGTTGTAGGAGGGGTCCTTGGGGTCAGAGCAGAAAGCCCCCAATGCCCCCAACTCCCAAACAATGACTGACTGTGGTAGGGATGTTAACCCACTCCTGAGAGACACAGGCTGCAGGATTCCTTGATGGCCTTGTCGAACTTTCCAAGGACTACTTGACAGGTGGTAGGTGGGACGGGGTTGGGGGTTGTCCAGGACGCCCCATTTCACACTCTCCCTCTCTCCTTCACTCATGTTCAGACTTGCACGGTGGCCTGGAGACACTCTCAGAGTCTCCAGCTCCTTCATTATTTTCTCTCACACGATCACATCCCCAAATAAAGACCTTGGGCATTTGATCCCAACCCTTGATGACGGCTTCTTGGGGGATCTGGGACTAACGCAACGGGGCTGTGCGTTTTCTCATACAACCCCGGGTGCAGCTGAACCCAACGCCCTGAAGAAGTCCACCGCGACAGCAAAAGAGACACTGATGTATAGAACAGTCTTATGGACTCTGTGGGAGAGGGAGAGGGTGGGAAGATTTGGGAGAGTGACATTGAAACATGTAGAATATCATGCAAGAAACGAGTTGCCAGTCCAGGTTCGATGCGGGATACTGGATGCTTGGGGCTGGAGCACTGGGACGACCCAGAGGGATGGTGTGGGGAGGGAGGAGGGAGGAGGGTTCAGGATGGGGAATACATGTATGCCTGTGGCGGATTCATTTTGATATTTGGCAAAACTAATACAATTATGTAAAGTTTAAAAATAAAATAAAATTAAAAAAAAAAAAAAAAGAAGAAAAAAAAAAAAAAAAAACTTAAAGGAAGAAGTCCACCGCGATTCCACCAGCAGGGGGCATAGGCGCACACAGAGCCAGTGCCCCTCCGCCCTCCTCTTCCACCAAGCCCAGGGAGCTCCTGGTTGAGAACTTGATCCCATGCTGGCCCCTCCGTGACTTGTCAGCTCCCACTTGTACCTGCCAAACGGTTGTTCTTCAAAGTCTCACTCAAGGTCAAGTGAATTCCAAGTGAAGGGCATCGCATCCCAGCTGGATACTGCAGCGCTCTCTGCTCTTCTGGGACGAAGGCATGAAGGGAGGAGGGACCCACAGAGAGGCTCTGGCACCTCCTGGATCTGGACCTGCTGGTGTCTCTGGGGGTCTGTTTGTGGTGTGTGGAGCAGACAGCCTCATGGGGTGTTACTTGAGGAAGAGGGTCTGGGTAGTGGTTCTGTCTGCACACCCAAGCTTTGAAGGTGCAGAGCAGTTCAAGGGGTCCCCTGAGGAACATGGGCTTTGGCGACAAGCAGACTTGGGTTCAATCTTGCCTTCTCCCCCAGTTACCAGTTGTGTAAACATAGACAAACTGCTTAACGTCTCTGAGCTTGATTTTCTTAGTTTAGGAGAGGGAATAACAACACTGACTTCCTAGGCTTACTGGGAGGGGTGGATGAGTAACACATACATGGCCAAGTCGAGGTTTTCTCTAGGGAACCAGGGGTTCTTAGTAGGGATCGTAATGACCCCTACAGGACAGTTTGGGAAGTGCTGAGGTGTTTTCAGTGGTCACTGTACCAGAGGCCCCTGACGTAGAAGGCAAGGGCCAGGGATCTACCCTACACGGCGCAGTAACACACAGTGAGGAAATGCCCCTGTTCTGTATGTGGCGAAAGGGGGGTTTTTGCATGATATTAAGACATACTGAATTTTCCAGGAATGCAACCACTGGATGAATTGGGGGAATATTATTTCTTTTGTTTGACACTACCAAGAATTGCTCACTGATTTAGAAAACCTCACCACTGACAGCACTGCCAATTGGGGTTTTTGAGCAGGCATGAGATATTAATATCTATGTGTTAGTGCCCGTTTGTAATCACATCACGTGTCTCAATGATGTATTCTGACTCTGTGCGCATACATGCCCTGTGGACCGTGCTCAGCTACAGATTGGGATTCCAGCGGGTCTGCGGCCAGCGTGTCTCATAAGCCCCCAAGAGAGGCCAGTGATGCAAGGTCCTGGCGCAGTCATGCCTGAACAGTGACATGCTTCATTATAAATCATAAATTCCACTTCCTCCTTTGTATGATGGTCAGGGCATTCATTGTCTTAGGTTAAGGGCCACAGGAAACACCCTGAGAGGAATAGTTCCATGCAGGTGGTTACCTGAGATGTGTTCTTGGAACCCCTGTGAGGGGTGGGAAAGGCAGGCTTGGGCGGAGGGACCTGAGCTGGGAAGACGATCATAGCAGAGGGCTCAGTTGGTCCCTCAGGAAGTTCAAGGTCTGGATGGCCCTTCAGAGAGGTCTCAAATTGACACAGGGAGCCCAGCTTTCATTCTGACTCTGAAGGATTTGAGCCATTGTCTGTGCATCCTTGCATTCATTCACCCATTCAGGTAGTCATTAAATTCTTACCAAGTCCCTGAATTCACTCTGGGTAGAGTTCTTTCCCTCTGAGACATCGCCTCTACCAGATCTCCCAGCATCCAGACCCTCACTGACTCGTTCTTGGAAGAGATGTGCAGAGACTGTGACCAAGGAATCTGCTGGTCAAGGAGGGGAGGGGAGGGGTGAGTCTCAAGCAGGAGGCCCTATGGTCCCTCCACAGTAGCTTTGTCCTAGCCTCCAAGTAGGGGAGAGCGTCCCTCCCAACCCAGCAATCTCTTTTGCACCTGATTCTCCAGTTTATCCAGCCTGAAAAATGAGACACAGCCATTTGCGCCAAAGTGCTTTACGTTCTTTTTCTCATCAAGTCCTTACAACCACCTTAACATTTATGTTTTATGACGCCCATTTTATAGGTGAAGAAACAGAGGTTCAGACAGTCTAAATATTTCACCGGAGGTGGCCAGTAGAGGACGGAACTCCGGGTTCCAGAGCTTGTGCCCTTTGCACAGCAGCATGCAGCCTGCCAGAAGCCCCCTGGGAGAGCCAGAAGGACTCTCCAGACTGGAGAAGAAGAGGTCAAGGGAAGACATAGGAAATATCTTCTGGCCCACGTGGAGCTTTATCGGAGGATCTAGTACCTGTCCTGTTCTGAGAACAAAGCTGAGCAGACTCAGAGGCATGGCTGAGCATCCCCCAGTGGCAGGGGGACGCTACTGTAATCTAGGGTCCACACTGGCACACCTCTGAGAGGAAGAAGGTATGCCACTAGCAATACACAGAGGCAATGGGTATAAACGGGGCTGTGCCAGAGACCCTGGGATGGCCACCCTGCTCAGTGCAGCCGGGTGGCAGAAGTACTCTCTGAGAGGATTGCCCACAGTGGCCAGGATGCACAGACTCTCCCCTCAGGTGGGCTGTGGACATCAGGCAAATTTCTGAGCAGTCACATGGTTTATTCAGGTGACTCTGACTCTCATCTTGGCTGCATTCTCAGGACCCAGGTTGGCAGCCAAGGTGGGTATTTATGTAACAGGAAGCTATGTGGGTGCTGGGATCACCAGATCTGAACCTGGATTCCAGTGCCCTTGCTTTCCTGTGGCTTTAGGAAAATTACCTAACCTTCCTGAGACTCAGTTTCCTTGTCTGTAAAATGGGACTAAGAAATTCCAGTTTATGGGGTAACTGTATTATGTAAGCTAAGGCCGATGAAAGTGCTTAGTAGGTGCTCGATAAAGATAGTGTTTGCCTTTGAGGTGGGGTTGATATGTGGTGGGACTGGGGTCATCAAGGTGACATTAATTAAGTGTCAGAGCCAAGTCTTCTTGGCCGGGGTAAATGCCTGATTGGCTGGTGGCTTTCTCCTGTGAGCATACACTCAGGAGCACTAGCCTGGGAGGCAGATCCCTGTCCTAGGCTGACGTCTGCTGTTGGAGACTCTGGGAAACAAAGGGTGGCAGGCGGATGGGAAGAAAACCAGAACCTGAAGTTCCATCAAACCAGCATGGAATTTTCCTTTGGTTTCCCTTTGGCATCTCCAGGCTTGGAGTATGACAGCTGACCGGGAGCTGTGATCAGAAAGAGCTCCCAAGAAGCTCTCTACTACTGGTCGAAGGAGAAGAAAGGGGACTCCTGTGGGTTAGAGTGAGTGGAGGATATGTACGTTTTCTGTGGTTTTTTCACTCTCTTCCACCCCAGTTCTCCAGCAAACCTATAGCAGCAGTGGCAACAATTGGACAGGTACTTAAAGCTCCAGGGGAGAGAACGCTTCTCTCTGACCAGAGACTCTGGCCTCCAAAGTATGGGGGAACCACACTGCTTTCTCCAGTCCTTCTGTATTCTCTGTTTGCATGGTCAGAGGTGGTTGCCATCATGTAAAGTGTTGGGTAGGGCAGGGAAATTAAAGCCCTGGCTTTCTAGCCAGAGAACCTGGAAGGAAGGCCCCTGGGAACCAGAAAGTGCTGAGGAGTTGGTGAGGAGGGGAGCCTCCAGAAATCAACCCTATAAAATTGTAGAGGAACTCCTGGGCTCATATCCAAACTACATATGCCTGGATCTTTCCCTAAACAGCACACCAAAGGAAATAAACCTGCCACCCAGGTCCCAAACTGCCCCCAAGGTGATGCTCACATGGTCAGATCTGAGTAGCATTACAAAGCACCAGCAAAGTCTTGAAAATTGAATGACATTGGAACCGCAGCTCACAAGGCAAGTAGGAATTTGTTATTGTATATCAATTGCCTGCTCAAACAAACAAAACCAACATCCTCCATAAGCATTAAACAAAACTAGAGTCTCACAACATAACATTCAATCAAAACAAAAAGTTCACTAGATGGCCCCAACATGATGAATGGGCTACAGGCAGCCCAAGGGGTCCTTGGTTTAAGAGACTAGGGATGGGTGGAGCAGTAAGGCCAGCACCAAACCAGTGGCTTTGGCCCCAGAACCCTCAGTTCTGCTGCCCTGAGGTCTACATGTGTCTAAATCTGCCCAGTTCTTCCTAGGCCAGCCACCCTAGCTCCCCACTGTCTAACAGAGGCAGGGGATAAGGACCCTCTTCCAACACCTCCTCTACAGTCTGTGAAACTCAGGACCAGGGAAGGACTGGGACTTGCCTAAGGTCATACAACCAGTGGCAGAAACACTTGCTGTCCTGAACTCTCTATATTTCTGGAGAATTCAGAACTATCAGATCAGATCAGATCAGATCAGTCACTTAGTCGTGTCCGACTCTTTGCGACCCCATGAATCGCAGCACACTAGGCCTCCCTGTCCATCACCAACTCCCGGAGTTCACTGAGACTCACGTCCATCGAGTCGGTGATGCCATCCAGCCATCTCATTCTCTGTCGTCCCCTTCTCCTCCTGCCCCCAATCCCTCCCAGCAATAGAGTCTTTTCCAATGAGTCAACTCTTCGCATCAGGTGGCCAAAGTACTGGACTTTCAGCTTTAGCATCATTCCTTCCAAAGAAATCCCAGGGCTGATCTTCAGAATGGACTGGTTGGATCTCCTTGAAGTCCAAGACTCTCAAGAGTCTTCTCCAACACCACAGTTCAAAAGCATCAATTCTTCGGCGCTCAGCTTTCTTCACAGTCCAACTCTCACATCCATACATGACCACAGGAAAAACCATAGCCTTGACTAGATGGACCTTTGTTGGCAAAGTAATGTCTCTGCTTTTGAATATGCTATCTAGGTTGGTCATAACTTTCCTTCCAAGGAATAAGTATCTTTTAATTTCATGGCTGCAGTCACCATCTGTAGTGATTTTGGAGCCCAGCAAAATAAAGTCTGACACTGTTTCCACTGTTTCCCCATCTATTTCCCATGAAGTGGTGGGACCCGATGCCATGATCTTCATTTTCTGAATGTTGAGCTTTAAGCCAACTTTTTCACTCTCCTCTTTCACTCTCATCAAGAGGCTTTTTAATTCCTCTTCACTTTCTGCCATAAGGGTGGTGTCATCTGCATATCTGAGGTTATTGATATTTCTCCGGGCAATCTTGATTCCAGTTTGTGTTCCTTCCAGTCCAGCGTTTCTCCCAGTCCAGCGTTTCTCATGATGTACTCTGCATATAAGTTAAATAAACAGGGTGACAATATACAGCCTTGACGAACTCCTTTTCCTATTTGGAACCAGTCTGTTGTTCCATATCCAGTTCTAACTGTTGCTTCCTGACCTGCATACAAATTTCTTAAGAGGCAGATCAGGTGGTCTGGTATTCCCATCTCTTGAAGAATTTTCCACAGTTTATTGTGATCCACACAAAGGCTTTGGCATAGTCAATAAAGCAGAAATAGATGTTTTTCTGGAACTCTCTTGCTTTTTCCATGATCCAGCAGATGTTGGCAATTTGATCTCTGGTTCCTCTGCCTTTTCTAAAACCAGCTTGAACACCAGGAAGTTCACGGTTCACATATTGCTGAAGCCTGGCTTGGAGAATTTTGAGCATTATTTTAGTAGCGTGTGAGATGAGTGCAATTGTGCGGTAGTTTGAGCATTCTTTGGCATTGCCTTTCTTTGGGATTGGAATGAAAACTGACCTTTTCCAGTCCTGTGGCCACTGCTGAGTTTTCCAAATTTGCTGTCATATTGAGTGCAGCACTTTCACAGCATCATCTTTCAGGATTTGGAATAGCTCCACTGGAATTCCATCACCTCCACTAGCTTTGTTCGTAGTGATGCTTTCTAAGGCCCACTTGACTTCACATTCCAGGATGTCTGGCTCTAGGTGAGTGATCACACCATCGTGATTATCTGGGTCATGAAGATGTTTTTTGTACAGTTCTTCTGTGTATTCTTGCCACCTCTTCTTAATATCTTCTGCTTCTGTTAGGTCCATACCATTTCTGTCCTTTATCAAGCTAATCTTTGCATGAAATGTTCCTTTGGTATCTCTGATTTTCTTGAAGAGATCCCTAGTCTTTCCCATTCTGTTGTTTTCCTCTATTTCTTTGCATTTCGCTGAAGAAGGCTTTCTTATCTCTTCTTTCTATTCTTTGGAACTCTGCATTCAGATGTCTATATCTTTCCTTTCTCCTTTGCTTTTCGCTTCTCTTCTTTTCACAGCTATTTGTAAGGCCTCCCCAGACAGCCATTTTGCTTTTTTGCATTTCTTTTCTATGGGAATGGTCTTGATCCCTGTCTCCTGTACAACGTCACGAACCTCATTGCATAGTTCATCAGGCACTCTATCTATCGGATCTAGGCCCTTAAATCTACTTCTCACTTCCACTGTCTAATCATAGGGATTTGATTTAGGTCATACCTGAATGCTCTAGTGGTTTTCCCTACTTTCTTCAATTTCAGTCTGAATTTGGCAATAAGGAGTTCATGGTGTGAGCCACAGTCAGCTCCTGGTCTTGTTTTTGCTGACTGTATAGAGCTTCTCCATCTTTGGCTGCTCAGTACTACAAGGCTTCTATAAATTTCATTAATGAGTACAGGTCAAGAAAAGAAAGGTGCCTATATTTAGAAAGTGGAGAGTGAAAAAGTTGGCTTAAAGCTCAACATTCAGAAAACGAAGATCATGGCATTCGGTCCCATCATTTCATGGGAAATAGATGGTGAAACAGTGGAAATAGTGTCAGACTTTATTTTTCTGGGCTCCAAAATCACTGCAGATGGTGACTGCAACCATGAAATTAAAAGATGCTTACTCCTTGGAAGGAAAGTTATGACCAACCTAGATAGCATATTCAAAAGCAGAGACATTACTTTGCCAACAAAAGTTCGTCTAGTCAAGGCTATGGTTTTTCCTGTGGTCATGTATGGATGTGAGAGTTGGACTGTGAAGAAAGCTGAGGGCCGAAGAATTGATGTTTTTGAACTGTGGTGTTGGAGAAGACTCTTGAGAGTCCCTTGGACTTCAAGGAGATCCAAGCAGTCCATTCTGAAGGAGATCAGCCCTGGGATTTCTTTGGAAGGAATGATGCTAAAGCTGAAAGTCCAGTACTTTGGCCACCTGATGCGAAGAGTTGACTCATTGGAAAAGACTCTGATGCTGGGAGGGATTGGGGGCAGGAGGAGAAGGGGACGACAGAGGATGAGATGGCTGGATGGCGTCACTGACTCAATGGACCTGAGTCTGAGTGAACTCCGGGAGTTGGTGATGGACAGGGAGGCCTGGCGTGCTGCGATTCATGGGGTCGCAAAGAGTCGGACACAACTGAGCGACTGAACTGAACTGAATAAATAATTTGCTGAAATAACATAATAGGTAATGATTACTTTTTAAAGGAATGCATCAGATGAAATGCAAAGCACTGGAAGGAGTTGGTTAAATAGTAATAGATTTAGCACAATTAGCTTTGACAGTAATAATTATAGAAGAAAAGTGGCAACTACTATACTCAACCAAAGGGAAATGATTAAAGATATTTGGCACATGTACTCAGTGAAATATGTTTATGAATCTATGATGAAGTGAAGTGAATACAGTAGAAGCCAAAAAAAAAACCAAAACAAAACAACACCAAGATGTTTAGTACTGATTGTATTAAAGTGTCAGGCTACAAATGAGTGGAAGATTCTATTTTCCTAGGTTCCAGAAATTCTGTAATAAAAGTGTTCTTTTAGCAAAGGAAGAAAATGTTTGATTTAAAAGAGGAAGAAGCCATTGTTTTGTTTTAGCAGGAGGACAATAGCTGGATCAATAGCTTATCTGACTTTGAGCAACTTCCATGCCTGGTAACCCATTTCTGCTTTGCTCATAATCAATATCTCTAGCTCCTAGTACAGTGCCTGATACACAGGAGGAATGCAGGAAATATTAGTTGGTGAGGAAATGACTGGATGGATGGATAGATGGATAAAGGACATATTTGGAAATATTTAACACTTGAAATTTAACACAATGAAAGCAAATAGGAAATCCAGTTGACAAGCTCTCCTGGAGCACAGAAGGAAGAGCAAGATACAGGTCTGCTCTCTGGAACTTAACACCTAATCACTGAGGGACTTCCCCGGTTGTCCCATGGCTAAGACTATACACTCCCATCACAGGTAGCCTGGTCAGGGAACGATCCTGCAGGCCATAACTAAAGATCATCCAACAGCTAAGACCTGGCACAGTCAAATAAAAATATCAATAATAATAAAATTTTTTTAAAATTTAAAACCTAATCACAGAGACAAAACCATCCCTTGAGGCCCCTCGTCCAGCGTTTCCTCTGGTCTCTCCCCTGCCTCCCCACACCCCTGTCCAGCCACCATTTTCTACCACAAGCGCTTCTGTGATTTCACGTCTTTATTTCTCCTAACTTTCCTCTCCTGTGCTTGGCAACTGCTCATCCTTCAAGGTCCACACATTTCTTCAATTGTTCGATTGTGGTACTAGGGCTCCTTGTCTCTGCCACATCAGAACTCTGGGCTCCACCTCCCCTCATTTACTGTGAGCCCTTAAGAGCCTGGTAACCATTCCAGAGGGCAGCTCACACAGATGGGACCCCTGCGAATGAACCATTGGGGTGGGGCTGTGGCCTTGGGCGTGCAGAAGAGGCAGACTGGGCTGGAGGGGCGTGGAAGGACTTGGGGGAGGCAGCACGTCTGGAGGGGTGGCTGCCATCAGCCAGACTACAAGACGTCTGTACACAGGGGCAGTGCCAGTCTGGCAGGGATGGCAAGAGTAACAGGCAAGGGGCTGGCTGCTCCTCCAGAAAGGGAGGATAAAGACCCCCGAGAACAGGAACTGTCGGGACAGAAGGTGCTGGTGTGTGTGTGTGTGTAGGGAGAGCCAGGCCCACCTCACATGCTTGGAGACAGGAGAAAGGCAGAAGGCAGGATTCCTAAGGCCAGTGACACTAAACGGTGGGAGAGAAGGTCAAGCAACAGGGCAGGTCAGACAGCAGAAGAGCAACAAACCAGTTAAAAAATGGATCACCAAGAAGCACATGAAAAGATGCTCAGCGTCACTGATACAAATCAAAACCACCTAGTCCTCATTAATATGGCTACTATTTTAATAAATAAATAAATTTTGTTATGTATATTTTACCACAGTAAAAAAAATTGGGGGGGATTCCTTGGCTGTCCAGTGGTTAGGACTCTGCTTTCACTGCCAAGGGCCAGGTTCAGTCCCTAGTCAGGGAACTAAGATCCCACAGCCATGTGGCATGGACAAAAAAAAAAAAAAAAAAAAACCCTGGGAAAAACAGTGTAACGGAAAGCCATTTTCCAATAGAACAGAAGTAAAAAAAAAAAAGAAAAGAAAGCCAGCTACAATCCTATCCCTAAGAATAATCAATTTTAATATTAATTGAATATCAATTACACATTCTTTTAAGGATGGTTTGATATGCTGTGTTGTATCCTATTCTTTGGAGGAAATAAAATATGATCAATCAATCCCTTATTATTGAATATTTTGATAGTTTCCAATTGTTAACTATTATAAATGATGTTATGATTAAATTCCTTGTATATATTTTTTAAATGAATGGTTTATTCATAGAAGGGAGGCATTCAAATGGGTGATGGGTCATGGGGAGAGCAGGGCAGGGAGCACAGTCCATGCTGGGAGAGGACCAAGGGCTGGGGAGCCAGCAGGGCCACCCAGCTCTTTGGAGTGAGAGTGGAGCTTGCCTTACTTCAAGCCTTCACACAGCTGAGCATGTCCAAGGATCCCTTGGAAACGTTGCTACAATGGAGATTCCAATTCAGTAGGTCAGGGTGGGCCCAGGCTCTGCGTTTCTCGCAGGCTCCCAGGTGATGCCAACACTGCCGGACCTACCTTGTGCCACCCTTGAAGTAGCAAGGATAAGGATACCCTTAGGATAAAGGGCGAACACACAGGGTACAGCCTGCAGTAATAGAGATATTTCCCGCAGCATTCGGTCCAGCGGTTTGTAAAAACTCCACCTGATCTCCATTTCATAAAGACCCGCAAGAGAAGGGGATTCTGGGCACCTGATGCCAGAGCCAAAAAGGGGGAAGCCATGCATCCCAGAGGTGGCCGCAGGGACAAAGTCAGAAACCTCCAAGGGGCAGCTGCAGAAAGCTGGACCCCTGGGAATGTTCCCGCCTGGAAAGTGCGTGGATTTCTGTTTAGCTTTTAATCATGGAACGGTTCATTCACTCTCTTAAGTGGGCAAGCCCTCTTATTCCAACACTAAGTTATACAATTATCAAGTCATGGCCCATTTCCTCCAACCATCTGGACCATTCTCAACAGATTACCTCATTCAAAAGTATTTTAAAACAAAGCTCCAAAATAGAAATCCTTTCTTTTAAAGCATATAGGCTTTATTTCTATAATTCAAAAAGATATATGCACTCCTCTGTTCATAGCAGCACTATTAGCCATAGCTAAGACATGGAAACAAACTAAATGTCCATTTACAGATGAATGGATAAAGATGTGATATATACATACACAGTGGAATAAGAAAGGACACACAGCAAAGAATGAAATAATGCCATTTGTAGAAACGTGGAGGCAAGTAGAGGTTATCATACTAAGTAAGTCAGAAAAAGAGAGACAACCATATGATAACACTTATGTGTGGAATCTAAAATCGGACACAAATGAACCTCTCTATGAAACAGAAATAGACTCACAGACTCAGAGAACAGACTTGGGGGAGAGGGTCGGGGGAGGAATCAAATGGGTGTTTGAGGTTAGCAGATGCAAACTATTGTGTATAAAATGGATAAACAGCAAGGTTCTACTGAACAGTGCAGGAAACTATGTTCAATATCCTGGGATAAACCATACTGAAAAGAATAGGAAAAAGAATGTATGTGTATATATATATAGATAGATAGATACACATATACATATAGCTGAATCACTTTGCTGTACAGCAGAAATTAAGACAACATTGTAAATCAACTATACTTCAATTTAAAAAGAAATGAAAAAACATACATTTTGTTTTAATAAGGGGAACAAATCTTTCTGAAAAGCCATTTAACAATATCTGTTAAAATAATTTGTTACAAAATAAAAATGTTGGCAAAATAATGTGTTAATAGAGAACGTCTATTTTCCACTTTCACAGAATGCAAAATATGCAGTGTTTAAATATCCTGTGAGAAGATGCATTTAAAGATACAGAAAACTGGTGGTGTCAAATGGCAGGTAAAAAACGTCAGGTACATAAGAATATAAGCCAGATAACCTTATTTTTATAAAACCACAATACAGACATATATGTGCACAGGAAAAAATATATCAAAATTTCAAGTGGTTCTGGGTAATTTTAATTTTCAAATTGTGCTTTTCTGAATGTTTCAATTCAACCGTAAGTACATATGACAATCATAAAAACAGTGTTAAAAAATACAATGATGGAAGAGATCATAGGCAAAATATTCTCTGATATAAATCATACCAATGTTTTCTTAGGTCACTCTTCCAAGGCAATAGAAGTAAAAACAAAAATAAACAAATGGGACCTAATCAAATCTTCAAGCTTTTGCGAAGGAAAAAGGAAATCATAAACAAACAAAAGGACAACCTACAGAATGGAAGAAAACATTTGCTATCTAACAAGGGCTAAATTAAGCCCAAAATATACAAGCAACTCATTTAACTCAACAACAACAAAAAAACCCAGTTGAAAAATGGGCAGCAGATCTAAATAGACATTTCTCCAAAGAAAATATACAGATCCCCAATAGGCACGTGAAAAGATGCTCATAATCACTATTATTAGGGAAATGCAAATCAAAACTACAGTGAGGTATCACCTCACATCCATCGGAATGGTCATCATTAAGAAGTTTACATATAATTAAATGCAAGAGAGGGTGTGAAGAAAATGGAAACTTCTTACATCTTTGGTGGGAATTTAAGTTGGTATAGTCTCTATGGAGAACAGAATGGAGGTTCCTTAGAAAACTAAAAATAGAATTACCATATGATCCAACAGTACCACTCCTGGGCATATATCTGAGCAAAATTATAATTCAAAAAGATACTTGTACCCTTATGTTCATAGCAACACTATTCTCAATAGCCAAGACATGGAAACAAGCTAAATGTCCATCGACAGAAGACTGGATAAAGAAGATGTGGTACATATATACAATGGAATATTGCTCAGCCACAAAAATAGAATGAAATAATGCCATTTGCAGCAACATGGATGCAACTAGAGATTACCATACTAAATGGAGTATGTCAGAAAGAGAAAGACAAATACCATATGATATCACTTATGTGTGGAATCTAAAATATGGCACAAATGAACTCTCTCTACAAAACAGAAACAGATTCACAGACATAGAGAAGAGACCTGTGGCTGCCAAGGGGGAGTGGCGGATGCGGGAAGGATGAACTGGGAGTTTGGGGTTGGCAGGTACACACTATTATGAATAAACAACAAGGTCCTACTTCACATAGGGAACTCTATTCAATATCCTGGGATAAATCATAATGGAAAAAATATTTTAAAATATAAATAAAAAAGAATGGATGTATATGTAAAACTGAGACGCTTTGCTGTACAGCAGAAATTAATACATTGTAAATCAACTATATTTCAATAAAAAATAAATAATACAGTGCTGGTATGGCTTCCCAAAGGGCACCTGTGTCCTCCCAGGACTTTTTCCTCAGCCCACAGCTTCCTCCCAGTTAGTCCAGTTTTCTGGGTTAGGGGTGGGCTCCTTCAAAGCCTCCCACTCAGTTCCTCTGCTTGGCATTAAATCCTAGCCAGCCCCGTTTGGCTCCAGATGATTGGCGAACCTGTTTCTTCCCCAGTAGCTTCCCTGGAATGTCCTTTTAAGCACCCATGGGGCTGGGCCTGGAGTTTCTGGACTTGATTTATTGGACAACGACCTCACACAATCTTAACCCTTCATCTTACATTTGGCCCAAGAGACTGCAGTGTCACATGTTGCCAATAGGTGGTGCTGCCTAACACAAAAGCACTCTTGTCCAGGCGTTCTGAAGATGGATTTCAGAGATCATGATGTAAAACTAACTGCTTGTGAGGTTGTGCATACATAGCATTGCTATGTAAAGGCATGAGGACAAATCTACCACCTACCACGACCACTACCATCACTGCACAAGAACAGCCACTTCAATACCAATGCAGGAAGACAAAAATCTCAGGATAAAGACAATCATTGTAATGGAGTACATTTTGAGAAAAAGTTGTTTGGTTCTTATTCTTAACATTGCACCTCAGGCCAGTGAAAACTTGACCCTAGACCAGCACAGGCCCTGGACTGGCCTTTAGAACCCCTGTTCTAGCCAAGGATTTAAGGAATTGGTGGCCTCTTCATTTTCCAAGTTCAAATTTCTGTAAAAATCAATTTGCTTTAAGGACACCTTTATTCTCCCAGTGTGCAGTGAGACACCATGCATAGACCTGTGCTCCACTCATGGCCGCAGTGACGCGGCAAGTCACTTTAAAGCAGAGCCATCTCTCTCTTTTTAAAAAATTGTATTGAAATAAAGTACATTTACAGTGTTGTATTTAATTTCTGCTGTAGAGCAAAATGACTCAATTATACATACATATATACCTAATTTTTAAGCATTTTTGAAGTGGACTATTTTTAAAGTTTTTATTGAATTTGTTGCAATATTGTTTCTATTGTCTATGTTTTGGTTTTATTTCATTTTAGTTTTTGGCTTTGAGGCATGTGGGATCTTAGTTCCCCGGACAGCAATCGAGTCCATACCCTCTGCATGGGAAGGTGACGTCCTAACCACTGGACCAGCAGAGAAGTCCCCATATACATATTCTTTTTCATATTCTTTTCCATTATGGTTTATCATAGGTTATTAGATACAGTTCCCTGTGCTATACAGTAGGACCTTGTTGGTTATCCCATCTCTCTTAAAGACACAGGTCTGACCACATTATTCCTCTGCCACCTCCCTTTGTCTGTTAAGTTAGAGGACTCAGCATTTCACACCAGTGTCTTCATGTTCCAGCCCTAGGATCCACTCACTAGGATGACACAATGAAAGTCACTTCCAACTCACCCCAGAAACCTAACAAGAGGAGGAGTGCTAGCCTCGCCACCTGTTGTCCTCAGGACAAGCCAGTTTGCATCCCCATAGGGTGTGCGTGCAGTTTCCCACACCTACAATGCTGTCACGTCCCTTCGCCTTCCTGGCATTTGTCTGTTCTTCCCTATCAAGTCAGCACAATGTCTCTTCCTCCAGGGAGCCACCTCCTCTCTCATTCCAAGGCATCAAGCATGTAAGAGTACGCATCATCTTGCTGCAATGTCACAGTCCCCCTGGGCACAGACTATGTCTCTTCAACTTGTATCCCCTCTTCAAGGCTTGACACAAAGAAGGTATCCAGTGAGTCCTCACTGATTTGCTGATGCTCCGTATTGGCAAAAAAACTTGGGTCAGCTCTTTCAGTATCTTTCCTTAAGATCTTCTCAATAAACCCAAGAGATGCTGGCAGAAGCTGGCAGCCTGACCAGAAACAAGAAAAATGGCAGGAAAACCTAGAATTCAGGGAGCTGTGTCTCTGGCAAGAAAAGTACATTGGTTCTCCTGACCCCCTGAGGAAACTCCACATGCTTTGGTATCCCCCTTATAAAATATAATTCTGAAATGTATTAGCTCTGCCATCATTCACCAAAAAACATTTTTTTTTTTAGAAGTTGCTCAGTTGCGTGTAACTCTTTGCAATCCCATGGACTGTAGTTTACCAGGCTCCTCCGTCCATGCAATTTTCCAGGGAAGAGTTACTGGAGTGGGTTGCCATTTCCTTCTCCAAAAAATGATGTTTTTTAATGGAGCTAAAAGTGCCCATGATCTGTAACTAGAAGTGACTTGCTAACAAAAAACAAATTGTTTCCAAATAAGAGGGTAGGTGAAAGAAGAGATTTGTACACTTAAGAGTTGTTCAGTGTATAATGCAAGCTATCAATAGGCGGGAACATGAAGAAACAAAATGTGTTATGATTATGGTTTACTGGGTACTTCGCATGGCCAGTCACCTAGCAAAATGTTTCACCTACATGACCTCATTTAATCCTCACAACTGTTCTATAAAGTGGGAATTACACTCTTCCCCAGTTTAGACTCAGAAAAGTTGTCATTTTTCCAAGATTCAACAACTGAGAATGAAATCCAGGTCTAGCAGCAAGGCCCAAATACTTTTTCCTTTCCTATGACAACATGCTTTTTCCTGGTGTGCTACAGTCCGTGGGGTCACAGAGTGGGACATGACTGAGCAACTGAACTGACCTGATAATATATTTGATTAATTTCTTTAAATTGCAGCTAAATATAATTTAATTCCTGCCTTTGTGAATCGCATACTCAGAATATATTTGCATCCGAAAGATGCAATATATATATATATGCAATATATAAAGATCTCCTAGGGGGCCTACCCCACAGCCAACCTGGAGCCCCAGACACTAAGGAGAACAACTCAGGCACATCTTGAATTGCCTTTGTTTTTAATAAACCCAAGCCATCAGCTTACTTTATGACTTACCTCTTTTCCTTAAGTTCAGATGATAATATGATAAAGCTCAAAAGGCTAAATTTCTTCTTTCACTAAATTCCTTAAAACCAGTAAGAGATTAATAATCTAATTTTTAATGGGTCAAAGCTATTAATAAGTAGCTCATAGAAAAGAGATATAAATGGCCCAACTTAGAGGAGTGCATTTTAAAACACACCATTTTCCATGTGTCAGACTGTCTAAAAGTCAGAAAGCTCTGATACCACAAGGAAAGCTCTCACACACCGGTGACTGTGACACTGGGAAGACCCTCCTCTGTGGGGAGAAAGCTGGCAGGATCCCTCAGGAGCTGCATACACGCTAGCTCAGGAACACCGCTTCTGGGAACTCATCCTTCAGATTGCCTTTCAAGTGACGAATAACCCACATTCGCCATTTATTGCTGCAATGGCTGTAACTGAAGAGGACTGGTAACAACCAAATAACTCACCATCCAAAGGGGCCTGGTTAAACAGAGAATGGTTCAGCCATATCCACGCAACCCTAGACAAGACTGGGGAAGCTCCTTCAGTATGGCTAAGGAGCTCTTCAGAACACTTTAAGTGAAAAAAACAAGAAACACACAGAAAACTGAGGATAAAGGCAGCCTCTGAAGAGGGGAGGTGGCAGCTGGGGTGGGAAATCTCACTGTATACTCCTGAGTATCTTCTGAATTTTGAACCAAGTGATTATTAGCTATCCAGAAAAAGAAAATTAAAATGCTTATACATATTGAGGCCTTCCATGTTACAACAAACAAAAGGGCTTCCCAGATAGTGCTGGTGGTAAAGAACCCGCCTGCCAATGTAGGAGATACAAGAGACACGAATTTGATCCCTGGATTGGGAAGATCCCCTGGAGAAAAGGACATGGCAACCCACTCCAATATCCTTTTTTTTTTTTTTTTTTTCCAGTATTCTTGTCCAGAGAATCCCATGGATAGAGGACTTTGGTGGGCTATAGTCCATAGGTTTGCAAAGAGTCAGACATGACTGAAGTGACTTCAGTCAGTTCAGTTGCTCAGTTGTGTCCGACTCTTTGCAACCCCATGAATCACAGCACACCAGGCCTCCCTGTCCATCACCATCTCCCGGAGTTCGCTCAGACTCACGTCCATAGAGTCGGTGATGCCATCCAGCCGTCTCATCCTCTGTCATCCCCTTCTCCTCTTGCCCCCAATCCCTCCCAGCAGCAGAGTCTTTTCCAATGAGTCAACTCTTCGCATGAGGTGGCCAAAGTACTGGAGTTTCAGCTTTAGCATCATTCCTTCCAAAGAAATCCCAGGGCTGATCTCCTTTAGAATGGACTGGTTGTATCTCCTTGCAGTCCAAGGAACTCTCAAGAGTCTTCTCCAACACCACAGTTCAAAAGCATCAACTCTTTGGCGCTCAGCTTTCTTCACAGTCCAACTCTCACATCCATACATGACCACAGGAAAAACCATAGCCTTGACTAGACGGACCTTTGTTGGCAAAGTAATGTCTCTGATTTTGAATATGCTATCTAGGTTGGTCATAATTTTTCTTCCAAGGAGTAAGCGTCTTTTAATTTTATGGCTGCAGTCACCATCTGCAGTGATTTTGGAGCCCCCAAAAATAAAGTCTGACACTGTTTCCACTGTTTCCCCATATATTTGCCATGAAGTGATGGGACCAGATGCCATGATCTTAGTTTTCTGAATGTTGAGCTTAGCACATGCTAAAAAAATTTCTGGCTTAAGTCCAGCTAATTGAGTTACTGTACTCTGTCCTACTGTCCTACAGTATATCCTGCCTCACAGAACTCCAGAGATAAAACTTAAGAGACACTGAATTAGGTGGGTTCTGTCCTCAGCCAGCTCAGGAAAGGGAGAGACTCCTTAGGGTCAAAGAGGCCTGTACTTCCTCTTTATCATCAACAGATGGCGCTACAGGGCCTGCTGCCTGGGATAGATGGCAGTGGCTTGGGGAGCCCTGGAACCTCAGGCAGCTGACAAAAGAAACAGGCAGACACAAATAAGTAACATAAAATAGAAACTAACTTTATTTCTCTGGAAGAAGCAGATATTCATAGCTGGGGCAGCAACTTTGGCAACAGAGACTGGTGGGAAAACACGGAACAGCACAGGGGAAGAGCTGGGTCAAAGAGGAAGCACTGGTGTCCCTCCAGGGCTGCTGCCCCCTTGGTCTCCTTCCAATCCTGGGCCCTAGGGCCCTGGTCCCTGCCAGAGAACGAACTGGCACCCTAGCTCTGCTACCTGAGCCACCTCAGGCTATTTTCAGGCACAAGATCCTAAGACCGGCCAAGTCCCATAATACGACCATGGTGAGGCCACATTCTGTTCGACAGGGCTCCCTGGAAAGGGCCTAGCCCTGTGAAGGGCCCCCACCCACTTCCTGGTCCACTTCTCTGTATGGCCAACACATCCTCCCTGCCCAAGGTCAAGTCTGGCTTTCCCGCCGGCAAGGCCTGGCCACACCCTTTAGCCACAGGCTCCACCAGGGACTGAAGCCCAGAGGCAGGTCCCTCCTGCACCTTGGCTGGGGCAGCACAGGCTCTGGAGCTGCAGGGTCAGCACTGGGGGAGCGAGGGACAGGCGGGGTGGGGGTCCCAGCGTCCCAGCTTCCTGCTGCCGTGGCCTCGCTCTGCCACTGGGAGCCGTGGATGCAGCAGGTCCTCCAGGCCTGGCAGGGAGTCTCCCCGCCCTCCTCAGATGGACAAGCTTAAGTGATTCCTTCAGGGCAGATCCTCTGGCTCTTCAGGCATCTCAACGCCTAAAGGATGGGAAACAATCAGAAAGCCCTCCGTCAGCAGGGGTCAGTGCAAGAGGATGGAAGGTCCAGGGTGAGCAGGTACGAGAAGGCCTCTTGGTGCAGGCCAAAGGGGTTGAAAATGGGTGGTTCTAGGCAATAATTTTGGAATGTATCATCCTGGATGCCTTCTTTAACCGTGTATCAATAACTGATGCAAATGAGTAAGAATGACCACAAGGTAACGGTTAACATTCAGGGACAGAGTCCTGTGGGCCAGACACCTGCTGTGTGGTATGACAGAGGCATCCCTCATTAATTCTTCTAACCATTTCTATGAGGTTGGAACTAACACTGATACACATGTTACAGATGAGCACCCTGAGAGATCAGGAAAGGAGCATAAGCTGACACCATATGTGAGCAGGGCGTTGGGCTCCAACCAGGCTGTCCTGCCAGGGGACTCTTGACACCCCACACCCTGCCAGCACCTCCCAGGGAAGAAGTTCACTTTTGACTCAATAAAACTTTCATTGGTATTTATACTCTACATCAAGTTTGCTATTAATATACATCTATATATTTTGTCAGATTACATATAAATTTTTTACAGGAAAAGTAATGGATTTTTTTTTATTAGACATTCCTTTAAAAAGGCATTAAAACTTTAGGTGTTATTTTAAACACAAATAGGAAATGAGAAGGTGAGAAGTATTTGTCTAAATTATTGGATCCTAAACTGCTGCTCGCTAGAGCCTGCTTAGGAAGCAAGCTCCCTGCAACCAGAGTGGCTCTGATTCCTCTTACTCATTAGTTCATCTGAACAAAGAAGCTATGAAGTCAAGACAAACGTGCTTAGGAGAAACTGTTTTCCCTGAGAACTGCCTGTCTTGTGGGATTGGGACCCCCTCCGTCCTCCTGCCTGGAGCCCTGTGTCTGGCCGTGCCATGTTGGCTACTCCCAGGGGGGCTGCTCCAGGAAGCCCGGGGACAGGAAGACGGCAGATGCAGGGTTTGCTCACTTGTGGTGGGCAGGGCCGCAGGAGCCCAGCAGGTGGCAGCCGGCCTGTTCCAGGTTCCAGTCGAACATCTCCAGCACATTGTGGCACTCGCCTCGTGGCCGCAGACCCAGACCAAAGAGCTGCTCCACCTGGGGAGCAGAGGGCGGTGCCATGGGACACACTGGGGTGGGGTGCTGGACCAGGGCAGGGCAGAGCAGGGGGGTGGGGGGAGGGAGGGAGAGAGTGGGAGGAGAGCCGCAGAACAGTCTTCAGGGTCCCTGAAAGCCAGAGTGGGCAGGAGGTGGTGGTACCTTCAGATACTGGGCAGCCCTCTGCACGCTCCAGCTGTGGCTCTGCAGGGCCGCCTGGCACTCCTCTGTGGTCACCCCATGCACCATGGCCTGCAGCTGGGCACACCACCCCCACCCGTCAGCACCACTCAGGCCCCTTCCTCTGGGTCCCTCGGGCCCCCGCCCCTTCTCACCCTGCAGCCAGGCCCACTACTCACCATCTGGATCTTGTCTGCAGGCCGCCCAGCCTCTGGCCCGTCCCCGGGGTAGCCCCTCTGTGGCAGCCGAGCAGTGGCCCTCAGGGAGGATGGCCGGGCCCCTGGGTTGCTGTTGTTGCTGGAGAAGTTGGCCTTGGGGTCTGGGGCAGCCTGGGGCATTGGTCGAACAGTGGCAGTGGGGGCGGCTGGGGCTGGGGTGCTGGGCGGGGGCAGCAGCAGGGGTATGGGCATGGGGTCTGGCTCTTTGGGGCTCTGGGCCTCATGCAGGAAGCGCTGGTAGCGCTCCAGGTAGGGCGGGCGCTCGGGCAGCAGGTAGTAGTGGGTGCTGCTGACCTTCTTCCCGTCTCGGACGATGGGCAAGATGCAGGGGCCGGCCCGCGGGCCAGGCGCCTGGATCACCTGGGGTGTGGCGTACTTGGGGTCTGAGGCAAAGCTCTGGGTGGTGGGCATGGTCTTCCCAGGTGAGCTGGAGAGCCGGGCAGGCAGCGGGGAGCTGCCAGGTGGCACCAGGGGGCTGGGAGTCCTGGAGCCTTGTGGAGACAGGGGCTCCCGGGGAGGCACCCGGGGAGGGGAGGCAGGTCCGGGCCACCGGCCCATCTCCTCCTCACCTGGGGGGACTGGAGACAGCTCACCACGCGAGCGCGTGGGCCTCGGGGGGATGGGCACCCGGGGGGGCACCTGGGGCTTGTCGTCACCCCCAGGGCTGGGTGAGGGGACCAGAGAGCCAGGCGGGACCTGTAGCTGCCGCATGCATTCCTGCTGCAGCGCCTGGAAGATCTCTGCGGTTTGGGCCGAGTTGGGTGGCTTGCCCCCACTCTGGGGTGGGAGGAACAGGTTGTCCTCCAGCGGGGGGAGGAGCCTCGCCGGCTCAGGCACAAAGGCATAGTTGGTCTCGCCCTGGCTGGGCTCAGCAGAGACCCCGGCGCCCACGAGGGTGCTGTTGATGGAGCAGACCTCGAAGTCATCCTCATCCTGGGCCACGTCATCGTAGGCGGGAGGCGGGGGCAGCGGGCGTGCATCCCAGTCCACCACAGGCGTGGGATGCAGGGGCCGGGGCAGGGCCCGTGTAGGGCTCTGTGGCGGGGTCTTGTCCAGCAAGGAACAGGCGTCCATGGCCAGCTGCGCCAGTGATGGGGCACAGGGCCGTGGGGCCGGCACAACAGGCTCCTCGCCGAAATCGATGAGCGTGACCTCGCCACCACCGCGGCCGGCCTTGGTGCCTGGCACCCGGGCTGAGGGCTTCGCGAGCCACAGCCCACGGGGCAGTCCTGGCTTTCGCAGGCCCAGCCTCTTGAAGTCGCTGGAGAGGGGGTCTTGGTCCTCACTCACGGGGTCGTAGGTTGGTTCTGTGATGGAAGGGAGAACCCCAACAGGGAGGCAGCGTCAGGCAGGTGGATGGGGAAGACAGTCAAGTATCTCTACCAGCTCCCAATTCCCCGGAAGGGCAGCCCTCAGCCACCAGAATTATCCGTGCACACAGACCCTTTCCAAACAGGAGGGGAGAACCTGCTCTGGGGGCTAGCAGCCCTCCACAGGGGCCAGTGAGCCCCTGCCTCCATTGCAGCTAGAGCAAGCAATACCCCACATCCACCCGCTTCAACACCCTCTCTATTGACACAAGACCCCAAATCCCTGTGGGCCCTGGTTAGCAATCCCTACTCCGTTACAGCACACCATTAGTGCAGGCAGGGGCTATGGGCCATCTCCCACCGTCAAGGGCAACAGGAGCCATCCTTAGAGAGGACAGGGCTCCCGACAAACTGGCACGAAAGCCTAGACACAGCTTCTGCAGGTCCAGCAGGAAGTGAGGCAGGGCTGCACAATGGTGGGCAGAGGTGGCGGTGGGTACCAGGACCACACTCTTATTCCAGAAGCCCAGGCTTTGGGGGGTTGGGGGGAAGGGCAGGCATGCTGGGCCAGGTCAGCCGCAGAAGCTCACAGCACACGCCCACCTCCCCTCCCCCGGCCGGCCAGGGCTCTGTACCTTCCAGAAGGAGAGGAGTGAGAGGAGAGAGGGGGCGGGGGCGGGGGCCAAGGCACCGGGAGCAGCCCCACTTACTCTGAGTGAAGATGGCAGGCTGAGGAGGGCGAGGTGGAGGCTCCCCTGCAAGAAAGGCCATGCGGAGAGTAGAGGGGCAGAGCAGGAGAGGACAAGGGAGGGGAGACAGAGCCGGAGAGAAGGGCAGAGTGCGGGGGGAGAGAGAGAGAGAGAAAGTGAATAGGGGGAGTGAACGCACACACCCAGCAGCGATGGGAAGCAATGGGGCGGCAGGATGGGAAAACTGTGTTCCGGACCCACGGGCCCAGGATCCGGGAGATGGATGAGGCTCCCAGCCAAGATGGAGCCTGGGGGGTGGCTTTGGCTCAGGAAAGGAGAGCAGGATTAGGGGGCAGTGAGGAGAGCCAGGATCTGAGCATGGCGGGGAGGAGGAGGGGGAGGAGGAAAGCAGAGAGGGCAGGCCAGCGCTGGCCAGACTGACGATGCCCACCTCGGCGGATACCACTGCCTCTCACCGCCCGCCCCACTCCCCGCCGGAGCCAGGGACACAGCTGTCCCCCGTGGCCCTGACCCAACCGGCTCAGGGTAGCCCGAGGAGGCAGCACCTCTTGCTCGGTAGCTGATGAGCTAGGGGACTGAGGGTTTGGGGACCCTTACTTTTCACCCTGCCCAGATGCTGGGTGGGCCTGGATGTGCTCAGTTCCACGCTCAGCAGGTCAGGAGGGTCCATGGGGTTTCCCAGATACAGTCTGTGGGGAGAAAAGCGGGTCAGAGATGGGTGCAAGTAGGGTGGTGGCAGAGAGGGCACCCTGGGGGAGTTGCTGGGCCTGTGCCCAGGCCTCAGGCAGAGGACAGAAGAGTCCTGTCCAAGCCCCTGATGGACGTGGGTCTGGAGCACAGGACTTCTGGCTCCCAGGCGCTCCCTTCCAAAGATCCAGCAGTGACCAGGGGAGGGTGCCACGGAGAGGGGGCAGAGGAAGAACTCCTGAGTGTAGGCTGAAAAGCCTAGGATTGTATGGGCTCCAAGTACTCCCTGAAAGGGTAGAGCTGGCCCTCTGCAACCCCCGCGGCACCCCCACCCCCACTCAGCAGCCACCTGCTGCCACTCTCTTCTCTGCTGCCAGGCCACACTGCCACGGCCGCCTCCTGCAGGGGGTCTGCAACCCCAGCTCTCTCAGGCCCTCCCCGGCTCTGGTGAGGCGAGAGCCCTGGCACCCTCCCTGGGCTCAGTGTCCTGGTGTGCAGAGCAGGGGGTGAAGGGCAGGCTGAACCTCGCCCCTTGGGACAAGGCCTGTCAGAAGATGGAGAAGAAAGCACTGCTCAGAAGCCCAGTGGGGTTGGCACAGGGGCTTGGAGTCCCAGTAGGAGGAGCTCCAGGTGGCTCCCTGGGGCAGGGCCCTCAGGAAGTGACTAATCCTCCTGTGTGTCTTCCCCAGATGCCCCTAGATGACCTCATCCTTTCGCTTAAAGGAAGCTGAACCCCCTCCCAGGTAGAGTAAGCAGGGTGGGGTGGGGTGGGGAGGGGCAGAGGGCTCCGAGCTGCTGCCTAAATGCCCTCTGGAGTGTCCCTGCAGGGAGTTTTTCTGCACCTTGCCTCTCAGGCCTGAGCCAGCAGCTTCCGTCTCTAGGACATGGGTGCTTCCAGCAGAAGAAGGGAAACTGCCACCAAGTACTGGGGATCAGGAGATGCTTCCTACTAACTGCTTCCAAAGGCTACTTCCAAGTCCATTTTCCTAAGGTCAGTTTTCAGGGAGAACTTAAGAGGTGCAGGCCCTAGAGGCCCTTCCACCAAAGGAAGACTTGGTCCAACCTTTGAAGCTGCAACCTCAGGCCTGCCTGCAAGGAAAGGCCTAGGACAGGAGACCCTTGGCCCAGGGCTGTAATGGGGACCTTGGAGGCCTGGAGAGCCTGAGTGCCCGGAGAAGGGCTGCTGGCCCTGGAGCCCCCATGTGGTACCCCACCAGTACTCACTCATCAATCTTGTCAGGGAAGCCCCAGCAGTGGCGGGGGTCACTGTCGCCATGCCCCGTGTGGATGAAGCTATTCTGCAGTGGCTGGCTGATGTCCTGGGCTGACAGACCAGCCACGGAGGTCACCACGTTGCGAGGGAAGGGCCCCACGCACAGCGTCCGCGTGTTCTGCCCACGCCACCAGTAATTCTCAGCCCTGCCCAACAGAGGTGATGTGGTAAATGCCAGGGTGTGGTGGAAGGTCCCAAGGACGGGACCCTTTTCATACCAAGCTCTCTGCACCATGGTATCTGACCACCTCAGCGGAAAAGAACATCAGGGTGAGGGCCCCAGGATCAGAGCAGCCCACCAGCAGCCCCCCAGGATCTGCCACTCACCCAGTACAGGGCCTGGCGTTAGCACAGAGCCTTACCCTAAGCGACTCAGATGGGCCAGACAGCTTTTCCTCCAGTTTAGAAATAAAGAAACACGTTCAAACAAGTAACACAACTTGCCTACAGTTACCAGAGTGCAGCAGATCCAGGATTCAAACCCAGTTGTCAGTCTGTGAAGCCGTACTCTTCTCACCGTACCACCTCACCTCCCTTCTCCCCTGGCAAGGCCTAAGCCCCTGTCCTCCCCTGGCCACCCAATTTCACTCTTCAACCTGGTTCCAGGAGCTCTAAGCTGCAGGGGCCCAAAGGAGCACCACGGCCTTAGCGTTGGGCTTGGGGCCAAGCCCTCCAACCACATCCCTCCTGCAGGCAGGTACTCCTTCAGAAGCTTGGAAGCACCTGGGGCAACCCAAGGTTTACGTATCTCCAGGGCCTTCCACCACCTCCTGCCAGGACTGTGGGACCCTCGCTCTCACCCCCACCCACCTCCTTGCCTTAAACAAGGGGTCCAGGAGGGACCCCAGCCTCCCAGTGTGGCTGGACTGTGGGACCACCAGCCCCTCACTCTGACTTCAGACAGACTCTGTTGGCACAGCCTAGGTCCGGGCCTGGGGTCGGCGGTGGAAGCCGGGCCAGGTGGGCAGGAAAGAACAAAATGCCCTCTTGGATGCTTCGAAAGCCAAAGAGTCAACAGCCCCGAGGCTCCTGCACCTGCTGCTGAGATCGCTCACACTGGGAACAGGCCCAGATTTTGGGCAACGGCAGAGGTGGGGAGGGCCTCCTGCAGCTGTAGGGGGGGTCCACGTGGCACCAAGCTGTGTCCCTTCACTGTCAGCCCCCTACCCGTACACTACCTGTCCACACCAGGGGCATAGAGCAAGGTTTCCTCCCATCTGCAGCCAGATCGGAGGGTTGGGGGAGGTGGAAGCAGGACGGAGGCAGTGAAGCCCATGAGCACAGTGATTCTGGGGGAGCTAGGAGGTGCAAGGGGAGGGCTGAGGGCCCAGCCTCCTTGCCAACAAGGCTGCTTGCCCAGCCACCACAGACACAGCAACCCTGTGATTACCGCCGTGCCTCTCGGGGGTGAGGGCAGGAAGGGAAGGAAGAAGAGAGGACAACACCCGGGAAGGGACAAAGCCCATCCAAAAATAGCAGGGCCATTCCAAGGAGAGGAGCACATCCCCTCCCCACCCCACCTCCAGGCTGGCTGAGGCCAAAGAGGCATAGAGGGGAGGGCCTGGCACCCAGCCCCCGATGCTGCCCTCCCCCCAACACCCACAGGCCCCCGGGTCTCATGGGCCCCTCCGCGGAACAGCCTCAGACACCAAACCCAGCAGCTGGATGCTGGATTCTGCTCTGCACACCTCTCCAGAGATGCTCACTAACTGAGCTGGAGAAGCAGTGCAGAGTGGAACAGACTCACACCGGAATCACGACCACCCAGGGGGGCAGGTGGTCACTCCCTCCACTCCTTCCCTTTTGCTAACACAGCCCCTCACCTGGAAGCCTCCTCTGGACCCACTTCTGAGAGGGGAGAGCAGACTAAGCCTACCTTCCTTGTTACCTGTATGGCCAAGACAAGAGCCAGGCCTAGAAGGAAGGGATCCTTTGTCACTGCTGGGAGTCCTGACACCAAGTCTCAAAAAAGGCTTTGCTACAGGTGGGGGCTGTGGGGAGTGCAGAGTATGTGTAGGAAACATACTTGGGAACCACATCCTAAGCACGGAAGCAGCATCCTCCCAGGGAGAGTCAAATATAACTCCCGAGGTGGCCAATGCTACGTTCCACTGCTCCCAGTCCCCTCCCCCGCCCTCCAAGGCTCTGTGGGATGGAGACACCATCAGCCCAGGAGAAGCAGGTCAGCCTTTCCCACCCAGATTGCTCTGGCCACACCTCCCTTCAGCCCAGAGTCTCCATGGCAACAGGAGGGCACAGTCCCTGAAGCAAACCAGCATCTCCAGCAGGATGGCCTCACAGCATCCTGGGACAGGCGAGATATGAAGCAGCAGCCAGGAACCAGGGCCTGGATTAGGAACCACTGAAGGCTGCCCCAGTCCTACTGGGGACCAGTCCCTGGAAACCTCAGTCCCAGCCTAGGTAGCCTAGAAATGGCTGACAAACGTGGCTTAAACAGTGCTCTAAACACCACCTGAGCGCTTCTCTCCGGGTGTCCCCAGCAGCCCCTGGCCTTGAGGGACAACACAGCCTTTGCTTCCTCCTCCCTCGCCTACCAGAGGAAGCAGAGGCTCCAGGCACCAGCCAGGCCAAGGACCAGCACAATGGATTTCAAAACCTCTGTTCCCCCACACCTCTGTTTCCCTTCTCTGGCTGGTGGAAACAGAACATCAGAGTTCTGTCAGCCATCCTAGCCTCCAAAGACGCACTGGAGAAGAGCGGTCTTCACCCATCCCTCTCGGTCTAGACAGAGCCTCGCGAGCTGGGCTCACAGAACATCTGGTGTCCTCTCTCTGTCCACTGCCTGATACCTCGAGAAGCACTGAGTCTAAAGAACTGGTCAGAGTCAGGGGCAAGGGTGCTCCCAGACTGTGGCTAGGAGACAGTTTCGGCAAGAAGGAATCCAAGTCTAACAGAAGAGCACAGATGTGAGAGAGCTGAGAGCCAGGCTGCTGGAGGATGGAGAAACAGACTGAGACCCACATGCACAAACCCAGACCCAAAGGGACACCCACAGACAGACAGCCCATCCACCCGGAGATGTGGAGACAGAGCCAGGCAAACACACACACTTGGGACCCGAGGACTCAAAGGGACACCCACAGACAGACAGCCCATCCACCCGGAGACATGGAGACAGAGCCAGGCAAACACACACACTCGGGACCCAAGGACCCAAAGGGACACCCACAGACAGACAGCCCATCCACCCGGAGACATGGAGACAGAGCCAGGCAAACCAACGCACTTGGGACCCGAGGACCCAAAGGGACACCCACAGACAGCCCATCCACCCGAAGACATGGAGACAGAGCCAGGCAAACACGCACTTGGGACCCAAGGAAACGAGGCGGCAGCTCAAGCCCTGGCACTACTGACACACGGCCCACTCCCCAAGCCTCGCCGGCTGCCGTGCCTCCTGCCCTCACCTCCCACCTCCTGAGCGGCTCCAGGGACCCACGGCAGGCGCTGTGGTCCAAGTCGGACTGCTGGCCCCAGAGGAAGAGCCCAATGAGCCCACACTGGCAGGCGGTGGCAGCGGAGCCAGCAGCCCGGGGACGGAAGGGCGGGGTGGGGGCGGGGCCCGCCCACTGGGGCCTCCCAGGAGGAGCGGCTCCCCTGAGCCTCCTGTCCCCCGCCTCGCTCCAGGGGTGACCCTGGGTGCCAGCTCCAGAGACACACGCCCCAGAGACACACCAAGCCCCTGAGTCACCTCCTGGGGAACACTGGGCCCTGGCACATGGTCCCTCACTGAGAGCAAGGGCCTAGGGGCCCTTTACTGAGAGTAAAGGCCTGGGATCTACAGGGCAGAGGAGAGTGCAGGCCCAGGGTTCTGGCATCTGGAGGAGGGAACGGCTGCAGGCTCAGGCTCTGGCCCAAGGTCCTGCCTGCACCTCCAGGAGGGCCCTCATCCTCATCTTCCTATTTCCAGAACCTTCCCCAGACTGCCAAGCCGGAATGCTGGCCTGGAGAGAAGATGCTGGGGGCCACAGGGGTGCAGGTCCCGCTCCTCCACAGACAGCCTGGGCTCTGGGGCCTGTGTCATCAGTCTGACTCAGACCCAGAAGCTCTCCCTTCTCAACAAACACCCATGAGGAACAAAGTTTCTCCAAAGGCCCCAAACCCCAAACCTGAAGTGCAGGTAGAAAGGGCTCCGTGGGAAGCCCCTGCCCCCATCCCTGCCCAGCTCTGAGTCAGAGGAGCTGGGGACTGGGGTGTGGGGTCCAGGGGATTTCCTCCCCTGCTCCTCCATACTCAGCCCCCACCCCAAAGGCACCTCTAGCCGGCCCCACCTCAATCAGTTCCTCAGACATCCCAGGGATCAGATAACAGAGGGTGGGGTGAGCGGTGGGTGGGGACTCCTCCAAGGCAGGCCCACTTGAACTGCGGGGGCTGCAAGTAGAAGACGTGACTCAGGGGATGCTGCCTGTGGGCAGACACGTGCTGCCAGGTGTGAGGGGGAGGGAGGAAAGAGACCCTGCGAGGGCAGCTGGGGACAAAAGGCCTAGCAGAGGATGGAGAGGAGCCCTCGGAGGGAGCTACGGGCTCAGTGGAGGGCAGAGGCTGCCAGGAAAAGGCGGGGCTGCTCTGGGCTACTGCAGGGTGCCCAGGTGAGAGTCCAGAGTCCTTATCCTGACAGGAGGGGAAGAGGAGGGTGGGGGAGGGTAAAAGGAGCCCCCGAGTCCCCAGTTGGGCCCCAGGCCCTGATGCTCCTTCCTACCCACAGTGGTAGCATGGCCCACTGCAGAGCCGCAGCTGAAGCCTAGTGGGCAAAGGGTGGAGGAGACTCCAGGAAGGGAAAGCCCTTTGTATGCCTCGGCACCTGCATACTTCACTCCTCACACTCAGGAGGGGACCCAAGCCTGCCCTCCATCTCGCTGCAGGAGCCAGGGTGTTGCCACAACAGCCTGAGGGGCAGAGGAGCTCTCGGGCCCCAGACGCCTCCTGGCTGAGTCCTTCAAGGCAGTGGGACGCAGACCCCAGGCTCCCTACCTCCCCTCGATGACGGTGATGACGTCATTCATCTGGATGTGCAGCTTGTCAGGTTCTTCGAAGTCCTGAAGGGCCCGCATGTCAGTGGGCTGAGCCTGGGGGAGACACCAGTCACTGCCCGCCCCAGGCTGATCTCTGCTTAGATACCCCTGCCCTTGTGGGCACACCTGCCTCACCTCCAGCAGGAAGTCCCGCAGGGCCACAAACGTGGGTCTGTCCTCGGGCTTGTGAGCCCAGCACTGGACCATGACATTGTAGATGTCCTGGGGGCAGTCCTCCGGCCGGGGTAGACGCTCCCCCTCCTTGTCAATCTTATGCAGGATCTGGGGGTGGAGGGGCAGTTTAAGGACAAGCAGAGCACCTGGCTCTTCACCCCCATCTTCCATGTCCCCCAGTCACGGAACCACTGGAACCACAGTCTGCCATGCCTGCACCGCAAAGACCACCTGTGCCTGATCCCCAGGCCTCAGACCCTGACCCCCAGGTCTGCGGCCTCCAAAGAGAGGGCCATGGCAGAGGAGGACCGCGAGCAAGCCAGGCTGGTCTGTTCCTCACCACTGGGGCCATGCTCCCCGCTCAGCTCTCTGAGGGGTTCGAGCAGACACAGGGCACTGGACACAGCGATTCCAACAGGTGAGAGCCACTTCCAACTGGGCCAGGCAGAGAGCCAGGGATCAAATCAACCCCCGGCCACCCGGTGGGGAGCACCACCCCAGCCCCCTCACCTGACTGCCATTGAGGCCAATCCAGGGCTCCTGGCCATAGGTGAACATCTCCCACAGCGTGACCCCAAACATCCAGGTGTCGCTGGCGTGGGAGAAGGTGCGTGTCTTCAGGCTCTCTGGGGCACACCTGGCAGAGGCAGGGGTCAAACAGGTCTCTCAGAGAACCCTTGCCCCTGCAGCAGCCCCAGTGGACCCCAAATGCTCCTGCACAAGCCTGCTGTTGCTCTGAGAGCCCAGGCACACAGCAGGCACTGGGGGCACAGTGTGAAGTGGACAGGGCAGGCCTTCTAGACTACGGGGTGCACAGTCGTGGACCCAACCGTCTCTGCTCAGGTCTTTCGTCCACATGCAGCCTGGAGCAGGAAGAGGGGGGGCATTCCCACAGGGAAGCAGGGCAAGGAGGAGGGTCAGAGGCTCCAGGAGGGGCAAAAGGGGGGCGGGGATAAGATCCCAGGCTGTTTTCTAATTGTGGTGGGAGGATGACAATTTCCAGATTTGGGGCAGGATCCTAGGATTTAGGCCATTTCAGCAGGAAGGTGTGGGTGGGAAATCTGGACAGGGCCTGAAGAAGAACCAAAAAGGGTGGGAAGAGGCACAGTGGTGTCCCCAGACGTCCCCACATGCCCTCCGGGGCGAGGAAGAAACATGCCACTGCAGTGAAGCCAGCAAGGGGCAAGCACTCCAGGGTGGACTGCGGTGCCAGAAGTGAGGAGGAAATGCCCTCGGGGGAGAATCAGAGATGTCTTGTGGGACTCGAGAGCTGGCCCAGCCATTCAAAGAGGGGGTAGAGGGTTGGGGGTGGGAGGGAGGGACACAGGTAAAATCATGTTCCTTAAGACCCACATTCCTCATCTATGAAATGGTAATAACAATAGTCTGCTCGCTTCATAGGGTTGTTTTAAGAGGGCTGCATAACAAAGTGACCTTATAATTTACCAGGGTGCCCGACTATGAAAAGAGGTGTTATTAATCACTGGAGGACATTAGGCAGGATCCAGGATGTGTGATCATCCTCGATATAAGGTCAGTAATTAATTAGGGTGATCGTATATCCTGGATTAGAAGGGTTTTCTGGCAAGCAGAACTGGACTGACTCCTCCCACCCCAAAGCTAGGAGACCACGCTCCTCCAGTTGCCTCTGATATCAGAGGCCCGTGACGGTCTCAGCGCAGGATAAGCTCACACAGGGGCCAGGGCAGGGCCAGATACCAGCCCAGTGTGCAGGTGAACATTTCTCATCAGTCTACAAGGCCCTGCCTGGAACACACCAGCCAGTCTCTGCCTGGCTGACTTCTGCTGTCTTAGGAGCTTAATACTGGGTCTTCCCCAAAGCCTTCCCGCATCCCCACAGCACTTAGCCCTGTGTGTTCCAGCACCCGCTACGAGGGCCCACAAGCATTTCTGGATGGATAAGTGAATGGATGGGCACACGAGAAAGGAAGCCAGGCCCAGAAGACACAATGCCTAGTGGAGGTACAGAAGGCCCTGGAAGCGCCAAGGCCTGGGTGTGTAGGGACTAGGGCGGGGCTGGGTCCAGGGCCTGGGAGCCAGCAGCGCCTGCCCCTCACCAGGCAAAGGGCACCTTGCGATGTTCCTGCATGACGTAGTGGTCGTCGTTCTGGGGCAGTGCTCGCATCAGCCCGAAGTCCCCTATCTTGACCAGGTCGCGGGTGGCCAACAGCAGATTTCGGGCGGCCAGGTCCCGGTGGATGAAGCGCTTGGCCTCCAGGTAGCCCATGCCCTCAGCCACCTGCACAGCGTAGCGGCTCAGGGTGCCCAGCAGGAAGTGGCCCTGGTGCTTGCGCAGCCGGTCCAACAATGATCCCAGAGGTGCCAGCTCTGTCACCTGAGGCCGCGGGGGAGGAGGGAAGGAGGCATAAGCATGGCTGAGCCCTGCCCCTCCCCTCAAGGCCTGCCACTGCCATGCTCCTTCCTGACCTGTCCTCCGGGGCCCTCGCCCTCCAGGGAACATGGGAAACTGAGGCCCAGAGAAGCCACCCAAAGGGGCCCAGCTTTTAGCAATGCCAAAAACTAAACTCTGGGGCCAGGCTCGCCCATAGGTGCAACTCTTTGCCAGAGAACACAAGCACAATCCGGAGAGGGAAGAGAGGTCTGGCTGCACAGTCAGCAGGGCAGGCCTGGGAACCCCTCTGCCACTTGGGGGTGGAGGGACCAAAGCAGGACCTTCGTCAGGAAGGAGTGACCGCAGCACTAGCAGGAGGTGAGGGGGGCCTGGGGGCCCAAGACCACAGGCCCTTCCCTGTCCCCAGCCCCCTTCTGCCCACGGTATGCACCATCTTCATGGGCGGTGTGAGCACCACCCCGTAGAGGCGAATGAGGTTTCGGTGGTCAAGCGAGTGCATGGCGTTGACCTCCCGGATGAAGTCGTCCATGGCCTCCGGCTGGCTCAGCACGTCGGGCTTCAGGCACTTCACAGCCACGCTCACCTAGCCAGAGCAAGGGATTGCAGGGAGTCAGGACAGACCCCAGTCCCAACCCACTGGGCCAGCTTGCTCCTCCTCCTGCCTCAGGTCTGCTCATCTGGGTGAGCCTGTCCCAGGCGCCCGTGGCCTGGCATGGGGAGGGCAGCTGGCTGACGTCCAAAGGCCATGAGCTGGGCCTCCCCTTCGTGAGGGCATGCCCAGGTTAAGTGGCAATGATAAGGAAAGAGATGACTGGTATGATGATAGAATATTAAAATATTAAAATAAAAAGATGTTTTTGGTGTGGAAAGTAAATGCTTTAAATATAATGCCATAAAACTAAGCTATGGTGACAGGAGTCAGACCAGTGGCTTTCTCTTGAAGGAAGAGGACGCCCAGTGGAAGAGGTGCAGGAGCCTCCTGGGGCAAGAGAGATGTCCCATACCATGATCTGGGCAATGATCACACAGGCCCGTGCGTATGTGAAAATTCACTGAGCTGTACGCTCAAAAACTGTGTGCTTTACTGCACACGTACTATCTATCCCTCTGGGGAAATTTTTAAAGATACAATACTAAGACAAAAGGGCAAGAGTTAAAAAGCTGTGTTTGAAATCTGTATCTTGAAGAAATTCAATAAAATGCCTGAGGGGGGGAAACAGGTGGAAACACTAACTTGGCTTCCTCTGAGTGGTGGGAAACAGATATTTTTTAATTTTAATTTTTAAAAGAGTTTTCAAACTTTTATGATAAGTAAAACAGTTTTATAACTGAAAAAGAAACCCTTGTGTCGAGTTAACCCTGAGCATGGACTCCAGGGTGAGCCACTCTGGATCTGTGCCCAGCCCCCTTCACATCCGAGTGGAGGGGACCGATCCACCTTGGAGGGCAGAGCAGGGCCTCTGCCCCTCCACCACACCCCCAAGGACCCAGGGAGCTCACCGTCTTCCCCGAGGGGGCGTCCCACTCGCCCCTGCGCACCACGCCAAAGGAGCCATCTCCCAGCTTCTCGAAGAGATGCAGGTCCTTCTCCCCAATGAGGCAGGTGAGGCTCTGCAGGGACCCCTCCCCAGCAGAGCCCCCTGGGGTGGGCGAGGTCTTCCGGAAGGTGCTCTGAGAGTGATGAGGGGGGAACTCAGCCTCCAGCCGCTTTCCACTGAACACCTGTTTGAAGGCAGTCGGGGGCCAGATGGAACCCTGAGGTCCCAGGGCCAGTCATTCCGTCCTGCCCCACTTGGTCCTCGGTGAGGCCTCCACACAGGTACTGGCTTTGCCAAACTTCCAGGAGACAGCCTGGCTGGAGGCCCATGTCCCCTCCTGACCACACCACCAAATGGGAGCCCACGGTCTCAGGGTGGCCTCAGGATATGTGCCAGAAATGGACTACAGGAGTGTAGCCCGTGGCTGCTGTGGCCCCACACCCAGCTGTGGGGTCAGGGACAGCTCAAAGGCACCCCCCTCCACCCCACCTGTCCCTCTCTGCACCCCTGCCCAGCACAGACTCCAGCCCCTCACCCAAGCAGATGGGCTTTAGCCTCAGGGGCCCTCACAAACACCTCCCGTCCATTTTTAGCCCTGGCCCCTTCTCTGGGTTGCCCATTTGGCGCTGTCTGTCTCCACCCTCCCCAGGGAGTCGGCTGCCCTTCATCCTGCCAGGAGAGAGGATAATTTGAGCCTGAGGTTGGACCGTGAGAGAGAGAGAGAGAGAGAGAGAGAGAGAGAGAGAGACAGAGAGACACAGAGAGAGAGAGAGAGAGAGAGAGAGAGAGAGAGAGAGAGAGAGAGAGAGAGAGAGAGAGTGTGTGTGTGTGTGTGTGTGTGTGTGTGTGTGTTTGTGTGTGTGTAATGGGGTGGGGGTGGGGGAATGGGGAGAGGGGGTGAAGATGAAGCAAGGCCTTGCTGGGGAAGGGCCTGGGAAGACAGCTGGGCTTCTGGAGAGAGGCCCAGAGCTGAGAGCTCAGAAAGAAGGAAGGTTGGGGGACTCTGTAGCCTGAGCTTGGGAGGGAAGGGGCCAAAGGTCAGGGAACAAGAGGGAAGCCCTGAGAGTCAAAGCAGCTCTGACAGTTTAACATGGCCACCCTACCAGGGCATGCAAAGCCCTTGAGGTAGCACACTCTGCTCAGCTGGGCACCTGCCCCCAAGGCTGGCAGAGTCTTGTCTGTACAGGGTGAAGGGGTCTCCAATCTGAGGGCCTCTTCTCACCACTGCTCCATCTTTCCTCCCAGCAACTGGAATCTCTTCCATTCCAAGCCACGTTCAGCTGACAAAGCCCTTCACAGCCTTTTTCTCAAGGGATCCTCCCCAAGGCTCTGAGGTGAGCTGGGCAGTGTGGCTGGCACTGTTTTACCGACCACATATCTCAAATCTGGAGAGGTCAACTGACTGGCCCAGAGACCTCCAGTCAGTCGGAGGTAGATCCAAGACCCCTGAGTCCTGCACACTGCACAACTCTTCTCTCCTGCCTTCACCCACCCCAACACACTCATCCTTCCTGAAAACCTGGGCAAGGGACCAGGACAGTGTCCCCAGAAAAGGCTACAAGATCCCAAGACACAGCCCCTTTGCCAGATCACAGCCAGGAAATCTCTGCTGCCCAATCCCAGGTCCAGCTGTTTGGTACTGCCCACCCCCCACCCAACCCTGAGGCCAGAAGTGGGGCGGGAAGGCCCGGCTGGTTCATTTCCTCTCGCATTGTCTTCCAGACAATGGGCAAAGTTCCACTGAGTCAGACCTGGGACTCACCACTCCACAGACCCAAATTAGAGAAAGGGGGGTGGGGGAGGCCTTGGGGAAGGAAGCTGTCAGGGAGGCCAGTAGACCAGAGAAACCCTCCACAGACTAGGAAGGTGGGGGAGGAGGGAAGCAAAGCCATCCTGGGTCCAGACAGTCCCACCGCCCCATACTGGACAGCGGCCCCAACACTCAGCGCAAGGGCTCAAGTTACAGAGCACTTGTCAACAAGCGCCTGCTCCATGCCCGGCACCACCACCCAGCGGGAGGGGACGTGGAGCCAAGGCTGCATACAGGCCACTCAGCACCGTCTCCAGCGGAGACAGACACTTAGCCGGGCAGCTCTACAAGTACCCTGCCTGATAAGACCCCGGAGGAGGAGGTCTGTACAAAGTGTGAGATTACACCGCGGGGAGAGGGAAGGCTCCCAGGTGACGTCAGAGGCGCCCCAATGAAACCCCACTCCCACCTCCTTCCCAGTCCACCCACCTTGCTCATCCAGGACTTGCGTTTGCACATGGCCTTCCTCCTCTTCACGGCCTCCCACAGCCGCCGCTGGCCTGCGGGGCAGGGGGGAAGGGGAACCCATGCTGTTAAAGCGCTCATCCCCCCACAGAGGCTGCTTCCTCGTCCTCCTGGGGGAGGCCACCACTAGACAGTGCGCAGCGCAGCAACGCCAAGGAACAAGCCGTCCCCACCACCAGGGCCCGGCCGCCATTAACCAGATGGGCGCTGCGTCCCACTTCCAGGCAATTCTTCTCCAAGTGGACGGAGGTGTTTAACCACCAAAACTGAACAGCAGTACTCTTATGTCAACTCTCAAGAAAAAATAGTTAAGTCAAGGTGATGGATAGAATTTCTTCAATTTTGAGTTTTTCTCCCATAAGGCTGTATTATGTTCCTGGCATTAACTGTCAGTTCTCTAGGCTACAAGCAGCGTAAATCAGTATCTAAATTCTCACATTATCACTTATTTAGCTATTTTAGGCTGAATGCAGTAAAAAGTTGCTAACGTTCTACAAGGAACACCATGACTTCTAGAAGCTACAGTCAGTACTTTTAGGATAAACACATGGGGGGAGGGGAAGTTAGCCTATAGAACAGATCTCTGTAGGAGAGAGGAGAGAAAGGGACAGATCAGGAGAAAGGCAGCAACCCATCTGAGGGTTTTTATCTTTCCTTCTCCACAGACCTCCAGACACTAGCCCTCCGGGTGTTTGGCACAGGCTCAATTTACAAACGAGGAGGAGATGGAAGAAATACAGCCTACGTATGTCTGCACAAACAAAACTCAGTGTGTTGTTAATCCTGAGTAGCTAGAAATTTAAGTCAGACTCCTCCAACTGCAATTCACCTTCACCACTGCACACTCATTGTGCACAGCTTTAAGCCCCACCTGGGGAGATGGGGGGGCGGATCTTGGACAGGCAGTGAGAGCTCTCAGCTCTGCCACTCAGAACAAAGCAAGGAGGGCTCTCCCACGAGGCCGGCAGTTCTGAGGACAGACAAGGTAACTGGTCTGTGGGTGACGATGGGCAAGGCCACACCCCCACCTACCGGGCCGGCCCATGCCGATCTTCTCCAGGTCCTCGTTCTTGACATACTCAAAGTGGGACAGGCGGGTGACGTTGAGGTCGTCGCGGAGGCGCAGGAAATACTGCTGGAGCTGCACCTCGGACAGCAGCTCTAGCAGCCAGCCTGTGCCCTCCTCTGGCTGCATGCTGCTGCTCCCCAGCCTCTGTGGGAACAGAAGAGCTGCTCAGGGACTGCAGAAGGAAGGGAGGTAACACGCGGCCCTGCTACTGGCCTGGGCTCACCCACATCTTACTGTGTGCTGCAGGGAAGGACTCAAACCCCCGTCCTGCTCCCCCAAACAGCTGCACGTCGTAAGAGCCTGCAGCCATGTCCTGCTTCCTATGGCAACAGGGGTAGAATCAGGGTACCTGGGACATGGCCCAGGCCCTGGAGTCAGGGTCTTACTCCCTAAATCTGTCACCTGTGGTCGAGTGACCTGAGATCAAACTCTGTCCTCTGGTTCCCCACTGGCTCTTCGACTCTCCTGGCATCACAAACTCTATAAAAATCTGATGAAAATATCGATTGGATCTCCAGGAAAATACATACATTCTTATTCATAATGTTACTTAAAAAAGTTGGGGGGGGGGGTGCAGTGTCCCTTGAGACCCATCCAAGAGCTCTGCAGATCTGAGGGACCCCACAGGGACTAGATGAGCTCCAGCATGTTCCTCCCAATGCCTGACACTGTAGGAGCTTCTCCTCTGGTCCAAAAACCACTCCCCAGGCACCACACAGAACCACAGGAGCTTGGAGGGAAAGAGGGGTGGAGGCCAGGGCGGGCTCGCAGCCGCAGCCCAGGGAGGCAGTGTGGCTCAGCTACAGTCAACAGTTGTCACAACAGGCTGTGGCCTAGTGGTGTCAAAGATTTTCAATTTTTAAAAGAAATACCAGAAATCGGAATCTGTGTGTAAAATCTCACCATTAAAGAAAGTTTGAGGGACTCTGCCAATGGTCCAGTGGTTAAGAATCCACCTTCCAAGGCAGGGGACTCGGGGTCGAACCCTGATCAGGGAACTAAGATCCCACATGCCACGGGGCAGCTAAGTCATAACTAGAGAGAACCCTGTGCACTGAAACAAAAACCCCACATGCAGCAACTAACACTCGACACAGCCAAATAAATATCTTTAAAAAATTTTTTGAAAAGGTAATATAGGCACATGTAAAATACCAAAAGGCACAATGAAGCCATAATAAAGTCTCATCCCTGCCTGCTGCACGGCCCGTCCCCAAAGTCAGCTGCGTTAATGACTTTTACCCATTCTTCCAGACTTGTTTTCCCCCCACACACATACTCACCCATTACCCACACCATTCTGTTCCTTGTTTACACTTGACATTAGATCTTTCTCCTGACTTTTGAACTATGTCAACTAATTCAAGTTTGAAATATACACACGCAAGCACGTGTGTACACTGTGCTGGCCAAACAAAACTCCGTGCAGGTCACAGTCAGGCACGGGGCCACCAGGGAGTGGGCTCCTACCGACACTCCCTGGGGCCCAGAGAATGAGGCCAGTGGCACCCTCAAAGCTAGGCAGCTTGGCTCATCCGACACCAAACCCATCCTGGTCTGAGTAAGACCCCCTCGGAGCTGAGGGCTTGGCCTAGCCCTGACCTGTGTTCAATCCCCGCTGAAGACAGGGACCAGGGAGAAGGCCAGCTGCTCCGAGAACCCCTCCTCCCCACTGGGAGGCAGGCTTGTCCCCCCAGCTCTCCTCCCAGGTCGCTCTGGGAGAGCAGGCGCTCACAGCTTGGGCCCAGGGCGAGCCTCCTGCCCCCACAGTTCCCAGCGGAGCTGCCAGCCCAGTGCCAGAAGCTCAGACTTTCCCAGGCAGCCCTGGGCAGTACAAAGAGCCACGGACAGAAACGAGACGCCCTCAGTTCAAACCCTGGCTCCTCCACTGAGGCGGCGGCCCAGAAGGGGGTTTCCAAACTTTAAGCCCTAACCATTCACCCGCATGGTTCTCAGGAGGCCTGGGTAGCCCCCTAGAGAACATGTCTGGCTGTCAATATGTTGGGGACCGCTAGTGGCAGTGAGTGAGTGCTGGGATTCTCATACTGTCACAAATCCCATACAACTCAATTTATGCAGGTGAAAAATTTACTTATAGTCATCTGAACAGAGAATCAGATTCCATTTTATACACAAACAAGAAAGTATTTTTCTAATTTTAATATAGACTGAATTTTCCTAGAATGGAACTGCTGTGTAAACTGAGGAGAAACTGGCCTTTTGCTTTGTTCGGAGATGAGAAGTTGTCCACCATTCAGAAAGAGGTCACTGCAGACAGCCCACCCTTACTATTTCAAATGTCTCCTCTCAGTCAGCACTTGCCTGACAACATCTTTGCCTCCACGCTGGTTCTACCTGAGGTCTTAGGATCTGACTGCTTCATAACTGAAGCAGTAACTGATTTCCTTTCCATTTTCCTTTATATTACAGGAGGCATTATGTTAACTGACTACACACATAGGCACATGTGCATACACACAGAATAAACAGGTTGTATTTCTATTAACTTTATTTAAGAAAAATAAAAATAACTAACACTTCAACTACAGTTAACCAGATGCTGGGGACAGTTCTAAGCACTTGGCTGATTAACTCACTTATCCTCATACAAAGTCATCCATTACAAACAAGGGGGTATGGACTGAAGAGAGCAGGGCACCACCTCTTTCCAGAAGAAAGCCCCAAAGGACCCCTGTGAAAATCACTAACCCAGGCAGTGTCTCTCTATGGAGTGACCAGACGGGGCCAGCTCGCACCTCCATCATCACTACCTGGTCCCTGGAGCAGAGTGATCCCACCCCCTACACGGCTCAGCCTAAGATGAGGCTGGCCACCAGAGCAGGTGGTCTGAAGACCCCCACTGCGTCCTCCCCAGTCCTCAAGTCCCAGTGCTCCAGGCCCCTCAACCCTACGCTCCTGGGGGCAGGAGGCAGCCACTCCTGAGAACAGCTCAAAGAACTGCCCTGTGTGGTCAGGGCTGGGGGAGACCCAGGGGCCCCTCCCCTGAAGAAGTCTCTGAGAAAGCACAGTCTGGCCTGTTCCTTTTTCCTGAAACACCAGCTAACAAATCTCCCTGCTCCCCAACCCTGGGAACAGGCTGCTCTGCGTGGGGGGGGCATGTGTGGGAAGACGGGAGAGAACACTGGGATCCCGGGGAAAAGAAGGCGGCAGCCAGGGTCCCAGCCCTGTCTCTACCACCCAGCCCAGGGTGACCCTGGACAAGTCCGCTCCCCCACACCCCACCACCAGCCCGTGTCTTGGCTTCCCCCAGCACAGCCCAATCTACACACCTGTGTCTGACACGTGTAGCTCTCGTGGCTGGCACACACACTTCCCACACAACACTTTGCCGACACACTCGTCACCAAGAACACAGCCACCAGGGCAGAGAGGCCCTGAGCCCCTGTCGAGCCCGCCCCGTCCTTCTCGCTGGCCCTCAGCGCAGGGCTGGCTCTGACGAGCTGATTCAGGCCCGGCTGTCCACTCCCGCCCCCAGCCCCCCACTCACTGTGTACAGTCTCCGCCGGAGTCTGGCTAGAAGAGGGAACGAGAGCTCGAGGCCCGGGAACCGACGAGCTGCTGGCATCTCCACGGAGAAGGACCCACCCTGACCAGGTCACCGGGGCTCTGGCCCGAGAAGTGGGGGGGATGGGGGACAGTGGTCTCAGCTCCTGAACTGCAGGTACTGCCCAGAAGGGAGGTTAGCCAGAGGTCTGCCCCAGAGGCCCCCAGAGTCCACACCAGGAGCGGTGAATACAGTAGAAAAATAGGGTGGTTCCCTTTGCTCTACTCTACAGCTGTTTCCACAGCTGGCCAGCCTGGCAGGAACGAGCTAGTTCTTCTCTGGGGTGGCTGTAGCCTGGGTCCTCTGTCCTGTCTCTCTGTCTTCTCTTCAGTGCAGTGGTCACAGCTCAGCCCTACTCCCGGGCTCCCCCACCCGACTGCCCGCCCTCCCTCCGCCTCCCTCCCTCCCCAGCTGAGCAGCTCTGACACTGGCTGAAAAAGGACCTTTCTGAATCACTGCCAAGAAGGCGGCGGGAATGGGGGGACTCTTCCTCCCAGCCACCCGCGCTGCCCCCCCCACCTCCACATACACAAGGCCCCCTGTCTCTGGCTTCCACCCCAGCCCCCATAGTCGCAGACAACTCCTGGGATTTTAGGGTGGGGGCCATGTCAATCAAGCAGCAATATACAAAGAGGCCCCCATATGTGCTTGTGTGGGGGCTCTGAGGGCTAGTGAGGGGGCCTGGACACCAGAAAGTCAATCCTGGACCTTGCATGCAGACCCTTCAGAGACCCTCCCCCATCTCCCAGCCCCAGCCTTGGCTGGGCGTCTCCTGGCTCAGGCCCTAATGTGGCCCTGTTACCCTGGTGCCCGACGGAAATAAGAGTCTGGCAGCCTGCCAGAGTGGGGCAGTCCAGCCAAGGGTGGGTGGGGGTGAGGGGGACGGTGAGGAATCTCCACCCCCTCCCCTGGGGTTCCCTTGTCTGCTATGCACATCACCCAGGATGCCTCCTCCCCAGACCAGCTGGCCAAGATCCAAAGCCCCCTCAAAACAAACAAATAAGCCCCTAAACCCTGTGATGGCTCCACCCCAAAACTATAGGATTCCAGGCTATAAGATGTCTCCTGAACAGTACCTACATACAGGGACAACAGCCCCAGCTAGAGGGAACTGCATCACTCCATCAACCCCCCTGGGCCCCCCATGTTCCTAGAGCTGACAATTGATCCCTCTGGCCCTCCTCAAGGGTGCCAGCTGCTCTTACACCCCCCTCACTACAGCCCCCAGACACACCTGACAGCTGCAGGAAGTTCTCTCAGGCTCCCTCAGCCCCCACCCTCAGCCATGCCCAGGGAGCCCCTGTTTCTTGCACACTGCTCTCTTGTCCCTCTCCAGCTGGCTACCAGCTCTGGGAGCCCCAGCTGGCTGGTGGAATAGGCAGCTGGGGTGAGAGTTTTGGGGAGTCAGCATCCCAGGCTCTTTCTAGGGCCTCTCTCTCAGTGATTGACCTTCCTGGCAAGGAGGTGCTTGAAGGGACAGACATTTCCTGATCTGACCCAAGGCGGGAGGAGGGGGCATGGGACACCCCCAGGCAATCAGTCTCTCTTTCCCAGCCCCCTCTCATCCCCCACTACCCAATACTTATGATGCCAGCCAGGTGCAGCCTCTCCTGGGTCCCAGTGAATCACCAGTCTTAGAATGGAACCACAGCTAACGGACAAGAGGAGGTCAGGTCGCAGTCACACTAGAGCTAACTTTCCCCTAAACTCTGGCACACAATGCCCACAGCACAGAGAAACCTATTACCTACCTCCCACCAAGCACCACTCTGAAGGAAACCCAGGCACCTGACTTAAAGGGGACAATTTAAGCAGGATCACTCCCTCTGTCGAAAGTTGGGGGAACTACTGGATTGGAAGGGCCGAATTGAAAATTACAACCGCCCAGAAAGATGTGTCCCAAACTCACTGGAACCCCAGACCTGATTCTCCCCTTGCACGTCAGGTAAGAACAAGCCTCAACAGCTTGCTCAGCAATCCAGCTGTAGGAGGCTGTGAAGAAAAGTAAAGCGTGGTCAGGGGTCAGAGCTCCGACTAGCCCTGGACCCCTTTCTCCCAGCCTTGGAAAACAGCACCCTTCTTCCCCAGCTTTGTCCTGTCAGTGACTGCCCTCTATTGGCCAAGAGAGAAAGTGCTTGATCTCCAAGGGTAAGGGAGGCAGACCCGTAAACACCCTGATCATATTTTCCAAAGCAAACAAGGACATTTGGCTTAATATGCAGATTCATAAAGCCAGTAAGAGGGAATGTCCAGGCACACGGACTCTGTGTCCGTGAAAGACTAAATCCATATCCTGGCAGTGCTTCCAGTGCTCCCATGCAGCACTAAGGCAAGCCCAAAGGGCAGCTTAATTGGGTCCTAAGGACTCAGAGACACTGAAGCAGATGTCAGCAACAGAAATTCATCACCACTGACTTTCCCCATCCTACCCCACACACAAACACACCACCATTCTTCACCCAGCCTCCTAGCCCCCAGGATCTGTCCTGGGGCCCAGAAGCATAGATACCCCTCACTCCTGACAGGCTGTCCTCAGCTCACCAGCAGACCTCGGGGTCCAGGCTATCTGGCTGCCCCTTTACCTGCGATTCCTCCTCAGCCCCAGTCAGGCGCTGATATGCAGATCTCTCCCCCATGAAATCCAAACTCCCGGCTTTAGGGCCAGAGAGGGGAGCAGAGCCCTCCCGCAGCCCCCCACCGCTCCAGCGCACCGGCAGCGTCACTGCCCTGCGTCCTGAGGGGCCGGGCCTCTGACATCCTTCAGAAGGAGGGCAGGGGCTGTTATAGCGCCTCGGCCAGGGGAAGGCCAGGTCCTCTGCCCCACATGCACCCCACATCTGCCACCTGCAGCCCGAGCAGAGCAGGTTGGTTAGCGGCCTCTCCCGCTGTGCCTGCGGCTGCCCTTCCCCCAATCCCATGCCCAGCCTCCATTCCAAGGAGCCACCTCTCCGCAGAGCAGCGCCACCAGCTGCCCTCCCGCCCCGACCCAGAGAGCCAGGTGTGGGTCCGCACCTTTACTGACCACAGACCCACAGCTCCCCTCAGCCCCTGGCCGCCTCCAGGACCTCAGAGCCACCGATCAGGTCCTGGGAATTCAAGAGCCCCCATACTCCATGATAAGGAGGGGGATCCATCCAAGAGCCCCTATTCTGACTCAACCCGAGACCCCTCCCTCTAGACCTTGGGGCCTGAAACCTCTCCTTCCAGCCCAGCTTCTACCTGGCTGCAAGAATGCGCCCACCTGGCAGGCTCCGCAGTGCACTGCCGCGGCTCCGCACTGCCGCTCCGCACTCCGAGCTAACCTGCCCAGCCCACTCCTCGCCGGCTATGGAAGCCACGCCCCCGGCATCCACACAGGGAAGGAGACCGCAGGCCACCGCAGCCCCCGCCTCCGTCTCTTGGCCTTGACTTCTCCCTGCCGCCGTCCCTCCCCCATCCCACCCCAAGACTGTGCTGGCCCAGTGCCAGGGAGCTCAGAGCCTTCAGGGCCGGGGAGAGTACTGGGGCTGACCTCTCTGGCCTCAGAAGAGTGCAAGTACCCACACTCCCTGCTGGAGGAGCTGCTCCAACAGGAGTCCAACGGGCAGTCTCCCCAGTGCCGCGATGAGGACACTGCCAATGGAAGAAGGCCCACTGCAGAGGCTCTTCCTCTCCCTCTAGCCCGGAGGGCCCCAAGGTGCCACACGCACACCCTCTCATTACGATGGCATGTGAAGCATCCACTGACTCCTCAGCACCAGCTATTTAGGGCTGAGCTCAAGGCACCCTCACCCCTTTGGGGTTTGGGGCAGAGGAGGAGGGAAACGCTGAGACATCAACACACACCACTTGAAGACTGAGGAAGGAGACCCCAAGTGGGCACCAAGTGAGTTCCCATAAGGCTCACTGTCTTCAAAAGCTCCTTCTCCACCTTGAAGCACGCTGGTACAGGGGATGACCTTGCCAGGGTATGTGTTGTTACTCAGTCATGTCCAACTCTTTACGACCCCATGGATGGTAGCCCACCAGGCTCCTCTGTCCATGAGATTCTCCAAGCAAGAATACTGGAGTGGGTTGCCATTCCCTTCTCCAGGGGATCTTTCTGACCCAGAGATCGAACGGGAATCTCCTGCATTGCAGGCAGATTCGTTACTGCTAAGCCACCAGGGAAGAGACCCTACCAGGCAGGGTGCTTATTCTAGGCAGAAGCTCCTCTGCTCCTACTGCAGGTCTCCAGAGCTCCAGAAGGCAGAAACTGGTTTTGGGAACAGCAGCAGGAACCCAAACTCAGGAGACTGTAGAGATAGAGAGGTTGAAAAAGATGCCCACACATCCTTTCTCCAGGTTGGATAAAGGGTTCGATCTAAACCATTCCCCCTTCCTGCTTTCTTCCTGCCTCCTCCCTTCCTAAATCTCTTGCCTCCTACTGCCATCCTGTTACAAGACATCCACAAGATCCAAACTGCCTCTCGGGTTTAGGGAATCTACCCCACAGGTACACCCCATGATCAACAACTTGGCCCCTTATCTCCAAAGGCAGCCGATAATGGCCAGGAACCAGCCTGCCTCTGCTGTCCCCTCCCCTCCCCCAGGCTCTCCTACAGCATCAGTGGAGTGACAAATCTACACTGAGGAGCAGACGTGACATGTAATTTCCGGCCAGAGGATTTTTCCAAAACAATCTACCGTATTCTCAAGAATATATGCCAACCCCACCTCCAGGCCAGCCCTCTCCCACCTCTGCCTTCCCTCTTCTCCAGGCCCTGGAGGGAAGATAACATATAGGAGAGGAGAAAGAGTGTGTGTTTGGGGAGAGGGGGGCGGGGGGTAGGTTATGGCTCTTCTTCCGACCTGAGGATTATCTTGCCTCCACATGCTAGCCCCACCAAACCCAGTCAACTTCAACTCACCCCTCTGTGTGCAGGGCCTAAGCTTCTGGACCAGGGCCAGGCTGGTTCCCCGTGGGACTTCATCCCAGAGGAACTGCATCAGGAAACCTCACTCCTTCAGGTCATCCCAGGTCTGAAATCACACTGGTCTGGGAGGAGGCTGGCCACAGGCCAAGGGAGAGAAGAGGGTGATTCAGACACACACCATGGCTGTCCACACCCTCTCCATCTCCAGGACGCAGTGACCCACTCCCTTCCAGGGGAGCTTGGCAGCTGAGGTCCTGGGATAGACAGTCAAGGCTGAGGCATATTTGCCAGCACTGGGGGGCGCACAGGCCTTGAGTCTAACTAACCCTGAAGGTTCTTCACCCTTCTCCTTAACTGCTGGTATTTCTTAAGACTTTGAAACTCTCCCTTCCTTCTCTCTGTACCTGGGGGGTGGCAGTGGGGGGTCACCTCCTCTCCTCCTAGGGTTCCGATTAGCCCCATGTGCATTCCTGAGCTCCTGAAGCTCTAGACCTGTGTTTCCAGACATGCCCAGCTGGCTCCACCAGGGGGATACAGGGGTACCACACGCGTCCACACTGAGCTCAGCCTCCCCGACCTTAAACCAAGCGTGTGCTCCTGTCTCCGGACTGAAAATGTCATAAGCCAATGCCAGCCACCTAGGCTGGAAACCTCACCCTGGGCTCCCCGACCATAACTCCCTACTCACTCCCCCATGGGGCAGACCATAAAATCTGCTCTCTGCCTCCTCATTCTCCCTCCCATCAATCTCACTGCGATGCGAGTCAGAAAGAACCTGAACTGAAATCTTGGTTGTATCACTCTCTAATCATTTGGGCAACTGACAACCTCTAAGCCTCAATTTCCTTATCTGTAAAATGGAGATAAACAATGCCTCCTGCATCAAGTGCAAACTCAGTGAGGTCACGAGTAGCACACCTGGCACAGCATCCGGTACACAGTCCCTACTGTTACACTCATCTGAACACAAGTCTCAAGTTCCTTTCCTGCTTGCATCCTTCTGTAACTCCTCACTGAGCCAATTACAAGGCCCTTCACAATCCACCTCTCGTATATTTGTCCACCTCCACCTCTTTTATCATTTCCTTCAAATGTCTCCATGTTCCAACCAAATCAAATAGCCTTTCCTGGAGCTTAATGTCTTTGTGCTATGCTTTGCGATTTACTGTCTACATCATGAACTCCTACACATCCCTCAAGACCCAGCTAAAACATCACTTCCTTTATGAATTCCTATTTCCTATTCCCAAATGGTTAATTTTTTTTTTTACAATGCTTCCTATGTTATCTTGTTAAAGTATATTTGAAACCAAAGTGGCATATCACATAATAGCACATGTGGAAAATAGTCAAGAGAATGAAAAAAAATGTTTAATTATCCATCATGTTCTGCTCCTTTAAGGGTCACTGTTTCTGTACCACTCTGTATTAATATAAAATTCTATTGAGGGAGCCCTACATACGTACCTCTCTCGTGGTTTATACATTGTAAAATAACCATCTGTTTATATCTGTCACCCTGAAGAAGAATCTGGCAAGGCACAGGTGGTCAACAGAGTTCGCTGAAAAGGACCTCAAGCCTTTGTGATGGACCTGTCTATATTCCAGTGAGCTGTGCCACCTACGTCCAGTGAATATCAGGAATAAACCTGGTTGCCCTCGTTGGCTCTGGCTTTGCTCCGCTTCCCCCACCAACCCCTACCCTCTGTCATTATTTCTAATCCAGAAAAGCAAGTAACTTTGTGTGGGCTACCAATCTCGTTACAGTTACCCCTGTCCCAGAACTACTAAGCTACTTTGCTCCCACAAAGCTATCTCAGCTCCGGGGGACAGCACAGCAGTCCCTCAAGACAGAGGGGGAGTTTTGACTGAAGGCTGCCTTCTCATCAGACTGGACGGAGATGCTGAGAGAGGGAGAGCTGGGGTACAAGACGCCACAGGGTTGACTGATGGGAAGGAGGTCTGGTTTGTCAGGCATCCCAGCCGCAAAGAGAGAGAAAGGACAGGGACAAGGCAGTGAGAGGGTGGGAAGGCAGGGCGTGGAAGCCGGCACAGACACACCAGGTCAGGGACCCTCCTATACCTCATCTCCTTTGACTCCAACAGAGAAGGAAGTGTAACTTTCAGAAAGCAAAGGGAAGAAGCTGACTAAACAGCACAACACAGACCCAGGCTGACCCCAACACCTCACCATATCTATCAATTTGCTCTTGAACGTATTTTGTAGCTGTTTCACGCTCCACCAGTTGAAGACTGGTGTGCCAACCCTGACACCCAGAGAGAGGACACAGAGAGTCCTGACACATTCCTGAGGCATCCCTCCCCCGCATAGAAACACCACCCGGGTGTGTCAGTGGGTAAATTCCAGCAGCTGTCTGGGTCTCTTGCACACACGTACCACACACGCCTGAGTGCCAGGGCTGGGATGCAGGGCACTGCAGCGAGCTGCCTCTCAGCACCCTCTGGCCCAAGCATCATCACGGCACCAAGGCCCAGAAGTACAGGCTCCTGGGAAGAGATGAAGGATGGAGTCCGGCTTGCAGCAGCCAGCCACTCCCAGAGCTCTTCAGGGCTGGTCCTGCTCAGGCCTCACCCCACCCCCACCCCCTCAGCAAGAGCCTAGAGCTGAAGGGGCCTATTGTTGGGGCCTGGAGGTGGGGTGGGGAATGAAGCCAGAGCTGTGAACTGGAGAGCATTTACTCTGAGAGCAGGACTGCTCATCCCCCTGGGACCATGTCCACACCAGAACCCCAGGAGCTAGGAATATCCAGTGCAGGGTGGACTGCTGAACTGGGAGAGGAGGAGTCCGAAGGTGGGAGTGAGAGAAATGTCAGGGACTACAAAATATTTTAAGTTACCTTACATCCCACCCATTTTAGCCATAAAGAAACTGAGACCCTGAAAGGGAAGGACCACGCCAGGTCTCAGGCGCCTTAGAAGCTGTCACAAGGAATGGATGCCTACGAGTCAGGGGAGATCAACAGTTCAGAGCAACGGTGATTCCCTTCTAGCCATGAAGGGGCAGCCTTGCCAAGGTCAGGGGCCTGGGAAGAGAACTTGCCTCAGTGGGAGTCACAGCATCCAGGCGACAGGCAGAGACAGGAAGAACCCGGAGTTCTCACCTCCAACAGAAGCCTGTGGCTCCCAGAACCTAGAGGTGCTGAAGGAGGGCCCAGACCAAACTTCTCAACACCCGCCTCCTTCAGTCACTCACCACATACCCACTATGTGCTCACCCTGTGCTAGGTTTGGGGGAGTATGACAGAGAAGTCACAACCTGGGTTCTCAAAAAGACACTGTGTGCAAGTTCTTCACTAAAAGCTTTTATTTTTTTTATTGCCTGAATAACCTTCCCCCTTACTACCCTACGTTATCCCAGTTTTACAGATGAGGAAACTGAGGCTCTGGAGACATGACCAGGGTCATGCAGGGAGTAACAGCTGAACCAGAATTCAGTCCATATACAACCGGACACGAAACGGCTTGGTTGGAGGGTTGGGGCTCATGGAGGGCAGGACTGGAATCCTATTTGTTTATATTTAACTGAATGAATTCATGGATCCTGGGAGGAAGTTTAAAGAGGGGACAGAGGTTTCAGGAAAAGACACATGCACATAATTCCACTTCTTCCCAAAACCCTCCTGAGGTGGCAACTGTCAAAAGAGGAACTTTCTGAATGGCACAAGTCCCTAAGGACAGGAAGAAGAGCAGAGGAGAAAAACCACAACAAAGCTTTAGAAGCCAGAAAGCAGATGGGCCAGTGGCTACGGAGAGCAGACCTGAGAAAATCCCCAGTCTCAGGGTGAAAAGTCCTTGACTGCCCCCCACAGAATCCTCAGAAGACCTGGGAACTAGCAGCCCCAGAAACCTCTAGAAGAAGAACAGGAGACAGAGAGAAGTGCTAAAAATACACAGGATTAGTTAAAAGCTGTTTAAGAAGCAGTAAGACCCCTCTGGACTCCCTCCCCAATACAAAGCCACTGGGTGGCTGCCCTGGTACCACCCAGCAAAGTCGGGACTTTCCTTCAGAGGTAAACTGCCGGTCTCCGACTGGCACAGCAGGCTTGGCTGAGAACCGGATGCCATGGCCCTAAAAAGGAAGGCACACATAGACATGGCGATTCTAGTTCCCCTTCTGCATTCCCTCCAGCAACGTGGAGCCAGGCCTCCATCTCCTAGCAGAAGACAGGGGTATCCTTTCGGAGGACTCTGAACAGGCAAGAAAGATACAAAGAAACCAACCCTGGGAGTCCCCCTCAAACCGTCCAGCCAGGTCACCATATGAAGAGGCTCAGTCAACAAGACCACCCAGTGCTTGCAGTCAAGAGCAGATGACAAAAAAATTCTCAGACACCCAAGCAAAGCCTCTAACATGGAAGAAAGTAAAACACAGAAAAAAAGAACTGAGAATAAACAAGACTACACAAGAGAAGAAACTTTCTGACAGAAAATGCTCATTAATATCCTGAGAGAGACAAGATGTTTCATCTTGTCTTCTTATACAAAACAAGAAGACGATATATATATATATATATATATATATATTTTTTTTTTTTTTTTTTTAAACAAGGGGAATAAAAAATTACAAACAGGCAGAAGACATAAAAAATTCAATAGACCCATCACCACCTCTCCCAGCAGTCTTGCCCTGGCAGTAGGTGCTTATAAATTTGTTCAACAGATCTATTTGCAAATCTATTTGTTGAATAAATAATGAGGTACTATTTCAAACTTTAATGCCCATACAGATCACCTGAGGATTCTTGTTAAAATGCAGATTTAGATTCCACACATATGGGGTAGGGCCTAAGTTCTGCATTTCTAACAAGCTCCCAGTGATAATGTGCTGGTCCTTAGCCTACACTCTGAGAAGCAAGGGTCTCTGCTAAACTCTGGAGCAGTGGTTCTCTGCACTAGCTGTGTATTAAAAAATCACCTGGTGGGTAGGAATGTGTCAATGTATGGGTCCCACCCACTGAGATTCTAAACTTGGTCTAAGTGAGATTTAGGCACCATATCGTTAAATCTCTTCAGATGAATCCAGACTGGGGTTAAGAACTGCTGCTCTAGAGAGAAAGCCTGTAATTGTGCTAATCATTGGTCCTGGCCAGAACAGTCGTGTTTTCAAATATTCTCCGCCACTGACCCTGACCACTCTCAGAAGGTTCTTCTCATCATGGCCATGAGCACCAGTTTATGGGACTACTTACTATACAGATGATAATTCTTAACACTAAATCCTATTAATGTCAGTGGATGGAAAAATCATTCTACTAAATTTCTAAGAAATTCATTCTGAAAATTTCTTCTTCAGATTCACACACTTCTCTTAATTTTTCTAATTTAAAAAAATCTGAGTCTTAAAATGTTAGCAAATTAAGTCCTTAAAAAAAAAAAAAAAGGTGTTTTTTGTTTTTTAGTGAAATATGGATACTTCCCTAGCCAAAAATCCTAACCCATTCTTCCAATATGTCTATTAAAACTTAAGGTGACTTTAGTAGTTTTCTGTCTATTTCATCCATGCCATGGGATAAAAGAACATCAACAGACATTTTCTGCTATCAAAATTGCTAAAATCACAACAGAAGGGATGGAGGGAAAAGTACAGGGAATTGCCACAATGGAGAGCAAAAGTCCACACCAAAGCTACATAATTAAAGAATATTGGAGATGAAGAAAAGACGCTATAAACTTCTGGGCAAGGGGACAAAACAAGGATTGGGAATGACTTTAGACATTAATGTTAACTCTGGAACTTAACAGCAATGTTTTTAAGATTCCAGAGCAACTGCCAGCCTGAAAGTGAAAACCGCTCAGTCGTGTCCAACTCTTTGCGACCCCATGGACTGTATGCGACCCCATGGACTATACAGTCCATGGAATTCTTCAGGCCAGAATACTGGAGTGGGTAGCCTTTCTGTTCTCCAGGGGATCTTCCCAACCCAGGGATCGAACCCAGGTCTCCCAAATTGCAGGCAGATTCTTTACCAGCTGAGCACAAGGGAAGCCCAAGAATACTGGAGTGGGTAGCCTATCCCTTCTTCAGCAGATCTTCCCAACCCAGGAATCGAACCAGGGTCTCCTGCACTGCAGGCAGATTCTTTACCAACTGAGCTATCAGGGAAGCCCATTTCCAGCCTAGATCTCTATATTTACTAATTAAGTGACTTGATTATCAGACTGGCAAGGTCTCAGAATAATCTACCATTCTTTCACCCTCCTCTTGGGAAGCTATTGAACGATGCGCTATCCCAAACTAGAGAATAAACGGAACAAAGGGGAAGATAGGAAATGGGAAATGCAACACGGGAAGGCAGTGATGGAAATGCCCAGGATACTGAAAGGGAGAGCCCAGGAGGACAGCTAAGCATCAGTGATAGAGAGCAATTAATCCATGCCATCAGAGCACAAGGTCTGAAAGAGCCTTCTTCAGAAAGGTGAATCTGATAGAATTCTTAACAGAATTGACATCCTGAGAAATTCAGACAGCTAGTGTGGGGTCTAACTGAAAGGTACATAGAAAACTAAGCAAACAAGAAAAGTCAACTCCAGGAAAAACAAAAAAGTGTGCAGGAAAGGAGAAGTCATGGTTTACTACATCATACCATAAACAATGAATAGCAGACTGATGAAAAAATGAGATACATCCAGAGTGGATGGACTGGAAGATGGGAAGAGTAAAGGTGGTAGTGAGAGAATTAAAGTAAAATCCCCAGCTCTGGCCAAGACAGAACAATATAGATCAGACTTATCCTCCTGACAGAAACAACAGAAACATGGACAAAATACACAAAATGGTTTTGAAGACACCGTATATCAAGATACAAAGACCAGTGATACCTAGGAGACAGGAAACAGAGGAAGTCAGCCCTATAGTTGAGTTTCCAGGCTACAGAACAGGGAACTAAAAGCCCACAGATTCAAGAAGCTCAATGACTCAAACACAAGACACAAGAAGAAAAGTATATCATTGCACATCATAACCCAATTGCTCAAAGTCAGTGATAACATCTCAAGAAGTAGTTGGGAAAGGCAAAGGAGACATGCTACATACAGGGAACAAAGATGACAACAAATTTCTTGCAGAAAACAATGGAAATGAGAGGACAGAGACACTGTATCATTAAAACTAGTGATTTACAATTCTATTCCACTGAAAATATCTTTTTTAAAATAAAGACTAAATAAACTGTTTAAACATATAAAAGCTGAAAGAATTCAATACCAGCAGACCTGCACTATAATAAATGTTAAAAGAAATCCTTCAGACAGAAGAAAAATAATACCATATAGAAATGTGTGTGAGTGAAAGTTGCTCAGTCGTGTCCAACTCTGTGCAACCCTATGGACTGTTGCCCACCAGGCTCCTCTATCCACGGGATTTCCCAGGCAAGAATACTGGATTGGGTTGCCGCTTCCTTCTCCAGTATAGAAATATAGATTTATGCAAACAAATGAATAGCACTGGAAATGGCAACTACATGGTTAAATAGTTAACATATTTTTCTTACTGTTCAAAATACTTTAAAAGATAAATTAACTGTTTAAATAAAAATCTTACCATTGCTGCATGGGGGTTGTCACGTGCATAAATAAAATTTCTGATAATAACTGCATAAAGGAAAGAAAAAGTGAAAATGTACTATTTTATGGTTCTTACATCACTTGAAGGCAGACTATAATACATCAAAGATGTATATCATGAATCCTGCAGACATTACAAGGAAAGAAAACTATCCTCATAAAAATAGATGCAAAAAATCTTAACAAATTTTTTAGAAAACAGCATTCAACAATAGAAAGAATAATCATCATGACCCAATGGAGTTTGTCTCAGGAATGCAAGGTTGATCTAGCATTTGAAAAAAATTAATGCATGACAATTCCACACATTAACTAAAAAAGAAAATCCTATGATCATTTTGAGAAACACAGAAAAAGACATTTGACAAAATCCAACATCCATTTCTATGGATTTTCTATTAAAAATCCCAGTAAAATAAGAATAGAAGGGAGCTTATTCAAACTGATAAAGATCATACATGAAAAAAAACTATTCATAATGGTGAAATACTGAAGACTTTCCCCTGAAGATCAGGAACAATATATCTAATCTTCCACTTAATATTATGCCAGAGGATTAGCCAGTGCAATCAGGCAAGAAAAAGAAATAACAGATATAAAGATCAGAAAGGAAGAAGTAAAACTGCCTGTGCTAGCAGATGACATGACAGTCTATGTATAAAACCCAATGGAAGCCACAAAAAAGCTACTAGAACAAGTCTGTTCAGCAAGGTGGGAGGATATGAGTATATAATACTCAGAAGTAAAAAATTGGAAATTGAAATTTAACAAACAACACCATCTTACACCAACATTGTTGGCAATAGCAAAAGGTCGTAGCAATCATTGATGAATAAATGAAATGTAATATAGTCATACGATGGATGACTATTCAGCCTTAAAAGAAAAAAATTCTGACACATGCTACAACATGGATTAACCTTGAATACATTATGATAAGTCAAAAAAGCCAGTCACAAAAGGACAAACACTGTATGATGTCAAATTCATAGAGACAGAAAGTAGAATGCGACTGCCAGGGGCTGAGGTAGAAGGAGGAATACAGAGGTTGATTAATAGGTACAGAGTTTCAGTTCTGCAAGATAAAAAAAAGTTCTGGAGATGGATGACAGCAATGGTTGTACAACATAAATACACCTAACCTGGAGAATCCCAGGGACAGAGAAGCCTGGTGGGCTGCAGTCCATGGGGTCGCAGAGTCGGACATGACTGAAGCGACTTAGCAGCAGCAGCAACCCTACTGAACGACACACTTAAAAATGGTTAACATGGTAAGTTTTCTGTTGTGTATATTTTACCACAGTTAAGGTAGATAAATTTTTAAACAAAATGCTGAATTCCATTAAAAATGCCATTTATAACAACACCAAAAATTTGCAATACTTAAGGATACATCTGACAAAAGATTTAAAAGGTTTGTACACTGTAAACTACAAAACATTGGTGAAACTCATAAATATAAATAAATACAGAGGTGCACATTGTGCATGGGTCAGGTTCAATATTCTAAGATATCAATTCTCCCCAAATTGGTCTATAGAGTCAATGCAATTCCAGCAGGCTATTTTGTAGAAATTAACAAATGGCTCTAAAATACAAATGTGCAACAAACCCAGAATAACTACAGCAATTCTGAAAAGGAAGAACAAAGTTCAAGATCTTTCCGTGATTTCAAGACTTACAATAAAATCTAGTGATCAAGATAATGTGGTCCTGGGATAAAGATAGAAAAGTTAGATCAATGGAACAAAACAAAATTCACAATCAGATCTACACATATACAACTGATTTTCAATAAAGGTACAAAGACAACTCCATGGAGAAACAAGTCTATTCAAAAAATTCTGGTGAACAACTGGACCTCCACATGCAAAAAACTGAACACCCTGCACCATATACTAACCCAAGAATTAAACCCAAATAGACCATAGACCTAAATGTAAAATCCATAACTATAAAAGTTATAGGAGGAAACCATCGTGCTTTCAGTCAGGCAGAGAGTTCTTAAGACACCAAAAGCGAAATCCATAAGAGAACACATTGGTAAATTGAAGTTCATTAAAATCTAAAACTTTGGCTCTTTGAAAGACACAGTTAGGAGAATCAAAATGCAAACCAAAGCCTGGAAGAAAATATTTTCAAATCATATATCCCATAAAAGGCTTGAATCCAGAATACAAAAGAACGCCCAAAACTTAGAATGGAAAAAAAAAACCCACACAATTAAAAAATGGGTAAACAATTTGAACAGACACATCACCAAAGATAAACAGATGGCAAATAAGCACATGAAAAGATGCTCAACATTAGTCATTACATAAACGCAAATTAAAACCAAAATGAGATAGCATTACAGACCTATTAGGGTGTCTAAATTTAAAGAGACTGACAAATGCTGACAAAGTAGCAAACTAGAACTTTCATACACAGTTGGTGGGGATGTAAATTGGTACAACCACTGTGGAAAGCAGTCTGGCACTTTGTTAAAAAATGAAATGTACATCTACCATATGCTCCAACTATTCCAGTCCTAAGGATCTCTCCAAGAGAAATAAAAGTATATGTCCATACAAATAATTATACAAATGTTCTTAATAGTTTTACTGTAATAACCAAAAACTGAAAACAACCCATCAGGAGGTTAATGGATAAAGAGACTGTGGTATGCACATACAAAGGAATACTACTCAGCAATAAAAAGGAATAAGCAATTGATACACACAAGAATATGGATGAATCTCAAAATACTTATGCTGACTTAAAGAAAGCCAAGCCAAAACAAACAAACAAAAATACTGTATGATTCCATTTCCTTAAATATAGGTAATATGAACTAATGTGTAGTGACAGAAAGCAGACCACTGTTACCTAGGGAAGGGGGATGGCAAAGGAGGGACAGGACGAATGAATTACAAAGGGGCACAAAAGAACTTTTGTGGGGGAGTCTGAAAATAATGGGTATGTTCATTATCTTGATTGTGGTGGTAGTTTTCCAGGTATATACAAATGTTAAAACTTATTAAATTATGTTTTAAATATGTTCCAATAAATATATTCCAATATGTTCCTCAATAAAGCTGTTAATAAAAACAAAAAAGCACTTCATCTTCCAGAATAAAACACAGGGCAGGGTAATAATCATGGACTTCGGGGACACAGGAAAAGGTCTGGGAGCACCAACCCCTCCTACCTAATGTCCACTCCCATGGCTCCTAGGAAGGTGGATGCTAGGCTGGCAAAGGGTCTGAGCCCTCTGCACTGAGGACACTGTCGGGAAAACAGCAGCCCACCTCATAGAGGAGGAAACTGAAGCCCAGAGACATTATCTTGCCTCAGAGGGTTACACAGCTAGTAAATGGTTTAAACCCAGACCTGCCAAAGTCCTTTCTCTTCATCTACCACAAATTCAAGAATCAACCTGAAAAAGGGTAAAGGTGTGCGCTTGTGTGTCTGTATTCAGAACAATTCTCTCCACTGAAACCAGAGAGCCAGAACCAGTCTGGCCATCCCAAGAGCCAGACTCCTTGGACACAGAAGCTGAACTTCCGGTGCCTGAGTGTTTGTGGTGGCAGGATGACAGGCAGGCGTGGGATGAAGCTGACAGTCAAGTCTGGGTTTGCATGGGGAGCAGGCTAACCGGCTCCTCCAGCGGAGTCCCAGCAGCTGCCTGCCGAGGATGCCACCACCACTCTCCATGCCTGACAGAAAAGGACCATCTCCACCCAGTCCGGTTGGGACAGGGGTTCTGGGGGCCATCTGACTCAGAGCCACTCCCTGGGCTGGGGCAGAGATGGGTCTTGGCGACGGTCCTGAGACAGGCAGCAATTTGCACCCACCTCCACCTGAGGGCTAGAGAAGCAAGAACCCACACAGTGCCAGGTAAGAGATGAACATCCGTAAGAGGACGAGGCCCATAGATGAACCACCAAGTCCCTATGGGGCAGGAATGAACAGCCTGGCACCCAGACCATGAGGGAGTCAAAAGGAAGCCATATTTAGCCCCCACCTCTGCAAGCCCTACCTCCAAGCTGGGCTGGAAGCTGGCCCTGGCTGGTACAGAACTCATGATGCCACAGCTCAGCTGCTCATCTGTCCACCTCCTTGGGGTGGGGCAGAGGTCTGGGCCACACAGGATGCCCCGAGTCCAGCGATGCAGATACCCCTCCTCTCCCTCATTTTCAGACTGGGGTCCTGAGAGCCCACACGGAGACAGGGCCTCACCAGTGGCTCTCCACCCTCCTGCCCACTATTTATCCTTGGCTCTGGGCCCTCACTATTAATCAAATGTGACAAGAAGGTGTGGCGGGAGCAGGTCAGGCTCGTGCCCAAGTCACTGATTGCCACACTCATCTCAGCTCATGTGGCTACAGTTACAAGATAAGGTCCTGTCCTTGCAATGTTGCCCCTTCCCTTTTTTGGAATGTGATTTGAGGACGTGAGGCAGCCTGTGCTGACTGCACCACCCCAGCTAGGGCATGAAGCACCTCCACTGGTAGCTGGCTGGGGGGTGGGGGGGAGGCGATTACTTCCTCTGCAACCTCACCCTAGGGCTACCCCTCTCTTCCTTCTGCCCAGGCCTGGCAGTCACCCAGACAGTCTCACCGCCAGTCTAGACTCTAAGGAAATGTCCCATCACTCCAGTTGGCACAAACAGTGCTGGGGGGAGGGGCCCTGCCTTGCCGTTGAAAACTGCACTGCTTGGGTCCTCTCCAGGTTTAAACACGGGGAAGGAAAAAAAAGGCAGTTCGGAGACCACGCTCTCCTGAAGTAACTACAGCCCCCTCCTTCCAATTGAGAACAGAACTGGGCTTCCTTACCTGCTGCCTTCCACTGGCTCACTGCAGACACTGCTTCTATGATGTCCCAGCCGAGGTGGCAGAAAAGGACCCAGCAGGGCACTGCTTGCTACCGGGCAGTGGTTTCCAACGCCCCCAGGTTCGCGGTGCTCTTCTTCTCCCCTCTCCCCAAACCCCTACATTCTGCGCTCACCTCGACCCCGGCCCGGCCCCGCCCGGCCCTGGTGCCGAGCAGCCGGCCCGTGGGTTACCACCTCCTCCTCCGCCTGCGCCTCCGGATCCTGTGCCCCTCAGGGGGACCCTCCGCCTCCTGGGACCCCTTCCCGTCCAGGTATGTTTCCTGGACAGCCCGCACCACCTGTCCCTCCTGTACCCCAGGCAGCCAATTCGCTTCCTGCACCCCCAGACGTCCCTCTCCCTCAGGCCCCCGGGGCCCCACTGGCCGGGCCCTCCCCAGCAGTTCGAGTCTCTTGCGACGGGCCGGGACCTCTCCCAGGACCACCGCCTCCCGTCTGAGGTGCCCGCAGCTCTCCCAGTACTGCTCCCCGGAACTTTCGAGCTCGTCTCTGCGCTCCCAAGAGCCCTCCCCGAACTCGGACAGCTGCTCGGGCTGCTGCAGCAGCCGACGTGGGCTCCCCTCCCCCCGTTCCTGCACCCCGGTGCGGGCCTCCCCCCGCTCCTGCACTGCGGGGCTGCTTTCCCCTTTCTCCTGGTGCTGCTTGCCGGGCCCCAGCCCCTCCTCCTGCACCACCGGCCAGCCCGCGGAGCCAGTCCACGGCGGCGGGCGCCTCCAGTCCGCGCCGTCCGGCGGCCCCCACACCACCCCCAGACTGGGCTCGTGGCCCCGGCCGCCCCGCTCCTGCACCCCCGGGCCCACCCCGCCCTCCTCCTGCACCGCCGGACCCACGCCCCCCTGCTCCTCCACGCCGAGCTTCAGCCCGCGGAGCTGCTGCGGGCCCCAGCTGAGAACCCCGACCAGCTGCGGCTGCTGCTCCGGCAGCCCTGGGCTGAGCCCGCCGCGCTCTTCCTGCACAACTCCCCGCCTGGGGCCCCCAGCCGGCACTGCCCAACGCACTCGCCTGCCCCCCAGAGGCCGCGCGGTCCCGCCCCTCCAGATGGTGCTGTCCTCGGCGTCCGCTCACACCTCCCCGCGCCCGGCTGCTTCCGCCCCGTCCCCCGGGGGAGGGGGCTGCGGGGTAGCGTCCCCTCCCGCTCCGCCCCCCGTCCCGGTCCCGGCTCCCTGCCCTCGCTCCTGGGCGTCGAGGTCCGCCCGCCGGGCGCCGCGCCCTGCGCCGGCCCCCGCAGGTGCTGCGGCCCAGCGCGCCGGCCCAAGAGCCAGGAGCGCCCGCCCTCCCGCCGGAGTTCCTGGAACCCGCCTGCGCCTGCGCCGCCCCAGGGGGCGGGGCCCGGCGGGATTGACCCGCCCCTTTAAGGGGCCCTGTCCTACTTACTCCTCCCTCTCCCTCTTCCTTCAAACCGGCTACCACTCCCCCTTCTTCATCCCGCCAGAGGAGCTGCTTGCGCCTTCTGGTGGAGCCAAAGGGAGAAGACGTGAAGCAGAAGGTAGAGAGTTCACATTGAGCCGGTGTAGTCAACAGGGCCCAGTGGAGGAGCATTGAAATAGGAGCCTCGAATTCTAAGCAGCAGTTCAGCCGCTCCCCCTACTTACCATGTAGCGTTGAAAAAAAAAAAATCATCACTTCCCCCTGGCCTCAGTTCCTTCGTTTCTAAAATGAAGAGACTGAATTGGGAAGTTTCCAAGGTCCCAATCCAGTGAGTGAGTGACTGCAGAGAAGGAGTCTAATCCTAATCTCTCAGCAGCAGCCCAGAGGCCAAACTGGACCGCCTTGACCCTTTCCCTGGGTCTAAGGGGGAGCTGGGCTCAGGCCTGTGACACTTCTTGCTAGGGGAGTACAAGCATAAAGAGCTCCAGGCAAAGAGGGCCTTCCTCCCTCCTCCACTGCTCCCTCTTGGGCCTGCACCTCGGAAGAAGGAGAAAATTCAGAGCTCTTCTCCCAGTGTCGGTGCAGCCTGCCTAACCCAGCCCCAGGCAGCCTTGTGTGTGGGGGGGGGGGGGGCGGGGGGGCGGGGGGGGGGGAGGGGGCGGCTTATAACCCGAAGACTTAGGGCAATTGGCCCTGTTACTGACTGTACTTCATCTGTAAAATGTGTATAGTAATCAAACAACTCCAGACAGAACTGTCCCAAGGATCAGACAGCAGAGAACTCTGTAAAGGTGTCTTCTCTGCGCGCCTATTCTCCCGCGTTGGGCCCAAGGGCTCTGGTCTGAGACAGTGGGGCAATGAGAAGGGGTGGGTTCTAGACGGCTATGGGGGGCTGGACTGGGTGGATTTGGGTCATGGCGTCTTGCCCTGTGAGGTGAGCAGGACAACTTCCTACTAAATCATTCGCTACCAGTGTCTGTAAGGTTTGCCCTTTGTCATGGAGCAGGGGCCACAGAGCAGGAAGGTGAATGCACCCAACCTGGGCCGAGACAGGGTGTAGGGCGCCACAGGTGATAGAAATGAGGCTGTACACAATTAAGCAACAGCTGGTAGAGTGAAGCCAGGGTTCAAATCCAGTTTTCTGACTCCCAAGTCTGCTCTGAACCACTAAGACACAACAAAGCAACACCAAACCCAGGAACTTTGGGAAGCATCAGGTCTGCCTAGGTTTTGGGGATCAGTAGATGCAAACAACAATTTGGAGCAAGTTTTTCTGCTAATAAATCAAGCTCAAAATTAAACAAGGCAAGAGGTCAAAGCACCTACGTGCTGGATGGTCCTGCTGATTCTCTTAGGGGAGCCCGACTCCCCATCCTCCCATCTCCCCTCCAGTTGCTCTCAGGGGCCAGACCCATGCCTCTGGTCCCTAGTGCAGGGTTACCTGGACCGTTAGGCTCACAGAAAAGAGGCCTCCTGCTCCCCACACCCATCCTGCCCAGTCCCAGCTCCTGGACTGTCCCCACCACCACGTTGAGCAGTGGGAGCTGTGATGGGAATTGTCTCAGAGGATGGCTCCTTCTCTGCATTGTCTGATGACTCTGGTACTAGTAGCCAGGGAGTCTCATCTCCCCCAAGGGGACTGACACCATAATGGAGTAAATGAGACAGGCTAGAAGCACAAGGTTCAGGAGATTCAGGAGGTGGCTGCAGAAATAACCCCAGCCCTCCTGTATGCCTGTGCCAGTCTCTTCCCAGAACTGGAACTTGAAGAGAGCTGCCCACAGCAGAGTGACTCTGCAGGGAGAAGGGCTTGTCGGGTCTAGTTCTAAGTAGAGGTGGCCCGAGCTGCTTGAGGGAGGCTTGTGGCGCTGCCCTTAAGAAGGCTTGAGACGGTTGCACGCAGGGTAAGCAGGAGGGCAAGGAAGGCAGCCTGTCTCATACCTGTAAGCAGGTGTTCAGCCAAGAGTGGTGGATGCTGCGGAGTTATTGGGCTGAAGGTTTTTCTTTGGTTCTGTTTTGTTTTTAAAAAGAGAGAAATGTTTTTAAACTCCTGTTACAACCTAATAGTAGCTGAACTGAATTTAGTGTTTTAATTGGCTTTTTTTAAAATGAAAAGACAATAATAGAAAATGTCAGAATATAATCTTTTTGAACTTTTCACTGAGTCATAACATGCATCCAGAGAAATGCAAAGACTTGGGTTTTACAAAGTGTGTATACCCAGGACTGAGATCAAGAAACACCACAATCAGGATTCATATATAAGTTTTAAAAGAAACTTTATTATATTAATCTTCAAGCATGCCCTTCATATTCATGATTTACTTTTAACTTTCTGACAGCCCCATCCTGCCACCACCCCCAACATAAACTCCATAATAACAGGAAGTTTTGCCTGGGAACAGACTGGCACAGGCACCTAGAACAATGCCAGGTATACAGTAGGTGCCAGGAATACTTATTGAATGGATTAGAGTCCATCACAGATAGTGTAACCAACCAGATAATGTAACTCTATGGGGCCTTCCCAGGATAGACCGCCCCCCTACCCACCCCACCATGTCTTCCGCCTGCCTCTTTTCTGTAGAAAAACTTTAGCCTCTTAGGCCTTCCCCAAGTTCCAATAAAAAATAAATTTAATCAGAGAGGTAAGAAAATGCAGAAATAAAGCATAACAGCCAAGCAAGACGAAACAATAATACTTTAGCCGTTAAACAAAGTCAAGACCCTTTAGTTCCTCCTCAAGGGCTATAGATAATATCCTAAGCCATGTCCTTTGAGCTGTTTGACAGATACTAAAACCCCCACCAGGTGGAATAAGTTAACTGTGTGCCGCCCACAAGCATGTAGACCCCGGACCAATTGGAACCAGCAGGTTGGTGATGTTGACTCCCAGTTACATCACCACCAGCCAATCAGAAGGAGATCCATGAGCTGATTATGCATCCTTCAATCTCCCCTCCCTCACTCTGTCCTTAAAAGTTTTTCCTGGACCCATCAGGGAATTGGGTCTTTGGAACTCTAGCTGCCTGGACTCATTGCCTGGTGTCCTGCAATGAATGGTGCACTTTTCTTGATCACAAGAAAGTGGATTAGCTGTGCACAAGTGAACGAATCCAAGTTTGCTTCAGTAAGAATAATAGAAGTATTTTTATGATATTTTAATTTCATTATTTACAAATGTATGTGCTGTACATCCTGCTATAAAATGTGTTTCCCTCTGTAGGTCGGAGGCAAAAACTTCTGAAGGCAAGTGCTCTAACTTGAGAAAGTTGGGGAGGCTGTGGTTCCGGCCAGGGCGATGAGTATGGATGAAGTGGAATAGTATGCTGGCTTGACCAGTGCTTCTCAATCAGGTTCGTATTCAGCAAGCTGGGAAGGGGATGCTGAGATTCTGTATTTCTTTCAGGCTCCTACACTTGAGTAGTGCCTTGAACCCAGAGATTCTCCATAAGGCTGCACATAAGAATCACGTGGGAAGGGCTTTTAAAAACTCTGCTGCCTAAGTTCCACCCCAGAACAATTAAATTTGAATCTCTAGGATGGGGCTCAGCAGCCATTGGTTTTAAAAGTTCACCATGTGCAAACAGAAACAGTGGGTGCTGGTTCCCTGGAGTACCTCCAGTGCCTGAGCTGAGGTGGGAGGAAAGTGAGGTGTGGGGTTAGGACAGATATCTGAGCAAACGATGCAGTATGACAAAGGACCATCTGCCCCTTAGTGGAGCTTTTAGAGAGGGATTTCTAAAGAAATTATTTGGCATGGGGCTATCTGTTAACCCAGGTCACGTCTTCCCAGGACTGAGAACGGACAGTGCCTTCATCCTATCGAGCAAGTCGGAGCTCCCCAGAGCTGCTCGGGCAGCTGGGCTCACACGCTTCCAAACAGTTCAGACAGTTACTAGAGCAGTGGGAGGAGATTCTGCCAGCTGCTCCCACGTGCCTGCGCCTTCTGCCGTGCTAGAGAAAAAGCCAGATGAACCCAGAGTTTACAAGCCCTGGATCAACATAGACTATTCAGAATGAAGCGCCATAGTCCTGGGTTCTGACGCCCCCTGGTGGACACTTTGAGTTGAAGTTGGTAACCGACAAACGGACTAAGGTACTCTTTTACTTATAATTTAACTTTTAATATAATTTTTAAAGGTTACTTTTCACTTAAAATTAAATTACAAAATATTGGCTGTATTCCCCATGTTGTACAATACATCCTTGAGCCTGTCTTTACACCCAATACTTGCTACCTCCCACTCCACCACCCCTATATTGCCCCCCCATAACAACTACTTTGTTCTTTGTATCTGAGTCTGCTTTTTTGTTTTATTCACGTTTGTTGTTTTTATTTTAGATTCCACATATAAACAATATCATACAGTATTTCTCTTTTAATTAATTTATTTTAATTGGAGGATAATTACAATATTGTGATGGCTTTTGCCATATATCAACCAACATGTATCAACCACAGGTATACATGTGTTCCCTCATCCTGAACACCCCCTCCCACCTCCCTTCCCACCCTATCCCTCTGGGTTGTCCCAGAGCACTGGCTTTGGGTGCCCTGCTTCATGCATCAAACTTACACTGGTTATCTGTTTTACACATGGTAATATACATGTTTCAATGCTATTCTCTCAAATCCTCCCACCCTTGCCTTCTCCTACTGGGTCCAGAAGTCTGTTCTTTACACCTGTGTCCCCTTTGCTGCCCTGCATGTAGGATTGTCATTACTGTCTTTCTAAATTCCATATATCTATGCATTAATATATGGTATTTGTCTTCCTCTTTCTTATTTCACTCTGTATAATAGGATCCAGTTTCATCCACCTCATTAGGACTGACTCAAATACGTTCCTTTTTATAGCTAAGTAATATTCCATTGTGCATATGTACCACAACTTCCTTACCCATTTGTCTGCCGATGGACATCTAGGTTGCTTCCATGTCCTAGCTATTGCAACAATGAACATTGGGTACACGTGTCTCTTTCAGTTCTGGTTTCCTCAGTGTGTATGCCCAGCAGTGGGATTGTTGGGTCATATGACAGTTCTATTCCCAGTTTTTTAAGGAATCTCCACATTGTTCTCCATAGTGGCTGTAATCAATTTGCATTCCCACCAACAGTGTAAGAGGGTTTTCTTTTCTCCACATCCTCTCCAGCATTTGTTTATAGACTTTTGATAATAACCATTCTGACCAATGTGAGATGATACTATTTATTATGGTTTTGCTTTGCATTTCTCTAATAATGAGTGATGTTGAGCATCTTTTCATCTGTTTATTAGCCATTCTTATGTCTTCTTTGAAGAAATGTCTGTTTAGTTCTTTTGCCCACTTTTTGATTGGGTTTATTTTACTTCACATAATGCCTTTAAGTCCATCTATGTTGCACAAATGGCAAAATTTCATTCTTTTTGTGGCTGAGTAGTACTCCATTGTGTGTATGTACCACATCTTTACCCATTCGTCTGCTGATGAACATTTAGATTGTTTTGCTGTATTGGCAATTGTAAATTGTGTTGCTGTGAACATTGGAGTGCATGTATCTTTCAAATAAGTGTTTTGGGTTATTTTCATACATACCCAGGAGTGGAACTGCTGGGGCATATAGCAGTTCCATTTTTGTTTTTTGGAGAAACCTCCAGTTGTCCACAGTATTGACGTCAATTTACATTCCCATCAGCAGTGTACAGGTTCCCTTCTCTCTACATCTTTGCCAACATTTCTTATTTGTGTTCTTTTTAATGATGGCCATTCTGACAGGTGTGAGGTGGTATTTCATTGTGGTTTTGATTTGCATTTCCCTGATGATTAGCAACAATGATTATTGCCAATTACCTTATAATTTGGTTATGCTTTTTTTGCTATGCAACAATTGGTATGAAATCAGGTTTTTTTTCTCCATGTAACAATTCATATGAAATCATTTTATCAATCTTTTCCCACATGGCACCTCTAATTTTCATTTCACATTATAGTTTATTTACTGTGTTGCTAGTTTCAGGTATATAACAAAGTGATTGTTGTACATTAAATCCACTCTTTCAAAGCTTGACTGCAGAAATAAACTTGTCAGTCCTTGCAAAAAAAAAAATCCACTCTTTCTCAGATTCTTTTCCCTTATAGGTTATTATAGAGTGGACTTCCCTGTGCTCTACAGTAGGTCTCTGTTGATTATCTATTTTGTATATAGTTGTGTGTATTAATCCCAAACTCCTGATTTATCCCTCCCCCATCTTTCCCCCATGGATACTGTAAATTTGTTTTCTATGTCTGTGAGTCTATTTGTTCTGTAAATAAGTTCATTTGTATCCTTTTTTTGATTCCATGTATAAGTGATATCATATATTTGTCTTTCTGATTTACTTCACTTAGTATGATAATCTCCAGGTTCATCCATGTTGCTGGCATTCTTTTTAATGGGTGAATAATATTCCATTGTATGTATGTGTGTGTGTGTGTGTGTGTGTGTGTGTATGCACACACATACCACATCTTTATCCATTCATGTTGATGGACATGTAGGTTGCTTCCATGTCTTGGCTACTGTAATTAGTGTGGCTATGAACATTGGGGTGCATATATCATTTTGAATTGTATTTTTTTTCTGGATATATGACCAGGAGTGGAATTGCTGGATCATATGGTAGCTGTTTTTAGTTTTTAAAAGAACCTCAGTAGTAGTCTCCACAGTGGCTGCACCAACTTACATTCCCACCAACAGTCTAAGAGGGTTCCCTTTTCTTCATACCCTCTCCAGTATTTATTATTTGTAGACTTTTTGATGATGACCATTCTGACTGATGTGAGGTGATACCCCATTGTAGTTTTGATTTGCATTTCTCTAATAATCAGCGACGTTGACCATCATTTCATGTGCCTTTTGGCCATCTGTATGTCTTATTCAGAGAAATGTCTATTTAGATCTTCTGGGCATTTTTTTGATTGGGTTGTTTGTTTGATTTTGATTTGTATGAGTTGTTTGTATATATTTGAAAATTAATCTAAAACAAAAAGACAACCTACAGAATGGGAAAAAATACTTGCAAATGATGTGACCTGTTAGAGTGTTCTTAATGAAAACCAATGACCAAATGGACATCTACATGCATCCACATGCAAAAAAATGAATAAACCATATATTCTTTACAAAAATCCTTTATATGGAAAACTATAAAACTCCTAGAAGATAACATAGGGGAAAATCTAGATGGGTTTGGTGATACATGAAAGAAATAATTGATAAGCTGGATGTCATTAAAATTAAAAACTTTTGCTCTGCAAAGATAAAAAAGACAACCACAAACTGGGGGGAAAATATTTGTAAAACTCATATCTAATAAAGGACTGTTATCTAAAATACACCAAAAGAAAAAAAATCTTAAAACTCAACAATAAGAGAATAAACAACCTGCTTAAATCAGGAGCAAAAGATCTGAACAGACACTTCACCGAAGATATACACTTGGTAAATAAAAACATGAAAAGATGCCCAACATCTTGTCATTAGGGAAATACAAATTAAAATGAAACACCACTACAAACCTACTAGAATGGCCAAAATCCAAAACACTTGACACCACCAAATGCTGCCTAGGATGTGGCGTAACAGGAGCTCTCATTCTCTGCTAGTGGGAATGCAAAATGGCACAGTAACTTTGGAAGACATTTTAGAAGTTTCTTACAAAAAGATAACTCTTAACATATGATCCAGCAATTGCATTCCTTGGTATTTACCCAAATGAACTGAAAACCCAACGTCCACATAAACACCTGTACACGTCTTTATTCATAATTGCCAAAATTTAGAAGCAACAAAGATGTTCTTTGATAGGTGAATGGAGAAATAAACTGTTACATCAGATAATGGAATATTATTCAGCACTAAAAATAAACAAGCTATCAATCTATGAAAAGACATAGAGGAAACTTAAATGCATATTACTAACTGAAATAAGCCAATCTGAAAAAGTTACATTGAATGACCTGTATGATTCCCTAAGATGTAATGGAAAAACCTGAATGAACTTTTTGGCCAACCCAATACATGCCATTCTGGAAGAGGCAAAACTATGGAAACACTAAAAATTATCAGTGGTTGCCAGAGGTTACTGGGAAGGGAAGCTGAAGAGGCAGAACAGGATATTAAGGGCAGTAACATTACCCTGTCCAAGAAGGTAGTGGCACCCCACTCTAGTACTCTTGCCTGGAAAATCTCATGGGAGGAGGAGCCTGGTGGGCTGCAGTCCATGGGGTTGATAAGAGTCAGACATGACTGAGTGACTTCACTTTCACTTTTCACTTTCATGCATTGCAGAAGGAAATGGCAACCCACTCCAGTGTTCTTGCCTGGAGAATCCCAGGGACGGGGGAGCCTGGTGGGCTGCCGTCTACGGGGTCGCACAGAGTCGGACACGACTGAAGCAACTTAGCAGCAGCAGCAGCAACATTATCCTGTATTGTACTATAACGGTAAATACATCATTATACATTTGTCCAAACCCATAGAATGTAAACCACCAAGAGTGAATCTTAATGTAAACTATGGACTTTGGAGGATAATGATGTGTCAAGATAGAGTCACTGATTGTAACAAATGTACTTGGGGGTGGGGCACTCTCAGGATATTGATGGTCAAAGAAACTGGGATGGGGGTGGTGTGCAGGCAGGGAGTATATGGGAACTATACTTTCCGCTCAGTTTTACTGGGAACCTAAGTGAAATCTATTAACAATGACAACTCAGTGTTCAAGCATTTTATTAAATCATTTGAGGAATCTCCACACTGTTGCACATACCAGATTGTATACAATGTAAGGGCATATCACTTGTTCACAAACACAGCTGAGCAGTAAGTTGGCAAGTCTAATACGCTATCTTTAGTAAACTAAAATTTCAAGAACATTCCAGAGGAAACACAATAAAGGTCATGCAAGTTCTAGATAGTGAATCATGACAAAGCTCACTCATTTTATCCTTTTACTTTCAAAATACATGTGACATCTAAAACCAGAAAAAATCTGACCAGCTGGTTGACGTTAGTCAGATATCCATTTCCTTCAGGAATATTAAGCCCCTTACCACATAATGACTTGTTTGATTGTAAATAACTTAATCCTAACTACAGAAATATTTTCTGAAGAAATTTATGCTGTAAAATGTATACTCGTTATTCATAAAATGCCTTGAAGTCACTGTACTTTCATTAAAATGACAAAGCATGATACTCAAACCAGGAATCCCAACTCTGACCTTTTCACTTACACTAAGTATCAGTTCAAGATAAAACACTAGAAGACTGAAACAGACTGAATAGTCAAACAAATCAGTGAGGCTGTATTCATCTACATCTATTTTAATTTACATAAATGACACTAAGTTTAAGAATCTTAAGATTACCCTATGAACTTTTTTTTTGGTGACAGTATTGAACTGCCTTAGAACAAACAACTGATTATCAGGTTTATAATAAAAATGGGTGAGTAGAAAATAAAGTCCTAACTGATGTGGTCTCAAACTTACTTGTTCATGTCTACATTTAACTTATAACCACCACATACTAATGGTTGGGGAGACATGATCAAAGACCCTTTAGCAAACTTTACCTCCCCCCACCCTACAGTTGCCCCTCCCCCCAAACTCTGGTACAAGTTTCTACTGCTTTAAGCTAAAAGGTTAATTCTGGATTCAAACTTGTGTGAACTAAGTTTATAGGAGATAACATGCAAATAAGGGGATAAAGTTAAATTTACTTGACAACAGCAAACATTATAAATGTATGCCACTATCCTGCCTAACAGAAGACCCGGAGAAACCACAAATAACACAGCATTAGGTTTAAAAACAAAGAACTTGAAGGAAGTAATTTTATTTTACAGTGGTTGAAGTTATCCACCAAATGCTTAATGACCACGAAATGTTTCTGCAACTAAAACTAAAAGATAGAGAATTATAGGGAGCTGGGAATACATGTTAGATACTAACGATCTTCAAGCTTTGCAGATGTCATTGCATGAAGAAAATTATGGGAAACACTGTTCCCGATAATTACGTACACCCTTAGTGTAACATATGGAGATCACTGTCTCCGATATAGACACTGTGGTAGGCAAAAACTACCATGTTCTTTATACATTATGGAAGACACTGCTCCCGATAATGTGAGTTACGTTTGTGACAAAGGTACTGGAAATTTTGCAAAATTCAAATTGAAGTTACATCTTGGATAAATTGAACTGTAAAATTTTGCATGTATGAATACAATCACAGCTTTTAAGTGACATTAATTTATAACTTGGTCACAATTCACTGCATTTAGAAGAACTGCCATTTTTATCTGGTTAGCTAAATAGAAGTTTAACTTGATTAGCAACCACTAATTAAATTTAATTCTCAAGACTGAGCTTTATAATTTTATTTGGCTTGTGGTTGTTTTCCAACACCCTTAAGTGTTGACCACAAGTGCAAAACTTCCAGTATCTGTTGGGTTTTATTAGCAGATGCTGCTTTTATTTAAAAAAAAACCAAAACGACAGTATAACTGTCATAATTATGGAAGGCACTGCTTCCGATAATTATCTTCTATTAAAAAAAAACAAACCACCATTTATAGTGAACTCTGTCACTGATAAATAAACAATAAATATCTCAGTGCCAAAATGACAGGAAGCTTTTCCAAAAAATTAACACTTTGGCCAAAATTTGGCACTGTGTTCTCTAAAGTCTGACAAACTGAGTTTGAAATTAAACACCTAAAACCTGGTTCTCTTTCAAAATACCTTGGAATAAGTGAAAACAAAAAACTAACAAAGGTTTATGGG